>NC_142200.1:30184362-31535362 GCF_049639895.1 Pseudopodoces humilis | reverse complement strand
AACAGAAAGGTTAAATATTTAAGAAAAAGTACTAGTTACTAATCAACACATCTATTACAATTCCATGCCCAAACAATCTATCTAATGCTAAAACATTTACAACCTGGCAAGAAATGCTGTCTGGGTTTGTTTAAAATTATCTAATGGGGTGGTCTAAAATTATTTGATCCCATATCCACTGTGGGATTACTCCATTTTCACAGATAAAATCTATCAATTTATACATCTGAATTTTTTCCAAATTAAGGCTAAAAAATCCACCCTCACCTGCAGGCCCTCTGTTTGGTTTGTACTTTAAAGCATTGCTACGGATTAGATCGATGTCCTTTAGAAAATCTCTTGCAGTTAAGTACTGGTGCATGTCTATCTTAGAGAGAACTGTCGAGAGGTCCATCGGACGTTTAATAGCAGCCTTGTAACTGGGTGCCTACAAATTAAATATGCATGCTCAGAGATTTAACCCACAAAAATTAATCATGTTCATAAAGTCATATAAAGTAGTTCTTAAGAGCCCCAAATATTTATAACACCCTCAAAGATGCAGAAAATAACCAATCAGCTTCTTGAAAATTGAAAATGTATTTCAGGTGTCTTTGAAGAGACAGACCAGGAGAGGGGGAAGAAGCGTGGTGGTCAGAAGTGTGTGTGAAGCAGAGAGAGGAATTGGCAGGATTCATTTCACTTCCTTTCAGAAAATCACAGCAGAGATACCTTTCTCAGTAATACAACCTTGGATTTTCTTTGCTGTTAGCAGCAAGAAAAAATCTGCAGGATTTCCACCTTTGAAGCACCTGTCCTAAACATCTACTCTAGAATGAGATAAATGGACCCAGAGATGTTGATTTCTTTACTCAGAGCTTAAAATGAGCCTAATGACTACTTTAGATGAGGACATGTATGTGTTAGTAGGTTATTCACATCTTGGAAACTACAAGGAAAGGAGAAGACAAGTGAGTGGATGCTTAGGGGAATGGGACATTTCCAAAATGCAAAGCTATCTTAAAACTACAACTTGACTTTGAAGTACATGTCCCTGGCTTAGATTTATTCAATAAATTCAATGGGAAGTGTACGGGAGCTAGAAAGAAAACCATACAGCCCTTATAGTTGATTATGTACTGAGGAAAGCCCCAGATGAAACTGAGAATAGCATCTAAAAATTTATTTGACAAACTGCTGCTTCTACTCCTGTTGTCACAGAAACTATTGATAATTAATCAAAGAGCTTTAGACTTTATTTAAATGGCCCTATACATACTTTTTGAAAATATAAAGTGATCTCTCTGCTTTTTAGTGCTGTACCACATCTATGTATCCAAGCCCTTCCACAGGCAAATTGTGTTGGCATTCGGTGTAACTGGCACTTGGACTAGATCATCCTTGTAGATTACTTCTAACTAAAATAATCTAAAATTTTAAAGACCTTTTAGAAAGAACATAGTGCTCTCAATGAATACTCAAATAATAAACATTTGAGAACCTCAAGGAGTCAAGTAAAAGCAAAATTCACTTCCTTCTTGGAAAATTAGAATAGTACAGTCCTAGCACCAAAGATAAACCTTCCAAGAAAGAGCACAAAAACACCAAGAAACATAAACACAGAGGAATTATGAATACACACAGTTCTAATGGTATTATAAGTCAATAATAACCTCCTCTGAGTCAATGGGCTTTGTAAATGCTTTGAAACGTTTGTCAATGACAAGTCTTTCAGCCACATCTCTTAAATAAATCCTAAGTTCACACAATGTATCCTCTTCCTGCTCTTCTATCTGTCTTATTTCTTCTTCTGTCAGTTTTCGAGGTGGTGGTGATGGTGCTACAGGCAGGACTTCCAAAGGCCAGCAAGCTTAATTGAATCAGAAAATTGAAGTTAATTGATGGTACTCATACACAAGCACATTAAAAATGATTGATAGAAAATTATCACCAAAGCAAATACTGTATTAGTGGTTAACCTAGAGTTAATAAAGTTTTATATGCAGAATATTTCCTCACTTGTCTTGTTTTTTAATGCAGGAGGTTGAGCAGCTTGCTTCATAACTAAGTCCTCAAAAAAATGTCTTCTCTCAACACAGGTAGGACGCGGGATTCTGAAAACTTCTTCATATTCATTATTAAACAATGTTTTTATCTAAAACATGAAGAGAAAATATACTTCAGTTATAGAGGGCCATGCAAACTTCTTATATTCTGTTCCAAAAAAGATGAGTACCTCTCTGCATTAAACTGAATACTTATCTGGATAAGACTATGAATGAAAAGTTATCTTCGTGGCCTTAAAAGACTAGGTTTTTATAGCACGGCAATTCAAAATGCCTTCTCTAAGGATCACCTTCTAGATTTTATGTTCCAGGAAGAAACTTTGTGCTAAACAACTGAGAAAAGGATGACTGGGGATTCACCACCCCCAAGGGTGCTTATTTTGCATTTATGTGCCTTGCTGTCCTCTGGCTTGAATCTTTACGGCAGCTACAAAGGTGTTTGGGCCTTCTCTAATTTTATTTTTAATTAATTTAAATGAAGTGTCTCAATTTGAATACTTCCAATTGTATTCCATTTTTCAATTTCTACTACCAGAAAGTATGGAAGGGATTTCAATCCTTGTTTTAAAAGGCACTTATTAACAGTATGAAAACTTCTGTTACTGAGACAAAACAATCAGAGCAACACAGTCACATTTTGAACACCTTCCTTTAATGCACACTGTCACATGTCTACAAAGCTCAGCATGTCCTCTTGAAGAATTTTGTTAAAGAATACACCTAAAAATTTATTTCCAAGTTGCGTAAACAGCAACTTAGCTTTCTAATTTGTTACATTTTCACCCAGATGAAGAAAGTAATTCAATTTATTAAAAGATAATTTAAATTTGAAATAACATTCCATCATTAACAGTGTGACCTCTGTATTTTTTCAGCAAAAATACCTCTGACTTTTCAGATAAAATGTTTCCAGAAAAACAGGGATTTTTTCCTAGCTACCTTTCAAGCACCACATTCTTCACAAAGGACACACCTAACCATCCTGAAACCATGAAAATCATTGTCTGAAGCAAGTCCATACATCTGTCTAATAAAGTAAGCTTGAGTATGTGAGAAGGGCAACAAAGTTGGGTCAAAGTCAATCTCTACTCAGAAAACACTTTAGGCAATTGCTTTCAGCATTGTTTAGTCTTAGCAAGTTTTAAGGGACTGGGTTTGGATGCCTGAGTAATAACTTTGAATTTGCTTAAGAGTGGCATGTAACTCTAATGCTTCAGGGAGTTATAAATTAACAAGAAATTGAGTAATGAAGGAAGAATACTATTGACTGAAATACCTCTTCTGGGAGATCTCTCAGTTGTACATTAGATGTTGCAAGGAGTAAAACTGGAGTAAACCTTGGGATGCTCTGCAGTAGTGCTATAAAAACAGATCTCAGTGTAGGTCCAACAGTGTCCCACCATGAGGGAATTTGTGGGACATATAGGATACTCGGTGCTGATCTTTGAGCTTCTCGCATCAACTGGTAAAATGAAAGCTTGGATAAGAAAACTACATCATGTAGAACAGACTACTAAATAACTACAAATCAGTCAAATTATATTATGAAATAGGAGGTATAAAGGCAAGACATCAAGACAGATCAATAAATGAGTCCATAATAATGAGGTAAAATTTTCACTTTGATTCAAATGTAGACATTTTTATGCAGACAGAAACAGACCTGAATCTCTGCCTGATTTCAAAACTACTGAGGTATAAGGTAACTCCTAAAGAGCCTATGAACTCAGCTAATGTAGTGGTGTGCCTGAAAAAAAACCAAAGCTAACTCTTCAGAAAGGTGTAGTGGCTTGGAGAAATCACTACACAGATGCATCGACACTATTTTCAGTTCAGTAGGGACACACACCCTGAAGAACAGTCTGAACAAACAAAGGCCTATGTGAAAAGATGAGGGTTAATACAGCATAAGATGCCTGGCTATAATTCATAACTTCAAGCACATTTTCTAAGAGGTAACCAGTCCTTAGACTGTCTGAAGAGCTAAATCACTCACTGCCTCTCATTACCAAAGGTGGGCTTTGGAAAGCCACAAGCCACTGCCAACAGATGGCACCTCAATCACAGAAGACAACACATATCTACTGCATGAAGGGTGTGGAACAGTCCTTTCACACAACAAATGTCCCCATGCAACATTTCAGATTAACAATATGCAAAGGACTTGCTCCTTTTATGTGACAAATGAGTATCCAATCACATAGTATGTCTGCTCTAACATGTACAGCTCTCAAATGCTGCTACTAGAGATCAAAATATTTTAATGTAGTGATGCCAAAAAAGTGGGTTTACTGCCCAAAAGTAAATAAGCAAAACAGCACTAAACTGCTTATATTTCCTTTTCCTAGTTAATGAAAACTCAACATGAGACAAATCTAAGTACTCCATGAATTTTAACACTTTTGCTGCAAGTACTGCAGCAGTAAAAGCTGTAAATGTATATGTAAAAAAAAAAACAAACCAAACAAACAAAAGAATTATTTTCCTCAAAACCTTGTCTGCCCTACAAACATAATTAAAAAAGAGACTACAGAATATGAATTGACATGCTGTGAGGTGGATGCAGAGCCATCTACTGGTAGCACAGAGTCTTTAGAAGTAACAAAAACACTTTCTAAATCCCACATGAGACCTGAAGGATTTCTTGCCACATAGAGTAGTTTATTAGCAGCACTTCTCATCTTCCTGAGCTGCTAGTAATATTCTCCCTGTTACATTTCAAATGGAAAAATGTATAAAATCCTTAAGTGGCATCATTCCATCAGAAAAGTGGATTTTTAGACAAAAGTAAACAAAGCTGCACATTTGAATCAGGACACTTAAATACTGACAATGATTTTTGCTTACTTCACTAGTTTATACACTAATCCTATGAGATTAATGAGAAAAAAAGCTACCTGTACACATGTTTCATCTGGTGATGTGCTAGCAAACAAAGTTGGTGTATCTAGTGTATAAATTGGAAACTTTTCCAGAGAATGTATTACTGCAGCTGCCAAATCAGAAGCTTGCCCAGATCCTGGCTCTTCAATTAGTAAGAACCGTGGCCTGTAAGATGTTGGATGGTCACGAGGATTTCTACAGCAATAATAAGAAGAAAACTAGTTTAAAAATGAGTGATGAATAGGAAAACAGACATTAAAGCTTTTTCCTATGCACTTTGTTTTGTAAATATTCTCCCTGTTCCACAAAATTATAAACTAGTTCATGAACAGGAAGACTATCAAAGCCTATTTTCTCACAAACTGGCACTCTGCCTCTGCTAGAAATCCTGCCAGTCTCCGGCATGTCTTCTACTCTTTTGTCTGGGTTAAGTAACAGCTCTTAAATCCCACAGTGGGACTGTCCAGCCAAATACCCACAAAACAGTTCAGTTTGATGGGTCAGGGTAGTGTACTCAGAACAGAAGTAACCAGTTGAACCTTAACACTTAAGTCTGGCAAATATTTATCAGCCCCCCCACACACACTTTCAAATCCTTCATCTAGCATCCCTCACACCAAAACAGTTTACACACTCAGCCATATTAAACAGAGCCATGACAGGGACAAATGTACCTGCTGAAATTGCGGAATTCTGCCTTTTTGCAATCAGGTGTTTCATGACTCGGCTTCTCTTCAGAGATTGATGGTGACTCCTCATCACTGTCAACCACATAATTTCCTAAAATAGGATTTAAAGAGAAGAGAGGTTTGTTAACTTTCCTGTATAGTCCATCTCTCTCTTGTACTCATACATCTTCAAAACCAGTGCTGCAAAATAATTCTCTTGTATTTCATCATTTGAATGCTGTTTTCTGAAGAGTTCATTCTACCACAAATCAAAGGAGAATGCACAAGTCTCTACAAAGCTGTCCTATGTCACATGATTTGCATCAGGTATTATCTCTCTGTTGACAAAAACTTTTGAGTTTTTCTCCTTAGAATAAAGATGGTTACAAGCAAATTATGTAGTTCCCAGATACCTGAAAAACATTTTTCCTTCTTTAAGCATTTATTTGAAAAGAGGTGCTAATAATTTAAAGATTCCTCTCTACAAGTGATAAATGTGGTGTTAACTCCTGTCAGAAATAGGTGCTCCAGCAAAGAATGCACAGTTCTTGACTGCCTTTGCAAGTCACTCACAGCTCCCACCCTGCACTGAGCACACACAAAGTATAAAATTGTGCTGCCAGTTCAGCTGAGTACGTTTGTGTATGTTGATTGCACAGATCACAAGCTTTTGCTCTGGCAGATTTTTAAACAAGTGGATGTAGATGTTATACCTTGATGGTGGTCTCTCTTTAGTGCAAGCTCTGCATGGGGAAATACTCTCTGCAAGGTTTGTAAAATCCTTTCCAGTGTGTTTTCTAACAGTGGCTTTGAAATAGCTGATAGTGCTCTCCCAGGAGAAGGCACGACCCTCTGTGAAGCTGGAACAGTCTTCATCATAGCAATGGAAAAATAATTTGCTTTTATTTTAACTGAATCCATGTTTATCTGCAGTCTCTCTCTGCTTTGATATAGCTGAGGATAGCGATGCCGCAAAGCACAGAGACCAGTTTCAGCACATAAGGCTTTAATATCAGCACCACAGTATCCTAATAAACAAAACAAGAATCAAATGTTATGTCAATCTCAAAACAGAATTCAATACCATTACTTCTAAAGTGCAACACTGAAAGACTTTCATGCAGCCAAATATTACCAGGCTAACAGATAATTTAAAGAGTTACTGTACTGAGTTACACAGAACAGGAAAGTTGTTACACAGCTCACAGCCTGATATCCTGCACTTAGGTAGCAGCCTGCTGGTCAAAACTTTGTCCCTGGGAAAGATGTCCCAAACCCATTCAATGTTTTGAGAGACAAAGAGAAAATTGAAAGCTGTGCCTAAATTTTCTCACATGCCAAATGCCTTCTCACTGCCTCTATCTGCCACAAGGTACAAGAGCTTGAGTACTGCCTGGAACAAGCTCAGGTTCCCTAGGACTCAAGTCACATGTTGTAACCCACAATGTTTTCAAACTCACCAACACATTCTTCAGCCAGTACTTCAAGTAAGTTGTCTGACGGCTTTGGGTTCCAGTCACGTGTGTGAATTTTGAAAATTTCTTTTCTTGCCTGAAAACAGTTGCATGTCAGCTTGCCCTAAGTTTTCTCTTAAAAGAACAATGACAACACAAACCCACAAAACCCCGTCTACCAATACAAATATTTTCCTTATCTGCTTAATCTTTTAGTATTTTAAAGGTAGTTACTAATACACTGTCTGCTTCTGAACTTGTTACATTAAACTCTTGCTGGGGGCTGCAGTAAAGTGAAAGGCATTTACATTTTCCATAAAAGTGAGTTTTTCCACATTTAAGACCTAATGATTATAAAAAAAGCATTGCAAAATCCATATCTGCAAACAGAAATTTTTTTTTCATCAAAGAAAAATCTCTCAAATTTAGCAAAATTTCATGAAGTATTTCTTGGTACAGAGATTAATTACAGCAGACTTCTAGAACTCTACCATAGTAGGGAATCATGTATTGTATCTTTTTAATGACACCTGATCTACTGCTCCTGAGAGCAGATGAAAATTGGAGAAAAACGTTTGTGCACTTTTACCAGCTTTCATTTCAATAAGCCTTTTTATCCTTTTTCCAAGCAGGGTAAGAAATATCAGAGACAGCCAAAGAGAAAATACAAAAAAGAGGTCTTCAGTTTTGCATGCTATCTTACCCCCTTCGATATTTTTTGGTTGCTAAATATCCATTTTTATATTGCTTAACTACTGTCATTGAACTAGAAGCTTCCCAAGCCCTGCACCTGTGCAGTATCCTTCACATCTTTGTCCAAGTCCCTGTCAATAACTTCCAGTAAGATCCCAACATACTTAATTTGCTCTAACATCTGCCTTGATCAAAGTTTTTGCTACCAAGGAGGAATTCCCTCACCCTTTCTTTTATTTTCAAGATGATATATATATATTTCCAAGATGATATAAAGGGGTAGTTTATAACTAATTAATATACCCATTCTTTCTTAAACATTTCAGTTATCAACATCTCATTTTCTTCACCAGTCACAGAGAAATCAAAGCTAACTAGAGAATTAACTACTTACTGAAATCACCCTAATCATATATATTCAGTGCCAGGTCTGCCATGAACAGTACAGTGCAATTTCTCCAGATATCCCTTTTTGTGTCCCTACAGATTTTGTCCAAGCTGTACACTATGGATGGAAACTTGTGCTGCTGCACAATGCTGCTATATTACAGAGGTTTGTTTGAAAGATGGACTTTGCAACATAAGCCTAAGGCTGAGTGGAAGTTCTGACCTCTTTGTTTGGCAAACTGAAGCGGAATTCTCGTTCAAAGCGCCCAGGTCTTCGTAAAGCAGGATCTATAGAATCCAGTCTGTTGGTGGCTCCTATTACCACAACCTCTCCTCTGCTGGCTAAGCCATCCATAAGTGCCAGAAGTGTCCCCACAACAGAGCTAACAGAAAAATATGGTTTTCATTTACTGGCTTAATAAATTTTCTTCAGTTACACATAACCTTGTCCAATGATCACTCAAAAAGGACAAGTTTTTATTGATGATATGCTGTTCAGCAGAAGACTCATTTTAAGTCATAATAAAATACAGATAAGGTAATACAGACATTTTGCTGATATCAAGCTCAGCAAATTGTTTTCAATTACTGTTTAAAAATCTCTGAGATTCAATTGCACGGAATTACTAATTTTCAACAAAAATGAATACATACATCACTTGAAGTTAAATAAATTGCCATCTTTTTTTTCACAAAGATCAAGCAGCTTCTATGCAAATATAAAACATGTTCTACCTATGAATTTGGTCTTGTTTATCGGACCGTACGGGAGCCAAAGCATCAATCTCATCAAAGAAAATAATTGAAGGTCGCATCTTGTAGGCCTACAATGAAAACACAGGAATACTGACATCAGGAAAACAGCCCTATTTGAAGAGAAAATACATGAAAAAAGATCACATTTGGAAAGGCACTAACTAGATTTTTCAGACTCTGTTAATTGAGCTAACACAGTAAAGTGGCACAAGTAACCGAAGACAGCAGCCTAATGTCAACCCAAGGAGACTGGGTGACAAGAAACAAACCACACCAATAGTTTTTTACATCTACCTGGCAACCACAAGAATAGAGACAGGACTCAGCTGAGTTACAGGTTCTGGACGCAACCCTCTGTTACCAGTCTAAATGACCATGCTTTCAGCTTGCATCTCTTTCCCTCTAATCTTAAGCCAGCCCCTCTTACTTCTTGAAATGTTTTTTGAGAATTTTTGGGAGGTTTTTGGGTTTGTTGTTTTGGGGAAGAGGGGGTAGTAGTGGTGGTGCTTTGCGGGATTTTCTTATTTCCTTTACTGACCTTTCCCAATACATCTCAAGATCCCAAGCCTCTAAAACTTTACTGAAAAAGGAAACAGTGGCAATCCCATTTCAGTGAAAGGAGCTGAAAAAACATGTTGTAGACCATAGAATATTAATTCCAACTCAGAACACATGGCACATTTCAACCTTACCTGCTCAAATAATAAACGAAGCTGTCGTTCAGATTCTCCTATCCATTTACTCAGGCACTCAGCACCTTTTTTCATAAAAAAGGTTACTCTCGTGTTACCTTGACTGCATTCATTAGCAAGTGCACGAGCAAGCAGTGTCTTTCCCGTCCCTGGAGGGCCATAGAATAGACAGCCTCTGCAATTTAAAAAAAAAAAAGTAAAAAAAATTCACATAGGAAAAAAACATGGAAAAGCACCTATTACAAACCCCATCCTTAAAACACACAACTCTGCTCTCCTAAACAAAACACCTCATGGATAAGATAGCAGCAACAACTGAAGTATGAGCAAAGTCAAAAGCTTTCCTACACAGTTCTTCAAGGAAGCAAACAAAATCAGTAAAGAGGATAATGCAGAAGTACAAAACCTTGATTAAAAACTTGCAGCATTCCAAAAAGACACTTTCAAAACTTCTGACAATCCAGCACGGGTGATTGGAGCCAAACAAGAGCAAGCTTCCAGTGCAGAATCTGAGACTAGGCTAACTTAGGAATTATTCATTTTTCAATGATGCACTCCATATTCATTCTTGTTTACATATAAGGCAAGATTTTATAGTAAAACATTTGATTGTCCTTTGAAAAATTTTGAGTTACTGGAATTCCCTTTGCTGGTAATAAAGGAAGAAGTATTCTAAAGCTGGAAAGATATTCTGCATTTCTGCATTTACATCAACTAGAAAAGCCAGTACACTGCTGCTTCAAAAAAGAATTTCAATGAATTAAGAAGCAAAGCACAGAAATATTTTCTTTCTATTTTGAAATACTCTTGAAGTTACTGAAGGCAAAGAATTTTAGGTCCTAGTTCAATATGCCATGACTGAGTTTTGTTGACCAAGAATATATACAGCTAACAATTAAATCACTGATTTTTAAATTTTTTTTGAACACAGAAGCCACTTAGCTGTGTACAAAGAGGACAGATTCTAATTTTAGCTCAAGCAAAACAAACACTAGAAGTTTTGAGTTGCATATCCTATCAGTTGTAAAACTAATACCTGAGAACTTAAAAAACAAAAAAAAGAGCTGGCGGCAGAGACAAGTGGACTTTTGCTAAATAAACATTTGACTTCAAGTAGAAAGTATTTGCTGCTTACAAACCAATCAAGTCCACTTCCATATAGAGCTTTAAAGAAAAAATCCCCAACTCCACCTTTGAAAGGCAAGACATTTTGAAAGGATGGTCTCACCATACAATAAATCTTTGGATCTACATATATACTGGATTCCACCAATTTTTTTTTTAAATTACATTTTACTACTGTTAAAAAAATAAAATCAGCACTGCTGAGAATTTTGAAGCATTAAAACATATTGGTGCCCCAGTTGAATTCTCCTGAAAATAGGTAAATTAGAACTTAGAGTTTAATTAACACAGTATCTGTTACCTTGGAGGTTCAATTTTCAATCTCTCAAAGATTTCAGGATAAAGCAATGGAAAAATGACCATCTCTTTTAAAGATGAAATGTGGTCAGAAAGACCACCCACGGCATCAAATTGTACCTAAAGTCAACAGAACATATTTTGTGTGTTAAAGAAAGCTTCAGCCTTGATAAGGTTCCATGAGAAGCTTGATTGCTTGAGAGAAAGCTGCAAACCAAGAGAGTTGTAGATGGCCCATTACTGGAAGCTTTCATAAATACTGCAAACATCTTACTGCCACGATGAATCAAAAATACTTACTGAACCATCTATTTGCATGTGCTCCACACCAGCCAGACTTCCTTCAATTTTCACGGTATCCTTGTCAACCCCCGTTGAGGCAAACTTCTGAAAGCTGACCAGAAGAGATCTGATTCGAATTAAGGAAAAAATGTGCTTTCTAACTTACAATGCAGATAGAAGATTTTTGATTTTCTAATGATAGCAAGTGAATGCAGAAGACCTTATAAATCAGCATGAACTTCCTAAATAGGTAAATCTTCATTCCAGTGTTTTACATTTAATGGCTATGAGTAGATAAAGGAAAATGGTCACTCCAGACATTAAATTGAGTTAATTATTTTAACAATAGCACTTATGAATATCCAAGCCAGTCAACACAGCACATATAGGAATACAAGCTTAGAACAATATGTGGAAACCATGCACTGACCTTGATTAGTATGATGGAAGAATTTCTCCCCCTCTCAAACACACTGACATCTTTCAAATAGTTTTAGCTTTTATGTTCAAAAAGTTACAACCCAGGAGAACACTTACTTTAGTGGGTGTTAACATTATAAAGGCTGATCACAACTCCTGGGAACTTTGGTATGTGTGTGCCAGAAGATACACATCTGAAAGATGTCAGGCTGAAAATTTGTTAGACTCTCATTTGTTGGAATGTTATTAAATTAATATCTCTAGAGCATTTGTTAAGTAACAAAATCTATTTCCCCTACTTAGAACATTTTCTCTTGTAGAAATTTTGTTTTGAAAAAACAATGCTAAAGCACAGAAGCAGTGAAGTTCTACATCAAGAGAATACATCAAAGCGTCTATCTCTAAATTTCCTCCCACTCTCACCTAGAAATCAAATTTCTTATTAAAAGTCAGTTCCAGAAATCCAGTTTTAGAAACTCCAAGTACAGTTGTCAATACCAACAGGTATGATTAAATATTGCCCCAATTTAGAAAGGGTACAAGATGGAGATGGCAACACTTCATAGTTAGGCATATGCAAAGTCCTCCCAGATACACTCCTCCCTCCCCTATTCTATAATTTCATTAACCTCCTTATATTTCTCTTCTTGTTCGGTATTTCAAAATCCTCCTCATCATCATCATCATCAGAACTGGAAAGGGAATCACTGCTGGGGACTCCATATCTCTGTCTGCAAACATTCAAACAAGTAAAAAATTAAAATGCACTCTTAAGTAACCAAAATTTAAGTGAACACTCTCTCAGAGTTTACTTTGAAATCTAGTAAGTTTTCAGACCATTGGAAATTTTATCTGATTTCAAAGCACATTATGTAATTTTCCTTGTGACAGCAACATTTAATTTTTCTTAGGAAGGTAAAATGTATCACTAGTGTGCAAAGAAACTTCTTAATCAAGTTACTCCTTTTGTCCAGTCTCTCTGACACACAAATCAAGTTTCACTTAGCATTATGCAGCCACTCTGTGAAACATTTTAAACTTATTTAAAAATTTGACTTCAAAACCCCTTCATTACATAATTGTCGGCTTTCAAGGATACTAAACAAAGTGTTCCTATCTAGCAAGGGAAGGCACTCTCCATGCTCTGTTTAAATGATTTGACACTCCTTTGTCGTTACTATTGCAATACATAAATTAGGATTTCATTTAACATTTTTCTGATTTAAGGATAGTTTCATACAGAAACATTAACTGATTCCCAAGAGACATCAGAACCAGTGTTTGAGTGATATAAAAAAAAACAAAAACAACCCATTAAAACTTCCACACAGGCTCTCCCTCTAAGTAAACTGTCTTTAGTTTTAAGAAAATGACTTTCATCTCTCAAAATTAAATAGTCTAAGGTTTTCAGAGGGAGACTCTGGCTTCAGTTACAAAACAGATTAATTTCAGTTACACAGTCTCAGCCACAACCCTCATCATCACGTTATCAGTGACCATAAATATTGCATTTTCAAATAAGATCTGAAGGCTAGTAAAAAGAATGGCCTACCCCTGCCAGTGTTTGTTTACTTTATATTCTCAGACTACCACAGTAATAATCATACTATTTATCTGTAGTTGCCACCAGTCCAAAATTCCTTGAAAGCATTATTGAGAAACTACTGAGAAACAAAAACTATCAGCCATACACAAACCTTTTATTCCTTTTGCATGAATTTTTCTCTGAGATAGATGAAGATTGGACTGAAGAATCTGTCTCACATTTTTTAGGCTCTGCTGAAAGCAAAGAATTTAGAATAATGTCACAAACAAGTTAAAGATAAAGCAGGATAGTCAGAGCCAGAAAACGGGACGTGTATCACCCATCTCCAAGTTCAGGGGAAGTTTCAAGGCAGGCAGGGTTAATCAGTGCACAGAAGTGAAAAAACATGCAGCTGATTTTTAAGGAAAACTGTTAAACATATGAGTAAGATTATAAAGTCTCTTTAATTCTTTCAACACTGGATAGGTCATTTTCTTACTGGAAAACAATAAGGATCCCAAAAAGAAAAAATTAATAAAATGTGCACAGGATACACGTTTAAGAAAAGTTACTGGCAGAATGAAGGTAAGAAATTTAAATTTGAGTGTATGCATATATTTCCATTAAAAAAAAAAATTGTTTCCATGCAAGAAATTAGCTCTTAAGAGCTAATAAGTGCCTTTAGGTGCCTAAAACCTACTTTCCAATGTATCTGGTAATCACTCAACAAAGCAAAGCATTTTTCCTTTTGGTTCACTTCCTTATGACGAAATTACTGCACACAACATTAAACTCTTTAAGTACTGTTGCAAATAATGATATATTCAAAATGTGCTACATGACAGGTATTCCCACCTGTCCACAGCCTTTTATCATGCATGTGTTTTGGAAAAACACTGGGGTTTGAGCCTTTTTTGTCTGAATACCTTTGAGCTCTTTACCAGTACTGCCCTAAAATCTGTGGCTATGGCTTGTAATGTCAAAAGAAAGAGAGATTTTTTTAATAGATGAAAAATACCCAGTAGTTCAGTCCATCTCAACTGCTTAATAAGAAGCTTTTGTCTAGGGTATAGTCAAGCAAACTTAGAACAGAAATAGCCTACAATGCTACCTGGATTGTCAGCTGTTTCTTCACCCGTTGTTTCCATATCTAGATTTTCCTGTTTAAAAGAAACAGGAAAAATCAGACACAAACATGCAGAAAACCTGTGGGCATATCTGGTGCCTTTAGAGTATCATTTTCAAGGTACTCCATAAATACAAAAGATTAAATTAACACACAGAAATATACAATAGGACCACCACTGTGGAACTCAGGACTAATAACAAGGATTTCTACTCTAAAATAGGGTTTAGTAGATGGGAAACTTGAAACACTTGGCCAGATATAAAACTGACTGTAACAATAAGTCACAGATTAAGTATCCAGGAGTGTGATAAAACCCAGGACAAAGCAATTCTTAGTAAAAAAAAAATCATACTGGCATTTTAGTGATGATTTAGAAAGTACAATTGTCAATTCTGGTTGAAACAAAACAAAAAGGAATTCATATCTGACCAAAAACAACTATGAAAGCAGGCTATGGATATGTTTAAAATACAAAGTACCTGGCATTCAAGAGGACAGTGGACTAACTTGATTTCAGTTAATTGAAAATTTATTTAATTAGCAAAATTTGCTAATTTGATTTAATTCAGAAAAGCCAAGTCAGAGGAAATATGATTGATTACTGTCTATAATTTTACTGTGAGTTCCGCCTGGGACAGGGGACTACTTGAGCTCACAGGCAAGGCTGGCACAAGAATAAACACAGATAAAGCAGGTATCAGTGAATTCACTTTTTAGTAAGATTTGAATGAAAACCCAAGCCCTGAGACAGCTCTTGGTAAAATGCTGGGGGTTTTATTTATCCATTCAAAAATCCTAAGGCAATTCAGCAAGCATAGTATATGATGTGTTTCAGCATATCACTACTCTTTCATGTCTTCTGAAGATGGTATTTCCTCCACCTTAGAATGTAGCTGTGGCATGACTGTAACAGTAAGATGTTAAATTACAATTAGAGAGCATGAATAAAATATTAGTTTAGACTACACTATGCTTTGGAAAAAGGGGTTTTTTTCCAAATTAAATTAAAATGATAACTAAGTAATTTCTTTACAGTATGTACTTCTTCTGCGCCGTGGAACACCCCACAGTTTCCCATTCTTTGCTGTCTAGGTGTCTTTTCCATGTCATCCCTTTTTTTTGCAAGACTGCTTCTGCAATACTAAGACACAAAGTTGACGTGTAAGAGCAAAGACAGGTGAGTACAAAAAAACCCCACTGAAAACAACATACATAGTCAGCATGTTATTTTAATATAGTGTGCACAAAGCAAGTCATGGACACTTTGCCAGGTTTTTCAACACTAAGTAAAAATTGGGTCAAATGTCTAGTTTTTTATATAGAGGATTAAAAACAAGTGTTTGAGGATTTGCAAACATACATTGTTTTCAGTTAATTTTCCCTTCTTGCTAAACACACAGTACAAAAAGAATTTAATTTAGTAGGAAAAAAAAAGAATTTGGAAAATCACAGGAAGATAACAAAAAGAAATTATGGCAGTTTTTCATAGCACTTAAGTTGCTCAGCATGATGGCATTAAGTGATTTTTAGTTCACAGCCATCCTCAGACAACAGGTTGCTTAGTCTTCTCTTAAATGGAATTAAGGTCTCATGCTGATCTTCCATGAATATGTGTTAGAAAAAAAAAATATCTCCCTGCTGATATACTTTGAAAACCTTTCAGAAAACAGTATCAGTTTGGGCTTCAGTTTGGGCAGAGAGAATTAAGTCACAGACACACAAGCAGAAAGGCTAAGACTGCTTCACTTTGCTTGTATCCAACTTTCTGCCATTTCATTACAGGACATTATAAAATTATTCACAAGCATGAAAGATAAGTTAATTAAACATGAAGGCAATTCTTGTGCCAAGAAGATCAATTTAGAGGGCAAGTTAAATCTACTGAAAGTCACAACATGAAATGATCATTTCAGTTCACAAGGAGCCAGCCCATATATAAAAGATGCCCTGGCGTGAAGATCTCTCTACAACTGACAATCCCAAAAGGAAGACACCCATGGCCAATTTAAACATTGGCTGTGTCCAAAATCTTTACATGTGAAGCACCTGAAAAATACATCCTCCTGTGCACAGTCTTTGAATTGTAAATCTTTAGCCAAACCACAAGCAGAAGACCAACCTCACCACCTAACCAACTGCAGTGGAATGTTTATGGAGTGTTTGTCAGGTTGCTCAGCAGTGTCCCCTCAAAGTTCCAAGCTTGATCACGTTCAACCCCCAAGTGAGACTCTAGTGTGGAGGGCACCTGATGCCCAACACTTGGCAATCACAAAATGGCCTGGGTTAGAAGGGACCTCTAGCGACCATTTAGTTCAACACCCCTGCCATGGATAAGGACACCATCCACTAGGCCAGGCTGCTCCCAGCCTCATTCAGCCTGGCCTTAACACTTCCACAGGTGGGGCATCCACAAGTTTCCTGGACAACCTTATCACCCTCACAACAAGGACTTATACATAGTGGCACGTAGGGAGGTCTCAGCCCAAACAAAGCATGTGTTTACCACTTGCTGCCAGGAGCAAAAACATCTACCTCTGCTGACAAAAGGAAGTCTCGAGCCAATATTATGCCTGGCACAAAGGCATGCTAATAAGGCTCATTTTAGTACCTCTTCATGATGAAAAAAAACCTCAACTTACTTTGCTCTGCAATTGCAAAACAAAATAGACTGATTTATAGTGGTGTAAAATTTCGTTGAAGTCTACAGCTTCAATTGATCCCTACATCCTGATTTTCTTCATCCTTTTAGCAACCAGTATTACAGAAAATATAATGTGAAGATGGTTTGATAGGATTATATAGTGGGTTGATCTTGGCCAGAAGCCAGGTGCCCACCAAGCTACTCCCTGGGTGACAGGGCAGAGAAAATACGATGGGAAACAATTAGTAGCTTGAGATAAGACCGTTTACCAAAGCAAAAAAAGAAAAGCTAAAGTTTGTGCAGCTCAGCAGTAGCCAAAGCACAGGTGTGACTGCTGTGGAAAAATAAACTCTATCTCAGCTAGACCCAATACAGATTACTTTCCATAAACACAAATGAATTTGCATTAATTCTGCTATTCACTTTTAATCATTTATTGATTAGTTTCATATTAGCTGTTGCATTATTTTTCCAAGTATTTTTTTATTTCTTCTGTACAGTGGCTGGGCTTTGCCTATGATTTTTTTTTTGTTTTTATAAAGCAGTCAACACACATGGAGTTAACATGATGTATAACTGAAAGTAATTTTTAAAAATAGGCCTGATAATAAAACTTTTTTTAAGCTGTGTTTTTAAGGAGACAAAAAACAAAAGAAAGGTAATGCAGACACACATACAAATATTGTGACAGGAAACAAAAAAAAACAGCAGCTAGGGAGGTTACATGTCAAACTGGGCCAGTACAGTACTGAAAAAAAAAATCCACACTTTATCTTTATTTGTTGTGTAGTTGAACTTATAAAATATGCAAAATATTGAAATAATATATATAAATACATAAAACATAAATATAAAAACATAATATATAAATATATAAAAATGAAAATATGCAAAATAATTAAAATATTATTAAGTCACAGGAAAAAATAATTAAAAATATAAATTAATGTCTGATGTATTCTAGAACTAAAATAGTCACATTTTTATATAATATTTTCTGCAGTATGTTCAAAGCAGCTGAGATCCACTAGTGTCACTGAAACAAGCTGTAATATTAAAATATTGAAATGCCCTTGGCTACAGTAGTTAATATTAGTTAAAATATTGAATTCTGTTCTTCATAATTAGTGTTTGAAAATCTGGAATGATCCAGGAATAGGAAAACTTTATAAATTAAATTCTGCATTTGCTTCTTTGCGATTTCACATTCAAAAAAAAACTCATGCCAAAGAAAGGCTGCATTAAGAGAGTATCAGTGACTCATTCAGGAGATTAGAAATATCTGAGATTGCTTTTATTATGTTAATTAATGTCAGTTGTATGAATATCTTTTCAGGTCATTTAATGAGAGGGATTTTTTTAGAAGATTCCCATCTCACTTAGATCATGGAATAAGTGAACAGTTTGTGCTGAAGAAGACACTAAATGTGAGGTAGCCAATCCCTCATTTGCTTTAGATGAGTAATCTGATATAATGAATAAGGTAGGATTTACAGAAAAGTTGTCAGATTAAGGAATTTGAGTACTGCCAAGAAAAATTCAAACTTCTCTTTCTCTATAAAATCCAAGACCATACTGGAATAATTTAAATCATTATTTTTAAAAATTGTCATTAATTCTGTTTTCCTCATTTTCTATACCCTGTTTTAAATCCTCCCAGCTTGGGTTGTGGAAATTTAAAATCTCGTTGTTGTAATTTAACATTTCATACACTTTAGATCATAAAGGAATTGCAGCTATCCACAGTCAGAAGTTGAGCTCTAGGATACCTGCTCTTCATCTAAACCAAACTGACTGAGATAACTTGTCCTTCTTTCCTCTTTTAGTACTCTTGGAACTTAATTCTAGAGGACTATAAACAATCTAAAGTTATGAACCACTATGAAGTACCAAGGCATGGTATTTCATACCTTGAAATAGGCAAGGCTATGGTCCAAGGCATCCAAAGTCAGTGAATAATTATGGCTATACTTCCTTTGTTTCCATCTAAAACAGCATGGATGGATCCATGAATACACTTTATTTTGTATTACATTTTATTGGGACTTTCTAGTTCCCTCATATGTTTAAACTGCTAAATCTCTCAATTCAAAGTTTGTAGGTTTAACAGATACATGCTCCAATTACCCAAACATACCCCAACATATGTATTCACTAGGTACTGAACAGTTCACAGAACTAGTGTATAAACAAGCTCAATCAGATAAAGAAACTGCACATCCAGTTGAGCAACTTTCCCCTGATGCTTGCTTTTTCTACAGCACAATATTATTGTCACATACACTTTTTGTTCCTTATGAATTTCATTTCTATTTCCATGTTAATATACGTGCTTGAATAAATTATTTCATAAAGATCACCTGAAAATCTGTGGTGCTGCTAAGCACCATCTGCATTTATAAATCCCTGGTAGGTGCTTTGGTCACAATAAAATCTCTCCTTGATTTTATTACTCAGTAGAATTCAATTCTTAAAATATTACTGCTGGAAAACTTTGTTGAGTCCTGTGATTTTTTTAATTTAAATAGCAAGAGAAATGTTTTTTCCAATAGCAATATTGAAGGAAATTACAGATTGATTCTTATCCTGCTTTTAGCAGGATCCAATCTCCAGCTCAGCTTCTCACTTGTACAGACTTTACTCCCTACAGAATTTTAAATGTTCTAAATTTCACTTCAAATTTTCATTCTGTGTGCATTACCACCTGTGAGAAAAGGCATTTTCTTCTCGTACTTGTTTTCATTTGTGCTAAGTCAAATCTCCTTAAATGTTCAGTTTAATGTTCAGTTCGTTCCCAGCTTTACAGAACAGTACCCAATAATTTGGGCAGCTATGAATAAAGTCTTTATCCATCATTCTTATCCTTATTTTCTTATACATCAGTGCATTGAATGTTCTAGCAAGAACTTTTCCACCAATCCAGCAAACCAGAGCACCACTGTGTAAGGAAGATGTTAGGCTGGGGCCACCTACTGGTTGTATTGCTGAGCTTTCATCGACAAATTTGAAAAACTGCTTTACACATGTAATTCTATTACAGTTATAAAAACAACAGCATATATTAATAGATTAATCACCTAAAGTATGTGATGTTTCTTGTGCAATGGCTCTTTGCTTTTAAGATTAAATACTGCATGAACTTAATATGGCCCAATTATCAAAAGAAAAAAGAATTTATTGTGCTTCCATAAACAAAATAAAACAGGGAGGAAAAGGGGCCTCCTACTTCCCAATAACACCAAAAATAAAATGAAGAATAAAGTAACATTAATGCTAATATTTAAACAATTTAGTAAAGTAATCCACATATCTTTGGTAGTATTGCTATGATGAAGAGGGCAAGTCATTCTTATTGCCTTATTTAATGCTGTGTAAAATTTCATCCTGAATTTGTATATGTTGTTCTGAAATAGCTAAATGCTAAAATGCATATTTTTGGTGGATTAAAAAAAGATCTGTCATTTTTATGATGTTCCTTAAAGATTCTTACTAAAAATAAATTCAAACCAAAAAAAATTTAGCAGATGAACACTTTAGAAGACTAAAGCTTTTTAAACTGGAATTTCTAATGAATGAACCAAGAATAATCCAGACTATTGAGTCTGGAGACTAAGTCTATTGATATAATGATGCTGTTAAGTATGTATTAACTCATTTATTATTTTATAATACTGATAATTATTTGTGTTGTAATTTAGTCTTATTTCAACTGTCTTCAGGAGCAAGAGACAGCATTTTACAGATTTTACAAGTTTGAGTCAGACTCTTTGTACTTATTAAATTGCTACATATATACATTTATATATAGGTATGTATACACAGAGACAAAAATATAAACATACTAACTCCCTATGCCAAAGCCCATATAAATATATAAATATAATGGCTATATAAGTGTATAGATATATATGTATATAGGTATGCAATACATGTACATTGTATCTATATATATACATATGCATGCACACCTATGTATCACATATAGCTTGTATCTTTTATACTCTCAGTTAAACAAAATCCTCAGTTGGCTCTTAGTTATACTGGGATTAAACACCATTCACATTTGCCCTCTGCAAATCCATGAGCAGAAGAGGTTTCTAGCAGGAGCTCTGAGTAGCAAATAATTTTATCAAGAAATGCAAAGTGCAATATAAAATGTATAAAAGGCAGATAAACAATAACAATTCCCAGCATAAAAAGGAAAGTAAACGTGTTGCAGGCTTGGATACCAGGCTACTGGAGGTAAAACTGGGAAGAAAAATATTGCCACCATCACAGACAGAACTGGTAGAAACACCTGCAAGAGAAAGAAAAAAACTGGTTTAGGAATTACCTACTGTGATTTTAAACCTCATTCATAAGAATAAAACAATTTTTACCACACTAGAGTACCATTTCTCATGCTGCTGCAAGCTCACCCAGCACAAAAGTCATCTGACCTCAAAATACCTACAAGATAGGCATCTTTCCTAAAATACTTCTTCAGGCTTCTTCTATTGTCAAGGGGAAGAGATAAGCAGTACCTGAAATCCATTTGCTCACATATTATGGGCTCCTCAAGGATACTCAGGGCTGGGTGCTGTGCTGGCTTTGGTTGGGCCAGAGTTAGTTTTCTTCACAGTGGCTTGGTAAGGAGCTATGTTTCGGATTTGTGCTGAACACAGGGATGATAACAAAGATGATTTTGTTAGTACTGAGCAGACAGCACTTTACACTCAGCTACCTTGTCCTGCTGCTGTTTATCATGGTAATTTTCAAGCTCTGATCCACCTTCCTGTCAGTTTCTACTACAAAATTCATAAAATGCCTGCTCAATTAAACATTAATGCATAATAATCTATTTTTTCTGTCTACCTGGCTCATGTCAAACACTAAGAATTTTGATTCCTGAAATTATCAGCAGCAAGCTGTCACAATCTCATTCAAAGCGAAAATCTAAGTCTTGCACTCTATTAATACAGCTGCCCAAATAGAATAGTCTTTTAAGTTAAATTATGTGTTTTCTTGTCTCTGACCTCAATTTATTAATGCCACAACAAGACTGCTGTGGGTGCAATTTAACCTGAGCACAGGAGTCAAAGGAGGTAAAGGCCCCGCAGCTAATAACTCCTGCTCTCTGATACCACACTGTTCCTCCCTGGAGTGAAATAAAGCTCAGATTAAAGCCTTTCACCAGATCTACCACGGCATTGCTTGACCCTCCGTCATATCTCTGAGAGGAAAACTGTTCTGTACTTCCACACCTGCCTTAAATTCAGCCCTTCAGAGACTACCTTCTTCCTCCCTGGGTTTTACATTTTAACATGTACAAGTTGCCTTCTCAGATAGACACACTCCAGCTATTACCATCCCTCTTCACTTTCCAGCTTGGGCTTTGTTGCCAAGTCAAAGCTCAGACTTTGCAGTTTTTCCAGGTTCCTCCCTCCCTCCCTCCCTCCCTCCCTCCCGCAAAACACCCACGTTTCGCCTTTTTCTCTTCGGGAAGCGCGGGAGACCGCAGCTCTCAAAGCCACCGCTCCATATGGGACCGCAATCCCTCAACTTTCCCCCTCCGGCACCCAAAAGCATCTGGGGACCAAAACAACCGCGCGGCGACAACGACCTAGGCCGTGAGGGGGGGGCGGCGCTGATTGGTTGCACCTCGGGGAGGAGGGCGGGGCCTGGCGTAAAGGCTGTGTTGATTGGATACAGAGCAGGGCAGGGCGGAGCGATCTCTCTGATTGGCTGCGGAGCACTGAAAGTCAGTGCTGGCAGCCGTTGGCGCGCGGTTTGAAGATGGCGATGGCGGCCCAGGGTGAGCCGGGAGCGGCGGCCGGCGGCGGCAGCAGCTCCGTCAGTCCGGCCCCGCCTGCGGCCGTGGAGGCCGTGGCCGCGGAGTGGATGCTGGAGTTCGCCTGCTCCTGCCTGTGCCGGCATTTCGCGGAGCAGAGCGGGGTGGAGTTCTGGCGGTGGAGGGACGTTGCGCAGGGTGAGCAGCGGTGGCGCCGGTTCGGGGCTCTGGCACAGCCGCTCCCGGGACGGCCTGAGGAGGGCTCGAGTGGTATCGGCAGCACTCGCACACTGTGATAGTACAGCAGTGCTAGAAATACTTCAGAGACCTAGAGTCTATCAGAGATGAGATGAAATGAAATCTGGTGGCTGGATTTTGAATGGAAAAACATATTTAAAAAGAGAAATAAACTTTAGAGTGAGAATGGTTGGCAACTGGAAGTAAATGTGTAAGTCTCAGATGAATTTGATGGATTTATGATATTTTCATCTGTAAAAAGCAATTTAACTGAGGATACCAGGTTAGAGCTTTGGGGGATATTTTATCTTTGTATATGTTCTCAACTCAAGTGAACAGAGTAGTATGACTTGTTTAAACTTCTGCAAAAAATGGAATACAAAGGCATGCAGAATGATTATTAAAGAGATTGATATGGGATATGGTAAGAGATAAGAAATCAAACGATAACCCAATAAAGTGCTTTGAATGGGGGGCTGCTAGATTAAATTATTTTCGTTGCTTCTCGATGGCCTTTGCACTGCTACTCAGAGGGAGAATTGTTCTGAAGTTTCTTGAAGGTGGGAAGCAGAGACACTGTCAATGCAAAAGCAGATTGAAAATATCTCCTGAGAAGAACTGGGAGAACTGAGTATATCAGTAGAAACTATTAATTAAATTGTACAGAATTCAAGACCGTATGGAAATTAGAAGTAATAGCAAATTTTGAACTTGTTCCTACTCTGTTTTGCAACAGAGGAAAGAGTTTGGCAGTGTAAGATTATAAAGTCAATATTGCAAAAGTCTATGGGAAAAGGTAAGCACAGCCACAAGACTAAGAGAAAAGTGGGTGTGTTTTTTTCATAAAAACACAGAGCAATTACTCTTGCGTGCATCAAAGGGAGACCCTGCAGAAATAATGATTGTCAACAAGAAACTCAATTCAAACTGAAGCAATTGCAGAAAGATAGGAAGGTAGTGGTTCCAGATGATACCCAGTGGCTCCTTCGAACCCCAACAATTCTGTGATTCACTTTTCACTTTGAATGGTTCTGTATTATGGTGTGAAGATGAATTACTATAATCCAGCACATTAGCATAAGAAATTCACAGTTACCTTCGTGATGGGAATAAACTCATTATCGCTCCCATTTTAAAATATGTAATAATCCTTGTGACCTTCCAGCCTTGCACGGAGGATTTCCCTTGTAAATTTACATTTCTGAGTAAGCTTTCCCTGTCGTTTTTACTGCCATAGTAAGTTGCTATAGCAACATGTGCTACCAGTCTGCCTGTGGCTCATATTTTGTGGGCATTCTCTGGAAGTGTTCCTTGGAGCAGACAGCTGTCTTTTGTAGTAACGTACATCCCAAAAAAATCCCTAAATTTGATACTACGGTCTTTGAATTGGATGACTATAAACTGTGAATAATTCTGCTGTTTCTTCTGGAAAGGATATCTTCTTCTGGTCAAGCTCTTAAATATAATAAAATATAATTAAATATAATAAAGTTATTTTAGCATGGGAGAATACTAATTAAGTGTGCTTCATTGGTTTCTTAAGAAATTCAAAATTTGGTGAAATCTGATAACACACTGTCTAGTATATGTCTAACCACACTGTGGCAGTGTGGGAGCAATACTCACTTAACTTTTCTTTTCCAGCTCTTATTAATGGCCTCCCCCAAATACCTCCGCATCAGAAAAAAACAGTATACCTCTGCCAGCTTTTGATAAGAATTGCACAAGGAAAAAGCCTTGGTAAATACTCAGGTTCTTTTCTTCATTTGTTTAAAAATAGTTGCATGAACTTTTACAGAGGTGTATTAGATATGCTTAAACATAGCCTTTTCTGTGCATATCAATATATGTATATATTTATATAGATATGTCTATATATAAATTAATTGAATAAATTTCACATTCTGGACTGCCTTTATTACACATGTGACTGAGCTGTCTGCAGGACTGGTGTTATTCTCTGCTGACTGACTTAGCTGCATGGAGTTTGAACAATCATATACTTCTTAAATTACATGGGGGTTTTTTGTCAGAGTAGTATTGACAAAAGAAATACACTGGAAAGAACTGACTAGCTCTTAGTGAGCAATACTTGCAACTCAGGATATGGGTTAGAACTCAGGATATGTGTTCTTTTCCGCACATTTAACTTTAGAGGTTAAAGTAGGACAGACAGCAGGAATGAGAACATGGATGAAAAGGATAACTGCCCATGTTTCCTACAGAAGACTGTAAGACTTCCAGCTGGCAGCAAGTCCTTGGGGCTCTTATTCACTACCATACCTTCTCTTTGGCTATATTTGCAATTTATTGGTTTAGCCAAGATGATTTTGTTTGAGTTTCTGTAAGGCAAGGCATTAACTTTTTTTTTTTCACTGTTTGATAAAACTTTTTGGAATTTAAGGACTTCAGAAGCAGTCTTGAAAGCCTGAGCATGGGAAAAAAAAGTGTATTCTAGCCTAGCAATGTCACAAAGTCTTGTTTTTAGACAATTAAATTTCCTATGTTGCTTATGAGTATGAGTATTACGTCATCCTGATTTAATTTAGCTTGAGAATCAAATTCTAACATTTAAAATAGTTCATCAAATTATTTAAAATAGTATACAAACTATGATTTTTTTGTGCTAATGCTCTAAATTATTGTATATAACACTTGAGAATATGCATTCATTCATTCTGTTTTTATCTTATCAGTAGAGAATGATCTGTGTGGTGAGGAAGATTGCATGTGTGTAGTAGGTATTGCATCAGGTGTAGCTGTACAATGTACATCGAAAGCTAATATATGGTAGCTTTCCTATTTTTTCTAGTTATTAAAATATTTGATCTATGCTGATCACACAGAGTAGGCTGTTTCAACTCTAAGAGCTAAATACTTCGGTTTTACACTATTAAAATGAAAAATATGAAGTGTCATGTTACTTGGTTAAGACAATAATTAGAGAAAGATGTGTTTTTGTTTTAGTTGTGTGTATATATATGTACATAATCCTGTTTGAAATGTCGTTGTTTGACATTGTAGCAGGTATAAAATAATTTTTCTCTCTACATTGAGCAAATTGTTTACCTTCTGTCTGAAAAATACTTAGTGAAAGTAATAAGTTAAGAGAGATTCTGCCAATGCCATAAAATGAAGGCATAAGTTCAGTGAATATCTTGAATTAAGCTAGCAAAAAAGCACTTGTGCACCTGCCAGCTCCTCCTGCATCTGTTACATTGGCACAGCCACTTGTGCAGGTGTGCAGGGACCAGACTGGGAAACTGCTTGAGGGTGTTGAGGGGATAAATATTTGGCTAGGCTAGATTTCTGCCACTACTGGTCACTGAACCTTTGCTGGGAGTTTGGACAAGCCTTGGTGCTGGCACAGCAGTACCCTGGTGTGGGAGGCTGCTTCTGCTTTTTCAGTGACACTCATGTACATCTGAGTTTCCCTCTCAGTTTGAACACTTCAAATACAACAAAAAAGTTAAGACATGGAAATACTGGTAGACTCAGGGAAAATAATAAACCTACTTAGCATGGTGATTATATAACAAAATCAATAGTATCAGTATCAAATGTTGTGATATCTGATGCTAAGTTTAATGTATCATTAGTGCCAGCCCAAATACCTAATTGCAAGTGGTACTTTAAGGGAACAATGATTAGCTGACATAATACCCCCTGAAAATGCAGCAGTAATGTTATTAGCAAGGGTAGGAAGAACCAGTCTCTCTGAAAAGAAGACAATTGCTTCAGGTTTCTTAAACACACCTGAAAATTGAGGGAAAAGGAATTGAAATTGTGTACTACGTATCACTTTACTGCATATAAATAATATAATCTGTTTAACTTTATTCTTTAACTTTTATAAGTACTTTGGTTTTTTCCTCCTCTAAGGATTACATTTTGAAAATGATCAAAGAATTTCACCTTTGGAATCTGCTCTGTCTTTCTGGACTTTACTTGAAAGGGAAGAAATGAAACTGGAAAAGCTTCATGAAGATATTCGTCGTTTGATTCAAATTCAGGTCTGTGCAACTTACTCATAATGCTTCAGGATGCTACCTACTCATTGGGAATGAGTAGCTGGAATGCTGCCTGGCAGGAAAGGACCTGGGGGTGCTGGTCAACAGCAGCTAAACAACAGCCAGAATGTGCCCAGGTGGCCAAGAAAGCAAATTACATCCTGGCTTATATCCAGAACAGTGTGGCCAACAGGACCAGGGCAGTGAATATCTGCTATGCTCAGCATTGATGAGGCCACACCTTGAATCCTGTGTTCAGTTCTGGGCCCCTCAGGAAAAGAAAGACTTTGAGGTGCTGGAGAGTGTCCAGAGAAGGGCAACAGAGTCTGGAGCATGAGCCCTACAAGGAGCAGCTGAGGGAGCTAGGAGTTGTTTAGCCTGGAGAAAAGGAGGCTCAGGGGGGACCTTATCACACTCTACAACTGCCTGAAAGGAAGCTGTAGGGGCAGTGGTGGTGGGGGTTGTTCTCTTCTCCCAGGTGACCAGTGACAGGATGAGAGGAAATGGCCTCAAGTTGTGTCAGGGGAGGTTTAGATTTGGCATAAGGAAAAGCTTTTACACACAAATGGTTGCACAACATTGGAACAGGCTGCCCAGGGAAGTGGTGGAGACACTATCCCTAGAAGTGTTTGAAAAAAACATGGATATGGCACTTGAGGACATGGTTTAATGGTGAATATGGTGGTGGGTGCTAGGTTTGTGGTTGGACTTGATGACTTTAAAGGTCTTTTCCAACCTTAAAAATTCTAGTCTATCCTGCTAAAACAGAGCCCTTTTTACAAAAAGCTTGGGCTATTAGCACACTGAATGGAATTTTCAGTTTTAGTACAGAGTAAATTGATCTGCACAGGGGACCTTTTTCTATCTCATATGGTTCCTGTTTGTACCAGTTCGAATTTGTTTCAAAAGCTGCCAATCTGAAAAAGATGTCAATTGAAATAAATTCCAAAACCAATTTCAGAATTGTTAGAAGTAGATAAGTGTCAGTAACCCTTAAATATATAATCATCTGAATTTTGGGAGTCATAGAAAACTGTAGAATTGTGAATTCTCTTGTTTTTTCTGAATCTCAGGTGGAAAGTATTTAATCATACCTTGTAATTATGTTTCTTGTAGATTGTAGCAGTCCATATGGAAAACAGATACTTCAAGGAAGCTGCTGAGGTTCTTGAAAGGCTGTTCACAGACTCTGAATCAGATAAGGTAGTAACTTGCTTAAATTGCATTAAAAGCTCTTGATTTTCAGAGGAGAAAGAGGGGAGTCAGTTTTCAAAGCTAGCAAATCCTACCTGCATAACTTCAATCTCATTATTGTCTATGCAGTCACTTTCACACTTTTGTCACTTTAAAATATAAAAGGAAATTTCTGTCTAGGAGACAGATAGAAATACTGGATAATTTGTGGGAGTAAAATGTTTTTAGCAGCAGCTGTTCTTCATCCCCTCTCCCACTTCATATGAGGAGTGAGATGGCACTACAAATTCTGGGAATTTGATAGTGCTGGCTATTAACAGCCAGTTTGCTGATTTCTATTGTAGTGGACTCTGTTACCTCTGATTAGTGTTCTATGTACCAAAGCATCCCAGGGAAGGAAAACTCATTAGCTTCTGTAGTATAGACTGAATGCTATTATGCCTCTGCCTGGAAAAGTCAACATATATGTCAGTCTGCCTCCTGGTTTGAAGTTGACTGTATCATTCAGAAAGTTACAAGCTTGAGTGAATATCTCTTTAATATAACAGTTAGTGCACACACTTGAGTTTGCTAAGGCAGAGAAAAGAGCAATAGAAGAGCTGCAGGTGAAAAGAAGTTAAAAATGCTGCCTATATCTTCAGCTGGAATATTAGGACACGTGTTCTTCGTAAGTAGTAGCCTGTGTATAACTTACTCTTCAGATACGTTTCCATTCAGAGGATTTGGAGGTTTGGAAAATCTAGATTGTAGTAATAGTACTCAAGTTCATAAATAAAAATGCAGCCTCTACACAGCTATATTGGCTTTGGTAAAATTCAGAGGGATTGGTAGACAAAATGTGAATTTCTGATTATCAGCATTGATGTGTCCTTAATGCTGCTGTACTAAGTTATCCTTTTCCTGAACGCTGTACGCCCCTTCCAATGGCAGTCTTTTTTGAGGCAGCAAATGAGAAGAGAGAACTGAGTAATGGGTGACTTCATCTGTGTGTTTTTCCTCCACTGAGAAGCCTGCTTTCAGTGTTATCTGTAAAGGAAATGAACCTGTGAATCTCTGGTCAGTTACATTTCACCATTTACTGAGAACATAAAGTAAATAGCTGGTATTATGCCTAGTTGACTCCAGAACTCTTTCAAACTGTAGCATGAAGCTGTATAGGGATATTCAGGAAACTATATAATCATCATATTTAGCTTTCTGTATTTCCTGTTTAACATAGATACCAAGTTTACTGTAGGATTTGTGTTGTATAAAGCTGTGCTTTTCTTAGCCTTTAAGGGTGAAGCTGGCAACTGTAATTAAAACCAAGGATCCATATGTTCCTCTTCTCCAAAGCTTCAGTTACAGTCTTTTGATAAGTAAAATCAAGTCTTACATTGAACTTTTCATGAAAGAAAATGAAACTAACTTCTTAATACAGGTATGTTGAAAATATTTTAAAAACTCTTGAAAAAACTTACCTGATACAATTAAATAGATTTATCCTTTGAAGGGAGCTGTTTAGGCAATATTACATTACTGTATTAGATAAAAAGGAAACTTTGCCTTCCTTTGGATTGTCTTATATTCAACATTTTTGTTTTAAGTACTATGTCTTGGAGAAAGTTAGTAGGAAAGAGAGACTCCTCTAAAGTATCTTCTATGAATGTTTTACCCACAACTGTTTTGATTAGAAAAATAGTTAGGAAAATAGTGTAATTAAAACAAGATCGGTTTAAGGGAAGCAGTTCTGATATTGGACTCCTTAAAAAACGTAGCTTTATATATAATGCTTATTTTATTTAAGCCTACATGACTTCTCATATTAAAAATAAAATCAAGACCTGTTAATCTGGCTAAAAGTTTTAGGAATGTCAGGAGTTAGGAAATAGAAAACTATTATTACTGTCTTCCTGTAAATAAATGCTCCTTACAAACCGTCTTGTTCAAAAGTGATTTAAAATTGGCAAGAACAACATTCCTTCTTCAGTTCATCTTCAAGAGGATTGTAAAGAATTTCTCTTATGTTTACTTCATATAAAAGAATATTGAATTATTCAATTACAAAAGCACAGACATCTAAAGGTAATAAGAAGCAAATTTTAAATAAACAATCCTGAAGTTCCTCTGTGTTTTTTATTTTCTTACCAGAGAGACAACTTATTAAACGCAGTCAAAGTATAATACAAGGAATACCTTTTAATGGTTTCACATGACTGTCAGTTTTCAAGTTTATTTTCCAAGGCTCTCTCTTTGAGTCTAAGAGGAAGTGAGGCTTTGAGGTGTCAGAGAAGGCCCAGAACTCCATAGTAGCATGCCTAAGGTCCTTACTGCCTGCACACTTGTCCTACTGTCTGCACCCACATTGCAAATCTTACTTTGAACAGAGTTGTTCTGGCACATGGAGGGGACAACTTCGTGAAGAATTCCCACTCCTGTGCAGCACACAGGTTTCCCAGCAGGGTACCCTGACTCCTCTGCAGAAGAACACTCTAGCTTTAACTGTTAATTTCTCTTATCTTTCTTCTAGTGCCATGTGTAGAAGTATAATCATAGAATAGTTTGGATTGGAAGGAACCTTTAAAGGTAGTTTAGTCCAACCTCCTTGCAATAAGCAGGGACATCTTCAATTAGATCAGGTTGTTTTGAGCCCATTCAACCTGGCCTTGAAGGTTTTCAGGGATCAGGCATCCAAACATCTTGCTGGGCAGCTCATTCCATGTTTTGCCACTCTCATCACAAACAAAACAAAATTCTTCCTTATATCTAGTCCAAATCTACCCTCTTTTAGTTTAAAACCATTAACTCTTGTCCTACCACTACAGGCCCTGCTAAGGAGTTTGTCCCAACTTTATTCAGTGTAGGAGGCCCCTTTTAGGTACTCTATAAGGAGTAATGAATTACTACTTCCTTCTCTTGGCAATAAAAGAGAAATAATCATGGTTTGTAGCTGAAAGTTTGAGCAGGATATTAGAAATATTTTTTGCCAGTGGAAAAAAGATTACAAGCCTAAGGTCTGTTTAGACATGTCTTTTGAACGTGTTACATGTATGCTTTGTCCTGCCATATGCTACAGAACTAGATAAACTTGACATCTGTCAGTTTTAGCTTCTAACCTAGTTATAAAAACCAAACTTTGGAGTACTTTGATAGATTTTGCAGTCAGTTAAGCTCTGCAATTTACTTCACACATTTTTAAGTTCATTCATTATGCAACTATTTGTTGTATTTCTTTGTGTCCATATAAAAATCAGTTGCAGCTATGACTAAAATTTCTCCAAGTTATCAGTTGATAAAGATCGTTATGGATTTCAACTAAGCATGCTAAAGTTGTTTTGAAACTACTTAGCTTAGTTTACTTACTTAGTTTAATGTTAATACCTTTGAAATGTCTGTCAAATAAGCACTGCTAGTTCTAATAAAAATTATACATATTAATCTTAGTGCAAACTCCTATCTAGGTATTGCCTGACTTTAATTTTAAGGTATCAATTCCATTTCTCACAGGAAGCCACAAAACACGTAGCATCTAAAGGGTTGGGAGCAATAGCATTGCAAAAGAAACCTGTGGAAGTTAATGAAAATGACAAAAGTGATTTGGAAACAAAACAAAGGTTTGTATTATTATACTGCTAAGGGATATGTTTGGACAGTAACATGAAACTTGTAGACCAAAGAGTAGGTAGAAGCAGGGATGTTAAATTCCAAACTGTTGTCCTATAGAAAATTAGCGACAAGCACATTGCCTATTTTTTTTTTGTGCTCTTCTGTGGTTGTTACTTTTGGCATTTACATCAAATAGCTTGTCATTAAGTTTAATTATTTGTGAGGTTGCACAATTTGTAGTTTAAACAGCTGTCAGTCTATAATAATAAAAGCACAAAAATACTTTGCTTTTTTAATGTTTGATTGAACCCTTTAGTTCTAATTTCAGGCCATAGATCATCTCAAGAAGAAAAAGAATAAGGAAATGGAATCAATCTTGCATTTTTCTTACCGCTGACCCCTTAATCATGCTAGCGTGAAGGGAAATATTTATGTTGCTTCATGATTCTGACAGTGCAAACCTTCAGAACAATTACATGATTATTTTGGAAAATACTCATATTATAGGTTTATCACCACTTGTTTTTCAGGGAGAATAAGTTGCAGTCTTTAGCTGGGATAGTCTGTATTTCTTAATTTTTGTACTAGGAATGCTTGGTATTATTTAGTTAAGAAAATTGGCTGATGCAGACAGTATAGAGGAAGACAAGTCTTAAGATTTTTCAGTTTACTTTTTTAGAAGGGCAACTCCTGATGCATCTGAGAGATATGATGAAAGTCTCATTGAAAAAAAACTATGGAAATAATTCCTGATGAAAAATAGAAGTGCAAAATGCCTCTTATCTTCAGCTTAAAGGTCTTGGGAACAGGCTACCCAAAGGAAGTTGTCACAGCACCAAATCTGACAGTTCAAGAACCCTTTGCACAGTGGTCTCAGGCACATGGTGTGACTTCTGGGGATGCCTTTGCAGGCATCCCCAGAAGCTGAACTCAGTGAACCTTGTGGGTCCCTTCCAACTCAGCAGATTTTGTATTTCCTTTCCAGGTGTAGGGAGGCAAGGTTAAGAGAATGAATGCATTGATGCAGTTAGTGATTTTATACCACTTCTGAGAAGTCTTAGGATTTTCTTTTGTTTAAATATTGTTGAATCATATAAAAGGCAAGTTGCTGCCTAGGAAATAACTTTTTTTGTCTTTTCATTTTAAGATTGATGAAAGAGGAGCGGTATATCAGAAATCAGTCATCTGGAAACATAAAAAAGCCCACAGTAAGGTAAAAAAATTTGTTGTTGCTCTGATCACAGACTTTTCGTCAAGTTCTTTGTATTTTGATTTCAGATTTGTGTTCTTTGCAGGAGAAGTTCAGGACAGAAACCCAAAGAGAGCAGAGCTCTTCAGAGTGAGTATTTCAATGCAGTCATGTCAAACACTTATTTCTAACTGCTATGAAATGTGATTGGATTAATGCAGAAATGATTGTGGTGGATAAAAACACTCCAAGTTGTATGCAGTTTCTGCACAAATGCAGAATATATGCATATTTAGGAAGCTGTGAAGTGGCTTAAGGTTCTCTAGCAATTAATTTTGCAAAATCATTCACTATTTTCTAGTTTGCTTGGTTGTTTTATGGTCCTTAGGGTTCTTTTGTGCAAAAGAAAACTGACAGCGGAGTACTGAAATTAATTTCTTTCTGAATTCTGTGCTAGATAACTTGATTTGGAAGGGACTAATGAAGTTCGCTAATGGGAAAAGCAAATTGTACTCTAAAATGCACGAAGCAGGATATTTGTGCATTTTCCTGGTATTACTTCTTAAAAACCTAAAAACAGAGATAATATAATACTTATAAGTTCTTAAGACCATTAGCACTCTCTTACCACAGAGAGATGATGATATAGTTCCTGCACGTGTCCATGTGTTGCACATGGAAGGACAAACTCTTATGATGCCCTGAATGCTTGCCACAGTTAAAACCTGATACACTTACTTGGAAATGATGGGATTTGTATACAAAGAATCATAGCTCTGATTGTTACTTCTCATTCTATGTAAAATGAGACTAGTGCATATAGTAAAAATGTTTTTATCAAAATGCAATGTTTTATTATTAGGTACTAATTTTTACCTAAGTGTATAAAATATAATTCTTCTGTAAGCTCTACTGTATAGAAAATACAGTGGGTTTTTTGAATAGCTTATTTTTTTAAGCCCTTGGATTATGGCAAGATATCAAAGTATACTTGTATGTAAACAGACACTGAAACTTTCCCAGTCTGTCAAAGCAAATCAAAATAGTGTACATTCTTGTCACTTGTAAATGGTAAAATGCAAAACTGCTTCCTTGATGTTGACTCCTCATCATTCTGGACTTATATTAACTGTCTTCTAGGTCTTAACAACATGCAAAATGTGGGAAAAAATGGAGTTTCTTTTGTAGCTGAATGTAGCCGAAGAAGACAGGTTTGTATTCTCTTTTCTATTCTCTCTCTATTCTATTCTCTTTTCTAAATGTAGATAGAATGAATCTGAACGCACTGATTTTTTTTTCTCAGCTTTATTCAATCTAATTTTTAAATCTAGTGCTTAGATTTTAGGTTCTGTAGATTACTCAAGTGCTACAGCTCCTGAAATAGTTACAGTCCTTTTCTTTTCAAAGACAGGAAATAAAACATATTTTTGCTGTTTCAAATATTGTTGCTAATGCTTCCAAGCCTTTTATTTGTTGAACTACACTGTTACCAAAGCTTACTGTGATACAAAATATTCTTTCCACAGTTTTGATAAAAGAATTCAGGATGTCATTTGCCTGTGAGAATTTTGGCCAAATATCAGAGGCAATTTGTTTTCCAGTTTAGGAGGTTAAAGATTTAGCAATTTTATAATTCAATTCTTTGTTTATGTGATGTAAAAATATATTTACTTGGGAAACTACTCTATAGTTTTATAAACCAAATGGTAGGGTCTTCTTACAATGCTACATTTCAAATGATCCTGTGCTCTCTTCGTGGGTAAGCCTACTTCACTGAATTATATTAAAATAACTCTACTGTGTTCACTAATGCTGGAATTCCCATTGGTGGGAAATGCAGAAGTGTATACCTTAATAGAATGCAATTTGAAGCTGATTTGATGTCGGGGTCTTTCAAGCTAATTTTTTCTTATAGCAAATTTTCTCTCATAAGTATTCAGCATTTTATCATGATAAGTGAAAAAATTAACATTAAATAAATGTATTGCCATTGTTGGATTCCTCTTCATAATATATTTTAGGAAGCAATGTGGAGTCTTTCTGTTTAGATAATAGTGCAAGTTATAGTCGTATATCCATTTTGATGTGAGCTGTTTAATTTTTCTGGTTCATTTTGATATTTCATTTTCATATGACAGGGAAGACCAAATTGATGTATGTTTGGTTTTGGTTTTTTTCTAGAAGAGAGTTGTACTTACTCCTGTTTCTTTAAGCATTTTTACTGAAGTTGAAGTACTGGTTAAATCTTCAGTTACATGCTGTCTTCAAATTGGTTGAGGTCCTAATTATACCTCATCTATCCTTGAAATTTGAGCCTCTAAAAAGAGTTTTTCACTTTCTCACAAATCTCAGGAATGGTTAAATCACTGACAACCTCTTTAAAAGCTGCAGATAAAACCAGAGTCCTAAAAAAAAAAGCAGCCCTTACTGGATTTGCTTTTTGCCTTTAAAGACATAATTACTTTATTCCAGTATATACTTGGATAGGTACCTTTTTAGCCAATTGCTGGTAAGCATGAACATTTCCATTGAGTTTATCAACATCCAGAATTAAACTATTTGGACCACAGTGACACAGAGGTAATGAAAGCTTTGTATTCACATATTTTAATGCTGAGCTAGTTTGTTATGGGGTCACCTACAAGCACTGTGTCTAGGTCTAGGGCTTACATACACATCTTGTTAGAAAAAAAAATAGGAGTTGTTTGCTTAATTATGTTCTTATAGTTCAACCTTAATTGAAATATAAAGACTAAATTTGTAGAGAATGAATCTGACAGTGGCATTGAAAATTTTAAAAGAACTTAAATGAAGCTTAAGATTCAAAACTGTGTTTCTTTCAACACTTAGAAAAGTTGTAGGCATTTTCTCCCTCTGTAATATTTATGCCTTACTCCCTACCACTGAAACGTCATAAATGTTTTATGGAAAGCAATGATAATTGGCCTTTTAAACAATAAATCTGCTTCTCTGCTTAATCATCTGGGTTATAAAATTGTCCACATGCTTGAAAGAATGCAATGAATGTCAGAGCTGTTGACTTCTAGAACTTCCTTTTCCATGTAGTCCCTCATTCAATGTTGGCATTGTTTGCTCTTGTTTTGTAAATGGCATTTCATTGCAATGGTTCAGTGCCCATTTTCAGCTTTTCATTGCAGTGTTTTCAGTTAGCATAGAACAATCTGCAGTGCTATTGAAAGGACACATACTTTATTTTCTCATTCCTAAATTAGGGGATGCAAGTGTCACAGAATTTAGGGAAGAATTTGTGCTCAATTTTATACCCAGTAAGTATATGGCAAGTCCTTTGAGTTGTCTAAAATGTGGATGATACTTTATTTAAATTAAACAATATGTCTGAAAATCTGAGTGTTCAGAATTTAGTCAGACTTTTATGGAAAAAAAAATACATATATTTAAAGCTAAAGGAGAAAACTCTGCTTGAGCAGAGTCCCATAATGCATAAAGGAAGACAGATTACTAGAGCAGAACCAACTCTAAGGAACAGCAAGATCTTTTGATATGTGAGGGGGTGTCTTCACATTCTGCCTGGCAAACTCAAGTTTGCTCTGCTGGTGTTCAGAGCTGGCCAGATGTCACATTGCTGTGGACCAGGCACTGTGCTGATGTGAGCTCAAGCGTAGTGCTGCTTTATGTCCAGGCTTTCAACCAGTCTTGTAACAGTGCAAAGTGGACATCTACATAAATTGTGTCCCAGAGAGGATGACAGCTTGTCAGTGAGTGGGGCAGGGAGCAAGTTACAGTGAAAAGAAAATTAATCTGTCCCTGATTTACCTGTAAAGCAGGCCCTCATTTATACAATAAATGGAAGAAATTTATTTTTTAAAAAAGGTCAATGTAAGTAATTAAAAATCAAAACAGGCTAAAAACAACCTTTTTAACAGCAAATATAATTAATCATTGCAAGTAATATGGGTTGTGATCGTCTCTTTTGATGAAAGTATTTGAATTATCTGGTGTTGTAGGTCAAGCATAACTGTGTTACTTGAATAAAGATTTTATTTAGGAAAGTTTTCTGGCATGCTCTGAAATGACATGAACTACATGATTCCAATGGAATCTCTGGCCTTTTAGTATAGCAGAAAAAAAAGCTATTCACTGCTAATATTGCAAAAGATCTGTGGAACAGGAAGACTCAGAAAAAGTATTTTTGATAAAGGTTATACTACTTTAGAGAAGTTTTAGGTTCCTAACTGTTTAGAAATACAGTTGAATGACTATTACTTGTAATTCTTTCACTGCTTAGTGAAGTTTGTCAGTGATCAAAGTTTACTGAAGAGGCCCTGATACTTGCATTAAGCTGGAATAAATTCAACTTTGAGATGTGAAGCTTGGTCTTTACATACCTCAGCTTGGACTTTGTGTAGATGCCACATTTTCCCTTTTTGGAGAATAACCAGGATACAGTTTTCATCTGTCACAGTTTTGAGGCTGAATATTATGTAAGCTTGTTTCCCATCAGAGACTTCCCCCCATCTTTCATTTCTGAGCCCTGCTGCAACTTTTAGAAACTTAAATTTAACAGAAGGGTGGAACCATGCAGAATAGCACTCAAAATTGTCACCTGGCCAGAGACTGAACTGATGATACTTACAAGAGCAGAATCTTTTAAAGATCCCAGAAGGATTCCACATCATTAAGAAATAAATTTATTTTTTCTTCTTATTTCCATGGATGTGGGTTCTTGTGCCACTGACCATTGTATTGACTGGGTGTTCCTGCTGCTCATCCTCCTTTGTGCGCAAGCAGGAGGATATGCATTTGTGTAATGACAGCAGCCATAAGATTTACATTTCCATTGGGTACATTGTTTTCATAGTTAAGTGATGTTTGTTCCCCCGTAATTCACATTTCCTTGCACTTATCAGATCTACTAGTTGCCTTTAAGCTGAGCCTATTCCTTTGCACCTGCATTTCCCTTTCTGCCCAGTTCTTTACAATTTTGAAGCTTTCAGTTGTAAAGGTGAGCCATAACATGATTCTCTAATGTTCCCTTCTGCTTTATAGCAAACACCATTTATCTACTTAATAGTTGGGAGTGATCTGTTACTTACAGAAGGAGGTTTTATTCATATTCTGGGAAACCAACCTTTCTTTTATTCCACCAAGATATAAATTTTAGGCCTTGGATTTATCCATTTACAATTCTTATGGCTCTTGTAATTCTATAAACATCTTTTACTTCCAATCCAGTTACTCCAATTAACCCAAGGTTTTATTAACACAGGTCCCCTTTGTGAGCCCCCATAAAGTTCTATTTGTTCAGTTACCAATTTATCATTTATCTCTAGTTTCAAGATACGGTGCTTAAAGAAAAGCCCTCTGACAACTGTATTCTAATAACTAGAGAGCTGTTTGAAAACTTGCTTTTATATTTGCTATAATCGCTGATATTAATATCTTCCTCTGTTCATTTTTCTGGTATTTGTCTCTGCTCTTGCCCTAGCGATGGACTCACAAAGAAGACTTGGAGCTGAAATTGGGAGTAAGGGAGTTTGGAGTGGGTAACTGGGCTAAAATTTTAGTCCATGGTAACTTCAACAACCGAACAAGTGTCATGTTGAAAGACCGGTGGAGAACATTGAACAAGATGAAGCAAAACTGATTTGGACTACAGGAAACAACTCTTCTTGACCTTTCAATACATGAGGACGTTCTCTGTTACTTTCAGTCAGACATTATTTTCAGAATAACATCTTATTTTAGTCTCAGTGTCCAGCAGTGTTGCTGTCATAAAACATTAAACAGAATACTAATTGGTATAGAACACTCATGTAAGCTCATTTGCTCTGGTAATGATGACTTAAATGTAAAGTCTGGCCGTTTTTGCTATATGCAATAATAGATGGCCTAGATTCTGAAATGTGAAAATGTTTGCAGTGATTTAGGAAATGTCTGTTATGTAAATGGGTGTATTAGATCTGAATGGTGACATCTTTAGTTTGATGGAGGCTATAAAAGGTCAAATGTTCTGTATTTTAAAGGGCTGTATCTCTTTTTAGATTGACCTTTTCATCATTTTACTTCCTGCCATATAATCCATTCTAATCTGTTTTGCTTGACTTTGAAATTTTGGTCAGACTTGTCATCTCTGTAAGTTATACCAAAAAGTATGTATGTATTAGTATTGCTGATTTTATGAGCTGATGGTTTGTTGTTTGTTTCTGCAGTTAAAAATGTGTAAATTCATATACTGTTGTAAGTAACAAAGGGACTGGTTTATTTTTTACATGGACAGGAGCACTATTATACTAGCACTTAGCATCTCTTGGTTAGCTTGTGCCACCTACCTTGTCATGACAAGTGACTTCTTCCAGACCAGCAGGAAAGGGAAAGTTCAATAACACATGGCAAAGTGGGGATCAGTAACGAGTCTACACTGTCAGTGACAGCAAAGATACACTTTGGGGGTCACTATCAAGGTCTCTGCTGGCCACTGCAACCTCCTGCTCATGGGAGATTGGAACAGATGGATGATGGCACTAGCCGGTCTCTCTGGATTCAGATCATTTGGAAGAGACTTCCACAATCTCAGGAAACTCACGCTTTCCATACTGGTGTGAATCTAGTGACTTGAACTAACATAATACAGCATTCTTTTAAAAGTGAAATCCCCTGAATTCATATTTTTTGTGCCTTTTTTTCTTGGCTAAGGTTTTTATTTTCCAATAACCTTACAAGAAAAAGCAGCTGTCTGAATTGGTCATAATAAAACAAAGCTCTCTGAGACAATTTTCCCCATTAAAAAGGAAAACATTCTTGAAGTCTGCAATGTTCAGAAAGCATTAAAATAATCTGTTTTCTGTTTTGGAGGCCTGCTTTCATTACGATAAAATAGTAAAATACAGTTCAAAGGTTTGTGCCACAACACATTCTTGACAGAACCTCAAGCAGATCACCTTCCTCATTCTTGCCAAGAAACCACTATGATTTCTTCTAGGAAGTCTTAATGTTGCATGGGGATACTGCCTGTCTTAACAGGAAATTTTCTCAACCTGCACAGTAGTCTTGTCAGAGCTCAGATGTTGCAGGTTCTATGCTCATCATTGTAGCTGAGCATTTTTAACTAGTAATAAGTAATTTTTTTACCTTAGTCACAAAGTCTTGCCTAGGTTCACCTGCCAGGAAAGTTACTTTAATACTTTGTATTATTGACATGAAGTTCTGAGGAGACCAATTCTTTAATAGTACTAAGTATGTCTTCATGAAGGTGGCTGAACATGTAAACTGCAGTGTAGAGGAAGAATACTTATGCAGATGTAGTGTAAAAAGTTGTCTAGATGATACTGGAGAAGAACAAAGGACCTAAACTGAAATTGGTTTTAGCTCTCAAAATTTAATTTTTATTCACCCTTGCTCTTAAATGCTGACAGTCACTATTCTCAGACTTGAAAATACTTGGCTGTCTCGCTACTTAGGAGCAGTGCCTATAGACTGGGCTGTGGCCAGTAAAGATGGAAAACTTCAGGAAAAGTAACAACTATGGTTAGAAACATTAGCTCTTTAATTACAAAAGGCAAACATGGAAACATGCTTCTAGTGTTCTGATAGAGATCAGTCTTTGCATTTTGTATTAAGGCAGAGAGCATTTCCTGAAATGCTTCTGCCAAAGGTCTGATTCATGTAAAATTGAAGGCTCCAGAAAATGCATCAGAAATATGTTGGTTTCTTGGCATTGTTGTTAGTTTTCTTATTCTTTTTGTTGCCATTTTAAAGGTCTTTTAAACTTTTATGTAAAAATAAAACTATGCACCAGGGGACAGGAACAGTGTTCTAGTTGCCGGATCTTCTTCCAGGTTCCTTGGCACTGAGAGTTGCCAATTGCTTCCCAGTGTAAGATTTTATCTCTGAAATGAGACAATAAATGAGAAATTAGACAAGTAAAAGCTGTGAATTTAGTATTATCGAATGGTGTTGTATAAAATGTCAGAAGATTGGATTTGTTTAATCATGTAAGATCTTATTAAACTCATCTAGCTCTTAAAATTCTTTCTGGAGCAGACATATTCCTGTGTGGAGTATCCAGGATGGTGGGTTGCGTAGCTGGTTGTACAGGTATTTAGTATGCATATTAATAAATGTATGAATCAAATAAAAATCAGTTCTGAATACTAAATATTTACTTTCACAATTACTTTTCTTAAAAAACAGGTATACAGGCTTGAGGGAAGTACCAATCCACCACTGTTAAATCTGCAATCAGATTTGGACTACGGCAGGAAATACCATTTTTAAGTAGAAGTGCCATAGCTGTAATAAGTCCTCTTCCACTACACAAATTCCATCACTTCACAATTGTGAATAAAGCATGCAAAGCACTGAACTCCTATACTGAAATTATTTTCCGATTTTATCTATGTTTTAAAAGCAATTTCTGCGAGAACTGAAAGGGTAAAACCTGAGCTCTCTACAAGTGATTTGAGCTGTTCCATTTTTTAGGTACAAAAAATGCAGCTTTTAATGAGATCTTGAGAAGTTTTAACTCTTTTTGGGTTTTGGTTTACCCGTGTGCATTATGGCCATCTCCGGAGCAGCGCTGCGTGGCCGTGCTCATGGCCGGGGGCTGGCAGGCGACACACACGGTGTGTCCCTCGCGCAGGTACTGCATCCAGCGCGCGTGCGGACGCGTCTCCAGAGCGCAGTGCTGGGAAAGAGATTCTGTCCTGAACTCCACACAGTATCTGCTCAGAAGGAAAAGTACCAAATTATGAGAAAGCATGATCTAAGTAGGCGCTTTGAATGGACTTGCATATCGTAAGGGTGATGTTTGTGAAGTGCAAGTCAGACATTGTCATTGCTAACAAATCTCTTTTTGACCCTAACCCAGTCAGTGGATTCTTAAAAGCATTACGTAAACTATTTCTCATTCTATGCCCCAGTCCAGTAATTTATGTATAATCTCACTTTCTGGTAGTGTTCTGTATTATTAAATTATTTTGAAAAACTGATCTCAGTAACTCATATTTTTTTCTCCCATGCTGCTGAAAGAAATTGGAAGAGACTTTAAGAATATCAATGAGTTTTATTATTCTAGAAAAAAATAGCACAGGACAAAGCATTATGAGCATTACAGACCCAGTAATAGCCTAATTTAAACTTCATTGCTATCTCTACTGGTAACTAAACAAAATTTCTTACTGCTTGTGTCAAATAGTTTAATAAAAAAAGGTCTCCTGTGACCAATCCCATTCAGCCCATTTTGTTCAGAGACCTACATCTAAGTTCTCAGACTTACACTTAGGATACATTCATCTTTGTTTCAGCATTATTTACTGTTGGCTTTCAAAAGCAGCTGTCATCAGATTTGCAATGATCCCAATGTCTAATTCAGGACAATTAGCAAGTAATAAAAAAAACCATCTAGAACATGCAAATGAGCTGCAGGAAAGAAAATCAGTACAAGCTATAGCTTATTGTTTAATGATTGCAAATTTAATTATATTTTTCTCTCTAGCCAGCTGTTTTCTACTGAACAAGATGACCCACATACATATGATAAATAGATTACCCTGCTGCCTCTTTGTCTGAAGGCCAGAGAGAAGATGCTGCTCTTCTTTTTCTTTCTTTACCGTATTCAGAGGTAGTTATGAAAGCAGGGACTGGGGAAAAAAACAGTTATGGTAAACAGCAAGGCACAGCTGAGTCATAGTTCAATTACTGTAACAGTGGGTGAATGAATCAGGAGCTTGTGGATGGCGATGCTGGCTCACTTTATTGAAAAACTGATAAAATGTTGCCAACATTGGACCTCAACCCCATCCCCTACAGCTAATCTCTCTCTTTATTCAGGAGAAAAATATCTAACAATGCATGCCATCTAGTCAGTGAGGAAATAGGATGTGCTGGAATCCCACAAGGAGTACTGTTTCCTGTTTCATACTGAATTTGTGTTCTAACTTTGCATAGAGACAATTTGATACTTACATTCAGCTGAAGGAATGCACACAGCTTAGTTGTTTGCTTAATAGAAATTAAGAAAAGACAGAGCAGGAAAACAAATTATTGAATGAAAATCAATATGACGGTAGAAAGTAAACTTCTAAATTATAATTTTAACCAGATAACTGTAGATGGATGCTTGGTTTTTTTACTGTTCATTGACATCAGTAAAATTTATGATGGCTGTAATGGACACAATGTAAGCAGAGAGATGAAATTGAGAATACCATGTTCATGGCCACATTCCTCCCCCTGGTAAGTGAGATATTCCAGGCAGCCAGCCTTTTCCTCCAGAGCTGGACACGGTTCCCCACCGTTTTTAGGTTCCTGGTGTACATAGCGCCTACGGATCCGCAGCCCAGGATGACACTGCTCTGCACAGCCACTCCAATGACTCCACTCCCCCACAACACAGGGAATAGCTGCAAAGCAGTATTAAAACATTATTAATAGTCAAGACTTCAGTTTTATCTAATTGCTCTCAAAAGCTTAAGATAATAAGATTATACTGAGGGGCTTTTTGTTTGGTTTGGGTGTTTTTACTTTCTACCTTTATTTATATGGGTTTAAACCATTCTTCCAGGATTTTGCATATTCAAATTGCAAATTCAAACCTGCCTGCAATGCTTGGCTCACTATCCCATCCCTTGTCCACAAAGAAACAGCCCCTCAACCAAGACCTTTCTCTACAGCTGTGAAGTTCTTCCGTACCCTCTTCTGAAGCATAAAACATTAGCCTCAAAGGAGACCAGCTCATGGATTATCTACACCAGACTGGTCTGACCTTCCTTGGCAGCTCCTATACCACTGGATTTTGTTTAAAGGCTGGAACATTAAGTAGCAGTATGCTTGATTCCCTTCAGATCAATTTCTAACTCCTTTTTCCTCAACATTAAACTGTATCCACTGCCACTGCTTTGCTTCCCTGTTTTAACAAAGGTCCTGCTCATTTCCAATTACAGAACAGTCCACTGGATATTTGAATTTCAGTTTTCAGGGATCACAAATTTCCTCTGAACTTAATCAAAAATTTTGGGAAAAGTACCATTATTTTTAAAGTAAACTTTGAGTCATAAGAAACTGCATTTCCCTTGAGTAGGGGAAGAAAAGGTTCTGTGATGTCATTCTCAGAATACAAATCAGGTGATAGATACATTATTCCTGAGTGAGAAGCCACATAACAGAGAAGTCTTCACTTTATTTTTCCATTAAAACAATATGCAACTGTAAAGAACACACAGCCATTTCAAATCTCCATTAAACTGATTTCCTCAGCCTCATCTCCAGAAACACCAAGTCCCTGTTTTTGAAAACTGTATGACCTAAAAATTTTCTCTTTAGCAGTTAGAATGAATACTACAGCTTTTCAAAATTGTACTGCAAGCTGAGCCCTGAGGGGTTGGAGTAGGATGATCTCTGGATGCTCACTGATGGAACAAACACAACCCCTCTACCCGGGAACTTCAAATCTGCACAGCCTTGGCAGGAGGAGCAGTGAGAGAGCAATAAGAAAAATGTCTCACACACGGGCATCCATCAAGTAGAAGAATTCTCTGAGGATAAGCAATCATTTCCCTACATGTGTCATCCACAATTTGTGGCCTACAAGGACATTTAATCCGAGTGGCAGTCCATTTCCGGTAGCCTTTTTTCCTGGAGGCCACCTGGTAGGTAAGTTAGAAAATGGTACAAAATGCACATTTTCATCAATGGGTGGGCTACCTTAACCTGGTTCTGGATTGTTTTGAGTCATGCTTCCTGTTACCTAGTTAAATAAAACTTTTTAATTTCCTATGTGTACTATTTCTCATTAGCTTATAATGGAACATATCACATGCTTTCAATTTTTTTTCCACATTTCTGGATTACAATTTAAATCCCCAAGAAGCTTTACTGCTTAACCACTAGTTACATCCTTGCATCAGCTTTGCAGGAAAGTGATGGGACCAAACTAGTCTTTCAGGAAAATAATTTATACCCTCTGGGATTCTGCCAGTACAAGACATTGGGAAGAAAGAGTAAAATGTGATAACCTCCTTGGGATTTGTAACTCTTCTCATAAAACATAGAAATGGCACTGTTTGCTCTGTCATTACATCTCTAATTTCTTGGACTACTACCAATATCATAGAGCAGATAAAACCTCTGAAAGAGGCTGCTTGGCAGATGTCCTTACCAATCTATTAAAATTCCCTTCCTCTGTTCTCACTGCGCACCAGCTGTTCTGACCAAACCCGCCCACTTTTGAGTGTCCTGACAGCACCAGGTGTATTGTGGCTGAGGACGCTGCATCCCACGCCCTAAGGAATTTCACTGAAACAGAACCACAGGGCTGCCCCAGGTGTTGGGCCACCAGTTGTCCATCCTGCTCAGAGAATTAGTATTCTCTGCTGTTTTCCTCTACCTACTGATAAACACCTTCCTAGTCAGCTCCCAAGTATGATTTGTAGAACAGTGCCGGAAAGTCACAGAAAAAGCTCCCTTTGCCTCATGCAGACACCTGACACTGCACCACCAGGCACTGCCCTCAGACACATCCAGGTACCCCAAAGTACATGACACAACCTCTGTGGCTGTCAAGGCACCACACTGACATGTTGCAGTGCAGCCCAGACTGTTTGTTCCAAGAACAGTGAACTAGAAAAGAAAACCAGTGACAGTAAAATTGTTTTAGACCCTACCATGGGATAGCCAGGCCAAGTGCTAAACGCAGCATGAACCTCACGATTTTTGCCACCAAAGGGTCCAAACACAGTCCTCAACCCCACTTGATTTAATGGTACAAGCACAGACTTCAATGCCTGATCAAATGCCTGATCGCACATCTTAGTTCTACCCAAGTACCCAAAGGACAGTAAGCATCTTTCTAGCCTGTTTCCTTATCTATTGATTCTCTTCCAAGCTGGCTGTATGAATGACCTGCATAAATAAGAATTTCCAAAGAACTTTAATCCCATATTAGCACCTTGATATGCAGATAACATCAAGTCTAATATCACATTTTCCATGAAGAAACTCCCAAAGGGACTGAGTAACTGCATAACAAATACAGTGATGATTCATGTCTTACTGGAATCAAACCAAGCCAACAGTTAAATATTGGTCATCTGCAGAAATACATGGTAATTTTATGGTTATGAAGATTTAGAATAAGAAGGATGAATTGCCCTAGACATGTGGAAAAATAAGAATATTGGGTTGCTAGAATGGAATTTAGGCAAGTGGGATAATAATGTCGCTTTTGCAGTCAGTACCCAACAGCTATTAACGGACAGTAGATCGATTCTGTGCCTTGTTGGAAAGATGTCAAATTCCCCAGCATGACAGACACTGGGTCCATGAGCTGACATAAAAGGAACAGTGCCATTTCTTGACACATAAAAAAAAAAAGTATCAGGGATCCATAGCTACATCTTGATGGATCCCTCTCTATGTTGGTATTTGCTCAGCTTAGTTCACACGATATTAAATGATGATTCATTGAAACAATGAAGAGGATGCAAGTCAAAGGAAACTGCAGGATGGGATTTGTTCTCCGGTACCTACCAAAATGTGGAAGCTAACGAGAGACTTGGAATTTCAAAAATACACAGAAAAATTACATTGCTAATTTATGAAAGACAGCTTGAGTAGCCAAAGCTTTTTTATCTTCTGTTTGCAGCACTATGAAACACAAATCCTTATTTCTGATTCAAACTATTTAATTTTTCTTTTCATTTCTGGAAAAAGAAAAATGGAGAATTGTAGTATGTTCATTGTACAACATATATTGTAATGTATAGGGATCTCCAGATTTTCCCATAGTAACCACTTTGATTCAAATGGTGAGCTGATTCCTTTCTCAGGCTCTCACTGGACAGTAGTTCCTATTTAAAATACTATGTACAAAAATATTCTTTCTTCCAAAATAGTCTTTATTTATTCAAAAATATTCTTCAGTGTTAGAACTACAAGGAACTTTATTTAAAAACTCTTGAACTTGGGTTCAGCAGTCCATGAGCTTCTGCTGAGCCATCTATTTATAAAGTACCAAACCTACAGTGATTTTTAGGCATGACAGAATTCAACCCTGCTGCTGGCAGCTTTAGTGGTTTCTTTCAGTGGTTTCTTTTATTTTGGAGCATTGTTTTTGTATGATTCCTAACATCTCTTGCATCCTAGCATCTCTTGATTACTTACACTTGGGGCACTTTACACTTTCCCCTAGGGAAAAGTAATATTTTGGGAAAAGTCCCCAGAAGAAGTCATTTCTCCAGGTGCTGAAATCATGAGCTGTGAAAAGGTTGATACACAAGGTGTAGCATGAGAACCATTGATCACCTTTCTTCACATCTCTATATTAAAATTTTCAACTCTACATTCAAAACAGTGAACTATGCCAGTGAACACCCCTGGTGCCATTAAACACTTAGATTTTAGCAAGACTCAACAGGGAGACCTCAACATCCAATATGACCAAAAAACCTCTAAAATTTTCAGCTATACTTGTGTAAATTGATACAAACTTCCACTGGAACTATTTAGAATTTCTCTTTATACAGAACACAAGTCAATGACTGCTTGCCATAGAGAGTATATATGATCATTTACCTTTTAAATAATGACCTCTTACAAATTTAGCTTTTGGATGTGTGAGTTCTAGGACCACCTTGCCAAGGTGCCAAAATTCTGCCCTCCCATGCTACACCCATCAATGCAAAACGTGCTGTATGTAACCTCTGTGTTTGCACTGGTACTCGCACAAGTGGGCAGTGAGGCAGTGCAGGGAGTCAAACCAGGCAGAAACAGGCAATAAAAACCAGAAATAGTTCCCTGTGTGTTTAGTTCATTGAGACTCCATCTTCCTGACTGGAAGTTAGGGCACTGGAAATCTAGGGCACCCACCACCCACACAGGCTACAAGAGTGGTGTGCTTATATTGTAGACATATAATGCCTTTTGAGGCAATCACCATTGAGCCTGAGACAAAAAATACCATCTTGATAACAGCAGGGCATCACCAGGTGCCAGAAGTCACCCCAGAAGTCATGCTAATGAAAGTGTTTAAACTAGAACTTCTCAAACACAATCTTGAGCTTCTTTCTGAAGGATTTCAGCTCTGGGTTTTTTTGTGCATATTTATCAGCTATCCCCTTTTATGCTTGAATATTAAAAATCACTTGATTTACTGAAAATATGCAATATGTTGTGGTTGTATGATTAACACCTTGCCAGTTCTCCCTCTATGGATTTTACTGAATGCAAGAACAATGTATTTTAAATATGCTAATTTCAAAAATGCAACTTTCTGTCAGACTTTGTGGTGCATTTTTTTCCCCTTCTTTTACTCTGAGAAGATTATTTAGCTATGGGAGAGTTGACCATGTTTCTTCTAGAGACCTGGGGTCATAGTTCTGCTCTGCTGAGTTCTTCTGTGCAGTTTTACATCCCTTAGGATGGGTCTTCACCATCCGAGAGTTGTACTCCCCCTTCCCAATCCAGACAGGTGTAAGCCAACTTGGGTCACAAAGCTTGGTGGCTATGTCAGCATGGCACTGAGCCTGCTAAATACACGCTAATTAGCAGGACTGTACAACAGAGGCTCATAACTTTTTGGCTGTAGGCTGGCATGCATCCAGCCAGATGGGAAGAGACATTAGGCTGACCTAGTACTAGTACTGCACCTGCAAAGCAAGGTCTGTGTACTGCATCCCAGGCACAGAGAGGTCGGTCAAATTGTGAAGACTGCAAAGGGTACAAATCCCACAGAAATAGGCGCTGTGAATACCTACAAAACAGATACTCAGTGTGGTAGAACTGGGCTGCTTTCCCCTCCTTGCCATTGCCCACTGGCAAGCAGTGCCATCCCCCGAGGGCTGGCAGAGGACCCTCCCACTCATACTCCTACGCTTATTTTAAAGCCTTTGCTTTCACAGTAAATTCTTGCGGATTCATGCTCCTAAACAAAACCTCACCGTGGGGACTTCCACAATTATTTAATTGATATTTGTTTGTCAGGATGTGAGGAATCAGCTGAAAGACACAGGCAGTGCTAAATTAATCTCCCTGCTGTCTCTGTAATGGGACAGCCCCCCTGCAATCAGTCTGTACTTGGGACTTGCCTGAGTGAAAAGTAAGTAACATAATATTTTAGAGGGAAAGTTCAGACTGTCACTGTACTACAGCTGACCCCGAAACCTTTTCTCTCTAGTGAGAGAAAAGTCTGTCTCCCTTCCTGAGCCTGCCGCTGCCCCAGCCTGGTGCCTACTCATGCCCTCGCCCCGGGGCTGCGGAGGGAGGGAGGGATCTGCCCCTCTCGCAGCCCATGCCCGCACGCCCCAGCTCGGAACCCAGCGAAAACTCCATGCCGCGAAGCCCGTGCCGGCAGCTCCTGTACCGGGAGAGAGCGCCGGGGGCGCGGGGTCCCGCCGGCCCCTCCACCCGCGCCCCGCTCGCCAAGGGCCGGACCAACCTACCCGGGCACGCCTGGCTGTGGTCGTGGCAGCAGTCCCCGGCTCGCCGGCAGCCTGCGTCGCAGTAGCAGGTCCCATAGCCACCTCCCTCCCTCCATCCCTCGCCGACGCAGGCGGCATCCCGGCCCTGGCAGCACCTTCCCTGGCAGCTGCCCCCGGCCCCGCTGCCGGCCCACAGCAGCCCCAGCCACAGCGCTCCCGACAGCGCCGTGCCGCCCATCGCCGCCGCGCCGCCCCGACGTGAGGGCCTGAGGGCTCCGGCACCCGGCGGAGCGGAGCGGAGCGGGCTGGGCGGGCGGCGGGGGCGGGGGGCGGCCCGGCCGGCCCGGCCCTGCCCTGCCCTGCCCTGCCCTGCCCTGCCCGGTCGGGCAGCGGCACAGCTGCCGTGACAAAGCTTCGGGGTGCGGGGGTAGCGGCAGCTGGGGCGGGTACGTGTCCCCGGGGGTGCCCTGCCAGGTGCTGGGTGTTTCCCGCGGGGTCCGCATGACAGGACAGCTGGCGATGTCCCAAGCAGCGATGGTCTGTATCAGGATGTCCTGCACAGCAGGAACCATGTCCCACACTGCAGGACCCCCACAGGTATAAGTCTCTTAGTGTGTCCTGCACAAGGATGGCCTGCACACCGTGACTCACGCTGCCACCCCCCACAATGCAGCGACTTACACAGGACCTTCCATGTCCTCCCATGACAGTGTCTCCCACATGGTGACGACTCTTACAGCAGTGTCCCACTCAACCGTGTCCCACACTCCAGTGACCCCCACACCAATGTCTTACATGATGATGTCCCTCTCACAGAGCCATGTCCTGTGCAGCAGTGTCCCAGGCAGTGATGAGCCACAGAGCAATGTCCTTCACAGTGGTGGCACACAGCCATGTCCTGCGCAGGACCGATCTGCACGGCAGTGCCCCAGCCAGCAGTGTCCTGCACAGCTGTGAACGGGCCAGCTGTACCCTGTACAGTGGTGACTCACATCACAGTGACCCAGAGCTGTCCCAGAGCATCCCCAGCCATCTCCACACAGCCCTGTGGGTGGGAACAATCTGGTGCCACTAGCCGTGGTTTATTGGTACAGGCACTTTCCCATTTCAGGGCATGTCCTACAAAGCGTTTGTGTGTCTTATGTTTCTCATTTTCATTCTTTTTCTTTTTTTTTTTATATTTTATTTTATTTTTAAAATTTGTTTCCAGAACAAACAAAAAAAGCTGTACTTGCAGGTGCACAAGAAAAGCAAGGTGGATTCCCATGTAACTAGTTAGTAACAAGAGGTTTGAATTCTTGTTTTCAGTTCACTTCAGTGCTAAGAGGTTTTCAGATTAATGGAACCTGATAATTTTAGCCAAAAGTCAAATCCCAAAAGTAAGTAGTGAGGTGACTGTAAAAATATGTTAGCTTTGCACACTTCAATTTGCAGATAGCTACTAAAGCAAGAGACATCTGGTCTCCCAAAGCTGCCTATGAGGGGAGGTAATAGCTTATTATATTATCTACTACATGTGGGTACTTGGACCCCCTGAGACAGCTCAGGCCAGACAGAGTTTAATTTCTTCTAGCCATCAAATGTTACTGTGAAAATGTTTAAATCCCTGAGGATTTGGTCTGGTCTATTATCCAGTGTGCCACTAATGAATTTACTGGCATTCTGCCAGCCTAAAACTTGAACCCCTAAATAGCAAATGTTGGGGGAGTTCCTGGGATTGGTGAGAGAAGAACAAGACTTGCAGCCTGCCTTGGTAAAAGCAGTGAGAGAAGGAACGCCTCTGTATGTTTTCCTTTCCTTTATTGTATTCCTATGCTTCACCTGAAAGGCAAGATATCAGCAAATAGTAGTAGAAACTACCTTTGTAGGTGGATAAATCATGTACAGGTGACTTATGCTGAAATGATAAGTCAATAAAACTTGAATGAGTCCAGAACAGGTCAAAGAAGGGCTTTCTCTTAGTGGATGTTTACAGAAAAAACAAGAAAATATGTCTGCAATAGTCTAGTAAAAGAAAACAGAATACAAATGAAAAATTTTATAATTTCTACTAGACATAATAAAGCAGATTCTTCAGAGCAACCAGGAAAAAAAGAATCTTAATTAAAGGAGAGAACAAGATCACCTAGTTTGTTCCAGCAAATACTTTTGTTTTTTTTTCTTTTAGTTAATTCCTTTCTTTTAGAAGTAGCACTAGGTATCTAAGAAGGACAAAGCAACACAGTGATGTGTTCTTGGCAGTGGCTCAACATATAAACCCTTACAGGCAATTCTAGCAAAACAGGCAGAGATTTCTTTCCAGTCTAACATGAGATGGTCCACAGAAAGTAGGTGTTGTGCAGTACCTGCTGTTGGTTATCTTTTTGTCACACAAATAACTTTACAAGAAAAGCAGAGATTTAAAATGCACGTGTAGGTAAGCTTAGGGAACATGCAGAGTCTTTGCTCTTTCTTGTAAGCCACAGAGGTGCATTGCATGGAGCAGAGGTCATCAGGCATCTGTTCCACATGTGCACTTCATGCCAAAATATTTCTTAATCCCAGAGGTGAGGAGAAATCTAAGGACTGTATTGTAGTCCTCTCAAAAGCAGGTGTTGCTGCTGGCTCTGAGATTTTGAAAACCATGATTGAGCTCAAGTTGTCAGCCATTTTTTTCTCTGTTTCTGCCCTATTTTAGCTTTGGAATCTCTGAACTCAGATTCCCAAACTAAAACTTGCAGTATTATATGGTGAGGGGAAAAGAAACCAAGACTGTGAAATTTTTTTTTAAACTAATTTTTCAAAGATGTATACAGTTCCAATGAGTTTTGATTCATTGTTTTATTTCCAACCCAAATGTGCCTATTGCCTTACATGGAGTTCTTCCCGGTTTAAAATACCACAAAGACAAAACTGAGCCAAGTGTGTTCCAACAGTAAATTAGAATGAGAACTGGTGCCTGTTATTTACCATGCTTACCAGTATTATTATTTACCATGACTGTTTGTGCTTTCTCTATATAAAGAATGTAAAGCAGAGCCAATCTTGTACTCTCCATCCATTCCTGTGGCACACATCTACCCATAGTACTATGGAGAAGACTGAAAGCATCACCAGTTGGGAAAAGCTTCAGGCTGGGTAGAAAATATATGTTTGATAGTAAAATACCTTTCTTATTTTTTCAAGTTGAACTTACAGCAACAGTGATTCTGAGCACCTGATGTAAGGTCTATTCAACTCAGCTTCAAAGTCTTTTTTCAAATATATTATCTGTCAGCCAGCAGCATTCCACATGCCCACACCTCCTCATGAGCAAACTCTCTGGAAGGTCCAAACTTGCACAAATAGATCTAACTTTCCTTTGCTGATAGGAAGCTAATCCAATGACATCAAACTGAGAGGACTTCAAAAATCCCGCAGGACATTTCTTTCTCTTTCAGACTCATGTTTGCACACAGCTTTATTTATTTGAGAGAAATACCCTTCCAAAAGCAACCTGCTTGCATTTTATATTGAGACAACATGGTGACTGATGTGACTACAAAGGCTGCAGGCTGTCTCTATCCTGCTGCACAGGGCCAAGCTTCCCAAGAACCCCACAGTCAGCTACAACTTGATTTGTCATATGAGGCCCTTGTTCCCATTGTTCTGAAAAAGTAGACTTTCTCCTGATAAGAAATAATCCCTGTTAATGTGGATAACCAAATCATGGTGTTTGCTAGTGTAGCTGACAGCTTAAAGCAATAGCAACATATTGAATGTAAGAGAAATGAGAAGTAGTTTGCCTTCACTAATGATCAACCAGTAAAGAAACACAGTAGAAGATACATAAAAGAGGTTTTCTAGAGTTTCATGGCCCATGATGTTATACAGAAAGCATGATATTGTTTCAATGAGTAGCTTGAGCTGTTCTACATTGAATCACTCCTAAGAGAGCAGGCTGAATACCTGGCTGTATTTGAGGGAGGTAATTTGCTGTGCACCCACTTTGCCTTGGCGGTCCTGTCAGGCACAAGCCTGTCATGGGTCATGGGAGATGCACTGGCTCGCTGCGTCTCAATTACAACCATTGATTTTAGTTGGTTGGTAATGATGCACAAAATTTCTTGAATTGGAGAGGCTAATGGAAATAAAGAAAAGCTATCTATCAGGATATTTTTAGCTGATTTTTAAAGGCCTTCATCTCCCCTGCAAGTTACTGAAGGAATGTCCAAGTAGCACAATGAACACAGAGCTGCTGTCCATTCCATGCAGAAAAATTCGGGCAAATCTCTGTGTGCAGCCTAAGCATATAAGGACTGGAAAACATTCTTTTCCTGTATTTTCCCCCGAATTTCTCATTTTCAGACTCAGGTAGCCAAAAGGAAATGGAGCACCTGAGCCAGCATATGGAAGGGGAGGTAACCCAGGGCAGAATAGGCAAAAAGCTGCAGGACTTCTCCACCAGCAGCAATTAAAGATGACAATGGTTCAGCTGGTGCACATGGTAGAACATCCCCCTTTCTCTATTAGGCTACAACTACATCTCCTGTCTGAATTAACAGCCTGTGGCTTATGGAATAGTACTATTGCATTAATAAGTACATTTTCTTATGTTAGTTTTTATTTCATCTTAATTCTAAACGCTGTATAATCTAACAGTGTTACTGATGTTCCAATTTTCATTTGTCTTAGTAATTTTGAGAACAATATCCCCCTAGGGGTCACTCACAAGGTAACATGGTGATACCTGGCTATATTTGAAGAGCCAGTGATGTGTTTTTGAACTCCTGATCCTGGAAAGTCAGCCTGTTATTCAGACAATCTGTTCTGGTTCTTCAGGCCAAATAGGACACCAGTGCTTTCAAAGGCTTTTCTGAGATGTGAAGGCATCTATTCATTATGTGTGAGGAACACAGTCCACTTGACTCCTGTTTGTTTGCTATCTTCCTGCAGGGTTTACCAGGTAGCTTTACATTTTAAAGGAACATGATCAGCCAGAGCAAGAGAGGGTGGCAGTTTAACACTTCCTGAAACAGAACTGCCTCTTACAAAATTAGCATCCCAGGATGTTATTTCACACACTTGCCTGTTTCCCCTGCTTTGGGGTTATTTTCTTTAGTATTTACAGACCTCCTCTTTTCTGCAACCATCACTAAATCAATTCTTTTCCTTCCCGATGTAGGAATAGTTGTTATTGTTTTAAAGACAGGATAAAAAGATACTGAGAGATTAGGGCACCTATCCAGCAAAACACTTAAGCACTTGCATAACCCAAGGCACATAATAACACCACCATAGGATTGTTCACTTGTTCCAGGTTGTGAAATCTTGAAGGATTTTCTGAGCTGGGGCCTCCCACTGTGCCAGAGGGCTCTGAGGCTCAGCTCCCTCACTCTGAGCTGTATGCTGCAGCCACCATGCACTACCTCTGAGCAGCCACGTCATTCTACCAGATCTAGAGCAAACATTAGCCCTGATTTGTGCCCAGTCAGCTGCCCAGTCAGCTCCTTTTTCATCAGCATATAAAGCCAAAGAGATGAATGGCTCATCCTCAAATTTACTGTTAAAATTTGTGCAAAAAGTGGCTAAGACTGTTTATTTCTCATTAAATCCAAATCAGATTTTCCCCGCTGTTTAAAACTGTAATCAATATTAGTGTAGTCCAAAACTCAGTCAGTTTCTTTCTTTGTCAGTTATCACATCCAGCAGCAAATATTCTGCATCTTGGATTTATTGGATGTTTTTTATGATTGTGCATTTTGCAGAGAATGCAGCTCCCCCTCCTGCAGCTGATGAGCTAGCAGGAATAAACACATATTTCTGTCAGTGAAGAAAGCAGGAATAACTATGAGTTTATGAAATTAGGGCACTGAACTGTTGAGAAAAGAGTAACTTTTTTCTTATCATAATCCCACTTTTGAGAATCTCTGCCAATCTTTCCACTGGACTGATGAAAAGATGGATTCTGCTGACTTGAATAATTTGAAAGTAAATGATGATTCTGGTGTACACTGGCTGGCAGAGGGAACTGTTTATATAATTCTGTGCTTGCTAATAACCCTCTTCATAGCTAGAAATGGTGCCAGGAAAGCTGCTGGCTATGTAAAAATGCTCTCCCATTTCCTTGCCTTTATTATTTTCTGTCACAGCTTGTTTTTTTTTAATTAGTACTTGAACTATTTTTAGCGTTTGGAGACAAAAATGTATTGTTCAGACTGAAATGAGGCCAGGTACCATGAAAATATTTTCAGGGAAAAATATTTGCAGCCAGTTTATCCTTGGCTGTGTGCAGTGAAAGTTTGCCTGTTTAGTCCAATTAGTTACAGCCATGTCACTTCACGTAAATGAATGTAGCTGTGTCAGTGTACAGGGCAGATTTTGGCTTTCATTCTGCAGAGGAATACCACACACAGCTAGAATCTGTAGCATCTAGAGCATTCTGAATTATTTTTTCCATACAAATTCCACACATATCTTGTTGAAAGAATTAAACTTTTCAGTCCAATGATGACTTTGGCAAATGTGACTTTTGTGAAGGCACCTCTTTGCAACTCATCTAATCTTCTCTAAGAGATCCTAAAATCCCTGCACTGTAGACAGACTAGCTACACTGAGCTCTACCCATGTGTGTACCATGCAGGTAAAGGTGCAGCGAGATTTTGTGACCCACTAATTCAGCCTGGAAGAAATAGAAAAAACTCTTCCATATGCAACAGTCTCAGCCGAGACAAAATGTGAAGCCCAGCCATAGCAGTTCCCTGCAGAATTTCAAATCAAGCTCAGTCTTGACCATTTTCTTTATGGTTGCCCAGAGGCTAGTCCTACACTATTCGACCATTAAATTTCTCTAATGTAATAAAGGCTCCATTGCCAGGGGAAAGCTTATCTGTGTGGAAGGATTATCCATAACGGGAATCAGAGGAGAAATCCACAGAAAAATTAACAGTTCTTCCAAAGAACCAAGTGCCTCCTGTACTCCAAATACTACTGCATTCTTTGATTTTAACTAATTAAAAATAAACATATGTATTTACCAAAAAGACTGACAAAATCTACCAAAATATGTCACTCCAGTGTACACACTTGCACTTCTAAAAATGACAACTAATACTTGTGTTGTTAAACACATCCATGAAACACTAGGGTGACCAGAAAAGCAAGACATGTTTGTTTGGAATCTGTCCTAGCTGCATATATGAAATGGGTCCCGACAGTATTTTCATTAAAAGAAACCAAGTATTTCAGAAAAATATATTATCTCCAGGCACTTGTCATCAGTGCAATGCAGGCTTTTAGCATTTCACCAGTTAGTTCCCTTGCAGAGGAAGATGACTTGCAGTTAAAGTAGCTCTACTTTACAAGTAGCAGGCATTTTCAATATTTTCTGGGTGGAGTCCCTAAAATACTCCGTTAGATGCACTGACCTCTGCAGAAAGAGCTTTAATTTAGAGACCAAAAATAATGGAGAAGTCACCAGATCCTACAATAATCCCAGCAGTTGTGTTTTTTATGTGTCCAGCTGCGTTTTCAGCCTCCCATCTTTGGATCCTGCCAGCAGCATAACTACCAAAGCTGTTGTAATACACTGGTGACCTTCAGCCAAAATGGGACAGGGCTGCATAGAGAGAAGAGAGGGTGAGGGGATGAGCTTGGCTCAGCTGGAGGATCTGCTTTAGATCTGCCACAGCTGACTCTGGTCTTTCAATACCACAGGATTAGAGTATCCTTTTCTGCCTGCAAGTTCCAGGGCCAGGACCTGAAGCTCCTCAGGGGATGTGTCTCAGCAGTAGAGAGAAGCTCAGAAATAATGCAGTTAGTCCAATTGTTAACGCTTTTTCTTGTGTTCAAACCTGTCTTGATAGCAATAGCTTTTGACTAAGCTGCCACAGAACCACAATACATGCATGTGGTAAAAAAAGAGCCTCACCAGACAAAAAAACCAGTTAACCTTGCAGACTTGCATCAAGAGGAAGATCTAGTCTAGGAAGATCCCTCCATTACCACCAATACTTCAAGGCTTCCTTCCGGAAATTCCCTGCAGGTGTCCTTGAGACTGCTTCACCTACCAAACAGCCTCCTACCACCTTCTCCACTTGGCTGCTTCTTTCTATGGTGTGTCTAGGCACCACCTTAACAGCCATGGGCATTCACTGCCCTTGCACAACCTGATGGGTTTGTGATATGTGGGAAATTCAGCTGGAGGCAGCCAGCTGGCTTGGGAAAAATTTTCTGCAGAAACCCTTAATGACTTTTCAGCTGGTACACTCCCATCTCCTTCTTTTATGACTGTCCTTGCCGAGCTAAGTGGCCTCTCCTGGACTCACAGGGGAGGGCATGTGAAGGGCCTGAGAGTGGGTTAGTGTTTTCTTAGCACTAACCTCATTGAGAGGACTATTCAGTGCTTCCTTCATTTGAGCTATATCCTTATTTGTAGAAACATTCACTTGGACTGCAGGCAGGAGTAGTGATCACAGAATCAAAAGTCCCTCCTGCCACAATATAAATATTCTTGAGTGCTCTGCAGCTCCACTCACAAACCCCCATGCATTGTTTTAAAGACAAATAATGTAAGATTTATATAAGAGGTCAATCCGAAGTCTCAGCTGGCATCACTCCATGTAATTTACATAGAAATATGAAATTTTACACAGAGATCTGCCTTTTCATGTTTTGCCTAATTCACATGCTCAGAAATTTCTGGAGTGTTCTGCACTTCATAAAATAGCCTTAAATTAATCTGTGTTTCTTCCTGATGTGTAATACCTGCATGTCCTCTCCCTTTTTCAAAAGGTTTTTTCAAATGAAAGTGATTTGGAGGAACCTTCTTCCCAAGTGACAGCAGAAAGAGGTGAGGAAATGAAAGTGCCAATTGGGGACAAAGAGTGAGAAATAATCTTTTTCTACTGAGGTGCTGAATTTGGCTCCAATTCAAACTCTGAACTCGGGATGGGTTCATGAATTTTTGTTCTTCAGTAATAACACCACCAAGCCTGGCCTGATGTAGATGCAGCCTGGGTACATCTTTGCCACCTAAAATGGAGATTACCCAGAATGTACAGAAGGTTTATAAAGCATAGAACAGTGCTAAAGAGCACAGTTTATGCAGCCTGAGCCAAATTCTTCCCAAGACAAATTTACTATTGTGCCATTTTTGAAACTTTTATTCTTTGTATCACACACCAGCAGGTTGCAGTTTGAATGCAAACATTTGACAATTCATTTACTTCAAGGATACTTCAGATAGAATCTAAGATGGTAGAAATTACTTTCCCTGCTTATTAGGAGAGTCTAAGACTTAGTTGCTACCACTGCATAGTTGGAAGACAGAGCTGATAAATGCGGCCAGGCTTTACATTCTATTGGGGTAAATGCATGGTAAGGGCATCTGCACTGAACTCAAGATGACTCAGCTCAGCTTTGCCTGTAACAAATGAAACAGAACAGCTGGTGCTTACAAGTGTGAGGGCTTTTCCCACCTGGGAAACCCACTTATCCATGACCCTGAATTTATCTCAGTAGCCCTGAGTTTAAATGTACATATCATATGTGTAACTGAATAATATATAAATAGATTATTAATTTTGGGCTACATTGTGTCTTGATTTGTTTGTATCTTTCTCTTAAATGCCTGATTTTGCTATCTAGCTTGAATATGTGAGTACTTCAGTTGTATTTCTGTCTCTCTCTGGATTCCAATATTGGCTTAGCTACAAAGCAGAGGTCTCTAGGGCAGAGGATGCCTGCAGTTAGGCCTCTCTGTCTGAAACATATTTATCAATTCTTTGCACAATTATCTGTGCATTATTTTAATTGCAGACCAGCAGAATATGCCTACAAATTTGATGTTGAAATTTTTTACATTGTTTTTTTGTTCAGCTAGAGCTATATCCATGGAGACCAAAACTAGATATACTGCACTTAGAGAACAGAGAAGCTTATATTTCAGAAAGCAGAGAAATTTCTTTTCTCAAGAGATCACATTCCAGCTTTATCCACCACTCATGAAACTAGCAGAACTGTCCTCCTGCTGACTGAATGTATATCAATACAGAATGGGCCACCAGCAACCTGAGAGTGAATTTAAATTAAATTGAAGAATTACATTTTTATACACTTAGACGTCATTAGCTCCAATGAGAATATACTGTAGATACCTTTGGTGTGACTTCTGAAGATTCTGAACACCGACATTAACCAGGCTACCCATTCACAACTATTCTTTCTGGCAGACAACAAGAAGTCTTGGAGAGATCCTTTTGTTCATCCAAAGCAATCAAAAATATTGCAGCCACTCATATGGAAAAAAAAAAAAAAAGCCCTACACCCATTTTGAATGCCTTCAGATTTTCAACATTAGGAAAATGTTTGACAGCACCAAGCGTTTAATCTACACTAGGGAAGGGATTATAGCTATCTTCACAGCATGCACACATCATTAATGTTAATGGGAACTGCAAGACTCACCCTAAAAGGCGGGCTGTAAACTGCATCTCAGTAGGATAATTAAAAGTCTGGTAGAAATACAGCAAGTTCTAACAAACATTTTCTCCCCAGGGATCAGAGTATTTGAAGTTGAAAAATATAATTATCAGTTTGCCCAAGAAAGGTAACATATTTGTTTTACAAACAAGCTCACACACAACAGCTTTTTCCAACTTGGAGTACAATTTTAGTTGGTAAATTTTGTTGTATTTTTCTTAGCCTATTTGTTTTTTCCTTCATTTCTGTAATCCTACTTTAGTTGAAGTTCAACACTGGGCTATGTTTGCAGTCATTATTGTATCAGGATTGCCAATTCTCATTTCTATTTCTTGCACGCTAACTACTGGGAAAGATTATCAAAACTCTTAGCAGAATTACATCTTTTTTCTCTCATTTATTTCTTCTTAGGCTTAACAGAAAACCACATTTCACGACTGGATGTAATTTCTGGAATAGAGTATGTCAAAATTAACTATCTTCTAAAATTATAGGGGCATCAGCTGATAAGTACAAAACTGACCTGTCTCATCTTCTTATTCTGCAGATTGATGATGAAGGTAAAGCTAGGAGTGAAATAGAAATAATCATCTGATACCCCATGAGGTCCAAATTACACTGTCAGAAGGAAATATCCTAGAGCCTCTAGATTGCTTGTAACGTCCCATATGTTAACCAATATTGAGATGACAGTGCTTGCCTATGGAGAAAAGCAAGCCGTGGGAATGGTTTTCCTAATCCACAGAGGTTTTAAAGTTTCTAGGAAACATTATAGGTCTTGACACACTTTCAGCTGATCTAAGATGTTCATACAGAGGCTCAGAGCTTATTCAGTAACCTTTGAATCTCTATCACTGACATCAAGATGCTTCAGACTTAGTCTCCACCATTCCCTTTTCCTGGCCTCAGAGAAAAAAATCTCCCAGCACATTCCTGTATGTACATGTTTAAATGTGTACATGAGATGAGTGCTTTAGTACAGGATATAAAATGTTTCAAACAAAACTGAACTTGATTGTTTATGAGGAAAAGAAAACCGGTTCAGAACTTTGGAAGTTATGCCACAGGCAGCATCTGATTGTGCTGCAAAACACAAAGCCTTAATCAAATTTTGCTGCAGTTTTTCTAGAGATAAAAAAACCACAATTTCTTAAAGTGGATATTTTCAGCAAGCATTTCTGCAAACTTTTAAAGGAAAAAAAGACTTTTTCTTTGTTTTGTCGCTTGGTTTCTTGACCTCCTTACAAATCAATTCACATTCTCTTTGGAACTTTCTTGATAAAACAAGTGGTGAGCACTTTCCTGGAACAGATGTTTGTTTACAGAATAGCACTTACTGTACACAAAACACAGATTAATCACTGGTACTACTCTATTGAAATCAACAGGCACTCAGTGAGGAATTGAATAAAAAAAAATTACAAAAATGGTGTTCAACTTCTTTATACAACATCAGATTTAAAAGCGTAAGTCTAGTACTGCCCTGCACAGCTCAGTTAAAGCAGTGGGATTAAACTGATCCCCTGAACAAGTAATAGATGGCTCTGTGGAGGACACAGAGAAAACATAACACAAGGCAATTCCAACTTCTATTTGTGCCCTAAGGCAAGGAGTCAGCGTGTTTGTTAATAGGACTGAATTATTATCGCTGGTAAAAATGAAGCTGCTAACCAGCAGAGAACCTCAGGTCCATAGTGCTGCTGCTGCAGCATAGTGTCAGGGAAAGATCTCTGCAACAAAGCTGATGCAGTGTTGGAGAGTCAGAAAAGCCTGCAGTCTGACTAAAAAGGAAACAGTGCAGTTCCCTGGAGTGGTTTGTCAAGCCTCATCACACCTTGGGTGGCTCTACAGTATTTCTGTGCTAGGGAGAATACTGTAAATGGCCTTTTTCTGTATTCAGTCCACATTAACAAGGGGTTTTATGAATGTTGCAATGTCTGTGCAAGTGCTTTACACAACCTTCATGTCAGTGTGAGCTACAGAAATGGCTAGTTTCCATTTTGACCGCAAGATGAAGTGACCTCCAACAGATCTTCACCTTCAAAAGAATACAGGCAAAAACTACCAGCATTTTTGTCTTACTCGTGAACCCAGATATCATCCTCCAGCTCTGCACAGCTCCAGTTCTGCTACCACCCAGTCAGTGACCCAAATGACCTCACAACCCTGGGAGCCATCTTCTTCATGTCTCTGGTGCCACCTGTCCCTCCAGCATCCTGCCCAGCACACGTGCTGCCCCTCTTCTTCAGTCTAAGGCTTCATGCAATCCCTTCTTTTTCTGGACTGAATTTCTGGAGAAGAACAGACACATTCCTCCTCAAAGTGAGAGTGGTGAAACACTGGAAGTGATTGTTCAAAGAGGCTGTAGTGTAACCACCATCTTTGGAGAGCCACAAAATTAGTTTGGACAAGACCACAGGCAACCTAATGTAACTTTGAACCTGGCCATGCTTTGGGCTAGATCTCTGGATGTCCTGTTAGACTAATATTACTTTATAATTTTAAATACAGCTCTCTTCTTAACCAAGTCAATGCAACATGTCTGTAATGGTAGGAACTGAGGAGAACCCCTTTCAGAGCTTTAAAGACCTTGAATATACTGTCTGTTTCAGAGTCATCAGAACTCAGTCAAAAGAATGGTGTTTACATGTTGCTTGGCCTTGCACAGTACACACTGAGGGTTTACTGAGATTAAATGGAGATATTTAGAATTCACTCACATTGCTCCTTTGGATTGCACACTGCATGAAAAGAAACAGGCAAAGCAGGGAGACAGGAGCCTGCTATACAGTGAAGAAGGACAGAAACTACAGATACACCATATTTCCTTTCTGTGTTCTCTAGGTAAGTATTAAGTTAGCAAAGGATTTGTCATGGAAGGGATTTTAATTGCTTAGTTGTTATCAAGTATATGATTTCATTCTGATGAGAAAAAAACAAAACAGCTGTTTTCTCTCTAGTAATTCTGAACTGCTGTGTATTTGGTTGTTCACATCAAACAGTTGTATATCTGGACTTGACAAGTCACTTACAGCATACAGTTAATTTTTACTTCACTGCACCCATTTTGTTCCTGGCAAAGTGGCAAAGTGACAGACACAGCACTGCTCATTAGGCATTTGCTTGTGCTAATAATCAATGTCCTTGTGTTCCACCAAAGAGTGTCATGTTACATTGTAAAATTTTCTTCATCCTTAATTTTTTAAGCACTGATTTTTTTGTTTGGTCTTAAGCAACACAGTGGGGAATTTTTTCTGGGACATGGAAACTCTTAATGGCTTAAGATTTTCAGTGAAGTATATTCAACTCCCTGCTACAGTAAGTAACAAAACCATGTGTTGGTAGCTATTTCAGCCTATTACTTTGATTCCTAATAGAAATCATGTCTTTAGCATAAAATTAATTTGATTTAGGCAGGGGGAAATGAAGCAAAGAGTAAATGATCACCTAAAATCTCATAGATATAGATGGAAATTTGATGTTCTGCACTCTGGTAGTATGCAAACATTATTATGATTGCATTAATTTTGACTATGGTAGGACAAAATAGGCATAAGGAAGAAAAATTAATGCAGCCCTCGGACTTTCTACTTAGTGCATGGTGGAGTGATTTAAACCTGCAGAAAGTAGACAGAATACACTACCCATGGAGAAATATCAGTTCACCTGCCCTGGTTTTGAAGCCCAGGTTGGAAGGGTTTCCTAATGTAATGAAAGTTAGTGAAAAGGCAGCACAATTAGAATGGGACAGACCTTGTTACCCTGAGCAAATTCATAATGTAGAGGTCCAATTTAAAGAATAGCTTGAGATTTTTCTAAGACCATGCTTTTGTGGAAAGGGTAATCCTGCCTTCCCAGTGCCACTGCTGCCCCCATGTCTGCTCTTTAGGATGAATGGAGAGCCAAGTCAGCTTACTGATTCAGCTAAATGTTAACTTCTTTTTCTTTTTTTGCATGGCTATTTTCAGGCAGCTGTGCAAGCAGATCCAACATTTCTGAGATCGCGTAATAGCCAGTGCTAATGAGAAAAACGTGGTAGGCACAGAGCTGAAGGACAGATGATTGCACAGGCATTTTTTGATGGCAATATGGCCTTGAACTGGATGAAGAAACCACCTTTAAAAGCATGTTGTGATGCTGAGTATGACTTGGCACTAGCATTGCCATAAAGTTTTAAAGATAATGAGTATACAGCTTTACATGCTTGTTTATCATGGTGACATATTTGCCCTTATACTTAGGCTATTATATCCCTTACCCAACGGACTCACTTCAACTTCTAAGTTAAACATTTAACTTAGCTTGATAAATACAGCTTTTGTTAAAAATAAACAGAAGCACAGTATTCAGTATAACTTTTCAATATTTCATAGCAAAGCCAGTAGCAGAAATTCATATTGGTAAGGAGGAAATAAAAAAGTATCTGTGTCTGTCTGCCAGCTTCTAGAGAGCTACAGGCTTATCAAGCTGAAGAATATCCAAATTTCCATTTGGTAGCAGAGTACCCTCTCTTCCCTTGAAGAACTCCTTAAGTGAGCAAACTATTTCAACACTGGAGTCAGTGAGAGCTGATTCTGCAATTTGACTTCACTGGAACTCCTAGCAGACCTTTTACAAGATGCTCGTCTTTCATTTCAGGGGAAAAGCTGACTGGGCAAGACTATTTCCTGCTGGTTTATCACTTTTTGCACCAGAAGTATGGTTTTGGCATTTTTCATGTCAGCTTCAATGAAAATGAAGAACAAACTTGATTGAGGTGTTGCCAGCTCTCACAATTTCATCACAAGTCTCACTACTTATGTGTTTTCTTAAAGCCTCAAGATTCTGGCTGAAAGAAAACTAAAACTTTTCAATTTCATGGGACTCTTCCCCTGCATTCAAAGCAAAGCTTCTGTCTTTTTTACTTGCAGACAAAGTATGAAGAATGTGAGACAATTATAGTTTCAGGGCAGAAAAGTCCCAAGTCAGCTATGAATAGCCCACTTTCTTTTTCTTCTTCATGACTTTTACACCATTTAAAGGCTATGGGGATTACATTCTTGTTTTCTTTAAGTTTGCAGTTGGCAGCACTGCAAATGTATCAGGAAAAACATAGGCATCTTTTATCAGTTTTCAGTGTGACCTATCAAATTGAAAAAAATAGGACTGGGACTTACAGTGCTGACTCCAAGCTAATAAAAATGAAAGGAAATGGTGCAGATGAATGAAATTCATTTTCTGTCAAGGGAAACATGATGTTTAAGTAATACCCAAGTTGTTGATATTTTTAGTTTATTTCAGTCCAATATTCTTTTTAACACTAGGTCATCAAGGTTGGTAATCTATAAATACTACAAAGAGGTTTTTTGAAAGTACTAGCTTTTCAAAAATTAAACATTGCTGTTTGTTCTGTCAAAGGTACTTCATATGATAGTAAAATTTCCATATTCAGTGAATCATCTGGAAATATCATATGTAACAATGTATATAAATAAAAGATAATCCTATCCTACCTGTGGCAAACTTAGTCACTGAAATATTAATATTTGGGGGAAATCCTCAGAAATTTTATTTTTTTTATTATGTTATCAAAGACAATGTACAATTCACAGGCTGCATTAGCATTCAGGTTTTAACATCTGAATCATGCACAAAACAGGCATAAGCACAAGCCAAAAGTGAAAAACCAATATTTTGAACATTCTCCACTGTTATTTCCCCCATCAGTTTCACCTGTTTATAGAGCAACCCACAGCCTGGCAAAGAATAAAAGTTTCCTGTCTTTGAGTATTCCCTATAACTTATGCAGCACAAAAATCCAAGCAGCAATTTGTTTATCTAGTAAACAGATAAATTCTTGTTAGAGCATTTTACATGGCTGTTATGAGATACAGGTTTTCACTGCCACTTAATTTATACTAAATGAACACAAAGAAAAGTAAATGACACAGTTATTCAACCAAGCTAAAACTTATTAATCAAATGCAATTTTTTTTTAATTTCTACAACAAAATTTGCTACAGAAAGTTCAGAGTTCATTTGTTTAATTCAGGGTCTTTAACTCAGTCATAAATATGAAACTCAACACACACAGTAACAGCTCAAAAGAAAATTGGTTTATGAAGCTGAACATGTCCAGTTTAATGAAAACCTGACGATTGTGATTCTGTTGTAATTTCAGATTTTTAGCCTTTAAAAGTCAGGAACTGAAAATGTGGATCATTCAGGCTTGACTCCACCTGCTTTGTAGTGCCATGGTTTGTGTCTATAAAAAAAGATATTCCAGAGGAACAAAATGGCCTAGTTCTCTCAAACAGAAAATAGCACAAGCCACACCTGAGGGAGGCAGTTCTGCCCTCTCCATAGTCTGAGCACCTGCTTTTACTTCCTGCATTGTCCCCACCTCTGCACCACCCCAAAATGTCTTGAAATTACAGTAGAAAGTCCTGATCCCACTGCCTAAGCCCATTAATAACAACCCACATGCATTGGTCATCCACCATGTTGAAAGGACCATTTCCACTGAAAGTCAGGGGTTATGGAAATTTTGGTCCAGGACTTTTGAGGAATTTGTTAATTTATAAACAAAATACAGTGAAACAGTCAATCACAAATGAAGTCTGGTGCAGCAGGGGTGGAGAGAAGCAGTGAGAGGAAAGCTTCAACCAGCTGTCTTTTCATCTCACTGGGAGGGGCCTGAGCTGAAATCCTAAGACTCTCAAGCAACAAGGCCAGCCATTGCTCCCTGGTTGCAGAGGGACTGCTCCCCTCAGCCCTAGACTGCCCAAGAAATATTTTTCTTGAGAAACTACAGAAAGGGCCTGAAACCCCTTCTTATATCTATCCCCACTAAAGCTTCATTAGGTCCACCAGCCCCAGAAAGAGCATGGATCTGCTTCAGCTTCCTCCCTCAGTACAGTGTTTCAGAGCATGTTCCATTCCCTTTGTTTTTTTATAGCTTTCTTAGAGGCAATAAACTGAATTGGATTTCCTCCTACAGGAGAATCAATCAAACCTGCATTTTTAAGCACTCTGGAGCCTGCAGAACTGGAACATGTAGAACAAAATATATCTCGCTTTTCTGGGAGGTCAACATCTCTTGTTTCCACAGGCTGGACATATCTCTGAGACTAACAGGATTTGTGCCCTGTCCTCCTGGGCGTGCAATATCATTCGGTCCAACGCAGCCTGTACTTTATTTTTATTGAAGATTGGAATGGGATTCATATAAATAAACTATATTTCGTTTAACCTTCTTGGAACAGGTGCTCATGAAAGAGTAGAGGTTTTCATAACATTTACTCAAAATATTTATTTAAACTTTGGAGGCCTTCAGCACATACAGTTTTACTGTTAACATTTCACAAATATTATCTGTAGATCAACTATGTTAATTTTATCAGTTCACACCATATGTGGTATGATATTGGGGCTTTTCCAGGCTGTTGCCCATTTTTATGTATTTTCACCACTGGTAAAGTCAAGTCATTTTATTTGTATGGTTGCCTCCACTAAAAGATCTTGCTTTTTATTAATTGTTTTGTCCATACAAGGAAATGTTGAAGGCTTTAACTCTGAGACCAAAAATAGAGGGAAGGAAAAAGGGTGCCAAAGTTGTGACCCACTTTTTCCTTCACTCCATTTATATTGCTATCCCCATAAATGAATGAGAAAAGCTATGCAGCTCTTTTGATTAAGCTACATAAACCAGATTCAGAAGCCTGTGGAGTTAACTCTAGATTTCCATTAGTATAAAGGAATTTTGAGCTGAGAGTTCATGTTGTATGTAACATATGTCCTTCATATGAAGAAAAAAATCCAGCTTGATGCCTGCTCAAAAAGGCTGTAAATGAGATTCCAGACCACCTCTTGAAATACTCTTGAAAATTCATGTGCCAATAATGTTGCTATTTCTCTTCTGAATAGCAATTAATATCTTTTTTCCAACCTTATTTTGGCATATTTTTTTTTGTGCTAGAGTGTCCTGGATCCAGTTGATATACATGAATCCTCTTAGTCCGGAGGCAAATACCTTCCAGGAACAGTGAATGGTTCCCTGCAAGGATTAAAAATGGGCAAAACATTCCCACTGTGCTTGATTCTAGTGCAGCAGACCTTTGGAAAAAAGTGCTCACTCAGTCCAGCTAAGAGTGGACCTCATAATAGCCCACTTTCTTCCCAGCAGGTTTCTGGCATGTTTTCTATAGCCCTAGTCCTTCCTAGGGCATCACAGGGGACCAATGTCTGCTTCCTCCTCAAAATATATCCATTTCTATATTCCTCTGCCAGCAGCAGAAGGCTTCCCCAATATCTTGAAAATTAGTTTGGAAAGCTTAAAAGAAAAGTGGCAGAACACACTTCTTAATTTTGGAAATGACGAAGAAACACTGAGGGTTTCCCAGCTGCAGTTCTAAAGTCACTTTCATGGGGCGGGCCTGCTGGACTTTGGCCAGGCTGAAGCTGATGGCCAAATCACAAAACTATGGACAAAGAACTTGCAATTTCTTTGCTATAAATTATTGAACATCTTGCATTGACACTGCATTTAATTTTAATTACATTTTCATTGAACCGAAGGAATATACTTCTGCCAATTTTGATTTGAAAATAAAAAGTGGGGAGAAATCTTCCAAATGTTTCAGATAAAAGTGTTAAATGTTGAAATGCATTTTTCCATCATTACACAGTAACACGAATAACTGAGGAGAACATTTCTGACAACTTCAAGGTATATTTTGGTAAGACAGTTTGACAAAGAGATGGAGATTTTTCATATATTTGAAAAACTAAACATTTGTTTGAAGAGAGGGAGAGAAGCCTTCAATACATTTAGTACCGGTAAGATCTGGGAAAATCAGCAGATGAATAGAAAGACCAAAATAATCCCCCTAACAAGGAAAGGCAGTTTTAACACAGTTGTTTCTACTCTGGTACAGCATCCATTTAATCAATGCACCCTGCTACTTCTTGTTCAGTTAAAGAGGATAACAAAGGAGCTGATTATACTGCAGTGAGGAGAGGGGCCTGAGAGAATGAAGACATGTAACATGCAAATCTTTAGGAAACTAAGCTTTATTTGTTCAGCTAAATATAAAATAATTTTTGTTTGCAATATGTTAGGGTTATTACTTGCATGGATACGTTTAATGATTCCTTTCTAATTTATTTGTTGAAGTGTGTTGAGGGGTTCATTCAGTGCTAATAAAAATACTATAATACAGCATTAACTGCCAAAATGCTTATTTGAAAAGGACCTTCCAGTTGCTTTCAGGTAGAGTATTTGTCAGCAGAGAAAAAGATTTAGCTATTACTCAGTAAAGTAGTGCTTGAAAATTTTCCTGAAACGCAATATTGAAACATGTTTGAATTTTCAATTATGCTGTTACTGCTCAAATATACCTTTCTGAATGCATTCAAACAATTTTATATCTTGCATTCAAAATTGCCTTCAATTAAGCAAAAGTTGTACTGATTTCAGGTAGAACAAGAGATGGTCTAGTTTACTGACAGACTTACACTTCTGGGTGTGGAACACTGAAAGCAGTGAAACATCCTTCCTTCAGGAAGGAGTAGGAGGCTACAGTGCTGTGTTTAGAGGTGGTTAAATGCTGCTGAACTGGGGCATCTTTATTCTACTGTGTCAAATTTGTATTAAATGGGAGTTTCTTGCTGTTCAACAGGCAGCCATTTTGTTCACATTACGTGAATCACAGATTCACAAAATATTCTGAGTTGGGAGGGACCCACAAGGATAAATCCAACTCCTTAGTGAATGCCCATACAGAGATTCAACCCACAACCTCAGCATTTTTAGCACCAGGCTTTGATCAACTGATCTGATCTCAAAGGATGGAAACATGATTTGACAAAGCCACATAAGACGAAGAAGATATCAGAATAGCATACTTTGTGAGAAATGTTACCTTAAAAGGGACTTGGTTCAGATCTGGAGATACCAGGGGGGATAAGATTAGCCCTTAAGATCTACAAATTTGTTCCTGTGCAATGTTCACTATTCTACTTTTTTCTTGGGCTTAGAGAAATACAACAGAAAGAATATCTGCACAAAGCTTTGAGGATGGGCATGAGCTCACACTACCTAGTGAACAAGAATTATGTGGCTATGCTAAATGCATCCCTAAGCCATCACTATAATACCCTGTCTGTCAGCTCTCTTAACTACGGGATTTATGCCAGGTGAGAGGACAGGGAGAAAGAGCTCATGTTTGTTTCCAAAATACTTTTTAAATAGTGGTAGCTATAGGTAGATATTGTCACAGTTAGAAACGCAAACTATTAGTTTTGACATCCTTTCTCTACATTTCCTTACAAGGGGAAGAAGAGGGAATTGCTCAGACACCGAACTCTTCTCTCTGGCAACCAGTGACAGAACCCAAGAGAATGGCCTGAAGTTGTGTCAGGGAAGGTTTAGTCTGGATATTAGAAAAGGGCTCTTCACCTTTGGAGTGTTTGGGCTGTTTGGGCACTGGAAGGAGGCCTCCAGACATGTAGTCACAGCACCAAAACTGACCGAGTTCAAGAGTTTGGACAATACTCTCGGACATACGATGTGATTCTTGTGATTCTGGGCAGGGCCAGGAGTTGGACTTTGAAGACAGATCCTTGTGGGTCCCTTCCAACTCAGGATATTCTATGATTCAATGAATATAATATTATTATATTTAGTAATATTCCAGTCAGATCACAGAATGTTTGTCTTTTAATGAAATTATGTTGGTTAGCATTTAACAAAAAATAAACAATCAGGTTGTACTTTTTGCAGATGCATAGGCAGAAGTTCCAAAAGTAACTGTGATGAAGGAGGTTTGACCATGAAGAAGAGAGATGCACGCATAATGCCAAAATACAATATTAGCTTTGAACACAATTATGTGCCAATAATTCTTAACATTAGTAGATACTGTATCCTAAATAAGCAAGATCATTTCATGGGAAAGAGCCTTTTTATAGCTAAAACTATTTGCAGGAAGAAATGTATGCTCAGTTGATCTCTACTTTCACCAGCCTCAGCGGCCCACTGTGCTGTCTGGTGTCTAACCAAGTCACTGGGGAGTAGAGCCAGACTGCTGTTCTGAGCACTTGGATACTCCTTTTATTCCTGCGTGGAGAACACCCACAAGTGTCTTTTATCTTTCAGATTGCTGTCTCTGGTCTTTGTAGGAGTACCCATCTCTTACTTCAGTGGCATTACTGTATCTTGGTTTTATGAATGACATCACTTTTTCTTAAACCTGTTAACAACATCATTCTCATGTGAGCCAGCTGTCTCCTGCAGCTCTTTCTCTCACATTGTGCTGAGGGTTGGACCATCTACATTCACAAGACCATTGCTCTTCAGCCAGATCATACAGATTGTGGCTCTTTAATACCATGCACCAACTCTCCCTGCATTTTGCAGGCACAGTGCTCATACATTCTTATTAACCTTACAGTGGTTCCAACAGGCCAAACAATTTACAGGGAGCCACCTGGGCAAGAAATAATTATTGATTATACAGGGAAGTTTTTTGTTGGCATAGTATTTCTCTGTTTAGAAGCTCTTCAGCTCTTTCCCTTTATAATCTCGAGTAGTCACAACTTTATTAAATCATGATATCCTATTTGAAGTTATCTGATTACATGTTATATAAACAGGGGAGTGGGAATAGCTTCTTTAAACACAATCCTGATGTTTTTGTGGCTTTGCTTCATTCCAGAACAGGTGGTGAGCTGGTCCTTAAGACATAGTATCATCTGTAGTTTTGAATATTTCTCTACAAGCAGCTGATTTTAGGTCAATTCTTTGTGTATTTTCACCAGTTCTCTGCCTTTAGTTACTTCATTTGTGGGTTTGGTAGACACTGACAGCAGTTACTGAGTTCCTCTGAGGTTGTATATCCTAGCTGGGTGGAGCTACAGAGGATAACATTTATTAGGATTACATAGCATTTTTTTATTTGAATATATTTTTAATAAGATAATATAGTCCAGTCAAAGGATTCTTGTGGCTGAGTGATTTAAACAGAAAAGCTTAGAGAAACAATCCTTCCCTCTGCAAAGTATTTCCAGTAAGCCCTCTGTATCCTCAGGAAATGTGAATCAATGTGGTACTGCAGAATTCTGTAAGGTAGCATGCCAGCTGAGAATCTGTCTTGTAGTCTTTGAGCTGTTTGTGGTATAGAAAAAAAGAAGTCTTGGAATGTATCTCTGCTGCTTATTAAACAATGCAGAAGAAGCAGTAAACATGAAAGTACAGATACCCAGAGATCACCAAAGTCCTTGAGCTCTGGGAGGCCACAACTGCAGCCAAAGGGCCCTGGTCCCTGAGAGAGTGATTACCTTATGATAATGGTAAGGTCAGGCTTTCTTTTACAGGGAGACCATTTGCACTTTGATAGTGAAAAATAAATAATGGTGTTGATATTTTAGAGTGGTTTAAAGTTAATCCTTTGTTTGGAGTCAGCATTTCATACAGTAATCTTAATACCCATTCAAGATACCACTCAAGAGCTTAATATCCATTCCAGTCCTCAGAACACTCCCTCTGTTCAGACATACAGTTTGGGCATAGAAAAAGCTGTGATGCTTCTGATAGCTAGAGTTTTGTGGCAGGCACCATATGGATATGCATCCATCACACTTTGGAGTCACCTGGCAAGAAAATCTGAGGAATTTAGGCAGGTCCCCACTGAAAGGTAGAGCAGAGGCACACCTGGGGGGACTAAGCTCCCCATACACATTCAGGGACAGATACTATAAACTACTAACCCCCCAAACACCTTAATGTTTGACAATTTGCATAGCTTAAGCCAATTCTAAAATCCTTTCTGGCTATATTGCTGCAGTGACTTAATTTTTCTATGAAACTGATCTTGATCCAAGACACTCCTTGGAAACTTGACTTCCAGAGAAGTAAGAAAACAAGGATGTTCATGATAAACATGATAAAACACCTGTTAGTTCTTAATTTAGTAAGGGCCTCTGGATCCGTAGTCTGTCATGATTCTGTCTTTCTGGTTCTCCTTAAAGACATGAGCAAGTAATGTAGCTAAAAGTAATTTTTCAAGTGCCTTTCATCTCACCCTTTTGAATAAAGTTCTGCTGCAAAAACTAAGCCTTTAATTCTGAGATTTTTTAGTGTGGGACATAAGCCAGGCACTAATAATAATGCAAAGAGAAGTTTTACATCCAGGATTTTTGGAATTTCTACCTAGGGCTGAGCCAATTCAAAGACCTAAGTGGACAGAAACTTTCTAAAGACTAGGGCTAAAGACATTATTTTGAAAGAATAATAGAATAATTTATTCCACAAATCTCATGTCTTCTTTCTAATTGTGGAATCTTGCAAGCAGCTGCCTTGTTTTCTTATTCTTTTAATTACCCAAGCAGGTAATTAATTTTATATATGTATTTTGCTATAGAAATTATGACAATTGAACTGTTTCTCAACATGTGAGTTTTTGATACTACTGCATTCAATGTTCATGGAAAGTGGGTTTAGTTATTGGAAGACTATAAATCAGTAAAATACTACCAGTACAGGAAAAGGCCAGGCTCTGTTGTAATGGTTTCTGATTGCTCTACAGTTCTTCCAAAGGAGGCAGGCAAATTTGTATCTGAATAAACCAGTAAAGGAAAGATGGAAAAAAATACTCTTGTTTGGAGTAAACTCTCCTAGGAAAGGGATTTTTTAGTTGTTTTCTTCATGAGCGTTTGCCCTGCAAAATCCTAGGGAAAAAAATCCTAATTTAATGTAATTTGAAACTTTTTCTTTCTAAAGAAAAGAAAGGAAGTCTATTCCCAAAAGAAAATAACTTGTACTCCCTATAATTACATCACACCAAATATGGAAGAAAATGTGCATCACTGGAGGTATCCATGACAGCCAAAGACCCTTACTAGGATGCCAAAAAAAAAAAGAGTCAAAACTTAAATTGTTCCACCTGATTCAGGAAGAGGTACAGACCCTGTGGGGAGCAATCCAAAGCCATATAGGTCCTGTCTTTCTCCATTGTGCAAAGAAAGGGTTTAATGAAACTGGCCACCTAAAACTTGGGTAGTCAAAAGCTCCCCAGGCTTCTTGTTCAGTCCAGTGATGGTCCTTTTTCTGACCCTTTTTCTTCAGAAGCCTGTATTACAGATGATATCCATGGGTAGTCTAATCCTCACTACAGTTCACGTTGCTGTTGCATATCAGAGATGTCTGTTTTGGTGGGGTGGACAATCCTGGGTGGGTTTTTTCAGGCTACACCTCTAGTTTCTGCATTCTATGATAGAGAAACATTACCACTGTAAATGCTGCTGTCATTGCATTATCTGTAGCTATTCCAAATTCTACTATTAAGGAGCATTCACAGCAGGCCAAATCTTGCACAAAATGGATAATGACCATAATCTGTACAAGGATTCATCTTCTTTGTATGTACAAAAAGGGCTCTGCACCTTACAAATTCCAAAAAGGATGAGATTTAAAATGATGTTCAACAAGTTTAGAAAGTTAAGATTTTATCACAGGCAACAAGTAGATTCCAGTTGCTTCCCTCTCCTGCAATAATAAGTTCTCATAATACTGTACCTCAGAGTCCCTGTGCACAAGGAAAACATTCCCCAGCCAAGGACGCATAATGAAGTGCAGTCCCAGTTCGTCACACAGGTAAAGCATCCAAATGTAAAACACACGAGGTAAATAATAAGCTATTTCAGACGTATTCTAAAGAGACAGGCATTATCAGTGATACTTTTAATGGTGTTCAGGTTCACCAGGAAGGCTCTGAAGACACATACCATTGGATTACGTCCTCTTGTGACAGAATGGCACATGCTCAGCTGTGTTCTATCATATTTGGATCAGTTATAGGTCCAAATAGCGCCTAAAAGCCAAATGCCAAATGCCTAGGTAAGAGGTTGGACTCACACCTAAGGATCAAAACTTCACTCCAAACTTTTGAGTTTGGGCCAAGCACAAACTACAAAAAATGCATTTGCCAGATTTTTTCCAGATCAAGTCAAGGAAGTAAAAACTGCACAAGACCTGAAAAATCAGCAGTTTTTTCACCATTTGGATGCAAAATGTTCATCCATCAATTAGCCCTGGATTCTCTGTGGATTTGAACTTTGAAAGATGACCAAACACAGCTGGACTGTACTTTTGTTGCGCCACTTTCCACACTTCAACAGGCAATGAACACCATTTAAATCTCAAAAAATTTAAGTCAATTGCTCTTCCTTGTGTCAGTGTCTAAATTTTTCATCCAAACTCCTGAAAGCAAACCTAGATTAGCTACAAGTCTGCTGGGTTGATGTAAAGCCACAAAGTCACATCAATTTTCCCTCAGTCGGGGCTCACTTCTATCTCCACCAAAACTGAGATGAAGCTTCACCAAGCAGTGGCTGAGCCCTGACCAAGGCCAGCTGGAAACTTTCCCTCTGATGATGATTCAAGTCCAGGTTGGAGGGGGCTTTGAGCAACATTCTCTAGTGGCAGAGGAGGTGGAAATAGACGATTTTAAGGTGCTTTCCAACCCAAACTATGCCACAAAGCTACGAGTCCATGAATTATTTCCGTGCACCATCTGGTGGTTCCTTGCAGTCGGTGCAACAGCAGCTCCCAGTGTTCCTGCAGTGGTTGAGGCACTCCCAGCTGACCTTGCAAAAGATCTTGGGCTGATGCAGGAGGTAGCACCTGTCACCGGACTAGTCAATAACGTAAAATAACACAAATCCCCCTGGTATGGCAGAAATCCTGCTTTTTGCTTCAGGTTTCTATTCTGTCGTTCTGATCACAGACCTCTTCACAAAATCACATTGAGAGTAAAAAATGAAATCTGACAAAACTCTATAAAGGGAAAAAACATTCAGTCAAGACTTAACAAATGCTTTAATCAGGGTATTCTATAAAGCCTGCCAGAGGTATGTGCCAACTAACAGCAACTTTTGACCCTGATTTTTGGCTTCGTTGACTCTTGGCTCTCAAACAACGTGCTGGCTCAGCACTCCGACAAAGCCGACCAATTGGACTGGATTGTATTTAAGTGGTTTTGGAGGAGGACAGCCATCATCATTAGGTGATTAAAAAATCTCAGGCTCAGGAGTCGTGCAACAAATGCATGTTGAACTATTTAACTATAGAGCACAAGTCATAGGATAGCTTAAGGAATTGAAAAAAAAACACCCAGAAAGACATGTTCCCCATGGGAATGTGTGACATTGTAGAACAAGTGATGTCTTCACTTCCTGCTTATGGAACCTGAATCTGGTGACTGTGGTGAAATGGTTTAAGATCTCAATTGCTGAAAACAACAAATCTGAATGGATCTGATTAGATAAGTTCTGCAAATCTTGCCAGATACTGAACTGCTCAATTAAAAAGTGGAGTAACTCCACCAAAGCCAGTAGAGAAATTATGAGCTAACAGATTTCCTTCAGCCCAAAATCATGTCCTTCTTGTACTTCATGGTATATTCAAAGAGCAAGATTCCATGTATTCTTGCTTTGGATAGCTTTCTTTTTATAAGTCATATAATTTCTGCCCATTCTGATGGTCTCTGGAGATGTGAAAATGGGCCATAATGCTAGTGGAACCTGACCTTTGAGAATATTCCCTGCACACAGGGAGCAGTTCTCAGAATGGTGAGAGCCTGTGGCTCCTGTTCCTGATACAAGAGCTGTCTCAGGGAATGGAACCAGTGAGACTGGAGAAGCTGTTAGACTGCTCTGACTAGGATTGGGGTAAATAATACCTCCTCCCTCCGAGATACACACAGCCCAAAGCTGCAGGAAATTTCAGAAAAGGCTGAATCCTCCACTTCTTTTCGTCCTCACACACCCACAGTCAGTGAAGGCTTGTTCTCTTCCCTCAGAGATCAACTAAATTTTTGACCAGAGGCAAAACAATATTTAAACTTTCCAGCGTGGAAGGAAAATCTGTCTCCCAGTTTTACTGGGTCATATCATTCCAGTATTAACTTCCAAGCCTATTCCCCACCTGGACATCTGTGAGAAGGACCTCACACAATCAGGTTGTTCTCTCAAATGAAAGATTTTCCAGTCAGGCACACCCTTTTTGAAATACATGGGATTCAGTAAAAGTTCTTCAGAAAACATTTCCTCTTTCCCTGCTTCTGAACTTGAATAGCTGTAATTTCATTGACTTGTCAGCCACTGAGCCCTTTTCTAAGGAAAATATTGTACAGACATAGTCTGTTGGAAGAAATAATTGAGCTGTTAAAAAACCCCAGCAATACACAAACTGAAAACCAGGTTTGTTTTTAACCTCAGTGGTTTTGACCTCAGCAGTAATGTGTTTCTCTCTGACCTGCCATATCTCTCTAGTCAGTAGTGATACTCTTCCCGAAGAATAATTCCCATGAACTCACATTCATGAAAAATGAAGAATGCCCCGCTATTCCTAAAATAATAGAGAGTTTTCCTTGGTTTTTGAACTTTATATAGGTTCAAAACCTGTATCGTTTAAGCCTTATTTTTTTTTAAGTTGATCCAACACACAGATGAAGGACATTATATGCCATGAGCCCATCTTTGAAACACCTTTGCTGAAATTTATATTTTTGAGCAGTCATCTTTGAAAACAGATTCATTTCTCAAGCTTGCATCTCCATCTGAATTCAGGATAAGGATTTGGCTCTGATAAGAGTATAATTTCTGCTATAACAGTTCTGCCTCCACTGGGAAGGACTTTCTTTGATCTGTTATAAACTGATCAAGACTTAATAGTCATCTGAGAAAGTATTGGTTCATAACTCATTTTTACAGCTATCTGATTTCTTTTCTGTTTTGGCTTTATATTGGATATGAGGCCCCTGAAACAAATTTAAACTTCTTCACAAAACTATGAATATAAAATCTCCTGTGAAGCAATCCAGTTTATCTGTTATCATGATTAATCAGACTCTGACTCCCCAGCAAGGCTGTCACAAGGCCAGGGCAATTAACAAACTTTCATCCTTTTGCGGTTCCTGTTTTGTATTTATTTTTATGTACTCTCGGTAACTACCTAGTCATTTCCGTTTAACTGCTGTGGTTCTGTACCCCTACCTCCACCTCGAAAAAGGACTTCTTCATGAACTTTTTGTCCCCAAGCACTAATCTGTTTTCGTGACCTGAACAGTATTTATCCCCTGGTTATAAATGAAATCTGTATTTCATCACATTCATCACTCTTTTTCATGCTACAGCCAAATAGCTGCACTCCTACAGCTTCAAATGATGGCACAGAAGAGAATTGTTAGATATGCACATTCCAGCTATCCCACATCTGCCAGGTCTGTTGTGGGCAAAAATGAGGAAACCAGAGCCAAAAAAACAACCCTGCTTTGTGTGTATGTTTTATTTTAAACCATTCTGAAGCCAAGAATGTGAAGATCAACCAAATGCTGACATGCTAGTAATATTTTGTTTTACACAGATCTATAAATATACTTATCACTGTTTAAAGTAAGACTGAATATACTGTAGTCATAAGAAACACACATGTTTTAGAGGACAGATAGAAATAATTATATGAAAGAAAGACTGGAAACACTTTCTTTTTCTGGGTGGGGTTAGACTTCCCATAAAACTTCATTGGGGATAATCTTCCATGCCTTGTGCAGGTGAACTTAATGGGGGCTTTCTCTAGGATTGGGCCCAAAAACAAATATAATTTCTGTGCTTTGGTTTTTAAGTTTTATGCAAACTTGTTTCATTCTGGACCCACTTCTAAGTCATCTATAGCTATAAATAGCAAAACTATTATCAGTAACTCTGAACTCACTGTATGGGAGCATCTCCACTGGAAAAAAAAAAATGTAGGCTCCCATAAATAATAAAAATAAATGTTCAAAAGAAACACGGAATTGCCTCATCTAGGAATCAGCCATGATTAATGTCGTTCACTCTGCTGTCTCTGACAAAGACCAGCACCAGACACAGGGCTAGAAAACTGGTATGAAAGGATATAGCAGGACTGGGAAGAAAAGGATGAAAAAAGGTAGTGAGGTACTTGCTGTATGGACAGAATGCACATACTGACCTTCTGAAATTTCCTTATACTGAAGCTCAAGGAGAAGGAAGGGACAGATTTCACAGGCTGTCTTTGGTGTAGACAAAGGAGAAAAAAGAAAAATGGTAATGTTAATAAAGGGTTGTAAGCAAGGAAGGGAGAGACTTCTGTTTCTTCTATATGGAAGGGAAAGGGCAGGCAGGAGTGGAGGTAACATAACAGGAAATGTAGGATATTTGGATAAGTTCCACTGGATCTACACCTACATAGGAAAGAAAATTCACACACCTGTGTGCCTCTGGGGAAGGCAGTCGAGTAGGTCACTGGCTGACTAACAGGTAAGAACAGCCCCATTGGTAAAGGAAAGATGTTAGAAGGCAACCAGACCTTGGATAACAGGAATTGAAGGAATCAGATGAGATTTGTCAAAGTTTAGAGGACTGCATGTCTTTTTAGCAGTGACTGGGGAGCATTTCTGTTTCAGAAAAATAAAATGCAGTTTCCCAAGTCAGTGCCTGAGTTGGCTGAGCATTTCTAGACTGAATAGATCTGAATTCAATGGTTCCTCTTGAGAACATCTTTGTGAGTCACTGCACCATTAGTAGCTCCTGGCTCTGAAGCCAGACCTGCATTCACATGCAGCAGGAGATACATTTCAAAGCACATGCCCTTCATTCGTGGAGCACAACACATACTTACAAGCACAGTAAGAGGCAGCTTCAGCAAAGGAACCAAAAACTCTCCTCTGCTTGCTCTTCAGAAGAGGCAGTGGGCCAGAGGGAAGCATCCAGTTACCCAGAACTGTCTTGTGTGCTGGAAGTTGGGCCACACTGGTTAAGCATATGGTATATAAAATGAACAAACATAAAAATGGGTATTGATGAAGTGTGATTCCACCCTTAAAGTGCAGCTGAATTCACTGCCTCAGTCCACACAAGTGCCAAAAATGTGAGGGAGCTGCAACATCGCATAATCTGTGCAATGAAAAAAATCAGGGTTAAATGGACCTCACAGCATGAATGTAAGATTGCCCATCTAGTGTGAGAGTATAAGTAAAATGCGGAGATAAATCCTGCAGGAATTGCAATGAATGGGATACATAAACAAATTTCAGGCCTGTGCAAAAACTATTGTTCCAACCACTTAGTGGCAGTACCAGGGGAGAATTGAGTTCTGCGGGTCATATATCCATGGGTAAGCCAGTGACCAGCCTTTGTGCTTATTGTCTGCACGTTTACACTGCTCAGTCCTCGAAAATTGGTCATCTTTGTATGGTTCTATTTATTCACTTGGGCCTAGGAAAAAAAAAGTTGGTTAGGAAGGAATGAGTAACTTTTTCTCAACTTGCTTTTTTTCCCCAATTAAGGAGCAGAATAATCTCCATTTTTTCCTTTGTTTTCTGCCAGCATGCTGAAAGATGGGCATATTATCAGGTTGATAAATTTTCCAAAGAATCCTAAAGGGTTGATCTGAACCAAATGTAAATACTAAGCGACTCAACTCTTGTCTTTTTTTTTTGTTCAGTGCGGTTACAGAAATCATTAAGTTGAGTAGGGCTTGGACTGAGATCTGTAATACTTTTTTCCATGTTCATCAGAGACCACTAAGTAACTTGAAAAATGTTCTTTTGTATCTTAGTAAACAAAAACAAAAATTAAGACCAAGTTTTTCCTCTATTTCATTCCAAAGTGAAACATTTTAACTTCCTTTGTGGTTTGTTCTTCCCTTGAAAGATGTATTAGAGTTTAAAAGTACCATCAGACTGACAGACTGGCATGTCAAAACTGGTTGGGTTATTACTGATGCTTTATGCTCTCTGGAGCATGACTGCCACAGTTATTTGGTTCTCAGTTAAATGTTCATGTGAGTAATTCCACTGCAGTCCTCCAAGAAGTTCAAAGACATCAGGATTTATGCTACTTCTGGTCCCTGAAATGTGATCTGTACACATTGTATGTAAAACACCTGAAGTTTATTAAGTGCTTGGCGTTCATGGGCATCTTTTTCACCTAAAAGCATCTACCTACTGTTTATAGAAATCTACATAGATCTAACCAAATTAAGCTGGGGGCTGTATCATCATGACAGGCAGCCACAGAGGAGTTAACTGAAATGTGCAAGCGAAGTCTCAATTTATAATTAATAATTAACATTCATAAGATTGCAAACCCTTTACTCCCACTGTCAGGCTGTTACTTATCAAAACATTTTCAGTGCAGTCAATGAAAGGTGTGCAACTGCGGACAAACTTGAAGATGAGTCTGCAAGTCTTCAAAACTTGATGTACACTGCTGAGCCTTAAGCAAAATCTTATTCAGGACAAACTAGATCCACTGTATAGTTGTTGCTACTTTGAAAACTTGCCTTATTTATTTATTTGGTTGGTTGGTTGGTTGGTTTTATTTTTTATTTTCATTATATTTTGTCACTCTGGCAGGCTTTTAGGAAGATTCCTAAAAGGTTTGGAGTAGCTTACCCATGTCTACCACATGTGTGGCTAACAATTGGGCAGCATATGTCAGTAAGTCAGCCCAGCGTGGAACTGGCAGGATAAACCTCCCTATTTTCTGTGGAAATAAATCTGCAGCAACTCCCTTTGATGTCTCAAACCACCCGTGCACACAAATTGTGCCAGAAATTTGACCTGATGTGTAACAACATACATATCCTGACACTGAATAGTGCTGGTTACATCCTTAGTTGCCATAAGAGGTTGAATTTCTTCCACAGCCAGCTTCCTTCACTTCATATGTCAATCCCTTCACTTGATAGTTTGCATTAACTGAACTACTGACAGCTAAAAGAAAACTGAAATGGAATGTGAGCATCTCCTCTTGAAAGTCACAGCAAAAGAGACACTGTGATTGTTCTCCCTCTTGCCAGGCCTGCAAAGAGGCAAAGAGAGGCTGGCCTGTGACAATTGCTCTTGTTTGCACCCTTTTCTTACAAATTTTTTATACTATACTATATACTTTGACTTTGGAGTATCTTTCACAGGCATAGGTGCGAAAGCCTTTCACCCATAATTGATTCCTCACCACCCAAGCAGCTATCAATGCTGTTCTGGGAAATAGCACTGTAAGAAAACTGGTACTGGCTGTGACTCAGTTGAGCCTTGCATGTGATGTATGATTTGGGAAAAACAAGGAATAAAATGCACACTGGAACAGAAACACTGAAGTAGCCACCTTCTTATACTCTCACCACCCTTCAACCTGAAAAATTATTGTGGTTTCTAGAACTAGGTGTTTAACTTAACATCTCCCACCTGTCAAGTCCCCATGTGTACCCTATTTCTCTCTACTGGTCTCAGTAATACAAAGGTACTGAAACCTTCATTTTAGCTGCTGCATGTTGATAGATTGGCATGAACAACATTAAGTTAGCATTAAATTGTGAATCCAGACACAGACACTTTATTAGCATTTAAATCAATGGTGATCACAGGACATAATATGAGAATCATACCCTTTGAGTGATGTTAGCAGTAGAACCCTTGCGGCACAGAAGGTATCGATGTTCACTAGAAATTTCAAACTTCTCAAGCATCCAGAAATGTGTCTTATCCTGCCAAGTATTGAACATCCATCTTTTGTAAAAAGCTGTTCAAAGCATTTCTGAAAGCTGAAAAAAGGCATGCCACCTCCACCCTTAAGCCACTGGGAGAGGTAACAAGTTGTCAGTGTGTTATATTTCAGATGATTGAAGGTTTAACTCTGCTTTCTTACAGTTTTGGTAACAAAGACATCTATATTTACTAATGAAGTTGTTGTTCTTCACCTCCCACATGCTATTGCTTCTGTTTCTTATAAATAAAATTATTTGACATGATTTTAAAATATATTAAGCAACTAAGGCTCATGCTGGCTTCATGGAGAACTCTTAATTTCTCAGTACATCAGGTCCTCACTCATTAGTCCCTTGCTTCATTTTCCCAATAATGCAGACCTAAGTTCACTTTCCATCAGATTTTTATGCTCTTTAATGTCTCACACTGAAGGCTCTTTTTTCCTTCAGCTGAGTACTGCTAACATACAGCTTCTGAAGGCATTCTTTATTTCAGCAGTTACATACTAGTTATTAGCTATTCACATGAAAGTTAGATGATAGGTATTATTATCCCTAGTTTTAATAAAGAAAGCTTGTGACCTGTGGTCAAATGAGGAAAGGCTCCTCCTTATTCTTATAAATTTTTTTCATTAAATCTCATTCTTCCTACTGATGACTGTGCAAGGCTCCTTTTAAACTGGAGCTAGTTCTTTATAACTGAAATTAGTTGCTAAATGAAGAAGCAGTAGAATATTACAGTGATGTTGATGAGAGGACTGCTGAAACTGACTAGAGAAGCTAGTAATTAGTGAAAATTAATCTCAACAATTACAGTGGGAGAAATAAATCTAAAGTTCTTGTAGGTTTAAAGCACATTGCAAACTGTAAACTGACATTAAAATCCTCTAAACCTGTTATTTCCTTGAATTTAAATAGATTTCCTAGTAATTCTTAGAGTATCTTTGGGCAGAAATTATTTTCCTGCAAATTTTGTGCCTAGTGCTTTTCCCAACCTTCTTGTGAAGCCTGGCTGACAAAACCATGGGGGTCCACCCACATTTGTTTCAGTACATAATGTGAGTGATACTGCTTACAAAGTACTGTTTGCACAGTAAGACTGCTATTGGTGAGAGTGGCATAAAGGCTGCTGAATAAGCTTCTTATTTACAGAAAAAAGACTCATAGAAGACTTTTCTTTAGGAGAATAAGCCCATCTTTTATTCAGACTATCATACAACACCTATTTCTTCGTGCATGCAGCATTTTTCTTACACACTAGTATTCTGGATAGCTATTCTGTTTGACTGCACAGGCCTCCCAGGGATAGCCTTGGATGGCTGAATCTGAATATCTGGGAAGTATCTCCAACAATTTTGTTTCTCTGTTTCATGAGACAGAATCCAGCTTTATTAGATTTTTTTCCCCCTGATTTAATGTGCTGGATATGTGCATGGTTTGATGTGCAGCGTAATGCTTGTTTGGTTTTATTTCCCCTCTGTGACATATAAAATCTAATAAGCAAGACTTTTTCTTTTGTTGCTATGGCAGGAAGATTCTTGAAACACTTAATGGTAGAAAATAATTTTTGAAAAGAAAAAAAAAAACAAAACAAAAAAACAACAGAGGGGCATCTCACTTCTATTTTTGGCAAGTTTGTTCACATGTGTTTACAAAGCCAGAACTCTGAAATGCTCTAAGCGAAAAGTTCCACAGTGAAACCAAGCCAACCTTATAAAGTTCCGTAACTCCAGAGTCTGAATTCTTATACTAAATGTATTATTGTTCAAAAGGAACTTGTAAGGATCATTTGCATGAGAAGGCAGGCCTTCCTAATAATTTTCCGAATAAAGAACTACCTGCTTGCCACAATGAGGCAACACATAGGGGCTGTGCTTTATATTCTGTAATTCCATCCGTGCAGTTGTTTGGTATTCCAGAACCCCATTTATAAACTTGTCAAGAGATTTGCTTCCCCAGCTTCATCTGGGAAGTTTGGATGCTTTTTCCAAGTGTAACTGTTACAAAAATTTTTAGCAGCATTTATAATGTTTATTGGTTTTAGGTTTCAGAAGGTGCATAATCGGACTGTGATATAAAATTAATAATGCAGAGAATTACAAGATGATGCTTCTATAAAAATCTGGTGAGGAAAGGCACCACTTCAGTGGAATACCCTGTTTGTGTGGTGTTTTAACCTTGATGATTAATTTTGGTTTGAAATCACATTTGATTACTATGTGGAGGAAGACGAGAAAGCTTAAAACTTACCAAGCATTTAATATTTTTATTTCTTCCCTTATATATGCAATGTTTGCCTTCCATCTTCCTGCTTATTTATCCCGTTTCCCATCTTGTCCAGTACTCTCCAGAAGCTATCCTGGATGATCTGTTCTACCATGTTTTGTCCAGTCTCCTCACAGAAAGCTATAGCTAGCCTTTCACACTGCCCCCAGAATGCACATACACACCACAGGACCCCTTTGGGTCTGAAATTTTCATGAAAGAGCAGGGATGCATGGGAATGTAGTGAAGATACAGGGAAAAGCTGTAACAGCAGCAAGTTCTCCTATTGTAGCAGGGCCTTTCTGCTCTCCCTGTATTTTCTGGTACTCTTGTTTCCTTCAGGACACTTCCTGAGCTTTCCAGTTAAAGCCAAAAAAAAAGCAATAAAGCATGCTTATTGGAACCTTATCACTGCCACATTATGTTGATGTTACTTTTCCACACAGGAAAGTGCTCACCCTATTTAACTATAGGTATCAAATTTATGCTCACCCTGCAGGCTCAGTGGCTTCCACAAGTCAGATAACTCAATTAGATACTCAGTGTTGCAACCAGCACCAAGGTAGTCATGTAACTTTCCCTTCTTGTCACATTCATATTTTTGTAATGCTTTTTCCTGTTTAAGGAGATTGTCAGGGCAGTTGCTAAGTGCTTGAATAACTCATCCTTGATGAATGTGCAATCAACAGAATTAACAACTTCTCTGCACAAGCAAAATTGTGTGGCATGAATTTTCTTAGTAAGTGTCCACCTGAAGTAAAGTGTGGCTGCCTGGGGCAAAAAGCACAGCACAGAGCCAGTGTGGTTTTGGCTGACTCAATTTTAAAGAAACAAGATGAGCTTACAATTCTGTTAAAAGCAACTTTTAACCAATTGCTTTTTATGTGGAGGTGTTAGAAGTAAACAAATACAGTCATACACAGCTAGGTATGAGTTTGTGGTTTTCTTGGAGTCAGGTAGGAGTTTTTTACAGGGGCAGAATCTTGCAGAAGACAACTTCTGAGGCTAGGACTCAAGAAAGGAACAAGGAGAACCTGGTACCTCTTCTAAAGAGCCCTAGGAATTGCTGGTGCCAGGAAAAATTAACATCCTGTTTAATGGAAAAATATTTTTTCATGGGTCAGAGGCATAACACTGATATACTACCAAAAACAAAGTATGTGAAAACAAGGAATTTACAATATTTTGTTGAAATATAATCTGAGGAAATGATGTAAGTACATTTTATAATGAGAACCTGCTTTTGATTATTTCTCTCAAATTCTTCTCAATGTCCCAAGTGCAAGAAATGTTGCTGCTATAGCATACACAGCAAGTTAAAAACCAAGGTCTGATAACCATACACAACTCCAACATGTTTTACTAGATTATGAATTAAGAGATAGTAGCTGGAATCTCAGATCTCATTCTACAATACTTCATGACAGTGGGAGCATCACTTCATCTGTAAGATGTTATAAATCTCTTTTATATTTGAACATGGGGAAAACAATGAAAAGAAATCAGATTATGGGCCTGTTAAAAATTGTATAAACTGTTCTCTACTATTTTTCCTCAGATTAACAGATCTCATCAGCCTGACAACACTCAGCCTTCACTTAGATACCTTTACTCCAGACCCAGTTTCATCCCGGCATCCCACAACATCTCTTGATCTTGGCTCGCAGCTTTTGAAAAAGGAGAATAAGAAAGCTCCATCAGGATCAAACCCTTCATGGACTGTCCCTAAGGCATGCTCAGACCCAAAGTGATAATTTGTGAGGGCCATCAGGTCAGTATAATGGCTCATGAAAGATCAAGCTTAGGGCTGGCATGAGGGAGGATGCTAGATATAGAAAAAATTCTGGGTTAAGCTTGAAGGTTAGGCAGATAGCTCAAAATAAACAAAACAAGGTTTAGGAAATTCAGTGATGGTCTTTCCTCATGTGAGAGATTCTAGGGCTGCCTGGCAGCATCTTGCCACTGAGAACAAGGGCCTGAACGCTGTAATGAGAGGGCAAAGTAAGAACAACAGGAAATCCAGCCCATTACAGGGCTGGGAGGCTTGGCAGTGGCATGGAGCATGCTGCACAACAAAGGCCACATCAAGCAAGGAATATCATCAACTGAGAGCTCAGGACATTTGGGAAAGAAATCAGTATGCATTCACAGGAAGCAGGATCTTCAGGAAAATGAACCCTTAAGCTGCTGACTGAGCACAGGTGACGAGCTCACTTTAAAAGCTAACTAACATTTAAATAGTTTGAAATATTATCAAGAATAATGTTTCTTTCTTGTATTTCAAGGTGGTTTTCTAAATTTTGTCTTTATAGCCTTTTGCATGTCAGAATCATACAGAAAACAAATGAGTACCCAGGATGCTTAATTTCCTTCTGAAAGGTAAGTCTTTTATTACGGTGCGCAGTGTAAATAGCTTGATACTTCCCCACAAAATAAGTGAATTTTTAAGAAGCCAGAGAGCATCTTCTCTTGTAATTAGTTTCCACTTGTGTCAGTCTGGCCCTGTCTGCAATATTGCTGGTTTGAGTGCACACAGGGATGAAGGCTCTGTCGTGCTACAGCCAGACATCACTGCTTTCTGACTTTATCAGGCTGCACACAGTGCAGCGAGGGAGGCAGCTCTCTGTCAGGAGTGAGGGGAGGCTGGGTGGGCACTGTCACTGTCCTGTGCTGTGATTCAGCCTTACTGCCCTGTCCCACCCCACCTGTGAACAGGAGGATTGTCCCAGCTTTGTGCTGCCTGTGGCCTCTAGCTCAGGGGCATACAGAAGGGGGTAGTTTGCTTTTTACTCTCTCCAGGTTCTCATTTCTCCACACCATCTCCTTTTCAAAAAGCTGTGATACAATTCTAGAAATTTAAAGAGGCTTTTACTGCACTGCTGTAGTTTTTTTGCACTGTGTCCCTCAGGCTGAGGTGTGTGTTACAGTGAGATGATGTAGCAGGGAGCTGCTGCCCAAAGGAGCAGGCTCGCTCTTGCCACCCCTCTGCAGAGCCTTGCTCTGGCCATAGCAGCTGTTCCCCCTGTTTCATTTCCATCCAGCATAATGACTGTGTGGTTTTAGGATCAGCCTGTTTATGTGGCCCATGACATAGGGAACTATTTTGCTGCTTTTCTTCCAAGCCAGGGTTTCTCTTGGATCAGTTCATATGTGGCTGCACCTTTTCTAGATTTAAAACACAGCAATGTTTAGGGGTTTTTTGCTCTTTTTTTCTTTTTTTCTTTTTTTTTATTTCTTTGAAATACAGTTATAGACCTGAACTGGTAAGGGGCAGAACCTTTGCTTTTTGCACACATACCATGTGGGTAGTTACCCATTTTCAGTGACATTCTCACATGCTAAAGTAAGTCACAAATAATATTTGTTCTCTTGAGACATTTTTCAAAACTAAAAAACTAAAACAAGTGGAGAGCACAATTCATATTAAAACCTTGAGGAAGGTCCTGCCTATGTTGCTGTCACCACTTCTTGTCTCCCCTGTAAAGTTTATAAGCCTCAAGAAGATAATGACAGAACATCTCAAAGAACATGATGAAATACATGTCTCATGAAAAGAATGGAGAACTCTCATTGATTTTGGTATACCTCAGAAATCTGCACTCTTCTCTGCTTTCCTTTGCTTTGGGTGCTGCAATTAGTGCAGACAGACATTAAATGTGTAAGGAGAGACCATCCAGCCCTAATTAATCTGACTCATCTGGCTGCAAGGGTCTGGTGTTACTGCACAGGTAGGCAAGAGGCAGGAGCCTGTAACACAGGCAGCATGATTAAAAATGCAACACTCCTTTCTGTCAAAAGCAGCATGGGCACTGCAGAGGGATAGGGTTGATCCAGGTGGTACCTACATCTGAAGCAGGCACATGTTGACAAAGATACCTGATTTCTACAAGAGTCCACCTCACAAATACAAGATGTCATGACAGCCTTGGTAATGGAGACCAGATCCCTTTATAACTGACAGAAACATTTGTTTGCATTCCACCAGATGATTCTGTTTCCCATCACTAAGAGCTTTAAGAATTTCTTGACATTATGAGTTTTTTAATGGCTTTTCTTTTTATTAACTTAAACAATTTTCCATTAACGTGCCAGTGTTCTAACTATTTGTTTAATATCTGAGGGTGATGTAAAATCACCTTAATGGCTGCTATATCACCATTTTCTGTGCTGGTCTATTCTTTCCCCAGTATGTAACTTGAGTAATTCTGTCTTTAAGAATCCTGTGTTCTTGCTGGAACAGTATGTTGTCATTATAGTAAAAACAGTATAAAGCCCAGTCAGCCTCAGACAAGTTGTGACTCATAAAGAAATATAACCGATACCCAGAAGATTTCAGGATGTGTGACAGTGTAAGAAATTTTTTTTCTTTTCCCTTTTAAGAAAAATTGGGAAGGTTTATGTTATTTTAATTAGTTTTGACAGGTTTTTAATGTTTCTTGCTAAAACCACAAAAACCATTCTTTGCAAACTCACATTTTATTCTGGATTATTGAACTCGTGTACCACTATTCTGAATCTTTTCTTGAATGCTTTTAATGGCAATCTGTACTGACAGGAGAGAACACTTCATCATGACAGAAAGTTTTCATGGGAAGGATTGTGGGGTTCTGAATCAATGCAGGTCATTCATACCCATGGTGTATTCATAGCAATTATATACTCAGCCATGCTTCATTTGTGCACATAAATTATTTATCCAGTGAGTACAGAGGTAAACATAAAAGTGTCAGCTGTAGAAGAAAAACTATTGGTAAGTTCAGTTCTATTTTCATTTACACTATGTCAAATATCCTCTTTGCTTCAGCAGTCAATACACATAAATCAATTTCTATGTTTAAAAACATAGAATTATATCACCCATCAATGTCAGTCTTGTGTAACTGTGATCCACAAATCATCTGACTACTGAAAAAATTTATGACATTAGACATTAAGAAAAAATAATAGCTGGATGGCAAGCAAAGTAAACAAACATGGGTATTTGGAAGAACCTATTTGGGTGCCTGTTAGGTGCTGACATGCTTCCCAAGGTGTGTTGTGAAAGGGTTTCTGTCTGCCTACTGCATTTATTGGCACTATCAAATATCATCTTTGGAGCAGATATGCATATACAGTCTTTTATTTCTAGAGAATAGGAAGCAAGCAGACAAGGATTTTTGGGGTGTTAATGTGAGGAAGAACAATTGATTCTTTGCATACTTCCCACTTTTACCTTCCCTTTACTGATATATGTTGGTTTGACAAAAAAAAAAAAAACCTCAACACACTTAAAAGTAATCTGAGAAAGACTGGATTTTGAGAACCTCTACCCCAGTATGTCTGCACAAAGGGGAAATATTACATGTTCTTTTGAAAAAGAAACCAATGCAAATAAATTTAAGTAGTTATGCACATCTACTCTATGTTTTTGAATTTCATATTTGAAAAAGATAATTTTCATCTTGGGCATCTTGGGAACAAAAATCAGGTTTTATTTCTCAAAAATTTTGGGACCAAAAATCGGGTCATAGATATCTGACTGAAAAGATTGCATCAGGAATATAGTTCGTGAGCTTTCATTTCAAAGTAGCTGGAAGAGTGCTGTGTTAAAGCCACAGAGGATGAAACAAGGTAAATGGATAAACCTGTCCTTTTATGAGCTGCAATGTGGGTCACTTTAGAAACTTCTCACAGTCTAAAACTTCCTCATGGGAGGCAGTGGAGGAGGAATGCTGATCTCTCTTGGGTGGCACATGGAATTGGAATGAAGATGCATCAAGGGAAAGTCAGATGGAAGATTTCTTCACCAAGACAGGGGTAGGTCACTGGAAGAGGCTCCCCAATGAAGTGGGCATGGCATCGAATTTGTCAGAGTTCAAGGAGTGTCTGATCAATGCTTTTTGTGATATGGTTTAATTTTTGGTAGTTCTCTGAGGAGTGGGGATTTAAACTCTGTGGTTTCTATGGACCCCTTCCAACTTCCTATATTAATTCTGTGACTCCACTGGAGAACTTGGTGATGAGACCCAAGTGCTGCATTTTTCTGAGTCCATTTCTCCACATTAAGTCATTTCTTCTTAGAAAGTAATCAGGGTCTGTGTAGGGTGGCTAATTACCCATCTTGAATTGCAGCATCGCTGCCTCCTCTGCTAAAGGTTGCCACATTCTGCCACCCAATTCTTCATGTGAGCACTCCCTGATCACTGTCTGAGGGATAGAAATAAGCCAGTTTAGCAGAAATTTACTGCTTTGTATTAACTTTGTAAATATTTTTATGAAATTAAGGTGGGGAGTGATCACAACTCTGGTCAGAGGGACAGTGTGCTGGGCATGAAATTAATGGCAGAAGGCAAAGTAGTCCCAGGACATTTTAGAACTTCAGCAAATTAATTCAAAGGACTGTTATTTTAGATTACTAATATATCTTGCATTTCCTGCTTTTTTTTTAATTTTCATGTTACTATATTAACACTGCCATCCCATTACATGAATGCTTTTTTCTCTAAAAAGAAACCCCTCTGATTTTAAATTTATAGTAAGAGTTTAATATAAATTAATTTGTTAAACTCTGAATTATACCAAATACCTTAGTTATGATCAGATTCTAATATTTTGTACGTGTGTGTTAACACTGATTTTTAGCAGAATATACTTCAACCTTTCACATGAGGCAGAATGAAGAAAGGGTGCAACACCTCATTTTGCACAGAGACTCCAGAGCTGTCAACCCACCCCATCTCTTGAACTTCAGATGAAAAAATATTTGGTGCTCTGCTGCCATTTCCAGCATGACATACAACACATTCCTTTGACTAGTTGGCATCCCACTATAAAGAGAGGGTTTCAGTTTTAATTTGCTCTCCTTTCTGCCACTTGGCAGAAATATTCTTAGCTTTCTAAAAACAGATCAGATATATTCATGAGACCCCATGTGCTCCAAGTAGCAGTGAAGTAACTTCTCCATTGGAAGTACCATCAGTACTATCATTCACTGTCCAAAATGATTCAGCTCCTTCCTTTGCATGCTCACAATTACAAGAAGCCACGTTGTGCTTACAATATTTACACAACAAAATCCAAATAGTTGAGCTCAGCCCTTCTCACCCTTTGTACTTCTGCCAGGAGTGTTCAGGGCGTAGATAACCTGCAGGCAAACAACTGTTCAGTTGTCTATTCATCAGCTATCCCTTTATATATTCCTTCCCCTGTCTGTCTTTCAGGTCTGGGGCAAATGTTAGGCTTTGTTATGGTCTTCATAAAACCTTTTCACATGCTTGTTTTAGACATTAGGTAATCTAATATTGACTTCATCTTTCTGTGTCCATTTCCACCCACTGAAACAATAGAACAGTTTACACTTCAAAGCTGTTCTTTGTAATAACTGACAAGTGTGTGCCCATGCCAGTCATCCATTCTGGTTTTGGTAGAAAGGGAATAATGGTGAAAAAGAGAATGCCTACATGTTTTCTTCATAAGAGCAATCAAAATAAAAACCTGTTCCCCTCATACCACTTTTTCAGAGACTTTTCTGTGAGGGAGCTGTGTCTGTGATAGATCTGCAGGTGGGGATGGAAGAATCCTTGAAGCTGGGCATTAGGAGGACTGGAGGCATGCATGGTGGAAGGGAAGATGGAAAACCAAAGGTCCCTAATTTTTAGTATATATAGGGGAATAAGCTTTTAATATATAGGAAGGGAGTATTAGTTATTAGGCTACTTCAGGAAAGTAAGGACTTCCAGAGAGAAACAACAAATAATTTGTGTTATTTCTCTAGACAGGCTCACTGAGGTCAGAGGGATGCCAGTCCGTCTGTCTTTTGCTGGGCTGCATATTTACATCCTAAGGATTGGAAAAAAAATTTGGAAAGGGTAAGGTGAGAGAAGAATCTGTATAAAACACAATAGAACAGCTGTGAGAAAAGATGAGTTCCTACAAAAATAGTTTTTGTTATTGCCATGGTGGTGCATTCTTTGATAATACAAAACATACCATACAAAATCCTGTCATCTTTGGCTTGGCTTTAACATGCTGTTTAGCAATACAGAAATCACTGCAGTTTACTGTAGTGTAATTTCCCACCCTGGAATTTGACTTGGAAATTGGTTGTAACTTTATATAGGCAAGGAGCCATACTGACCACCCTGCAAAATCCTTCATCTCCTACATATTCCACCAGAAAAATAAAGTTAAGCTTATTGCAACTGAGAAAGGTGAAGCAACTATTTCTCCCTTATGGCATGGATATATGTTTATGGCATGTCCAAAAACTCTGGGGAAGTTTCTTAAACAATGATAATTTATTTGGCACCATGCCTAAGAGTAGCCTACAGATTCAGCACATACCTGGGAGACACAGGAGTACAGGAGTGAAACCCCTTCACCAGACTGGAAGGAAAACAGGAACTCTTCACTTTGCCATGGGCACTGGAGGAGGCAGTGTAGCTACACCCAAAGAGGCAGACAATTTTGTTTGTATTTTATATTTAAATATGATGCTATTACACAGTCCATTCATTTCAGGACTTTTTGGTTTAATGCAAACATAGGTTCAAGACAAATAAATCCACAAGTTTTCTAGATTGTACCTACTTGCAGAAGAACCCTGCCACAAACTTGGTAAGAAAGGTACATATAGTATTTATGTTTCAATAGTCTTTCTTAATTTAATTCTGTTTAAAACAGAATTCTGTAATAATTGCAATGACCATCATTTGGGGTGCAGTCTTTTACACCATTTTTTCCTTTTTTTTTTAATAGTTTCCCCGGTTATAATAATATGTGTATTCATTTAAGGGATATTTTTACTATACTATGAAAACACGTATTTTTATGCGACTTTAAACATATTAGACTGTCGATAATTTGAAATTCACTTTGAATGCAATTTAATATGGAGAAGACTCAAATATATAAATACAAATTTATTATGAACATCTTTCCAGCTACCAATGCTAGCACAGCTTTATGAGAACTTCTACGGAGCAAATTAACATCTCAGCCTGACTCAATACAGTGATTCATGAATGAAAGAAAAATATCTCCAAATAAAATGGAAACTGTTGGCGGGTTTTTTAAGTGCTTTGGCAAAGTAGACTTTCTCAAAGTGATCATAAGTGCCTACAAAGCAATAGAGACAGGCCAAAATAAAATACAGAAGCTTCAAACTCAACTATCTTTGTTTTGTCTATAGAAAATATTTTAACTACATTTTCATAGTTTTCCAAAGCATTTGCTTGTCCTCTGTCTTTACCTCAAGGTTCTAGGTAGTTACTCTGTTAAGATCATGTTAGATAGGCTCTTTCAATCTATCAGCTCTGCTGCAACTTCATTTTCCAATATTAAGGTTTAATTTGAAACCATAATACCAAACTTCAGCATCAGATTAATCATTCACTAAAGGAACAAAAGGAAGTCACAAATATTTCTAATGAGAAACAATTATTTTGGAAAGTGCTTGATTATGTGTGATGTAATAAATAGTTCCTGGTTTGGGGCTTTTGCCTAACTACCATTACACAGATCCTTTAAATGAAGCTTCACCTGAATATCATTGAGGACTTTCTGAAATAGCTTTATTAGGATGTATAAATGTGTATGAGGAAAGAAAAAAAAAAAATACGTAACAAAAAGAAGAGAGACTTGTGGGCAAAGTGGCAGGAAAGAATAAAATTGTTCAGAATGTTATTCTGGGAACTACGTGTTTCTGACCACTGAAACCCAACAATTACCTTCCTGTGCAGTATAGTACTCAATAACATTTCCCTTAAAACTCTACCAATGGAAGCAATTAATAAATACAATAATATGATATTATAGAATTTTGTATTTATGTATATTGTGTGGCTTTACATCAATAATTATATTTATGTAAAATATATTTTATAGCACTATTTATATCAATAGATTTTACTTGTATAGACTATTTCTTTTAGCAAATATTGGGTATTTTTGGTGGCCCTGGATGTGCCTGTGTCTCTCTGGGTCTACATTTGCCCTAAACATGTTCATTCTGTGCTGTGCAATGAACAGGCTTACTCAGTCCTCTCTCCCCTCCCTGGGCACACACACACACACACACAGAGCTTTATTTTCCTTGGAAGAGAAACTCCAGGGTAATGGAGATGCTGCACCATATTCCAGCAGGTCTGCTCATGGCAGACAGAGCTGCAATCAAAGGTCTGGTCAGATGTCTTTAGGAAGTCCTATATGCCACGAGGTTTTGGGGTGTTTGGTTTTTGGTTTTTGTTTTTCTCCAGTGTCAATTAAATCAGCTGTGAGTAATCAGCTGTGAGTATCAGAGTAGTTTCTCCATATAATTTTGCTATGTTTTGATGATGAATCGTTTAGCTAAATAAATTTAATTATTTAATTTCTTAACTGGAAATATCAAGGAAACCTTTTTCCCCCCCTCAGTACTTTTTGTTCCATAATTTTAAACTTCCACTGGGTGGCACCGTTTCTCCCATAAAAAAAATCCAGTACATGTGATTCTGCAGCAAACTCTGAGCTTCTCTGCCACGACTGTGGCTAACGCACTGATGGTGCCGATGGTAAGAGAATGCTCCCAGTGAAGAATGTTCCTTCCATCTATTTATGGCTGCGTGCAGATGGTCTCTGCCTTGAGTATTTTAAGTCTGTGCTGAGAAGAATTGCTAGGTAGGTTCATTTCATTTTCTGCTTTTGCACCCAAGATATCCGGGGAAACAAGCACAGCTCAACATAATTTATTTGTATAGGACAGATTGTATTTATGAAGTTTTCTCTGGAGATGACAGTATTACTGAAAATGGAAACAAAGAAAAAATGTAAGAATTGTGTTGTTCAAGGTCCAAACAATAGGCATTTGACACTCTTTCTAATAGATTTACAGATCACAGCTGGTTGCAAAATGCAATAAAAAAACCTTGCAGCCACTCAGGAAGAATTCTTAGAGTCTCAAATGAGAAGTAAAAACTTCAATCATCAAAAAAAAAAGGAATATTAAAAAATAAAATTAAGGGGTAACAAGGGTCTTCTCCCTTGAATTGTCTGTAGAACTTAAAACAAAATTGTGAATATGTGTCTGACATTTTTTCAATTAGAGCAAGCAATAGTCTGTGCCTAAATCTAGTTTTTTGTGAATATTCTTAACCTGAATATTAAGAATTGATCCTAAGCAGATGCCTAATTTTCTACAGAGTAACAATACAATATTTTTGACATGAAGTTCCTACTTGATGAGAGGGAACCAAAATATTTAAATCGCCTGTTGGTATGTGCCAGGGCAGCATGCTGGCATGAAGCATGTAATGTCCTAGTCCTCTTTAGAAGCCATCAATTGCCTAAGTTATTTGAGTGTCAAATGTTCCTCTAAATTCTTCAGTGAAACCTTCAGTGATCCTTGACATTGTGCACAGACAGAAATCTGGTATTTCCTGGTTTGTTTCCAGACCTTTGGATGGCTCACCAACCTCTTTGAGCCCACAAAAAGACAATTTCTGGTGTGTAGTTCTTGTGGCATCTCTAGTGGCATCTCATTTCTAATTACTGATGATAATTCTTTTTTCCATACATTCCAATTACTGGTGGCATGTGCTGTCCCCGCTCCCCCTCTTCCCCCTCTTCCCAGTGTTTTATCCAAATCTATTGTAAGGGCAACAGTTCCATTCTCCAAAGCAAGAGATGAAAATGTTCATACAATTTAAAACAAAACAATCAGGCAACACCTCCTGTGAATTTTCTTAATCATGTGTAGCACCAGTCGGTGTGAAAACCTGGAGAAACTGAGTTTAAATTTGATATATACTTCACCATAGATACACTCTTTGGATTATAGCTGTTTGTGATTCAGGGTGGTATTTCAGACGAGATGGGTAGAAAAGCAATGAGTGAATACCATTGTTAAATGTTCCCTCTCAGAAATTAAATTAATCCTTAAGTAAAGCACACTAATGCCAACTAGCTATTATATTGCAAAAAAAAATGGCATCTTTACTCTGAAAACTTTGTAAGAAATACTCTCTTTAGTGACTTACTTTCTCATCTCCTTCAATTTGTAGAAGATTCTGAAGGATTTGCAGAAAAATGTCACAATATGCAAACCAGCTCTGAAACTTGACAAAATGTGATAGTTGTCTTGAAATCCATTCAGACCTTTTAAGAACTGTCAAAGATTTCACCCTAAATTTAGCTGGTTTAGGAAGATAATGCTAGTATCTCCTTTAACATGTAGTGCCAAGGTGTGGGGAAACAAATATGCCAAGTTTCACTGCATGGATATCAGTCTTTGGAGGAAAAAAATGAAGCTTTCTTCTGATTCCTGAAGAAATGTGTAGGAGATGCAGGTGCTCTACATTTTTAAAATTTAGGCAAGTTTGCATAACAATCAGAGGACAATAAGCCTTCTAAGCATTTTTATTGAATTAATTAAAAATGTGGTCATATTTCTGAAGAAATGAAACAATTATCTTAAAGAACCCAGGAAGCAACATAAGTGCAATACATAAAGAATATGAAAGAAATAGTAAATTAGACCCATCTTCATACATGTAAATATTACCAGGTGAAAAGTTAGAAGAAGGGATCAGTCCACAAAATATCTAGATTATTTTTAGCACAGTAGTACAAAATTAAATGCCAAAGTTTGGAATGGAGATCTGAAAGACAGCCCAAATTTAGGCACAGGTTGAATTTTTAAAGTGATTAGATGTGCAGACTAAAAAGACCTACAGTTAGGTAATTTATTGTTGGGGAGGTAATTTTTTCCTTCTCCTTGAAATATTAGATGCCAACAGCTATCAAAAGAAGAAATTGTGCTGACTTAATCATTAGGTCTTGTCCAGCACAGAAGTTACATTTTGCTTTTTAAATAGTTGTTCTAAGTCAGAAAGTACATTTATTCCACTTCAGATCAGCATCTATGGGTCATGGATGTGAATGAAATGGGTAAAACCCATGTCAGTTAAGCTGACCATACATAAATTATGCTGTGATATCTTGCCAACTGCTATATGAATATCCATACAATCTGTTTTTTGTATCTCATTATTGCAAAGAAATGTTTTCAGGAATCAGGCTATAAACCTTCTGTCCTCTGAGAGAGTATCCTCATGACTAAGCTGTTAAAGCTGTGGGGTTTTGGTGGGGTTTTTTTTTTTTCCTTTTTCTTTTTATGTATTTTTCTTTCCTCTTGCAGTGTAGCTAAATGGAATACTTATGGATGATTTTCAAAACTACCCTTAGGACATTTTGCCAATAAAGGGAATTGACTGGCTAACCAGGCCTGGATTTTATAATTTGAAAAACCTGTATTGTATTGCTTTAATATTTTGTCAACTGCCTCATGTATCTCAAGGTTTTCATGTATTTTCATCTGGCTCTGTTTCAAAGAGGGTGAATCTTCCAGGTGGATATGGTCATTCTCTAACATATTGAAGGTTATTTGCATCAGACTTTGACAAGATTTTTTTTTTTTTGCTTGACTAGATTGCAAATTTTCATGATATTTCAGTTTAGATATCCTGCAAATATGTTGTATGCTTAATGGACTCTATTCTGTTTTCCTAGACTATTTCCTCAATAACTAGTTTTTCTGTTTAGTTAAGATAAAATAAGAAAACCACTACTTTTGAGACAGTTCACTGTAACTTTATCTGGTCAAGACTCTGTTTTCAGAGGCCTTACCAAAAGTTTTGTTAGCTTGTACAGTTTTAGCTGAAGAGGGTCGGTCTGGATCCAAGTACTTGGATAGGATTGCTGAACTGGGGCTCAAAATTGGTGCTTAAAATGGAAAGACTTATTCTTTCTTGCATTTAAATGAATTTAACTAATTCTCTCTGACAGCTAAAATCCAAATCACCAACAGAAATGTAGATAGCTGCATTAGTCTATACTCCAGTCCTAGTCAAATATATATATATTTAATGTTTTCCACTAATGCTTTTTTGGGATTTGGATGTACAACTTCACAGAGTGAACCTCCAGAGGTTCAGAAAACTCTTGAATATGTAACAAATATTTGAATATGTAGCCCATGATATCATTCTGTTGCTGCAATACAAGTATGTTCTTTCTCATATATTTCATTCGGAAAGGCAGAACTGTTGTTTCCTGGAGCTGAATTATTTATAATTTTTCCTCTGGCTTTTTCAAATTTCAGGTATTTATCTAGTCATACATCATGCTGGCCAACTGCAGCATCCTGGAATCTCCTAAGAAATCTGAGCCACGATCAGGTCTTCTTACGGATCCTGAGGACATTCTTCTTCCTGAGGAACTTTCTTTCCATTTGACATGACCATCTTTATCAAACAGAGTGCAGAAATAATTTCTCCTTAATGCTCCTTCTGATCCTGTGTGCCTAAGGCTTAATCTGAACTGAAGCGATCAGCAGGATGTCAGTGCTGCCGCTCTCCTGCACTCCCATCACCCCTTAGACTGTTTTCTCTACGCCATGTCTTCACTTTGTTTGAAATATCAGTCCAGCAGTTCTGATGCTTGTGGCAGAGCTCCCTGAGCCAGGGATTGCAGCTGGTTGCACTTGACATTCTGCCCTGCACTGGGCTCTTCGGCTGTTCCCTGTGGCAAAGAGCTTTTTTCTAGGAATCCTTCCTAGAATTTCTAGGACACAAATATCAGAGCATATTGCATAATTACCCCTAAATTATTTATAAATCCTGAATACCCAGGAAAATACTTATCTCTTTAGGATGTTAGTTGAGATAAGGTGGAAAGCTTTTCCTTGGTTCTATAGCTAAAAGATCCAAAGCCTTTACCAAGGCCTGAACACCAAGATCATTTCAGCAGAATCAATTTATTTCATTCCTGTCAAGGCCTATTCCGTAATTATTTGGATGAATATTTGTAAAGTTTGGTTCCAATGGATAGGTCAATTTGATTCATAAAATAGTATTTTTAATGCTGCCAATTGAGTGGTTTGGCACTATTAAAATCTGGTGGCTTTTTAACTTACATAGTTGCTATTCTGTAATCATAATAGACAATACAGGAAAAAAAAACAACAACATAATTTTGTTCCTAACTTTCTTGCTGGAATCTGGAAAATTGCAGACTCTAATTCAGAACAGCTGGCTCCAAATATGTCAAGTTTTGGTTGATTGCATACCATTAAATAATATTGAAAGAAATGGCTTATCTCAAAGAAACTAACCAATCTGATGCCTTATTTGGTAAACAGTCTTATGTCTCTGAAGGCTAGAATTAGATTCAGCCTTAAAATAAATATTTAAGATCCCAACAACATTTTTAATGATTTTAGTTTTAGAACATGCTCAGAGCTCTCATGCTGATTCTTTTGTTTAAAGAGCACTAGCTCTAGTTTCATGCATAAGTGCTGTGGCATGCCTCTTCTGGTTTTTGCTAAACAAGGAAAATAAAGAATTGATAGACAATACATTAATATCCAAAAATAACTTTTTCTTGTCATTAGATGGGCTTTTGCATTGACCTTTATTAGGCAATATTTTTTTTCGTTTAAAAAGCTCAATACATTTTAACTGATAAAAATCTGATCAAGTTCAGCCTATTGGTTTTCCTGAATCTGTGCCAGATGTATGAGCTGAATCATTCTGGTTTGAGTTATTCACAAATAAATAACTGGCAGCAGCATTTAGATTTAGTTGGATGACTAAAACAGTGAAAGTGCTTTAGAAAGACACCAATACATTGTTCTTCAAAGCTCTGTTTAAGGCTTGTGAATTATGGCACTAAAGAGAGAAAAGTATGTGTGATAGGAGGAAAGGTAGAAAAAAAAAGAAACTTCAAACTTTTTGGTCCCAAGCTTAGAATAGGAAAGAGGGGATACTCAAGATGGAGGAGATCTAGAGGAAGTGTATTTAGATGATGATATCATGACAAACCATCCTGAACTGCTTTGGTTTGGTCTTTGTGACAGTGGGGAAGGACATCAGTTTTTGCATCCCTGACAGGGGTATTCTATTAAAGATTAGAGCTGTGCAGGTTTCTTTTAAATTAAAATTATTTAATAATTTATTTAATAATTGGAAAAATATTTTATCTTTCTTTTAAGAACTGTTTACCTTCCATTTGAATCAAACACTACTTGAAATATTTATGACTCCCGTAGGTAAAAAGCCTTAAAACATGTTAGACCTCTTTCCTATTGCTTCACAAGCTTTTCTTTCTCACCTTTTAAAAAATATAAGTAAAATAAAATGCCTCTACCTCATATTGCTGCCTGTCTTTCTTCCAACATAACTGTTTTCTGTAAGGGTAATTTTTTTCCTCCCCTTCCACTGATATGTGTTGTTCATATAGAATAACTAGGTAAAGCCCGTATTTATAAGCCCTTTTTAAAGGGAGCTACTTGCAAAGATCAGTATGGGGCAATAGCAGGGTATTTTTTGAGTTTTTTCAGCTCCAGGGATTAACCTGGTTTCCATTTGAACACCGGCCCTAGCAGCAGAGCAGCCATGCTAGTACAGTCCCATCTGTAGTCCATAAATCCTGGTAATTTCAACCAATCTGACATGTGTCTATGGTACACCTAATCTACAGCCCAGAGACACCACTCAAAGGTAACTCAGAAGTGACTTGACATAATATGCAATCTTTCTTGCCACATCTATATGCAGCTGTCTTCTCTGTGTCTTGCTTCTACACATAATTCTTGCTGGTTTCTTGCTTCTGCAGGTGACTCTTCCTGGTCTCTCCTAGAGAGTTATTTTGGTTTTGCAACTTTCAGATGCATGAATCTCAGTGAAACATGAGTAATGTTTTACAGCTCATCATGAAAATATGCAATCCTCATCACTGAACTCAGCCTCTGGTGATCAAATGTACTTGTGGTACAGATTTTAACCAAGTCCCAGATGCACAGCAGGTGTCACAGAGCCAGCCTTCTTCTGGCTATGCTTTCTGGTGAAGCCCCCACATGAACTAACTCAGTTGTCTGGATTTCAGCACCGGCGTGGTTACAGCTTTAGCCTGGCTGTTCCATGAGCTGGTTCCATTCTCAGCCAGAGAAGGATACTGCAGAGGTTGGCTTTGTTAGTCCACAGAGATTCTACATGAGTCCAGTTCGGTTGCATGGAGCTCTAACAGGTCAGTCTTGGCATCAACCCTGCTGGACGTTCAGATGAGAGTCATTCTGCAGGAGACCTCTGTGCTCATGTCCCTTGGTGTTTAGGTTCCCAGAAGGCTTATTTACTCATGTCCTCCCTTGTGTGAATGTCTCAGATAGCCCTGGTCTGGGATTCTGCATAAACTAATAAATATTGCTTTGAGTACTAGGTAGCATGTAGAAGAACCACAAGGACTTCTCTACAAAACTTCATATTAAGCCAGAGCTAACACCAAAACACTCAGCTCAGCTTAATCAGCCTCCATATAAGAGTAACTCTGAGGAACACGTCATGTTATCTGTAACCTTCCTCTTAGACACTATGTTTTCAAAGCTTTTTGCTTCATAATTTGAGTAATGGAACCCTTATTATTCTAAATAGTAAGAGATCATTGCATGTCTCAGTACAAAAATAAAATATTTGCTATTTTAGGAAGGATTTTGTAAATACCAAACATTTCCTGTGTAAAGTGATGCAGTTTTTAAAAGAAAATACTGAACAAGCAGAAAGAGTTAACCTGATTCCACTGAGGGAGAATCTGCCTGTGAGAAATCTCTACAGCAGACTGAAATCTAGCTGCTGTTAGTTTATTTGTTGGAAGAAAACCAGACCATCATTTTGCCCACTTCCCAGAAGAGAGTGTCTGTGGGTGTTCTCTTTTTCTTTCTCACCAGTAATAGATGAGATCTTGCAATAAGACCTGACTGCTAGAGAGACTACCTCAAGAAGCTATTGTCATGGAAAACAATGACATCAGCCCAAGATCTGTGTTGTTGCTCTTGCACCCTTCCTGTGGTGCAACATCAGTAAAGAATAGTTATTTGTTTCTTGGGACAAGAAATACAGCAGGATTATTAATGCTTTGCTGGATTGTTTTTCTTTCTTACAGCCTTTTTTTCCTAACCTCTAATTATGTTTCTCTGTGGACAGGAGAAAAAAAAATTATTACAAATATTGAGTTCTCCAGGAACATGTGGTATGAAGATGATGGGAAGTGACTTCTCCTTCTTGTACGCGTCTGTCTCAAAATGAAATATTCCTCCATTTTGGAAAGAGATATGTAAATATATGTGACTCTTATCCCATATGACAGGGAGCCAGCATTGAGGGTTTTTTTCTTTTTTTTTCTTTTTTTTTTTTTTTTTTGACTGCTAAAGGAAACCTGGATTCATGAGTCTTTGTAGCAATCCTTATAATAGCTGGGTACCTGACATGAGCATGTAAATTCACTCAGTTCCTGTCTTGAGCCTGTTAGGAATCCACTAAATAAAAACACACAACTTAAACTGGATTTCTGGTCCTGATATAGTTTATTCTGCTTCCTCCTGGTAGAAAAGGCTGACTTCAATGGATCATTGCAAAGCAGGTTTCACCCTAAGAATGAAGGTAATAGGATGAAAATGCATAGAGTGACTTAAGTACAATTTAAATACACAGGGACAGTATATATATGGTGTGGAAGGTGAAGGCTCAGAAGCAGGATCATCTGCTGGAGGAGACATTGGATTTTTGGTAGCCAAGGTGTTTCAGCGGATATGTCACAGCTTGCTAACTGTCATCATTCCCTCCTTTTTCCATCTTTCATTCTGGATAGAAAACTCAAATTCACTCAAGTTCGAAAAAGGTGATGACTGTGGTGAAAATGTAACCATTCAGGTAGCAAGGCAGAGAATATTAGTTTAGCTTTCATCCTCACAAAAGTGACCAAGTTTGACAGACACAAAGTCACAAATTCTAGCTCCCAGAAAGCCAGCATCTCCTCCAGCTGACAAGCCTGATGATCTTACTGGCTTCTTTTCAATAGTTCTGTTCTTGTCACTGTCATCATCTTCCTGAGATCAATTAAGGTCATTAATGCATGAAGGACGGAAAAATTAGTGGGTAAATGGTGGTGGGCAGGGACGGCTGTTAAACAATTAGTGGTGTAACTCTTAAAAAGCAACAGTACAGAGTGTTGTTGTGCTGTATATTGAGGAAGTGGTATAAAACATCCTGGGGTTAATCTGCATTCAGCAAAAAAGGCAAAGTCTTTCCAGTGATGACTGTGATGGGAAGCCTACATCTAGCATAAACTCTCCATAATGTACTGGTACTAGAATTTGTATCATGGAAGTCATGTTCTTCCTTCATTGACCCTTAGAATAAGCTGTAGTGTCGTTATATAGCCACAGGCTTTTTATTCAGCAGCACTCCTGCTTCCTTTGGTGCATCGGACGAAGGATGCTCACTTAATGAACAAAAATCCAGTACTGTTTTCCTTTTGATACTCAGTGTGTGGCCCTCCCAATGATTTAATACATATTGTTTTGAAGACGGAGCTATGAATTCTCTTAGGAATTTTTCCCACTACAGTGCATACATGTGTTCCACCAAGTGAATTATTCCACCGTTGTTGTAAAAGAGGGGCTGTTCCACACAAAGGGTACATTTCAAAATACCTACTGATTTTGGTTGCCTAATCTGAGGCATGCTGGATCTGGTTTGTTCGAGGTACTTGCAATGAGTAGCCCTTAATATGCAAAAATGTAGATCCCATTACTCTTACTGTGAGTTCTCAAGGATTTTGCAAGTAACAGACTGAGATGTCCGGGCAGGTACATAGAAAATTATGAAACACACAGTTGCAATCATTAAATGCAGTGGAATTCAATTCTTCATGGAAGTATGAACTGAGGGATTTTTCCCTCCCAGAATCCCTGTCTCTTAGACACTGTCTTTGGATATCAGCAGTAAACCACAGGAATTCTGAACGTAAAAGTGTCCTTGCCTTCACAAACTCTGTTTGTGCCTAGAGACAAGGGCCACAACAACACCAGATAATGGCAAAGCCACTCTCTGCAGACATTAACCGGATCTACCTCATTCTCACTTTGCAGACCACTATGATAGGAATAAGTCACTGTAACAGGCTGAGGGCTTATTACCTTGACAAAGTTCCCATAGTTTTGTGTCTAATGCACACCCTTCACCAGCAACACATTGAGTAAAGGCAGTTACTGCCCTGAGTCTGCAGAGAGATGGAAATGCTTGCAGCTCTCCCATCAGTCAGTCCCATGATATGAGCAAAGACCCCGCACTATTAGGGGAAAAACTTTTCTGGGTCACTCAGCATGTAATACTCTCTGAAAAGAGGAGTTATCTTGTGCAGTGAAGTCAGAAATAAAATGATGTGGTGTGGGACTTTTGACTGAGCAACTAAGCGTTACTTGAATATTTCAAGGATTAGTGCAAGATGGATTCTATGCAAGGCAGAGCTCACGGTTCTCAGCTTGCTTCACTGGGTATTCTGCAGCACCTGTGAGCACAGTAACAGCTGGGATCTTATCTTTTTGCCAAGGAAGAAAGCAATTGTGAGGCTGCAATTATCTCATGAACCTGAGATCATGCAGTCTAAGCAGTTTTTCACAGACAGTGCAAAAAGCTGTGCATTTGAGAGCTGTAGTTTTCTCTTAGTCTTCACCCAATGTGGCACAAATTCAAAATGTCCCATAGTTCAGCTACCTTTAGCTCCAGTGAGACAGCAGGATAGAGGAGGCTCTGTGCCAAAAACAACCAACCAAGTTGGTTTTAATTTGGTCAGTTTTAACATAGGTGCTTTCCTACCCTTCCACATACATTGGTTACCACTGTAAGCCTGTAAAATCACACATTTTTATGAAGTTATATGAAGGAAAAATGAAAGGAAACACAGCTTTAAAGAGCTTCTTTGTTATCATATAGTGTATATTATGAAAATAATAAAAAATAACATATAAAACCAGTCAGGGGTTATTTTTCCTCAATGTTATATTTGCAGTTTTCAATTTCTTTTCTCAAGGAAAAGATGGTTTTAAGCATTGTTGTGTCCTAACCTGTCAATACATACCATAGACAAGAGTAGTATTGAGATTCTTAAGCCTGCACATGTAACAAAGCTAGTAAATGCTTTTCTAAAACAGTGAGCTAGTAAATAACAGGCAAAACAGATGTCACACCACAAATGCAGCACCATAAAGGAATATGTGTGACTAGTGCTTATCAATGCTGACAATTCAGAAAATCTTTAATGTGCAGGCAAATATTACAGGACTCATCATAAGATTTTCCTACTAATTTTACGTATGTAATGGATGCACAGGTGAAGATTGTGAGATAAGGGATTCTGACACTATATTAGCCATTAATATGTAGTAAAACATCCTGATATGCAATTTTTTAGGCTACTAGCACTGCAATGTTTTAGGCTTTGAGCCTTAAAAAATCAGTAAGGAACCTAAGTAATTTACAGGTGGATACAAAGATTTGGTATGGAATTGAATGTTTTCTCATAGCTGTAAGCCTTTAATAGAAAAAAATAATTTCTCTGTCTGCAACACTCAGGCATGAGATCTGTTTTGGCTCCATCTAGAGATTCATTTACAAACTGACTGTGGTACAGTCACCTGCCATGTCCCAACAAGCTTTGTGTAAGCAACCAAAAAGTACATGGTGTTGAGTACCTGCAACTATTTTTTAATGCTTTCTTCTAAACCACGTGCCCTGCCTTTCCCAGTCATTCCTAGAATGTGAACCCCACAAAAGGGCCTTGTTTTTTCTAAGTGAACTTTTAGAAAGTGACCAAATCTTTGTCAGAGGTTATAGCTTGACATGTGCTCTAAAACTTCATATTCATCAGCATCCAAAACATAAATTGATTACAGGATCTGTAGTTCACTTGTGAAGGCTCCAGATGGAGAATGAGCAGCTTTTGGACTGGGGGCTATTTTCTCTTCCCAACTGAGGCCTGCTCTGGATGCAATTCTAATGAAATTTCATGTAACAAATAGTAGTATTGTTGGACCTCAGTTTAAGCACAATTGCTTAAAACAAAATGGTTTCAACACACTAGAGCAATAGCCCTCAGCAATGTGTAACTTTGTACAAGGGTGTTACCAGGAGGAACATTTCCATGGCATGTTACTGCAGGAGCCTTTCTGTCTGATAGAGCTGTCACCACCACTAACTTTTGCATCTCGATAGGGTCCTGAAGGTCTTAAAGACCCAGAAGCAACTCATAGCACTTCTGTACTACAAACACACAGGTTTAAGTTCAGCACTTCAAGAGCAGACATTGCAGATGGCTAAGTAACAGGAGTTCTTGGGAAAAATAATCTGTGGAGGAATAATTTCATCATTCTGACTCCCAGACAGAGAAATGACCAGCTTTTCTTCAGGGATACGTGGAATATGCCTACAAATTTCCCTCCATTTCCCATGTAGGGCAACTGTTACCCACTTACCCTTATCTATATTGTTAAAAAACATCACATTAAAAAAATAGGAAGAAAAACTGAATATATTTATTTGGTTTCTTTCAGAATAGCAGATTACTATTGAAGAAAAAAATATATTCACTTCAAAAGTTCAGCTTCTGAGCAAAAGTTAGAAGTTCATTCCCGTTGCAAAATATTGGTTCAGGAAGACTCAGGTTGAAAACATGAGAAGAAACTAAACACAAGAATCAAAATCTGAATTCTGAAAAGTATAACCGATGCAAAAATAGCCTATTTTGCTCAATCATGCATGCTTTGTGAAAGCAAAAAAGAAAGTGACAAGGGAGTGATCAAAACCGGTAGTAATCAAGGCATTTAGCAAAAAGTGGATTGAAATCTAACTGCATATCTATGTTTTTAATGTAACACGATTCACGAAGATTATATTTTAAAGATCGCATGTATGTGCCATCACTTGATTTACAAGTTCTGCTTACCTTAGTTTATAGTTCCTTCAGCAAAACAGTCTTCCAGAAAGTGCTAGTACAGCATCCAGAACAAAAACTGCAAATTTATCTCAAGTCTTTGCTTGTTACTCTGACACAACAAATTATTAATCTATATTACTTATATAGTGAAGAATTGGCTTATTTAAAAGAACATTTAAGGTAAGAGATAGAAATTTTTGTAGATAGATAGATAAATAGATTGATAGATAGATAGATAGATAGATAGATAGATAGATAGATAGATAGATAGATAGATAGATAGATAGATAGATAGATAGATAGATAGATAGGAATTCATTTTCACACCATGTTTTTTTCATAGCTTTTCACAAAACACAGGGGTAAACCCTGTAAGAAATTAAGCCAATTTAAGTTAAAAAAATCAAGTAGTGAGTGATGGTCAAAAGAGGGTCTTGTTCATTTGAACAAATGAAAAAGAGCAGAGCTAAGTGGGAGTAATGCAGTAATATTTCTCCTCTGCTGGTCCAGACCAACTCTTACTCCAGCTGAAACTGCTCAGACATGGCTCTGGACACAGTTCCCTTTGCAGATAGGTACCCAAACTGGTATTTAAAGCATTACTACAAGCTCAGTCCTGCAGGACTGCAGCAGACAAAATTGTCTCCTACAATTCTCTTACTGTGCCTGTCCACAGTAAAGCACATTTTGGCAGGGCAAGGAATCTCTGTATTTATATCAAGTCTAAATTTATTTAACATCCATGATAGATGTCTATAGACCAAAAGATACTCAAGCCAGTAGGATAATTCAAACCATATGCAATGCTGACTTCAAAAGAAAGTATAGCCATTACTCAGAAAAACTCAGTTTGTCAGAAGTGTGGGTAATTTTTGCTGCAGAATTATATGTGTGAATTTGAACCCATCTCAGTCACAGAAAATTATTGAGTATACACAGACAACCTCATTTCAGCCTACAACTCCCTCATGAGGCGAAGAGAAAGGGCAGGCACTGATCTCTCTCTGTGCTGACCAGTGACAGGACCCAAGGGAATGGCCTGGAGGTTTATGTTGGATATTAGAAAAAGGGTTTTCACCCAGAGGGTGTTTGGGTACTGGAACAGCTCCCCAGGGAAGTGGTCACAGCCCCAGCCTGACAGAGTTCAAGTGTTTGGACAGTGCTCTCGGGCACATGGTGTGACTCTGTGAGATGGTGCTGTGCAGGGCCAGGAGTCAGTGATCCTTGCAGCTCCCTTCCAACTCATGATACTATTCTATGATTCTGTGATTATGCACTTTCAATTCTGACACAAAACATGCATATATGTGTATATTAGAAGACCATTCATATCATGTATTTCAGTAGTAGGAGGGAATATCAACATTTTTAAAAAGCATTTCAGAGTAAAAAAAAAGTATTTAAATGTAGAAAATTAGGATTGACATAAAAAAGGTGCTAGTATTACTAGTTAAACATATTCTCTTACAATACAGTTGTTAAATTATACCTGGCAAAAGAAGCTTGAAAAACCTCTGCCTGTTTTTCAGATTAAAACTAGGTTAGAGCCTTCCTTGAATCCCATTTTCCTACTTGTCTTGGCTCACTGTATCTTATTTCTTTTTATCCTGGAAGCTTTGTAATAATGACATTTGAAAAACAGTATTATAAAAAAATTAAACATGCATTGTGTTGAAATTATGAGGTACTACTGTGTTATTCTATTCATGAGATATTTGGGGTGATCAGGACCTGAAATCTTCAATTGGATTTTATAGTGCAATAAAGAGCATAATATTGTGGATAAGAGCTGCCATCAGACATGTCAGTGAGGTAATCCTTGCACAGCCCCTAACAAGGAGCAGCAAGAGTGGAAATGTGCCACAGATAGAGCTCCATGACAGTGCTGCAGGGCTTGGGCAGCACACACTCACCAGGAGACATCCAACACTCCAGGCAGACTCCAAGGACTGGTTAAGTTGTTCAACACAGCTCTGTCTGCCAGAGCAGCTCTGGGTGGGAAGCATGTAAAGCATGTGGCATGCTGACTAGTTAGACTGGATTTACAGCCCCTCTGGACTACCAAAACAGTGCTAAGCAAGTGAAGTTACAGTGCTGCTTACACCTCCTCTGCTCCCTTTTCCTCTTCTACCATACACCTTGCATGTGTCTTCCTCCCTATATACACCCCATGGCCCTATGATTGCACACGCCCTTATTTTTCATTGTTTTCCTCCACGTACCTACTTATTCCATCATGAAAGATATTTGCTGCAATTAAAATTTTATATGAAGAAATACTTAGCAGTATTCAGACTGCAAAAACCGCAAAAGCAGATTTTTTATCTTAAAAAAAATAAATCGGGGAATGTTGTTTACAGCTCGGGACTTACTTCAAAAACTTGCTCTTATTTGCAAGATGGCCAAGATCATAAGTACTTAGTTTTCACCAATTAGGCTAGAAATGGCTGGTGTGATCATCTAAAGACAGACTAAAAAGCTACGTGTAGAAAGTTGTTTCTGAACATCCTACTTCCTAGCACTTGTACTTCATGGGCTCAGTACTTTTTCAGGCTTCAGAAAAACTGCAACATGTAAAAGCTTACTTACGTCTAAACCTGCATGGTTTGGGGATCTAAAATGCCCACAACAGGCTGGTAGTACAAATAGCTTTTAGAAAAAATCAAGAATGCCAAGAATGGGAGCATAAGAAACTGGACATAATCATGTAAAAGATCCAGGAAGACAAAGAAATTCTCACTACAACTTAGACCTGACAAAACTAGTTAAGCAGAACATTTTGCCTGGAATTTGGGAGATGTGAATTTAATTTGATTCTAAACTTGATTGGTTTCAGATTTGTACCTGTCTGCTCTGCAGTTTCCTAATCTAAACTAAAATTTCGATCTGCCTGCCTTAGACTTTTGGTGCAGCTTCAATAAGGAGCAACATGCTGAGATTTTCTCACCTACAGTTCTGTGGAAAGGACAGTCTTTTGAAAAATGGGACATAGGAGGAATGGTTTGAACAAACCCATTGCCTAAGTGTAAGCAAACCCGATGGATGAAGCAGGAACACCATGCTGCTTGCTGAGAACTCAACCTGGACAGTAAGCCCTACTCAATTCTTGAAACACCACATGGGTCCCAGTTCTTAGGAGAGAGCTACCAGATCTGGATTCCAAATAGACAGAAGCAGCAAAGCCCAGAGAGGTGTATGAAGTCCTACCATCTCTCTCCTGAGCCCTGCTTGTGCTGAGGTTTATGTGATTCGCCCCTTTGTGCGCTACACTTGGACTCTGTAGTCCAAGTTCCCTTGTGAAGGGCGTAACACTCACCGCCACCATTCTGAATGTCACTCTGGGTGGACAGACACCTTAAAACAAGGCTCCAACTTGTACCTCTCAAGTACCTGAAGGGCCTGCATTTAGTAATTTCTGCTGAGCAAGAAAGGCACCAGGACTGCCCTCAACAAATTCTTAGAAATATAGCATATGCTTTAATGAAAGAAAAAAAAACAAAGCTTCTATTTAGAAATGCCCACTAACAAAGAATCTGGCACACCACTGGTTAAGTGTTCTAGTGTCTAATTATGTTCCATTAACATTGTTTGCTTAAAGCCCAACATTTGTCTGGATTCAATTTCAAGATATTTCATCCTATTATAGCTTTGTTAGATCAAAGAATTCTCTGTTATCAAACTACTTTTCTTCATGGAGGCAATTATAGGTAGATACTCATTTTGTAACCATGTCTGCCTTTAAAGTCAAGTCTGTAAGTGTTACAAGGCATGTGCTTGATTTTTGGCCCAAGAACTGGATACTGCATTTGGCACTAGTGTAAGCACTACTGGAACAAAAGTAGTGTTGCCTCCCCCATACCATTTGATATTCTCTTTTTAATGCATCCAAGAACTGCATTTGGCCAAGTGGGGGCTTATGTTCAGCTGACTATCCATCATGTCTCCGAACTTTCTCTCAAAACACTGATCCTTGGGATGGGCTCTCATTCAGTTTCCAGATGTATGACTTTACACTTGGTGATAGTGAAACAGGCTGTATGAGCTGGACACCAGCAAAGAAAGGCATATCAATTAACTGTAAAGTGTATAAACCTTAGCTTGCCTGAAAAATTTGAGTTGTTAGCATTTCAGTTTCCCATTGCTTCTCCAATAGCTATTAGGTAAAGCTTCTGGCTTTAGTTCTGAGGAACTAACAGGAAGATGTTGGTCATTCTGAAAGAGGAGAGGAGTTCACAGAAATTTTATTTCAGAACGTGTCAGCAGCTGGCAGTCATGGACAGTGAAAGAGTAATGTTTCCAAGAACCTGAACTTTATCATAGAATACTGACAAAGGATCTGAATTATTTTTTGTTTAGGGATTGTCTTTGTCTGCTACATTTTTAACTTAAATTGCCTCATAGATGCTCCAAAGTGCATGCATTGAGTAAGTAGACTGTGCCACATTTCTAGTGCAAATTCTGACCTTTGCTATCAGATTGTGAGCTGTTTCTGTAAACACCTACTATGGGACATGCCTGAAAAGCAACACCAAAAATCCTGAGAGCTATCCTATAAAAGGTGACCAGTTAAACCAAATTACTGCCTCAAAGAGAGCTACACTTTACTACTAGTTTCCACACTATGTACTAACGTTTTGCAGCTGTTATCTGAAAGAGGATTTCAGAGGCAGGCAAGAAAAATGAGTTGCTTAAGTACCATGAAAACCAAATTAACTTTCTCTTCACTAATGCTTTAGTTTATGTACTCCTTTAAACAAAATCTGAAACCTATAGGGCACTCTTACCAGACAACCAAGGTCCTACAGAACTGATTAATTTAATGAGCTAGTATTTAATGCCCTATACCTATCACACAATGTCTGTGATCCATTTGTATGGCTTCATTATGTTCACAAAATGCTTGTCTGTTAAGATACTAGAACACATGTGTGAGTCAGAGGAAAATAAGTGAAAATGCTGTAGGGAAGTAGTGGACAAACTCCCAACTGCAACAAATAAACAGGGACACCAAGGTCAACAGACTTTTCTTGGGTACATCTACCCCCAACATGCAAAATTCATTGCTCATTGGTGCAATTCTAAACTGAAGTAAGACTGTACTCTTATAAAATCAATTCCATTAATTATGCAAAGTGATTATTGTAATTTTCACCATAAAATTTTTCCCTTGATCCAGCAACTTTACAAAAATGCTTTTCTTCCTCATAAAACAGCTTATCAGTCACTTTATGAAGATGCCTAATTAAATAATTTTATGGCTTCCAACTCATTAAACCTTTCAAGCACGTAGTCCCCCATTACTTGCACTGAATAACTGTAAGGAAACGCTAATTTTTTCTGATTTAGTGCAGTTAGCTTAAATGGACTAAGGTGTTGGTACTTTTGTATTTAGACACAAGCAGTGTGTTACTACATTTTGGAGCTTGGCTTGCAATAGGGGAATTACTAGTTTGGGTTCTAGAACTGTGTTATTCAAGTAGCTGGAAACACTGAGCCAGTGACTGACACAGCTCTCTTGCCAATGTCCAAACACATTCACAAAAGGACTCAACTATTCTTAGTTAAACTGCCATCATAAATTTCCATGTTATTTAAAAACTAGCTTCTGAGAAACTTTAATAATCAGCATTGTTGTTAAGTTTAAATAAAACTGCAGAAATAAGCTCTTGCAGAACTTGGCACATAAATCAATGACAGTGAATTTTATACAGAGATCCTTCACTGGTGGTTTTAATACAGCTTGCCTGTACCTGACCTGAAAAAACATTTCAGTCAGAGACACAACCTGTTGATCTGTTGCACCAAATGCCTCAGCAAGCTAAGACTCCTCCAGTAAAGTGCTTGCAAGATGAGAAATCAGTTTGAATGCAGTTACATGCTTTACTAGTCCCTGGCTTTCTAATCTGCTCTCTGCTACACCTACACATTTATCAGCAACTGCTCATATCCTCATAAATCCTGTGCTCTTCCACTTTCCAGTATCTGCAGCCTAACACTGCAAATTTTGTAGTTAAACTGAGTAATTACTTTGAAAGTGGAAAAAAAAAATTACTGTTTTAAGTATTTTATGCTTCCTTGATAAAAAATACCTGAAGATATTCAAAGCTGGAAGTAATTATCCAGCTCAGAGGTCCCCAGCACTGGAAGGACATCAACCTATTGGAAAGTCCAGAGAAGGGTCATTAGGAATATTTGAGGAATTGAACACCTCTCCCATGAGGAAAGGCTAGAAGAATTGGAATTATTCAGCCTGGACAAGACTTCAGGGTGACCTAATTGTGGCCTTCCAGTAGCCAAAGGGAGCCTAAAATAAAGATCAAGAGGGACTTTTTTACCAGGGAATGTAGGGACAGGACAAGGGGCCATGGCTTCAAATTGAGAGTAGATTTTATTAGATTTTAGAAAGAAATTCCTTACTGTGAGGATGGTGAGGCACTGGAACAGGTTGCCCAGAGAAGCTGTGGATGCCCCATTCCTGGAAGTGCTCAAGGCCAGACTGGATGGAGCTCTGACAACCTGGTTTAGTGAAAGGTGTTCATGGCAGGGGCATTGAAACTAGATTTTATCTTTCGGATCCCTTCCAACTTGGGCAACTCTATGATTGTCTAATCTGAAGATATTAAGAACAGATTTACACTTGCTTTTTTACATTAGAAGATTTTTCACACAACTTCCTGGTGTGAAAAACTACAACTAAGCAGGAACCCTGCCCACTCAACAGCACACAGCTCAGTTTGTCATTTATTATTGCAACTCAAAACCTCACCTGCTACCTGCACAAATCCTTCCGTATTTCCTTCCTCCAAATGAAGGTTAAGCAGTTATCTACATACTGCTATTTCAAACTATGGCTCTTTGAAACACATCTCCAAACCGAACCTGACAAACACTGCCATTTCAGAAGAGGATCATAATAAAGAGACCAATCGAGACAACAGACTGTTTTGTGCAAGATTGTTTTATTAACAGACCAGACTTTGAAATATTGCAGCTGGGCATCTTTACCTGCAAAGCAAAAAAGAAAAAGGTATCATTAGGCACATGTAGATCTGAAACAACTCTGGCCACATGAAAAAAATAATACATTTTTACAATTTGTAATTTTGGCTGAAAACACTCACTTTATTTCACTGGATTTAAGACTGTGGTAGTCTCACACACTGTAACTAAGTTTTACATTAACAGCTCTTTACTGAAAACAAAGATTTTAAGTACCAGACTTAACAGGATAAACATTTCTACCTTGAACCAATGATACCTATATTTGATATTTAAAGACATGCCAAGACATTATATACATTTTAACTTTTGCTGCACTCTCATTTTTGGCAAATTTCAGAGACTGTTTACATACAAAAGTGAAAGCAAAAAAGCCAACTTGGGTCCAGTTCCTTTAAAGTTTGCTTGAAAAATTGATGAAATTCAGGATGCTGCCAATACTGATTGACAACATTTGCTTTCAAGTACTATGCTCTTTCTTCCCAGTCTTTACAAAGGAATCAGTACTGGAAGTCTATTTTTTTCATTCACTTGAGACTATAATTTAAGAAATAAGTCACAAACAGAATAAGAAATAAAGTCAAATAGCAGGAAACGATCTCCTTATAGGAAAGAGGAATACTCTTCTTCAGTTACACAGCCCTTCATAATGACATTATTTGGAGAGTACTGCCAGTATGTCACCTGAACCTACTACTCCAGTTTGTCCATGGCCTTGGTAGAAACTACAACATTCTTCTATTTTCTACATGTAGGCTACTTGAATTTTAAACATGCACTCTATTCACAACAGCAGGAAAAGATACTTGAAGAGACAAGAAGAATTGGGTATCTTAGATTTAGTTTGCAGGAGAAGCATAACTGCTTATAAGCATAAAATAAGAAACTGCAAGGTCACTTCCCAAATTAAAAGAAAGTAGAGCTCTAATGTATGCCACTTATATGGGATGCTGAGCTACAAGTCCAGTGAAAAACATGTGCAACGAGATGAATGGACAGCCCTTGTTTCTGAGCCAACATACCAACCCTTGCAGGCATTTACAACTACTGCAACAGTGAACTAGAAGCTTCCCATCTGTAGGAAAGCTCCTGAAAACAACACTACCAGTATAGATCTGATGTTTAGCAGGGAAGATGGAAAAAAAAATAAATCTACACTGACAGAAAAGCTGCAGTGTTTCCATTAAAAACAACATCATGCTCAGAAATCAGACAGGAGCATATAGTCCTCCTCAGCCTTGGTTGTGCACTAACTTCAAGGACATGTCTGCCAATTCTGAACTTCCAAGTTTCTGGCACCAGCAGCAAAATTTCTAGAAGAATAGTAGTGGGAGTAACTTAACATCACCCCAGGCACAAAACGTTACAGCAACTCTGCTTCTCAGAGTTACCAACATCTTTCCATAGCTGAGCTAAAAGGCTTTTCAAGAACACTGTCCCCAGTAAGGAACTATTTTCCTGAAGTTGGAATTTCCACATGCCATGTAACCAGTGGTTTAAAACTCTGCTGACTTCACAAATGGGAGATAACACAACATGCAAGGAGCCTGAATGAGGAAATTATCAACCTACAACAAAAGCTTCAAGAATTAATGCTGTCAGTCAAATGGAAAGTGTTTCCTAGATCTTCTTTAGCTCCTTGGACAGAAAGCAGACCCCAATGAGCTCAATTTGCTGTGCCTTGGCTGTAAGATTATTTTTAAGACTTGAGGGAAAAGAGAACAAAACAACATAAAATTTCTTTCCCTTCAGAAACTTTTAATTTCTGAGAACTCATCCAAATGCAACTGCACCTATTTTGAACTGTAAAGTCACAACACTATCCATTTTTTATGAACCAATCTTCTGAAGCTAGGGATTTGTAAGTAAACTGTGTATCTGATCCAAAAGAAAAACCAATCATACAAAAAATAACTAAACAACAAAAACCACCCCACACAAATCCCAACAAGCCAACCAAAAAAAACCATTTTGACTTTGGAGAAATTAGTTTAGGGAAAATTGGTCTTTGATATTGTTTCCAAACACCCTAACACAATCAAGCTTTCTTATATTCCAGCATACCAGTCAAACCAAAAATATAATTGACTGAAACTAAAATATGGGCAACATTGAATGTAGTTTAGTGTCTAAAAAGCAAAGCAAAGTATAAGAACTCTGAAAAAAAAGTGCTGGCTTTGAATGGCAGACTTCTCACTAAAGCAGAACAGCAGAGTGACAACAATTGGTAAGACATTGTTTGGAGTAGATCCTACCTTCAGGACTCAGCTGTCACTGTTAAATTATTTTAAGTGTTAATAAACCACATTTCTAAAGGACATTCTACTCAAGTGGGCAAATCAGTCTTTCAGAATTACCAACTTGGTCACTATACATGAGAGCTTTAAATGAATCATTCTGAAGCTTGATCAAGCTGAAAATTTAGACCAGTTCTAATCAGGTATTTCTAGAAAACATGAAAAAAAACATGGTACTTGCAATTACAAGATTTCGATCATATTAAGAGGACATAATGAGGCTTGAAAGTTTAAGCTGAGATCTCAAGGCTTCCGAACATAAAACCAAAAAAAGCTTTAAAACAAGTTATTGGTAATGTTTGTATTTCCTAAATAGATCAGCTACACGGACAATTTAACTTCCCAAATGTTTAAGCTTTAGTAAGACTTCCAAAACAAAACCAGAACACTGTATTGTTCAAGTAGCTTTACACTGTAGGTACCACCCAAGAATGAGTGAGCATCTATTAAACTTGAATGTCTGACAAATAATGAGGCAGCCTGCAGAGTTGAACAGTTGATTGCCCTGGGCAGTATCTCACCATTAGTTCATTCTCCTTATGAGTCTGTTGATCTGGTCTTCTCTGTTACCAGCATCCCCACCTTCCACAAAGTGGATCGTTTTCTTCTTCATTCCACCCCGAGGAGAGGATAGCTTGAAGGGCCAAAGGAAGTTGTTCACAACTTTGAAGTTCTTGCCAACAGTGTAAATTTCATGGATCACATCTTCCATGCAGATGATGCCAAGCTTTCCTAAAATGCAGACACAGTTTTCAGAAAGACTTCAGAGGCACTGGTCAATAACAAACTAAAAATTATCACATTGTTACTGTCATCCCTACTTACTTTGATAAACTTCAGGAAGTCAGAAACCACTCACTCTGTCATGAGACTGAATGACTGACTTTTCCAATTAAAATGGGTTAGTTGCAGCCAAGTCAACATTTAGATGGCACATTTGGCAAGAGGCATCAGTTTCAATTGTTAAATATTTGCTGCCAGCAGTGAGGAACAACAACAAACAACCTGCACTTACTGAAAACAGACTGCTCTTCGGAGAAACACTAGATTAAATACACCTAAACCACTGCAATCTGTAACTCGGAGAAACTCACTAGCTAGTAAGTTAGGCTGCTGAATAATGCTACAGCATGTTTCTTTAATGCCTTTCCGGAGTGTTCAGCAATATGTTACAAGTTAACTCTCGTAAAACACAGTGCTAAAAAGAGATTACAACAGAATACATGTACCTTTAGGATGTTAATCCACTGCACAGGAAAAGAAACACGCACAACACAGCCTAATCTGAAGCAAAATGCAAATCGAGTGCCAAAAAAAGGGAGAGACTTGAGTGGTCGCTTTCACTCATTCTGGCATGACTGCAAGAGCAGGGACCCTCCCAGAGCAGCCCATACCCCAACTTTTCAACACACTTTGCTTCTACTGAATACACTGATCACTACCTAGTTCTTTTAACAAGTTTAGAAAGTCTGTTTACCGGATCATAAAAGTTAAAGACAAAATGTCTAATATAAAAGTCTTAAAGTTCAAAGCTATGATGACTCTTTCATGCTACAGTACTTTTTAGTTACTCAAAGATCTACTGATCCCATAAAGGTAAAGCAGGTTACATTTAACATTACAAAGGCTAAAATTTGACTCTTTACACCTGTTTTCAATACTTTATGATGGAAGTTACTTCCAGCATGCTTTGTATTAGACAATTAAGACACAAGTAGAGATCATAACTAAACACCAGTGTACTCCAGTGACACTTAAGGACAGTTGCTCAGCTCAGCACTGGTCACCCTGAGGTAAGCAGCTGGCTTCCCGTTTTGTTCAGCAGAATTTACCAAGGCATTTCTGGATCAGGCGGTTGTCGGTCAGAGCAATGCGCTGCTTGTTGATCTTGCCATAACCCCGCTTGTAGATCAGCTCATGCACAGACTTTAGGTTGGGGTAACTGAAACGGTCACATTCAAAAAGAGAATTTTAAGTCTTTGCAAGCCACATTTTGGGATAATGTTAACATCCCTGATTTGGACTGCAACACCAAACAACTAAAGATCATTTCAGCATGTCCCACATGCAAACACAAAAGCAGCAGAGAAGCAAATCCCACGCCAAGTTCCCAAGAACACCAGTATGAGAGTGCAATCATATCTAGCAGACATTACCTTTAAAGCAGTGCCTCAACCATGTTTTCAATTCAAAGATGGGAAAGCACACAGAAGATGAAAAACCCCTGCAAGTCTAGCATAGCAAAATGCAAAACCCACTCAACATTTGTACCTGATTAGGTACAACTGGGCCTTTCACTCACCCCCAGGCAATGTAGGGCTCAACAATCCGCAACATGTTGATAGAGGCTTTGTTGAGTTTGACAAAGGTGCCGTTAAAAATCTGCCGAAGGCGAAGAAGCTGCAGAACCTTGCGAACCTTCGGGCTGACACCATTGGTACTGGAAAAGAGAATTATCAACATCTCAGACACACTAGGTATGAGGTTAAAAAAAGACCCCAAATCACAGAAGCACTGTTACCACATGAAAACACATTTCATGAATTACACAAAACAAACTTAGTAAATTAACTTACTATTACTATATATTTCAGTATAAAGTTAAGACATCTATTTCCACAAAAATAACTGAATTAAGTATTATACTGAAACAATTTAGAACTAGTCTTGCATTGTCCTGAACATAATTCTTCCAATCACACTTTTTTTTTTAGTTTTCTGTAACACTTTACCAAAGTAGAATAAATCAAACACTTGAAGAACAGCTCAGCATAATGTTTGGGAATAGGGATGTGCAATTTTATCAAGTTAAAGGTGAGAAAGAATAACTGTCTGCATGTATTTTCAGCCTTGTCTTCTTGAAAGTCAGGGATTCCTAAAGATAGTAGGCAGCAAAATGATTTAGCCCTTAATTAAACATACCTCAAGTGCACGTACAATATCTACCAACAACTTCTCAAGCCACTGGCAGAAGGCTTTATCTTGTTAAAGCCCTCAAAACAGAGAGGTAACAGGAAAGCCAGCTTCAGTACTTTTGAACATAAAACTACTTATACCTGTATGTTACCTGTATGCAACCTTACCCTCTTATTCTGATCACAAATGCCAGTTTTGGCTCAGCTGGGACGTAGTAATTGCCAGCTTTCCGGGCCATCCTGGCCATACGGATCTCCTGCCTGTACATGTGCCTGTACTCCTTGTGGTAAGCCAGGGCTCTTGCATAGATGAGCTTCCTTTGTGCTTTGCGGTACTGCGATGAATTGGAAATTGCTTAAATTAGAAAATGCCTTGCAACACGTGAACATCACCTTCAAGTATCATGCCACATTCTAGAACTTCCCCCAAGTAACACAGATCAGTATCACACAGCTCAGAACAACCCTCAGTGATGCTTCAGAGAATCTGGACACAGCAACCAGTGTCATCATTCCTGACTCTTCTTCAGTACTGTGGTGATAATGAGTAACAGGTACAAATTGAAAAATGGAAAGTTTAGGTTAGATATAAGGAAGAAATTCTCTACTGTGAGGGTGGTGAGACACTGCAACAGGTTGCCCCAGGAGGCTGTGGATGGGCCAACCCTACCCATGTTCAAAGCCAGACTGAATTGGATCTTTTAGCAACCTGGTCTAGTGGAAGGTGTCCCAGTCCATGGCACAGGGGTTGGAGCTAGATCATTGATGTCCCTTCCAACCTCATTCAGTTCTAGGATTCTCTGATCACACATCAAGCTCCCCCTCACAAAGGCTATAACCTCTTGCCTCGTACAAGACTAACTTCAACGTTATTACAGACAGCTGTACACTTTAACTCAGCCCGGAACTTTGTTATCGGCCACTAAAAGCATGTTTTAGTCCAACACATCAAGAAAACATCAATATACTGTGAACTTCTGTACCACATCACATCAATAGTAGCAGCAGCTGCTACTGCAGTAAATAAGCAGCCTGGGTCAAGGGATCAGAGAATATTCACCTTTTTTATAGCCAAAATCTTCTTCTGCCGTTTGGCTTTCATGACCGCATAGGCCTGCCGCTTCTTCAGCAGGCTCTCGGGCACAGAGGGCACCTTCTTTACTCTAAATGAAAACAGAAATAAAACCTTTTAGCTGGTAGAAAGAAACTTAATGATGTTACATATGACAAACACTAAGAGTCTCAAACACAACACATGCACAGACCTCACTACCTTATGTCACTTCGTCTCTGTCATCCTCACTGTTCCTTCCCTGGCCTGGGAGAGCATCCCAGGACAGTTCCCTGGGACTTAATTGCGTGATTTTCTGGTGCATAACCTGCACCATTCACATTTTACACCAGACAAGAAACCCTTACAGACCAACCAAAGCTGCACACAACCATAACTACAAATACTTGTCCTACTTTGCTACAATTGGTAATAGAACAAATTTGTTTCAAGGTAACTTCTCCTTGATCAATGCACATTTCAACAGGTGCTCGAACAGGAAAAGCTTATTTGGAAATACTGTGAAATTTATTTCACAGGACTTTCAATGTGCTCAGATTATCACAAAATGGGTGATGTTGGAAGGGACCATGGCTGGTCATCTAGTCCAACCTTCCTGCGCAAGTAGGGTCATCCCAGAGCACAGGGCACAGGATTGCAGCCGGATGGTTCTGAACACCCCCAGTGTTGATCCATAACCTCTCTGGGCAACCTGTTCCAGTGCGTGGTCATCCGTACGGTAAAGAAGTTCCTCCTCAACTTCAGACCTAACTCCCTGAACATCGTTTTTTGCCCCGTTCCCTCTTGTCCCGCAGATTATAAACTCTCAGACGCGACAAAACTTGTCAGAACTGCATTTATAGAGCCACAATCACCCTGACGACCGCCTACAGCAGCCCGGCGGACAATCACTCCCTGCTCCAGCCCCCAACACAGCCTTGCCCGCCCGCCCAGCCCGGAGGAACTCGCCGCCCTGGCCCCACATTCCCGGCGGCGACGGCGCTCGGGTGCTGCTCTCCCTCCCCACCCCGCCAAAGGCCGGCGGCCGCAGCCGCCGCCTGCGGAAGGGCCGGGCCGGTGGCAGCTCTATCTCCGCCGCGCCGGGCCCTCCCCTCCCACCGCTCGCAGCCCCGGCGGAGGCGCGGCGGCCCCGGGGGTGGTGTAGGCAGGGGTCAGGCGGCGCGGCGGCCGCGGATGGCGGCGGATGCCAGAGGCGGAACGGGACTCACTCCTTGTCCGCCATGGTCAGCGCCGGAAGAGAGGGGGGTGCGCGTGCGCGGCGCGCTCTTAGCTCATTCGCCCGCGCAGGCGAGGCCCTGACCTCCGTCAGGACCCCGCATTTGGACGACCGCCGTTGTGCCTGACCGCCATGCGAGCGCCGGGGTGTCCAGCGAGTGCCTGAGGTAAAAGCATCAGGAACTGCTTCCGCCCAGCAGGGCTGTGTCCCGGGATCGGCCGTGTCCCGAGCACGGGCTGTGTCCCGGGATCGGCCGTGTCCCGGGATCGGCCGTGTCCCGAGCACGGGCTGTGTCCCGGGATAGGCTGTGTCCTGGGATCGGCTGTGTCCCGCGATCGGCTGTGTCCCGAGCACGGTCTGTGTCCCGGGATCGGCCGTGTCCCGAGCACGGGCTGTGTCCCGAGCACGGTCTGTGTCCCGGGATCGGCTGTGTCCCGGGATAGGCTGTGTCCCGAGCACGGGCTGTGTCCCGGACTGTCTGTGTCCCGGGCAGGGCAGGAACCGCTCTACCACCAGGCCCAGCCTTTCCTGCAGGAGGATGAGAACGAGATCTGCGGTGGTGGGGCTGCCAGGCGTCTTTTTGAGGCAAGATTGCCCGTTTCAGCCTTAAACGCCGTCCTTAGTGCCTACGGGACGCCACCTCCCGCCCGCGCTCAGTACCGCGGCGGGGATGGAGGCTGAGCGGGGAACGCTGCCCGCAGGATCGTTCACCGGGACGCACGAGCAAATGGGAACCACGGGCTGCCGAGATGTGTTTTCATTAGGCTGGGCATCTTTTTGCCGTACGGAATCAGTAATTGCACTGTGGGAGGGCAGCTCGGGAAGCAGCGCTGCCCAGCACAGAGGCTTGGAAGGCTGCTTAAGGTTGTGTCTATTAAGTCTCATCCCGAGCGCGCCTACCCTGTGCGCTCCTAAAATCACCCGGAGACACCGGCATATAATTACACACGTACGGGAAGAAGAGGGATTAGTGGAATCCTGAGCAGCGAAGGATTGTCCGATGTAAAAAAACGTGTAGAGAGTAGGGCTGGGGATAAGGAACGCCAAGCTCTGCGTTTGCTGACTTTGTTGTCAATTAACAGCACGCGGAGATGTCGCACAGCACTAACGCCTGAAAACGTTATTGAGAGTGCTTTGGATCCTAGTTACAGGTGTATAAATGTTCGATTTTTTACCATGGTATTATTTTATGCTAATACAGACGTTTGTATCACTTGATCTCATAAGCAGTATTGGGGGGGGGGGGGGAATTAAAATGTTGCATTTTAATTAGACATTAAGACTGCACTTTTTCCGAAACTTTTGAACTCGAATTTCTGCTTAGTCCGAGAGGCAGCGTTCACAAAGTTCCAACAACTTCTCTGAAAACTGGCGGCTACACGCGGAAGAAAGCGCAGAGTCGTGCTCTTAAGGCACACAGCTGCAAGCGGGCAGAGACAGTGGGATGAACCCTGCACACTCATGTGTGGGAAATCGCAAAGGTACGCTCTGGTCCTCATCCACTGGAACTGGCAAGTGCCCAGGAGCGGGATGCTGCGGGCGCCGGGTGGCCACAGGGTGCCCAGCTACAGGGAGCGGCCTCTGTTATCGTACAGAAGAAAATACTTCCCGTGTGCTGGCACCTGTGAGCTCCTATTTCAGCCAGTGGCGGGTGAGATATCAGTGACCTCTGTACCTGGCTGACAGACCAAGAAGCCACTGGGGGTTTTCCTCAGCGGTTTCTCACAGCTCAGCAAAGGATCCCCAGGCACGCGGGCATCCTGCGGGGACCCAGTGGTTCCCGTGTGCTTCCAGCTTCCCTGCGTCTCTAGCCCCGAGCACGAACCTTTAGCGCCCGTTCGTGTTCCTCTGAGCCGCGCCGCGGCACCGCACCCGAGATGGCGCTCCGGCGGGGCGCGGCGCACCCCGGGACTTGTAGTCCGCTCGCCGGGGCCGGGCTGGGGCGGGCTGGAGCCGCCGGGGGCCGCCGGGACGCCCGCCCCGAGCAGCGCAAAGCACCGGCCATGCCGTCCCGTCCCCGTTCCCCCGTTCCCCGTCGGGGACCTCCCCCGGCGGCGGGGCGGAGCGGGGCGGGGGCGGGGGGTCCCGGGAATGCGGGGCGGGATGGGCCGGCCCGGGGGAGGGGCTCGGCCGCCCGGTCCGCCCTATATAGAGGGGCCGAGCGGGCAAGATGTTCACTGCCAGTAGTGGGGCCGCGGGCGGGACGGGGCAGGACGGGGAGGCGGCGGGTAGGCAGGCAGCACCGTGTCCGGGCTCCGTTCTCGGCGTGTGTGACTGAGGCGGGGTGCGGGACTGCGAGCGGCACGGAGAGGGAGCGCTCGGCAGCGGGACCCCCGTGAGCGGAGCCTCCCTCGGTGCCCGCAGCGGGTGGTCCCGGGCAGCGGCGGCTCCAGGTCGGGGAGCCGGGCGGTGAGGAGGCTCCGGGCCGCCGGCCCCGCGGTCCGGCAGCATGAACATCCTGCTGGAGTTCTTCGTGGTGACTTTCCGAGTGCTGTGGGCGTTCGTGCTGGCCGCGGCCAAGTGGCTGGTGCGGCCCAAAGAGAAAAGTGTGGCGGGGCAGGTGTGCCTGATCACCGGGGCGGGCAGCGGCCTGGGCCGCCTCTTCGCCCTGGAGTTTGCCCGGCGCCGGGCGCTTCTGGTGCTGTGGGACATCAACACGCAGAGCAACGAGGAGACGGCGGGCATGGTGCGACACATCTACCGGGAGATAGCCGAAGAGGCGGCCGCCGCCGCCCCCGGAGGTAAGCGGCTGGGCTCCCCGCGCTGTCCCCGGCGCTCACCTGCCCGGCCCGGGGCGGAGGGAGCCGGGGCTGCGCGCCCGGCGGGTCCAGCCCGGAGCAGCGCTCACCTGCGGCGGACCCTCAGAGCGGCTCCGGGCTGGAGCCCGCCGGGCGCAGGGGTATCTGACGCCCCGACGGTGCTTTTGCCAGCCGGAGCCGGCCCTGTGTTCGCAGCGCTGAGCGCAGACCCTGCTTCGCGGAGCATCGGACTCCAGTAGCGGCTTTAAAACCTGCGGCTTTTCCTAAAACACGTAGCAGCGATAGTAAATAGCTGACTCCTGGTGTACCGCAGTGATACCAAAGTAAATAGAAGTTCTGGTGGTTTGGAATTTTATTTGCTATTTCTGCTTGAACTACTTGTTTGAATGTCAAAATGTGAGCAAGAACTTTATTGCCCCCCCTCCCCCACCCCTTCTGTTCTCTTATCTGTGTTCTTTAGTAGCTGGAGATGGAGAGAAAGATGTGCTGCCCCATTGCAACTTGCAGGTTTACACGTACACCTGTGACGTGGGCAAAAGAGAGAATGTCTACTTGACAGCTGAGAGGGTCCGCAAGGAGGTTGGCGAGGTGTCTGTCCTGGTTAACAATGCTGGTGTGGTCTCCGGGCACCATCTTCTGGAGTGTCCTGATGAGCTTATTGAGAGGACCATGATGGTTAACTGTCACGCACACTTCTGGGTAACTATAAACTTCTTTCTGCTGCCCTTTTTGGTAATTATTTTTGGGAAATGAACTGCTGTTGCTGAACTCCTATTTCCTTGAGGTTTGCACTTGTTCTTTCTCACTTGTAGGATCGCTGCTTTGGTTATTTCTGGTTTTGAACTGACTGTTCTGTTTAACAGGAATGCTGGTATTAAGATTGTTAACAAATAGTTTTAAATCAGCTGTATCCTCCTAGGATCCAGAGCTCTAAGTCCTATGGTCATTTCTGTAGCTTTGGATATTAAATCCTTTACAAGCAATAATCTCTGAATCTGCTTAAAGGTTGTTACTGTTAATGAATGGCTTCTCAGTCTTCCTCACGTACTCTTCTGCTAGCACATTAGCAGCTTTAAGATGCTGTTTTAATGATGGTCCCAATAGCAAACTTGCATGTTTCTGGAAAAAATCTTTAAAATCCCTGCTGAAAATGTTGTTTGAATTGCCTTGGAGGCAAATTGTTCTTTTTGAAGGCTGGGAGGAAAGGCGAAAAAGATTTCTCAAGAAATCAAGCCAAGAACACTTTTTCAGGAATCCTGTGTATTTGTCCTAATAGCTTTCTTTGGGGGCTGCCTGTAGAAGTTAGAAAGTCTTAACTGGTTTCTGGGATGGTATTGTTTCCACAACTAGCAGATGCTAATTAAGGAGAACAAGTATGTGGCCTTACTCTTCTTGTCCATCTAAACCTTGTTTTCCCATGTGGTTTATTTTTAGACGCATAGTGGTGTGGAGTTACATAAATTGGAGTGTTGAAGGAGGGCATGATGCACACTTGGGTTAGCATTAGCTGTCAGACTGAGACCATTGTTAGTATTAAAACTGTTCTTTGAATCCTCAAGTAAGGTTATGAAATACACTTGCATAACAATGAAAGTATTAAGCAATCTGAACATATACTTCAACTTAAACCTTCTTTGACTGATCTTACCTTTTCATAATAAAATTTTATAAAATACCCCATCTTCAAAACTTAGAAGGCCCTCCCAAGCCAAACTTTTTTAACATGGAAATGAAATGCTGTTTTATAACCCTAAAGGAGCCCCTTCAAATCTGCACTGTGAAACACTTAATGGCAGAGCACTCTCTTTCCAATGTATTATAAAGCTTGCAGAGAGTGCACAGGAGATAGTATGTTTAGAAACCCTTTTGAACTCTCAAAGTATATATTTTAAAGCAATCTGAGAGGTTCTGAGAATGCTCATGTGACTTCTTATAATTAACAGTTCTGTGTGTTCCCCTTAATAGAAGTTAAATTGGTGCTTAAGCCAATAGAGATGTGTAGTACATTTAATGTTATTGATATTGCTTAAATGTTGAATTGATAGTTTCCAAGAACTCTAAATTATGACATCACCGTGAGTTAAAATATGGGAGGATCCTAAATTCTCCAGCTGTTCTTCCTTCAGGCCTAAGTCATACACTTATTTAAAGCAGTTTTAGAGACCTTTTTAAAGCACTCTGTGTGTTCTGAATCTCTTACAGTAATAGAAAACTAAACTTAGTCTAGTATTGCTATGATTGGGTTTCCATAACAGTTCCATTCATCTCTAAATGTTAGTGTGAAGTGACTTCAAAAAAAACTCCAAGAAGGTATAGCTATGTTTGGACTGCAGAACTTGAGATTTTGGCTTAAGCTTTAAAGGAGTAGTCAACACCCTTTAGATTTAATTGAGGATCTGTTCATATGTAAACTTCCTGTAGATCCTGTGTCCTGCTTTGCTTATCCTTTTATTTTTTTTGTTGTTGGCAAAGCTCTTTTCCTTGTATTCCCCTTCATGATTCCAGAAAAGATTGGCTTGACCAATAGTGGGTGGACTTCTGTTGCAAGTAATACTACTTAATTCATAAGATGTCATCTGAATCAGCTGATTTGAAGCCAACTTTTTTGATGCAAGTCAATGCTGACTTAAATAGAACAATGTGTCTAGATGTGTGAAGTCTTATACAGCTAGTCTTTTCCGTGTCAGCTAAACTGGTGGTCCAAAAGCAAAGCTAATACTCTGGAGCATTATGTAGGCTTTTTAGTATTCTTGGAGGCTGTTTTGTCCAAAAAACTGTAAGTGGATTTTGTAAAGACATGGATCTTGCATGTAATATTGCTTCAGTACTTAAGTGTCTGTACTTTTCTGGGTTTTGGTGTATTGTGGTGTTTTTTTTTAATGTGGTTCAGGGGAAATTCTTTTTCATCCCTTGATCATTAATCAAGTCTCAATGAGTTTCTATATAAAAACTGAAAATAAGGCTCTAGTACTTGTCCCTTGAAACATTTGACATCAGATTAATTGCCTGTTCTCCATGCAGAATGCACGTGATCTGATCTTCCTTTTATGCTAGCAGCAACCATCGTAAGGCTGCCCAACTTCTGCAGTAGGCAGTGACATGAAAATCTGTCACCGTTTTGCTGTTGTGACTCCAACTGGGCTGTGTACCATATCACAAACTGGCAGTGGAGAGAGCCTTAGCAGCATGCCACAGCCTAAACAGATGCTTTCCATTTTGCTGACATGCATGATTTGTGTAATCCTTCCTATGAGTGTTCTATATAAACATGTCACCACTGCATCATGTAGCAATTTCCACAGCATAAAATCCACTGCAGTATTAAAAACCTGTTATTTCATGCTGTGATAACTTGAATGCTTCTGATATTGAAAACATAGGGACAAAATCCATTCCCGGTTTGAAATAAGCCAGCTCTGTTTTACTATAATTTGCAGATGCATAAAATTGTAGCAGGAGTGTAACACAATCTTTCCTTCCAGTCTGTTGTAAGAATAGCAACTTACTTGGCTGTACTTGTCAATTATTAGAACTGAATTTCTACAGACTAGGAAAGTTTCTTCCTATGGTGTGTCAGGATTCAAATTTTAAAAAGGCTGTCACAATATAACTTAAAGCTGTTGCTGAATCAGATTTTAGTAAATATAGGAATCAGTGGTTTTGAGAATGGCACCATATTGAATAGAACTACAAACTCTTAATTTGAGAGTCTTGTACCTATTCTAACAGTTTTTCTGGAAAAATAGGCTATTGCTGGATAAGTAGATATTAATATTGGACATCTCTATAATACCTGGGTAATTCTAGTTTTGGTCACTGAGGAAGGGGCCAGGGCAGCGTGATAAGCAGTTCTGAAATTCTGTGACATGAAGATCCTTCTGTATAACAGGTCTTCAGTATTCAGCTCTAAGAGATCTAAGTGATCAGTGTTTCCCTGTCATGTGGATACTCCAAATATTTCAGCTTAAAGCTTTCCTCCTAGAGTTCTCTTCAACTTACCATAAGGGGGAAGCAAAAGCATTCTGCTCCAGCTCTGTCATATTTAAAAAAAAAAAAAAAAAAAATCCATATAGAGAGTGACTAGGACCCAGAGTTTAAAGACTTGTGTACTGGTTTCTTTGCCTGAGTAGTTTTGTTAATTTGTTTACAGCTGCTTGATTTTTGAAGGTATGCTGGCATCTCTATAGGAATTGAAGTAATTTTTTAGAAGGCCCAACATTGGTACAGGGGAAATAAATACTTATTAGAGGGAGAAGCAGTACTCAGGTATTTAGGGCATTCATGAAAACCTCTAAAATGTAAATATACCTTGGAAAGATGGTCAATACAAAACTGCTGAATCAAATACCCCTTGATGCAGCTGCTGTACTTATCAGTCTCATTACACTGACAGGATTGCTAAAGCCTTGGAGAGACTATAGTTATCTATAAAGTATCAGCATTTATGTATTGTTGTCTTCAAGCTCCCTGGTGTTAAATAAAGCTCACTAATGCCTACAGTTTTAGTTCAAATACAGAAGTATTACACATACTGTGCATTTTCTTATTCTGAAGAAGAAAATGCAGCTTATGTTATTTGAAACTATTCTCTGCCAAGTCTTGTGGCCTGTTTGCATAATTTTTAATTTTTGCTATCAAATTTAGGATTCTAGTGCCTGTGATTAAATATAGACACAGTATGCCACTGATAGGCCACCCAGCTATATTTAGTATTTCAGATGAGTGAAGTTAGCTTTAATTGTTTTTTTTTGTTTTTAATTTCATGATGATGATGTACCCCAAGATGCACAAATTCACTTACAAAGTTTAATCTACATGTTCTTTTTTCTTTGAAAAATGAGCCAGATCAAGTTCAAACAAAATATTTGTATGTGATCCAAAAAGTATCATCAAAACTAACTTTTCTCTTGCTCAATTATTCCAACTCTATGCCACCAGTAAATTACCCTGGACAGCACATGTGTTTCATATACTGTGGTAGCATGCTGGGTAGTGAGTATGAAGGAAAAAGCAATCATACTCTTAGCTATGGAAATAGTCATATTAGTCATACTTAAAACTTCTAAGTGCTTTGTTATGCTTCTGCTGTTTATATGTTTTTGGGTTAATTTCTCAAAAAAATAGAGGGAATGTATCAAATGAGAAAATACTGTCTTCCAGATGCAGGCCCTAAAAAACTGCACTTCCTGTTTTATAAAGCACTGTACTTAGTACTAAGTTCTGGAAAATAAAGGGGTGGTTATATATTTCTGGAGTTAAAGTGGACACAATACTACTGGTTCAGAGCTTTCCTCACAGGTTTACATTATGGTCTATGAGGACTAGCATTGTGTCAAGCACAGTTTGTCAGTCACTATCATGCAGTCTTTAATTTTGTAGCTTGTATCTTGCAATTTGTGTGTATATCATAGCTTTGTAATCATGTTTTAGTTATAGTGATCACTTAAAAAAACTTTCATGTTTTTTAATTTGTTATTTTCTCTTTCTTTTTTGATGGGGACACCAACCCAAACCCTTTAATTAGGTGCCTGTATGTCTGAGATTTGACCATAGCACCAATCTTATACCGGTTTCAGAATAGTAATGGAAGAGGATAAAAATGAATCTTTTGACAATGTACTCATCTGAAGAGTCAACATGCATAATTGAGCATGTAGGGATGGGGTGGTAGGTAGGTCTTATGCAAAATGCCTCTTCATTTGCCTTGTGTGGGAATCATGAGTTTGAGCATCTATAATTGGGATTCCACAGTGCTGCCCACCAAACTGTAGTTGTTTCACATGTTTCTCAGCTCTAGTCCCTAAGGGCTATTGAGTCTGTTCTGTCCTGGTTCTTCGTTGTCTACTGTATCGTGATGATAAATAAGTAGTTACATATCAAGGAGTGTGAGAAGAATAAATTACAGCGCTCTTGGTTAGTTAGCAGCACTCAGGGCTGTGGGAAAATCATATTGAAGATTTTTTGAATGTGTTACACCAGCCTTCCTACATATACTTTCTGTGCTAGAGCATCTTCCTTGCCTGATGGAGAAAGCTGTCTTCGTTTGTTCAAATGACAGCTGAATTTGTGCATTTCCCTTCCCTCTCACTGATGATGCAAAGTGTTTGATTTTCATCCCAGTCAGCTAACAACTCTAAAATGACCTTTTATAATGTTTCCTTGAACTGCTTCAGTTACAGCTAAGCTTTTGTGGCAGCTTCTCTCAGATGTACTTTGGAATTTAATATGCTGCACTACTTGAAAGGTGCACGGATCTTAGAGTCTCAAGGAACAGAAAATATAGATTTTTTTTAGATTGTGACCCATGGATTTTTTGTTGCCTGTAGGTTGGTGTCCAAGGTGGTAGCATGAGGTGTGATCAGTCGTTTACTTCCATGCATTAAACTGTATTAAACTTGAAGAATTTAGGTGAAAACTGTAGTGTTTCCAGAAAAGCATTGTGGGAGTTCACTTAAGGAAAGGGAAAGTTGTCCTGAAGAGACCACGCCAAGGCTACTTGAAACATGTCTGAAGTATTAAGTGGCTTGCAATTCTACATCCATCTAAAATGAAGCTGGAGTTGCAGTACAGATTGCAGAGGTAAGGCATTTGGGATAATCTCACTCTTTAGTCTCCTGTGACTTTTTCTAAGGCTTGGAGACTTGTCAGCAAACTGTGTGAATGTTTTTAGGATTGCTAATCTTCTCTGAAGGCATGGTCCTGGATGAGTGACCAGTGTGATGGTTATATTCCTCCTTCTTATGGAACGCAGTAGGTCAGCTGAATAAGCAAAAACCTCTGACCTGGCTTTGGTCTGCAATTATCCAGTTACTTGTGAAGGATGTGGGGAGACAGGAAATCCTTGAATGTGATGATGGTCTTTGCCAGTGTGGTGCCTAACCTTGCTACAAGTGGAGAGAATGGCTCATCCTACGTGTCAGTGAAATACTCATCTAAAAGATCATGTGTATGCTTTTCTTGTCCTGTAGAGGTTAGGAGGGCAATGGAGTTTAAAGTGCCAGATTCTTGCATCTACAGGTAACATCCACCTTTATTTTATGAAAACCAGCTAAGTTAATGTTATGTCATTATGTTATTAACTTTCTGTAATAACCAAGTGACTGTGGCAGAACTGTAGAAGACAGCTGTGGTTGGAGAAAAGCAGTCCTAATTATGATGCAGCCAAGTGTTCTGCTGACCCAGTGTTTGCATCACTGCCTAAGACCTGTCTTAACTGATCTGTGTGGGTAAGCAATCCTTTTTGATAGCTCTCAGTGTCATCAATTACTCTGATTAGACAGGCTGAGGAAAGATGAATGTTATGTTTTCTAACACCATCTTTGTCATTTTAGCACTGCACTTCTTAAATCTTTTCTACTTTTATCCTTATCAGCTGTGAACTATTATTCTCTCCCAATGCTTCTCATGCTTTGATTTCACTTCCGGGGTTTTTATGTGGGGAGGAAAGGTTTTTGTTATGTATCTCTAGTACTAAATCTTTCCACAATTCTCTGTATGTAAAAGCCAGAGCATCAGTCACTTGATAAGCCTTGCTCCCTTTGACCTTTGAGGTTTCTGGCTATTGACACTGATGGTAAAACTGAGTTACTGATACCTCTGTCTTTTGTGGAAAATGGCAGATGTCTTTCTGCAAAGGCAAACTGAAGCTGATGTACATGTGATGATATGTTTTTACCTGTGGTCCTAGACTTCATCTGCTAGACTTCATCCTAGATTTCTTCACAAAGAAATTAGTCTTTGTCTTTCAAAATGCAGTTACGATATTGGTGAGTAGGCATACACTTTGAGATTCATAGAATCTTGGCGAGTTGAGGGTTTAGTTTGAAAGCAAGTATGTCACAAATGGGGGGAGATTTGTCTGTGCTTACACTTCTGAATGAACACTCTGTTCTTGTAAATTATATTAGTAAAATGATTTATATGTCAGTCAAATTAACACATGACATGAGTGAGTTATCACAACTGGGATGGGAGGGCATGGTAGGCCAAGGAATGCTGGAACAGCTGCAGAGCTGAGGTGGCTGACGGTGTGAGCCTTTTGAAATTCAAGTTTGTTTGGCTGTTGAATTCTGCACCTAAATGTGCCCTGGTGCTGGTTGCTTCTGCCATCTGTTTGAACTTGTGTGACAGCTTCTCCAGCGCTCCCCTTTTCAGCGGTGTTTTGAAAAAGCTCATGTGTGTTTAAAAGTAAGTTATCTGAAATTTCTGCTGATCTAGGAAGAAACTACAAGGCAGCTTAGCGGTGGCAGTCTGTCTCGTGGGACCATCCCTTGAATCTGTATCCTACCTTGCACTAGTTTTTATCTTCAGCTGATGTTTGAGTGAGCTGGTTCAGCTCACTAACTTGTCTGCAGGGCAGGGAGGAAAGCTGCTAATTTTCTTGCTCAAGTTGATTTGTATTTCTGTTTGGAGACTAGAATCACCTCTTCAGCATTTTCAGACTTAGAGTAGCCAGTGTGGGGGGAAAAGGTGAAGAAGAATAGGATAAAATCACATAGCTGAACAGGGCCTCTGTGATTATCCTAGTGAACCCTCATTTCTGGACTTTTATTTTGGGCGTAGGATTTACATCCTCTAAATAATTAAGTAGTCATAAATTACTCCAAGCTGTAGCAGATCCTCCATTGGCATAAGTCTGAATGTAACAACTTGACTTCAAAAGAGATGGCAGTATTTTAATTACAACTATTAGAAACCTACAAATAAAGGCAAGGTAGTTTTCTATACCCATCAGACAATGTTGTGTTTACAGTTTTAGCTTATTTACCTTGAAACTATGATTGTTGTTCCTACTGCGCTGTTTGACTTGTCTAGAAATCAGTTTTGCTAACACAGAATGTAGAAAAAAAACCAGGCTGGACCCATGTTTCAGCTTGTGGGACATAAGCATAGTTTCCACAGACAGGTGAAAGAAGTTTCTCTCTCTCTGAAAACTCACTCCCTAAGAAAGTGGGTAGTGGGTAGTTTGCTGATGTTTGTTTAAAGTGCCTGTGCAAGCAGAAACTTTGAAAATTGCTTTAGTTGCTGGTTTAGTCACTGTATTAGCTGGAGTCTTTTGATCATTTTATCCTTTGTTGGCTTATGAAGCAAAAATTTACCTGCTAAGACTATTTATTTTCTGCACACCCTTTTGTGGAAGGGTGGGGAGAAGTATGAAACATAAACACCTGGGTTATTAAAAATCTAAAAGCTTCATGCATTTTAAAAATGCTACTTCTTGTTCAGTGAGTTACTTCACAGGAAATCATAGTCTTTTAGGATCTTACTGTTTCCTAAAGAAATACTGAAGCTTAATCTCTATTCAACTATATCATCTTCCCTAGTTTTGTTTCCCCTATGTGGAAGGGGTAGCTTTCCTTCTAGTATTGTTTCTCTTGTGAGATACTTGGTTGTAACACAATCACTTTCCTTGTTATGAAAGAAATGGTTCAAAACAATGACTTGGGGACTGAGTTGAGCAGGATGAGTAAAGTGACTCAGCTTTCATTTGCTTGCAAGTACTCTAGCCATTTGCATTGTTACAGAGGTACTGGCCTTAAGGTATCTATAAAATGACAGTCCTTTAATGCTTAGCCACTTCTTAAAAAGCCTGCTACATAAATCATCAAACATGAATGATGACTTCATATTTTCCATAAGTAGTTCTGACAGTACTGTTCTCTAGTAATGTTTTGGAAACCTGTAGACTAAAATACCAAGTTTTACTAAATATTCCAGAAGATGACTAAGCTTATGGCAAGCTGGAGAAAAATGTGTATTTAAAAGTTGGATTGTGTTCTTGTTCACTGAACAAAATATTCTGAGCTCTTATCTAATAGTTTTTTCTAAAATGAATTTGTTATGTGGATTTTTTGCAGACTTATAGGGGCATGCTTTCATTTTTGCCAAGATTATCAAATAGCTGGCAATAAATAACCGCTCTCCAAATGGTTGGACATTTGCTGCAAACTTGTGCTAATGAAGGTGAGGGACTAATGTGTTTGTTACACTAATGTCAACATAGCTCTGAAATGCTACAAATCCTTTGACAGGGCCATTTGTCAGTATATAAACAAAGTAGAATTTCTAGTCACTTGACTTCAGCAGGGCTTAAGCCACCTTTTGTGGAAGGGAGTAGGCAAGTGTTAACTTCCTGCTTCACTTCAGTAGAACACTCTAAAGTAATTTCAAATTTGACATTTGAATAAACCTATTTTTAGGTCATCTTTACTGATATATCTGCCTGTGGAAGAATACAAGGTTGGTGCTGCTACCTACATAGACTGTAATTTAAATTCCTGAATTTGCAGGAGTGTTTCTGTGCTGTCACATCCACATTGGAGTGCTTTGTTAGTCTTGGCTATATAGAAAGCTCAAATACTGACCTGGTAGATTTGGGCATAAGGATTTGCTTTCTAAGCTACATCTTACTTTTCAGTGGCTGCCAACTGTTTAATACTTCATTTAAATTAATAGTAATTGTGGTTTGATAGCTGTGGTAGTTTGAGAGTAGAATGAGACTAATATTTTTGGAGAATAAATATCAGCTTGTCCAATAAAATGCCTTTGAGCAGGAGGGAAGAGGTCAGCTTTTGAAAGTGAGTACTTGGAAACCTTCAGTTCTCATGCTTAAATATGCCTTGCATTTGTGCTGTCTGGAGAAGTCTGCAGGTATGCATTTGTTCCACTTTGATCTAGACTTGCTTGTTTTTCAGTGTAAGGCAGACTAAATGCCTACCTGGGTTTCCAACAGCCCTCTTACTATGCCATCTTACCTTTATTATTCAGTCTCATCTTATAGATTACTTTGGCATTTACAACAAACATCATTGGCAATTTGTTTTGCACTTTTACATAGCTTAGGCAGAGATACTCTTTTTCCCTGTTCCTTGCTAGCTGTCAAGAATCCAATATGTTTGGATTGTTCTGACCAAGCTTTAAAACCACTAAAATTCAAAGTGTGAAAAGTTGTGAGGGCTCAGAATGTCCTAAAGAAGCTGGCACATAGTGAGTTACTGGAGGACTTCGGATAGCTGGGGGGACATAATTAGTTTTTAAAAACAGTATGGTACATGTATGTGCTGAACTTGGCTGAAAATGTTAATTCCACAAGAAATTCAGCTGGGTGTCCTGCACTGCTTCATTGGGCCCTCCCTCCAGCTGAACCAACTTGAGACCAAAGGAGGAGGAGGAGCAATGGAAGTAGAACAGACACTGTTTTAGAGCAGGATAATTTATTGCAGGCAAGAGCTCCTGTCAGAGAGATACATGAGAGATGTGGTAGAGGAGTTGGCATCCTTTCCAGTTAAGATTCTGTGTTGATAAACTTGAGTTAACACAGTGATGAAGAGTGCAAGGTCTCTGCTGGCTTCTGAACTTCTTCCTCTGTGAGAGGAAGAGGGAATGGGCTGTTGAGTGGAGAATCACAGAATGGCTGAGGTGGGAAGTGGCCTCTGAAGTCATCAGGTCCAACTCCCCTGCTCAAGCTGGGCCACCCAGAGCCAGCTGCCAAGGCTTGTGCACAAACAGCTTTCTAATACCTCTAAGATGGAGATTTTCACCACCTCTCTGGGCAACCTATGAGAATGTGCTTTGTTTTTCATAGCCATATGAAATCAAAGACGTGCAGACTCTGAGGGAAGAAGTCTAAATACGTAATCAGTGATTGAAGCAGTTGTGTGTACCACTGCATATATAGGAAGCACTTACATGTCAGCCAAGCAATATTGGCAAGTCCAGGTGAACATGGTTTTGTATAAATGTACAGCATTTATGGTATTGTATATATACAAGCACGTCCTCTAAAGGCAGCTAGATGTTTGCATAGAAATGACTGGTGGCATATAAACATTAGAAAGATTGGACAATTTACAGGACAAGACTGACATCTGGAGTATACATTTGTTATGCTTTGGTCTAGCGTAAATTTAAAATCATGTAAATCTAAAATCTCTAAGGAAAAAAAATTACAAAAGTTCTTGGGAGCAGGAAGGTGGAGACTGCATGCCAATAACATAAAGGCTCTGAATTCCTTTTAGTGATAACAAGAGTAGTTCAGCTCGAATACCTGAATTTCTTCATACCCAGAAACTATATAAAGTAGTGATTCCTAAACAGGAGTGAAAAGTGTTCTTAAGGAGAAATCAGGGGTACTGTTGCCTGTGTTCTATGTACCTAAACCCTTGCCCTAGGTTATGCTGCACACAAAATCTAGTCTGATGCAGAAAAGCTTTACTGAAGAGATATTGAAGTCCGATTAGCAGCAGGGTACTATAAAGCTTACAGTGACACCTTTTCCACCTTGATGCTCAAAAGGCAAGTTTCTGAAGTCAGACTTGTATTACTTAGGTAGTGTTCTTGAGTACTGAACCTACGCTTCAGATGAGAGGGAGAAAAAAATCCTATCTTCTACCCCAGTTTGGGGTAAAAATCACAGGAAATTAAGCCCTTAAAAGGAGGGTGAGACAATGTAATGATGTGATAAAGTAACAGTAATAAAAGTTTCAATTGCAATGTCCTTCCCTAAGCATTTTTCATATCCCTCTCTCTGTAGACACAGCCTTTTTCAACTAAGCCTTGTTAACAAACTATACAAAAGGCAATTTAGTCAGGCAATGTTCAGTTGCCCTAGGCATAGCATAATTAGTTCTAGTAGTAAAGAGTGGAAATCAATGATTAATGTTTGAGAGATAACTAGTGGTATTAGTTTCCTGTGTGCTTTTTTTTTGTTTGATAGTATTACTTATCTTATCTTTACTGTCTACCCATTGTAAACAGCTTTGTGGCACTAAGTTCTGATTAAAGAAACAATTTAATTCAGTTTCAGCTTTTGTCTGATAAACTCAACATGAGTTAAGTCCATGTAAAAGAGGAACCACTATGATAATTGAACTCTTCATAGGAAAACTGTTGACTATTGGCTTTGAAAACTGGAGAAATTCTGAAACTGAACCCTAAACAATACAAAACTAAACAATGTAGTAATGTAAATGTGGGCTGTAGCATACTTGTTCTTCAGTAAATGGTGTGACAGATGCTTATTCCTACTAACAAATCCACCTACAAACTTCCATAAATAAGATTTAACCTTCTTTTGTACAACTTTGGTGCTTCTCAGCTGATTTGATATGTCTGTTGATGAGTGGGGGACTTTATGTATTTAGATTGGTCATGAGGGTAGAGAATATTGCTTCCATAAATTAATAATGAATTAAAAACCAAGTGAATCAAGTAATAGCTTATGTTTTTACTAATCTAAGACTGCTTGTACTTCAGTGCAGTATTTCGTGCAGAGTTGGGAGAGAAGAAAAGTATGCTTATTTTGCTGTAAATTAAATACAGTTTTAAACTTACTGGTGTTTCTTTTAATTTGTGACTTAGGTCTTTAAGGTATTTACTTTATTTTATTACCTTTGCTTCTTAAACTGAGTAGCTTTATCTGTAGTTTCACTCTGTCTGCCAATGTAGACTATCCAAGGTATTGGGGAGTGTATGTGTGGATTTGCTTCTGTGTTACTCATCATCATTATGGACTTTTGTTTAAGTCTGTCATGTTCTTTCATGGTCTCCTGGTTGCAAGGCAATTGCAGCATTATTACTCTGCATGTATGTTAAGCATTAACTGCTGGTGCGGTTCAATATTAAAGGAATCCCCCTGGCCCCAAAACAGTGGGTTTTTATGTGAAGGACAAATAAACCTTCAGTGAGAACTTGGAGGTTGTGTTGCCTGCCAGGAGATAAATAACAAAGGGACTTCTTTTGAGATGAAATATTGGAAGGTCTAGCTTTTTTGTTCTGAATGCAGGGCCTGTGCAAGGCACGCTTGAGGACAGTCCTTGAATAGTTTCCTTTTTTTGCTTTTAACACAGCCACCTATGGAAGCTTGGGTTAAGAATGTCATGTTTATCTCCTGATCCTTTTTGCTGCCAAAGGATCTGGGTAGTCCTATAAAAAAATCTGAGAAATGTGACTTTATTTTTGAATTAATTACTCTAGGAAGACTCTGTAACTCTAACCTGTATTTCATTATCCTTTCTTGAGAATAGAAACCAAAGATCAAAAATAGTTCTAATTTCCACAGCTATTCAAATATTTACTTAGACAGTGGCTAATTATCCAGAAGGGGCCCAGCAGTTCTTGAAAACAGTCAGCAGAGACATCTGAGGTCCTTTAAAGTACAGCTTTGGTCCCTTGTGTTAGCAAGGTCAACAGTAGTTGTAGACTTCTGTGTGCCTGCTGTAGTCAGCCTGTTACTGTCAGAGCCACATCCTTTGTATTGTGTGGTCTCTCTAGTCTTCAACTCAGTGCTTGGTATTTCTATGTAGTCATAGTGCAGTTACTATTCCCACCTTAAGCTAACGTTTCAGAGTTGCTTGTAGAGGGGAATTCAGGAAGGATGTGGAGGCTGTATGGGAAAACTGAGATGGTGGTGCAAATGACAATTAATTATTCTCTTTGGAACCAAATGAAAAAGGTAGAAGGAAAGTAAATGGTTAAATGCAGACTTGCAACTTCATACTTTGGTGCCTGAGAAGGCATTTTGGATATTATGTTGCCTGACTTGGATAAATCCTTCTATGAAAGAGTTGTAGGGTATATTTTCAAGGCCTTTTCTTAAACCATTTGGTGATGACTTCCCCTGTAATCCTGTAAGCAGAGTTTTAACCTGTGTTTATAAACTGTATGTAAAGTGGCTGGCTTCTGAAATAAGATGGGCTGTATGACTGTAGCTGAAAATAACTTGAGTGTGTTTACTGATAAGCTTGCCAAAGGGGTTTTCTGCCTTTCAGGCACTTTCCTTTCCCTTTCAACATATATAGTGGTGCATTAGTGGAATACCACATAGTTTGGACAAACCTACTACAGGTAAGACTGCAGAAAAGTTAGAGGTGCTTTTTTGTCAGACCTTGGTACATTTCTTCTCAATTACTGGAATGGAACAAGAAACTGGGGCACGTGGAAATGTTTGGTTCTGTGGTGAAGCGGCCACATGCTGTCCTGCACAGGAGTAAGAGGACTTGCAGTGTGCTATGCTGTAGGCTGTGAAGAAGGGGAAGAAAAGAAGACTTGAATGACCATGCTAAGGGACAGAGAGGATATAACATGTATTTTAGATTAAAATCTTTTTTTGTCACTGTTAGTTAAATTAACAAATTAGCTTATGTGTGGCAGAAGGCTGTTATGGTCCCTGGTACCTTAGTTCCCAGAGATGTCTGGATGTGAGTCTTTGCCTAACCACACCAATTTTTCATCTTGGATTTGCCTGAATAGCTTTTAACATGAATATGAAACAATACATTTACCCAAAAGTGCACTCTTTTGTGTTGTTAGGCAGCAGCTCTGGCAGTCAGGAATAGCTGTGGCTTGGGAGAAAATGTTTTCTGTTATACCAGTACACCACTGTTGTGTATAACTAGTGATGTAAAAATTCACCTCTTTTGATGAGCCTCAAAAAAAACCATGCTCCTTACCTGAAGGAGCAGTATAGAAAATAAGCTTTGGTATATATACTTTGGCATAAAGGTATTTCAACGTTACAGTAATACAGCCTTTTTATGCCATTAAAGTAGTTTTAAAAGGCTGACTGAAGGCAGAAAGTATGAAGAAATTTACTATATTGAAAAAGAGAAACTTAAAGGACCCTGTGTGTTGGTACCTGTTTATTTCTTTCTTTGCTATGAAGGCAACCCTCTAAACATGAGGTAGCACATACTTTTCTATTTTGGTGTGCTTTCTGCGTTCAGTATCCATTGTTTTGAGCTGCATACAACTGACATTGTTTTCTGTGGACGCTTGCTTTCTTCTTTAAAAATAATTAATCCAAAATTTAATTAAAAAAATCACTTTCCCAAACGCAGTATTTCTTCATATTCTCATTTGCTGTATTTAGACTAATTTGTCTTGACATTGCAGCTGTGCTGCTCTTTGTGTTGCACAATCTTTGGAGTTTTGTTTCATTAAGAATGGAACTAAAGAATTTGGGGAAGGGGAGGGAAGAAGTGTTAGACTGTTAGAAGTTAATTTGCCGTAAACCAAAATGTTGAGAACAGATTACGAAAGCTATGAAGTGACATGTAAATGCTTGTTCAGTTTCACACTTGTGAGAAATAAGTCATTTAAGCTGTGTGCACATGAAATAGAAGTTTGGTTACAGCTACTGGGAATAGTTTGGTCTTATTGGTATATTCAAAAGCATAGAGGAAAATGCTCAGAAGATTAGAAATGGATCTCTTGGTTCCAAAAAAAACTTAAAGGCTGAACTAGTTAGAAAAACTAGCTCTACTCTGTTCACAACAGTTTTATATGTTCTGTCTATCCTAGCTAGTTTGTCTATCCAAAGTATACTGCTGGTTAGAAAATTGATGTTTTCACTATGCTTTTGGGGTTTGCTTTTTGCTTTTGTTTTTTTGTTGGGATTTTTTTTTCTTAAAAAAAAGAGGTAATTTTGGGTGAAGAAGATGCTTAACTTGCATCCTGGACTGTTCACCCTGATGCATCACAATTTCTTTCATCCTCTGTATTCTACTTACTGGTTTCTCCTCAGTGTTGAAAACTGTGGTGTGTTTGTCATGAATAAATGACCCAGCTCTGACTTTAAATACTTCTGTGTTTTGGTTAAATGTCTTCCTCTGCAGCTGTGAGAGGTAAAACTGAAGCTTCAAGGATCAAACCAAAAGGCAGATAGTTTGATTAAACCACTTGACTTGATTTGAATTATTTTGGGGGCCTGGTTCATGACCTCTAATGCCATGGACAAAACCCATCTTTTGCTTAGTGTCTTCTAATTTATTTTTTTTTTAATGGAGGATTAGCGTGTCCATGCATCACCTCAGAAGACTAATGTGGTCTGTGTACCTGTTCAGACAAACTCCAGATGGGAAGGCCACCCAGGAGGCATCTTGCCCTATGAAACTGCCACAACCAGTCAAACTCTTAACTAGTTTGTCAGCAGCACAACAAGCACACAGAAGATTTCAGGTCTGGTAGGCAGATGTAGCTGAAGCTGAAAGAAACTAGAAATAAGAAACTAGGTTGATCTGGTTTATGTAATGGGTAGAAAAACTGGGAACCAGAGTATGGAGGAAGCTGCTTTGATCAAGGAGGTGTGCCGTGCCAGAAGCTCAGTAAGAACACTGATTTATTTGGGGATTGCTTATACTACGAAAGAATAACTTCACTTTGGGATTGTTTTTCCCAGCGAGAGGAGGCTGGGAGGAGCAGTGGGCAAGCCTTTACTCTGAGCCTGGAAATGGATCCCCCGGTAGGGTGTGTCTGCCTCTGACAGTGCTTGTTTTCAAGTGCTGACTCCCAGCTGCTGCAGATGGCTGGAGGGTGGCAGCAATTGAGATGACTTTCTCTGACATCCATTTAGTGGAGATGTTGATACTGACTGCTAAGTTCTATACATGATAGTTAAGCTATCTTTATGGACTCCCTCAACTTCAGATTTTGAGTGGATTTTTGGTATAATATGCCATGACAAAATATAGGGGCTTGCTCTGAACAGGCTGTCTCAGAACACTGAGTTCTCATGCAAAGATTTCCATGAAATCCACTGTCTCTAAAGCAGAGGAGCTGTGTTTTTTTCCAATTTAGCCATAAATGGCCTTTAAGAGATTACTTATGTGAAGTGACTGTAGTTCTGCTGCTGGGAGTTGTTCAAGTCTGCACTTGAGATGCTGAAGACGTCAACCAAAAGTGTCCTCAACAAGCTGTGTTTGTCATGTGCCAATTTCATCTGGTTGAAAATGGGTTACTTTAGCTACAAGTTCTGAAAACTCAATTTTTATAATTTTTATGCTTTGAAATAACATAGTTGTATCGACTTTCTGAAATTGACTAGTCTGATTATGTTGCGTGTTTATATATATATACATATTAGTTTGAAAATTCTGTTCCTCAGCCAAGCTAAACATAGATACTTACAAGCACATAGTTATAGTTCACCTTATTAAAAACAACCAAAAAAAAAAAATGGGGAAAAAAAGCAGTGCCATAGTAAAAACGGTAGCTTGGTGCACTTGCTTGTTCATCTCTTGGAAGACAATACTGATTCATGCCTTGAAAGTGGTAGGAAAAAAAAAATTGTTTCTGCTTCTTTCCCTCCTTTCTTTCCCCCAAGATAAACTTCAAGGCCCCTTTTTTTCTGTAGTTGCTGTGGTTTGCAGCCAGAGCTTCAGTCTGCATTATCAAGCTTTCTGGCAATGTGAGGTGGCAATCAGTCATTCCAATGTGATGTGGACAGATAAGCTGAGACGTAAGTGGAAACTGCTGATGGAGCTGACAAATGTTCGGGAGTGGAGAGAATTGTTTAGCAGGACTGAGCTGGGAGCATGGGTGTCTTACAGGGATAGCACGGAGGATCAGGGTTAGCCTACATGCTGTTGGTGTTGTAGCGTGCAAGGCAGGCTGCAAATAAAGAGTACTCTGTAAAACTTCAGTGCCGTCCAAGCGAAGCCTCTTTTTCGGGTGGTGCTGCCCGATGATGACTGGGCTTTGTTGCCATGCAACATGGGAAGAGAGGCTGAAACTTTGTGTGCCTGGCACAGATTAGTTTAACAGCAAACTGAATTCTTGTCCAAGGCTCTGTGTAAGAGGTTTAGAGATCCCTGCCATGAGGAAAGGAGCAAATGCAAGGCAGCTTGCTCTCAGATTATTTTTTATAATTAGCTTTGTTATGTAGTTATGACAGAATCTAGGAGTTGTATGAATCAACAGTAGAAAAGGCAAGGAGTCAGGAGGTCTGTTAATCTTCTATCATCTGCCAGCTGTCCAGTGAAAACACTCTTTTGTGTGGTGTTAGGAGGTCTGGATTAGTCATTTAACACCTGCAGGCAAAAATGTTGTACAAGAACATGTGAAAATCATTAGAGCAAAACTGTCCTGACGTCTTTGATTGGAAAATGCAGACAGCATAAGAATGGAATTAGACGGATTCAACTGTAGTTTGCATGTCTTTTTAAGAATGCAGCTGAGAAGAGACTCAGACCAACAATTTAGCAAGTAGGAAACACTTAAGGGGCATTTGCATACTCTGAGTTGGGATACGAATTACATGGGAAGAGTAGTTTTTTGGGAGGATAAAAGATTCATGGAGTGAGTTGGAATAGATTAGTAGCTCTGTCACTAATAGATTACCATATTAACTAGGCATGTTTGTGATTAAAAAGCATTGTCTGAAGTTCTTGGGCAATTTAAAAGTCATCTCATATAGTACACTGACAACCTAAAAGCTGAAGTATTTCATAACTACACATACCATTTTACCACTGCACTGATTTTTGTTGTAAATATGGTGCTCTGCTTAATATTTATTGAAAATGGAGGAGTGTTGAGTCAGCTTCAGAAGAGATATGACAAAGATAGCTATTCTGGTAGGGGAGATCTTCCAGCACGTACCTTCAATGTGTTGCTTGAAACTTAACTTTTTTAAAGGTATTAACTCTGATTCAGGTTTTTAAAAGGAAACAAACTTTGTTATAAACAAAACATAAAAATTGGAAGTTTAAATTTAAAGTTTCATCTTGAGACTTGCTTTGGGTTTATTTTGTTTTATTTTTAAACTTCTAAGGAGTTAGTAACAAATGTCTGTCTTGTCTTTTTAACTATAGCAATAGTATGGATGCTAATAAGGATAGGGAGTAATTTAAACTAGAAGTTCACTCTATCGTAGGTAAAAAGTAACAACAGCAAAAACCATACCTGTAGTATTTAATTTAATAAAAAAGGCCTAAGGTGATAAGTTACTTGGATAAAACTAGCAATATCCAACTTAAAAACAATAATTAGAACTGATTATACTAGATAATTAGAACTGATCAATAATTGGAACTGATAATTGGTACTGGTCTCAACAGAGATGTGCTGAATGGTGTAATTAAACACTTCGCATTTCTTTTTCTGTCTAAAAATTGTGACTTCCATTTTAAGGTCAAATTATCTCCTTCTGATAACTAGTCTCTTCTGGAAAAATAAACACGTCTGAGCTCAACTGATCCTTTAACCCTTAGGATTTCTGGACATACAGTCCTTGCTGCCTTGCTCTCTGGATTCACAAACAAGTTTCAGATTTTCTGTTAGCATTTTTGACAAACTCAAATTCAAAACCTGTAAAATGATTGTATTTCTATATTCTCGATAATAAACTGAGAAATTCTGAGAACTCATTGTTAATGTAACTTGTTCATGAAGTGGTTTTTTGTATCAGTTGTTTAAATGTACTTATTTTTTTTCTTTGTAGACCACTAAAGCCTTCCTTCCCAAGATGCTGGAAATGAACCATGGACACATTGTGACGGTTGCAAGCTCCTTGGGGTTATTCAGTACTGCTGGAGTTGAGGTTTGTTAGACTATAATGAACAAAAATTTGGCACTTTTTGCCAAAGATAAGTTTTTTAATATTATCAGCTAGAGGAAATGAGGTCAAATCTTCCAAGATCTTTGGAGGTTATGGTCCTGAGTACCATATGAGCGCATGGCTCCCTGTGAGTGGGAGCCACAGGGTTTGGGCAGACATTGCATTCATTCCTTGGATGGTGGAGTTGACACTTAGAGTGAAAGCCTAGGATGAGTGGGGGTTTTAGAATGCCAAGTGATCTTTGAGTTACCTGGTGAATCTAGGAACTTGAAATGTGCCATTCAACCTAGTCATGTCAAACATTTCAGTGCTAAGCTTGAAGCCAAAGGCAAGGGGTTTCAAAAGTAATGTTTCTTCTTTTTATGAGGAAATGACTGAAAACCTTCTAGAATATATGGCTCACCTGCTTCACTAGCAGCTGGCTGAGAACTCCAGTTTGTGAGACTTTTCTGGTGCATAAAAATAGATTAGGATTGGAGCTTGTCTTGTTTTTTGAGTCATTAATACAAATGCAAGTGTGAACAAAAAGCATTGAGTTAGTGAAAATTAAGGTGTCTAAAACAATAATGCTCATATTACCCCATAAGCATAGGCTTCCTTATGTATAGGTAAGGCTTAATCCAGGACCTTAAACTGCAGTGTTTCATAACATAAATGAATGAAGATGGTTAACTTGGGGCTTTTTATAATGTTTACTGTCTTGAGAAAGCTACAAGGAATTTCCTAGACTGGGTGTGACCACCAACAGAGACGGACACATCCAACTGAAAACAACACTAAGTTCAGCAACAATTAATAATTGCATAGATAGCAGTAGCATTTGAGTTATTTGTGTATCTCATAGAAAAACTCAAATCTTGCTTGTTTCTTCTGTTGAAATGAGCCTAAAAAATAACACCTTTATGATTATTACACCTATGCCCTGCCATACCAGCTTTTTCAAATCTGACCCAAGGTAGTATTAGGTATTCTCAGTCCTTTGTTGCACCATTTATTATTAAGCAAACTGGTAATTGGAGTAACTTGTCATGTAAGCCTGCCTGATTCAAAGACTTGAATCCAGGGTAATATCCTCCTACATTCAGCTTTTCTGCTTTCATGATTCTGTGCTAATTACCTCAAAAGTAAAGTGATAAATGAGTTGATGTAATGCTCTATTCAGTGGGTGTCTTTTGTTGTTGCTTTGAAAATCTGTGCAGAGTCACCTCAGGTATGTTTGCTTTGAACATTATTCATATCCTTCCTTTTTAAGTTTCTTGTTGTTTTTTTTTTCTGCTTCATTCATTGCCAATGCAGGATTACTGTGCCAGCAAATTTGGAGCTGTAGGCTTCCATGAGTCTTTGAGCCATGAATTGAAGGCTGCTGAAAAGGACGGAATCAAAACTACTTTAGTTTGCCCTTATCTTGTAGATACAGGAATGTTTAGAGGGTGCAGGATCAGGTGAGTAGAGTTCTCCTTCTGCTCTGTGCTTGTAGTGTCATAAAAGTATTTAAAGGTAACTCAAGTGTTACCATAAAAATATTAAATGTTGTATCTGCTTTAGTATATGTTAGTGCTAGACTCTAAAAGAGACTTCCTGAATTCAGTCTTCCATCCTTTTGTACACAGACAATGCAAATTTTGAACTATTAGTCTTTGTAACTTAACAGTGAATATAAAAAAGTTCCAAAGAAATTGAGTTAATGAACTGTTCACTGGTGTCTGTGGTCCTTTATGTGCCATATTGATCTGTCTTAATCAAATGTTCCAGAAAAGAAATCGAGCCTTTCCTTCCACCCTTGAAGCCTGAATACTGTGTGAAACAGGCCATGAGAGCCATCCTTACAGACCAACCAATGATCTGCACACCTCGCCTCATGTATATGGTCACCTTCATGAAAAGGTAAGAACTGAAGTGCCAGTTATTTGGCAATGCAATCCACAAAATACTTGAGCATATCCAGCTTCTGGATACAAATACCCTCCCACCCACACAGGCCATAGGTGCCATTTTGCTGGAATTCATAAATCTCTCTTGGCTTGCATGCTTATAGGTTGCTTGCTTGGGAAGCTTCATTTAACTGAGATGCCATGTATCTATGCATCTGTTTTAACCTTCTGTATCTATCATCCTCTTGGATTCCTATTTTCTATTCAACAGACTTTTAATTTCACTCTTCAAGTTCCTCATTAGGAATGGGGCATGAGGCAGCTACCAGCAGAGGAATCTCTAGCTGCTTGTTTCTAGAACAAGTGTGTGAGAAGGCACTTCCTACCTGCAGATTCTTCAGAACTTGTGCAAACTGAAAACTGATACTTTCAGAACCAATTTTCAGAGTTTAAGTTTGGTGGAAGGCATATTTAAAGGAATTTCTTCTTTCATTCTAACACAGTACAGTTTTAGGATGAAAACTGTTTTAATCTGCAGCCAGGCTGATGTTTCAATGATGCAGGATAATGCAGGGGTGTGTCAATTCCTGTGATGCAACATCACTTGAATTCTGGTTTACGGAGAACAGCTTCACAGGTGTCTGTGTTTTGTTTTAAATCTGTAGTGTGTATGCTATATATAAAAAATATATAGCATTGTATCTTTCTGCAAGGAATGGTTGAAACTAAGCACCTTGGAGATTTTTATTCCAGTTACAAGGTGGTTATTATCTTCTGACTCAAGTGTCTCTTGGTGGACAGGCTCACCAAAAAACAGAGGCATCTTCACTGCTCACCTCTTTCCTGGAAGAGAGATGTATGTGTCTATTCTGATACCAAATGAAGGCCACTTTCAGTATATTTAAGAAATAACTCCTTCACTCAGAAGCACAGAGGGAGGGTGCCTCAGCGCTTCCTGCACAAGCAGTGCCTTACACAGCAGCAGCCACATCAAAAGCCCTTTGGGTTTTCTTGGTTCAACACTTCAGCTTCCAACAGGGAGATCAAAGCTTCTGTATAATCCATGCCCCAGGCAGCAGCCTTTAGATCAAAAGGCCCTCCAGTCACTGCACAAGCAGTACCGCTGGCACTGAAGACACCTGTACCAGTGACATCTACTTCTTGGTGTTTCAGTGGTCATTACTCCTAATGGCTGGAATTATACTGCTTGCCACTGGACAAATGCCTGCTGGTATTCCCAGGGGCTGAGGAATCCCATTTTAGTCCTTTACCAGGACTTTTTAGTACTGCACTTGAAGTAAAAACGATATTTTTTTAATCTGAGAACAAGGGGAGGATCTGTACCAGGTATCCATCACATAATCACCTCTCGGAATTTTATCTGTGAGGGGGAAGGAAATTGCTCTTTACTTTGTATCTTTCTTTTTGAGGATGGATGATTGAGTTTAGAGTATAAATCAAGGTTGTTAGACATCTGGTGATCAAAGAATGGCATTAACTAACTCTAATCCCACGTTAAAGAATATCTTAAATGTCTGATGACCTCTGCTGATGTGGCTTTTAGCAGATGCTTTGCTTTTACCAGGCCTTCTGTGGTGCCCTTGCCCCCCTCCATCCCCCTGCCTCTCTTCTTTAAACAAGCTATTACACTGCTTGTGAAGAAACAGAAAATCTGTTCTAAGATGGAAGCATGTGAATAAACAGCTTCTTTCTCCTTTCTGCTTCCGTGTGTGGTTGGAACTCTGGAATTTCAATTCTCTCTGAAAGCGTCCATGTGAAATAAAAATCCCTTAAATCTTTTAAGAAGGATCTCCAATAGGTATTACATTGTTTTTAAGAAGACCAAGTACATGTACTTACAAGTGCATGTAAGTAGAATTTTTTGTTTTATACTGTCTTCTAACAAATCTCTAACCTCTTTTTCCCAGTATTCTGCCATTTGAAGCAGTTGTATGCATGTACCGATTTTTGGGAGCAGACAAGTGTATGTATCCTTTCATCGCTCAACGGAAACAGGCTACAAACAACAATGAAGCAAAAAATGGAATTTAACAGTTTTGGATGGACTAACATTTATAGGTGAATGCAATAATGTTACTGAATTGCAAAGTGCACTTGCATCTAACAGATGCAAATGTCAACATCTTACTGTGGCATTCTCTTGGGTCCTAAACCTGTGTATTGAACTCTAAAAATCAATGGATTTTTATATACTGTAAATAAAACTGACTAGAGTACTTGGGAAATGTGATAGGTAACTCAAATGAATTTACAATGTAGCTGCCACCACTGTCCTTTAGAATATCACTGTATGTACAGTAAACTAGTCATGCTACTTGTTGTAGGGATGCACTGTGTGATCTCTCTTCCTTAGTCTGCCAAGGCTTCTAAGAGTTGTATCCAACCGGAAGATGCAATGTTTCAGAAATGGCTTGATTTTCCTTATGTTATTTAGGAAGGGAGAGAAATCTTGCAATTTTAAGCTACTGCTCGTGATCTTATAGCAAATTCAAGGACAGTTTCTGAATGCATCTCTTCATTTGTTCACCCAAGTTCTCTAAAGGACACATGGCCAAATTGTGGTGTAATTCTCTTTTGTTGCAACTGTGTGTGTTCTATTTAAACAAAGATGAAAATAAATTTGTAAATCTCTGCCAATTCAAAGGCAAATGAATGTCTTACATACTGTCAGAGCAAACTTGTACTGGGCATCTGGTTTTTTAGGAATGCAGTCAGTGATTTAATTTCACTTTTTTTCCAAGCTGACTTAATTTGAAAAATGCTCTGTTCTGTTTCCCTCTCTGTCAGAGTCCAATTTACTGTTATGGACTACATGTTTCATTTCTTCTTCCTCATTCTTCTGACAGAGTTCTCCCACCCCCCAAGGAAACTGTTATGTTAAATTCTCTAACTGGACTTGTGCCTAAAAGACAAAGCAACTCAGCTGAGATACAAACTGTTTATGTAAGTGCTGGTCATATGCCAATTATTAGCAAAGGAAAAATAGAATAATGCCTGATGCAACTCTACATTAAGAATATGAAAGGGTGTAAAGATTTTTTTGAGTTGTACTCACATAGAACAGCAGATGACTTTTACAGTATTTTTTGTAAAGCAAATAATTTTGTGCCTTGAATTTGGTAATCTGTATTAGTGAAGCATTGTAAAAGTGAGATTCTACCTCTGTATCTTAATGTATACCATCCACTTGTAAACTACTATCAGAAAAATTGTGATTACTTTTTTAGAATGTCTTGTTAAATAGTGACCAATGCCTGTGGTTATTAAAGTGAGCCACCTTTTCCTTAAAATGGTGATTGGAATGTTTCCTTTAAAGACTGAACTAACACAAGCTGCTTGTTCCACGACTCTTTGGTGTCAACACAGATCAAATATTTATGGCTCAAGTCCTGTATCCACTTTGTCAGCTACATGGTTTACAGTGTAATCTCTGAAGGCTGGCAGTAGGTACTATGGAATTGGACTTCAGGAGCTGACAGTTTTGTCTTCTAGACTCACTGATGGAGTAGCTGGTCAAAGAGGTTATGAAGAATATTAATTTTGGTGTTCTATAGGGCTGCATTCAGCTCATTGAAAAAATGATCTGGTATGGATGCAGTTTCAGTGAGTTAAAAATTAAGTGTACTTTCAGTACAGCTGTAGTTATTACTGCATATACATAGCACACATATAAAATAAAAAATTGGTATCTGTGTCAAGAACAGTGTTGTTAACTAACTCTGTTTAGAAACTAATTGAAAGTAGAAGAAAATATTTACATTAACCCTTACTCTAAATTCCATGCTCTTTTGAAAAAGTTGTTAGACGATTTCCCCAAGGCCAAATTACCTCCCATGTTCTTACAGCAGTAACTAAAAGCAAGTACAACCAATTTAATTCTATTGCATAGTGCCATTGTATTGTGCTTTTGTTTTCTAAGATGTCTCAATCATTGCTGCTGTGTCAGACTAAGAAGCAACTTTTAAAGTTTGATATATTGGTACTTGACGCTTGTTAGCCTGACAGAAAAGGAAAAATAAGAAGCTGACCAGCAATACCAAGGTCTTCTATAAAGCATTCTGCCAATTGACAAGGCTTGCTTAAAAAGCAAGTTTCAAGGTTTGCAGGGTTTTACTTTATTACTGAATGTACGATCATCCTGGTTTCTCTAAATTTATTGCCTTTTCTCTCAGTTCTTCAGCTGTGTGGTGAGGGGGTGGCTTGTGGCTGTTGCACTCTCTGAGCATGTTTCTAAAATTCATTCCCTTAACTTTTCGTCTTCTTTTCAAAAGTCACTGCCATACAGGGAAAGAGACTATTAGATCTACAGCTACCTTGTGGGTCTAATGAGACTTGTTTGGGGGAGGATCTTTGAGGGTGTATAGAGCTTGTGTTGCAGAGTGGGAGACTGAGCCTAAATTCAGTTCAAGCTTCCAAAAGAAATCAGTTTGTTAGTTTTTCTGATACACATGAGCTTCTTTGGAAACAATCCCAAAATTCCTGTCACCTCTAGTCACACCTTAGCAAAAACAAATTATGTAAAGAGGTCAATCTCACTTCTCCAAGAAGATTTTCTGTTGACTGGATGACTTCCCAGTTGCATGGGTGATTCCTATGAAGTAGGAAGAGATTTTGACAGGATGGAATGGGAACTGGGGTATCCCTTATTCATATTGCCCTAAACTGCTGCAAATACCATGTGATTGTGAGAGTTTCCTTTAACACTACAGTCAGAAACTATGAGAATTGTGTCTCTTCAGAGCTGTGACTGATAGACTGTGATAATTCATGTAAAGCCAGCCTAGTTTAAGTAGCTCAGGTAAAAGTTCTAATTTAATATTTTAGATTAGTAGCTTAATGTAGGAACATTTTCCTTCATTCTCTAGGAAAATGCCATGAAAGTTTACTGTTAAACCCAGATGAGCTGATGTGGGTGCACCTCTTGGTATTTTTTGTCTTGCTGTAACAACCTGATGGGATATGCAGTTGACAACAGTTTTCTCAGGAAGCTCCTATCTTACTAGTGCTAAGCTTAAAGCCACACAAACAATGTGTTTGAAGATAATTCTATAGCACTCTACTTCCCAGTGAGCAGGACTCACTCATTTGCATCACTGGTTCATCTATAGGAGGCTTCTAGGGTTTCTCCTCTATTTCCTAGTCTTTAAAAAGAATCTGGGGTTGCCAAGTCTCTAAACTTGCTGTACCCACTCAGTCATTGGAATGAGATAAGTTTAGGCTTCAAGTGTCCTTGCTTGGTATTAGTAGTTTCCTGTATCACATGCTTGTAAGTTATTTTATGTATTAATGTAGTTGCAGCTTGGAGTACCTAAGCTGGATGCTTATTGTAGTATAAATTGTTCTTCCACCCTGTTAGGCCTGTCTGTGTATGTAGAGTTGTTGATAAAATACGATAAATGTATATTTACCTTACATCATAAGGACTTGTTCAGAAGACTGAAGTGAGGTGAGCTAATCAGGAACAATACCCTTCATAATAAATAATCCAGCAGCAGCCATTATTCTTAATGTTCAAACACCATCATAATCTGCCCTAACTTTTGTGTGTAGACAAGCCCTTATGAGTCTTGTCTTCAGGAGCAACTTGGGAAAATTCAGAGAGATCAGAGCTGTGTAGTGAATGCACATAAAGGAGTAAGTTATGGACCACTATGGTTCTGAAAGTGTGCACCCACTCAAGAATTTACACATAAAATCATTAACCTAACCTCTGAATTTGATTCCTAATTTTTCTTGTGTCTCTGGGTAGCTAAGACCTCTGATCAGCAAAAGGAGATAATTGTAATGCAAATGGTAATTAGGTAAGTATTTAACCTCAGGAGTTTGTTTCTGTCTGTTAAAACCCAGGTTTTCCAAGTACAGGAGCTTGGAAGCTTCAGGGGCTCTGCTCAGTTTTCCATTACAGCTAAATTCACAAATAGGAAATAAAACTATTGCAGAGATGAGGTCTTCTAACAGTCCCTGAAACAGCAGATCAGGCAGAATGGTTGATGAAGGCACTTATTTAAGTGTTACGTTGTTCTGAAGCTCCTAAGCCTAAATTCCAGGTGTTTAGCCAAACATCTTGCAAAAAAAGGCTGGGGAGTCTCGGGACAGTACCCAACAAATTTTAAAACATAGTTACAGATGTAATTACATTTATGTAGCCACCCCAGCCCCCTTGTATTCTAATTAGCCCACCGTATTTTTAACTCTGACCATTAAATGCTGATGTATCTAGTGACAGAAAGTGTGGCTTTATAATGGCTTCAGTGAAATGAAGAAATTGATAGTAACTTTATTTAAACATAGCTTAAGTAGACAACCCAAATATTTAAAGTAACTTTAGAAATAACATTCCAGCTTACATACTTATCTATCTGCTTAGTGCTGACAATACACAAACAATTCATTTCTTCCACAAAATTTTAAAACAAGGTTTTGAGCTAAATGATAAATGTTCAGAAGTCAGGATCGAGTGTTTGTGCCTAAGTTAAATTGGCAGGATGTTTGGTTCTCCCTTCCTAACTAGGGCAAATGTAGCGCTTAGCTATGGAGCCACAATGTATTTGGAAAAAAAAGTAAACCTTTAAATACATCCCTGTCTACAAGCTGACCAAACTGCCTTTAAAATGTTATCTGTTCTGATTGAAAACATTCTGGCAAACAATGTTTCTGGGCCAGTGCCTATGGCACTGGGATGACTGGAGCTTTTCTCTCCTGATCCAATTATCAATGAGAACTGCTGTGGCAGTAGGATATGGGGAATAGCTAATGCTGAAGCATTTGGAAAGCTAGTAGCTGTATCCAGGGACAGGTTCTTAGTGGGAGAGGAAGAATGGGGTACTAAGATGGCTCCAGGGATCTCCCCTTTGTACCCGCTCTAGCAGCTCCTGTTGCAGGGTGTGTGCATGCTCAGTGTCTGCTCCTACTGACATCCAGCCCTCCCTTCCCGTCCCAGCTGCAGGCAGCTACAGTCCTGAGCTCATCCACCAGCACTCTTCTACACACAGCCCTGCACAAGAGCTATTCTGAAATAGCTGCACTTTAGTGTGTGTGTGTGCTTACCTTTATGTCTTGCAATATGCATAAACTGTTTCAGCCCAACTTAAACAAGAACAATACTCTGGAGTAAGAAGTTTTGCACTCTGGGACTTGGGACTAGCCACTGCCTTTGGAATGTGTGTCATACTCCCATTTCCATCAACCATCACATCTAAACAAGCCCTTAGAAGATACTCACAAGCTTTCATTTGGATGCAACCACTTAAGATACAGATAAGCAAAGTTAGCTTAAACTTGTTCTATTTTCATAGCAGGCAAGTGCATTTGGATCCATGTTTAGAACAAATGTTACTCAATACAAGTTAGGTCTCTACATAGATCAGTAGTTAATGGGAGTAAATCAAACATCCCACACTGATTAAGGATGTTCGGTTTTCCTGCTGTGCTGAGAGCCAGGAATATTGACCTCTGCAGCTGTTTTAAAAGAGAGCTTCTGCCTAGTTAAACCTTCAGCATGTAAGGTAAGGAGTTATATGTCAGTAGTAGGATTGGAGCAGAGGGTGGACTTAAGGTCTCCCAAATATTTCCACATCTAGCTGGTGTCAAGTGCTTTTCATTTTATTGGTGTCTCCAGAGGTCTCATGACCAATTCTTGTCTTGTGGCCCCTATTAATTCACTATGGTAGCAGCAGTACATGGAGATACAGCTCCAAGGGCCCATTGTCTCCTCGAGGCCTCTGCTTTCCCAGGGCTTGCCTGTGAACTGCAGTGCTTGAAATGCTGAGGGTTGCCAGCTTCTTGTCCAGCAAGTCCTCACTGTGGTGGGAAATAAGCATGAGGCAGACCGCACCAAGGCTTCCATTGGAGACATCATAATCTAGATCAATCCAGCAAAAGTATTGACATGTGGATTTCTTCATCTCTTGTTTATACAGTCCAACCTGATAAAAAGTGCCAGCTTTTCTCTGCTTTCAGTGACTCTAAACAAAGATCATTTAAACAATTGTCCTCTGTATTTTATTTACAGAAGCGATCACTTGTTCGGTTCTTTAAAAATTTTGACATTTAAAACTAACATGTGACTCACACATCATCTTTGCAAAATAAGGCACTCCATTAGTCTCATGACTAACCTGAGAATTTTGGAGGAATACTAGAGTCATTCTGAAAATCCAGGTTGTTCAAGCAGTCATTCAATGAGATCTCTTTCAGATCTTTATTTTGTGTAGCTAACTAGAAAAAAATGAAGGAATCAGAATATGTGTAATTGTTCTTACTAGATGGGATAACAAATAAAGTAACAACAGGCCTATGAAGAGTTTATAAGCTTTGGGAGTAAGTTTTAAAAAAATAATTTAAACTATATTTTAATATGGAATCCTTATTTATAGGCAGAACACTTCTGAGCCACAGCTGTTGGTAGATGGTGTTTTCTCAAGGAAATAATTAATTTCTCCTTTGTTTGAAGGGAACAGTGGTAACTTCGACCAAGTCACTGTCCAGGCCAGGTTGGGGCTGGGACTGAGACTGGGGCAGGGACCAGAAGGGAATTTGTCCCCAAATTCATACCTAGAAAAGATGCTAACTTTTAGCTGAAATTAGTGGCTACAATAAACTTGGAGGTAAGTGCTCCCAGAGTCTCCAACAAGCAGCTTTTTACCTTTCCCTGTCTTTTTTGGTATTATGAATATTTGCAGTCCCCTGTGGAGGTTCTCCTCTGAAGACCTAGAATATCTAATAAGAGCAGTCAGGTCAGCCAAGGTAACCCCTTTTTACTGAAGGGACAAAATTGCACATGAAATTCCATAACCCTTGAGCTTGTGGACCCAAGTTTCTTGTTTTCTAAACAAAAACTGCATATTTTAATTTTTTTCCTTCCCCCAATGCTTGAATCATCAGATGTGGAGATCCTGTCAGTGTTCCTGGGATTCACCTTGGGAAGTCAAGCCTTTGTTACTAAATATTTGGAAACGGACCTAAAATTATACTCTCACTGGGGACTCATAACACAATCTGCTGCCTTGAAAATTCTTACGCGAAACAGCTTGTGGGACTGGGATAGCTGGGAAGCGGAGAAACTAATACGGCACTCTGGGCCAGAGGGAGCAAGGCAGAGCAAAAACTAAAGCCCCACTGGGAAATTCATTAACCACAGCTCCTACAGCTGCTGTAACTTCCTGCTCTGTCACTGTCTGGAGCTTTTCCTCGAGTCTCATTCCCTGAAGACAATTCCAGTGTCATGGTCAGGATTCTGAGCTTTCTCACCTGCTGAGGTGCTGCATCCTGGCCTCCTCTTCCTGCTGGGGCTGCCAGGTCTGGTCCTGGGGGAACAGGAACCCAGTCGCATGAGCAGTGCGAGAGCTCCCCATCTGTCATGTGATTTTCACAAGGGGAAAGGGGGAGTTATTTACCATCATCTTTGTGCTTTTGCTTCTCTCCCAGCCTACACTGGGAAGTTTAAAGTGCCCTCAACAAAGCACGAGAGAGCTAGCACTTGCAGTCTGGTCCATGCATGGAGGTGATTTTTTGGGCTCAGCCTTCTAAGCTAGAGAAGTTGCCCCTCAAGCCTCTGTGCTGCATTGCCCACCTAGAGCCCAATGAAAGCATCTTTAGTCCTGGAAAAATCAAACACGAGGACATAGGCAAAGAGCGCATATCTGCAGGAAGCTCCAGTGCCCATGGACAGTCATTTTCTGTCAAGCGCATTTGATTTCTTCATGGGCAGGAGCCTGTTGCACATGCATCTTTATCAAACAGAAAGGCACCAGACTCAGGAGAATCTCACCCATTAAAGAGGATCAGTGCATCAATTGCTGAAACTTGGCAACAAGTACAGCTTCAGCAGTACCCTGGTCTCTGGATGGCATGGCATGCCCAGTTTTGCTATCAGCCATGTGAGGTGGTACCCTTGAGGAATGGCTCCTGATCAAATTAATTATTATTTCCACATAGGAAATGTAGTTGAACAGCTTTCACCCATCAAGGTTGTTAGGCCAGGACTGTTATTTGAAGCCATCCAGGCAGGATGTCATTAAAATCAGGAGGACTCACTGGAGCTGGAGACTTTCTCTGATGAAGCAGCCATTGCTAGTGTGGCAGCAGCAGAGCTAACTGAAAGGATTTCTCTTCTGCTCTATAAATAGCCATCTTCTCATTAAGTGGCCTGGCAGCTGTCTGGACTAGATAAATTCTTGACTTTTCACCTGGTGTCCTGTGAAGGGTTCCTACTGCTGTAGTCTTTGCCTCTCCTCTGCCGGTGCTGAATTCCCTGACTCCTGAAAGCCCAGCCATGCTGCAGCTCCCCAGGTGAGCAGGAGAGCTGGTGAAGGACATCTAGGATGCAGAGGGGAGACAACCATAAGGACTTGTAGGAGACTCTCCTCAAACAGAGCTGTGTGGTAGCACTACAGTGACATTAAATCACTGTCTAATGTTCCTTTGAGTGTTCCACTGGTTTGTTCCAGCTGCAGATTCCTGGCAAAAATTATATTTTGTTCTCACACATTATTTGAAAAAAATTATTTGCATTTTATCTCAACTACTGGATCATCTTTTTTTTTTTTTCTTTTCCCTGTGCAAATCCTTGCTGCATGGGTACCTCTGCCTTCCTGCTTAGACAGTCATGCTGTGTTAGGTCAAACCACAGATTTTCAAACCAATCTAAGTCTTTGAGTTTGTAGCTTGACTCATTTGGACACTCCATTTAACTTCTAAATCTGCTTCACATGACAGATCTGCAGATCTGTAAGCAATGAGTGTGCTTGCAAAGAGCAGTGATTATTAGCAAGCACACACACAAAGCAAACTGGCGTTTGAAAACAAAGCTTGAACACAGAGAAATAGACTTTCCTAGCTGTCTAAAATGCATGAAAATCAGATCCAGCAAACAAATACCCCCCTAGTTCTTAAATCTGTATTTTGAACTGACTTACAACCAGGTGTTTCCACTTTAATTTGATCCCAGGCATTCCTAGAGGTGATGTAAGATCCAGATCCACAAGGTAATAATGAAGTCAAGAGTTGAAAAATTATCAAGGCCTAATCTGGCAATTTAGTCCCTTGTAAATCATTGTGGTTAGTTATTGCAGAGCCCTTCTTACCAACCAAGTTCTCCTGAGGGTTTGCATTAACTTCACCACCTGTTTGACTGTCAAAGAGATAAATTTCCTTGAAGGGAATCTTCCACTCCTGACTTTATTTATGTCAGAGGTGGGGGGAAGAGGATAGATTGACTGGGAAACTTCAGCGACAAGGGTCTCCATGTGCTGAATCAGGGATTGATGCAATTCACTTACTCTGACAATACACATAAGGTCCCAAAATGAAATGTAGAATTAAGAAGTTCATCTGGCCTCTTTCCTGCATGAAAAGCTCTAATTAAATATAGTCAATTCAATCTTTTTCTTCTTAGTTTTTTTGGGGTTTTTTTAACAATTAGATGCAAAAGTCAAAAGATCACATCAGTTATTCTGTAACCCAATACTTAATGTTTTTCAGAGCACCTGTGCATTCAACATCTCAGTAGCTAATAACCAAAAAGTCCATCAATGAGTTCAAAAAAGATCTTCTACCAGGAAATAAACAAAAAACTGGAATAATAATAATAATAGATCAGTGGGATGTATCCTTCAGCTAACTCTCTGGGTTGCAGGCACAAACCATGAGTTAATTTGTAGGCTCTGACATCTCACAGTGTTAGTGAACTGAGCAGCTTGTGTCTTGAATCAAAGATAAAGCAAAATACTTTCATGAGTTCAAGCTAGAGACTTACACAAAGCATGAGCTCAAATTGCTGCTCAGGCTTTTTTTTTTTCTTCTTTTAAGAAAGTCCTTTGAAACAACTGAAACTTGAGTGGAATAAAAGTAAAGAATTAAAAATATATTTTAGGATTTAAATCTGTTATTTTCTCACAGAGCAGTTGCTGATGGCTGCATTTTCCAGTTTCCTCTGTTTGAAATATTACAGCTTCTAGTTTGGGCTTTGTAGTGAGGGTTTTTGGGTATGGACACACACATGCCACAACTCTCATCTCTTTGCCTCCTCTCTTTCAGCACCCCCAGTCTGTATCCAGAACCCATGGCTTAAAATCCACCCAGTGGCAAGCAGTTTGCTACTGCTCACAGCAGTTTTCCATACATCTCTCAGAAGGGAGACTGTATTAAACCCAGTCAGTTGATGCTGCCTCTGCTGCAAGGCAAGAAAACAGCTTCCACTGCTCCCTTACCCCATCAGTGTTCCCGACCACACAAAGCAACTAGTGTAAAAAAACCTTTTACCTGAATTTGGACAGTGTCACATTTCCTTGTCTCTTTAGGGGTACTTTTTTTGTTACTCTGTACTCTTGGAGACTGCTGGCAACAGTGGAAGGGAGGCTGTACCTCCACTGGCGTGAGGGTAGAGAACTCCTTGTTCCTCCAGGCTGGTTTACCTGCCAAGGCAGTGAGAACAACCAACAAGCTGCTCTTTATCAACGGGTTTTTCAAAGATTTATGAGAATATGTAGTGTTGGGAGGGGGTGGAGGGACATCCTTTCAGCCACAGACAAGATCTGTATTGAGAGATGTAAACTAAGGAACTACTCAATGGAGGTAAACCAACAGAGCTCTGGAAGATGCTGTGAATAAAGCTGTGAATAAAAATGCATCTGAGGAAACTGGAAAAAGGCAGTAAGATGATATAGAGTTTAGGGAATACTCAGGATATGATTCAGAGATTTATTTTTTTGGGGGGTGAGAATCCTATATGATCTCTATGATCAGCTGTGTAGTGGGCAATGCCAGGACTGTGGTGTTCAGCACTTTTTGTCCTGCCCTCCCCAGTGGGGAAATGGGGGAGAGGGACAAAACCAGAACCGAAGCCCTAAAACACAACTTTGGAGGGCACTGGAAATGTCTCCATGTGTATGAATGCCTTTCTGGCTTGCTGGGAACGTAGTGTCAATTAAGCTGTCATTGAAGGTATACTCTATATCCTAAATGCCCACTGGCATCTTTGGAAAAGACTGACAAGCTTAAGGACCCAAATCACAACAGTCCACAGCCCAAAAGACCTTGGGCTGTTTAGAAATCATTCACTGAGTTAAATTCATTACATGACTTTGATTATATTAATATTACCCTTATTTTGAGCCAAGCGTTGGCCAAATATGTGGAGCTGCAGGTGTTGCATGGGAAACAGAAGATGGAGTCAGCTGTCTTTCTGAGACAATCCTGTTTACTTACGAAAATTTCAGAAACTAGCCTTTCTCTGGAGGTCTGAAGCTGCAGGTGACAGTCCTTTTGCTCCCTGTTTCACATTGCTGTCAGCCAGTGCTCCATTTGGGAAACTGCCTCTCCCCAGGCTTTTCTCAGAATCATATGTCTGGACAAATTTAGCAATGCAGGAACCACCCAGGCAACATGGGAAGTGGTATGACACTGTAGCCTGTTTTTGGGGAGTCTTGGAAATGCATTTTTTAAACTGTCTTGTCACTGAGTTAAAAATGAAAATATTGAAGAAGCGACCAGAATTCAGCTGCTCTCCAGACAGGTCCCAGAACATTCATTTGTGGGGCCATGGTCCAGTCCATGCTGCCCCATTTGCCTCTGCTCAGCTTCACCTAAGGGAGGCTCTGAGGAGCTACGTGGTAGAAAAGGTCCTTTTGCAGGCAGGGGTGGCACAGCTTTGGCTAATGCTTCCGTCAGTCAGAACATTTCAGGTTTGTTTCCTAGGAAAAAGACCTACTCTTTGTCAGGAACCCAGTTTTCTTCTTTCAATTTTTGGCCAAAGGGCCAAATGAACATTCAGAGCAAGCTGGGATGGGACATCTTTATGCCCAAGCTAAAAAGTGAGTGGGTAGAGGAGTTTGCAGTTTTGATTTCTTACCCTTTGCCAAAGTCAGGCCCGCCAGACCTGTAAGCCTTTTCCTTTGTGTGACTAGAGATCTTCCAATTTCCAAATGCAGAGCAGCTCAGGCAACCAGATGTGCACAACTCCCTGACAAATTGCTGACTGCAGCAGCAGATAAACAGTCAGGTCTGTGCGGTCATAGGTGGTCCTGTGTCCCGGCTGCTCAGCTCAACCAAGTGTGGGTTGGCTTTAAACCCCCATCTCCTGTCTTTAGCCCCTACATCCTTCCTTTGCCTTCATCAGCAAACTGGAATTAGTTGTATCCTCTACTGACTTGGGCAGGTGGAAGGTGAAGTGTGTGGGAGGCTTGTTGATAGATGGTGTGTTTGTGTATTTGTGTAATTTGTGAAAAATTATCACCTGATCTACAGCCAATTTCTCTCCACCATGATGTGCCAGTTTTCAGTGAGACCCATGCTTTGAGAGGAGAGCTGGGAGATTACTCTGGCTTTTGTGGGCCAGGAGCTTAGGAGGCACATGGAAAACCAGAGTAAGAGAGATGAGAGGCTGGGATGTGATGATCACGTTGCATGACTGGCCTTGACTGGCCAAGGTGACAGCATGTCAGGACAGAGGAGAGGAGACAGAGTCCTGCAGGAGGACACAGAGGGCAGAGGGATCTGATAAGGGCAACTGCCAGAGTGAACGTGCACTGACCCTAAGTGGAAGCCATCTCCTTGGACATAAGTGTAAGAGAAGTGAACAGATTTGTGCAAGCAGTTTATTCTGGCATTTCTTAACTGTAGAGTTCTTGGATCATTTAATTACAGTATCTTTCACTGTGTTGATAAGAACATATAAAATATACACATGCTTAAGATGTATTAAAATGAAGAAAAAAAAATAGCCCAGCACTTCAAAAAGAACAATGGTCTTATAGAAAACTAATTAATTTTTTCACAATCCCTCTTTCTAACTGTTATCTTTCTGAAAAATGAGCAAGAAACTCTGTAAATGATAAAGCTGAAAAAGAAAGAGCCAATGTAATCAGAGTTGCACAGAAATTTGGGGTTAAGTCCCACTGGCTATTTTTAAAATATAACCCTACAGGGAGAAGATTTTGTGTGTTCAAAGGTATGAATTAAGACCATGTGAGACTAAACTCTGAATTTCCTGGCTCATGTCAGCCTAAGCCATTATAAAAATGTGTGTATAGAGGTGTGGGCACTTACAATTCATGCCTTTCGGCTATCTGGGATACGCTTTCGTGTTATTCATATATGAAATTTAACAAAGAGCTTGGAAGAATAAAGCCTGAAGACGTAAATCTTCAATTATAATTTGAATGCACACACTTAGCTATGAGAAAACAGCCAAATCAGCCAGTAATTTTCCAAACATGTGAGTTTAAGCTGATTTACTGGCACACGGGTGTGTGCACATGTACACACACACAGAGTTGCTTGCATCCAGCTTTACAAGAAATCTCGGAAAATATCCCAGTCTGCTTTACAGAATTACGGTAAGAAGAATGTGACACCCTTTGCCATTATGTTTGCTGCCAGTGATTCAGGCGGGGGTGGAGGGGGAAGGGGAAAGCTTTTGGCAGAACAGCTCAGGGTCCCCCTACACTTGAACTTTGAATAAGCAGTGACTGTATCTTCAGGAGAACTGTGGGTGTTAGAGCAGGACAGTGAGATAGAGTGAGAGTAAAAATACCTCAGCAGGGGTTTTCCTTCTGCTTTATGGAAAATGATGCAAACCCATTCGTGAGTTCCTTGTAATGGGAGTGAAAAGGGACACAGGATTATTTTTTTTTTTGATTAAGGCAGACAGTGGTCATCCTTCTTAGTCACAGCTATCTCACAGCGGCTGAGCAGCTCTTCTGTCTTCACCTGGCTTCATTGCTCATGCAGTGTCCTGGGAGACTATTCCCAACTAGATTTGAGAGGGCTGTTTGGATGAGAGTAGGTTTTAAAAACAGTCTACTTCCTTGTGATTAATCCCTTTCTGATATTTTTTCTGGAGCCATCTCCAGCCAAAAGTGTGGCTGATTCTGCATCTACTAATACTGCATCCATCTATCTATCTATCTATCTATCTATCTATCTATCTATCTATCTATCTATCTATCTATCTGATTTGCTGATCTGTCTTTGTCCTTGAGGAACAGCTCAAGAAACATCTGAGAGAGTTGCAGCCTTTCCCATCATCTTCACATATGCAGGACTACCTGAAAGTGAGGGTTAAAGGGAGCACTGTCTCGGTACAATTTCAGGATCCCAACCTTTGCTGAATCTGTGGAGCTGGGAGACTAAACCCAGCCCTCCTGGGGATTTTCTGGGGCAGAGCTTCCTGCCCATCCCCACAGTGAGGGGCTTCACTGCAGCTGGGCTCCTCAGCAGTGTTATCCCAAAAAAAGTTCCTGGGAGGAGGTGCTGATCAACAGAACCCCATCCTGCACTGGCATCATACTTGCTTCCATCTGTGCTTGGGTCACTGAGAACACCCTGATATTGCAGTCCCTCAAGTGCTTGAAATGCAGGTTGAGGAACCCCGGCATGAAAGAAGAAATATTCATGTCTTAAAAATCAGAAAAAAAAGCTGCTCCACAGACTATAGCCTGTGAGAAACAAAGGTTGCCTAGTGAAAAAATATAAATTCATTTACCTGGGCACTCTCAGCTACACCTTGTTTAGACAATCAGCACCCATTGGGTCTTTCTGTTCCTTCCTGAACTTAACTCAAAATATAAACTTATTTTCCACATAGACTTTGCTAAAGATATGGGCACTTCAGGTGTATCTATCTCATATGTTATGACTAAAATCCACATTAGATCAGCTCATATTGCCAGCTGAAGCTTTTCCTTTGCCTTTAATGGTTATTTGAGACCCAAAGCTAGTATCTAAGAGCTTCCTGACTGCTTATAATTAAACTGTATCCCTGAAAATATTACTAAATCCTATCAAATTCTTCTCATATTTCCTTCCAAATCAACTCTACCCTTATGAGCTGAGAATTACGTATTATGCCTCATGGCAGGTTTTCAAATAACATACCAGAACTGTGTTTGCCACTTGCTAGCCCTAGTAAATTTGATATTTACTCTGTCATCAGCTAAAGTGTGTTTGGCTCCTGTTGTGTGACTTTGGGGATTTGCTGGGGTTTCTATAAAAAACAGGCCAGCTGCAACGGTGAAGGCAGTTCACTTAAATAAGCTAATAAATACATTTAATGACCCTCATTATGTCTCACAGTGATATCTGGTATTAAAGTGCAAGTGTTAGCCCGAGAAGAATGTAAAATAGAAAGTCCCCTGCTGAAGTGATGCAGTCTGTGTGTGTGCATGTGTGTGTACATAAACACACACACATATACATATAAACCCATTGGAAGGTTCCTAGGGAAGATTGCTATGGCATTTATTTTTCATTAATTCTTGAGAGATTTCAGCTGCCTTTGCAGATTGAAAGAAGAAAATATTTTAAGCTGTAGGTGAGTAGGGTAGATTGGAGTCATAGGATAGACCTGCCCCAACAGGAAGGGAAGTGGTTGCTTGCTGGCCAGCAGACACACTGCACCCAGGCTGTGCCACTGGTGGGTAGCCAAAATAATTCCTCAGGGGGTCATCTTGTGCTTTCTACTGGACTCGGGGAGGAGCATCTGAAATCCCCACAACTTTGCAGTGCTAAAAGTGGTCACCAAGTCTGTGCTGGGTGTGTGAACCAAAAGGCTCCCCTTGGGGCTGACAGATTGGAAAATAAACCAGTTACTTTCATTTACACGTTGGAGATAACACAGGCAGTGGAGGCACTGAGTCCCCTCCGCCCTGCAGAGCTGCAGGCTTTCTGGGCACTCTCCTAAAAGGATGCCATAGATAATCCCCCAGGCCAACATCCTGGGGTGAACCTCCAACCACCTGTGAGAATGCTCTGCTTTGATGTGAGGGACAGCGACATGTAAGGAAGGAGCACAGAGAAACTGGGGGTCCATGTATCTGTTTGCTCAGTCAAACATGTATTTGCTGCAAAAAAAAGCCAAGGAGGAGCTCTGATTGTGAAGAAGGACAAAAGCCTGTGTGTGCCTGCACATCGTATGGTGAGCACCACTCAGAACACAGCATCAGTAGGTACCCAAGACAGCTGAAATGAATCTCCTGCAGGAGAGCTGGCCAAGTCAAAAAAGCACATCCTCAGGAGGGACACCATTATCCCCAAGGGATGTCTCCCCTGCTCATAGACTGCTACAGACTCAAGCCCAGCACCAAGACTGCTGTTGGAAAGGCAGAGGGGTTTGGCACTTCAGGATAAGCAGATGCTATAAAGGGTTTTAAAAAATCCACTCCCTGATCATACTCATGAGTTTGGATGGACAAAATGAAAGGGAGATGCTATATGGGGAAAACATTTGAAGTAATTAAATCAAAAAAGAACAATTTTTTATTTCAAAACAAATGTTCTGGTGGTGTATTTTGCATTGGGTTGAGGAATCAAAATATGCCAATCACTAGATCATCTGTACCCAAATGTCAGCATGTGCTCTAGGCATAGACATATCTTTTTTATGTACAGTATAGATAAACTCATGAATTAACAAGCTAGAATGAATTGGAACACTACAGAAAGCAGAGGAGAGAGGCTTGAGTTTTTTCTATTGTCATCAGAAAGGCAAGATTATCTTAGAATTCCAAATATGTCCAATCTTTATTTTTAGTTAATATGTTAATCCGCTTAACAAAATCTCCCTCTCTTGCAATGCCCCTCTGCTTTCTTGCTTGTGGGAGAGAAAATGATCTTGATTATGAAAGAATCCACTCAGGCCTTGTTTTTGGTCATTTTTCCATAAACACAGAAACTTTTCTGTGTCAGTCAGGCAATGTACTTTCACTGTGATTTCCCAAGCCAGGCCACGTTCCTGCACACTCTAAGTGGACGGGAGGGAGCTCTGGGTGTGAGCCCCTCTGGGCCCTTTGCAGAGGGTCCAGAAATGCTATGGTGAGCTCTGTGTTCCTTCTCTCTCCATGCACAGTGTTTTGACCCCATAGGGGCCCCAGATAACTCTAGCTCAGCCAAACCCTTTTTCTGGGGGCAGTGTGCATCTAATCATGATTACAATTTGCCTGGCTGCTGGGAACATGGGTGCTCACATCAGATACGCCTCGTGGGATTCTCTGATAGTGGCGAGTACAACGAGCCACATTTTTGCTTTGATCAATGACTCTCATCAGGAACAAAATTCTGAATGATAGCTTTTGGAAACAGATTTTGTAGCAGGTCAGGAAGATGTGGGACAGGCTGTAAAGCACTGGGCCACGGGGTCTCAGGGACAAAGGAAGAGTTTGGACAACAGGCTGCAAGCAGGGAGAGCCAGAGATGAGGCTGGGACCTGCAAAACAAGCTGGTCACCCAGCAGCAAAAAAATGGTTCTCCTCAGAGTTCACTAACACTGTTAGTCACCAAGAAAATACTGAAAAATGTAAACTGTGGGTGAACTTCTCATGGACTAGAAAGCTGACTCCCAAAGCACCCCCTCTGAATGGGAGAGGGGAACAGTGTACAACTGCTCTGAAGTCAGGAACCCATGTTCAGTGACATGGCCTGAGTTTCTGTACCCTCAGGCAGAGTCAGGGGGTTAGAGTTGACTGTCCCTAACCAGCACTGCTGTGTTTTCCTTTGCATCACCACAGAACAGTGTGGCCACGTGTTGTGACTCATCCTAGGAGATTCCATACTCTTTTCCTAGAAGCCTTGCATCAAGAGAAGCTGTGAGAACCACAAGCCGTGGAGGATGACAGCTTCAGAAGGCACAGAGGATGAGACCAATCTTACGATAATAATTTAAATCTCAGGTTTGTGGGGTTTAAAGCGAGATTTTGTGAGTCTCACAATGGCAGCAGGCTCACCAGCCCTGTTGCTTGCTCCTGTGGTGGACTCCTGTAGATGGACACGGCTATTACAGCTACGTTCTCACTTCCAAAATGTGTGTGTATGCCCTTGCAGCAAGGCTGGTACAGGTGTGGGGTGACATGCCAGGACCCAAACCTTGTGAACAAGGGCAGCTGGGCAGCTACACCTCCCTGGGAGATTTTTCCTGTCACGTGTTACCAGGTAATATTCCAAAATCTTGCAGGCTGCACAACACTGTCAATTCCCAAAGGCTTTAGTGTGTTCTACACCACAAATCAGGAGAGCCTTGGAGACTTCTACATCCCCCACAAGCAGCAAAATGATAAAAGCTGGACACATCTGTTGGACGTGACAGGATCGATGCAGGGCATTTCCTTCGTGCACCACAAGAGGTTCACTTGCATTTTCCTGCAGGGAAATGTGCTCCCAGGGAGTGTCTGGGGGAATGCAACTTGCCTCCAAAGAAGAGGGCTGCATTTAAAGAGATCTGGGTGACATTGCGCTCCACAAGGGCACGGCACAGCCTGTTGCATCCTGAGAAGAAGCGGTCGTGAGCTGGTGAGCCCAGCCCTGGGCTGGGGGGGCCTGCCAGTGCCTTTTGGTAGGAGACTCACAAGCAGGCCTCATATTCCACAGAAACCTGGGGGCTTTCTACTGTGCTCTGAGTTCATGGGAAAGTGTCATACAATTTTTTTCAAAATAAATTTCCTTGTTTCAGATTGTGATGATGTCAGTCCAGAAGTTTGAATCTCTGCCTGGCTCCTGCAGTCCCCATTAACTTTGCTTTGGCAATAGCTGTACATTTGTTTTAACAAAAACAGACAACTCTTGCTGTGGCACTTCCTAGTGTTTTGGAACCAAAAGGTGCTTTTACAAGCACTTTGCAAGACAGAAGTCCTGCACCTGCCAAGGGGGTTAGAAGGCAGCAGGCAGGCAGGATCAGAAGAAGAAATGGTGCATTTCCATTTAGCATTTCAATATTTTTAACGGAAATCGGTTTCCACATATCATGTTTTCATCAGAAAAACATTTATCTAGAAAACATTTAACTATCTGTGGTGGCAGGGATGATGCCACTATCCAGGGCATAGGAAAACCATAGGGAATCTTTCCCTTGTCCTGAATTAGCTCTGAAAGAAGCTCTTTTAGGTCATCAGGAGGAGGCTTTGCAACTCCATTCACAGTCCCTAAATTGCCTCTTCTGGATGTACTACATGTTGCACCATTGGTAGTGGTTTGGCCTGAACCTTTAAAATTATGTGTCTGGTATTTTTGTTGACAAAGATCAGAAGAAGAAAAGAGCTTTTCATTTCCTCTGCTTACAATGCATTCCCCAATTTTTATTCATCTTGATAACCTCAGCCATTCTCTGCTCCCAGTTTGAAAGAGCTGGGCAAGTCTGGTTGAAAGCACACTTTTTCCACACAAACAAAGGGCTCCACCACATCCTTGTGGTGACAGGATTATTCGGACTGGGGGTACATCACAAGCTGGGAGCCCATTCTTTTAATTTTAAAGAAAGACATTTATTTAATTTATTTGTATTCCTTTAAAAATGCACTCTGAAGTGACACAGGTACAAAGGAGACTCAGCCTACACAACCCTGAATGACAAGCCCCAATTTGGGATAGATAGTGAAAACTTCCTGCTCAGTGAAACCCAGACTATTTCACAGAAGCACCTCCAGAAAGAAAACTGAATGTTGTGCCAGACAGGAAAATCAAGGTATGTGATTTATCTGTGTCTGGCCTGCCTCTCTGGTACTCTTGCCCCATCTTTATTCTTCCTTGTATGCTTTCTATCTTAGACTTGTAAACTCAAGGTATTGAGGGAGGAGAAGGCTGGCTGAACTTTCATTTCCTGCAAGGGTTTCCTGTATGATGTAAGAAAGAGAGTGGGAGCAGCAAACAGCTCCTCAAGCATTAACTGTGTCAGGATGTTTGAGGCTGTGTGAGGCAAACAGTTCTCAAAGGCTCGAAGCAAACTTTTTCTCCATCGGTAAGTTTAATCATTAGGGGATTATTTTTGAAAAGTTTTCCTTCTCCTCAGCTCTCATTGGAATTTGAAGGTTAAGAAGGGGCCCAACAAGCTGAAAGGAAATGTCCCCTCTCTTCAAGTTTATTACTGAAAGTGGCCAGATGTCATTTGTTTGTGACTAGAAAAGGGAAGTTATATTACAGAATGTGACACTTCAAACCCCATGGCAAAAACAAAAGCAGAAATGGAAAAGCATTCAGCTGCTCTCATTTACATTTTTGATCCACAGCCTTTAACTCGGAGATAAGAACGGAATTTTATCACTCTTATGTACACCATGAGTTTTGTCTGTCCTGTATGCTCGACTGGGGGTGTATGAGATGAATCCAGAGTCGTCTGGACTGGTGGGTGGTACTCTAGTGGAGGACATGGACTGCATGAACTGGCTTCAAGTAATATAACGTTAAGGTTTTTTCTTTCCCAGTCACAGCTGGAATACCCTCTTGTACTTGGACTCCGACCTGTGAGTTGTAGCCTTGTGTGGGATATGAGATCTGCTAAGAAAAGCATTATAAACTTCTTCAGCAATGAACTAATTATTCTGGCACTTGATTCTAAGCAAAAATGAGAGTGAAGGAGGTAGAAACACCCTAGCTTGTAGCTATCCTACTAACTTTGATAAAGACGCACCAGACAAAACATTTGCTACCATCCATTCCTGGATTCATATAAGCATTAAGGATCTTCTGCCACAGTCAAAGAATGAGATGGTTTCTACTACCCTGTAGCGCTTACACCAGCAAGGCTTCAACATGCCCACTTGAAATAACTTGGGCTGCTTTTGTTCTTCAAGGAACATGAAAGAGATAAACTCGCTAGTGGATTCATGGGTTACAGCAGAAATTATACAAATGGCATGACAGCAGATCCAGGTTCCCTACACCCAACCAGTTGCTATGAACTTCTCCAGTGAAAGAATATCCTGGAATAAAAGACACATTCACACTGAAAGTATGATTCACCCTACCTTCTCTATAAGTCTGCAAAACAGCCGGACAATTTCTATGCCATGAATAGCCAAAGAATATGAACAAGAGAGGAGACCAGAAATTTCTGTCCCATAGACTTCCAAGCATGAGGGGAATGTTCCAGCCATATCACCAAGTGATGGACATGCCCTGAAAAACAAATAAAAATCCCTGTGCTGTCACTCAGATTGTCTGCAAAGTGCTCTCTGGGAGGATTTCTTTTACCAGCCAGGAATTACTACCCTTGAGTAATTACATCTTGTATTTAGGAGATATTCAACTGGAAAGCAGTTAAAAAGTGCTTAAGTTTCTTTTGAGCAATATAATGGAAGAAATAAAACAATAGTAACAAAAAATGTTCCCAGGCACCAAAATGTGTTTACATTGCTCAGTTGTTGCTGGGGTTCCTGGCATATTTCTGGCTAATGCTCAGTAACATTCCCCCAAAATTTTCCCTGCCTGTGTCAGGAGATGGTAGAAGCCATGGGTTAGATCCACAGGTAGAATGAATCTGCCTGTCCCATGCTTTGGTGGGCAAGAAAGCTCAGGAGTATGGATGTACCTAGAACGTGCCTCTAGGTCTCAGGGTTGGCAGAGTTTGAGATACTAGCATAGATACAGCTATTGGGACAGAAAAAGTGAAAATACTTTTGCTCATCCACTTCATTAGTCATACTGCCAGCATGGTTTGGAAGACTACAGGAGACATAGCAGGAAACTACTGGAGACAAACTTCACACTTTTCTGGGGGAAAAAACAAGCAAGGAGGGCACAAAACATGCCCAAGTACTTAACAGAGAAAGTAGCTTGTCTTGCATGGGTAAATTTTACTCTGAGCCTGGGGGTCTTCAGGTTTGCTTTTTCAGGTGCCATCACAGAGAAGCTGCTAGCTGTGTTCCAGGCCATGTGGAGGAAGAAGCATTTAGCTTGTATTTGTGTATCACCTGAAGATATCTGGGTTTTGGTTATTGCTAGTGATACCTGTGCCACAGGATAAGACTCCTGCTACAATTTACCTCTTTGTAAAGAAAACTACCTGAAAGAAGAAGAAAGGAGGGCTTAAAAAGTCACCTAATGGCTACCTTTCTGGTCATATTGTTATCAAGAAATCTTGTCAGGATCTTATGAGGATATCTGTAAAATCATCCTGGGTAACAAGATGAGAAAGCCATTGGCAAAGAGATATAAGTCAGTATTTGCAAACTGAATAATGGGGTGTTCTTTCAGAAAGAATCAATTGCTGGTTCTCAATGACATCTGCAAAACAAAGGTAAAGGAACTGGGTGCTCATCTCAGTATCAGGTGAAAATATTGCCTTGGCTAAAGGAGCAAGACTTTTTCCAGACACTGCAATGGGGATGAAATCATTCAAAGAGCTGAACAAACTGATTACCTGAGTAATCAGTAATCAGTACTTATCTACTCACAGAAATCAGAGATCTATGGACAGTCAATACTACACTGTTTTTCATTAGACTTAAACTAGGGAGGAATCATGCAAAGCCTCTGGAACAACACACCACCTGTTAGTTACACTGAGGACTGTTACAGCCTCTGTGAGATACAACTATTGGCTCTGTCTCGTGTGTGTCAGCATTATCCAACCCAGCTGGTTGAAATATTCTGGATTGCTTCACAGATCTGGTACAGATAGCCTGTCTCTGAGTCAGTGAACTGCCAGGTCACAGTGAAAACATGCTTTTCCTCTGTGCTGTCTTTCTTCACTAGTAATAGCCTAATTTCCTTGGAATTTGACATATACGGATTATGAGTGATTTTGTACATTTTAATCTGATCAGTTGCTCACAGGAACTGATCATTCCTCAAAAGTGAAGAAATGAAGGTATTTCAAAAGGGAAGGAATTCTTAGGTCTTCCCTTTAGGCTGCACAAAATATAGGAGCTAAACTCTTGTCTTAAATGTTCAATCACTAAACAAATATGAGTGGTGACCCTGACACAAATCAGAGCAGACTTGATTTAGTCTGCACATTGAAAGAGTTAGTGGTTTTTTTTCCCATTTGCCATGCAGCCTAAGGTGAGGCTGTCCCAGCTGCAGACAATGCAGAACTCTACTATAAGTGAAGGGTAAAGTCTCAATAAGCTCATTTGGCTTATTTTTCTATAACAGCGGTACCAAATGAGTGGCTGACACAGGACTCCACAGGGCAGCAGGCAATCTGCAGGACCAGGTCCAATTGCATTCCAGAGTTCAATGCCAGTTCCAAGTCTAATTTGTGCCTAAATGGAGCAAATCTTTGATATGGTGTGTGGAGCAGTCATCAGTCTTAGCTGGCCAGGAGAAAGCTGAAAGGTAAATGAAGTGAGTGAGAAGAAGCCATTTCAATTGAAAAGAGGATCTCAGAGATTTGTGCTCCTGGCATATTCTGATACTCAGCGGGGCTTTCCAGTACAAATTAACAATGGACCAATTTATATGTGCTCAGTGGATTTGGGCTCACAGACTAAGCTCAGCCAGAGGATTCCAAGAACATTCCTCGCAGAGCAGTATTTGCCCTGGAACTGCGTGCTGTCCATCCAGAAATACACCAGATGAAGAAGCAGCTGCTAGGAGAGAGGGAGAAAGCTGGCTTCCATGAACCCTGTACATACTGCTCTGTGCTAATATCCATGAGGAAAGGGGGATTCTGATCTGGCTCATGGATTTAGTAAACAGTAAGGACACATAATGAGTTTATGCTGCAAAGTAAGGAACACCGACATAATATGGGTGAAATGTCAACCGTGGGGAAAAACACAGTGATACAAAGGAGTGCTATGAGTACCAGGTTGGACATGGCAGAAGCAGAATCATTGGTGTGTTCTGTCACACTATCTGAAAATGGAAATGAGGACCAAGTTTACCAGTGAAAAGCATTTGAGATTGAATCACAGAAGGCAGGAAAGGCATATGTCTGTACTGATCCAGGTCAAACATAAGTAATGGTAAGATTATGGAACAGAAGGTCCAAACCTGGAGCAGCCTGTAGCTCATCTAACAGAACGAGTGATGAGGGAATGTGGGCTCATCCACACAGCAGTTTTGAAAATGGGACAAAGTGGCAACGTAGTGCAGTCAGTGCTTGGCTATTTGTGTAACAGGGCTGTGAGAGAGGAGCAGTAAAAAGTGGATTCAGAAGGACTCCTGCAGTGATCCTTTGGTGGGTGCACAGTGCCAGCCCAACTCCTGTGCCGGTGCAATTGCGTCATTTGGACCAGGGCCCACTTGAGCCTCTGTGTAGGGATCTCCATGCTGTCATCTCCTTCAGCCTGGAGACACTTGGCCTAGCCCAGAAGGCAGCCAGCTCAGGCTCAGCGGGATGTATCTGTTCAGGTTCCTTACTACCAAAAAACAGCTAAGCCATTTTCCAGCCCAGGCTGACTGTGACATCCACGGTAGCCTCTTGCTGTCACTAATTTGCAATTGTCCAGCAAAAATGGAGAAGACACGAGTGAAGTGGTTCTTATTATAGCTTGATGATTATGAATAATGGGAACTGAATATATGTTTATGTCCCAAAAGGTGATTGCACAAGAATTAAGCTGATTATTGCTAGTAGACCTCTACATTCCAGTTGTAAAGCCAGTTGGGATTTAGAGCAGGTCTCACTCATGTTGTATTTCTTAAACAGCACATTTTATTTTAATTTCTTAAACAGCTATTAAGTTCAAGACACTGAAGCACTAGCCATGAATACACATATACCTGAGGAAGCTGTGGAGTAGTTGTGAAAAGGGTGCTTTCTGATGAACTTAATTATGTGTTATGTAGCTGAGTCAGACAGGTCCTGACTGCTGGAAATGGCAGTCAGGCTTGTCATATCCCCCTTTCTAAAGCATAATGCAACCTGCTTCACTGGGTGGTGGATCAGTCTTGAAGACCTCCATTATCTCTAGGTTTTAGAGCTCTACGAGTCCTTACTCTCCTTAGCACATCTACAGCATATCAAACACATGAAAACACTTGCGATGACAATCAGTTCATGGGAAACTGCTTCTAGTATTTGAACTTGTCATTCTCTAAATGTAAAATCACTTAGAGACAGTGATGGCCAGGAAGAAATTATTGTTCTGCAATGGTCAGAGCATGAAAAGGTACAAGATGGGTTTGCTTAGATAATTTCTAAACAAACATTCAGATGAAACAAGGCTGGGGAAACATGAGCCATGATGAATTACATGTACAATTTATAATGCAAAATTGTGTTGCCTCTTTGGCTTAAAAAGCTGGGTGCAGTGTTGAGAAACACTGAAGTTCAGTTTGTTCATGCTGAATGAGGTGGGGCTCCAACTTCCCTGAAGTATTTTGGAAATCCCTACTCCTTCTTTTCATGGTCTTCAATGCAGCATTTCAAGTCTGTGGACTTGAAACACTTCCTAACACAGCCATTCTTGCCTGTAGCTTAACTGAAGAGATTTGACCGTGCTGCTGAGCGTGTGCTACCCTGGCTAGCTCAAAAAAGCCAAGACACTGCTAAATTCTGACACTGTCAAACAACACGTTGAATTTTCTTCAGTGGTCTTGAATCTCTGCGATTACATCTTTAACACATCAATAACTTAGCCTCTGGTTAGCAAGGATTGCTGAAGCATGACTAATCAGCAGATGAAAGTGTCTTTGTGGGGATTAGCTTTAATGAAAAGAAAAGGGATAGTTATTTTGGTAGTTTGAAATCTTCCATAAATCAAAGCGAATACTGACAAAGCAGGTTCATACGGTAAGAATGAAGCTATTGTGAATAAAATTAAGGGAACAGCTACTTTTATATAAATCACAGCCCAGGACAGCATTTGTAAGAGAGTTCATGGGAACAAGATCATTTAACTTCTTCAGGTGTAAATAAGTGATATTTAGCTAATGTTAAAGCATCCCTAAAGGAAAACAGATGGATGAGGGTCCTTAGTAGGGAGTTTCTTTTTTTGGTTTTAATTTTCTTTTATTTGTGTGCAAATAATACTCAGCTACTTTATCTTGACCACTTTATTCTGTGCAGGGACCAACATCCAGCATATAGCTTGGTATTTACCACTGCCAGAGAGGAAGACATAGCAAGAGAAACTTTTCTCTTGATCCCTGATAGTTGTTTCTGGCTGGTGTAAATTAGAAAGTTTCTTCATCGTCTATCATGGAGCTCACAGGCACCATGGGGATAGTGGCAAATAGAAAGAAATGCAAACTCCACACCTTCTGGGGAGTATTCATGTTCAGCTCCTGAACTTTAGACCTCCTATATAGTCCTGTGTGGTTAATGTGCTGTATAAATAATCACCTCTTGAGCTCCTCCAGGCAGTGATTCAGAGCACCCACGCTGAAAGCTTAACCCTCTCCGATGACTGTATGGGAAGGCTGGAGTTAGACTGTACATATTGAGGTACCTTACAGCTCCCTTCCCTTTATGTTCCTCTCTTGGTTTATGCTGTGCCTTCTCCATTGCTTTATTGCAGCTTTTACATTTATCACAGATAAATTATTGCAGATGTGTGACTGAACCCCAAACTCATAATGTTCCAGTGGGTCTCTCTGCTTCTGAGCTAACAGAGCATCCTTTCAGCTAGCCTGAGGCAAATGGAAAAACCACTCAGATCCAGGTTCCCTTGCTTTCACCTGTGCTTTTGTACTGCTACCATATGCACTGTTTGAAAAAAAAGCTAATAAAATATTGTCTGCATGCTGCAGACACTGATGTAAATGGTTCACTGAAAATCACAAATGCTTGCTCATCTCTCTAAAGAAATGTGGCACTAAAGGTAAGGCTCAACATAGAAATATTGGCTTCAAGTACTGCTCAGTTACACTTTTGGAGAGCTTCCCATACTCTGGAATCTTTCAGTTTGGGTGCTTTTTGTTGATTTTTTTTCTTTTATGCTGTCTTTTTCTTGTGCTGTTACAGTACAGGCTTTCATGAGACTCCTGATTGAGTGACAGAGCTCTACTGAAGAGTTTGTGAACCAGGGTCTTACTCTAAGCTATTTAGAGCTTAGCTTGTTTTCATACTTTTAGACAATTTCCACATAGCTGAGACTAATGATTATATATTTAATATTCATCTCTTTTCTAACCAGTGCCAATTTCTAGCTCTGTATTCAGAGCCAGTGGAAATGTGTGTGTGTGTGTGTGTGTGTGTGTGTGTGTGTTTGTGTGTGTGTGTCTGGGTTCTAAAATCATAGTTTGGTTATTTCAAGTGTTCTAGGGAAATTAAAGCAAATGGCTGTGTGGTTACATAGTGACAATACTAGAATTAAAAAATAATTTTCATGGCAGAATTTACCATACTGCCTGGTATAATTACTCTTCTATAAAGTAGTTTTTAGGGTCATGGGGGAAAAAAAAAAGCCCAGACCAACAAAAAACTCTGTAATTCATGATGTTTATGTGATTCATAATTTATAATGGGAAGGAAAAGAAACGCTATGTGAAAAAATGCTATGCACATTTTTGCACAACATTCTACTGGTATATGAATCATGCTTGTCTTGGTTAACTCTAGGGAAATAATCCCAGTAATGTATGTAAGGCAGTCATGCCCACATGTCTGGGGTTTTTTATATCCAGATTTCAGTGGAAAGAGAGATACTTTTTAAACAGATGGCAAACAAGCCCCTTTCCCCCCAACTACTTAGCAAATTTAATAACATAGCTAATTATAGGACTGTGTATGTTAATCCATTCATGTGCTTGCTCCATATATTTAATGTCACAAGTCAAAGAGATCTGTGGAATTGCTGGGCAATGGTAGCTAAATTACATCCAGACCATATTCCCTCTTTAGGCATACTTTTGAGACTGAATCTCTTGGGATTTCTGTTGGCAATTCAGTACAAATGCTAATATAAAATTCTATAGCTGCAGTCTGGAAGTGATGTTAGGAGAAGCAGAAATGCACTCAGAAGCTTTATTTGACTGGTCCAAGGTGATGTCCCATGTCACATTTATTCTTAAGGGTCAGAAGGAAGAAGGCGAGGACAGGTTGCTCCTGGTGAATTCCCCCTTGGCTGCTGGCTGTGTCTTGGGGCCATGATGCTCCCAGGGCTGGTGGCAGGAGCACCACAGCCATCTGATGAGTTTGAAGGACTATTCCCTTCCTCACTCAGAGCTACTGCATCTTCTTTCACCTATCTGGACCCTCCACTCCACTATGGAGGACCTGGTCACAGCTAACTGAATCCTAGGCCAGGCCACCATCGATTCCAGCACGTCAGACACCAACTGAGACCTGCCTGTAGAAGGGCAGCGAGTACCAGGAATCACCTCTAAGTCCATGGAGCATCAGCCCCAGCCCCATCTTTGACTGCAAGCTGGAGAGAGCTGCTTGGTGGTGCATCTCATGCTATTTTGCATGTGTTACAGCTAAAGTGTGACGCCACTCATGCTTTGGAAACATGCTTTGGTGAGGGGAGAGGCATGTGATCACCGCTGAGGACAATGGCTCACTTCGCTGTGACTGACAGCCCAGAGTACCTTGTACCAATAAAAGCCTTATCTCAAGTGTCAGATGCTCTGAGTAAATATATATATGGGCTTCTTACATCAAAAGCTGTCTGTACAGTAAGGAAAATGAGCTCAGAGCCAGACCATCTTCTGGCTAGTTTTGTATTTGTCATGTGTAAAAGATTTTTCAGTCAGGAAGATCTGGCTGTTTATGTCTTTTTATGCAGAATTCAAAGCATATTACTAAGAAAGTATAAAAATTTAGGTTAAAATATGGGAAACTTGTAAGAGAAAACAAGAGAAAAAGAGAAAACCTGTCTGGAACAGGTTAAATACCAAAAATGGCAGACAAAATTAAGAGTATCTGAGTTCCATAATCTACGGATCTGCCTACACATATCTGTTTTCTTCAAGTGCCCTTTGTGATCTGTCAGAATTATTTAAAAACTTTAAAAAATGTATGGAAATGAATTTAGTCACGTATCACAGACTAACTCAGGAAAGAGAAGAGTCTCACAAATCACAGAGGGATTAAGGTGGGGGGGTGGGGATTCAGAAAAGTGAGGGTTGGTGACGTCTGTTTCTGTGCAAGTGCCATCCTCACCCTCCAAGTGTAGGGGCGAGGTGTCTCTCAGTTCATTTAACCATTGTGACACCCATTTGGTTCCCACAAAATGCAGAAAATTCGAAATATTCATGCTGCAGAAAGTGACTGAAAGCTAATCTTCTGGTTGAATTTCCCTGTTAATTCCTGTTATTTTGTTAATTTTATAATATTTTTTTTTTTCTCCCAGATTCTAACTCCTGGAGCTGCCAGAAAAGCAAACCTGCAGTGAATTTACAGGTTCCTACACTACCCCTCAGAAATGCAGGGTTTTTCCCCCAGCCACTTGGTCTGTCCCTAAAACTCTTGGTTGGGTGGAGGTGCTGATGTTCACCCTGTTTCTGCTGCAGGCCTGTGCCTGAAGAGCGACAATCTCATATCTCTTTGCAAAAGCCTTCACCTGAAAATGCCTTCCAGGAAAGATTTCCACTGAGACCAGCCCAGCAACTCAGCCTTCTTTGCTCCTGCTGGCTTTCCTGTGCTTCCACTTGGAAGACAACATCCCTTCAATATTTATCTGAAGTGCCTTCAAATCCTAGAACAGCCTCTCCCCTGACCCTCATGTCCTATATTCTTTCCAATATAGGGAATTCTTCTGTGGGTTCCTTTTTAAAAGAGCATGCCCTGTTTGCCTGTCTCACTGGGCAGAGGGCCTACTGCCTGTCATCCTTGATGTCTTCCTTACTACTTGTTTCAGCTGGTTGTTTTCTCAGTATTTAAAGGCTTTGTTGTGTTCTGCACTTTCAATTAAGGAGGAAAAATGCTCTCTGTGTTGTAAGAGTGAAACTGGCAGTTGTCTGCTTTGGTTTGTAGCATAAACAGTTGCAAAAGGATTCATTGGCAACCTTCCCTTCACTAAGGAGGCTATCAGCTAAATGTCACAGATGTGCCTGGGACTTGCCAAGAGCTGGAAATGTACTGGGAAACTTCTGAAAATGCCCTCGATTAAAGGAAAAAAAAAAGCTCTCAAGGATGTAGTGGACACATGTTAGCTGCAGCAGAGGACGGAGACTCTCCAAGTGTACGGTTAGCGTCTCTTCCTGTCCATCCCTCCTTACCTCTGGAGTCCTCTTCCTCACGTAACAGGCTCTGTCTCTCCCTCTGCTCAAAGCCAGTCTTCTTCCTCAGCAGCTCATTTCTTCCGTGTGGCCTATAAAGCTGAGCTTTTCCTCCTCGGCAACGGGATCACAAATAACATAAAGCATTAAAAATGCCCTGGCCCCTTGACACCTTCGTTATAACTAAAGCAACAGCATGATCTTGTTGCTGGAATGCTCGCCCTCCCTTCCCTCATCACCCATCATCACTTCACGGTTTAACTACAGCCTAATCCTGCAAACACTTCCTACCCAGCAGAGCACTTACCAGCACCTAAGTAGCCCACTGACATCGGTGGATTATTCCAGGTAGTACGTCCTAGGAAGGCTAAAGAAGTGTTTGTACCACTGGGCCGCTTGGTTTGCAAGCTCTTGGGGGATATTTCCTTTTGTCTATAAAGAGGCCTGCACACGCACGGTGCTGTATAAATAATTAATAATAACAGAACTCACACTGAACTAGCACATATGGGAATTTGTACCCCTGGCTTTGCTGGCTGCTAGAAGGAAAATCACAGAATTATGGAGTTTACAGAAAGCCTCCTGATAGCATATCTGGGTTTGTGGTGTTCCCCTCACTTTGAGAAAGTGTTATCTCTTCCTCTGCACCAGAGGAAGCACTGAAGGACCTTTACCTGGCAAGAAATGCACAGGAAACATATTTTAAGTTAATCCAAAATCTGATTAATATCTCCCAAAGGTAAATTAAAGCTCTTATCACCCTGTCTAACCTTTAATTGCACAACACAGGAGGTCTGGGTTTTATCAAACTATTGACTCTTTTTGTTTTAAGATTTCTTTGGCTTTCAGCAATGCTACACAAATTATTCCTTGGTGAAGGCCTTAAGCAATAAAATAAGCTGATAATTTTATTTCCAGTGGACTCACCCTTTTTGTTCTCAAATTTGGTGAATTCTTTTCTCTCTGAAATATGATGGAACAAATTTGAATGGATCCAAATTATTAAACAAAAATAAAAGATTGGACCAGGAAAAGCAAATATAGAAGCAAACAGAGCTGAGAGGCCACAGAAGTTTGAAGCTCTATGTGATGTTACAATACAACTTCTGGATTAAAGAGAAAAGTAAAATACTCCCTTTATTAATAAGATTAAGAAGGAAAACAAACAGAAGTTCTTTGTTGGAACATATTCTCCTCCTGACTGAATCCATGAAAATGAGCCTTTCTGTAAAGGCTCTATGTCACGATCATACATTTCTCAGGCTTACATCATCTGTTGCTCAGAGAGAAGTTTATCACTCAAGTGCAGTAGTCATGAAGGAAGGTAGTTTCCTCCTCAGGAAGAAGACATTTCCTTTTGGGAAGGGTGATACACCTACCTCACATTCAGCTGCTCTGCTTTCCACATGCTTTTGCAAACCAGACGGAACTGTAAAGTTCAGTCTGCTAAAGAACTGCACAGGGTAAGATTACTGTGAATTTTTGTTGCATTGACAATGTCTTTTAATAGCAGGTAGAATATAACTTTCCACCTTCAGAGAATGCTTTAGCCACCAAAACATGGAATTTACTAGGCTACATTTCATCTCCATGGAAAACATTCAATTTTATACAGAATAATTTAATATTCAGTGGTTCAGAAAGTACAAAAGTGAACTCAAGTGACTGCCTCATCATCAGCTGATACTGATATTTCACTATTTTAAGGAAATAATTTGTAACACTAGACTTTTTCTGTCCTAGTTGGCAAGTACTCTAAGCAGCAGGTAATAGGAATCATATTCCTTTCTCACTAATTTAGTAAATGTTGAATAGATCTGTTCAAAATGAAGAGGATGAGCTGGAGAGGTATATGACACCCTGTTTCAGCAGTGATTACAGCCTGGTGGACTACAGCATTCTCTGAAGCAAGATGCAGAGGAAAAAGTTAATCTCCAGTCTTAGCTACTGAGTAAAAATCAGATTTTTGTTGGCAACAGTTCCTCCTTCACCAGTACATTGTTTCTTGCCCAAAGCAGAAAAAATCCCTGAACATCTACAGGATAGGCTATCCTTTCCATGGGAGAAAGGGAGCATCAGAGTCCCAAAGTGACTGGAGGAGGAAATAGTTTGTGTGGCTAAGATCAAAGTGCTTCTGAACATTCTCAGAAATGGAGATTTACATGGGCAATCCTCTGCTTTGAGAAGTTGTCTGTCTGTGCACTTTGAGATGTTTTGTGTTAGATCTGGGATACACAGAGATTTTTTCTATACTTATTTTGTCACCAAGTTAGATGACTTAGTTTGGCACTTAAAACATTTGTGTTTACTTAGGTTATAGGTGCTTCTGTTTTCAGTTTGGCAGATGGATCATTTGTGTCCATATATTCACATGTACATAGACACATGCACAAATGTGTGTAGTTTCAATCCATTCACATACACAGAAACTTGTGTATACGTAATATTTAAGTAAAGTGTTTCCATATAATGATTATAAATATATTTATTTCTCTATTTATTTATTAATAAGAAAAGTTTAGATCCATTTTAAAAAGCCAGTACTGGTCCCTTTTTACAGATTTTGCAAATCTGCCATTTTGTCTTAATTCTTCAACTGAAAAAAATATAAAGGACTTCCATTTATAGAAAGAAAGGGTTTTTTGGTTAACCAAAATTTAAGAGAAAATAGCAAAAAAAAAAAAATTCTGAAAGCTATGAAGTCTCTGATTTCTCACCAACTCTTGTTCACAAAAATGTTTTCACAATATTTATTAAATATGCGTGGAAACTTTTTCTTCAGGTGTTGTGCAAACACAGCAGTTAGAAGTACAACTGATGCTAAGGGAAGGGACAGAAATCCTTAAGGAACAGAAGCCTTACAATTACCCTTTGGGTGCCTGCAAAATCTGCTGCAAAACTTTGTACATATGGTTGTGAAGGCCTCAACAGTGTCCTTCCTCCTTAACAAGCAGCTCATTTTTGTAAGTATTCACAACAGGCTGACAGATCTGCTGGTATTTCAAAAGCAGTTTCCAAATGACTCCAAAGGTGACATTCAAGATAATTGCGACCAGTCGGGATCACATTTTCAGAAGACATCAGAAAAATCTCATCCTTTCTGGAACATTTTAACTAAGTCAGTGCTATTAACATTCTGGCCCTGGGTTGTTTTGTCTATGACTTAGAAGAAACATTGAAATAGTAGCAACATATTTCTCAGTGCTGTGCTGATCACATGCAACAAATATTTCACAATAATAAGAGTAGTTATGTTGAAGTGAGCTTCATAAATTGACTGCCCAGCCTTGGGCTGGGTGACTTTTCTTTTGCAAGGAACTATTGCATCTCTGTGCTCATTTAATTGTTTACTCCTACCATTTACTGTACATGGGAGCTGTAGTCTCTGCTTGCTGGATATTTATCTACACCATTTCCAGTGCATCTTGTAAACAGTTGCCAATTTTACAGATTATCAGTGGGGTCAAACTTCCATTCACCAATAACCCCAGCAATATGACAGCTGGTAAGGCTGTGTGTAAGAGCTGGTTAAAGTATAGTTACTGTGCTCCACTGGATGGGAACTTCTTCCTCAACAAGAAAAAAGTTCTGCACCTTTTTTACTTTATATTTTGTCTCCATATGGGAGGAGGTCAAGTTTGGTTTGCAATAAATTGTCATTTTATAAAAATAGAAAGCAAGAAAGTTCAGTTGAAGTAACTGTGTTACCACAGACAGATGTCACTTTTTGAATTTTTTTCCCTTATCCTATTTAAACATGTCTTCTTTGTTTTGAACCACATGTGAAGACCTCCTATCTTTAAACCTAATTAATTTAAAAAATTCTAACCTATTTCCAGCCAGTTCAAATACAGTTAATTTGGGGTGGGGTGGGTGGTGGAAACAGGCCATTTTAAAATAGGGAATTAGATAACATTGACTTTACTATTATTGTCCTTAAATATTTTTAACAGTTACCAAAAGAATTAGAAAAAGGAAACCTATGCTGCACATATAATCACAAACAAAAGTACATAAGCAGTTTTAAATGATCTGTTTTAATGAACAGATATATATTTAATATATTGTAGCGAGAAGCATAAACTGTTTTATCCAGGGTAAATTTTTTCTCATTTATTGTGTATTTTTAGGTAGAACTTCATAGGTATTCAAGCTCTCCTAGATCCTGGCTATCACAAATAAAGGAAAATCTGGGCCTTAAATAAGTTATATTTCTATGTTAGCAACCACTTTGTTTAGCTTTCCTTCTTCTCATAAATCTATTATTGAGGTCTACTTAATTAAGAACAGATTAGAAACATTTTCATTGTTGTTTTATAAATTTCCTTTGTACTGAAGTGCTATGGAGTTAAAGTACCAAGCACAAAAGTGCACAGCCAACCATGACTAACTGCATAAAGCAAATAACAAGCTGTACGATCAAAAACAAAAGTCAGTGCTGCTCATGTGGAATAATAGAAATCATACCACCAAAACACTTCATACACGTCTCATCTACCGATGTACACACTTGCTCAGCTCCTATCACGCCTCAGGAATGCAGTTACAAACAGCAAGGGACTGCAGGAGAGGTAAATACCCAGAGGGGAAGCAGCATTTCCCTGTGTCTCATCTCGACAGTACCTCACGCCTTCGGCTTAGGGATCATGGGCCAAGGGGAGGGAAAGGCAGAGTAAGCTGTTACTCAGGACATGCTTCTCTCCCTGCAGCTCTTCTGGAGGTGTCCTAGGGGAGCTATGCCAAATATACAAGCTGAACACTGTTGCCCAGAGCAGATAACTTGCCATGTTTAAGCCAGAAGGCTGGCAGAAGATAGCCATCATCCATTCGCACTGGTCACAGAATCACATCCCCCCAAAGTGCACAAAATCATCATTCCATGTTGCATTCAGGGCTCTGATACAGTCCCTGTCTTTATTATCATTAAAAATCACCTCTCACCCTCTGCTCAGTTTTCTCAGGAGTTGCAAGGGCCATTCTTATTTGAGCAAAGAAAATAACAAACACCTGTTTATAGGATGCAGCTGAGAGAGTGGGGCATGCTGGATTTGACTGGGAGAGGATATAAAGATTTTACCAAGCACATTTTTTTTGCTTAGTGTTTTGAAACAAGCAAACAAAAACCCAGCCCTCTGCCTTTTAACTGGAAAACAAATCCAACTTACAATTTTTGCTCAACTCTCACTGCAGGAAATGGGAAACCTTCTGCTGTTTCATGGGGAATTGGAGCAGGCCAGAAAGATGAGAGCAATAACAAGAAGCCACCCACCAATAAAATGCATGTAGTAAAGCACTGTCAGAGAGATCAAGGGCTTTGCATACACTTTAGGAAGGATTAGATTTCATTGTCACTTCAGGCCAAGGAGGAGGAGATTCCATATTCCTGCAGTCATTCATCCCAGCTACTCCCCTGCTCCTAAGGTTCCTCTCTAGTCTTATTCAAAGACCCTTTAAAAATGCTGCTGATAAGTACTAAATATTTTAAATCCTATGACTATGACTTCCATCAGAGGAAATTAAATGCCAGCTTAATTATCTCTTGAATTCAATGAGGACTCTAGCTGAAGGGTAAATTCAGCTCCACTGTGAATGGAGGGGGAACACTGGGATGTCTGGGAGCAGAAATCTGCACGCTGTTCCGCAGCTCTGCGGCCCCGATGCTGCTGTGTTTTGTATTTGTCAGAAGCAGCACATCTGTCCCTTTGGAGACCAGTGCTACATGTGACAATGTGAGAACAGAGACTGCCAGAGTGTGCTGAGCTGTTGACAGGGCAGTGCTCCACCGAAGATGATAACTCAGATATAAGATTAACCATGTGTATTCCTGTCCTTTGAGCCATGTCAGACACCCCATTCTCTCGGTGATGAGCCTTTCCCTGGGCAGGTTCTTAGTTAGCTGACCCTTGGAAGGTGTTGAAAAGATTTTTGAGAGGATACCTAAGTGACCTATTTTGTCTTTAGCATTATTCCTCCTGATTAATAAGTTCTATAGGTTCAAAACTGATGACAATTTGTGTTCTGAGTCCTTAAAGTGTTGAGAACACTGTAGTCTGCTAGACAGGCAAATGGCTATTTTAGGCTTTATTCCTTATTCCTGCCTTATTCCTAAGGACCAGCTTGCACCTTAGATCCGCCTCTGTAAAACATGGCATTTGCTCATCTTTGAAAGTACTCTGAGACATAGGATGAGATGTGTGGTGTGTGTGTGCAATGAGGAACTAAACTGTACCTGGTGCTTTGCAAACATAATTTGGACAAAATCTATACCTTAAAGAATGTATCATCTAAAAAATAAAAATAAATAAAAAATACTGACTTCTGTCAGAGAAACGACCTTTTTAGAATTAATAGTAACATTCAAACATATTGATAGTCTTTCAGTGTCCATCATTATTTACAAAACTAAATATAAAATCTGTTCAGTTCAACATGTACTTATTTTAAAAAGAACAAAAAAAAAGAAAAAAATAAGAAGTTACTCGAGAAAAATATAATAGATTTTAGATTATCAGACTGAATTCCTCCCCAGCAGCTTTCAGATATTGGCAGCTCAGGAACTAAGAGGAACAGCTGTGAACCAACAAGACTGAAGACTGAAGACAAGTCCAGTGGCTGCTGCAACATCACTGACGCAAGAATTTTGCTCAAGCTCTTGGGAAGTTGCCAGTGATAATGCCAAACTAAAGTGCATTTCTGTGTATGTGTGTGAATACTGAAGGATATTCTTTGAGAAAATAAATGCTGCAGGTGGAACAGACTGAAATCTCTTCACTGGCACGGGAACTTTGGAATGCCTTAGTGACACCAAAGTGACACTGTGGTGTTCAGGTGCAGTATCTTCATGAGCTCCATACAGAGGTCTTTGTGATGCTGTTGGTACCTGAAGGGAGGAGGAACACTTTCTTCAGATATTCCAGGAAAAGCTCTGTCAGCCTTTGTTGGGGCCTCTGTGATGAAGCTTTTAACCTGTGACTTTGGAGGTGCTTTGAAACTGCCATCTGTGTGCACTTGACCAAAGGCTACAGACTTTCTAACTTACTAATTACAGCAATCATTAGTCAACCCTGCTTTTGGACAATAGTTAGAACTTCTGCTACTCTAACACCCCCCTCACCCAGTCTGCTCCATGTTTCTACAGTTTTGAGAAAAAGGAGTGATCCCCCCAGATCAGTTACTTTCCTTGTTTTATGTCAGAATCGGAATCGAGCATAGTTCTGACAAGCAAGAGAATCTGAAATAAGAGGTTCACAGAAATACTCTTTCCCTACTGTTGGAGAGGCTGAATGAGCTATCTTGGGCCTAGACAGTTGGTTGCACACATTTGGTTGCAATTTGATCATTGACAGTGAGGTGAGCATCACTTTGCTGCACTCCACATGCACTGGAGCAAGCCTGGTGCTCAATGCAGAGCCCACCTGCAATAAAGCAACTAATCTAAAATTTACTGGGACAGGGAACACACCACAGAGGTTCTGTCAATGCTAGGGGAGACCATACTGCCAGTCTCCTTGTCACATTCTCCCCAGTAAGCACAGAATCTTGCCTTAGGACAGAGGAATGGGTTTGCCTCTTCTTTTGTTCTTGCTCTCCAAGAGGGGAGACAGTAATGACATCCGTATCCTGCATACTGGCAGGTACAGCTAAAATGCAGACTGAGGCTGTTTCTGAGCTCTCTGAGCTGTCTGATGAGCTGGAGGAGCAGAATTTCTGCTCCAGCTGCCAATTAGGCAGGTAACATATCCCTGACAAAGGTGGTATGTAAGAGCTAATTATTTTTGTATGTTGCTGCCTGAATAACTTGAGTCTGCCAGGTGCCAAATGCCCCTGGAAATCTGTGGGAACTGAAAGGTTCATCTTGTTCCTGACTCTTTTATGGAGTCAGACCCTAGAAAACTTCAAGCTTTTAGAACAAAGGCTCCTTATCTGCCGGCGCTGAGAGTGAATCATACCCATGAGAAACATGAGGTATTAAAAAAGGACTCCAAGCGCTGGTTCTGTGAGAGCAGGATGCGTGTTCCCCTGAAAGCCCGTCCCAGAGGTGAATCAATGCCACTGTACCTTGCACCACTTCCTCACACTGCTGTTCCTCTACTTTTCTGCGTGAGTCACTGAGTTGTGATCTCTGGTTTTCGTGCTTCTACAATCTTGTGCAATGTTGTCAAGGCTGTTATGCAGTTAAGATTTATCTGTTGCATTAAATAAAATCATCTGTATTTTGGATAGATAAGTGACCTAAATACCAGCATGTCTGGTCTAATACAGTGAGTCTGTAGAAAGTGATGGCATGGGGACAGCTTGGTTGAAACCTGGCTCTAGTGTGGTAGCCAGTCATTTGTTAGTTTTTAATTGTTTTCTTTTTCTTTTTTTCTCTTAGTTGTCTAACTGTGAGTGATAAAGAAAGAGAAGACACTGTCATTGTACACATGAACTGATGTGGTTTTACTGCATTTGGCCACATACTTAAAAGAAATATGCTGGTACAGAGCAGCCACAGGTCTTATCTCTGCTGCCACTCCTTTCACAAAAGAATGATCTTTACATCAACAGTTTCCACCCTTGGCTTGATAACATTGCAGTCCTCCCTTTTGCTCTTGGTCCGAATGCAGAGATTAAAAACACTCAGTTGATGCAAACAGTGGGTTGATACAACACACAGAATGGGGTGTAGATGTGCTTCACACAACAGAGAGCAGAATTGAAGGGGAAAATGTTGCTTGGAGGCAAGACGCCTCTTTAATTGATTATGGCAAGGAAAATCAAATACCATATTTGTTTTTTTCCTGGAGTATATAGAAAATGATCATAACTAACATCTGTTCATGTTAAGCAAATACTTGTCAAGACTTAAACTTCTGTTTGCATACAACTCTGAGTAGTGCATCTTAAAGTCATACATATTCATATAGAATGAAGAATGCATAATGTCTGCATAAAAAGATAAGCTGTATGACTATATATGAAGACAACAACTACAATTCTCACAGCACTGTCATTGGTTAATTTTAAAATATTCAAGCATTATTTAAAAAACAGTAAGCTGAACTTAAAACTACACTACAAAAAATTGTATAACTGAACCAATGCTGACTTGTTTTCCTCAATATTAATCAATTGTAAAGTTTCCCGTGTTGTTTTTTTTTTGTTTTTTTTTTTACTAACACTTTTTGTTAATTCATTGTTATTTTAACCTCCAGTAACACGATCAGACTTCTTCTGCCTCTGGGCAATTGAGTTATGCTCTGATCTTGAGTTCTAAGGGAAATGTTCAATTTTATTTTTTTCCAGAGTTGAATAAACAGTACCATGTATTCTATCTCTTGTGTTAGAATAGTGTTGTCTTCACATAAGACTCAAATAATGGTATTAGTCATTCATTTCCTTGTACACATACACCCTATTGCGTGTTGACAGGTTTATAAGGATGCAGTGGCAGCCGTGGGTGCTGGGAAGCTCCTAGACGACAGCCTTTGAATCCTTGCAGTCCTGAGCAATGGTGCCTGAGTTAGTCTGTTTATTGTCTGCTTTCTCTCCCAGATGCTTGACTTGTCTGAAAGATTAATACATTAACAAGAGTGGTAAGGTCCAGGGTTGCACATCTTTAAGACATGTTTATTACCAGATGGCACATGAGATTCAAAGGTCACCGTGGAAGGTAACATTTTAAAGTGAAACAACAATATTTATGTTCAAATACTATGCTGATGAGATCATATGGAAAAATGTTTCTGATTAAATTAGTTTATAAATAGCCACAATATATCTACTGAAAATTCCGAACACCACTTTTAGTCTTACTTCTTTTATTCTATTACTTCCTAATTTATTTAGTAACACAACACTACTTTCTTACATAAGCAGACTAGCAGCTGGGAAAAAAAAATCTTTACTGGATGGACAATCCCACTTTCTTAATTAGTTGAAAATCCAGTGTGAAACCCTGCTCTATTGTCTACTACTTAAAGCTAATATTCCATATCAGAGTTTTTTAGGACCTGAAAGAAATTTCAACTTTTAAATTCTCTGAGGTAAAATTCAGCTCGCAGTCATAATGACTTATTGGCAGATAGCTATGCTTATTTACGGGCAATATCATGTGCTACAACACATTTGACAAAAATCATGTTATGCTACTTACACAGAATCCATACAATGGAAAGAAAATCCTTTTCTTTAGCATTTCCACAGGACTGACTGTCTCATAGCTCATTAGTAAACATTATCAGTAACACTAAACCTGAAATCGTGTTTATCCTCTCAAATTGTCACAAACTGTATGTAAATTCCAGAGGAAATAGTTTTGCATAGGTTTAAAAGGGCAACTAAGCTCTTAATTAGCATTTCTTATCTACCATGCCACACAGGCATTAAAATGCAGAGGATTTAAATGGTACTTACTTTTCATGTGATCCGTTCTCAACTTTCATAGCTCCTTCCACTGGATCCAGTCCTTGTTCTGAAAACTGTTTCAAGGCACTTAACGCTGCCTAAAGAAAAAATGACTTGTCAAAAAAACCCACTGGCACAATTATATTAGCACCAAATAAAGGAAGGTGTGTGTTTTGATATTCTATTAATTTCTTGTATATTGAAGCCATTTAGTCTATAGAGCTAAGGCAGTGGGTGCACAACAGCTCCGTGATAAACAGCTGTGCTTGTGCATGGATTGAGGATATCTCCTTCCTGGGCACATGAGTGACTTGACTCCCATTTGTGTCAATGCAAGCTTCACCATTATATGAAGAATGGGATATACTTTTAGGATTCTTGGCTTTCTGGCTGCAAAGTCTCTCCAGCTTCCCCACCTGCTTTCTGAGAGCCCACACCTCCCAGAGATCCTGTGGACAAACTTTTGAGTTGCACATGGTTGCAGAAGGTGTGACAAGTGGGAAGAGGGTCAGCAGGACACTACCAGCACTCCAAATTCAGATCTGGAACAATGTTACAGCCTGATGTCTTTCACACAGGTAGTGAAATGTGCTAATCAGGGGGAGCCAATATAGGATGATTAGAGAGAATCAGGAATAGAAGAACAGTCCGTTTTTATCTATCTTATCTTTTATTAAGATAAGATATTAATAATATCTTATCTTAATATAAGATATTATCTTAATATAATAAGATATTAATAATCTTTTATTATCTTATCTTTATTTTATCTTTTTATCTATCTATTTTCCTGTGCATTCTTCATTGACCAACTTCTGACTCATCTGTTATGAGCCCCCCTTCTTCTCTTCCCTCTATCTGCTTTGGTAAAATGAAATTAATTTTTGTAATTGATTCAGAAAAGGTTGATTATGAAACTCTATGACATCACAAGGCTGACTTTGAAAGTAGAGCCAGAACAATAAAACAGCTGAGGTCAGTTCTGTTGAGAAGGTGAAATGTAAAGCAGAACCGCAAAATGGATTTTGCTTTTTATTCACTTCCTTCTGAGATGCATTCAGAACTAATCACAGGGGAAAGAAAAGGTGACTTTTCACAGACAATGTGCCCTAAGCTAACACCTCAAGCAGTGGAACTGACTGGAGGCCCTAAAGTGCTGTTCACAGTGAAGCAACAATTACTGCTCTCTTATTTGATGGGACTGAAAGAATCCATGTCTCTATCTTCCTTTCCCTCAGAGAGCAGGGACCCTGCCTGGAATAGGAGCTGCCATTGTAATGAAGTACTAGATTTGCCTTTGTACTAATTCTTTGCCTGGATTGTCTCAACGACTCCTTCACTTGAAAGGTATGTTTATACAACTTAAATATTATTAGACAATGTGTATTTTGGTGAGATGAATAACAGCACAAAAATTGCCAGGCTGCCCCAAAGTAGAAGACCACGTGTCCCATATTTGTCTATAGCAATGACTAGCTGCTAAAACCTCAGAAGGCTGTACAGGGTACTCCCACCCATAATGCATGAAAGTAGAATCTTTCTAGTCTGAAATGTTATGGTTTGTTCCCTGACAAAAAGAGCGATGAACATTTTATAAAGTCTCTTGGTAAACCTCAGATTATAACTGTTACCTACAATCCACTTTACCCTGTGCTCTGAGCTCCCTGTATGAGATCCCATTTCTGCATCTTTTGCTTTTATCACTCACTGAGTTCCCCTGAGAGAATTTTCTCTTTCCTCATTTCTTCTGTTTTTCTTGATGTTTTGATATATTTCCATTCTTCATAACAGTTCTTTCTCTACCACCTCATAGTGTCCCTTCACAAGTTTCACATGTGCATTCTCTACTCCTATAAGATCTAACCACCATCTGTCTTTACATCTTGATCTTGACTGCACAGCAAAATCACTGCTCATCACAAATAATTCCCTCAGTGGCAATGAGGGTTTTCAACTATTCTCCCCTTAACTTTTCTGTTCCAGCAACCCATCACATTTCTTCATCACAGTTTCTCTCTTCTCCTCCTCTCCCTGAGGTCCTTTTCATCACAATGCAAGCACGACTCATCATGTGAGGAAGGGGAGTGATTTGGGCTCTTATGCTTCCTTGTACTTTAACTTGTCATGGGTTAGCATGAGAAGAGAGAGAAAGAATCCAATGGGTAGGGACTGGCACCCAAGAATCTCCTGTCTTCTCACATCCATTTTTTTCCTGATGCACATTAGCAAAACTATCAGAATCTCCTTCCTTCTTATGTATGGTAAACCAAAGCCCATTACCAGGTAGCACTGCAAGGAGAGAAGGAAGCTGAGACATCCGCTCCTCCCACACAGTTAACCTGCTACCTCATATGTTTCTCAACCCATCTTGTTTACTTTTTCATACCCACTCTTAGCTTCCTGGTCTGATGTGTGAATAGCAAACTTATTGTGGAAGAACTTTGTGTTCAGTTATTTGTTTGTACAGTGACTTAGACAAAAAGGCCCTGATCACAGTTTGTAAGTAGAGCCAAGTAAAGTTTCATTCAAGATTAAATCACAGATTGATCATATGATCTGCAGACCAGTCTGGTCTCAATTAGGGGTAACTGAAATCCCAAAATCATCAAGAGATTAATTAGACCAACGCAAACATCCAAATTCTAGAATTTCTGAGTAGCTGTTACTTACTACTGTTTTACTCAGAGAACTGACTATTTGCGAGGCATCCCACATAAATTACAGAATTGCAGAGCTGCTTTCAGGGTTGTTTTCCAGGAAAACTGATTTGGAACTTCCTGGATGAATATTAGCCACCAGCTTAATAGAATCAGATGAAGAGAGCCCTTCTCCTATTCTAATAGCAAGGGAAGAAGTACCACAATATAAAATAATGAACACTTTGCCTATAAGCATAGATCATTGCGTGTCAATGGGAACACAGAAGCATATGGGTGTCAATAAAGTAAATATGGAACAATTAGAGAAAACACATAAAATGAAAATACGATTCAAGGTGTTCAATAATAAACATGTTTAACACCAACGCAACTTCCAAATCCTAATGCTTATAACGTGGTGCAGTCTCATTTCGCTGTCTCATCTGTCTTCAAGCCATGCCTTTCCCAAACTGAAATATGACATAAAAGATAAAATCTCAGACCTATTGCATTTGTGAAACCAAATATCAGAGGGAGAAATTGGCAGGGAAGCAGTCCTGTGCCCGTATCCTTGATCTTCCAGCTACAGGTGTCAGGGTGTTTTTGTGGGTGCTGTTGAAGTCTGCATTTTTCCACCTCCTAAATGCTCTCCCACCCAATACTCCAGCAGATCTCAGGGCTAGGCTTTTCTTCCCCAGGTTCTCCCAGCCTCCTACACCTCACAGTCCCTCTCCAATTTCCAGTTTTTCCTAATGTGTTCCATCCAGGCTAATAGGAGGTCTAATTTCTTTTTCATGGAACCATGTCTAACGCTCCATAACTCACCTGTGGGGGAAGCCTAATTACTTATACCCCAACATTTGCAACAAGATTTGAGTTTTGAGTAAGTTTATTTCCTTTTTAAAAGGTCCATTCATGGGATGTGGCTGAAGGGGAGTAGAGGAATGGTAGAGAGAGCCTTGCAGTGTACTAAGAATTCCCCCTTTTCTTTCTCCCATAGCCTGCTTATATTTGGAAGGATCAGCAAGCTAAGAGAAGCAGGTGAGTAAACAATACTTTGGATCTTAATAGATGTCTTTAATGTTTCTTCTCTCCCCATCATGCCCCTAGACAGACATGAAGATGCTGGATTCAGGAAGGAAGCTGGTAGCTTAGAGGCTGTGACCTGAATAGTCAGCAGAGCAACACAGAGCTCAAGTAATCTGCAGTGAAGAAGAGTTACAAGCAGACACCAAGCTAATTTAACCCATGATTCAATTCTATTAGTCCCAATAGATTTACACTGCTTGTCTTAAATATAACTTATGAATGGCAGATAACTTAGGTTAAATGAAAAGGAAGGAAAAAAATGGAACATTTGACAGCAAATCTGGTGAACAATTTCCTCTTTTAAAGGCTCAACACTTCCTTCCATTGATATTTTTCTTACAATAGAGCATCTGCACAGATACAGAGAAATTCTTCTCTCCCCCAGAAGATTTTACAACTGTTTTGTGAGTGAAGCCCCATAGGTTACAGAACAGATGTCCTTACACATTTCTTGTATCACTTGTTTTTTGTGTAGCTACAACAGTGCCAAAAATACAATGCCAACAGGATGCACCGCACTGCTAGCTGTTTGTCTTGGCTGCCATTTCCATTAGTATGTGTGTGTATCAGGACAGGGATGGATGTTTTCAGTCATTTTTTAGCTTTCTTCAAGTCAATTGGCAATTAGTAAATAGCACTGAAACTTGCAAATATTCTTCCTGTTTCTCACTCTGGGGGTTAAGTGTCTTATAATGACAATCTAGTAACATTAGATCATTTTTAAGCAAAAACCGCAGACAGGCACTCCACTAGCCCATATGCATTTAAGAGCACATCCTCATGATAAAATTTTCACATTTGTTTTAACACAGTATGTGGTTTGTGTTTTTCCTCTTAAATCTATATTACATTTCAGCTTATTCCATGAAACTGAAAATTGTAAAAGTTTGTTGTCTCTGTGGCCCTTCCAGTTGACTTTACCAAGGAGGTCTGAGACAACCCCAATAAACACACTGCTTCATACTGTTAGTTCACTGGCATTATTGCTCCTAACATCAATTTTCTAAGAATATAAAAAAACACATTCAGCTTGGACTTAATCAGTGTTTTCCAAAGACATAAAATTATGGGCAGAAACTGCAAGACTGACTTGTCAGGGTCTAGAGAAGGTCACGAAGAACAAGATTTTACTGTCTTTAGTAGCTGGGTCTTAGTTCAGGACTGAGTTTGCTGAGTCAAATGATTCATTGTGGTCATGTTTCTTGTAGTCACATGCCATATGCATCAACAAGTCTCTGTTGCTCAAGTTTAGGCTTGAGAACATGTTTGAATACCAGGTTACCATCACAGACTTTACTCCTGGATTTCAGTTTCAAGCCAAAAACCTAAACAGCAGTACATGAGCAAAACCGGTACTATCTACAAACAGATCAATGTTTATCTGTTTTCTAAATCAAAAGAAAAAATGTCCCCCTAATCACTGAGTTTCTTTCCCTCACCCTACTGACTAATGAGGCCTCAAAAGGCAATGTCAGCTGTGCAATAGCATTGCAACAAAACTGTTTGCATCAGTAATGGGATGCACTTCATGAGTTTTTAATATATGGATTTTAATTTCACATTTAAAGGCTATTGAAAAAACCCCAAGAATATTACAGCTATAGAGGTGAGTTTGAAGGCTCAGTGCCCCAAAACTGAGTAACCATTTAAATCTGTATGTATTCAAATTACTATTCTTGGCGATTGCTTTTGCTTTCTCTAGATGAAGAAATTTTTGACTAAGCTTCCACCTGGCTTTAACTTGCCCACACTCAATACTTCATGCATAGAGAAATGCACAAAGAGAAGATACATTTGTTTGTGTAGACTTACATACATGCACACAGAGTAGTTAAAATTTGACTCCTTAACATACCTATTTAATTCTTTCGGATTTGTCAGGTTGGCTACATACAAGCTAAACAAAAACTAAGTATTGCAATCAAATCCCTTTTTTTCACAGCTTCTGCCGTTAATGAATTTACTATATTGCAAGCAATAACTTCTGCTAGGAGTTTTCATCTCTTTCCTTTCAATGTGCTGTTCTTTCCAGTTGATTAGATTTCATGTGAACCAATGTTAAAATCTGTTTGAATATTAAGTTCAAAAAGGCTTTTCATAGCACACAGTGTAAACCTTAATTAAATGACTTTAAGCTCTTTCCTCATATTGTTTATGATATGCATGAAGAACACAGGGTTATAATCTGATTAACTCATGTAGTTTACATGGAAATAGCATTTTCCAAACTGATTAATCTCTGCACAAAGGCATAGTCACCTGATAGGCACTACACTTGAGGCTACTGATTGCACCTGTCAAGAGAAGGAGCTTGGAGGATAGGAGGAGTCCACTATTTTCAAACAAAGAATATGATTCATGGATGTAGCTTAGAACAAGTCCCAAGTAGTAATTAATGCTGCCCCCAGGCAACTCATGCAGCCAGAATTTAAATGACACACAATCCATGTACAGCCTGACCTTGCCAGCTTTCTGGGGGTAATCCTAAAATAAGGATTAACTGTTCTTGAACAATTTTTCCAATATATTTAACAGAGCTTCTATCAACAACAGCATGCATGCCACCTTCTTCCACCTAGTTTTACTGGAAAGATGTACTCATTCCTCCATGCCTCTTAATATGCTGAGAAGTGTGTGGAGCGAAAGACACTATTCAACATGGAACTTTATTTCCATAGGTTTTGATCTTCAACCTCAATACTACTTCATCTATTAAAGTAAAGAGACTGCTTTAACAGTAGAGACAGTCACTTGGGCATGGCTTATTTTCCATGTGAACCACCACACTAGAAATTTGACTGCCATTCTTGGGACCATGAAATAATTCCAGGAGTAAGGAATAGTGAAGCCTTCTCTTAAAGCCCAAGAAAGAGCTGCATTATCATCTGGGGTGAGACAGTTCTATTGTTCTAATGGTGATACAAAGCTTCCCAGTCACAAAGAAAGAAAAGCATGCCAAAAAGCACCTATTTAAAAATTAGTAAAATATATGCTTTTGTATGAAGAGGATTTAATAAATGATACTTAAAGTCAAACACATCTAAGTTGACAGAATATAAAGCATTAATCCAGCATGGAGAGGTCAGTCTAGTTGCCAAGTTTAGGTTGTGTCCTTACTTGCAGGTAGGAAAAGGAGAGGAAGGGATTGCTAAAGGATCTATATGGGACTCAGACTATATGGGACTGCATCTTCTCAGACTCCTCCCACACATATTCCCAGTTGAAAGAGGCAATATACTCAAGTGCTACCAAGACTTTTACCTTCATCACAATTTATGCAGAAAACCAGTAAACTGATGCTTCTTCATGAGCATCTCAAAAGAGCTATCAGGTTCAGTATCTACTGAGGTGTGTCTACATCCTCTAATGGTGAAGTGAGTTATGAAAGCTGGGCCCCAGTACCAACAGTTAAAATAATGTTAAAATATAAACAGTTAAATTGGTTAAAATAAAAACAGTTAAAAAATGTTAAATAGTTAAAACAGAATTAAGAATTAAGTAAATCTGTATCAGATATTTTCAGTGTCTCTCCAGTGTACCTGCTATAGATTTTGTCTAGAATTCTGGAATTTCTTTTAAAGTAAATTTATTTCTAAATTGAAGACTTCAATTTTTCCCGTCAGTTGCTGCAATTCTAAGAACAAATACAGAAAGAATCACACATCATCACAGATTACTTATGAACATGGAAGAAAATACTTCGAAATTAAATTTCCAAGTGTTTACACTACATATACACAACAGAATTTCACTAGATGGCAATTAATCTTAAATTAATCTTGCTTCTAATTTTATATCCTTAGACAAAAACTACTTAAACACTAACTTTCAGAAGGAGGTAGACATTTTAATAATATAGTGGCTCTCAGTAATTAGAGACTTCCAAACGAGAGTATTTAGATGGCCAATTATTGTATTGGTAGGTAGAGGCTTAAATTACGCAACTAAGACCACACTCAAGCATGATTGAAGAGCTGCAGACAAAAATTACAGGAGATTTTAAGAAAGACAGCTTCAAATGTAAAACTGAAAACAGCAGAATGCATATCCTCAGGCAAAATCCTACACCAACATTGAAAAAAGGCCATGAATCACTCTCTCATCACCGATGGCTGGAAAATATCCTTGTCAGCTGAATTCTCAGGATGATTTGGTTGGTTGGTTTGTTTGTTTGTTTGTTTATTCATAGGCATTTCTCCACATGACTGCAACAGATTTGCAAGTCTGCTGCCATTAACCCTGCATCTACTGCAGAAGATTTTGACCTCTTGATTTTAAATCAGTGGACTGAGATTCTTCGACTGCGTAAGAATTTACAGTGATTTCTAAAATATGCTTTGTTAGACTATCCTCTTCTTTTATCAGACCTCTACAGTTCCATCCTGCTTTTGACATCACTGCCACTGCCTTCACTACACAGGTATCAATACATAAATGACCGTGGTATTCCCCATGAGGAAATGGGCCCTGACCCATAGTAATGTAGACATAGCTAGAACTCTTTCAACAAAATTAATGAACTGTAAGCATTTATTCCATTATTTAAGTGGTTTTCTTAGGTAATTTCTCATACAGAGTGGTCAAAAAAAAAAAAAAAAAGATATTATAAGATTTTTATGAATTCCCAAATATCCACACCAAAATCAGTGTACGACAAGGTTCAAGCTATCAAGTATTACTCAATATTTGCATCAACATGGCTACTTTTTCACTTAGTAAACTGAATTTGTAAAACACACTCACTAGTGTTTAGGTACTTTTTGGCTCTCCTTGCAAATATCCTCTTCTTCATGAGAAAAGTGTCACCAAGGAATAGAGGTAGTTTAATTAATGCTGTTTTAAAAGAGAATGAAACCAAAGCAAGACAACATAAGCACAGAAAGGGCTGGCCCAAGATCAGGCAATAAAAGTAAGACTCAGTTTTACTAGTTTACATGCATTTTGGCATAGGCCAAGATAGAAAGAGAAGATTCTGAATAAAGGTATTTAATGATAGAAAATGTTAAAAGTCTGAGCTACAGCCATTTAATTCAAATGCCTCATTCCTACCACTATCACTCATCAAGCTATCATCTTCCCAACAATGCAAAATATTTTCTATGACATAGTGGAGAAAAAAGTCTCCCTTTTTAGGAGAAGATGACTGGTGAGAGCCTCTCACAGTTATTTTCTTTCCTGAAACATTCTAAAGAGTACTTTTCTTCCCACAATGTTTAACAAAACTACCTATTTTTTTCTTTAAACTTGACATATTTTTATGTCTAAAGACCATACACTTTACTTTAGTCATGGGAGCAATTTCCTAACTATCAGATTCCTTGGTTTTAGCAATTTTATAATGAAAGAATGTTTGTTCTCTCATACTGAGTCCATTACCTTAAATTTTAAGTGCTTGTCAGTCTAAACATGACTAGCAACTTCGGTTTGAAGACAAAAGAAATAGATTACACTTAATGCAAAGCATTGGCCATTGGTTTCTTCAAGGAGCAAATTGAAGCTGGAACAATGGGGGAGTTTAGGGCTGTAGATTCTTGCATTACAACATCTGTAATGAAGCCCACGTACTAAATTGTATCCTATCTCTGCTTCTGTGAAACTCTACTCCTGTGGCCAGCACACTGGCATTCAGAGAAGGATGCTTCCACCCTCCGAGCCCCAATGACCAATCCCCCTCTTCATTCTCCAAGTCTCATTTTACAAGTGTGCATGTACGTCCAACAAAGTACCAAATCTAGATTGACAGCTAAAAGCATTATATTTAGCATATATGGCATGTAATTAGAAATTTGAGTGTTTCCAAAAGGAAGAAGTTTTTGATTCTGATCTTAGAGTATTCTTTCACTGCATTAGCCGGTATTTTTTTCCTAATTGAAGCTGATTTAAGTGCGAGCAGAGTCAGACCCAAGAGCTCCAGGACAAACTTCTCATCTGAAGCAGTTTGTAATATAATTTTGTCTTTGCTAACCATTGATGGCTTGTCCTCATCCCATTTTAACCTACAACCATCAGCTCCCTTAATGGAAGTGTCCATAAAGATCTTCTCTAAAATATGCTTTTCCAGCACACTTAATGTCTTTTAATGTCTTTCCAATTAAATCCAGATGTGAAAAGCTTAAGGAACAGTTCTCAGGACTGAAAAAGATGACATAAATCTTGCAGCTGACAGAGATCCCACTGAGCTCAGTTGGGAAAATTCACAGAGGACTTCTTGTGAGCCAGAAAAGCTGCTGGGTATAAAGACAGATGTGTATACTCCTATTAAAAAAATTTAAATAAAAACTGACTCCTACAATGAGGTATCCACAATTATCAGGGACATTACTAACTCAATCGCTCAATGTGCTGAGCACATCCTGTGCGGTACAAATTTCTCTCATCTTTTCGGGAAGTTTATCAGAGTTGAAGGGGGTCACATCTGTCCGGGAAAGAGCCCCTCACCTTTCAGGATTGCACCTCTTAAACCAGTGTAGAGCTGATACTGGTAAACACCATCTGTCTTGCTCTCTTACTGCTATCAACAGGGAGGGAACACACTCTGCAAAACAACACTGAATTTCTGTCCACTCTCCTTTATCTCTTCCGTAATCAAGTTAGCATATTAAATTGTGGTTTTATTACAGAAGACTTCCCAAATGTGATATTAATTATAAATTCTTACCAGTCTGAAGGGAAACTGGGCATTCCTGGTAGCTGACTACCACTGCTGTGCAAGTGCTGTTTGTGCAGCTGTCAATTTGGGGTTTGTTTTGATGTAATCACTTGCACACCCTTAGGATTTTTTTTATTTTATTTTACTTTAACAACAGTACATCATCTGATTTTCCAGACACAAACTGTAAATGTAGGCTAAGATCAAGCCACATCTTTCAGAGGGACAGGAAATATTCACACATGCAGCTTGTGTTAAAGTTTGTATGTCTCTAGAAAACTGCCCAATGCTAACAGCTTCCATAACTTCCTGCTACTTACTTAGTTACTTTTGAAATTAGTAGATTATCCAGATAGATCAATGATTTTTAAAGGGCTACATCCTTGTGAGACATCTGAAAAGAGGAAGAATGTTCCAGGATAGAAGGAAAACCCATTTCTAACTGAAGCTTAAGTGTGGGTCCATGTTCATTACTGATGGGAACTTCAGCAGTGACATTTTGGACAGTATTGCTTAATTTCGTTGCATTTTTATAATGTCCATGCAAAAGTTTTAGCATAATTTGGTGTCATGAATGAGTGTACAGAAATATTAAACTAACTACCTGTATTAAAGGGCGATCTTCCATCCTCAAGTACAAGATCCAATATTGGGATCTGAACAGTAGTGCAAACCTAACGCTGAAAGCAACAGGCTCCTAAACACACACACAAACTCCCTTGAAGACAAAATTCCTCTGGTTCACAGCTTGCTTTACTTTTCACAATGGCCAGCACTTTTCAGACTATCACTCCTTCAGGGCTGAAGGCTGGATCTGACTCCCACCAAAATCACTGTTTCATGACCATCACTCAGGAGGAATGCCCTTCCCTTGGAATGAGCCGCTGCTGCCATGAGGATCCCACTCTTGGCTAGCCCAGGGAATGAGCTCAAATCTTTTGCACTTTGCTGCCAGGGACCACCAGGCCAGCTCTGATTTATAGCTTTTTCTTTACAGTTTTATGATACAAGAATGTTCACTTGTAATTACAACAGCATTTTGTTGGCTCCCTGCCTTCACTTGGGTATGCACAACACCATATCCTTCATTCCAGCCTTTTTTATGTCAGGACCCCAAATTTGAGAAGAAGTACATCACTGTTACAAGGATGCTGCAGATCTTGCTGCTCCTTAAGAGGAAACTTGTACATATTTGTTCAGGGGCACATGTGAGCAGCTGGATCTGACATTCAACTAGAAGTCTAGTGGAGAGCTGGTCAAAATTCTTCCTCATAAAAATAATAAATTAAGAAAAAACTTTGTATTAAAAAGCTTTGTATGAGAATGTATGATTTCTGATAAAAGGTTTTTTAGGTCTAAGGTAGACTCTTCAGTCAAAATATCACAGACAAGTGCAAAATAAAACCACTGCACTAATAACTTCTTGATGTGCCACATTCACATGCCTGTAAAAATTCAACAGGTCTCTAGTTTATTTAAAAGTGAATGGAAATACTTGTGCTCTTGATGTGTTTTGTGGGATAAAAAATCTGTTTTATTCAAAAGAAGGTGACCCTGCCATTAAGCTGCTGTATCACCCTGAAGAAACACTTTAGCTCGATGTTTTTCAGACATATACTTAGTTCCTGACTTTGAGACAATCAAGCAGTACATTTCCATCACTTGCGGTTTAAACTTGATTTTGTGATTTTCAGGAGAGGCATAACCTCCTTTCAGGGAAAACTCCAGGTATTTTAGATACCATTTAAGAGTTAACTGTCAAGCAAGTCTTTCTTTTCTTTCCAAGTCTTTTAAACAAAGAATACTTCTGTGCTAGCTTAATTTATAGAACCATATATGTCCCATTTTAAGTGGATGTGATTAAGAAGAAACACTAAGCTTAGATTATTCTACTAAATGAGAAAAGTTTAAAGCCAATAAACTGTATCTAGGATTTTAGCTGGGAGATGAAAATAAAAGGCACATTTGTTCCTGGTCACTGAATTTTTAACCTGGGTCTGTTGCTCCTGCTGTTAAGCTCCTATACATTCCTTACTAGCTCATAGTGTCCAGCATTCCCAGCTCTCAGTGTTTGGAATTAGAGGTGAACTGCAAAATAAAACCAGGGTTTTTTTGAGAGCTAGTATGGAAGCATCACTTATTCTGATAGAAGGAGGCAAGTGAAAAGGGTAATTTTTAAAAAGAGGTCTTCTATTAGTTTTTTTTTAAATTTAGATTAGATGTATAAATTCCAACTTACCATTTGGGTCTGAGTATTCTGGCAGTATCTGAAAAATGGGAAGATGCTGCTGAATCTGGTTGATAAATGAAAGCTGTACATGATCTAGCTCCTTAGTAAAGAAAAGGAAAAGCTGAGCCTCTGCCAGTTCTCTATCTCAGGTATGAGAATACTTTTCAAATGCCCCAAAGCTTGCCTTTATTAGACAACAAGCAGGAGACAAAACCCCTGGGTTTCTAACAAAAACCAAACCTATCCTGTTTCTGTCCCTCCTGTGCCTTTTCAAGTTTATATATATATATATATTTTTAAGTAGAATATTTTGACCTGCCTTTTTGCAGTACAGGAGCTGTAACATGACTTCATTGCTTCTCCTTTTACCTCAAAATCCTCTGAGGGTATTTGGGTATTTCCTTAAGGTGAAATAAAAAAATAATCTGCCTGCAGTGGCACATCACTCTGGTGATCAAGTTAAATGACACCATTGCAGAAAAGCCTCATAATACATATTTTCCCCTTGCCTAGTCCAGTGCTGCTATTTTACACACAAATTCAAGCATTTCTTCGCCAATGTGTCTTGAAGTGTAGGATTAGTCCTCACTTAAAATCAGTAGCAGCTACCTTCCTGTGCATTTTGTGAAGTGGTAGATGTACTTTTTATTGGATTATTTTCTACTGCTTACAGGTCTCCTTTTTAACAGAAAGGCCAAATCTACCCTCAGATTCAGCTTCTGTTGCTGTTTGTGTATTGATTTAAGTAGGAACTGGCCTTGTTCTCTTGGATTTGCTTTAGTCATTAAATCCTACTTCAGCCTGCTACTGCACAGGTATAAAGATAAAGAGTAGTAAGAGGCACCTTCAGTCATCTCCATGATTGCTGTCCTGTGTGTTTTTCTGGTAAGAATGGTATCTGTTGGATACTGCATACTTCAAAAAGTGGTTCAAGAGAGACAGCAGGAGCCAGATTTCCTCAAGAACTTCTTAAATCCAGGAACCTCTCCAACTAGTAGGTCACTAATGAAGATTAGACACTCCTTGTCTCTGATTAACTGAGCTCTGTATCTCTGGACCTGCTTTTACTCCATTTACAGTTACAGTCAAAAATATAGATATATGTCCAAAAACTTTACCAAACAGCTGGGGTTTAGCTGGAGGATCTTCTAACGGCTATTTTATCATTTCATCCTAGCATCTGTTATTAAAATCCATTAACCACAGCTGTCAAAAAGAGCTAACTCAAAATCTTGCTGGTTACAAAATAACCTGTCAGGATTAGATTCAATAAAAAAATCAGGTGCTTACAAATTAAGTGCTGTAAGAGTGAAGTTTCAAACAGCACATCCCTGGAATAAAATCAAAGGTCTAAAGTTAAGTACTCTGTTTTTTTACTCAGCATTAAGCTCAGAGACAGGTTTCTCTGAAGAATGATCTGAGAAAGCTACATGATGAGTGTGGAGCTACCTGCAGGCAATGAGGTACTCCAAGCTTAGAGGTGAACTCCTGGTCCTCTCTGGAGTTCATCTGCAAAGCCAGGACCACAGGCAGAGGCCTGGCAGCTTGGACAGCTGGTGTGCACAAATGTACGGTCCTCTCCTGAAGACAGCTGGCCCTTCAGCCCTCCAGAGGCCTGAGCAGAGCCTGCTGCTGTCATTGAGAAGGTGATCAGCAGAGAGGTGGGTGGAGGTGAGACTCCTTTTTGTCCTTTTTGTCAATGGCACAGATGTGAGCACTATTGTCCAGAGTATGAGACATACAGATTTCAGATTTCTTAGCTGTAGGTCAACAAACTACATATCCTACTTCCTAGGTGACAACCTAACCTCCAGGATCAGTGACAGGGAAGATTCAGCTGTTGCAAAAAAAAAGTAAGTCAACATATATGGATCAAAGAAAGGGAGGAGTCTGACTCCACAGGCTGATCACAGCAGTTACTAAGCTGTCCTGAGGATCACCCCTTGCTGCCTAGATAATTTCTGTTCTTTATCTAATTGGTACTTTAGCAGTAAGTTCAGAAGTGATGAAAGCAGGAATTGCAATCCAGTACTTCTGCTTTTGGGGGTTTCTTTAAAAAGTTGGATGCAACCATATTCCTTCTCATCCTTTCTCTGTGCAATCCTGAGTATTTTAAGGTTGTTATGTGGAGGCTCAGGTTATCTGGAAAGGTAGATAAATAGCTGCACATGCATTTAGACAGTCTCCTATGATATATAATTATTAGTTCCTGAAGGCTGTGGGAAGAGTTCGTGTTTCCTGAGTAAGTCTATGTTACTTTGTAAAGCATGAAAGCCACTAGCAGCTATCCAACCACAGCTAAGAAAAAAAGCCCTCAGGATGCTGTTTCATTAAACATTCTTGTGTATAAGGCATTTTAATGAATATATAGCTCTATCTTACTAAAAGATTTTATTAAGATAAATAATAATAATCCTTCACTATTCAAGCTCCCTTCATGCAAATGATCCAATAAGCCCTCACATGTATGCAAACCCTTTGAGAGGGTTTCCAGGATCTTAATTTTACTCTGCCATCACAGAGTAAAATTAAGTTAGTTAAAATCATCACACTCAGAATAAAAGCAAAAAATGCTAATGTAAGTTAAATGATAGTAGAGAGTAAAACTTTATGTCCACTCTCAGTTAGTTCTAAAAATTTAATAATTTTAGCTGTCACATAAACAATAAAATCAAACCATGAAGAAAACACTAGAGTTCTAAGGCTGCTACCAGAAGCAGAGAAAATACATGCATAATGTTATGCATATTAGACAGTAATATTCCTCAAGCAGGAATAAGACCTAACTGAAGCCATGCTTGAGATAACTGTCATGCTATCGAGTTACAGTAAAGAGGAGATCAGACTTATTCTTTCCTTCACAATGAAATCAGTATAAACAAATCATATAATGTTTGGACACCAAACTCCTGGAACAAAGAAACCTAGAAAATCTCTTAAAACCACCCACAGACTCCCCATGCTGGTCTGTGATTATACAACTGGAGAAGATCATCCAAACTGTGACGTAAACCAATGTCAATCTGCAAAGGATACTACTACAGCGGTTCTAACAAAAAATAAAGCAAGTCCCTGGAAGAGGCATCAGTAAGGAATACTTTCATACTTACCATCCATTTTCCCTGTAAATGAGGAAAGCTTTTTTAAAACTTAGAGAAAGAACTTAATCCCTAGACTAAGGATACAAGAGACAGACTCTCTTGTGTGTTTTTACTATACTGCAAAACACATTCAGCTAAACAAAAGTGAGCCTGGGACCAGCCATAAAGGAAAATACTTCTTAATGGACCCCACTGCTTTTTGTATTTCAACCTGCTCCTCTATGAAAATAATTTTGTCCTCCTTATTTGTTATGCAGATACATTCACTTTCATTTTCAGAAATACATTTGCAAAGCATATTTTTTTCCTATGGACTACTCACCAAAAGAGAAGATCCAATGCTGAAAACCTTTCTGTTCTATCAGTAAAATACAGTGTTTCTGTAGGCCGCATTTCTACCTCAGAACTATAGTTTTGCTCCTTGCCTATCATCTGGAAGCAAACTGTTCTAGACCTGAAAACAACGTGTGCCTGTCTAGGAGAGATGTGAAAGAGTCCTGCTGTCTTTCTGTAGATATGGCCTAGAAAGTGTGAAATGTCTGTGCACCCCTTAGGAGGCTTCACGAGATTCAGAACACACAGCACTAAGGATGCTAAAGCAGTGGACTAACCCATCTGCCCTGAATGTGTGGTCTATGATAGATCCATTTTTTGCCCTGCTTCTGCTCAATTTGGATTCCACAAGGCTAAAAAATGTTTGACTGAAATAAGGAGCAAATGATACAATGCAATCCCATTTTCAAATATTCTGGCATTCTTTCTTTCTAGCTGTGCCATAGAGGAATTTGATATTCAAATGTATTTAGTAAAGAAACTAATTTCATTAGAATCAGACACCCCTGAAAATTGGTTAATAATTTATATTTCCCTAACATTGATTTCATTCTTGTTTCTAAGCCACAGTTGACTGAACTGTAACTTGGTATCAACAATGGGCATTAATCATACAAAAGAAAAAAAAGAAGCAGTAATGAACTGACAAAGTTTGTTAGTCTTCTCCAGTAAGGGTGCAACAATTAGCAATACAGTGAATATCAATCATTCAAATGCTGTAAAAACACTCTGTATAAAGAGAAGAAATGAAAAATGGTAGCCGATAAAAACTTAACAATATTGGAGAAAAAAGATCTAATAATTATTATAGTTAACAGACTGTGAAAGAATACTTCATTAAGAAGTTGGCAAAATATTTTTTACTAAAATTAATAAATTCTCATTCTTAAGAAAGCATGTTCTGCAGAATTTACACAAAGTTTGTTTTTTCATATAGTCATATACGCTTCTTTTACTGATGTATTGTTAACCTTCAATCTTTTTCAGGTTTTATTTACAATATACTGCCTGACTGAAAGCTGTTCTACTGGTATCAGTGTTAACAGCAGCTGCACATTGAGGTACCAACAAACTTGTACATGAACAGTGTTTTTGATGAAACATAAGAAAAAAGATTCTGTTCTTCATGATCACTAGCTCTCTTGTGTTTTAACTACTGCAATGATTTCATCAAAGCTCATCATATATGAAGAGCTAAATTAAATCGTTTCCTCCAATATTTTAATATGATATTCTATATGCAATTTTAACTTACAATGTTTAAGTATAAATTATTATGAATTCTAAACACAAAATACAAAAGTAAAAAAATTTATTTTTTGAGTTACATTGTTCAATCCAATGCAACTCTCACCCTTCACTGGAGCAGGGACAGGAAGAAGTCTTCAATAAATTTCAGAAGCATTTGCTGATATTTTCTATATCTATTTTCTATGTCGTATACAAGTTTACAACATACACTGAATATTTTAATAAACAACGTGCTTACTTGGCTAATAATTTCTAAAAAGAGCAAACCTCTCCTTATAACAGCTGCAGTGGCCCAGATGTCACAAAAGCAGAATGCCTTTGCTATGCTGGGGAGGGGCAGGCTTTCCCTTTGCACAGGCACATGGAGGTCCCAGACAGCACAGGCACATCCACGCCTGGTGCGGGAAACATGGAATGAATTTATTTGCTTCTGTACACATGGCAAAGGAGCTTCAGACCTGGAAAACAGCAGTTCCACCCCCATGCAGCAGTTTCCCAGCTCTGCTACAGTGCAACTGCCCGGTTTTTCTGATTTGGCAACAGAATCAAGACTCAATTGAAAAATGGACTCTGTAGAGAATATGATGTGCCCATACTAAATAACAACTTACTGAGGAGACAGAGCTGCTTGCTTCTGATGAACAGCAATATTTGGCAGGCAGAGTTGCTACCCCTGCTGTTTGCTTTGTGGGAAGGTAACATTCTCTATTGTAGTCTCTTCAAAGCTCTTAATACACCGTTAGACTAAAAGAGCAAGCAACAAAAGCTCTGATTTCTCCTGGAAAACAGCAAAGCTTCTTCCTTGTAAAGCATTGTGGAAGGTCCTACTTGGTACTGCTGAAAACTCCAGCCCTCTGCTTTCCCTGGGAAGCAGCAGCACAGAGCTTCTGGTCTCCTCCCAAGTTTATTAGTCTCTCTGTCCCTAATTCATGTTTTTTACCAGTTCCCACAGCAGCAAAGTCTCAGTCATTGTGCCCATTTTACTGCTGTGCTGCCTCAATCTGCAGGTTGCTTTGGCTGACAGGGTGAATCCTGGACACTCAAAGAGCTAAATATGGTGTCTAAGGGGAATGAAAGAAGCAGGTTTCTGCCTCTAACATCCTGTAATTGGAAAAGGGTAAGCAAAGCATGAGGAGAAGCTTGAGATCAGACAGAATCTGTGATCCTCATCATGCAAATGAAGGACTTAGTCATGCAGTTTTCTGTTTGGAGAATGCTACCAGTAAGGAGTAACTTGACAGCTGCGCTCTCATAATAGCCAGTTTGGATTCCTCTATACTCTTCAGTCATTGTTTTATTACTTTGCATTTAGATGTAGAAAATTCCATGCACCTGCCCTATGCAGCATTAAACCCCATATCTAGTAAATGCCAACAAAGAAGCCAGTTCAGCTGATGGAATTATTTGATGTGGTCACTCACTACAAAGTGGGTTGAAAGCACAAACTTCTCTCAAGCCCACCCCTGTGGAAACAACTGCAACATTTTACTGATGTGGGCAGGACCCAAGTGAGTAAAGACAATTTGCAGCACACTTGAAAAATAAGTTATTTTTGAAACAAAGAAACAAAGTTTCTTTGTTCAGCTTTAACACATTTCTTGACTTGCATTACCCACTTCTCCCTTTCCCATTCCCAAGGAAGTTTCCATTAATCATCCCTCTAATGGAAACACTTGTGTCTGATCACTGAGCAGTGGACACAGGCATAGTCTGTGGGCATGCTCTGAACAAGAAGCCCAAGGGAAGCCTAGCTGAAAAGTTTGGGAAAGCAAGGATGCCTTTTTAAAATAAACTTTCAAGAGGTCAGTGGGACAGCAAGGGGTCAGCACCAGGCAGCCATTGGGTGGATGGCACAGGAGAAAGACAACAACACTTGTCATTAATTATATCTGTTGGAATGCTACACATTTTCCCCCCCAAGTGGTAGTACTTCAGACATCCAAGCACAATCTCTCCCACGTCCCACTCGACCCCAGGCAGGGCACATGCCAAGAAGTTTTCATACAGTAGAAGCCAAGAAGTAGCTAATACAAGCAGAGCTTTAAGAATTTAAATTGTCCCTCCACTTCAAAACATTTTTTTCCTTTAGTTTCAGACCATCCTCATGACTGTCTCCTTCACCAGTGAACAACATATTCTCTTGGAGCTAAATATGGCTAGATTTCTGCGCCCAGCCTCAGGCTAACAAAACTCCTGACTTTCATTGGAGAGGAATAACTACAGGGAACTGGACTGCTCAGAAGAACTCTACTCCTAAAATCAATCCTCCAAGATCCTTGTACAATGTACAGTTTACCCAGGTCTAGAGGTATCTGATCTACAGAGGTCTTGTCTCCTATAAACACTTTTTGCAAAATGTCTGCAAATGCCAGAATGAGTCACTGCTGCCAGTGCTCTTGCAAAACCTTGAACCATACCTATTTATAAAGCTAAAGTTTCATAAGCAGCAGTATCTTTTATTTTAATAAAAAACCCAAGAAACTGCTGGTTGCATAAGAAATGGCAGGCTAGTAATAAAAGAATGGATGGACCCATTCTCACTTAACCCTGAATTTACTGAGCACATGGTCAAAGTTCTTTGTTGTGTGCAGAGGAGACAGGTATCTCCAGAGTACAATTTATCCTCTCCTAAACAAACAGATGGGAGGAATGAGCCCTTGGAAATGCTTCTCTCTGTACTTCCACTACAGAAAAACTCATAAAATTAACCCAACCTAGAAGCATCGTAGGCATCTGAAAGGTATGCAAGATGCTTTAGTGACTATAGTTTATGAGGAAGCTTTGAGTATTATAACTCCAACACAGTAGTTATAAATCACAGTAGTTGTAAATCACAGCAGTTATAAAATATGGAATTAAATTACCTGTCCATGTGGTGAAAAAATCTGCTCATTTCTGCAGAGTGGCCAGAGATGTCTTAAAATGAGCCTATGGGGTTCTTTAGTGTATGTGAAACAAAAGAACAGAATTGAGGCAGGGGACAGTCAGAACACCTTGTACACTGCAGAACCCTGTTTTGTGCTAATGGAACTGGACAGAGATAACTCAAGCAAGATCAATCTGGATATGCTAAGCCTTGCTAATGGATTCTGATCATTAAGGGGGAAGAAAAGTAATGCCTGCACTGGGGCAGGCTCCACTACAGGCTCCACTATTCTGTGGCTTAAGGACAAATTTCCCTATAATGCAAGTAAACTCCCTACCTTTAATCCAGATCTTTGGGATTGCAGTAGAAAATAGTATCTCTTTTGGTAGAGAGCAAGGAGACTTTTGGAAAGAGAACTCTTCCATCAGAAGTCAGACCATTGTCTGTGTTTTCTGTTGAATGATGTATCCAACAGGAAGGATTTAAACTGTGTTACCGTCTGCCAGTTCAAGCTCCAGGATGGGCTTTGAACCCACAGCTTTGGAGCCCAAGTTAAGTCACCAAACTTTTTTGAGAGCTTGTCTTTAACTTTTCCTCTGTAGTTTTCAAGCTTTCATAGTCATAAAACACGGGGAAAAATAGGCTCACTTTACCAACAGAAAAATATTGTGTAAGGAAATATATGCTGTGGTAAGTATCCACAGGAAAGTATTAATCATTTTTTTTACTAAAAAAAGGAAAAACCACTCAATGCTGAAAAAGTAGTAGCACTTTAAAAGTAACTTGCTAGATGGATAAAGAACTCCTGAGTGAACAACAGTGTTCGTCTCTTGGAAGTCTGTTCTTCAATCCCACAAGATTTGTGGAATTTAGCATTGAACAAGAGACGTAAGAACAGGGCCTAAGTTGCATATAAGAATTTAAAAAGCAACTAGTCCTGCTTTCCCCCCAGAAAACAGCAAACAAGCTAAATAATTAGCCTAGTAGTGTTGATTTATACCATTTGCAAAACTGTACTTCTGAGTTGTGTTTGCATTAAGCCAAGCCGGATGCCAGGCTTCCTCTTATTTTGAGATATTCACCACAGCTAGAAACTGCAGGAGATAGACAAGTCCAAAACAACATGTGAGGATAGTGAACTCACTACTCAAAGCCCCAAACAGAAGTGGAAAAGACACCAAATCATCAATTACAAAAAGAAGCACTCACAGGTAGTAGAACTAGATTTCACCTGAGGCCTCACTGTGAAAGCAAGCTGGCATCACACCCCAGTATGCTTCCTTCAATTTAGCTCCATTCTCTCTCTCGTAACATGCACTGATTTTCCTGGCCTGTGCTACTTGGTCTAGTGATGAAAGTTACAGGTTTGTGAGATTCCTCTTCTCTTCTGTAGTTATAAAACACATAGGTTCATTAATTCATAAAGCCAGGATGGAACTTGTGTTGGTCTAGTCTGTCCTCTTACGATACTGCTGTCCTTGAGTGTTGACCAAAGAAATCTTATCCTGTTTAGGACATTCAGAAACTTCTTTCTGGGGTAAGCATTTTTCTGTTCAGGACTTGTTCTTTGTCCTCTGAATTTACACACCTTCAGATTTTTGTTAGTGGTTCTAATTATGTCCTTCTAAGGTAGATTAAAGAGTCCCTTAGGAAAAACCAATTTTTTTCTAAGTATTTTTCTTTAAAGAATCAAGCCAGCTCCCAGTTCTTTTTTTCCTTTAGACATTACACCAAATGAGCTTCCAAGTCTCTCACCAGAAGGCATTTTTCCCACTTCCTCAAGCAAAAACTTTTTTGTGGCTGTTTTCTGAACTTACTTCAATGTTTCCATACCCCTTCAAAAATGCTGACATCAGGACTAGATAAATTCCTCCAGCATCAGCTTGACCAATGCCATATACAAGGATACATCTTGTAACTCGTAACTACTATTACTTGTTACATTCGTGTTCAAGTGATGACTTCTTACTCAACTGCCCATCCTATATGACCCCTGATCAGCTAATTAGAAGCCAGAATTCTCTGTGCTGACAGTATGGCTTTGATCCCTTGTTCCTCAGTGAATAAGCGTGCAGTTAGCTGAGTCAAAATGAACTTTATGGAGTCAGCAAGGTTTACTGCATTGTATTCTACAACTTATCACCATTTAACGCTCTGCTGGCCTTCATGCTATCAGCAAACATTACCAAGAGATGACTTTATGCTTACTTCCAGACCACTGATGAACATACTGCCTACAATGTTGAAGTGTTTATTTCTGTATAGCATAGAGAAAGAGCAATACAGTCTGTTGTGTACTAGAAGAGATTTCTCAAGATAACTCAGGAAATGCTGTATATAATAGAATGCCAGGTCACATTTTCTGCCCTACTCTCCAGCTTTTGAGTAACTTAGCATTGAAATGAAGACATTTATATATAGACACTGCAGGCCAAGCTATCCGATTTCTGTGTAAATTAGGTACATGGACCCTCCATTTTGATCCTAATACATGGCACACTCAAAATCCACAGCCTTCTCATGCTTCCTTGGCAGATTAGGTTTAAGAAATACATATGAGTTCAAAGTCTTGAAATATGTGCCCATGTCAACAGAATTAAAAAATGAGAAAAATGAGAAAATAAAAAGGAAGGAATACTTAGCCCACACATTGGTTATATTGTGAGAATAAAGTTGATTATTGACATCAATATCAAAGTTGAAGCTTGGAATTTTCATTACTATACACCTTGTTAGTCCAGAATACCATATTCTGCTGAACTGAAATATTTGAAAGCATCTGATATTAGTGGTGCATTTAACCTGACTGGTATCTAAGCCTCATACAACTTCTCACTCCTTCTCCCCACAGTGGGATGGGGGAGAGAACTGGAGCAGCAAAAGTGAAAAAAAACACCTCATGTGTTGGTAAAGACCATTTAATAAGTGAAGAAAAAGGAGGTCAAATCACACGATGTAAAGGCAATCACTCACCACCTCACACCAGCAGATGGATTCTCAGCCACTTTCCTAGTGATGGTTTTCTTGGAAAGACTCTCCCCCTACTTTATTGCTGAACACAATGTTATACAACATGGAATATCTCCTTGGCCAGTCAGGGTCAGCTGTGTCCCATCCCAAACTCTTGTCCAATCCAAACTGCTTGCACTGGGGCAGACTGTGATAGAAAAGGCCTTGACTCTATGCAAGCACCATTGAGCTGTGGCTAAATAGTGGCATGTTACCAACACTGGTCTTGTCACAAATCAGAGCTGGAGCCTCACACAGGATGCTAGGAAGAAAATTAATTCCACCCCAGCCAGACCCAGTATACTACTGGACAACAAAGGAGCAATAACAGGTGCTAAATTCAGATTATGAAAGCAAATAGTCAGGTTGTTTACCGCTCTGCTCCAGCCCAAGTGAGTATTTACTTTATTTGGGTATACAAAGTATATGAAGTTAAAAACAGCTTTATATCCTAAATTCAACAGCCTGAGACTGTAGATTGTTATAACTAACAAGGCTATGAATGCCCACCTCCTTTAAGCAATCCTGTATTTCTTTCATGAAAATAAAAGCTATACATATATTAAATGACAGAACTCTTTCCACACAGAACAAAGTCTGTTTTTTAAGACAAGCTGTGCTTCACTGAACTTGTATTGTCTTTTTAAAATATAGATCTTTAAACAAATCTGATTTGTCTTTACTGTCTTACAGTCTTAAGCTTTATGCTCTGCCTGCTTCAGTATTTGAAAAACAATAATTTCAAAGTATTAATGTTATGAAGGGTTGGTTCCACAGTTTACACTAAAATAAATAGTTAAAAAAATTCAAATTGCTTGTAATTATTTCAAATGGCCTCACTTAGTTGTAAAAACATTTACTATACTTATATCTTACTCTTTTGTTAGTGTACCAGCTCATTTTAATTTTCAAAACTCATATACTTACATACTACTCACTGTATAGTAGCAGCCTGCACTGTCTCAATGACAGGATATTAAATACCCTGCACTCTGTTTCCATTTAGTGTGGAAAGGAATCTAGTTCTGCTGCATCCAGAAATGGAATTAAGTTATCACAGAATATTGATTTCAACACTGAAAAATGATGTGTCTTTGATGAAAAATTTAAATGTGAAATAAAGTAAAAATAAGATAGAATGTCATCTGTTAATTTCAAAGAGTATTAGAAATATGAGGCAAAATTAAGACCTAAAAATCCAGGTTTCTCCATCTTCTTCACTCAACTGTGATGTTATTACTGGCCAAAATAACTTGGTTTTATTCCCATAGCTTAGCTAAAGGTTTATTTGTTGATATTTGATCTCAAAAAAACCTTTCTTTGAGTTGGGATGGGAAAACAGCTTAGACATCAAGCCCTTCCTCTGGAAAGGTTTTGTAAAGGCTCCATTGCTTCGGTCAGACTTTTGTGTCTGGGCTCATAATCTGGGAAGAGCAAAGCCGTGAATCCTTCACAGTTATTATTTTATATAAAGTGACCTGTTCTCAGGCTGTTATTTCAACCTGGGAGGTTAGCAAGAGAGATGAGGATAATACCTACCTATAGTATAATGGGCTCTTCCCACTAAGCTCCTGAAAGCTGAAACACTGTGGATTTTCTATCTTATAAATATCCAGTTAAAGAAGAAAAAAGGATCAGATTATCCATGAATTTAAGTGATACTGGGATCCCATTACAAGCAGAAATCTTCTTACATTCCACTGCCCGAAGCATTTTCTTGAATTATTTCTTGCAGAGTTCAGATTGTTGAACAGTGGGATTTGAAGCTTGGAGGAGGAAGATTTAGATACAGTGGAATTATTTGAGATGTGAACATCAGGCAGGAAAACAAACACAGACTTTCAACCCTCTTCAGGACCACACCCAGAATATTTCACTCACCTTGGTGACTCCTCCCTGGCCCATCTACAGGGGTGATATCCCAGGAAAACCAGGGTGCAAAGAAGGCAGGAAGGAAGGAAAGCTGCCAGGCACCTGCTTCTTGTCCTGTATGAGGCTGAGAGACAGAGTACCAACCTCAGGAGCTCAAAAGTCATCTTCTAAATAGTGAACTCAAATATTTTTGCCAGTAGTTACATCAAATGGATCAGAAAGTTGGAGAAAGTAGGTTGGTGGACATTTTATTAATGTGACTGCACAGATTAAGAACTCCATTATTCTGAAGTTTGTTCTTTTCTAGATCTGCCAGAAACAGGATATTCTGGATCCAAGGTTTCCACACATGGAAGAAACATCAAATCACATTACAAATATTCAGGGAAAGGAACTCTGGTTTATGAAAAAACATACTAAAATATCATTATTATTTATCAACAGTGTCCATCCTCAGAGAAAAAAATCTGGTTTCTAGTGTGTAATGCTTGAAGAAAGTACACAGGATGATTTTGAAAAGTGGATTTGTGTTCTTCCATTTAATATTAAATCTGGTTTTCTTTTTTTTTTCCCTGAAGAAAGGAACACCACTTTTTATCTTCTCTTGAAATATTTTTTTTTCTCTAGTTCTGATGAAACTTCACTACTTCTGATGAAGGAGGAAGTGGAGATGCCAGCATTTGATGCTGATTCAGAGGCACCCACCACATGCTATAAAAGCTGCTGCCTGAAAGGGATTATGTGTTCCTTGAACTATTATACGCTTAAGGAGATATGAATAAACTTCCAAATTCCAAAATGATTGAAAAAATAGAAATACTCCCACAGAAAAGAAAAAAAAAAAAAAAAAAAAAAAAGAGAACCAAAAAGAAACTTGAAGAAATTAAATCAATTCATGACAAATTTTGCCAACACATTTCATATGAATGTCAGATGTCCTGGAGTTATTTCTACAACTAGTCTACAAACAAGAACTGTCAGTACAAGAAAAAATGGATTGCATCTGCTTACTCTTTAGTTCCAGAATATTTACAAACCTGTAGAAAAGAATAATCCAAACAGACTTTGGTGTTCAGTAGATGATACAATGAAGAATCAGAAGACTAGCTTGTTCTGCTGTAATTTAGAGCAGTACTGAAGGTGACTAAATCATGCCATACACTGCACAGACCAGACATAAGTCCTTTGACCTCATCCTCTAGATCCTATGTCAGAGAGTGAAAAGCATCTGAAAAGGGACCAGTTTTTCACAGCTTTCTTAGTCAGACATTGTCTCTTACACAGGCATGATGGTCACTTTTCACTGAGGCTACTTTCATCATCATTACTCTCAACCATCTCTTTAAAATATATTAAATAGCTTCAGGTCACCATGCTGTCTTTGGTAAGGGCAAATTATTATCCACTTCTTGGTACAGACAGGAGAAAAAGTTAGACCCTTAGTTTCACTAGTCCTTGGCATTTATCAGAGGATTTTTTAATCAGCATATAATCATAGTGGCTGAAAATCTGAATGCAACAATCCAGGAATTACTGAGCCATGCTATTTCATAACATATTGCAGTTCAGTTTCAGTATAACCCTAAGCTTTATTGCATTCTTTTCTTTAGAAGCAAATTTGCCTCAGGCATACTATTTTTGATGGTCTAGAATACATCCTCCATAAACCTAAATTCATATGGTAAGTTCTTATTCTTAAATCCAATTTTATCCTTATTTTGGAGGAAAAACTAAAGATAAGGATCAGTTTCTACACTTGCCCTTAGCTGCTTCAGAAAAAGGAATGCAAACTGACAAAGCGTCTTTATTTCTACTTATTATTCCAATTACTTATCTGAAGTTTGGATCATGATTGCTTCTATTTATACTGGGAGCCTACACATTGCACTATTTCTGCATGACTGCTTGTCAAACAAACACCTCAAACAACGATAAACAGCTCCCTTTGATAATTAAAAATTCAGAATTTTTCAGGGGAAACAAGTGAAACATTCTTTTTAGATAGAAGGTGACTGAGCTGCGAATTGGAGCTGTATGCCTTAAATTTAGTAACTGAGACAGCTAGAAGTAAAACAAAGTCCTAAAATAAAGATCAGGGCTCACAGGACATAAAGCAAACTTTTAATAATAAAACATATTTACACACATGAAATATTCAAGGTTTGTAACATGCTATGTAGCATGTGTTTGCACTCTGTAGACATGAAAAATTCTTCAGGTGATCTTGTTCTGACTAGAAAGTTGTTCAAAATTAGCATTAAATGAATGGGTTTTTTTGCTAAGGAAGTACACAAAATTGTTCATAGGTAGCTCTGTTTTGAGAGGCTATAAGAAATATAATTAATGTGTAATACCAGTTTTCATTTATTAAAAAGACAATATTTTGGTCTACTACAGACTACACAAAGCACAGACAAGAAAACAAAACCTGAACAATATTGTATGTTAGGAAACAATGTAATTAAGCCAAAGTGACAGTCACGTTTCTATGAGAAAATTAGAGCAGCTAACAGGGAGCATTGACACAAACTGGTTTTAGCCTTCTCCTAAGAACCTGAGGTGTCAGTGACATGCCCTGTGGGTCTGCCTCTCAGGACACTCTTCATGACAAACTTCCTCCTTCACACACTGTGGAGCAAAGTAGCACTAAAGAATTACTTGAAAGTCTGTCAGCCCCAATAAATTTGGACAGAAAGGCACAGGCGATTTTGAGGGAGCAGTACTTGATTTCCTTCCAATGAAGTTAACCTAATGCAGTCCACTTGTTAAGAGCCTGCTGTGGCAAGGTGTTGAGAGCTCTCTGGTTCAATGGGCTATAGTCAGCGTGGGATGCTGAGCACATTTCAAGTTGCTCCCTGAATCATGCAGGCATCCAATATGCTCACAACTGTTCTAGCAGTCACCCTAAAGATTTGCACATAACCCACGGACACAAAAAAAAAGAAGGTTGAAGCATATGGCAAGATTTTAAATTGCTCTGAAAGACATCAGAGAACTTTACATGCAATCACAAAATATTACACATTCAAGTGCTTCAAAGCTGTTTGTAAAAGATCACTGTCATACTGTGGGATTGATTCTTCTGTTATTCTCCTTTTGCTTCAGTAAGCCCCTGCTGGGAATCTGGGGGTGCATTGGCTCCGCAGGTCTCTATGCAGTAGCATTTATTTAAAGATACCAGCAAACAGAGCTGTATTTAGACTGATGCCAGCATAACTTCTTTAGATGTTTAGGCAGGTTTATGTATAGAAATCCAATCTTTTTCAGGTTCAGATTTGTCCTGTCATCTACCCAGGCTGTTTGCTCCAGCTGAGAGGTTTCAGAGGTGTGCATGTTCTCAGACAGATGATAGCTGTAAAATGCTACTCTTGCTCTCAGTCTCTTGCTCCCCCATGCATCTTGTGTAACCTACAAATGCTGAATATGCTATCTAATCCTAGAAGGTCCTTCAAAAACTAATTTACTGCCAGCTTTGATCAGACAGCTGCTTTATCTTCCCCTATATTCAGGGCTCAGAGTCGCACCCCCTTTGACTGACAAGAAGCAAGTTGCCTTACCCTGCTAATCTTTGAGATTGTCACAACAATTCACCGTGTGGCATGTTGACAATGTGGCTAAACTCAGACCTTCTGCTCCAAATGTAAATGTTCCTTACACTTTAGATAAAGGAAAGCCTTTTCTAAATCCTTACCACAGCCATGGTTATAGTGATATTTCTTTTGGTGCCAATATCTGCTTAAGCAGTTCCTCGCTCCTTCTCTCTTCCACTCCTCCATCACCTTTCCAGCCCTTGTTTTGCCCCATTAATTATGCTGCTACAACTGTCTTTCAGGACATGCCAAAGACCAGCCTACAAATAATTTGGCAGGAAAAATGAAATCATGTTTAGTACTGGTCAGTTTTCCCACCTCATTCTTCCCACAGGCCTGAAGAGTGGCACCAAGAGGAGGGTGGTGTGTCAGGCATACACACCAGCTTCACCACTAACAGATGGTCTGCACAGCCATGCCCAATGAACCACATTAGAAACATGATTCACTGGGAAAGTTAATTCAGTTATACAGGCTGACTCACCACAGGTTTATTGTGGAATAGCAATTATGCTACCCTCTACAAAATACCAAGGCTAGTTTGACAAGACAGCTAAGCTGACCTAACACCGTGTCACTGCTGAAACTGGCTGTCCAATCTCTCCCCTCTCAGGCCATGAAGGTGCTCCTGCCCCAGACTTCCACCACCATGGGCACCTGATTGACCCCCAATGAGAGCTGTAATTACATTAACAGATTTTTACAGGGTTCATTTTTTTCTAAATCTAGAACTCTAAACGAAGGCACCATGGGGACAAGTGCCATGCAAAGGAGACAGGGCAGTCGTACAGTTGGGAATGAGATGGCAGGAAAGGGATGAGACTGGCTCTTTGGGTAGCAGTGAGCAATTAAGCTGGTTTAAATTTAGTGTCAAACTACATAGTGACTAAAGAAAACACAAAGAAATACTACCTATCTGTCAGTCTCCAGTGAGCATAAAAGGGCAAGAAAGGTTCATTTTCCTGGCTTAACGTGGTGGCATGTGTTAGAACCAAAGGCCAAAGAAAGTGGATTAATTTCTGCTGAAACAAGAGTTTTGGGAGGATAACAGGCATGGCTCATTAGCTCCACTAGGGGTAGGGGAGGGGTAGGTGGCTTTTCCCCTAGGGGCTTAGATAAACACAGAATTTTATAGGAAAGTGCTTTAAGCAGCCAAGCTTGAGAAGAAATATCAGACTAATGTTTGCATCTTAGCTGTTCTTTCAACTAACAGCAGAGATACACTCAAAGGAAATTACATTATTCATTCTGCTTATTCTCCATCCCATGCAGGTTGTCCCTTTTAATATCCTTTTTTTTACTCATTCTTTGGTGAAAGATTTCTGAAAAGCGTTTCTCTCAGCTGGTGATTTGACTATATTGAGACTTGGGCAGTAATGCCAGCTATGGAGTAAGAAGGGTTAATTAGACACCCACTTGGCCTGAGATTTCCCACTTCTTATATATATCTGTGCACTAAATGAGAGAAGCTAGGCTGTACAGATGAAGAAGGTCTTGTTAGAAAAAATTATGGTGCTTGGAAGTATGCTCTTCTACTCTGAATACCTGGATCTAGCAGAAGGTGTCCCTGTCCATGGCAGGGGGAGTAGAACTAGACAATCTTTAAGGTTCCTTTTAACACTCAAAATTTTATAGTTCTATGAATACAGACACAGGTACAACAACAACAAAAAAGAATTATAGTAAATTGAGAAGATTATTTCTCCCTCTCTCCCCTTGAACCCACAGCACAACATCACCCGTGAGAAGACCTGGATTCTATTTTCTACTCTTTAGATTTGTTGTCTTTTTCTTTTTTTATCTAAAATTTTATAAATACGTGAATAGTTATAGGTAATTTTAAGTTGCATTTGTAATTAAGCTACCAGTAGTTAGTATGATAGAAGCTTATTGGTTATACAATGAGCCACAGGCCCATAGCTCATATGTCTTACATTTAATCAGAACATTGTCTATTTTTATTAGCACCTATTTTAAAGTAGTAACTCTACTGGTTGTAACACTAAATACCTGTTTCAAGCCAAAAGACTCAATGAATTTAGCTGCAGTCTTTGACGGCTTCACAGAATGTAGCAGCAACTTGGACCATGGATGACAGCCAGGGCTCTCTATGGACATATGTCACCAAGCTTGATGAATATAACCTGAGAGGTCATTGAGAGCCTGAGCAGACCTCAGCATGACAGCTGAGCAATTTGTTTAGCTTTTGTACCCTAAATAAAGGTTTAGTAATATACTGACCGCCCTGGTTCGCAGCTTACAGCACTGTAAGTGGAGTTGAAGCCAAGTGCTTCTTCACTGGTGACATGATTTCTCACAGTCAAGGTCTGTCAAGCCAGTTTTCCTTTTAATTCTTCTAACCAAAGGTTTGAGGATAAACTACTGCCATTTTAAAGGAGACAAAGCTGTGACTTCTCTGTTATGGAATCCAGCTCTTCAAAGTTCAGACAGTAATTCCAGGTTGTTTTGTTATCCAGTATTGCTTATTCACCTGTTACCAGCCCCACAATGTTTCCATTCAACAGAGAAAAATTTGCTTGATTCCTACCTCTCAACAAACAGAAATTAACTGACTTGCTTGCAACCATGCATGAAGACATTAGACCCAGCTGCTGTACATCTACAGCGGGCCTCAAGTTAAGATTAAAGCAGTGTACAGTGCCAAGTAAATTGACCTAACCAGCAGTTTTCTCTGGAAAGAATACTGAACAGCACTGTAATATACCTCCTCTAATTTTCTTGTGTCAGCACTAAAGATAACATTAGGTATTTGCTTCACATCATTTACAAGGAAAAAAAGTTTGCATGGGAAAGTGTAGCAAGGAGCTGAAGTAGGAAGGGAAAAAGCCTGGTGAAATGCAGGTTTGTGGGAAAGAATCTGGGACAGAAATAGGGAAGGGCATCAAAGCCTTCCCTTTGGCATTTGCTTTCTCCAGAGCTGACCCACACTGTAATGCTCAGGCTTAAAGAGAACTGCTTGCACAAAGCAATTCAGGACAGGTTCCTGCCTCACTTGAGCAACCTTATCCTGGGAGAGAGCTTGTACAGGGTGCAGATTTCACACTGTTTCCTCGTGCAGGCACAGCCCCGGCAGCAGAAAGCCCCCAGGTCTCACCCTGAGGCTGGGTTTCCACACGGTCCCTGCAGCCGTCACGGCACTGCCGGCAGAGATTACTAATTATGGCAGCGTGGGACTGCAGAGATGACACCTGCCTACCCAGCCCAAAACCTGCAGCTTCCTTCACAGGGCCTCCTGCAGACACCACATTGGAACAGCTGTCAATCACCCATGCCCCAGGACAGATCCCTGCAGCTGACCTGCAAGTGAAATATTTCCCCCACTAATCCCTGAGAGTCACCAAGGGCTCCCTTTAACAACTTAAGATGTCACTATGTCAAACAAAAATGGTACTAATTTCTGGCTATGAAGCGAAAGCTAAGTTTTATTTCCTAGTAATTACTTATATCAAAGGAGAAGAAGACCGAATCAGTGACCTGATCTTTGCTTTTGGTTTTCTTTGAGCCCACTGATCCTTGGGACAGCAACAGCCATAGGAATCACAGCTTCCTAGGGCCTGGCAGCTCCACAGTCCAGCAAATGTGATGTGGTACTGAGCTTGAAGTTATGCCCTAGTGAACAAAGAGCAGTGAGAAAGCTGAGCAGTGAACAGCCCAAGGGACCAGGGATCAAAGGATACTCCATCTCCTGACTTTGCTGGGGTGATAACAGGACAGGCAAAATATGTCTGCTAAATATGGTCTGGAGATGGTATCATCAGTGGGGACTTCTTAACCTACAGTGAAGGCAGAAACCCAAACCAAAACATGAGCTTGGAAGTGTGTTAATGTTTAGCTATTCATAGCCCAGCTGATCTGTCAAGCTATGTACTTGTTCCCTCTGCCAAAAAAAATTATAAGGATCTAGATACTTGGGGTTATATATGAGAGAGAAATCTTAATGAATTCAATATGGCACCTTCATGTTGCTTATTTTATATGGCTACTCAAATACTTATATTTTAAAAATATAAATGTATTCCTTCTGTGGAGACACAAAAATATGGCTATTGGCCCTCTATTGAAAAACAGCTTATGTGGCAATTTTTTAGCTAGATTTGGTTTAAAAATGAACTATGCACATATAAAAAATACATATTTTTCTAAAGAGAGACTTTCAAAGAGCCTTTTGAAAATTAGCTATGCGTTGGAGCCAAATATTTCACAAAAAGAACTTGGAAACAATACACTGGCATTTTTTCCTTGGATTACTCTCAAACAGAGGCTTCTGACTATAATAGTATGCAGCACTTGCATGATACGGACAATTGCCTTGGGACTGAGAAATCAATTCTGCAAAGCACTAAAAATGCTGGAGATCAGCACTTTGTGGGATACCACCGATTCTTCCTGGGACTAGTTAGTTTCTGAGACACTCAAACTGACTTAGTGCTACTGATGTATTTCAAATGTTAAATATAATCTGCAAGTCTTAATACTACTTTAGCAAATAGTTGTTCCTTCAAGTATCTACAGATAAATCCTTTAAAGTCTCTTCTGCAAAAGACCAATGTTTGTGAGTATATACTTCAAGGAAAGCTGTGGATTAACTTTGTAGGGCAAGGTATATGCAACATTCACAACTGTTTTAGTGTAAATGGTTAAATCTATTGTTTGGGAACGGATGAATTAATTTTATAGAGAAAACACTTACGAAAAAATAACCAGGTAGATAGGTAGATGTTTGTGGCTTAGGAAGATCTAATGGCAAATAGAGGATCTATTTTTTTAAAGCCTATATGGACTACAATAATTTTACATTGTCTTGGATTGTTCAGAAAAAAATTAACCACCGTTTTTTTCCTACTTAGCTGTAACACTTCTGAAACAAGCTAATATTTACAGATTAAAGTGTAAATACTTTAATCTGTAAATATTAAGGTACAAAGGTGTTCTAGATAAGTAACTAGAGTCCAAAAATTTTATGGTGAAGATTTAGAGAAGGATAAACGTAAGTAGCTGTTCCGGTCCTGGTTAACCTTCAAATACCTACCCATACCTTGATTTTTCAGAAAATATTGGCTTGGTTCTGAAAAATCAGTTTCTCTGACAATTTTTTCTAAACTGCAGCATCTCTAATCACAAGTCACTTGAAAATTTATTCTTTCTTCCCACTAATCCATTTTGATAACTACACTTTTTACACTTCTAAGTATCAGTAGTGAAAGAGTGAAGAGAGAGTTTCTAAAAGTGAATCTTGTCAGCAAATAAGTCATTAGTATGCCACCTAAATAGCTTCAGTCTTGGCATGCTAAATAGTCATGCTCTGATAAGATTTTGGCATGACCCTTTAATTATTCTTGCAAAGAACACAAGTAATTAAACCATTAAGTACTCAGTTTTCTTCGTTTGGTATAGGAATTGTTCCCAATCAAAGGCAGTATACCTATATGCAGAACATGACTATTACTATTACTATGTAAATAAGGCAGTAACTCTCATCAAGAGATACAAAATGAATGACTAATGCATATTAACTCTGCAAACACTACGTGTTCAGCTTTGTCATTCTCTCAAAATAGGGAATAATGCAATCTGCTCTAAAATGCCTATATAAAGGCTGACGAAGTAAGCTGCTTTCCTTACAGAGTTTCTCAGACTCTCTTCCATAGCACAGTTGGCTTTGTGTGTGTTTGGGGGAAAGGTGTCCAAAAGCTTTGTGAATTATTCGAGAAATCTAAAAGTATTACAGAGGACATGTCCCAGAACACTTTGTCCCTGGCTCAGGGCCTCTGCTCAGAAGCACACACTGAAGGAAAGCATAGTCTGAGGCCCTATAATTGATGCCTACTGGTGATTCTTTTCTTTGCACAGATCTCCAGCACCTGCTTGCTTTCTCCCCATAAGTGCCAGCATGGATGCAGAGACACAGTCGTCTCTGCACTCTCTGTTTCACCATGTCTTCTTTTCTTTCTGATGTCTCCAGATTAGGGGGCTAAGGATTTGGGCTTCAGGTCCCAAACTGTTCTAATCCTGCCTGTAAGTGGAATGCACACATGAAAAATAATGAGTGGAAGTGATCACTTACCTGATATCTGATACAGGAACACAGGATTTCCAGGGTTTACCTAATCCAACCATCATTCTACCACCACCATACTCACCCCTAAACCATATCCCTAAATGTCACATCCAGATGCCACTTGATCATTTCTAGAGATGATGACTCCACCACCTCCCTGGGCAGACTATTCCAATGCCTAACCACTGTTTCAGTATTTTTTATTCCTAATATCAAATTCAAACCGCCCCTGATTCAGTCTGAGGTCCTTTCCTCTCATCCTTTTATTTGAGACATGTCAGAAGAGACCAACTCCAGCCTCACTACAACAACTTTTCAACCTCCTCCAGACTAAAGAACCCCTAGTTCTCTCAGCTGTTCCTCACAGGACTTGTGCTCCAGACTCTTCACCAGCTTCACTGCACTTCTCTGGACTTGTTCCAGCACCTCAATATCCTCTTTGAAATTAGGTGACCCAAACTGAAGATGGGATTCAAGGTGCAGCCTCACCAGCTGAGTACAGGGGGACAATCACTGCCCTGGTCCTGCTGGCCACACTATTCCTGATACAGGCCAGCGTGCCATTGGTTTTCTTGGCCACCTGGGCACACTGCTGGCTCATATTCAGCTGTCTGCCCACCAGCACTCCCAGGTTCCTCCCTGCAGAGCAGCTCTTAAGTCACTCCCCCCCAAGCCTGTAGTGCTGCATGGAGTTGTACAAATGGTTATATACAATTGTATAAATTCTGGGGAGGGATGATGGCAAAGAAACAGATATAAATGCTTAGCGTGACCACAGAGACAGCTCTTGGCAGTTTCTTTTTCAGCTACAAACTTATCCAAATTATGTGTCTGAGATAATCATCACTATCTGCTGCTATGTCATCTTCTGCTGCCAGTATAGCCACAGCCTGTGGAAAGGAATTGAGACTAACAAACTCACACAAAAGTTTAGCCTATTTCCTAGACCTTCAGGCACTCAGACATAGCCCATGAAGACTGAGAAGTGTGAAGGCACTGGCTATAAGACTGCCTACTCAGCCTTAGTGTGGTCCTTCATGTGTGTGTAGTATGGAACAATCTTTACATACATGCTCATTCCCTCCCTGTCCAATGCCATTCACAAGATGAGCATATTCAAGAGTCGCTCTTTCCCAAACATGTCTCATCACAAACTCAGAGTTTCACAATAAATGAAATGGCAGATTGTAAGGATGACCTGGGAGGCAGCAGAACCCATGAAACCCAGCACTCGGAGAGTGTTTATACTTCCAGGTTTCCCAGCACATAGTGGCTAACTGCCAGCAAGATGCTAAGCATCAACCCTCATTTCCCCATTCATGACATATTCAGAATAATGTCAATTTTCTTGGTGAAGTATTTGAGATAGATGCACCAATAAAAAAGGATATACAATAGGCAGGACTGTCTTTTGAGAGACAGGAGTTTCACACCTCACACAATCCTCCCTTCTCAGCAGAAAGACTGAAAAAAACTCTACACCTTTCATTTTTAAAAAATCTAAGCATTCCTAATCCTTGGATCACACCTGGAACTATTTATTACCAAGATCTGATCCTGTGATGGGATTAGTTCAGCCTCAGTATTACAGTAACTCCACTGTGGTTTCACTCATAACAGGGAATAAAAATACATACTTCTGGAGTTATGTTTCATATTAGATGGTGAGCATATTTGTATGAGCCCTCATTTTCCCATTCAGCTTCAGAGGATCCCATTACAGAGTTTTGTATGGTTATTTTCTACTTCTGCATTGGGTCAAGCTTTCCCCAGGGTACACTTCTAATTCATGGTCCTCTACATTATTATTACCCTTTTGACCTAAATGATTAGCCAAAGTTTGAAGCCCTGAGGGCTGTTTCTATAAGGAGGAGAAAATTATGAAGTCAAGCATCTTTTAGGCATATCTAGTTAAAAAAACACCTCCAAAATCACCCACCCCCAATTTTACTCCTGTTTCCTTCAATGCAGGAGATATACAACAACACCAAAGAAATCTTTGCCTTCCCTTCTTGAAGCCTTTTCAACCAGCACTGAGACCTTTGTAGGACTGCCACAGTGATTATCTAATTCTTTCTTATTTTCACATTCTTTTCCTCCTTTGAATCTTCTGGTATGCTTTTTCTCCTGCTTTTTCCTTTCTTTTGCTTTTGCCCTACTCTTCCAGACATATCCAATTTCCACTGAGATTAATTTAATCTCCAGTCATACCCTTCTTCCACTTAATTCAAGTGCCTGAGCATCCTCGCTTATGCTTTTGTTTCAGGAGGTGAAATGGGCTAGAGTTTAGGGTGGAGGCTGCTACTGTTTGAGCTGCTGCTAGCATGAATTTACCTGTTCCTTAGAGGAAGGATGTAACATTCACCTAGTTCCATGGTACTTTACAAGTTCACGTTTCTGGAATGCTGGGAGACCCTTCTGGTTTGCTTACATACCCCACCCATCTGGCTCCAGCATCTGCAGCCAAACCAACACTTCTGCTGGTTGTACCAGAGCAGTGAGTGATGGCAGCAGTCCTGTCCTCCCCCAGCCTCCTCTCCCTCACTGCTTGTAGGATAAACAGCTGTGATAGCTCAAAGGACAGCGTGGTAGAGGGTCAGGAATGAGAAGCCAGGAGTGGGGGAAAGACAGGACTGTGCTTTTGGCACCGGTGTCAGCACACCTCGCTTGAAGCATTCATCAAACCAGCCTCGTCCATTGACATCTCCCTGAGCTCTGAGCAAGCAGAAATGCTTATAAAGTGGATGCCAGTAGCTGCCAGTTCTAATCTGAGAATGGTATGGGAAAGCTGTGAATTTTTAAATTATGGCAGTTATGTAGAGTAGCACAACTGTCTCAATGCTTTCTACCTGTCACAGTTAAATATCTATCTGAAATGAATTAAATAACTTAACAGAAAACACGCTCACGATGAGTTCCAACTGACACACGGGGGTTTTGGTATTTCATAGCCCTAACAGCTGAAACCATTCAAGATTTTAAGAATGTAGGAACATCCAAAAGACCATTGTGAAAGATAAGTGCAATTTACAGTGACTTGCCCAACATTAACAATGGCATTTGTGGCACAGCACCCACATCCTCACCTCCTCACCCATCTGATTCCAGTGCTTTCTCACAAAGGGAGTCCAACTATTATCTTGAAAGGGGAAAACCTTGTGTGAGCAAGCTGTAAAAATAGCTATAGAGAAGCACATCAGAGAATGCCCTGCTATTACTTCCTCTTGCAGATGCACATTTTCAAATAAAACTCCAGCACCAGTTCTTGAGGCAATACACGCAGCATTCTCTAAACTGCCCAAGCAGTTGTGCTATACCTGTAACCCCAATCTAATAACACAAATATTAAAGCGGAAAAAGCTTGCATAAAATCTATATTACCACATTAATCTCAAAAGGACATTTGGCTAATATAAAATTCAGCATCATCTTCATTGATGGTTCAGGGAAATAAAGTTGTAATAAATTGCTGCAAGGCAAAGTACTAATGATTGAATGAGGCTATGCAATTAAGATGTAAGTTTTTTAATCACCTTTGAGGTTAAACATAGAAGAATTATGAGTAAAAGGGCAATTAAATGCCAGAACTTTCAATCTCAGGTCTCCTCATCAAAGATTCAGTTACCTAAATTGTTTTCCACTATTTCAGAGGAAGAGCTGGGTGTAACAATATTTCATGCCCCACTAGAGGAAGTAAAGAATACTCTTTCAAGCAAAAGCATTACCAGGCTATCAAAATCTTAACAAAGAAAAATAAACTAATCAAGATTGATCTCTAGGGCTCTGAAGTTCCTGAATTCCTAAACGTCCACATTAGGTTGTAAAAGGGAAAAGTAGTGCAAAATGTAGCCATTATCATCTTTATATCACATCCTCAAATAATATGTATCTTAATGAAATGCGACTTGCATCAGCAGTGCATTTGATATTTCTGTATTTGCAACTTTTTATATAATTTCACATGCTCAGTTTAAAACTACTTTCCTTCTGAAATTGTTTAAGATTTATTTTTGAAGATAAAGGTGGATTCACTTATGCTCTGATCCCACAGATGCTTATATATCTGACTGTCTTTGAGTAAAACTATTCAAATTTAAGTCAATTCAAGATTGTCAAGCCACTTTAAGTTTTCTTCAAGGGACACATGACAAATCCTAATATTTAGTGACTGAAAAAATAACTAGCTGCAATCTATAGTTATTTATGAAAGTTATAGGAACATGCTATTCATAGTATCGAAAATAGCAAACTTTTTCTACATTTCCAAGGACTGTTAAGACAGAGCAATTTAATAACCTGACTTGTTCTGTGAGGTTTTGTGCCCCTGTCTCTTACAGAAAAAAAATGGGGAAAAAGAAATATTAGAAAAGAGGTTTCTCACCCAAGATCAGTAATATTCCTATTACTGCACTGCAAGATTTAAACTACTATATTTTCATAATATAAACAAATAAAGACCACATGCAATTTTCCCTTGGGCAGAATGAAAAAGGGAGAAAAGAAAAGAAAGAAGCACTTTTGACAGATGCTAGTCACTTACTACATGATAAGCTGTTAGAAGGCGTATATATTTCAAAATAACTAAATAAATTCAACATTCACACCAGTTTGTTGCAAGAACTCACTGTTTTTATTTTAGACTAGGAATGTGTTATTTTGCTCTAACTTAAAATAGCCACACACAATCCTTCTTTAAAAAATACCACACTGAAAAATGTTCCTTCAAGATACACGTGACAAAACTGACTCTCTTAGTGATGGAAGTGAAACCAAAGTATCCCTAATTAAAAACTTACCTCCAAAGTGGACAGAAGAGTTTAGGAAGCTGGGAGAAAAAGAAGTATATGAAAATGTGGTGCTTTTTATCTCATGCAAAATGTGCTTCTTTATCTTCTCCTCATTTACACCTCTAACCCTGTAGCAACAGTTGCAGTTGTACTGTACAAATTTCACTGTGCACTGCTTTGAGTAATTATTGTTATTTACAACTGCCATTTTCATCAGGTAAAAAGCCAGTTCTCTGACTTTCAATAAACTTATAAGTCTCTTCCCAGAGCTGTTTATAACAGCCTTTCCAGCTTAACATTTCTGAGATATGTAGGCAGCTTTCCTGACACGTGGAAAAGAGTGCGAATTACTGGAGTATTCAGCATCATAAAACACAGTCACTGGTATAAAAGCTGAAAATGTGCATACCAGCTTTTTATTGTGCATTTACAGCCCAATTCAAGTTTATGAATAAAGTCTCATTAAAAGTTGAATTATTGCATATTAGGTACTCTGGCATTATAATAACACCAAACCAACAACCAGAATCAATTGCATTTCTCTTGGCTCTATGCAATAGAGCTCCTCTCTGTACATCTGTAATTTTTAAAAATTCCTCCTGCTCCTACAACAACCTTCTGCTAATTTTCTTCAATTTTCTGCTCCACCAACTTAAAAGTCATTTCCTTAAGAAAACAGATGACAGACAACCTGAGTGACTGATTATATTGTGCCATCACTTTGTTTTTTCTCTGAGGCCTTGGTTTAAGAGGATGGATGTTAGTGTAAATGACAGAAAGGGGAGCTTCGCATAGGATTTCACTTCTGTTCAAAGACAAGCTAATGCAGCCTCACTGAGGTGCAATCAACTTGACAAATGGATGCTGTGCAGCCCTGTGCCTCCCACTGAAACCCGAGAGTCTGATTTACACAATATTCCCCCTGTAAACGGAGGGAAGCCCAAATTCCAATCAGACTTAACGCTGCTCGGCTGTATAATGGGTTGATCTGATAATTCCTCCCATATAATGAAATCTGATAATAGTGGGAAAAAATACATCAGAGAGAATGGAATACATTAATGAACTTGTAAAAATACACTTAAGTCTTAACAGATTTAATAAACAGAGGAAGGATGGCTCAAACCGGGAGACTTCATATGTGGTCAGCAGTTCTTGGGTTTAACAATGAAGCTGACTGAAAATACAGAGTTTCTATTTACAATTGACTACATTCACCACACCTTTTTTCAGATGGCCAGGAAATGACAAAAAAAAAAAAAAAAGCATTTAAATATCAAAGTAAGCTTTGTAATATGTTTACATGTCTTGGCTTGTTCTGTTTCCCCTTCAAACTAAACTAATTCTATGATACAAGTTGTTTTCTCAGGAAATGTGAGTCAGATAGAAATGTTTTCCTACACGAAAAACAGCGTTTCATTTACTGACTGGAAAGAATAGGAAACATTTGCTTTTAGACTTTTAAATTTTTTTTGAATTGAAAAAACAAAGACAATTCCATTTCAAAACACTTTTCACACAAGTTTGACAGCTGGCACAGAAATTAACTGAATGTTTACATAGAAAAATGTGGCAGAAATGTCTATTAAAATCAGTACTTTTTCTGTATCATAATAAACTACTCCGATTGTCATTGTTCTCTGCAAATAAATATTTTGCCTTAGCAGCTACAATTGTGACCAGAAGCTGTTCTCATACATCTACAAGTTGAGTAGTGCAGAATTTTTAGGGTTTTATTTACTTTGCTGTTGTCACAAATAAAAGAAAAAAAGAAAAAAACTTATGCAAACATTTCATGCTGAAGTGAATGGATTTCAACAGCTGCTGATTTGGTGACATCGAGAACCCCAGTGGAGATGTCCTGCTGAATTAACGTCTTGGAAATGTTAAAAAGAAACTTCAAACAGCCCTTGTTTAGCAGGCGGTCGAGGCTGGCTCTCGGTGGGGATCATGTGAAGGCTAGCAGAGCAGTCACTCAGTCATGAATCAGGCTTGTCAATAGTTGCCTATTTTCTCAACAGGTGTCTCAATCACACATCATGATCCTTCCCCCATAGGCTTCTGTTTAACAGAAATGGCTCTGGCACAGGACCCTGCTTTTCCTTATATGAGACATATATTGACTTCTTACTTAGCAGCTCCCTCCTCCAGCCTCTGCTGAGCTTTGTGCTTGCTATAAACATGTTTCTCTCGCCTGCGTGAGCCAGCAGGGAAAGAACGAGGACTGTAACACAGGAGCGAGGAAGCTTTTAATCCTTTGTTATTGCTGCAGATAAGCACGGCAAACACCAAACCATCACTCGCTCTTTTGTCAGATAATTATCAAGTGCTGTTATGCTGAGGTACCCTTTCTGAATCCCTGTGCAATAATGCACTCGGTACTCAGACAGGAAAAGGCATCACTGGCAAAAGATACCTATGCTAGCTAAAATTGTAGGGAAATCCTTCATAATAATTAAACAAACAAAAAAACAATTATTAAAGTTTAAATTAAATCCCAGGAAGCCACTTTCAAGTAGGCATTTTTAATATAACTAACTTCTAATCATTATTCTTTACAGTAAGTTTTGTAATTAAATTAATTTTCTTAAGTTTTGAAATTCTCATTTTTTTATTCAGGAAACTACAGAAGTAAATCAAGTCCCATGGGTCCCAGATGTCAGAATCCTGAACAAATGCAAGTATTCACAGAAATTTTTAAGTTACATACAGTTTTTACCCTATAAAGAAGTGTTTCTATCTATGCTTACCCCTATGCTCTCTGAGTCACATCGCCATTAAGCAGAACAACAAAAAGATTCAAAGAAACTTTGCTTGGCTTTTCTGTCAAAAAACAACAAACCAGTAAATATTCTACAACCCATCTTAAGCTTGCACAGATGATAAAATTTCTAACGTATCACCAAATTACTCCGGGCTTCCTATCGCTACCTTTGTTTTCCAACTTTACCTATTACATGTACTGAAACTGCTGATGAGCTAAAGCAATTTTCTGTATTTCTAGGCCAGTCTCTTCCTGTATCAATGGAAGAAGTGTGCTTGCAAAATAATGTGGGCTGGTTAGTAGCAGCATGCTTCACTCTTATAGTAACAGCTCCTGTAGAAACTACAGCTTCTACATGACTTGAAAATAAAACATAAAAGAAGATTAACAAAAAAATATATCAGCTTTATGTAATGTTTCGAAATCATAAGCTCCCTTGTATCAGACTTTATTGAAACGTTCCATAAAGAAGGTAAACTCTCCAACTGTAAGACTGTATACAACTTAATAATTTTGAAATATCTTTGAAATGCACATCAAGTGAAGTTAGACAGTGAAATTGGTGTAGTTTGATCATTCCAGCTGTATGTCAAAATTCTTCCACATTGTTGGATAACATGAAAGTGCAGCACCAGTTTCTGTCACCCTCAATTTAAAAACTTTTGATATACTACCTCTGAGCATGGAGTTGTTTAAATACTATCTCTAACATCAGTAAACTGCATGTACCACCTGCACCATGACTTGAATTACTGAAACACAACACTACACAATTAAAGAGATCTCAGATTTCAGCAGAAAAAACATTGTACTGGAGAAATTTATAGCAAAGGAAAATATTTAAAATGTATTTCAAACGTGAAATTTAATTTGATTGTGTATCTGATGTATACTTCGTACTGGAAACACCACAGTGACAAGATATTTTAAGTATGTTGATAGAAACTTATAGTCTGGACCAGGTCTTGAAAATGCTGTGTAAGTGAATGACTTTACATACAAGTTACTTCTGTGAATTAATTTTAACTACTCACACAAGTGCTTTGTAATGACATAGAAGTTTTTGCAGTTTCTGTCAGAATGAATATAAAATATATACACTACTTCCTATGTAGACAGACAGCATGTCAGTATATTCTTTATTTTTTTTGCTCTAGGGTAATTTGGAAGAGCTCTGTTCCTAATCATAGTAGTAATTTTATTATATTCAACACTGTAAAAGTATTTTGACATAGGACTGGACTAATAAATTGGTTTCAACATCATTGCTCAAATGGATGCTGCTTACTGCACATTTGTAGGAAAATTTGCATTTTTTAAGATTTCTTCTCTCTGTAATTTTTGACACTACATAAGGATATTATGCAAAGAGTCTGCCAGATGATTATTTAGAGAACACAAATACATTCTCTGTTAATGCAGCCTTTAATGACACTTACTTCGAAAACTTACTGGGCACTGATTGATTGATTCTGAATGGGAGCCCAGCCTCATACAAACCACATCCATCAAAAGCATCCTAATCATACCACCATGTTAACATTTTGAACTTTACTTTCAGTACTTAAGGAATGGAATTCATGAAATAATCAAATTTAGGGGAAATTGACTCTTATTTTTCATTTATAAAGACCTACTTTCAACACAGATAAGGCATTCTTGCTGAATTCTCTGCTTTCTCCCAAGCCAAGAGTAAGAATTGGTAAAAAGGGAGTAAACCCCTAACACTGACATGTAAGCATTGTAAAATGGAACATTCTGTGGGTAATCCACAATGATGCAAGTTCCATCTCATTCAAATGCAGATCATTTATTCCAGAAAAAGACAACATTAAAAAATTGATATCAAAAGTAAGGCAAGGGCTACAACAGCAAATGCTTATGCACATGGTCACAATGATATCAAGAAACAGGAAAGTGTTATTACAGGTAGAGATAGCCTTAATATACCAGAACTTGATCACACTTAGCTCTAAGCTCTAAAGTTTAGAAGGTATATTGAAAGATCAGATGTTTTCTGGAAAAAAATAAGGCAAGGACATAAAATCTTCCCTGTATTTCAAGACTAAAGAATCTTAAGTTTTTCTGCTTATGAGACAAGGTGTGGGTAACTTGACAGTAGACCTGCAATACCTACAATGAGGGAGATTTGTTGGGAGATGTCTTAAAAGTATCAAAGACAAAACCAAGATCTTGGGAAAGGTAGAGGAAGATGAGATTAGAAGAAAGGTGCACAACTTCCCCCCAGAGCAGAGAGGAGTAAAAGTGATACTGAGATTTTTCTTTCTTCTGTCAGACAAGAAATGGAATGGAAACTTCAGATGTACCCTCTGAAACACTATCTTTAGCAAGTTTCCAGAGCCAGTGCACTACACCAGTTACTCACACTGTCCAACTCACAACCTGAAAAGACATTCTGACTTCTTAACATAATGGAAACCAAAGCATGGCACCTGGCTATACCACTTTTAGCTAGCAACGTGGCTTGTTTACCTTCTAATTTCTACTTGAAATGTACTGCAAATGCAGAAGTTCATAACATACAACCTAGAATCTTGTTTCATCTGATAAAGACCATCCCCTTAAAAACTGCACTCACGATCAAACCATCAGTCAAATACTAGGCTTTGATACTCTGGGCTGCTGCTCTCTCAATTGTGGGTGATTTGCGATCTGGAACAAGGTTTTAGGAGGGAGGTCTAGGAGGGAAGTAAGAGGCATTACTCAAAACAAGACACTGCTCTTCAAGATACAATCCAGCCACATATCTGTTCTCAGGACAAGGGACATTAATTCCTGTAATTTCAACAGTGAGCCTTTACTTTTCTATGCTTCTCACCACCTCTTTTTCTACAATTATGAACGAAATTTTCCTCTTCAGTCACTTTTGTCCAGCTGGAGGCAATGGGCATGCAAGTGCCAGCTACAATGTTTTGTAAAACAAAATAGAAAGAGTAAAAGGGAGTTCAAAATACAAACTATTCATTCTACTATAAAAATCATGAGACAGCTGGAAACTGCAGCTTTCATGCACCCTGGGCTTTAAAAAAATAATTATAGGAACATCAGTTCTTAACATGACTCTGTTCAGAGATGTTGTGGTTTAGTCTCAAGCACTTAGAAAAGCGCCTAGCCAAAACAAAGATGGGATCCTAAGCCCAGACTATGTAGCTAGGTTTAGTATTTCACCTCAGATCAACCTTCACTCACACCAGCTGAACTGGCATTTTTGACCCTGTACCTTGCACAGACCAATCATGTGGTAATCTTACGGAACACCTCACATATAGACCTACATGAGTATGGAAATGTTTACAGGATCAGGACATCTGGCCAGAACTTTTTCATGAACTAGTGTTTTAAAAGCTGTATGTGCTCTTTTTTATAGATACTGTAGTATAAAGTATCTCAAATCAGAAGTCCAGAATTAGAGGTTATATTTGAAAGGTAGCCTTTAATTTTTCTCACAAGGCCTTGATTTGTACTTTAGACTTTGGATCCCAGTCTGTATTATTTTTAAAGCTTCATGATTAACTCCTAACTTCATTAAAACTGCGCAGATGAGTGCTACTACATTGTTACATATAGCACTGTCCTTAAGCTGCTGAGGGAACACATCTTACCTAAATAACTCAACAAGTGATGATAGCCTTTGACACAGCTTCTGGCATGCTGTTACATCACACTGTTTCATACCTTCCCATGCTTTCTTTCACTAACAAAATCTTTCAGGCAAATAATACATTCTTTTTTTCTTTTAATTTTACACATTGCTTAAAAAAGCTACTTTTTTATTTAATTAAAAGTCTCTGATACCTTTTAATCACTTTGCTTTTTTTGTCTAAAGTTGAAGGTTTATTGAAAAATAGCAGTTTACTCCTAATCACTTTTCTCACTGTCGTGATCAGAAACTAGATGTTCTAAGATTTTCCATAATTTTATCAAGTTCTATCCTCCCTGTTTTTTCAACTGGTTTCAGTACTGTTCTCTTCACTTCACTGCTTATTTTGTCACAAATCCCAAGTTTTACTATAACCCAGTGCTTGTTATATTGCTGTATGTTCTGGAGGCTATTGAGATATGAAGCGCTCTTGGCATGTTATTCTAAAAGGCATATCTTGTACACAGAAAATAATCTGCTTCTGAAGTTAACACTTAGCTTGCTACATTTCCTTCCAGATGAAATAAAGTATAACTGTGACATTTTATTTGGTCATTGGCTTGATGCAATTTATTTGGGGCTTTGACAGGTAAATAAAATCCTGCTGTTTACTCATGACTTGCCAACACTGTTAGGATAGGAAGATGTATGTCTAAACATATTAAAACAGAGATTCATAAGGCAGATGCAGTATGACCAGTATGACCTAAAAAGTCAAAGTGTATATATATATGTGTACATATATCTTAGAGCAGTCATTTCTCTGTATGAAGAACTAAGACAAATTGCACTGAAAAGGATTGTGTCAAGGGGTAAGTGTGGACATCCACTGCCACACTGCTCAACTGACTCTTTGAGAAGCTGCTTTGCCTCTAAAACTTCACTCATGAACTTCCCTCAAAAGTTCAAGTTATTTTCACCAAGCAGCTCCAGTCATTTAAAGCTATCAGCTTTTGAATTTATTTTTCGTATTTCATTACAACTTTGTTAAAACTCTTTTTAAAGAGATAAAAAAACTGAGAGTCCAAACAGCAAAGTTTCTGTAAAATCCCAAATACTGTTCTTTGCTGAATATTGATCTTGTATCACTTAACACTCAGAAACACTTTAACCTGAAGAGTGAACAAAGCCATCAAAAATAGGAAGGATTCAGCCAAGATCTTTATTTTTCAGGACATTAAACATACTTCTTTTATTCCAATTAAAAGTTGCAGCAAAACAAGTTATTTGAGAGAAGAGTACGAACTTTGACTCTTTACATTTGTATTTGTCTGAGGTGTTACCTTTTCTAAATGCAAAATAATTTATTTAAAAGTACAACTTTCCCTTTTATATGAAAAGATAATATATATTGTCCAAAACACAATTTCCTTACACTCTACTAAACACAGACAGGGATGGCTAGAGGCTACAAATCTTTAGGTTCTCCACTGATGCATAAACTAAACAAAAAAGACAACCTTACTTGTTTCAGAAAGCTTTATTAGAATAGGAATCTTTGAAGACAAACACAAAAGATTCTAATATGTTTAGATTTTATAATGTAAACAACTAATTTAATGCATCACTAACAATATACAATACTCGCCATCTTGCAACATGAATGCAAGGAAGAAACTGATGTAATCTGTGAGATATTTCAAAATAATTAATTTGAGAATAAAAAGAGAACTTTTATTGTGTAAACTCTCCTTGTTTGCCTTTTTTAAAAAGATCAGAAAACTGCAGCACTTGAACCTTTGTTAAATGAAGGTAACAAGCAATCTTTTGAACCGGCCTCTAAATTAAGAACATGTAATTGCCTGAGAAAGGGTATTTGATCAAAAGGGTTTTAAGTGTTACTTATCAGGAGAGTTCCAAAAAACTCAAGACTCAGTTTATTTAAATGAGGGCCAAGAAACTTTCAAAATATCTTAAAGTAGTTTGACATGTCTAAATTGTGTCTTTGCCAGAATGTCAGACTTCCTTGCTAGTATTTTCATTCTGTAAGGGCAAATGGGATTTTAAGCACTTTTGGATCAAGCCAATGTTTGATGCCTCCTTTTAATTTCCTTAGCTCCCTCTCAAACACACATCTTCTTGCTTAATTCTTTTGCAGCTTATAAAACTATGGCAAACATTCCTTTACCCTTTTTTTTCTATTCTTTTCCTCACAAGCATGGACATGATGATAAAAAAAAAAAAAAAGTTATATACACTGAGCCTTTACTTTTTATTTAATTTGAAAGAATGATCCTGTTTTGTGGCATTCCAAAATCAAGCCCCAGGTGCTGCAGCATTATCGAAGCTGCACTCAGAGGCACAAAGGTTCATGTATGTCCAGCTCCCCAGTAAATCACTGATAGTGTATTATTATACCACTTCACATAAATGACAATGAAGTATTGAATAAACCATGCCAACATAAAAATCTCCTCAAGTCATAATTTCATACAGCATGCTGTGCTAGAAAAAACTACCCCAATTATTCAAAACAATACTGAAGTAGAAAATATTTAGGAGGGATTATGAAATAAGACTGACTTGCTGAACAGCCCAATGTTTTGAAGAAATGTCTAAACAGGCATCCTATGACCTCACAAACCATCTAAAATCTTTCCATTACTGGGATAAGCCTTATATCCAGTATCAGCAAAAGTTGTTACTTTCATCTGAGTGGCTGAGGCGTGGTGGGTACAGGGACTTCTCAGAGCTCCACTGCTATCAGCACAAGAGACTTGAGGCTTTGGTACTTGTCTTACTTTATCTACAGCCAATACAAGAGATTCAGCAACAACAGCTGCCAAAATGTCCTTTATGAATCCATGCCATGCTACCAAGTTTTAAATGTCCTGAAACAAACGTAAAGGTCTTTTACAGACAGCTGAAGAGCTGAATGCTGAGGAAAGAGAGAACTTGATTTGTCTGCATGTTATGCTTAGAAAAAATACACAAGGGAGGAAGAGAAAGACTTTCCAGATACTGCTGAGGAACACAGTGACTCCATTTGAACATTTCATACTGGCTTAAATTGCCTTTGTAGCTTGGTCTGGCAGTCTCAGCTCCGGATCCATGTGGCAACATCCACCCACGAGGAGCACGTGGCTGGAGGTTTGAACAATGCCACCACCAGCTGGACACCTACCCGGGGCAGGGGTGGGGCTGGCTGTAGAGCAGAGCAAGCATATTCCTCCAGGAAACAGTTATACATTGGAAAGAGCAATTTTGCTTTGGCCAAAACTGCTCCCAGACTCAGGACAGATCTTCTGCATTTTAAACTGTAAATACCTTTGGAAATTAGAAGTTATCTATTATAGCTTCTTTAGCTTTATCCACTTGGGGTGAACACTAAAGGGGAAGATTCACTTGATGGTCAATACTGGACTGTGAAAAATCATAGCTTAAGCCTCTTTAACTCCCAGGAGGATAACAATCCTTCTTTTCATGATTTAGATCAAAGGGGTTAATATCAAATGAGAATTCCATCAAACTTTGCTGCTCATGCAGCTCTATTGAGCAAACTGTTCACTGAGTCAAAAACAGGACTGCTCTGTGGTTGCCACTTTGTGTTCCTGGGGCTGCCCAGCTGTGCCTCTCTGTAGCGTAAGAAGGGTTCCTAAAGAGGGTTCATGGTCCTGTAGGGACAAACATGGAATAAAACTTAAATCTTCTGCATCTTGCGTGAGAGTGTGAACTCCTGAGCTTATTGGTAAAATAGTTCATCATCTTTCCCACCAGTTTTGTAAATCTCAGCCATTTTCTTAGTTTTACTACAAATGCCCAAGTACAAAATTAATTATTTTTTTTGGCTAGAAGCATTTTTTTCTTTATTTTGGACCAATTTGAACTGTTGGGGTTTTTTTGAGGGGATAAAGGATGAGAGAGGAGATTTTGGACTGTAAAATCAATTATTTGTACAGCCGTAAGGATCTGTGGAAAACTAGGTCTCACAGTCTCTCTAATGATGGGAAAGAGAAAGAATGAATATGAAGAAATATTGATAAAATTTGAAGTTCAACTTAAGAGCTCACTGCATTGGTTTTGCTTGATACCTCCATTCTAGTGTTTATTATCTCAACTCCTGGATCCTTGAGAGAGAGAATTACTTGGAAGCAGTCTCACATTTAGCATATGTGAAGGATCTTGCTGGAATGAAGCATTAGTATTAGAACAAAGGCAGTCTGTAAGGGCTGTGAAATGGAGGACACAAGAACATACAGAGCTTCTGGGGATACAGAAACTCCTCTATCAAGTAAGGACATTGGTCATTCGATGCTTTGAAGAGAAGGCTGTTTGGTGACTCCTTCATGTCTCAAACAGTGGGATCTTCTGACTCAATGATCTTAGAAAACCAGTGTGACTACAAAAAACCTGTACAGATAATGAATTTGGAAGCAGACAAAGGGACTTGGATTTTATGTTAAATGAGCTATAGGAAAGAGTATAAACACCTTTTTCCCTTAGATGTCTGACACTATCCATAGGGCATCAGTGACAAGCATGTAAAAAAGCGAAGTGAAGTCATTTTCTCAGGTAAACCATTAGTCATCAAGCCAGGGTAAGTCTTCAGCTCTTTCTTGATGGGGTATTTTAAAAAAACCCCCAAGACAAGAAAGCAAGCACGGATGTCTAGGAACTGAGCTTAATCACAGTGCTCCTCAACATTGCTCCACAACTTTCTTATGCTCATACTAACAAAATTACCTGTTACTAATGCCTAATTACTAACTAGTAATTACTTATGATTCCTGACCTCATTTATTTCCCTTAAGTCCATTGTCAGAGCATTTATTATGAGATTCTGGCTTCTTGAAATGAATTCTTGAAATGAAGGGGTGTAGGATGTCAAATTTAGTTTCTGCTTGCACTGTGTAGATCAAGGGGTTGAATGACAATTGTGAAAACCTAAAACTATGAAATTTCATTTGTGCTAGATGCATGCATAATACCAGCTGTGGGATATTATTTCAGGAAAAGTGGAAAAATTAGGTGGCAAACAGAATTTTGGCAAAAGCACAGTTCTTCAGATGCCACATGTGCAAATCATTATTTTGTCTTGTAGAATGGTTAAGGAAATGTAATTTGAAATGCCAATTATATAATTAGGGTGTTAAGCAACTTCACTGAATGACAAGTGCTTAAACACAAATCAACAAACAGACATAGCATTACTTTGAGCAGTGTGTGGAAAATGCCACGGAACAACTCTAGCTAGCACTGGGTGGGCACCAAAGTTCAGTGTATATATTTCTAATGTCTTCTTTGTCTAAAATGGAGGTGCCTACAAAAGCTGGGCTTTGACTCAATGTTAGTTTTAATTCATAACTTTGAAAGGCTTTACCAGACCTAGAAATTAAAATGGACAAAACTACTAAAATTAAAATGCTGCCTGTCAGGAGTTAAAATGAAAAATCTAGATCTTTGTCAATCCCAACTGCAAGACAAGCTACTTGGGGGTGGGTCTCCTTCCACTTGATTTTTGCCTCTATCTCTGTTACTAACTTTCGTCCAGTAGGTGTATGCCTATCCATTTTTAGCTGCTGAGTAGGAGAAGAACCTACCTCTGTTGTCTTCCCCATGTTTTTCCCTGACAAGGAAAAATCTGTTAGATTTCTTGATAATACAAGTGGGCTGAATCTCCTGCTGAAGCGTGACAAGGCAGCAAACTGACATTTTTAGCTTTTCCAAACTTCTCCAATACCTTTCCCTTTTAAGCTTCTTCCCTTTCCTAACAGCCACAGCAGCAAGAAAATTCAAGATTTTTGCATTCCACCATTGTCCATCTGAGCCTAAAGTAACAGCAAAACAACCAAACCAAAACCAGATTGCAAACTTAGGATAGCGAACTGCTGGCCTGTGGTCCATGGAAGGTTGGCTCATTGTATGTTGTTAATGCTTCTCTTTCCACATCCACATGTTACACTGCACTGAAAGCTTGCTAAGGTATTTTAATGCAAGCAACTACTAAGGGTGCAGTTCCAAAACAGCTAAACTTTTGCAGGTCAGGGCTGCTAGAGCCTTGTTCTTCCTTCCTCCATGTGCCATTCCTGGTGTCCTATTTGTGCCAGGTCATGCTACTGCACAGTGAAAAGCTTTAAGGGTACTAAAGAAGACAAACATTTCTACAAGAAATTAACTTCTCTGTACCGTTAATTTTTGCCTCATCCCCTTTAAATGACATTTTACAAGGTGGGTAAGCTGAGCCAATAGGTTGCTGCTGTGGAAATGGATGGCTCCCTCTCCTCTCCTCTTGGGTGGGCAGTCCTGGTGTCTCCCTTGTTTCAGCAGTGACATTCATCTAAGCCCCAGTGGATCAGTTCAACTCACTGAGCTGGATAAAAGCTTGTTTACACCTAGCTCAGCAGTTAAGGAAGCAGCCAGGACAGGAGATGAAGTAAATGGGAAAGAACAACCAAGGAGGAGTGTCTCACCTTTAAGATACTCAAAAGCTGCCTCCACACGGCCTGGGCAGGCTGTTCTAGATGGCCTTGTTTCAGCAGGGGCCTTGGACCGGGAGACTTCCAGAGGTCCCTTCCCACCTCAACCATTGTGTGATCCTGTGAGCCTCACCACTCTTGTGAAACCTCACCAATAGCAGTCAGGAGGATATATCACATTTTTTCTCTTTTTCCAACAGAGGAACACAGTCCCAAAAACATACATGGTGTTTGTTCGTCATTAGTTACGAGTTACACGCCAAGCATGTAAGATAGGCAGAGACTGCAACAGTAGCATTTCATACCCTGCTGACATTGCTGTGTAAACAAACATGCATACACAGAGCACTGAAAAATCCCATTATGCATCTTCAGCAACAAGCAGTCACATTAGGAATCTGCTCAGGAAGCCCTGAATGACAGGACTGAAAGAGCCTGGCAAGGAGATAGGCATGCCTTGGTTTGCATTTTTTTCCCCATTCAGCAGTTAATTAGTAACCCACTTTTTGAAAATTAAAGATTACACTTCCTGAACAAATACAAGCATTTGATCTTGGGCTCATCAAGGAAAACTTTAGCAGCTGCCAGGGAAAAGCAAATGTTCTGTCACATACATCCAGACTGACATAATGCAAAACAGAAGATGAAGAATACAGAGAGAATGTACCAATACTTCCATACACAGTGGTGGAGAGCACAACAGATGAGGTAAAATATCAAATAGCAGACAACAATCCAGTGTGCCTAACTAAAACCTGATGGGATGACTCCTTACTGCAGCATCAACCTAAGAGACAGAACAGAAGAGTGAAATGTGGTGCTATACATCAAAAGTTTAAATTTCTGTCCTACATGAACTGGCTCTTTTGGAGCATTGGGCACTCAGCTGTGGTCATGCTTCACCCACCCCTGAAGGTTACAGAGTTGTCAAAAAGAGGGCAGCAGACAGTGAGACCCCCTCCCTTGAAAGAGGAGAGCTAGTTGTGTGAGATGTTTTCATAAGATCAGGTAGAAGTCCTGATGCTGAAGGGGCTGCAATGGAATTGCCAAACTTTGGGAAAACTGCTAGAAAATTTTTACTTATTAAAACTAAAATTTTGTCATTTTATTGAAAAAGCCACCCTGAAGAAATAACCACATTTACAATAAGTAAAGTGGAAATAAGCTGACAAGTGAAGCATATATCACCTAAGGAAAAAACAAAAAGACAAAAAAGGATATATGTATTTTTTAAAGAAAACCTTGACATTTTTTTCATTTTTTGGTCATATGCAGGAGAAAAAAAAACCCACTGTGAAGTTAATCTTAATCTCAACATCTAGAAAATCCTAATTTCTCATTACAAAAAAAAAAATAATTTTAATTGGAAATTAATGTAGTGTCCAGTAAATCATCTGATTTTCTGACCTGGAAAGGTATCTTAACAAAAAACACAACCCCATTTATCTTTTCTGGTTACAGCACTGGATAAATTCTTGTCCTCTGCATACTCACTGACTACACCTTTAGTTATTTCGGCTTCTGTAAATTCCCTAGATGCTGCCTCCTGAGCATGCTCTGCAACCAATTCTCAGACCATAACAGAGATGTGGAGCTTCATGTGTGTGATGCATTTGCTATTATAGTGCAAAGTTCTTTTCAGACCTTAATGCTCCAAGCACCTTCCCTTGAGCCTATCACCCATGTCTTTTGTTCCCTGAGAACTATTCCTGCCCTTCCTGTATTCGAATGCCATCAGGAGCTGCTCACATCTGGGCATCCCCACTCTCTGTCAACCCTGCCCAGAAATGTCTGCTTGCAGACTAGCAATGATGGCTTGACCACATTCCACTTTGCTTGCCACTGCTGTCTGCCAAGCTTTCCATCAGTGATTTCTGAAACTGCTGAGCGTGGCAACTTCCTTTCAGTACATCCCCTCCCTGCTGGGCTCTCTGATCAAGCCTATCTTAGCAGTAGCTCTTCCACTTCTACAATTTCTGCCCCTGCTAATTCTCTTTCCAGATATTTTTATACTTGAAAATTAAAGTGTTATTAGTGGTAGGTTAAATATAACATTAAACAATTGGTATCTTCCTGCAAAATACAACTATTCCATTCTGCACACTGCAAAGTGCAGAAGAGTTCTAAAACTACAGTCTAATATTCAGCATAAATATAATAGATAACATTAAGAAAGCAAGGAATAAAAATATAGGCATAAAATGTTCATTGATATCATTTTAACAGCACAATTAGGTGAAGTAAACAGCTGAACTCAGTAATAAACAAATGGACAGTATTGCCAGTTCCAAAAAACATGCATGTGGTTAAAACCTCCAAAAACATCAGAAAGTATTAAAGCAATGAGACTTTAAGAAACTGCGTTATTCTTTGATCTGCTTCCTGAAATTCAAGTGGAGAACTGGTCACTCTTCAATGAACATTAAGTTACTTGGAATTAAAAATTTACTTTTACAGGCAGAGTACTACATGGCAAGCATTCAAAAATCTCAAAATAGGCCCCTGTTCTTTCTCATCACTAGCAGTGACTTTTAAATAATTTTATTTAAAAATGAATGTTCATATTTTCAATTTGTCTGCTGTTCAGTAAGCCTTAAGAACACACCCAAGATGTTTATTCCTTCACAGCTATGACAACCACAGGAGTGTGATACCCCAAAAACACTCAGTCACTCAGAGCTGTAACATCCAGAAAAACAATTGTTATAAAGCCACTAAAGACAGCAACATTGCAAGTCTATAAAATATATATGTAAACATGGAAGCTGGCTGGGTTTGACACTGGCTTGCTCATGGCATAGCAGAAGTATGTCACTTCTTAGATTGAACCTATGTCACGGCTGTCTTGTTTGACATAGGGCATCAAACTCAACCTATCTACCCTTACAGTGAATCCAGTGATATTTGTTGAGTGCAGGACATCTATAAGAACTTTAAGGTATTGCCTAGAGTCCTCCAGGGAAAACATAAATCTCCATTTCCTTCAATTGCAAGCATTACATCTTCTAACTTACAGTTCTTAGTGTGCCTGCACTCAAGAATTCAAAGAACTCTCCATGTGTCACAGTTCACTAAAACTGGGAGATATTTATTTGTAGCAGTAACAAGAAATTCAGGTTTCAGTAGTTTGAGATGCAGCAGTGAACAAGATGTCTTTTTTTGTTGGGGTTTTTGATCACTCCTTTTGCATAACTCTAACTTTCTCTCTTTATCCCACTTCTGTGGCCTTCAGACATCCACTGTCCCGTTTCCCTGCACTTTCTTCATTTTCTGCCTCATTCCAACTATTTTTTTGCTTATATAGCCTCCTATCTATGATTTTTTTCCCTTTCTATCTCCTACTTTTCATATCTTGAATTTTCTCAGTGACACAAATAAAAAAACTATCTGGACTTCCTTTCTGTTACTTTAAATCACCCATTTTCAATTCGTTCCCCAGCTTTACAATATATGCCTGAAGTCCATCATAAGCCTTGAGGATAGGTTGTATCCAGTCCTACAGCAATGTAAAAAATACCAGGCTTTACTACCATTAAGGAAAAATTCAGCTTTTATTGAGAAAATCCATAGAAAGTGGTGACCATTTTAACTAATAGCTACTTGTAGCTAAATTTTACTGAAAAAAAAACTCCAAAGAATAGTTGCTGTTAAGAAAAAAGAATTTTAGAGTTTTAGTCAGATAATGAGAAACAGAAAAAATAGAAAGAAATAATTCAGGAAAAAGAAATTATGAACCCCATTAAATTTTTATAAAAGAGGTTGGCATACCTGAATGCAAAACCCAGCAAAATATGTGGAGGATAGACTGCAGTGGTGCTTTAGGAATGTTTCCCATTTTTTCTTTTTGTCAAAGGAAAAATGGAAGATCAGCAATTGCTTCCACAATACTGCTTCATGACCAAATGAGATATGCCTCGTCAATCAGACATTCAAAATGCACACTAATTAGTGTACCAGTCTGATATGTTTATATTAATCTGAAATTGCTCAGATGAAGAATGTGGGGAAAATATTTGAACTCATTAAAATCACAAGCTAAACCAATCTAAAGAATGAAAACTCCCTACAGAGTACAGGAAAAGAGCAAGAGACTTGAAAAACTGCAGTGTCAAGTCTTGACATATTTGAAACAGCCAGATAATGTACTTATGTAGGATTGTAACCACTTTGGTATCTGCTGGTAACAAATCTCCCACTGGATATGAGTAGGGAGACACATTACAAAAGACAATTCCAATCTGAAAGGTATTCTATAGTGCTGGAGATGCCACTGGCGACATAGTTTTCTTTTTTTTTTTCCCTTTTCATTTCTATTCCTTTTTTGTTTTTTGGGGTTTTTTTTGATCAGCTTCCACATACCACAGTCCTATGGTTCTTCTGCCACAATATAGTGACAAATAGCTTTTTTATTAGATACTCTCACACAGCACTTTTTATTCCTTTTCCCCCCAAAATATTCCAGAGTCTCATTCCTGAAGTGTTCCATAAAAATACCTCTAGAAATTATAGAATCAATATTTTAAGACAAATGTGAGAAAAATGATCTTCCTAAGCACAGAAGCCGACAATTCCTGATGTCAAACTATGCCCTGCCTCACCACTGAGGCACAAATCACCATCCCTCCACTGAAATCACAGGCTTCCAGGTGATCAGCCCATCCTAATAGCCACAAAATACTATAGACATGATTTAAAAGTCACAGATTACAAAAGTTAAAGAAGAATTTCTAAAATTCAAGTTTTATAGCATACATAGCATCTTGCACTTATTTGACACTTTAAAATGAAGTTCAGTTTGACAAAGGTGCAGTATTTCTGTATCCTATTTTTAAAAGAGTAAAAACCATAAAATCAACCTACTGTGTGTAAAATTGTAGGAAACAAGGAAAAACATACCAAGCACACAGGAACAACAGAGAAAAGGGAAATTTTCCTTTAGTTAGTCCATTAATAGCCCTAATTTTGTCACTAATTCATTAATTCCAGTGCCTGGCAAACACTTAACTTGCTAATGATTTTCTCTATTTATTCAGGTGATGGAAAATGATGCTTTAATCTAGTCCTGCTACCCCCTTATCAAACACAACGCACCAATAGCATCCCTTTTCCCCAGAAAATGAAATTCCCTCTGACAGTTAGGAAAGACATGAGCAGAAATTTGTGCATCCTGTCCAGTGAGTGGATCTATTTTGTGAGCCACGGGTTGGCATTTGGCTTTCAGATTATTATTTTATTTTGCTCTTGGCTCAGATGAAATCTTTGCACAAGTGATGTGGGTTCAGTAACACAACAACCACCCCATCGTGAAATAACAAAACATTTTTCTTTCCATTTTAAGAACCCTGTGGAAAATTACGTAACTAAAACCAATTATGAACATTCTTTAAACTTCAAATTGAAACAAGATGAGGAAATTCCATCTACAAAATGGCCCAAGCAAATTAAATTCTACTTATTTGTGAATGTGCTATGATACAATCTTTATCTGTGTGATTTTACGCTTTTTTTTTTTTTTTTTTTTTCCTTCTCAGAAGAATATCCTGTTTGGAGCACTGAATGGGTACATTTGGGGTGAAACTAATGCTGCACATAATCTGGAATTTCCTAATTTCTGGGTGCTTGACTTTGCAGGCTCAATATGGCATTTTCATCTAGAGGTCTTAAATATATAATTATTTGGATGGCTTAAATGTGCTTTTTGCTTACAGAGTCTTTTTTCTGTTTACATATCATACTCTAGCCTAAATAAATGCTAAGACAAAGGCCAAGCTGGCTGGTAGCCCAGAATGTAGTTGTTACCAAATTGACAGGGACCACCTTAAATTCATTGAAATGTCTAAATATCATACTTGTGTTATAACTATATTGTAAAACCCTATCTTTAGTGAAAGAAAAATGGAGCAGCTTTAGAGCAGCATAAACAAGTTGCTGGATGAAATGAGAATTGAATGTTAAAGTATGGTCTGACTTACCACAGCTCTCCATTTCTGTAAAACACCAAACACTTAAGGGCAGGAAGTATCCTCATGTTACCATGTAAATAACTAATGGGCTTAGTTTATGTTAACAACTAACTTAGGAACTCGCAATAAAAAACCCACCAAACAAAAACATGGCTAAGAGTGACTGAAACTTTTCCCCAAAAGTAACTAATTCTGCCAATTCTTAAGGCAGCTTTCCCTTTTTTTCTTAGAGGATTTTGCATAGAGTCTGATAAAATGTAACGTGAACACAGTACCATTTAAAGATAACCTGCAAAAGCAAGTAAACATGGTAACTTTTTCTAATCTACTGAAGATATGAAAGGTGCAAGGTTTGGTTTAATGCTTTCTTCTACTTGTTTCCTTTTTGCTTTTAATACTTTCAGAGTATCAAAGTCTTGTCTTGCTTTTATACATACGAGTGGTGGAGGAAAAGACAACAAGAATGGAAGTCCCCCTCAGTTCCCATCTGAAGCAACAGGGTGATAAATGATTAACATTGAGCCTTTTTTTTCTCTTCTGGCTTTTTGCCAGAAGCTTGAATTAAATGTTTTAGCAACAGCCAAACAAAATGGGAGTTTTACAAAGTCTGATTAAAAATGCCTTTCCCCTCTCAAATGCCAGTTTCTTGTGACAGATGATGGCTAGAGATGATGGCTTCATCTCTCTGCTTTTCCGACTACTCATAATCTTCTGACAAAAACAGAATAGACAAGACCTGATACACACATAAAAGCAAATAAAACCTTTGCAGAAACCTTACATCTGACTTTAAAACCAAAGCAAGCTCTTCAGGCTTTTTCCTAATATGTCTTAGAAATATGTAAAAGGCAATATAGTTTTGTCTCCTTTTCATTTCACTCTTTAGATCTAATTAGGATTTTAGTAGGGCAAGAGAGGAAAATCCCTGTGACAAGAGCATGCCATATGAAAAGCACAAGATGTGTCGAAATTTTAAATTTACTAATGCTGACATTCTGGCCTTACCAGATATTAATAAAATTACAAGAGTGTGGGGTGAAGGTATTATACCTGGTCATGGCTGGCTTCAATGGAGCTTCCGATACCTTGGAAAGTCATCTGCACAGGAGACAGTGTCAAACAGGTCATACACTCTTTGCCATTTTGTCTATCACTGTAGTGTACCTATAACAGAATAACATACGTAATCTGCTAAACACCAGGTTTGCACAAGGGAGTCATGCTAAAATACTGTCCCTTTTCAACAAGCTTGTAAGAAGAATTCCAGACATTTACATTGAATTCATCTTTAATATCAAAAAAGGAGTGTGTAAAATAGTCTAGATAGTCATATGCTGAACTGGGGCCAAAGTTTCCATTATATGCCTGTTGCATAATATTTGATCTGCTGAGTTCTTGAGATTCTGACATCTTTTAGACTGATTTCAAGATGTTGTATCTATATAAGAAACTAGCTTCAAGTTAAAGTTTCCAACCTACATGTCATTTTTAACAGCATATTGTAGCTTAGTTATAAAACACCCAAGTAAATCAATACAGCCTCCAAAAAATTGCCAATAATAGTTAAAATTTTCTGATTGTAATTTCATTTCTAGTAAAATCCACTAACTCTTTTGACATTACTATTGTAATACATATTTCAATTAAAGCAAAACTACAGATAAAACGGAGAAATCACATTCTTCTTGAGGTGTCTAGACTATCCTTTTCTAAGAGTAACTCGTTCCCTGTAGGCATCAAGATGTGCATCTTGAACCTGAACTTGCATGAAATACAGAGGAAGATAGTGCTTCCACTTGAATTATTCTCTTTGTCTTCAGGTTCCCTTCAGCTGGTTTTTAAATCCCCTAAAGAAAGGATGGATTTTAACATGATGAAACAAAATGAAATTAAATGTTGCTAGTGTTTCATTATTAAGAACAGGTTGCCACTCATGCTGAATTGTTGAAATATTACAGTTCTCTGCATAGCTCCTGACTTCTAGGCAGGCAGATCAGGCACTTTGTTCTACAGGAGAGGTGGAATTTAGTTTATGGTGGTAATTTACATTGACTATGTGACCCCTGTCAGAATTGGAAAGAGAGATCAGCTCTGCTGGAGACAGACCTTTTATGTTAGTATCTATTTACAGCTGTAGAGCTCTCAGACAAAAGGTACATGGTAAAGCCTCATCCTGACTTTTAGGCTAAAAAAGAAGACAGCTAGGAAACTACATTATTCCTAAAGACAGCTAGGAACTACATTAGGTTTATTCCTGTGAAAACAGTTTAGTGACAATATGACAATTGTAAAGCATGTATTAAATCCCTCGTGCCTAACTCTTCTCTGCCACAGGTGCAATTGGGAATGCTTCAACTGAAGTAAAACCAGTGCAAAACTGGTTAAGAGGAAAACAAAGTTGGTGCTATGTTTCAAAATTACCTAAACGACAACACACCGAAACAGTTTTGCCATGGCCAAAAGTAAGATATAGAATGCAAAAGTCTTGTACTGTGTACAGAAATACTGATTTCATTCAGCCCTTCTTAAAGCCTTCTGGATTATTCCTGTCTCTCTTCCTCTCAACCCCCACAGTATGTGCCTACTAAATTGCTTGTGGCTCTCTGCCAGAAAAGCCATACTACTTACTTAGAAACCACAAGAGGCCCCTTCACATATACAATGGTTTAACTTTGATTAATTGAAAGAGGTATGAAGGTATGAAATTTGGCTGACAAATATAAACTGAAGTCCTTTAAATGTCAGGGACTACTGTTATGACAAAGGCTTATCAAGCTTCCACAACTGGCTGCAAAGTAGAGTTTCTGCTGAGTATGTGCTGTGGGAATGTGATGTGAGAAATGCAGCAGCAAAGACCAAGAGGATGTTTCTGTGCTGCAAATATGAATGACATTGCAAAAGGGGCAAAAACTGGTGGCTAAGAAAAGCACATATGTAGAAATGGGAGAATGGCACTTTCTGAGCTGCACAGCATATTTGTAGGCTTAGTTTTCATAAGAATAATATCAGCATACAATCCAGTAGTGTCCACTGGAATAAAGAATGACTAACAAGCTGAAAGAACAGGAGATAGCCAGAGGAAAAAGTATTTAATGACACTGCTATTTTCAATAGCAGGTTTGACTCACATCCCTTTTGGAGTCCCACATTGAAATTGCAATAAATTCAGAATTTTGGTGTCTCTATAGGCTTAACTTTCCCAAAAGGATTTCATTATGCACTTTTGGCCTCATCTCAATATACCAAGGCCTTCTTTTGTAATTTCTCAGACAACAGATCTCTAATTATCTCTTGCTCTGTTGAAGCTCTTCAGCTGAACCAAAAGAAACACTTTCTGTATTAATGATATGAATAGTGATATAAAAGACAAAAGACTGGACTTTAAATAGGAACAAATACAACTTTGTCCTTTCATCAAATCTCTCTAGTCTACAGATTTGTGCAGTCAGAAGAAACATTCAGACTTCGACATTTGGCATGCGTATGCGCAATTTCCCCGTAATCCTGCTTTGTTATTTATCAGTCCAGTTACTACATTCTCACACTACATTATTCCTTTCCCCTTCAAGTTTGATCTACGAGCCAAAATGTGCAGCTTTTTTATTTACCTATTAGAGCAGAATGTCCAAAATAGGCACTCAGAAAGAAATAATAGTAGTCAAATAATTATCAAATAGCCCAAATAGCAGCAGATAGTTCTTGGCTTTTGGCCAGCAGCATGTTAGAAATATTTCAATTTATATGTCCGTGCTATTATTACTAAGTGTGGGAAGAATCTGAACGTCTATAAAACTCTTTCAAGAATATCATATCTTTTAAAGCAGAGCACAGCAAATACCTGAGTCAGTATCTGTGATCAAGGGGTGATGACTGAAGGCTGGCCAAATGCTCTGATGGTGATTACGAAGCCATTACTGAGAGTCATAATGACAAGAAGAACACTTTTCTAAGTTCCTCTGTGCCTTAAAGAGTCAGGAGTGCTTAACTACAGCCCATCTCACCATACCTCTGTTAGGCAGGTATGGACATTTTGTGGACAGACTTCAAATGACTCATCCAAGCTGGACTGGACTGACTGGCAGTGCTGGGGCTAGAAAGCATCATTAAGGCCTCTGGCCTTACCACAATTACTCATTTTCTCTTTCCTTATGTTATGGGGGTAAAAACAAAAGTGTTATGAAAATAATTACTCTATATGTCCAGGACCCAATTTCCCGGCTTCACTTTTTATAATTAAGGGACACTCACAGATTAGCCCAGTGCATCTAAGGATTAGCAGCAATGAAATTTCACTCATTAAAATTCAGAATGTTTTATTTAGATAACATGTAGGCAGAGATTTGATGGAAAAGAATTAGGATCTGGTTAGAAAACAATGGCCAGCATACAGATGTCTCTAGAAAGAGTTGTGCAAGTTTCTGAGTAAAATGCAAGACTCCAGCCTCAGACTATTATGAGTGATTTACATGTAATTCTCCTCCAAGGTTTGTCTACACAGCACAGAGCAGTGTCACCACAAGAAGATCCTAGCAATAATTCTAAATGAGACTGCTCATTTATTGGGAAAAGCACACAGCACTGCCAGCTTTTCTCTTGGTAACTACATACACCTGAGGTAAATCATGTATAGGCAGTACAAGAATCCCAAACACAGCACTCCATGGCGCTGTGTGGGCAGGGCACAAAACCTCAGTGCATAAAACACAAAGGGCATCCCGGACATCAAAATACTGAAATTAATTCTAGAAGTATATTTTTTTGCAATGCCATGGATTTACTCACACATGTATCCATATTCACATGACATATAAGTGTATATTCATTTTACAGATTGCTTCAGTCAGGAACAAGCAGCATGATATGAGTATATATGGAAGGGTACCATTCATTGGAGTGTGTATATAGAAACTTATGTGAAGGTCTGAAACCACAACTTATGCTGAAATTTGGCCCCTTGTTTTTAGTATTTTAAATTACTGAAGAGATGCAAATATTTTGATGGGCATTTACAGCTACACATAAAGGAAGATACAAGATGAATGTGTACAATGTTACATCTGAATGGGGAATGGCAGAGCCAGAACTTTTAACTTTTTACTGCATAAAACTGTATATGAAATTACATTTTAGGGTACTTTTCTCATAATGCTGCTTCTCAAGCAGGAAATTTCCCATTTCTCTCATATTTATATAAAGATGCCTCTTCAATCTACCTTTACTATAATACCCCTCCTTACTTGCAAGTGTTCTGATGGAAACTGCAAAAATATTTCAGGATTTATGTTGCAATAAGCTGCTTTAAAAACTGGATTAATATGCAATTTCAGATAATGGCCATAGTTAAACTGCAGAAATTATTCTGTAAATGCAGTTTTCCTAACTTCAAGAACAGCATAGTCTGCTGGCCTTCAGCATGCATGTCTGAATTTGAACATCTATCCTTTTGCATGGACAAGGGTTGTGGTTTACTGAGTCACAGCTGAGGAGGGTGAGAGACCTATTGTACTACTACTTAATCATTAAGTTTGACTATAATATCCCAAACTACTGTTAGGAACAAGTAACAAGAGTCTGAAGGGAGCAAAAATAAAGGCTACTCTTTTCACACACTGCTGCTCAATGTTCACAGTTTGAAACAGAACTTCTGTCAGGAGAAACATTTTCTTTCTTGAACATTTAATAGTTTAAAAAAAATAATAATACAAATTACAAAAAGAGAGAAGTCATCTGTGACACTGGAGTTCAACTTTCCCAACTGAAAACTAATCTGAGTCAAAGCATCAGCAGGAGTCTTAGAATGCTAGACAGAAATAAACTAGGTAATAAAATGCCATTATGTTCAGCAATGCACAAATCTTCTGGATTGACAAGCCTGGACTATTTTGCTACAACAAAGGATGGTATTCCTTTAAATCTGCCCCGCAAAAGGAGAGCACCCGATTTAGTCCTGAGTTTACAGAATAGTTTCCAAGATTTTACATAGGCTGCTTTGGATTTACAGCAACAAAAAAACCAGAATGGGCTCAGAAGTCAGATGTTAAAATAGCAATTTTGATTTGGACAAGAGTCTCATGAAACAGTTTACTTCCTTTTGCATCCTGGTGAAAAGCTGTCTTTTCCATATGGGTCTTTTATCTTCCACTTTATGTTGTTCATCTACAGTTAGTCATGTCAGCTATTAAAGAAAAAATGAAACAAACCTGTTTGAGCTCAAGTCTGTTTCATGCTTATTTATTGGTGAAGAAATACTTCTGGCACAAAAAATAAATTTCATTTACTTGCTCATTTCAACCATTTTCTCAAAGCCAATTTTAGCAGCTTTCACCATATAGTATTCTAGTACTTAAAAGCATGAATCCTTGTATTATATATTATCCATAGAGGTTTCCTAAGAAATATTAGGTCAGTTTCTTCCAACACAGAGCAGTATGAGAGAGATTCCAAATGCCATTTTTCATTCTTACTACCTGTTTTACAATTCCTTTTTTTTTCAGTTAAAACAAACACAAAAAAAAAAAAAAATTGGGGAAAAAATCCCATCATCTAAACAAATATTTTAAAAAAAGTTGAAAAACAGACACAAAAACCAAGTCCAAGTTGGAAAAAAAACAAAAAACTATCCCAGATGAAATAATAATACATACGATAAAAAAAAAAATAAAAAATTAAAAGAAAAATTCAGAAAAAAAGCATTGAATCAAACTGTTTCCTGCAATGCTGGAGTTCCTTGATGTAGTGCGATTACTAAATATAGTATTTTACTAATCTCAGCAGGGCGCTGGCTAACTGCATGCCCGTCAGATGTTTTTAACGGCCACCCCCTGTGGAACAAATCTAAGGAGCGCATGAAAAACACCCACATTTTAAAAAGCCCCCTTGCTAGATCATTAAGGAAAGATAAAGGCCTGTACATTGGGATGTGATATATAACACAATCATTGTGCCAAGAAAACATATGTTTGATTAGCGCGCCTCAGGTTCATTAATCGCCATGTCTGCTTCACAGCAGTGGGTACAGTTTCCACTGTAGCTACTGCACCAAAGGGTAAAGACACTTGGTAGCTTAAACACTGACAGTTCAGCAGTAAATCTTGAGCTATTCCAACATGCCTCTCTCACACAGTTTGAATAGCTGTATCATAGCTGTATCATAGCTTTAAATCTTCATTAAAATACAGTCCTAGGGTTTAGACTACAAAATAAACCATTACTGCACCATAAATAGGCAACAACAAGCAGACATTGCCACAGGTTACTGTGGCTGTATTTCACGCTCCTGGCTACAGTAAGGCAGATACTTGACATCTACAGAAAATAGCAATGAACAAATAGGGAAAAAAAAATATTTGATACAGTTTCCAAAGAGAATATATAAAATATCTGCTAAATGCAAAGCAAGTGTAGCTGAAGAAGCTTGTACAGGGTGTTTTTCCCCTGCTATTTATATATCCTCTGAATTGAGAGCTCCTGTTTCAGTGATTCATGAGAACTGGAAGGCCGAGCCATGTACTATGCTCAGTCAAGCTCTCTCCGACCTCTGGATGTGATGTTTGGTTCTATAAAAGAGAAAATCAGCTGCCATTATGGCACAGAGGATAATCAGTGCAGTAAGGTGCTTATTGCTCACCTTCCATCTGTTAGATCTTAACTCAGGAATGTTTTGTGTCCCTGCATAGCACATACAAAGTGAGTAATTGTTTACAATGGCTGGCACTGAGAGGTGCAAAGAGACCTGTTTGTCTGATAGGAAATCAGAAGATGAGACTTTCCATTAAAAAAAAATCACGCTTACATTGAAAACTACCTGGCTACCCTGTTCACTTCCTCTGTTCTATAAATAAGATATGCATTTTTTTTCTCGATATAGGAGAGAGTAGTTTAACTACAGTGAGTTTAAACATTTAATACAACCTTCCCCCCAAATAAATAATAAAGAAGTGATAAAAATTAATGAATTACTCAGAAATTAACACAAGGCAAAGCCCTACAAAAGAATGTAAACTATAACTCATAGGTTATTTTGCAGAGACAACTTGTCTGCCATACACCTATAGATCAGGTAAATACTGTGCTTTCAGGGAGAGGAGCTTTAATTGATTTTATGATTCACGGTGAAAGGAAAAATGAAAAAAATGGCAACCCTGAGATCTCCTGTTTTCATCACATGGCCCAAAAAACAGGAGGAAGGTGAGAGGGTATGTTTTGCTAATAACATTCCTGGAGGATGAGCATGATTTGGAGCATTAGTGGAGGAGCCTGTGTCTCGGGTATCAACCTGAACAACTCATGACACGAGAGAGGAACTTGGTTAGTTTGGAAAGACAAAATTGCTTGAGTTTGAAATAACTTTCTAGCAACAGCATGAATGGAAATATGTTCTCAGGAACACTCTTTTTCAGGATGAAGGTTGTCACTGAAGTGAAGAGCGAAGCAAACATTCATGATTCTCTGTTTACAAACCACGTGTGAAAGCCCCAAAAGCTGCGTTAATGAAGGGAGAACAGGATCACTGTGAAACTGTGAATAGAAAATCAGCTGCCTAAATTGGCTAAGAGATCTGATGCTGGTATAGACACTGATGTTGTGCACTAACCTAAAAATAGGGCAGTATGCATAAAGAAACACCCTTCTTTAATTAAAACAAGAAACAACCATTTCACTTCCAAAAATTACCCTGCTCCATTGTGGTTTCAGTTTTGAATGAGAAAGAAGGAGAAGATAGCTAAATAAACCTTCTCTGAAAGCCTTAGCTTCAATCACAGAGAGGGGAATAAACTCTAACTTGTCTCTTTTCTCCTTCTTCACCTTTTCTTGTTGCTTCTCTTTTTAAGGGTTTTTTCTTGAGAGCTGAATTCCCTTACTATAATTAAAACTAAACCCTAGTCTGCTATGAATTCACCACTGCACCTTCACATTTTTGCCAACTGAAACTTCCAGTCTTTCAAAGTTTGGGCTCTATTCCAAGCCAAGGTCTGTAGCTAAGTTATCAAGTCACATTAGGATTTACTGAGAAAGATTTTGGCAGAGAATGCAGTCCGGTGTGTTTAGTGCTGGCTGCAGTATTTTGAGAGATCCTGATAGCTTTTAAACTTTCTCATACATAAATCCCCCAAATTCTAAAATTGGCTATCAAAATATAACTCACATTTTTTCCACAGACCAAGTTACATGCAGGGATATGTGGGAGGATTTCAAATTATTATTTGCAAGATGCCAAGCAGACAAGCTAAAATGTTACCAAGGTGACATCCACACCACACCTTAGGACCCACACACTATCAGTAGCCAGTGATTCTCTGTTTACCTTCTTTCCTTTCAGAAATTGAAACAAAAAAGAGGCACCTGGCTGTTTCTGGAGACAGGAAGAGCAAAACTTCAGCAGTGCTCGAATAGAAGAAAGCTAGTTTAGATAGAATTCTGGCCAGAAGCCAGCTAGTTGGATAGCTTGTGCTAGATTTGCATTTGTTTTCCTAATTCTTCATGCTCGTGAGTCAATTTGGAAACACTCTTGCTGCAGAGAATACTACCTCCTGCAGTATGCTCTGTGAACAAATAGGCTACATTTCCACATTGCATACCTTTCCTTATGGAAAATCATATGAGAATGATTTTTATGTTTCTTTTTTTGCAGAATGCTACCACCATTTTGACTTCCTTTAAGGTCAAAAATAGGATAATATGAACTAGATGGTCTGCAGTCCACAGAATTGTTTCTGAAATAAATGGAAACTATAAAACCACTTCTTGTAGATCTACCTTGGGTCACTGCCATCAGCTGTGGTACTGCCTACCTTCCCTCAGAAGTTAGGTGATTAAGAAAACCTATAAACCAGAATGCAATGAAGTCCAGGTGCTTCATCTTTTACATGAGGCTCTCTCTGAAGATCAATTCTTGCTATCATCTTGATCTGTTTTATCTCTCCCTCTATTTCACATTCCCAACATATTTTCTTTCCTTTGGCTAGTCACGTAAATCAGGGTTTGGAGACCTAGAAGTCCTTTCCTACATAACACAGCCATTTGATGTCAAGTTGCTTTTCAGTAGCAGGACACCTGCAAGTTTCTGAGAGCCAAGTAAAGACTCTCAATTATCAGGTATCCTGGAGCTGTGCAAATCAGAGATGTCCCTAAAATTGTCAATAAAATCCTGCCTGACTTGCTGTCATTCTTGGAGAATTTTTTTTTTCCCTGTAAATACAACAAAGAATAGTAGTTGTCTTGAATAAATGGGTAAGTTTTGTAGGAAGTAATCTGAAAAAAAGGTGTAAGTCTTCTTCCAAGCACAATAACTATAAGTTCACATGGATAAAATGAGCTCTTATTGACTTCTGCCCCGTGGCATTCAGTGGCAAAGATGTTACTGAAGCATAAAAAGCCGTACAAGTTTCGACTGGGATGGAGCTACTTTGCTTCATAGTAGCTTGTTTAGCCCTGTGTTTTGGCTTTGTGACCAAAGTGTGGATAACACACCGATACTTATTGCTGAGCAGTGCTCACACAGCATCAAGGGCTTTTCTGCTTCTCACACCAGCAAAAAGGCTGGGGATGGGTAAGAAGGCAGGAGGGGACACAGCCAGGACAGCTGATCCCAACTGGGCAAAGGGATATCCCACACCATATGGCATCAAGCTCAGCATACAAAGCTGGGGGAACAAGGAGGGTGGGGGGTGTTTGGAGTGATGGTGTTTATCTTCACAAGTCACTGTCATGTGTGATGGAGCCCTGCTTTCCTGGGGATGGCTGAACACCTCTCTGCCCAGGGGAAATGATGACTGAATGGTTTGTTTTGCTTTACATGTGTGTGTGGTTTTTGCTTTCCTTTTTAAACAGTATATATCTCAACCCTCCAGTTTCTGCACTTTTACTCTTCTTGTTCTCCCACACCCCACAGAAGGGGAGTAAGAGCAGCTGCATAGAGCTGAGCTGCCCACCAAGGTATACTTGTAACAATCCTTTCTGGCACCCAGTGTGTGGGGCGTGAGGGGTTAGAGATAACAACTGATGTGATCAGAGTATGCTATACCAAATTTGTATGTTTAGCTATTAATTGTCAGGCTCCTGTGCTTGCCATGGGACTTGCTTGCCTGGATGTAGATGAGTAACTAGTGCTTGCTAGTGACTGCTTTTTGCTTCTGCTGTTTCCTGTTCTCCTTATCATCCTATCCTGCTCTTCCTGGGAACATACTGATAACAGGAATGGCCAGGGCACTGCTGCTGTTCCTGTGCTGGACAGGCTGGAACTCAATGTCACAGGACTGTGACTGTGACTAAAATCATGATGGTACACCCCAAAACATACATGGCCATGGAGCAGTTTATACTAAAGCAGGCAACCCTCTAAAGGGAGAGTGGTCTATGGATATTGGAATTCTGGAGCAGCCACATCCCTAAAGGATGGTGGTCTGTAGACATGTCCACACTGCTTCACGTGGACTGTGGGCCTGTGTGTAATCTCAGACTGGAGAGGGGGACAAGGGGAAGAGTCCATTGAATTGCTAAATCCTATGGTCTGGTCCAAAGGAATGAGGCCTGAATATTGTAATGGAAGCACCTTTAAATTGTTGTAACCCAGGAGCTGAGTTGCATGTCATGGGAATCACTATAGCAGGAACCCCTTGTTGCTAGCCAGGCTAGGAGCAAAGGGAAGAGATTGCTGCAAACCCTATTATGTTCTGTTGTTCAACCCTATAACCTGGCCCAAAGAAACCAGAGGTGGAAAGTGTCACGGGAATACCTTTAAACTGTTGTGACCCAGGATGTGAGTTGCATGCTATGGAAATTAGCACAGCAGGAACCATCTGAAACAACAGAGGACAAGCCTCACAAGATGTGAAAGTGCAGCAGCGACCCAACCCGAGCTGTCTTTGGTGCCCAGTAACTCCATGCATCACACTGCCCCTCCTGTCCTGAGTGAATTGGTTGAATACAGATTGAATAACAGATTGAATACACACGGACTAAATGGACTCAATGGACATTTTGTGGACTTCTAAAGGGGTCATCCATAAACTAAGGCAATGATTTCCATGTATATACCCAGGATGGGAAAGAGGAGTTGGTTAATGAAGGAGAATCTACTGGATAACATGGGACCTGAGCACAGTGTCAATAATATGGAGATAACACTGGTTTTGTCTGGGATGGAGCCAATTCGCTTCATAAAAGCATGTATAGTGCTAAGCTTTGGGTTTGTGACCAAACACTGTTGATAAGATATTAGTATTTTAGCTGTTGCTGAGCAGGGTTTGCACAGCATCAAGGCTTTTTCTGCTCCTCACCCCCTCCCATCAGGGAGCAGTCTGGGGGTGCACAAGGAGTTGGGAGGGGATATGGCCGGGACAGCTGACCCCAACTGACCAAAGGGATATCCCACTCTTATAACATCCTGCTCAGTGATAAAAACTGGGGAGAGGAAGAGGGAGGCTGTTCAACATTACAGCACTTGTGTGATGGAGCCCCGCTTTCAGGAGATGGCCAAACATCTGCCTGCCTACAGGAAATGGTGAATGAATTCCTTGTTTTGCTTTGCTTGCACACACAGCTTTTGTCTTCATCTCAACTCCTGAGTTTTATCACTCATGCCCTTCTGATTTTTTCCCTTATCCCACCAGGGGGGAGAGAGTGAGCAGCTGTGTGGGGCTTAAGCTGCCCACCAGAGTTAACCCACAACAAAAGCCTATAGTAATCAGAACATCAGGCAATACTTTGGTAATTGGTGAAAGTGCAAACTTCCCATTAGAAAAAACCCCCACAGCTTTCAGAAGACACAGAAACTGAGATAATGAGAGCTTTGTCAACCATTTCTAAAGGTGTTTATACTCCCCGAGGGTAAGAGACAAACACTGCTGTTGAGATTATTGTACTGGCCATTAAGCATGGCACAGTACAAGCACGCAGGAGATAATACCCTTCTGCCAAAAGCCAGGCTTTAATACTTCTGGTGAAGAAGAACACAACATCATTCCACACATCACTTTAAAAAAACTGACCTGACCAATAAGCAGAAACAGAGACAGTACACCTGACCAAGATCTAGGGCACCAGGACAGGAAACAGAAGCCCAACTTCACTGCTTGTTTTACAGAAACAGGTATCGATAATATATGGCAGCACAGTCACTCTCAAGCTATTTGAAGGGGGTTAAAGAGTAAGTAATAATTATATTTTTAATATAAATTCAATAATTCCCACTATCCTTTGAGTGTTAACACTAAGACAAATCAGCTGAACACAGTTCCCTCTGGGCCTGACTGTACACTGCTATTTTAGAATAATTTCACTAACATTTGCAGTCTGGTCAATCCTGCTGGGAAAGAAGTTTCCAATGGTTCTGGGACTGTGGGGAAGGAAGGGGCTAAATGTGCAGTTACATACATAGAATTATAGGGAGTCTTGACTCCAAATGTGAGTAAATAAATATTGTCTTTAACAGTCTTATTTCAAAAGTTTTTTTCTCTAACACAATCCTGCAAAAATCTTCACTTTTTAATATGCTAATTTTTCCTGATTTTTTGAGATAGTATCTTCAAAGAACCATTTATCTAAAAACATTTTGCTGACATAGCTCTCAAATCTGTTTTACATTAAGGATGCCAAGAAGCCTGATGCTGTAATTTCAAAAGCTGCCTTTAATTATTATTTGGGTTTTCTGCTTTGAAGAAGTGATGAGACTTTTGTATTCCTCAGCACTAGCCCATTTCCTGGGACTGCAGTCAGTGCACTGACTGTGGCCATAAACTGTGTCCACAGCCAACACATTCAAGGACAGAGCAGTATCATCCGGATTTACATTCTTGTTTTCAGCACTTGCTGCACTTTCTCTCTTTGGCTTTATCTGGAGATTTGTTAAAATGTATCTTTTGATTCATTCATTTGCATGGAGCTTTGAAAATACACTCTCTCTGGCAGCTAACACTGTAACTACAACTATCCTCATTATAATAGATTCAGTGCATAGAACCCGTCCCTTAAAAAACCCAATAAATAGCCCAAGTTTGCAAAACAGTATGTAGGGTGGCCCAACTAGCAAGTGATGTGGAGGTTAGGTATCTAATCTGCACAGGTGTTTATGAAAATCCCAAGCAGCTTCTACCTTTTTAGATGATTTTACAGTTTTAACTGACTTCCTATTAGCATCCATAAGGCCTGTGTCAATTTTGAAAATGGTATTTAGGTGCATTGTAAAATCTGACTTGCTCAGAGAAATCATCAATTATGTACAGATCAGACCAAAACTACAGCTCTTTCCTTGAAATCCACTGAGGATTGAATTTCCCTGAAATTCTCCTCACATGCATACCTCAGTAGTGAGCTCCAAGCACTCCTACACTCATTTCCAAATGCAACCTCCACAAAGTGTTTTGTTTTGTTTAAGGCCACTGTAGGGAAAGGTTTGAGCTTAGGGTGTCAACCCTAATACAAGTGTAGAAACTGAATTTCAGTCTAGTCCTGCCAACAGTTCAAAACCATCCACTGGCATGTATGAGCCACAAGTAAACCTGACTCTAGAGCATCCAGCAGGACCTCTCCTGTGTGTGCAATCATTCAGAAACGTGTGCCACTGGGGAAAGGAGAAACATTTAGAAATGCCACACAATAAAACATTTAAGTATATCCATGTATAAAATGGAACAGTTAATGACTAAACAAATGTGGAGGGGAAAAGAAAATTGTGTAACCATTGCAATTGAAGGAGAACATCACATAGAAACTATATCCTGTGTGGGGTTTTGCTGTGGAGCCACTACGCAGGAAAAGTTAAGACCTTCAAGCAGTGCCAATGGAGCAAGCCAAATATGCCTACAGCCACGTATTGGGACTGATTGTGGGCACTCAGTCCTGGTGTTTTACAGTTTTTACGATCTTTGCTTCATGGAAATTCACAGTGGAATTTCCTACTGGACTACCTGCAACTTGCATTTTGTTTCAGTAAAAACTGGAGGCTCAAGTTATACATGTGTAAACAGCTTTTCTAAATGTTTCCATTTGAACAAATTCTGTGAATAATTTACTGCACTTAAATGGTCAGCAGAAATAACTGTAACTTTCCTAGTCTGGTTACAAAACAATGGCCAAAATACCACAGAGTCACTTAAAAATAACAATTTTACCAAAGCTGAATTTTCCTTTAAACCATTTCCAGGCAAAGTCTGCAAAACAATTAACTGGGTAGATAGTATTCATAAATACAAAGCAAGCACTAAAATGCTTTATTCAGAGTTTGTAAAGGCTTGCTTGAAGAATTTCTGTTTAATTATCACAGGTAATTTGAAGCCTGACCTTTGAAAGTATCCAAGCTAAACACCTGTTCTTCAGTGACACTGAGCTGCTGCTTATCAATTACAAATGTCTTTAGAATAATAAATCATAAAGAATGAAAATGCAATTTTTTACTACTTAACTATACCTTGGCCCCAATAATTTAATATTAAGGGCTTACAATAGAACATGGCTGAGATCATATACAAAGAGTTCAGAAGAATTTAAGTTAAATGAATGTGTTTTAAAGACGTGTCCCCTACAGCTAAAGAAGTTCAAGAAAACCATTCAAATAAGCAAATAACATTGTTTACATTTACAAATGAAACATCATATGAGTATTTATTGATTTTTTAAAAAATTCAAAAAATACATTGTAACAGAACAGAATGTATACGTTCTTCAATGAAAAGACAAAACTATGGTTATCATCTGGACCAGAATACAAATACATGCTAACAATTTAAAAATCATTTTGGGTCATTCAGGAAACATGAAACAAGCTAGCTGTTTGGAAATGCAGTAGTTTTCTCCTTTAGTAAATATGCCTGAGAAAGTTAACCTGTAAAGAAATCGGCTTTTAAACTCTAAAACACAAAGAGCTTTCTAGGCTGAAATGGTGAAGAGACCTGTGATATGCACCTGACAGGCCACTGAGCCATTTCCCACAGAGATTCTGTTCACTGCTCCACCTCAGCTCAGCCACCCAGCAGTGGCAGAGTTTCACATCAATACCAGGCTTATTCAAGTGAGGTGTTAAAATGCATGCTAAGATGATGTAAAACCATCAGTTACATACACAGTGGATAGATGTTAATAATCAAGATTCTGTACCAAATTTCTTGCTTTGAATTAGGGCCAAGTAAAAAGTAGTAGTCTAGTTCATGGATGAAAAGGATTATATTTTTTGGCTCAAGGTAAGACCCTTTAAAAACAGTTTCTACAAAAGCATCTAGAATCAAAGCATAAAAAAAAACCAACCAGGACAAACACAACTAATCATTTTACAGTAACCACATACTGTAGGCAAGTCAGACCCAAAACAGTAACACAAATTGTGCATCAGTTCTATGAAAATAAACCGTTACTAGGAGACACAAGCAATCTGACAAGATGTGAAAGTGAGCAGTGAAAACTTCATGGATTGAATTTCTTTTCATCAGAATTCATCCGTTTCTACTGTAGGCAGGTAACAAATGGAACTCAGGAAAACTGAATTCCTATTAGCAGCTTAACTCTACTACAGTGAGGCTAAGGCTATTACTGTTTCTTTCATTAAGAGACATTCAAATGAATGAAGCAAAAATGACATTTCAAAAACGAAGACCAAAAGTAAGCTATGTAGAAGAATGTACATTTTAGACAAAAACAGTGTTAGGTCAAATCCACAACTGTTGATATCTGATGTAAGCAAAAGTAATTTAATTATGCTGCTTATACCAACAGAACATCTGACACTGTTTCTTGAATTCTCACAACCTTTTTTAACTCACTTCCAACAACTGCATACTATGTAAATTACATGGGCTTTGACGAAAAATTTCATTATCAGGCATGCAAAAGAAGCCCCCCATTTTTAGAATTTAGTTACATGATCAAATTATATGTGCTAAAGCATATGAAACCAACTCTTCAAATGAAGCAAATTCACAATTCTGAAAATGGAAAAAACTCCAGACAAAACAAAAATTCAAAACAAAAGCCTGTGACAGGAAAAAGTGTATTTCTACATATATCTCTGATGGTTCAACACTGTAAATGAGCCACTATCCATATATGTGTGTGATTTTGCATGTAACGGGATAGGGAAGAGGCTTCCTTTTCCTAACTTCCACACCACAGAAATGACTGGATGTACTACAGAGGCTGCCACTGTCCTATGAAATACAGGGTATTTGGCATTGCTGGATACAGTGTTCAAGGACTCGTGCACTGACCCAGCATGGTTCATCTTACATTCTCTAGTATTGACTGTGATGGCAAAAACATTCTGCATTGCTCTGACACCAGCTTGGCTTCTAGGCTGCACCTTCTGAACGAAACACCATTCTCAGGTGGCCTGGTTCCAGCCAGGAGAGGGTTAACTTTTGTAGTAGCCAGGAGGCATGGACTAGGACCTGGAGGTTATTCTATACTCACATCACTGCTGTGGGAAGGGAGTCTCTTCTGGGGAGAAAGACAGAGAAAGGGGTCCCTTCTGGTCAAGCAGTGTGGCAGAGGGAGTGGTTGGGTACTGTCTGTTGGGGGGGAGGTGGGTGTTCTGTGTGATTCTTGCACTCTCTGTCATTAGTATTGGTCAAATTCTTATCTCACAGCTGTTTCCAGTAAGTTGTTTGAATCTCAACTTGTGATCTTTGCTCTTTGTGCCTCCAACTTTCCTCTCCAATCCCATTTAATGGGTGGAACGAGGGGGAGGAAGCAGTGAGTGAGCCGCATGTGGTTTGGAGAGTCTCAGTGGGAGCACTAAATTAGGGAGTACCGTTCTTAAACCAGGACAGCCTTATTTGGCACGCAGTGTGTGGCATGAAGGCTTGAGGTAACAACAGATCTGTCCAGAGCAGCTTGGAAACAGATTCAATCTAAGCACTTGTTGCATTAACTCCAGAGCTGCTGGTCACAACATTGCTTGGTCTGTTCACCTGGCTGTGGCACCTACCCCTGCAGTCCCATATTCCCCTATATTCCTGTATGTTGTCCTTGTGATGTCCTTTTTCAGAGCAGGGAGAGGGACTGGGGCTGCTTTTTTGCTGTATTATGGGATATCAGTCTATGACTGATCAAGGGCAATGAGGGCAATTTCAAAAGTGTATTCAGTGCTGCTCTCCTACTTTTGGGTACTGTCTTTGGAAGTCTATTAGTAATCATACTCAGTCTCTAGGGGGAACAGGGTAGGAAGATTTCCCCCAGTCTTTCACCTCCTTCTCCTCCTTCATCTGTTATAACAGCTTTTGAGAATTTTTTATTTCCCCTGGATGTTAAGGAAAGCACATTCTTGTTGATAAGTCTCACTGGTCTCCTCAGCTCATACCCTGTTTAGTGTCAAGGAAGAGATTTCTAGGAAGTTCAGTCAGAGTTCTGCCCCAAGGGTGGATAGTCATGAGTGGCATTAAAAAGTGAACGAGGCTTTTTTTTTAATTTTCCACTCCAATGGTTTGGAAGTTCATACCTAATCAGCTACAGGACCCTGCTAAAGTGACAGAATATTTGCAAGGAGCATGCTGTGGCAATGAGAAAGGGGCAACTTATTGCAGTGTGCTGGGCCCTGGCTACTCTTTACTGGACATAGTTCAATACTAAAGAGCACCCTCAGGGGAAAGAGGAGGAAACAGACCTACAGGCACTGTGGCCTGATTTGCAGTTGAAACAGAGGAACCACCTGGGCCAGTAGTAGTTGCCCCTGTGCAGAAGAAACCCAAGACCAAATCAGTACATTGAGTGAGGGATAAAGAGGAAGTAGAACCCTCACAATAAGAGGAAGAGGCAGGGCCAGAAATAATCACCAATTACCCGATTACCTGATCCCTATTCCCAGGTGTATTTGGTTTACATGGCCTGGGTTTTGGGGGAGGGAGGAGGGAGGGATTACAAGACTGGCTTCTGTGAGAAGCTGCCAGAAGCTTTCTCCGTGTCCAGCAGAGCCAGTCCCTGGCAGCTACAAAGATGGATGTGCTGCTGGCCAAGGCTCAGCCAATTAGAAATGGTGGTAGTGCCTCTGAGACAACATATTTAAGAAAGATAAATGAAAAGCTGTTGTGTAGTTGAAATTGTGGCTGGAAAAGGACAGAGAGAGAACATGTAAGAAAAGCTCTGCAGACACCAAGGTCAGTGCAGAAGGAGGGGGAGGAGTGCTCCAGGCACCAGAGCTGGGATTCCTCTGTAGCCCATGGGGATGGCCAAGGTGAAGCAGCTCTGCCCCTACAGCCCATGAAGATCCATGGGGATGTAAGAGATCTGCCTGCAGCCTGTGGAGGAACCCCACATTGGAGCAGGTGGGTATCTGAAAGATGGCTGTGAGCCCATGGGAGACCTGTGGGGAGAGGGGCCCTGCTCCTGTACTGGAGCAGCCTGTCCCTGAAGGACTGCACTGCGTGGAAGAGTGACCCACACTGCAGCAGTCTGGGGATGGACTGTTGTCTGTGGGATGGACCCACACTGCAGCAGTTTGGGGATGGACTGTTGTCTGTGGGATGGACCCACACTGCAGCAGTTTGGGGATGGACTGTTGTCTGTGGGATGGACCCACACTGCAGCAGTTTGGGGATGGACTGTTGTCTGTGGGATGGACCCACACTGCAGCAGTTTGGGGATGGACTGCAGCTTGTGAGACAGACTCATGCTGGAGAAGTTCATGAAGAATGGTCTCCTGTGGGAGGGACCCCACAGTGCAGCAGATGAACAACTCCTCTCCCTGGGCAGTGGGAGAAACCACAGGTGATGAATTGATCAAAATCACCATTCCCTGTCTCCCTGCACTGTTGGTTGGAAGGGGTGACGGTGTGACAGATGAGGTAATATTTTGCTGAAGCCAAAAGGTTGTTAAGTCAAAGAGTGAAAGATGTTCCTATGTGTTGTTTGTCGTTTGGACTTGCTCTTATTGGTTTGGTGGGTGTTGCTGTAAGCTGGCAGAGGGGTGGAGCTGAAGACCTGACCAAAAGGAAGTAGGATGAGAGAAGGGGATAGAAAAGTAGACAGTCAGGAGAGAAAGTAAATTACTGAGTACTCAGCCAATGGGAAAGGGCTCAGGGACCACCCCCACACCATTCCCCCCCATGGGAAAAGTGTATATTTTGTAGGCATTTTGTTGGAGGGTGTGTGTGTTCGGCTCGGGGGGAGAGAGGTATGTACCCGGCTCAGTTAAATCCATACTAATAAACAGTTTTCTTTTCCTTGGACAAAACTTTGTCCCCATTTAATTGTGTCTGAAAGTTTTTTCATCTCTAAGAAGCGAAAGGCGTTTTTGAGGTTCTTATTTTATTTCTCATTATCCTGCTCCAATTTTGTCAGTAATAACTTCAATGCCTATCTCCAAGTTGATATGCATTGGGAAGTACCTGTTTTTCCCATGATGGTATTGATGAATGGTCTCTCCCACTCCTTACCTTAACCCATGAACTCCTCACTAGTCTCTCCCCCGTCCAGCTGCAGAGTAGAGTGAGAGCAGCTTTGGTGGGTGCCTGCCATCTGATCACTACACCAGGTGAGCAAAAATATGTCAGCAGCCAGCTAGGAGAGCCCCTGGTGACCTGGTTGCTCCCATGCTGGGATATTGTGTCCAACAATTTGAAATTAGATGGTAATGAAGCCAAGCAACTGGACCCCTGTCACAGGATGCAGGTATTAACAAGGGGATTGGGAAGAGGACAGAAACTCTCAGCTTCTGGAAGTGACTCCTGTCAAGCAGAGGGAAGGGTATTCTTTCAAGGATCATCTAATAGTGTATCCAAGCAGAGGGGATGCCATGGAGAAAGGTATCCAGTACCTGAGAGTATTAGCTGTGCTAGAAGTAATTTATAGGGATTTAAATAAAGAGCAGTGCTCTGTAGCTCCAGATGATGTCCAGTGTACACAGTCCATATGGTAGAAGTTTGTGCAGAACACAGCATCATCACACCCCATTGGCATTAATGGCAATGAAAGAAGAACAAACAGTGCTTCAGGTGACTCCCTGACTCTGGCAATATGAAGATCATGTCTTTTCCTCCCTATCAACCTGCACCTCAGCTGTGGAAAGACTGTACAAGATGGCAGACAGATTTGAAAGACTTGAACAAGCTAGACCTGAAATATCCCATGGCCCACCAGTGTGGACCAGAGTCATTGCTATTGGGAGCAAGCACCCCCTGTTCCAGAGAGAGGGTACACACCACAAGGTAACCTGTGGTTTTACTTGCATGACCATGGAGAGGACATCAGGAAGTGGAATGGAAAACCCACCTGTGCCTTAGCAGCATGGGTACATGAGTTGAAATGAAGAACAAACACCACAAGAAATCCTTCAAGGATAAATGCCACTCCAGTTTCCTGTGGACAAGTCCTCAGACAGAACAGGAGGGCTGATGTTGCTTCCAATCCTCTTGAAGTACCTTCAGCTCATATTTATTTGTGAGCAACAAATACCATGACCAGAACTGGAGGTGTCCTGCCTCCAGCAAGGTGGAGGAAAGAGATAATCGGATCTCTTGGACTGTGTGGATCTGATGGCTTTTCACACCAGACCCAAAGGAGTTTAAAGCTTTAGCTGGTATCAGTGAACAATATGCCCTGATGCCAACAAGATAGGTACAGGCAGAATCCATCTCTGTTTCTGGGAAGACAGGGGATCCCAACAGCTGACTGTACTGGAAGATGTACTGAACCTGACTGGGTACTGGGAGAGACTGGAGGAGATTGCTTGCTCAAAACATTTTGGGCATGTGTGTGGGCAAAGGGGCAGTTTGGGTCTTGCCCTGGTGAGGTGATGCCCTGCTCCCCACACCCCAGCCTCTCGAGCTTGTATCCCAGCCCCAGACTGACTGCCAATCACTGGCACACTGGAGGCAATGCTCCTCATCCTATCTCTGAAGCCCCTAACACAGCTCCTGAGCAGCTGCCAGACCAGAAGCCTTGCCTGGAGGAAGGGCCCAGGAAAGCCAAAGGGTACTTAAGCCAGTACCCCAGGCAAGCACATGTTGGCCCTTCCTTCCCTTGGATTTTATATCAGCTGGAAGACTGCTGAAACCCAGCAGTGGTAGCTATATTCACTTTTTTCTGCATCTTGTCTCTCTTTCTTCTCACGTCTTCTTGAAGTTTGAGTAACTTAAACTTGGATTGGTTGGAGTTTGCTAAGTTGAACAGGCTCAGAGTTTGCTAAGTTAGGGCTTTGCAAAATGTTTTCTGTTGACTGAATGTTGCTCTAAACTTTTGGCAAAATTCTCTGATTTTCTGAAGCTTGCCAGTAAAGTTTTTGTTGTTTTGATCTCTTGTTGATATTTCTCATTGCTCTCTAATTCAGGGTACATAAAAAACCTGCAAGCCCTTTCAAAACACTCAACAAGTGACTTCTGGGGTCTTACAGGAATGAATGGCAAAACCACCCCATTGTGACTGGCCCAGAGGTCTTGTGCATCCTTGGCATAGACTGCCTCAGGAGTGGGTATTTCAAGGACCCAAAAGGACATGCAGTACTCCTGGAACCAACTTCCCGGGGGTGGAAGCACCGTCCCACCATTTGCCACAGAATGATCCAGACTGCACTGGAAGAGAGTGTGGCTTCATAACACTTGCAATATATTGATTACATCATTGTGTGGGGCAACAAAGCACAGGAAGTTTTTGAGAAAGGGGAGAAGATAATCCAAATCCTTCTGAAGGCTGGTTTTGCCATAATGCAAAGTAAGGTCGAGGGACCTGCCAGGAAATCCAGGCTTTAGGAATAAAATGTTAAGATGGATGTCATCTCGTTTCAATGGATGTGGTCAACAAAACAGCATCTATGTCCCCACCAACCAGCAAGAAGGAAACACAGGATTCCCTAGGAGCCGTGGGCTTTTGGAGAATGCATATTCCAGAGCTCATTCAGGTTGAAAGCTCTCTTAGATTAATTATTTTAAGTGGGGTCCTGAACAAGAAGCTTCTGAACAAATTAAAGAAGAGATTGTTCATGCAGTAGCTCTTGGGTCAGTCAGGACAGGACAAGATGTGAAAACTGTGCTCTATACTGCAGATGGGGAGAATGGTCCTTCCTGGAGTCTCTGCCAAAAAGTATCAGGGGACACTGGTGGATGACTCTTGGGGTTCTGGAGCTGGGAATACAAAGCATTCAAGGCCTTCTACACAACAACTGAAAAAGGGATACTGGCATCTTATGAAGGGGTTCAAGCTGCTTCAGAAGTGATCGGCACTGAAGCACAGCTTCTTCTGGCACCCTGACTGCCAGCGCCGGGCTGGATGTTCCAAGAGAAAGTCTCTTCCACACATCATGCCACTAATGCTACACAGAGGGAGTGGACTGTGTTGATCATACAGTGAGCTTGAATAGGAAACCCCAATAGCTCAGGGATCTTGGAAGTCAGCATGAGCTAGCCCAAAGGTCAAAATTTTGTACTAATGTCAGAAGAGGAAGAAGAAAAGGTGACATGCTGAGGAGGCCCCACCATGTAATCAGGTACCAGAAACAAAAAGTGATACACTCTCTTCTTTGACAGATCCGACCATATTGTAGGGATACGTTAAAAATGGAAAACTGCTATATGGAGTCCTGCACAGAAGCTGAGGGAAAAGGTGGATCAAGTCAGGTTGCAGGGCTGAAGGCCATCTAGCTGGCTTTTAATATCATTTAACAAGAGAAATGCCCAGCACTCTGCCTCTGCGCTGACTCATAGATGGTGACAATGCTCTGTGGGGGTGGCTGGACCAATGGAGAAAGGCCAACTGGCAGCACAGAGGTAAACCCATCTGGGCTGCTGAACTGTGGCAATACATCATTGCTCAGGTAGGGAAGTTGACTGTAAGACTATGTCTTGTAGATGCACGCATACCCAAGAGTCAGGCCACTGAAGAACACCACAATGGACAGGCAGATTTGACTGCCATGGTTCAAGTGTCTCAGGTAGATGTGTACTGACAACATAAGGGTAAATTATTTCCTGCTTAGTGGGCCCATGATGCCTCAGGTCATCAGGAAAGAGGTGCAACACATAGACGATCAAGGGGTGGACTTAAGCATGGATACAATCTCCCAGGTTATGGAATAATCTGCAAAACATGTGCTGCAATCAAGCAGGCCAAGAAGGTAAAAGTCCCTGTGGTGTGGGGATCAATAGACAAAATATGGGGAGGCCTGGCAGATCAATTACACCATGATCTCACAAGGCCACCAAGGCAAGCACGATGTGCTGACTGTGGTAGAAGCAACCACTGTAAGCCCCTGTGGTGCATATGATGAATGTGTTAGGGAAGAGAGCTTGGATTAGTCATGCCTCAAGGAAGGGCAAACACAGCCATGGAATTGTTTTTGCTCCAGGACCTGGGTGCATTTGGTGGGTAATGCAGAGGGACAGGGAACTTCCCTGTGTACCTCCAGCAGTGAGGTACACAGGGAAGTTGTGTGAGAATAGTCTGTAGTGTTGAACGGTATAACATTGGCTGCTGAATGACACTGCCAAATGACACTGTATGCTATAACTGCGATGGACAATGAGTATGGACTGCTCCAGATGCACCAGTAGTGAACTCGTGATGCAGCCTGCAACCAGCTGACAGCACACCAGCCCTCCTGTCCTGGAAGACATCTAGGACAGACAGAACCCACAGTCATGGATTAAACAAACTCAACAGACATCTTGCAGGAACAGCCATTGGAAATGATACCTCTGCTTGTATATACATATATATACTTGGAATGTATAGGATCTGGGCATGCTATATATGGTACAGAATAAGGGATGGATAATGTCCTCTTTTTTGCCAGGAGAGGGCTTATTTTTGCAATTGCCAGGAGGGGCCATAGGTAGGACCTGGACATTATTCTATACCACCTCATGTCATTGCCAGATTTAGGGGAAGGAGTCTCTTCCAGTTGAGTAAATGTGGCAGAAGGCATGGTCAGGTATTGGCTGTTCTCAGGGGAATTCTGTGGGAATTGTTAATTTCTTCTATCCTCTGCCATTAGCATTGTTGCTGTAACTGTTTGTTTTCTTATCTCATTGCTGTTTCCAGTAAACTGTTCTTATCACAATCCATGATATCTAGCTTTTATGCTTCCAATTCTCCTCTCCAGCCCACCACAAGGGGAGGAGGGAAAGGGAAGGGAGAAGTGAGTGTGGCAGTGGTTTGGAGAGTCTCAGTGGGATACTAAATTGGGTAGTACCTTTCCTAAACCAAAACACCAGGTTACATTTAAGAGGTGCAGGGTGGGAAGCAAAAAAGCTACTTTAATGACCTGGCCTAGAAGACAAATGCAAAGGTAAGGTGGTGTATCAGTAGCTTCTGGAACAGAATTGAAGGGAGAAACCAAGAGGTGAAGACTCTCAAAGAAGTGCAATTTGAAAACATAATTTAAGCCTGTAGTTATTTAAGGAGAAGAGACATAGGAGAAAAAGATGGGCTGCAGTAAGATAAATGTAAGGAAGGAACAAAAGAGGAGGGACACATATTGGCAGAAATCTGTATCTCCTGGACCCAGAAACTGCCTCAGACACCAACTAATTTTACAAGATAAGTTACATGCATGCCCACATTCAAGGGGGCAGGAGTGAAGCCTTGATGGCAACGCTATGATTCTGGCTGAAGAGCTTCATTTTCCCCCTCCCATACCTGAAAGCCTTGAATCCTTGCCAAATATTCCAGCTGTTTTGAAGGCTGCACTGTAGAACAGGGGGAAGCAGGAGATATTCCTTTTAGACCTATGGCTTCGGCAGTTGGGGATGTTCCATTCATGAGAAGTTCCCTGGCAATTGTGGCTGTGCTATTTGTTGTAGGAGATATGCTGAAGAAAGAGCTAGAAGTCTGGCTCATTTCTTTGGATGACAAATAGCTTACAGTGGTACCAGGGGCTGATTTGTTGCGGCTTGCTTCCATCTCTTGATATACATCAGGAGAAAGATGGAGTATTCCCTTTGGTGCTGAAAACAAAACCAAAAATCATTCTCATTACTTCAGAACAGGTTTGACATGTAGACAATTTTCATTAACATATTTTAGAATGAAGAACAAAGTCAGAATTTAGAAGCCGTGTATTATTATTTTTTTTACAGTAACTGTAAATGAAGTCACCTAATTTATTTAGTAACAAAGCAGATCTGAAGTGCCCCTCTTCTTCCTCTTCCCCAACTCTTTTTGAATGGTACAAACCTTACCTTTAAAACTGTGGCTAGCATAGAATACACAATATGAACATGGTTTATAGGTCTCCAAACATTTTCTGAGAAAGAGATGTTACTTCAAAATAGCAGCACAAACATTATTTCCCTACATTTTTCTACCCCCTATCTGATCAAATAATTTAGGCTGTTTTCTCACAAATAATTGAAACTACTCTATATCAGCACTGTTGCCACCAGAAGTAGAGTTTTTTCTCCCACCTACAGGTGAGGTTTGTACTCCCCAGCTGCTCTGGTGCCAACACTAGCCTGTAGGACCATGTCAGGATGTTCATGAGAATGAGCTGCTGGAAGCAAAGGAAAGACAGCGTGGTTCCTTGCAGTAGCAGCACTGCCTCAAGTGCTGGCTTAAAGTGTTTGCTGAATCACAAGGGCAGCCCGTGGGTAAAAAAATCTTAAATTCCCCTGCAGCTACAGTGTTACTGTGCTAATGACTGATGTGACTGACTGCTCTGCAGTGAAGAGGAATTTATTTATTTGGCTGCATATCCCATAGTTTTCAAATAGCTCCTTGATTTCAAGAACATTTATACTGAAAAAGGAAAGCATATATGTATCCTACTTAATATCAATAGGTGTTAAGGTAAACATTAAAAAGATCTAAATTTATTTGAATTACTTCTAAATATTTCCAGTGACATATAAATTAGGGATATATGTATCTACATTTAAACATTTTTAATACCTTTTTAGAAAATATCTCCACCCTAAAAGTGCTTGGACACAGAAGTACACACTTGACCAGTTTTGCTGATAGTCCTGTGCATGGAAATGTGTAGAATTAAGTCTGAAGTTTGCTAGCTTTCTTGAACAGAGAAGCATTTTTTGGAAATACAAATAACCAGTTGGCTGATACAAGAAGAAAACCTTTTTCTTATTATTAGTATGTCAGAAATGATCTTGAAATGTGTAATTTCATATTAAGAACATACTTTAATCTTCTAGCATATAATATGAGTGAACCTGAGCCATATGGCATTTCATTCTAGGGATAATAAACCTGTTTGTTAACTGATTTAGTAATCTCAAGAGAAATCAAAGGGTTCAATGCTTAATTCATTTGCAGTACCTATTAAATTAATCTCAGAAAGTAGAATAAATTCAAAGAAGAGGAGGAAATTAATTTCTAGTACCTAGGAAAGATTCCTCTAATCTTAGAAGTGCAAGTAGTACTTTTAAATATAGTGTCTACCACAAGGAGAAGACTCAAAAAATATTACCTGTAATTAATATCCTCATTTTCAACTACATGGTAAAAATGGAACTTCCTCACTGCCGACTCAGCAAACTGCTTACAGGTGAATCTTTTAATTGATTTACTTGTACATTTGGCTTTTAAATTCATATGGCTTTTAGAAATCTGGAACATCTGCTTATATCACTTACAAAGACATATCTGTTATTCACCTGATTGCTCTCCCCAACTACCTCCAAAGTGTTGGGTAGTCTGGTTGGATCCTGAACATGAAGGCTGCTTTTACCCAGTTTAGAACTGGCTACAAAGGCCATAGACTGAACTCCAGAGCTAAGCACAAATTCAAGACAACGCTGCTGGGACAGATGGAGGATAGGATCCCTACAATTTCTTTTTCTCCATCTGGGACAATTTAATAGATAAACATCTATTAGATAAAGATCTATATAAAATAAATATATAAAGATCTAACAGATAAACAACTGTGTAAATACACAGCATTATTTTATGTCATGTAATCACTGTATGAGAAGAAAGACTTTATATACTTTTCGTGAGGCTGAGACTTTATATACTTTTCGTGAGGCTGTAACCTCCAAGGCCTACCTCTGTCTCTATAAGTCTTACACAAGATGTAAGATTAATGAAAACTGAAAAAAAAAAAAAAAAAAAAGATAATACAAATCTTGGTAGTTGACACTAGGTTACAAAATCAAACAGCAATAAAAATACTGAGGGGCAGGTGTTCACCACCTCCTAAGAACTGCCCACTGTAAATCTGATTTCCCACGAATATTTCAGAAACAGAAATGAAAACTGAACAAAAGATTAAACAGTCTACTTGTTTAGAAATAACATGATATTAGCCCCCCCCCCATCAATTTTAGAAAAACACAGTACAATGTTAACTAAAAAAAAAAAGTTTAAAGAAGTTTAAAATCAAGTTCAGTGCTGCAGATGTCTGTTCCATTGATGTAATATTATTTAAAACAAACATTTTACATGCTTTCTCAGCCATTTCACTGTTTTTACATGATCCACCCAAATATCTAACTGCTGTCTGGAACAATGGTTTGGAATACTTCCAGATTACTAAGCTTTCTAAATGTTAAAATAACTAATATGCAGCATATGATGAATAGAAAGATATTGAGCAGAGTATAGCAAATGCTCTTAAAGTACTGACTTTAATGGTGATGTTAAATTAATAATAGTACTTTTACACTTTGCAACACCTTACTGCTAAAGACTTCAAAGTGCTTTATAAGCAATAATTAATTTAAATCATACATTGGCTCTGAGAGGCAGATATTATATTACCATCATTGATTATCTCTGGAAACAAAGTAATGTAATATTCTAGACATTACATTAATGTAGTTGCAAGATATTAACTTTTTATATTCCGGGCCTATGTTTCATGAAGCTTCTTACAAACTTGTTTTAAAAAGCCAATAAAAATCTGGTCTCTTTGAAAACTTCTATAAAACATATATTAATTGTAATTAATTATCTATTTTTAATGTATTACTGAGGATATTTTATACATCATTCCTCACTGTTGCCTGCTTACTTCAACTCTGCTGTATTATAGGAAAGTGTATAAATATATTTAGTTACAGTAGTAGAGTTATCAAATGACAAGGGATATAACAACAACAACAACAACAGAGGATTAAGTGCAAGAACAAAAGAACCCTTCAGAAATTGAGTTGTCTTCTAACAGTCAGTTAATTAAAAAGCATGGGGGAAAGAAATACTTATAAGACCTTTATGCATTGCAGGAGAACATCTCCAGGGAAACATTTTCATTTTTTTATTTTTCAGCTAAGAAAAAAACTTGGATTTTTGTGTCTGATAAATATTTATCCCATACAAGCTTCACCATACTCCACAGGAAGAATCATAATTATTAGGAGTCACAGGATCTATAATAGACCAACAACACTGCACCTTCTGCTGGACATTAACTTAGAGACACATTTATGAAACATGTTAAAATAATTTCCATTGATATTATTTAAACCTGTGGGCAAATGTGCTACAAAAATATGCAGGCTAGCTTTGCAATGTAATCACTAACATTTAAAAAACATGTCTTATTCATCACTGGCAGTAATTGTTAGCAGTCTCTCACAATCTTCTGAAGTCTATGAAAACACACCAAAGACCTTTTCTACCTAAGAACAAATTTCTTCATCTTCCATTGTCTACTTTTGCTGTCACATACTAGATAGCTGCAAAATAGCTTGGACTCCAAGGCAAATATATGAGTAAGATACAAAATGGCCCAACAATCCCTCACAAGCCTTGCCCTGGAAATCTCAGTGCTTAGATTGCACCTTTTTTTCACAGCAGCCATAATAGAGACAATCTCCAAAAGTTCTGTTTGAGTGATGTTATTTTTATTCCTAACCCTTTCTCTTTGGTGTCCCTTTGGCTGGGAAGATGGGGGACATTTCTACAAAATTGTCCTACACTTTCTGGAGTTTTTGGTAAACAAAATTAACCATTAGAAGAACTGTCTGCATGGGGAATGGGGTGAAGAACAACTGACAATATTACTGAACAAGCCTCAATGTAATAAGACTGCAAAAACGGAATTTGCTGATACAAGAACAGTGACAAGTTACCCCACAGAAGTGGGCTACTAAATTAAGAAAAGTTCAGAGTGATGACAGCATTGCCTGCACACTCACAGCTATTAGAATCTACACAGGTACCACTGGTGTCCTATTTCCAATTTTCTGTTCCTGTCAGGAAGATTAGAAAACATGAGAAGTTGAGATTTCAATTTTATCATTCAACTCCACAAGATGGCCCAGAATCAGGCTCATGTTGTCAATCTGCACACACACACACACACATATATATATATATATACATATGTCAGTTACAATTTTCTCTTCTATACTTAATCAGTAATGATGGGATATTCTTCCTCTGCCTTCACTCAATGACTTCTCTGGTTCTGGGGCACTCACTGACTTTTCATACTTATACTTGATCTAAACCACAACTTCATGCTTTCTTGGAGAATAGAGTTTTCTCCCCAAGTTCTCACTTATCCTACAGAAAAGCTACACTTGTTCATGTGTCAGAAGCAGTACCAGCTGCAATATGACTTTCCTTGACCCTGCTGAAGAACACATGCTCTTCCCTGAACTACAACCAGTGATGTGGGATATGGAACAAAGGAGTGTTTTCATGTCTTGTGCAATGGTGCAGAGTAAACCATGGTATAATTCTGTATATGATATGCTCATAAATTGAGCACCCTGGTATTTGAAATAAACTATCACTAGATGAAGAAAATACTATACATAAGGAAATAATCAGTATTTTTTAAACTGAATAAAATACTTGATAGATAATCATCAAAAAGCTTTCTTTCAGATAATGCTAGCTGTAGTCACATTTGAATAAAACCTTCTTATAATGTGGTACATAAAGTACAGGGAAAAAATCTTGTAGTAAGGCTTTAAGAAGGAAAAGTCAGAACTGGATCTAATCCTGACTTCACAATTTTGTACATAAAAATGGACAAGAACTTAAGAGGCATGGAGGATGCTCAAATGCAATAATTACTCCCTAGAACTGGCAGGTTCTCAGTATGCCCTAAAATATGGCCCATTACAAATCTACTGACATAAAAAAAAGAGAGAATTTACAAAAAACCCAAATAACTACTTCAATAACAAGACTGAAAAATGTAAATATTATAATAAAAAGAAATGATGGTTTTATACCCCATTCAGTGTAAAAGGCTATTTATATACTAGAATATTTTAAAATTTTATTACATCAGTAGGAACTCAGAAAAGGTCAGTCAAAGAACAGAATAGGCAAATAGTATGGCCATTACGTTCTCAGCAATTGTCTACACACAATCTTGGCTTGAAATACCAAGCTGCAATCATTACCTACTTAACACAGCTATCCATGGTATTTCTAAGTCACCAGCTACTGCAATATTCAGACATGAAAAAATGTTGTGTCATTACACAATGTCTTTCAATCAAAAGATCTCGTCTTCATGACCTTAAACAAACTGATGTTATATAAAGCCACTCATTAAAATACTAACCTTTGTTTAACCTCTAAATAACCATGATACTGAAGTAAATACTACTTAGTTCTTCATGTAATCAGGTCTTGATATCCCTAATTTCACCAGACTATTTTCTGTATAGCCAAAACATAAATTGCAGTATTGAAGGACTTAAATTCTATGAATTTCTGTAACATTTGGCATTTAACTCATGTCAGGAAGGTCCTTTGAATTCTCCTCCAGCCTTACTCCTGCTTGAATACGTAAGATTTTGGTAAAAAGTAAGACAGTGTTTGCAGTGGGGAATTTCTACAGGATATTCTATGAAATATTCCAATAGACAGATGAAACATCCACACTGCAAGTTTTACATTATAATTTCTGCATCATAATTTTCCAGCAATATGTCCACGTACCACATAACCAAAGATCAAGATTGAGCAGGTTCAGAAAATGATCCATCAAAATACAGAAGGAAGGTCAGTATCCGTAAAGAGGATCAGCAAATTTGGAGCAGGAGCAAATCAAGCTAGTGAGCTGGCAGATCAAGGTGCTTGTAACAGCTGCAAGAAAGTGATGCTTGTGGGGATAAAGCAATTTAGGAGAGTGCCTAAGTGCAACTGGAGGCAACCTGAGCAGGCAAGACTATTCATTAACAGATGAGGAGGGGAATGAGAATGGTGATGATGAAAACAAAGGCCTGACCCACAGGGAGAAGAGATGAAAGAATGAGCAAATCTCAACAAGGACAGAGAGGTTGCTGAAGCTAAGGCCAAGGGGACCACCAACAAGCATAAGATAGGTGTGAGTGAGGAGGAAATCAGAGGTGTTTGCTGTTGAAAGGGCAGAGAGGAAAGAGTGGAGAATTCAGTTTTAGCTCTGACAGCTATGAAGTTTCAGTTCAGGAGATTCAATTTTTCAAGGACATAATTATCCTAGATTAAGGGTGAGGTACATGGTGGGTTTTAGGTTGGAGGGGAGAGAGTTGGAAAAGGAGAAAAGACTCCAGAAAAGTGAAACTATTTAGAGTAACACTGTGCTGAGGTGAATTATGTGATCCTGCTCCATTTTCTCATGTGAAGACAGAAAACCAAATGCAGATATTTAGCATAATTACATAATTAAATTTGAATTTGAGAGTTAACATCAAAAAAGAGTTCTGCATTTCTCCTTCATATGTAGATTGTTTCAAAGGAATGGACTGGCAAACTTGAATAAATGTAATTCATATCAGCCTTTTACATTATCTGAAATTACTCCTAGAGCTGGCTGTCTCCTGTCTTGGTGGTTGCTTCCTCTTTATTCATTTTATACAACAAAAACTTGATGGTTAAGCAGTCTCCCCGACAGGTGACTCGAGTTACTTCTCGTCCTGAGGGCACCCAAACCACAGACCTCACAGCCAAAGTCAGTATTTCTTACATATGCACAATCTATACTACTCAAGAACCAGGCAGCAGGTTTCACACAACTCTTTCTTTTTAACCGGTATCTAAAATAGGCAGAATATCAGTAAACCAGCTAGAGAACACCTGAATACACATCTGCAACCTCATTCACAAGAGATTCAATCAATAGTCATAATTACTTTAGATCACTCCTTCCCTCTGAATTTCCTATATTTTAATAGCATTTGATTTTTCCTTTTTTGGCTGCAAATCATGTTAGATACACATCCCTAAAAGGCAGCTGCCATTATCCAGACTCTGCACTCCATGAAGTCTCCAATGCTCTGGGCACATGCTTAAAACACTTGGCTCTTTATAAATACATATTATACTCTAAACTCAGCAAAGAAACCATCGTCTCCAAAGATGCAAAACTTGCAGAACTTTAAACAATTAAACTGAATCTGAATCTGAAAAGGGAAATGTGGGAAAAGGAGAGGGACCACTTGCAGTTGCTGTTTTACCCTCCAGAGTTGAGCCCAAATCCCACTCACACATAAAAATGCTAGTTTGGCTCTTGTCATTAGTTCTTAAAACAGCAAAGAGAAAAAAACACTCCCTTCCCTTTCTTGTTAATATGTTTTTTAATATTAGATGTGTTAGAAGTTTTTTCAAGTATTAAAAAAAAATATATGCAAGCTATATTTAATTTGTGTTACACTGGATAAAATAATTTTCACTGTTAGATGAAACTGAAAATAATACATCAGTTATTAATAATGCCAAATGCAGTATGGATTTCCTAGCTTCAGTAAATTAGGAAAGAAACAAAATTGAACAAATCTCCTCTGCTTCTAAATTTAATTTTCCCATGTCTTCAGTTAGAAAGAAAATTTAATCAGAAAATTAGCAGATCAACTCAGCAGTTACAGAGGCAAGGTATTATTTAAAGATAACCAGCTGCAATAAGAGACTCTAGACAAGGCTGTGGGACATTTAAAGTGAGGACAAATGGCTCAGCTGAAGAAACTGCTCCATTGACGGTATAATGCTCACCTGACAGGTTGCTACCTAAAAAAATCCCCACAGAACAGAACAAAAATATCAAAATGAACAGATGGAAAACTACTCTTCTGTGACCTTTCACCAAGTGGTGTTGTCAACCACTTTACTGTGGTTTCTGGTCAGAATGGCAAATAATTCAGCAAGCATTTAGTGATGTATCAATGTAACTCCTAGCAAGAGTGCATTATAATTGACAAAGTTGAGTAAATTTGAAAACAATTCAGAAGCCATGTCCAATGCAACAGCTGTACCTAGTAATTAAAAATGCACACAATATACTATAAATCACCTGTGAAATATACCCAAAAGAATTACGTATTTCATCAAAATATAACACACAAACATTAAAAAGGCCGAAACTGCAAAACAGAAACTTTATTCGCAAACTGTAGACTTCAGTTCCTGTTCATGGAAACACATGGGTATTAAATTATCTACTGGAAATCTTCACCAAAATCCCCAGTTGAAAAACAATTAGAGGACTATATAAAAAATCTCTTTCTGAAATTATTGACGGCCAGAACTACAAAGGTCACATAAATTTTGTTTCCTTCAATGTGAAGATGTATTAGTATGTAAAATTTCATAAATACATCATTTATGTTGCATTTATTATCTCTGAAAAGCTGGTGAGGAAACATCTAAGTAAGGATCTGAATGTAGCCATACATTTAGGGCTTACAGTAACATGTAACATTTTTGTATTTTTTGTATTTCTTAATTTATATTTTTTAATCTAATATTGAAGTAGACTTTTCAAAATACTAATACTAAAAATACTAAAATAAATGTTATTTACAGAAAAATATCAAATTTTCTCATTACAGACTTAAGAAACTCTTCAGAATATCTATTTGCTTCTTTGTCTCCTTTTTCTTTTTTTTTTTCCTGTCACTGAGAACAATTGTATGAGATCAAGTATCTTTGTTCCTTAGGAGATCATCTGCTCCTGCTGCTCATTTACCATCTGAAATCATAATCATCTGTTGCTGACAATCTAATCATCTTCACAGTAACTAATTGTGATGTCACAAACAAATGGTTATGATTTCAGGTGGTGAACAAACAGCAGGAGCAGATGTAGTCTGAAGAACAAAGACTATAAAGTCATGCACGAATCCCTAGTAATAAAATGTTAGGCAAGAAAAACAAAGAGTCTGTCCTCTACAGAGAGGTAAGATTGCTCTGAATGTGTTGTTTGTTTTTTTTTTTAAATTATCAGTTTTTCAGTACTTTGTGACTCCCAAAATTGTAAGAAATAGGTAAAGGAAAACTATACAATGAAAAACTGAAGTTGGGAAACACCTAAAAACAGTTATGGTAATTTTTTCCTCTTTGAATTATAATATATAAAACCAGAGTTACACTTTACTTTTATTTTTATACTGTTCTTCATAGCTTATCTACAGAAGACATCTCCCAGAAGACAACCTGTATGATGTTTGTGATTAACCCATCCAGAAATACAAAACAAAGATATGTTCCCATGAAAATGCACTTTGTAATAGGATTGTTTATTTGTTGCATGTTTTGTTTTTGTTGATAACTGCTTAAGTCAAATCAAGAGAGATAAATGAGATTCTGTTTACAGTAAACATCTTCTGTATGGGCTGCAAATGCTTCTGGTCTGCTCACAGTCTCTCAGCCTCTTCCAGAAGCATAAGGGAAAAAAACTCAATGTTCTTGACATTTCACGTGTGAAGAATGTCAACGATATCCTAAACCAAGAAACCAATAGCTTTATGTTTCATCTTTCTTTGAAACTGTGAAATGAAAAAGAAAGGTAAAGAAGTAAACCTGTGGGAAGAAGCTTTGCCAGTGAGTAGGAGGAACAGAACTGAGGTTTGCCACATGGATAATGCAAGAGTAACATGATAGAGGGCAGCAGGACAAGTAAATTTTCAAGAATATTTAATAGGAAGATACAGACTGTAAAGTATTTCTCAACAAAAACAAGTGACATTGTAAGAGTACAATGGAATCTGTTCTTCAACTAAAATATAGAACTGTTATGATTTTGTTTTCTATTGTACTGAAGTTTACAAATTCCCTTTACTATTCCAGCTTTATTTGACTCGGATGGAAACTCAGGGAATTAGGCACACAAAGAAATACTATCTATCTGCAAAAGGAAACTGATGCACAGTACCCTGCCCTAGCAGGACACAACTGTTTTCCTGGAATAAAATTACTTGAAATATGAATAAAAGCTGCCAAGAGGTAGATGTAGCAACCTCAGAGCCTCAGATTTTCAAGACCACTGAAAGTTAGGTTTATGGTAACAAGAAATACAAACTATTCATTTCTCTTCTAAGAAGGATACAAAAGGGAGAAAGCTGCTCCATTTGCCCTCTTTTAAAGCTTTCTAACTTAAAAAAATTACTTTAAAAATTCAAGAGTAAATTCACCTACCAAAAAGTGTTGATCTTAAAAATAAACTAACATATTCATACCAGAAAGGATGTGACATTTTTGATCTAAAAGCGTGGAACTTGTTTGGAACTGCCTTTAAAAAGCCCTGCACTTCACAGGTGCATGAGAGATCATGCACAAAAGTGATTACTTTTATTCAGAACACCCTGGCAGTGCTCAAAGTCAGGCTGGATAAGTACTTGAGCAATCTTGTCTAGTGAATGGTGTCCCTGCACATGGCAGGGGTGGCTGGGACTAGATAATCTTTAAGATTCATTCCAATCCTGTAACATTCTATGATGCACTTTAATCACCTATTATTAATGTTGCCTCTAGATGGGAACACTCAAAAAAAGAGGTTAAGAGATTAAGAACAGTGATCTCTGAACAAACTCTCTATGTCAACTAGCATGCTACCTCTATCTCCTTTGACTTTCAATTTACTTGTAGATCAGAAGATTGGAAATGAAGGCATTGTACATTACAAAAGTGACCTAGAATGAAAACCTGTTTCTGTACTGTGGCTCTGGTGGCTGCAAGAAGGTATGTGAGCAGGTCAATCTGTGAAAAATAAGTTATTTGGTCAGGCCAGCTTTAAAATATAATTTCTGTTAATCTTGTCTCCTGTTGAATGAGTTTGCCTTTGTGTTCTCCTTCTAGATTGGGATTTACAGTGCAACTATCAAAGTTGTCTAGGGCAGTCTAAGAGATTGTTTTATCTTGTTGGTTTAACAGAAGATTGTGGTTTCATCTAGAAGTGTCTTTGCTACAAGACACTGCAAGGACAGGAGAAAAGTTAGAGGTCTTATTCTGCTGTCTCAAACTCTAAAATGTTAACATTTGAAGATATTTCACTGGCCTTATCCTCAAGAGATTTTGATGATACAAACACAAATACCTTAAAAGTATTGATAGGGGTTGATGACAGGGCTGTAAGGAAGCAATTAATAGGAAATCTTAGATCCTGTGGAATACTTCCTGTCAGGAAACACAATGACGTGCTGAATCCAAGATCACTTTAAACACTAGCAAACTGTTGTGTAAATTGAAGCACAAATTATTCCTCTGGTCTCTGGGTCACTCTCTGGTGACTGGGAAAACCACGTATATAATGGAACACTACTGAAACTCCTTAAATCTGCTTTTAGGACCATGTCTTTCAGATGTATATAGGCAAAAAATAAAAGGTAGCTCGTGTGTGTCCATGTCTGTACAGTCCTTAGTTGAGGGAGATAATGTCTGGGACCCTTAAAAAGTTCAAAACTATACATGGTTCTACAGAAAAATCTGAGGCTCATGAAAAAGTGAAAAAGTATGGTTTATATTATCTTTACCACTTTAATCAGCAAAAATCTAATTATAAACTCACGAAGTTCTGTCCTATTCTTTACTGTTGCAGTGAAACTGAATTCAGTCTTTACCAACAAGGTTTCTTGGGCTTTTGTGTCTTATAGACAAAGCTCAAGGAAGAGAGGAACTACCAGTAGCAGAACCTCATCAGAATCAGGGATGTTGTGACAAAACCTAGAAGTCAGCCCATACAAATCACAAAATCTCAGAACTGCATATTGGGTCAGGTTCTGCTCAATCAGGGTCATCCCAGAGCATATGGCACAGGATTGTGGCCAGATGGTTCTTGAATATCTCCAGTAAAGGAGACTCCATAACCCCTCTGGATAACCCGTTCCAGAGCTCTGTCACTGGACAGTGAAGTTCTTCCTCATATTCAGGTGGAATTTCCTGTGCACCCATTGGACCAAGTGGGAAATATCTTAGCGTGCTGAGTCAACCAGCTTGCATCATTATGAGGCCACTCTCTGTTCTCTTCAAAAAGTCATGGAGATCAGAAGAAATCTCCAGTGCCTGGAGAAATGCATTATACTCAAAAAAGGCAGGCTGGTCAACCTCAGTCTGGTCTCTGGGAAAATCACGCAGACCTCTTAAAGCCATTTGTGGGCGCACAGTGTGATTGTCTTCCATGATAAAGTGACTGGTTTTATGAATGGAGAGCATTCATTTTATGAATGGAAAGTACCTTGGCTTTAGCAAGGATTTTGACATTGTGTCTCCCACAGCATCCTTGTCTCTAAGCTGTGATTTTAGAGTCTAGGTAGATAAATTCCTAGATAATGGAAATCTGTTGGGACCCAACAGCAGCCTTCCAGTATCTAAGAAGAGGTTGTCAGAAAAGATAGAGCCAGGCACATTACTGAGGTACATAGCAGAAGAACAGGAATGATAGTCATAAACAAACAGAACACGTTCTGACAAGGATAAAATTGGAAAAAAAATCAGTGTGAAGAGACTTAAGCACTGGAACAGGCTACCCAGAGAAGCTACAGAACCTTCATCCCTGGAGAGCTGTTAAAAAGCCATAAGCAACCTTAACTCTGCACTGACTGTGCTTTGAGCAAGCAGTTTAGGTGACCTCCTAAAATCCCTTACAAACTGAAGGATTCAATGATACAATTAGTAAATAAAAATTTCCTTGTTCCTGCACTTGTTCATACCTACACTCACACACAGGACGCTCAGGGATTAATTTGTCTAATTGTAATAAAAACCCCAAAGTATTTACCAAAAGCATTTCAATTGTCTTGGATAATCCAAATCATACAGAGACAAGGAGAAATAAGTATCAATATGAATTTATAAAGCAATACTTACTGTTACTTGTTGGCTCAGGAAACCCAACATTTTGGCCATTCCAACTTTTGTTTTCTCCAAGCTGAAACAGATAGAAAAAGACAAGTAACTAAAGAGCAAACTACTCCCTAAACAGAGCATGCCTGTTTATAAGTTTAGTTGTAAGCCACTAAAAATGATGAGTTGAGATTGCCGCATCTGTTCACAAAATTTTGCTAACTCATCTTAATTTTTGCCTAAGATAGGTTATTTGAGTAATGTACCCTTCATGAGTAAACATTAGCAACTATTGCCTAACACTGAAATATAAATGTTTCCCCAAGGATTAGGTTCAACTCAATATGTTACCAAATCAGACTTAAATAAAATTAAATGTTTTAAGCAGCTCTCAACTGAAAACATAAACAGCCAACAGAGAAATTACGTTCTAAGATCCTAATTACTGCCTATGAAGGAATGTGTAAACACTATAAAGTACTTGGGTGTAATTTTAAAATATTTACTTGTTAGGAATCAATTTAGTCACTGAAGTGGAAGTAAAAATTATTGCAATTTTCCATTATTTTAATATATTTTTTGAGGAAGCAAATTGTCTTCAAATTAATTTTACTATGTTTAATACTGGGTATTACTCTGATATGGAAAAGGGGAACAATTAACACAGAGGTTCAAAATGAAGCCAAAACTGAGGTTTACACAGTAAATAAGATGGTAATGTTCTAGGTTTATGTATAAAACTGGATAAACAAGTCCAACCTTCCTCATTACTTAGGAGCTATTGACAACCAGCTCTATGAATGTGAAATGAATGATCCTTTTCAGATTTCACTGTGATGTTCTATGCAAACAGAAAACCTCACTGCAATGCAGGCTATATGCCAGAACAAAGTTGTAATCATTCGCTCTTGAAGATGGGGTTGGAAAGTCAAAGAAATGAGAAGAAAAATCAACCACCTGAAACCTGCCCCTGCATCTCAGAAATTGCGTTAAGGCTGTTTAGATTGCTACCATGTCATAATATAGACTACTAGATTATACATTTTACTTGGGAAAGAGGAGGGGGGAATACACTATGAAAAGCAGGTACTTCATTGATTGTTTCCCTGCCTTTCATCATCATGCACATCCCAAAAAGCCTGGGCAATGTGCAGTGAAAATGGGAGATATTTGATGGGAAGGGAGGACAGGCATTACAGTCAGCTTTCAAACTGGTCACCTACATCTATGCACTTTAATTTTATATGACTTGTTTTATTCATATTATGAAGCAGGTTATATGTATATTAGATAACACAGGTGACAACAGTACTTCATATGAATAAGCAACATGAAATCTATAAATATGTTTGCATTTACTGCTATAACAACAGCATGGTTTTGTCAGGATTCCATCCTGACCATCTGTAACATGATGCTAGCACAAGCAAACTGTTACAATATGAGATTTCCAACTTTCCTCATTCTTCTCTTTCTTATTGCTTATTAACTTGATCATGATGGAGAATTTAACAACAATCCCTCTATGAGTAAGTGATCCTTAGTACTGCTGCCTCACATGAATGCAATCTACCCTGGTTTTCTTCTTTCCGAGAATATAAGTGGCAAGAAAAAACAAGATGGAAACATGAAAAAATTATTACAACTCTCCATTCTCATCCATAAAGCTAAAATTCTGACAACTGCAAAATATCTCCCAGCATACCTCCAGATTGCTCTCCTCAAGGCTCTGCACAACCATTACTGACTTCTTTCAGGAATCAGTTTAACCCAGAAAAGAGCAGAGCCTTTACTTTTTTACATTACCTGGATTACTTGTGCTGCCATCAGCACTACACATTGCTCTTATAACACTCTTAGGTCTCCATTAAACCAATAAATAAAGTCACTTTTTATGTACAAGGGTTAAGGAAAAAACCCACTGAATTTGGTTTTGTTTATTTTTTAAGGGAGGAGGAATGGAATGAAAGGACTTGAGGAAAAGGGGACAGAGGGGAAAAAAGAATTGCCTTTTTTAACAACATCAAAAAAAGCATACAAGTGAAAATTATCTACTTAGATGCCAACCTGCTACATCAGCTAATCTACACTGGGACCCATTTTGGATTCAAACAGTGAAACAAGTATCTTCTAATGGTATATCTTTATTGTGCATTTATATGCAAGGAATTTTGCAATGCTCGCACTGGTAGAGATCTAAGGGCTATTTTCCCTCTTCTCCACCACAGTTTAGTTTGAGAGTTAAAATTCTTTCAGTTACAAAAACTAACTTGTGCATCTCCAAATATGTCCAGTCTGTTATATACAGAAGATAAAACCAGATGCTCTAGATATTTCATGCCCTTAAATCTCAACAAAGCTTTAAAAATTTGTTGTGATTTTGTTATGATACTGCCATTACAGTGCCACTACCGAAGTTGAGTACTTCACATTTTTTGGATACAGTAACATATTTGTTCATTGTGTTCAGAATAATATTAAGCAACTGTACACTTGTCTACCTATCCTAAAATGTCTACATCTGGAAGTATGCAATTAAGCCTGATTTTCTAAAGACAATGCACTTGTAAGCAATAGCTTAATAAATGTAGGGAAACAAAGCAACAGCATCCCATTTTAGCCACTCAAGTTTTTTGGTAAGGATTTCAATGTAACCACAAGTTTACACTACGTAGAGCTCTCCAAATCAACTATGTTGTAGGCTGATTTTTTTCAGGCTTTATCTCTGAAAAATACTGAGTAAAATTAGTTCAACTTATTTAAAATGCAAGAATGAAAACCTGTTTTCATATTAGAAGAAGAAAAAAAAAAATTTCTGTTTTGACTTGTTTTTTTTGTTAAAGCCGTTTGGCCAAATTGGCAGTGAAGAAAAAGTTGATTGTTTTATACCACAGAGAGTATATTCTACAGCAGAAATGTCCCAGCATTCTGGTGAAAATTAATTATCATTTGACTCAGTCAGAAGCTTTTTTTAAAATGGCTGTGTCTGCACAGTGTGTTCTCACTAGGAACATCATCCAGCTTCCAAGTACTCTGTTTAGAGTATTTCACACTTGTCTATGACTAAGACATACAGTGAAGAACATAGTGAAGGTGAGTGTGAACAGCACACATTGCTGCTACTCTCAAAGGAGAGTGAAACAAAAGAAGGTGGGGCCAAGTAACCAGTACAGTATTACTTTTTTTCCTGGTTAGGAATACAGAATATACAGAACAGGATATCTTCATATTTACATATACATAGATGTGTATATATACACTATATTCAGATTTATCACGTAGTCCTAGAAAAGCCCAACAGAATTTTCTGTTTGCTACCTAGTGCAGCCACAGTAAACATATAAGTAATTATCAAAACATATACATGCAGTAAGCCTGTATATGACAGAAGCTGTTTAGGATCCATAGCTTAATTACCTTACCAAATATCTTTTCAGAATACAAAAGGCAAAACTTTAACACCCTATTTTTTACAATACTCCTCATCAATGAATTCAAGACAGGAGAGGAGTGCTAAGTTAAAGATAGCTAACGTGGAAATACATACTTCCAATGCATAAGAATTTAAAATGCAATTCCTTCTTCATTAAAAAAACAAAACCTGACACACATTTTCTTAATCAGTCATCAAATGTGAAAAGGCCATTATTTTTCTGTAATGCTTTTCGTGCACATGCAATGGGAAGATAAACATTGACTACTACTTCATATATGAAAATTACTAACGTTTTTCCTTTCCTTCTGTTCCTTTGGGCTCTCGTGGATGCCCAAACTGGAATAAAAGCAAGAGGCACATTCATCTTGATTTGTAAGTAGAAATAGGCGATGGATCACATGTACACTTTTGCACACACACTATTCTATGGAAATATTTCTGTTCCTAATTACTCTCACAGGAGCAGAGGCTGCACTTACTACTAACTGTAGTACAGCTGTACAGCTGTAGCTAAACAAAGGCTAATCTGTGACAAGCACCTCCCTAAAACAGGCCGTGCACAAGCTTAAGCTTCCAGTCTTACTAAGTGATTAGCTGATACAGCTTAAAAATCTAGACAAGGGTAAAGGGTGGGCATCACAACAATTGGTTCTCTCACCTTTTCTGTCTGGTCTTGAAGAGGAGTAGAGGCTTTGTATCCCAGCTGTAGCAACATTGCTTCTGCTGCATTTCTTTTAGCTATTTTCTTGTTTGGACCTGTTCCAGTAGTAATGTCATTGCCTACTTTTACCTTTAAAAGAAAATATTGATCATAATCATGATAAATGCAAGACTCCTTAATGTCACTGTATAACACTCTTGCTGTTCTACCAACAGTTGTCAGCTCTTTTGATGAAGACACAATCTTGAAAAAGCTACAGTACGGCAAAAGGGGACTACAGTGTTCACTTAGAAGGACTGTTTAGATTTTTCAGAAGACCACCAAACTCATACCCAAGAGCTACATTTTTCTGCATCTCAATGCATACACAATTGTCTCTCTCTTCCATCAGCCTCTGTGTCACCCCCATTCTCCTTCATGAACCTCTCCCCAACTCTGTTAACATGGGAGCTGACCCAAGGTCTGTACTTCCTCTTTCTTGTAGGAAGGCGTGGTGCCTGCAGCAGCTCCCCAGCATCACCAGGAAAGTATACAGAATACAGTATATAAAACAATGGAGAGACAAACAGACTGGAGTTTTAACAAGAGCGGTTTCTAAAGAAGGGTGAAAATTGTATTTGCATTCCTGCCACTTTGTTGTACTGCAAGAAACACAGGGGCTGGAACTGCTTACACCTGACCAGCTTTGATCCACAGTCCTTGGAAAAAAGGCTCCTCAATGGACCTGTGGTCTGCACAGTACAAAGGGTTTCTGACAAACATGATGCCTTTCATAACTGCAGGAGAAATTAAAACCCCAAAATAAGGACAAACTGTAGGCAATGGATGTTCACAAAATGTGTGGCTCCAACTTAATCCTTGGCTTTAAACTTTAAACTTCAAACTTTTCTTTAAACTTTTGGAGCCGTATGTGTTGGGTTTGTGACATGAGCACTCTCACTGCTATTCATTTAGACACTATTCATAGCTCTTTGATGGGTGTATTTGGCTCGGTCCATTAAGCCCTTCTATTTGCCAAATTGTGTCTTAAAACAGTGCACAGCTTCAAAACCATGTCAAAAAAAGGAAATCAACATCACATAAATATGATAAAATCATCAAGGTGACCTGAATAACAAAAAAAACCCCAGAGGTCAAAGACCTGAAAAAGTTTGGAAGGAGCTTTTAAAAAAATGTAAAAAAAGGCATACAAATGCTAAATAAAGAATAAATTATATTTAGTAGTTTATGTCATTCAATAATTCTTCACTTTCCTCAAGTTACCATATATGTATTTTTCTAAAAGTTTAAATTCTTCTTTACTCAAATATTTCTTAATTCTAAATATTAAGAAGAGGATGTAAATAAATAATAATCATGAATATCCTTTCAAAGTACATATATATACATGATACATTATATATATATATAGCTAAAAAATTTGTCAGCCTAAGCCAAAAATATTAATAATCTTGAAATATAAACCTTATCTTCTATGCAGTTCACAATAACAATTAGAAAATAGCCAATCTGCTACAAGTTTGTATGCAATAAAATTGAGCGATTTTAATGGGACAAGACAAAAAGATAATTTATAACATAGCTCACAATAAATCAATATGCTGCTATTTCTCAGACCTGTAAAACTGGTTTAGCTATTATTATAACCTCTATCAAGGATTAAAGGCCTCACTACAAAGAGAAAGAGCTTTCTGAAATTAACTTTGGGAACAGAACACCAACTAATGTCATCAGAGGTTTTCTTCTGTTTATCTAGTAGCCAGGACAAGTAATTGGATCCATTTCATCACATCTAAACTTGCTCTTTGTGTGACAGATAAAAATGAACATATTATCTCTGGATATTTTACTTCCACATTCAATTAAATTAAATGAAAACATGGTTTAAGTAGTTTATACAAAGGCTTTTTATTCTGATAAGGTTTTCTGCATGACATAATGAATCCACTGAGACTTCCTGAAGGTGGGATAAATAGCAGAATAATTTTAGTGTGAAAATATTACAGAAGGGTGAAAATGGAGTTTTAAAGTATTTAAAGTATTTGTAACAAAGCAACTGCTCTATGGAGTTTAACTCTTTCACAAACCTTCTTAGATACAGGAATCTTCTACATATTTACTGCTTTTAAGATTCTTTGTTATACAAACCAAAGACTGCCATTACTGACACTCCTCCAACAGAAAACTAAACTTCCAGCCCATCTTCCTAATACTGGGCTGTGTTACACTGTTCTTCTGAGGCCTCACACAACAACTACCAACTATAAACCGTCCCATGGGGGTCTAAGCCTGGGAAATGAGATCTTCTGTGATAGGAGCACTCTTTTTCAAATACTTTCAGGTCTCATAAAATTTTAGAAATCCAAGTTTATATTAAACAAATGATTCTGCAACAAAAGGAACAAAATACTTTCTTTTCCTTCCGAGAGAAAAATAAAAAATCATGAAGAAAGACCAAGAGGTCCAAGAAAATTAAGATTACTAGCTTATCTTCATAGACATGAAGGAGGAACTAAGATGATTTAAGTGAAAACATAACTAATTTTCTGGAGAATGAGGTGCTGGAACATCATAAATTATGCTTGTGATCAGAAGTGACATTTTGGTGTGGTTTGTAGACAACAAGTCAAAACATGCTGAGGTATGCTGTGCTGACTTGTTCCGGCATAAAATTACCCTTGAGTGAAAACACAAGAATACAGAATCCTTTCCTGTTTCTAATCTTTCTCAACCTGCTGGTGTGCTATCTAACAAAATATCACAGTTATACCAAATCCTTGTACATGTTCTTAATTTAAATTTGAAAGGAATTTTAATGATTTACTGTTTCAGTATTAGGTCCAGTCAGAGCACAGTCTAAAATGCGTTGTTGGCTTTTTTGGTTGTATTTTAGATAGAAACAAAGTCACAAAGAAATTGGAAATCTGCAAAAATTTACAACACTATTTTTTAAAGCCAAAATGCCTGGTAATATGGAGATATGAATACCCATATTTCAGAACACTGGGTATTGGGATCCTTGAATTAACACCTGCCCGATTTTATTTTTTTTTTCCAAAAAGACAAGTAAAATAAATAAATCATGAACCATCAGGGATAAAGACAATAACAATCAAGTGAAATAAAAATAAGAGTATAAAATAATGCAAATCACATGAAAAGCATCAAGAGGGCACATAATTCAATTGCCATTTGTTTCACTAAGAGAAAGAAGAAAGTTTAGATAGGCTTTCTGATACTGTATTTCATACTATTCCTGTATATCTGATGGCAAGGCAAAAAGCTAAACAGAAGGAGACCCACTTCATATTTTGCTTGAGTTTGAACAAAACACAGCAAGGCCATTATCTCTAACATGACAGCAAATGATACCTGCATAACAAATTCTCGACGGCGAGGCATTCCTCTCTCTGAAAGAAGAACATACTCTGGCTCCTTCTCCTTTTTGGCCTGTTGGATCTGAGCCAAACGGCTGATGGGATTCATTCCTTGACCATATTCTGGTCCAGTCTAAAGCAGGTTAAAAAGAAAGAACCATTATTTCAGTATATATCCTTATAACTACTACAATGCCTCAATAAAACATTTACAAGGATTCTCTCTTTTGTAATATTCCCTTTGAGAGAATAAGAAGTAACTTACTTTCCATTTTCTGATCGTGAGACAAAAGATAAGAATCCTCAGGCTCAAAGCTGTGGAAAGAAATTGTCTGCCATTGTTGTGGGTAGTGTGCGTACCTTGCATCTGCAAGCTATGAAAACTCTCTCCTGTATAGGGAGGTCCTCATAAGGATGGATGAAAATTAGCAGATCCATTAGTCAGTTATATCTTATTGCCCTGTTTCTTGGACCCTTCCCCCTAACCCTTTAAAATAGGTTGTCACAATGCTGGAACATGCAGTACACTGAGACGAGGTGGGATTTACACAGGGACAAAAACCTTTTGCCATACGTAAGGAAGCTTTCTCTTTCAGCCGCCTTGCTTTTCCTCTTATCACTCCAGACCTTCAATCCTACAGCACAACTTGCAACTAAAGGTAAAGAGAGTTTACTCTGTGTGTCGTATGAATTTACCCTCAAAATACTCCTGTGAAGTGAATGGCTAGAATTGTTGTGTATGGTGAACCACCCATAAAGTACTTCAAATGATTAACAGGCAATAATACTCACAATAACACATCAAAAAGTGTGGTTGGTGGGGGAATTGATCTTATGCTGGGGAAACAAAAGGACTGACAAAGTGGTCTGTCCAAGATTACACAGACAGGGAAAAACTACAGCCCTTGAGAAGTCTCTAGCTCTGAAATTATTTTAATGAATTATTGCTCACATGGCAAACGGTCTTTCAAAGCACATAGCCATGAAAATATTTGTAGATTTTAAGAAGAAATTAAAACACACAAGAATTTATCTGAAGTCATACTTAACTGACTTATATAGGATAACATAAAGAATGCACTTGCAAATGTAAATGGCATTTAAATGTAGAATTGTTTTTATGTTATGAAGCTATTTCCCTTTTATGAAACCATTTGCAGGCTAAGAGAAGATGAGCACTCATGCTTGCTTGAGTTGCTCAAATAACAACCAAGTGTTCAGGAACCTGAAGAAATGATCAGCAACTGAAGGCAAAGACCAGAGAGGGATATTATATTTAGAAAGCTGTGCAGAAAATCCTACATAGTGTAACTGCTGAAGTAGTTAGAGAAGATGTAGGTGAAAGAGCTAAGACAATGTCATACACAAGGGCAGCTGTGTGGGCAAGAAGCCAGGCAGAGACAAAATGCAGAGCAGGCTAAATAAAGAGCAGGCCATAAGATACAGCCTCATAAATATATATATACAAATAAAAAGAAGTTACTGTTGCCACTTTTTTTGATGCTCAAAACACAGGCAAGTTAAATTGAAAGAAATAGGCACATTGAAAGCATTTCAGAAGTTTGGATGTTCAAAAAATAAAAACCATCTACATATCCAGCTTATTCTGACAAATAATGTTTCTTTCTGACAAGGCCAACTGTGTATAATTAAATTTAAGTTCGTAATGGCAAATGGTATATGGTAATATAAGACATTTTTTCATTATTATACCATTAGCGTCTTTCTTGAGAAAAACTTTCCAAGATGTTTGGTGAAAGCCAAAGCCAAAAGCCTTTTCCAATCTTCCAGCTTTAAAGCTTCATTAATGCTGGTGGTTTTCCATTAAATTATCTTCCTGCCCATTTTTTCATGTAAGTTGCTGAGAATTAGATCCCCAGGATTTTAGTAGGAGACAGGTATCTAATTAATCTAGGTTTTCCTGAAAAGTCATTTATTCCGTATTGAAGGCAAATGAAAAGAGGAAGGTGACAAATAAGCCTTTTGTACATTTTCCAAATCTAGTTTTGCACTCTCCAATGTATTTGCTTATTTTAAAGTGGTTCTCTGGTGGCTGCTCTTCCAGAACTCTGTACTTTGTATCCTGAGTATACAGATACCTAATGATGAAACTTTCAGTGAAGTACTGAAGCACTAAAGTAGCACCCCATTACTTTACTGTTTCATGTATCGCTCTCCTTCCTCAAACTGGGGAGGGGAGAGAGCCCAGGGAGAGAACCACTAGATATGCTAAAAGGAATTCTCTGAGATGATGCTAAAATTTCACATGGCTGGACAGAGCTGCTTGGAGGGCTTGATCCTCCACTAGCCTTGAACCAAACCCTCAATGATGTGAGCTATTTACAAGCCATTCTGTTTGAGAATCCCAAAGAATTCTCAGGATTTAAAAAAAGCCCAGGCATATTAGCACAGGCAAACTAGTAACAATATTGACAGTAACAAGCAACTGTAACAATATTGACAGAAAATGACAAATAAGCCTTTATTGGTTTTGAATCTACTGTTCATTTCTGAGCAAACATTCTTAATTGTGTCAAAAGTGGACACATACCTTCAATATTGTTTTTGGACGCTTTTTAAAGTAAAGTTTTGGCTTTTCAATCACAGGAAGAGGAGGAAGTTTCTTAAGTTCTTGCAGGACAGCCATTGCAGCACGTTTCTTTGAGAGTTTCTTACTGTTGCCTTCTCCCTCTGCAGTGAACTCTCCCACTGTAACTCGTGTAACAAAGCTCTTCATGTGAGGAGGTCCACTTTCTTTAATCACCTTTTAAGAGAAAGTAACACTGAGTCAAAGCACCCTACAAGACGGTAACTTTACGTTTGTTATCTCTGCAATGAACTTATTACTAGTCCAGTTTTCCTGCTAACTGAAGGCATTAGATGGGTTTTCATAGAAACTGGACAAGTATTAATAACAGTACGAGGTTTGAGGACAGAAAATTAAGACTAGTTAGATAAAGCAAATCTAACAACCATACTCAGCATTTCACAGACAATAAGAGTAGACCTACATTTTTAAAGATTTATAGAATAACACAATATACAACTATGCATATTTAAACCAAGGCCGATGGGTTTTTGTTTTGCAAGGTGCTTCACATACTAAAGCAATTAAATCCATGAAGGTCTACCAGGCTTTGAGTATTTCTTTATACAAAACATATTCAAAACTGTATTAATTTGTCATTACCTCAACCTGTTTGTAATATTTTTTCTATTATCATTAAGCCATTGGATGTTCATAGTCCCAAACTTCAGTCTCAATAGGTGCAGGCAGGATGCCTGCTCTCAACTCTTGGCTTGCCAGAGTACACAGAGCAATATCCCATACATTTGAAAGGCTGGCACATTCTTGCCTCCATGACTCTCAGCTGTCCCTCCCAACTGTACTGAAAAGAGTTACCAGAAGAGCCACCATAACTCACACAAAGCAAATATTTTCTGAAAAAAAATAATTTATTCATTTCCTTCCAAAACACATTTAGCACAACAATAAAAAAAACCATAACATTTGAACTCCTTCACTACAACAAGTTATAGTAATATGGAAAGGAATTAAGTTCTGAATGCTGTACTTTCCTTTAGCTGTTTTTCTGTCTTCATTTTTACACACACACGCACACACACACACACATGCACACAATCTCCTTTTAGAAGGCTGATGCTTGGATGTATTCCCCCACAAATCACAGCACTGCAAGTGCTAGGATAGCCATCTCTTCATGTATACACACACCATTAACTGGTCTGGACAATGTCTATCAGGAATTAAGAGACCTCATTTGGGAAAAGGTTCAGTTATTTTGTTTGATGGGCGGAAGTAGCTACGTAATTTAATCTTTGTTGTATGTAATATGTATAAGGAGACATTAGAGTATCTGACAGGCATCTCTTTATTATATCTTCAAAATCAATACAAATATAAATTTTTTTTCCATTTGATGGAATTATATCAAACCATGTGTTGAAGAAGAGTAATGTCTCTTTAGGTTGAGGAGGGAGGGGAAAGGGAACTGAGGTAAGGTACCAGGGCCTTCTTGGTGTAATAACTATAGTTTTAATATGCTCAAACCTTCAATCTTAACATTATTACAACATGTTTTGTATTAAAGTTCTTTTTATCAAGGTCATGTCCCTTGCATTATTTAGTTTTGCTGTTGCACTGTAATGAGGTCTCCTTAGGCTTGTATTTCTTTTTAAGTTCTCTTTTGTGGCAACTTCACCCAGCAAATACAATTACCACAGCATAGATCAATAAAAAGACACAAAATTAAAATTAAAAGACAACTTTGCCCCATTTTCCCAGAATAAGATGACATCTATGCCAGAATGGGATTTTTCTGTAGTCCAGGAGTGTTCCCATTCTAAAATTTCAGGTATTAATTTCAGAAGTGTTTTAAACACTGCCTCACTTGAAAGTTGCCCACTAATGCTTGGCCATGAGAAGGCAGCAGTGCTTTCAATGCACTGAGCCACGCTGAGCCCCAGGATGCTGCATTCCTGCAGCAGAGCTGGGATGAGCCCAGTGCCAGGATCTCCTGCTCTCAGACTCAGTTGGGCACTGTGTCTGTGCTGAGCACCTTCATCACACTGCAGCGTTTCCTCCTCTGTTTTACAGTATCTCAAACCTGTACTTTGTTACCCAAGTATTACAACATGCTGGCCGTAAAACATTGCTGAATTAACCTTACGAAGGTCCTTAATCTTTCTGTGGCTCTACTAATACTATTATATAGGCATTTGTCTTTACATGCAGTGTAACATACTAATAAAATATACAAGAATGTCTACACTGACCAGATGAAAAAGGAAAAAATAATTTGGTTAAGAAATATAATTGCTGAGTTCCTAAAATATTAGTTTATATAAGTTTCCTCATATTTATAAAATGCACACAAATATATATATATGAGAAAAATAATGTTAATACCAAACCAGATCATATTTTCATATTCACAAAAACATATTTTTTAATATAAAATTAATGCATTCTGATGTGGTTTTCAGCTTTTAAGTTTTAAGTATTTTAAGTGACACTTAAGTAAGGTAAATAACTCACTGGAAAACATTAAAAACTGTATGTTTGTTAGCATGTAAATGGAAAAAAGTCTGTGTTGTCAATGGAATGAACCCCATAGGATTCAGATGGGATCTGGATCAAGCTAAACATCCAAATTTGGTAATTAAGCAAAAAAATATTTACCTAACAACATTTTTGGTTAACCCCAGATTTCAGATCTTTTTACTCCATATGATTTCAAACAGTTGTGCTATGAGCCTTGGGACAGAAAACACTATGAAGAAATTCAAGCTTTGCTATCTAAGAACACTATACACATTAGGACATTAAACTATTTCCTCAGTTGAAAGATACGACCTGTGGACCTAATCATGGCTAATTTAAAGCTGAGAATTTGATTAAGGGTGACAGTTCAATACACTTTTCTTTTTCTGTTCCATGGATTTAAAGAATAATTACAGCAAGGGAAAACACATGGGGCCAAAACACATCTAAGGTCAAGTTACATCAAGAATGAATTTGGCTCAACTTAATGAATCATGCTGACAAATGAAAAACAGAAGTATGATTGCAGTGAAAGAGTAACACTGCCTTAATTATTAATGAGATGCCAGGCAGAAAATTCAAAAGATTAGGACAAGATTAAAAGGACATTAAAAAAAACCCTGAAACTAGAGGAGACAAAAATCAGATCAAAACCCATGTCATTTACATCTATGAATACACAATTATTTATAGGATTTTAAAATATCTATATATTTCCAGGAACTTGTGGAGGCAAATACACCAGATTCTCCCAGTTACAAAAATAAAACAATTTAAAAAAAATTAAAAGTAAGAGTCTGAATGTCACAGTGTAAAACTGCAGTGAGAAGGGTGACCATTTTGCATAACCCAACTGAAAGTTACTCAGTAGCCAGTCATGCAAAGCCTCAATCCCCAGGACAGCAGAAGCCAGATAGGTGTGAAACTTCTTGCTGAGAACTACTCTCCCACAGTCTGCAAAACCAGTCCCTGGTTCAAAATGCAGGATCTTTGCTTTACTATGATAAGACTGGGACATAAGAACACTTTCCAACAGACCACTGGACAGGGATGGAGGGACAGAAAATTTTCCTGTTCAGGCACTCTATGCCTTCACTCCTGATACTGACAATGAAAAAAATGTTATTATATTTGCTGTTCTAAAGAAATAACACTGCAATCCAAAGAAAAACATTGAAAATAAAATGGCAATCTGAAACACCCCAATGTGTTCTAATATCTGAAGTTGTTGACCTCAGTTATCTCTTCTAGACTCATCTATTCCTTGCTGAAAAATAAGGAATAAAAAACATATATATTGGAAAAAAAAAAGAAAAAAGCAAGATTTTAGCCTACTGCAAGGCAGTAATAAGAAGTGGAATGACCATTCTACAGCTACTCTGACAATTCCTACAGCAATCACTTTTGTAGTCATCCTTGAAAACTGTTCACTGGAAACCCCACAAATGCCTTAGAGCAGTTGCATTTTGACTTAAAAGTTGAGGAATTAAAGTTAACTAAGAATGAACAGTGACAAATACGGAGTAAAGCTTGTTCTTTGTTACAATTGAATGTTTTTATGTAACAACTTAACAGATACAAAGGTTTTAAAACTCATCCTAAAGTTCCTAGACAATTAAAACTACCAACACTACATGAAACAGGACTGTTCACTCCTTGTGCAGTTCTGAAGACATGCTTACATAGAACTTTATATATATTTATGATCATTACTTTGTTGCATAACCCAGCACTGTTGGAACACTGGCTAAAGCTTTGTCAGATGAAGAAAAGGCAGATCATTTTATAGCTACCACACACAAAATAAAAGCTAGAAAAAGCTTTGATGCCTGCCTGGAATAACACAAGACCATTAGTAAATAAAATCCTATTAGAAACATCAGATCCTGGGGATTATCCATAATTGCTTAGCAGTTGTATCGAAAAGTAAGCCAGAACCAAGTTCAATCCAAACTCTATTTGAGAATGTCACCTATACTTAGATTTAAAAGCAAGAAATAACACAAAACCTGTCAGGAGAGCAAGAAACTGTCTTTTTTCAATGTTACTAACATTCTTTGGCAAGTGACACATTAGATTTTTCCTTACAAAGTATCTCTGCCTTCACTCTCTCCATACCAAATGCTCTCTCTTAAATAAGCTCAAACAAGAGTGAAGAAGACATTCAAAGCACTACCCCTCTTTTCTTTACAACTTCCAAGCTCCTCTGTGACCAGTGACCATATATCTCCTTACTTTTTAGTGCATTGATTGGTACAGAACTATTCCAAATATTTTTAAATGTTTAAGGTAGAAAACAATGTTTGAAAACTGAGACATTAATGATGAGCTTCCTTTTTGAAACACAAACATATTTCCATTATGTCTGCTCTTAGCTAAGAGTGATTGGCATGTAGTGGCAAACTGATACACCAACAGCTCCAGACACCCCAGTTTTATCCTCTAGATTTTACACTCTCTTAATGTTCTAATTAGTCCATATCATATAGACCACATATATGAAGCATATATGCCTTTGCTATACTGAGGAATTCCTTAGTCATGAACAATATTCTTTGTCTTTCTTACCTACCTTCCGAGGGATTTCTCAGATTTCTAAGAAGGTCCAAATGGCTTATTTGATGTTGGTCAATTCAGGGACATGGGGTAAACATGTCAGTAAACTGCACACAGCACACTGTAAGGCATGCTACAGCTTAGGGGTTTTGATTCTGTTCACATGCAAATACATGCCTATACTTTAAAAGGAAAAAACACTGGAGAAAATAACCATCACCAGTATAAGCACTATCCATGTCTTTCATGCAGGCACAGTTTAAATGTAAAACAAAATGCAGAAAAATAAAATAATAAAAGGCCACTTACATTAGCATTTTCAGAAAAGAAAAGAAAAGAAAAGAAAAAAGAAAAGAAAAGAAAAGAAAAGAAAAGAAAAGAAAAGAAAAGAAAAGAAAAGAAAAGAAAAGAGAAAAGAAAAGAAAAGAAAAGAAAAGAAAAGAAAAGAGAAAAGAAAAGAAAAGAAAAGAAAAGAAAAGAAAAGAAAAGAAAAGAAAAGAAAAGAAAAGAAAAGAAAAGAAAAGAACGCAGCTTGAAAATCTAGTGCTTCCTACCACAACAATGTTAGATTTTTATAAAAAACTTTGTAAGAACTTTCTCATCGGAAAAAAATTCCTGTTAGTATCACTCATTCTCCCATAGTTACTTCATTGATAGCACTGGAGCTATTCCAAATGCTCTTTATTACTTCAGGTAAACAAAGTTGTCAGAGGTGGGTTCATAGATAAAATCATATGAAACAAACAAAAAAACTAGTGAAAGCTGAAGTAGAAATAGATAAGTGAAACAGAATCAGAGTGGAAGATACTCATGACTTTTTGAAAAGAGCACACTGAAGGTGAAATGTTTCAACTGGAACTTTTCTATCTTATGAATGCCAACAGTTAAAGAAAAGACTTTGGTTAATTCTTTTTAAGATTATTTCCAATCAGATTGAGTGTGGCTACAGATTCTAATCCCACAGTTCTGTACAGAAGATGGTTTAACTGTCTTTCTGCCATCCAAGTGTTTGCAACCAAATATTAGATCTCTCAAACTTCTGAAAGAGCATCTATTTTACCAGTAAAAAGTAATTGTCTTAGACTCTGAAACACTGACAATTTTTTTATAATTTCCAAGAATATGAAATTCATACTTTTCATATAAGAATATTACCTGTGTTGAGTTTTAGTGGTACCTTTTTTAATACTTTCTTAGTTAAATATGTAACCCAGATAAAAATGTAACACATACCTCAAAAGTGACAGGTATATTACGCTTCAAAGCAATTTCAAACACTACGCTGATCTCAGATTTGTTTGCATCTTTATCTTCTTCTGATTCTTTTCCTGTTTCTCCATTCTGAAAATGATGCATAGATAATCATACTACAATTCTTAGAAGATCAACAAAATATCATATCCTTCTCTCCCCAATTTCTCAAAGACATTTTTAGTCTCCTGTCAGGCTGTAAATCAGCATTTGTACATCCGTCTCAGCACCCCATCATCAGACATCTGTTGACTGAAGCCATACATATTGTGCTTATGCTTCATAACATACACATTCACTTATAAATTAATTATAAACAGCAAAATAATGTCTACGGATGTTAGTCTTATTAATGACATGGATAATGATTTTCTGAGTACACACTTGTGTCAAACAGATCCTTTGATCCATTTCTCAGGCTCTCTGTGGGCACCCCTTCTAAGCAAGGAAGAAATCTGTACTTCCTGGAAAGTACAGAAGACTGTGCTTCCCTCAGAAGAAATTCAGTCAATGAGCCCCACACTCTGACTGGGTCACCAGGTTACAGGTGTCCTCAGCAGGTCCAGCTGGTTAATGGCCCCTCCATCAACTTCCCTCTAGGAGTTATGACCAGTGTGAAAAGGTAGTGACAGAGAACAGCTTGCTCGACACAGAACATTATTTATTTATCCATAGGAACATAACAAACAGAGAGGCAAAGAGATAAAAAAACAAAAGGCACATGAAAAATTATTCTGCCTAAAATTCAGCTTTGTTTTACTCTTGAGGTAAATCTAAATTTCCTCACACAACTATTACCACCAGGATCAGTCAGAGTTTTGCCTTTTGAAACTACTGCCTTTGGAGTTTGTCTCCCAGGCCACATTTCCTTAGTTCTCAGAGGCTTCACTTCCAGCTACTTTCAAACTGCAAAGCTCTGAAATACTTCAAACTGGGATCTCTCAACAATCATGTAACCTTGGCCAGACTCCTAATTTTTTATTAGTGGAGGTAAACATCAAAGACACTTGGGCTGAATTAGGTGGATTCCTGCAGAGCTCCCATCTTACATAACAAAGTCTGATCTAAATCTTCAGCCATCAGCATAGCTACAAAATCCAGATACTACAGTTCTAAAACAACATTAAAAAAGCACTAGGTTCTTCACATTAAAATTAAATTGATCAATTTTTTATCTACCTTTTTTAAGCTCTTAATAAATTAATCTTTTAAGATAACACAGGGCCAAAAATCCAGCATTCAGCTACAGCATGCAGACATGGAACACCTTTTGTCTCATGAAATTGTTGCACAATTTTGATTCTGAAAAAAGCCATTTATATGCCTTACATGCCTGATATTGATCTGGAGCTAAATACAAGACAAAATATTATAAAGTTTATAAAACCTTCAGAAAAAAAGGGTGCTGTGAAAAACAATAACAAGGGTAGTTGCAATGAGATTATGTAGCACCTCTAGCTCATTTCATATAATGAAATGTAAAGTACCACTGAAATCAAGAATCTAGATCATTACTTATAGGACAGGCAAAGCATTGATTAGGTTCACTTAGAAAGATCACCAGAACTAAAAGGACAATTAGTTAAAAGTAAAAAAAAAAACCTGGGTATTTAAAGAATGGGATACTACTATTCTGTAAAAAACCTTAGTGAGAATATTACTTGGTATTGTATTCAATTAAGTTTGTGCTTTATAAAGGACACTGACAATCTAAAAAGCTGGCCAAAAAAAAAAAAAAGCCCAAAGTATGAACTACTGATTAGATAAAACAACTTTGCACTGAGACACTATGAAAACAATCAGTTCTATAAAAAGATTCAAAAATACTTTAGAATAATCTGTAAATGTGTACCTGGGAGAGATTTTTGATATCTGTTGGTTACATTTAGCAAACATAAGAAAATACCAATTAATAGAAAATGAAGCTAAGTGAATTCTAGAAGAAATACCTCACAAATTATATTTGAAGTGGAGAATAATCAAACACTGGCAAAATTTACATAATATAATGCCCACTGGACTGTCAGCAAGCCTTGAAGTCAAGAATGTTTAGGTTTTCTAGCAGTACTCTAGTTTAACCAGATATGTATAGTCTAAACTAGAAGCTACAGTTTAAGTTTTCACAATTAATACAAACACATCTGTCCAGAAAATCCCTCATTGTCCCTTCTACCCTTACAATTTAACACCCTGCATATTTTTTCACCAAGCATAGTAAAGAACCTTACAGTGAGTGGAGAAAAAGGAGGATCAAGGCTTAGACCTCAGCACTGAGCAATACATTTCAAGACTGAGGAAGATAAAATATGTTCAGGAGTGTCTCAGGCACTTTGGATTTAAATTTGATCCTCATTCCCACAACTGACACTTTAATTGTAAGGCCTTTCTTAGCCTCACATCTATGAGACAGCAGAGATGCTTTGGCAGATACACAATAGCTCTTTGTGAAAGCACATTCACCAGCAGCCCTGCCCTGTTGGCTGATTGCTTCTTGCTTCTTCTCACCTAATGCTCTTCTACATATTTTTACAATTAGGTACTAGGATGGCAATACTATTTTCAGTGTTATATATGGATATAAGATTTTATCCTTAATTAAGTTTTTTCTAATAAAAGAAAAAAGGATAGCTTGAAATGGAAGAAGAATATACAGAAGACTGCATTAAGGATGGTCATGAAGGCCAAGACAGACCTATATAAGTAACTACTGTGCCACATTCCATGGATCCCATTCCAGTCAAGTTCACTGAGTTACTAATAGAATTACTAGATTGGTACTGGCAGGTCTATCCTTGCTCCCTCAGAAGCACACTGTCAGTAACTGGGGAAGAAAGCTCAACCTCATAATGTAATTGAGGCCAGCCAGAGTATGGTGTGCACTGGCTCTGATCCATGCCCGATGTTTGAGGAGTGATGAATCAACCATCATCCACAGATAACCAAGCTGGTCAGTTGTGCTGAAGAAAATACAGTTTTACTAAGATGGACCATGTCTCATGGTGAGAGCACACCCCACCACTGCATGGTGCTCTGTGTGCACTTCCCATGGGCAGCAGCAGGGAGGAGCCTGAACCTTGACACCATGATGCCCTTAAACTCTATCCCAACCAGTCTCCAGTTCTCTGGAGAGCTACACTCAGCTCTACACAGTGCAACACTTTGTTTTTCCCTCCATTATGATCTCAGCAAAGTGTTACCTCCAGCCTTCTCCAGTCACCTACAGCTCTAACCCATGAAGTGACAGAGGTGTTTTTCATGACAGACCTGCAACCTGTACCCCTTAACCCCAACATAACCAAGCCACAGAGATTTATTTGACTGAGGATTCAATTTAGTCTCCTACCAACACACACCTGCTATTGAGAACCTACAGTATCCCAAGTGGTCTTCAGCTGCTCCCAGAACAAGTACTTGGATTCTTTGAGTGGGAAACATTATTATATTTTTGCTTTCAATTTAGAAAGATTAATCTGAGAATAATTTTTCTGTTCAATATTTTTTAAAATATGACACAACATTTTAATTTTTAAGCAGCAATATGTGCCACTTAAAGACATAGCAGTGAAAAAGAAAGTTATTATTAAAAAAAAAAAAAAAGGTTTCCTGAAGCACAAGCCACAGACCTGAGGTAATTTTTCTGGAATAGGCTCATTCTGAAGAGCTTGAAGGGCCTTCATTGCAGCATTATGTCTAGCAGCTTGACGAGTCTTTCCTTCACCAAAAAACTCACTGTTGCCAACAGTTAACTGGACATAGAAAATTTTAGGCACTGGGCAGTGATACCTGGAAGGAATGAAAAGAAAACAACAATGCAAGTTAGGAATTTTACCCATCCATTTTATGTAAAATAGAGTAGTATTTGGGGATGAAACATTATCTTTTCTCCCAGAATAAGACCCAGTACTCAAATACATGGACTGTTCCTCAGCAAGGCGGTTGGTAACTGACAGCAGCTCCTATGTGCACACCAGCTCTTCACCTACATTTGCAGAGCTCTGCAATGAGTTCTGTTTATCAGCCCAACAGCCTTGCTCTGCTCTCTTCTTGATTTGAGTCTTGAGAAGATGAAGAATCAAAAATTCCAGTGGAAGCCCTGCCTGGGAGACAACTCCCATCATCATAGCTCAGCTCTGAGGGATAAATAAGTCAGATGACAGAGAATACACCTAGCAGAAATGGATCCTCACTTGACAAATAACTTGTTCATATTTTACAGCAATGTAAGAAAGCCCTGGATTCCAGGATTCCAGGATCATGGACAAAAGCAATGTCCATCACAAAACTAGATTGATTCAAACTAGATTCAATCAAACACAGTACTACATTTTCCTTATTCCTCTTAAAGGATCCTTTTTAAAGTGTGCTCTCTCCACTTTCATCTGTGGACATGAGTGGCAACTTTTTTATATTAAGACTTTCTGAATTTTCATTAATTATGGTAACCCAGTTGGTTCAACTGTAAAACAAAATACAAAGTTTACCAGAAAGCAGCACACTTCAGAGCGAGGCAAGTGTGAGTAAGTACTCTGTCCTCAATGTCCCTGAAATTTGTGCCTAATTCTAAAACTACATTTTTATGGAAAAAGCCAAGCATAACACTGGTTCAAACATGCCTCTGGCTATAGGGCCTTGGAGGAGTGAGCTGAGTCGCCTTTACAACATGCAAAAAGTGGTTATTTACTTTGCCTTCTTGTTTACAGTTTCACACACTTATTGAAAATTATCAAGGCCTGGAAATGCTTTTGCTTATGTAAAATTTTCATAAAATTATATAACTCCTGCTGGAAAGGCTTCTGGAGGTTATCTGGTCCAAAGCAGCATCCAGAACATGGTCAAGACCTGAAGTTACACTGTGTTGCTCATGCCTTGTCCAAGGTATTGTGGAGGTCTGCAAGGATGAACATTCCACAACATCTCTGGATGACCAGTTCTAGTGTTGGACCACTAGTGGTTTCTGGAAAACTATCACAAAGTTTCTACATGCCTAATGGAATTCAAACACTTGGCACTGATATTGTTGCAGATGAAGCAGAAATCTTCCTCCCAGTAGCAAAAATTACCAGTTTCCAGCTTTTGTCATCACAGGACTCCCTCCCAGCCCCATTAGCACTGACTCTCCCTGCTCCTCCTTACTTGGTAACAAATCCTCCAACACAGCACACCTCCTGCAGACAAGACCACTACCTCTACAGCCTGGCTAGAGCTCTGGAGCTAGCTCTGAGTCAAGGTCTCTGATGTACCAGGAGAGCTGCTTCCAGATGGTGCTAGCAACTGTGCCAGGTGGTGCATCACCAGCACTGCTGAGCACAACCCCATCCTCAGAAGAGTTTCCAACTGCCTTCTGTATCATCTGCTGTGCAATCTGCTGTGTCTGCTGGCTGTCTCTGGCAGCAGTGCCCTGGGCCCTGCAATTACATGTGCTCTTCCCCAGTATCTGCTAAGACGGTGCTTGACCCTCTCTAATCAGGAGATGACTGGAAGGAAAGCCCAATGCTGGTTTTGACCAGGAGTAGCTGACAGAGCTTACTGGCAGCTGCCAGAGCTTGCAAGAAGCCACAGCCTCCTGTAGTTCTCTCTTCCCTGCAGCAACAGGTACTCTCAAGTTCTTTGAAGAGTTCCAGGAATCTTCCCACCTTCCCAGAAGATGTAGAACTGGACATGGCTGCATGTGTTGTCTGCTGCTTAGCACATGACAAGCTGTGTAATGCAAAAGCAGTAGGCACCTTGATGGCATGTCCCACCTCATTACTTCATAATCCTCTTTAAATAGAAAGAAATGAGGTAGTGCTATTAGCAACTACCTAGATTTAGGGTAAATACAATATCCATCAGAAGTTCCTGCTTCCTGTTGAGTTACTAGACCTACCTTTCTCTCCATTGCATGCAAAGGAGGAAAGCACATGAACTTAATCCACTTTATAAACTCAAATCCCACAACAGGCCTTCTCTTTTTCCCTCTCCCCTCCCCACCTTTTCTTTTAAAGAGTGTTTAGGGAGCTATTGATGTGATAATAAGGAAAAATGATATTCAGCCTGTGGCTCTAGAGCCTCATGCAGCTCTTTGGCATTGCCAGAATGATTAGGCTTTTACATGGTTTTGATTAAATTTTTCTTGCTCTCCTTGGCCTCAAGCAGAGTTGTAACAGAGCACTGATAATATGAGCATTGCCAGCAAAGTGCAAAGGAACACCTGAAATCCTCAGAAAATGAACTAAATCTTTGAGGCTATTGGCTTCTCTACAACAAGAAGCACATCAAAGGAAACAACATCCTCTTCAGTGGTGAGGACAGAGACTGCATTAACAAAACTCTCAAAAGTAAGCATAGTATTACAGTCTGAAAATACAGAGTGACAATTAAACTAAGTTTTAATAATGAATGAGTCTCCATTCTGAAGATGTACACTCATGTAAAGAACAAGCCCACGCAAAAGTAAAATGATGTATCTGCCACTGATCATTAACAAACCTTCCCAGTATACTACATATGAGTTACTAGAAAAGGCCGAAAGCATTAGTAATCTTAGGAATATTTATATAACATTTAGGGACTATTCTGCAATAATGTATCAGCACAATATTTTCCATCATAAGACCATCTACAAATCAGCTCTACACTCCTCAGTCTCCTGTCACAGTTCAGCCACAGAACCGAAACAGTCAGGATTTTGAACAGTAATGCCTCACACAAGGACTCATTAGGTCTCTAAAAGATTTTAATTATCTTCATTTAGAAAATATGCATATTCCTGCATTCTGCATGGCAGCTACAAATACTAGGATTTTCCTTTGAGAAAATTCTTATGTAAAACAGATTTTCAGGTGATAGTGGCACACTCCTCAGAATATAAGCTGACCAACACAGCTAAATGACAGAAGATTGTTAGAAGACAACAAAAGGCATGTGAAAGGATACATTCAGTTGGAAGGAAACAAAGTGTGGTAACAGATAACACACAATCAGTCACATATAACCTATGTGCTCATTTGTCAAAAACAAGCTCATTTTCATCTGGCTCTTTTGGACATTTCAGATTCTTAAAAAGATCCTTCAAATATGAGGTCTGGAAAGCAGGTTCCCTTTATTCCATCTAAGTTCACAGCATCAGAAATCTACTTTTTAGCTAATGCCACTAGAACAGTTAACCTGAAAAAGGATATTTGCTATATGAATGTGACCTTGGATGTCAAGTTTCAGCAATGAGTAAATATTTACAACTACTTATAAACCCCTAAAAATAGGGGTTCATAACAGAAATGCTGACAGACCTCAACTAAGTTGGTGTGATTGGGCGCCACTATAATTAAATAAATCACCAAGGTCTGCTGACAATTAGAAAACTCATTTTGGTTTGCCACAGAGACAAACAAAAATTCTGTTCATTATAATTTTACTGGAATATGATGTCATAACATGTAAGCATACTGAAACAATCTGCTGCTTTTCTAGCCAAAATATTAATTGCATACTAAGGAGCCCTTGGGGCCTCTTCCTTTTTGGCCATCAAATCCACACACACAAAGACAAATAAAGTATTAGTACATACGTTATGCGTTCATACTGCATTTCCTGCATTTCTCTGGATTCCTCAATGGCATAAATGTTTTTGATAAATATTGTTACTTTCTTCTTAGAAAGAGAGAAAAAGCAAGTGCAAGATGCAGCTCACAGAAACCAGGAAGTTAATTTAGATTTAGCCTCGTGTTAAAAAGTCAGTGAAGTTTTCTCTAAATTCTAATGGTCAACATATTCTTCAACTAAGTAAAAAAGAACAAATAAACCAAATTACTACACAAGTATTATAGGAAGTCTTACCTGATTCACATTCCATAATGCAAAGTGAAGAGGAACTAGGACCATATTTTAGTGGCCAAGATAAAGGCCACTAACATATGAGCTACAACTCAGTATGGGAGTCATTCTTCAGATGCCAGCTCTGCTGAAAGGGTCATTCTGTGCACTTTTTCTATCTGGCTCCTTTCCCATATGAAGTCAATCAAGCTGGCAGCCCTGCTGGCACTGTTTAATCACCAAAATGCCATGAGTTTTGTGAGTGGAGGGATAGATAGCTACGGACCATGCAGGGGAGTAGGAAACAGCATTTGCTGTGAACAACTTTTTTCTCCATAACATTTGAAATTTCTCTAGGGGAGCAAGTTGCTTAGTGCAGCTGTTCCCTGGTTATATCCTATTTTCCTAAGCAGTCCATTAGCCACGTGCATTTCTTACAGATGTGAGTTCTGTTTTGAAGAAGGAAACATCCAGTATAGTCACTTTTGTCTTCACACAGTGAACCTTCTGGTTCTTTCAGCAGATCCACTACAACACCTGGGAACAAAGAGGCTCTCTTTTCCAAGTACTCCTTTAGAGAACTACAGTCCATTATTCTTGAACTGTGTCTACTACAGGCTAGGCTGCCTGATCAAGTGGAGCCTATAGATGAAGCCTTGTTGCTCCAGTTCCAGGAAGGATTTTGCTCACAGGCTCTTGTCCTGCTAAGGGACTTCAACCACCCTGACATCTGCTGGGAAAGTAGAAGGATGAGCTGCAGGCAATCCAGGAGACTCCTGGAATGCATGAAGAATAACTTTTTAACCAGCCTGACTAAACAGAGAACTTAGGGTGAAAAAGAGAATATATCACCTCTAGAAGAAATTTCTGGTAACTTGGGAGGTCTATAAGGGCACTGCAAGGTCATGTAGGGAGAAAATTAGAAGGGCCAAAGCCCAATTAGAATTTGATTTAGCCGCTATAGTTTAAGACAACAAAAAAGTTTCTATAAGTACATTGGCAGCAAAAGGAAGGTCTTCAGCATTTGTTAAATGGAGAGAGTAGCGACAGGGGATGAGGAAAAGGCAGATATTTAATGACTTCCTTGCCTCAGTCCTCAATATCAAGACCAGCTGTCCCCTGAATACCCAGGTCCCAGAGCTAGAAGCTGGTGATGGGGAGCTGAGTGAAGCCCCCATAAACCAGGAGGAGATGGTTAGTGACCTGCTATGCTAATTAAACACTCACAAGACTATGGGCCCAGATGGGATCTACCACAAAGTAATGAAGGAACTGGTGAAAGAACTTGCCAAACCATTCCAAATAATCTAAAAGCAGTTCTTGTCAACTGATGAAGTTCCAGCTGACTGGAAATTAGCAAATTTAACATCCAACTACAAGAAGGGTTGGAAGAATGATCTGGGGAACAATGGGCCTGTCAGCCTGACCTCACTTCCAGGCAAGGAAAAGAGACCATCCAGGGTGCCATTGCATAGCACATTCAAGATAACCAGAGGATCAAGCCCAGCCAAAATGGATTTAAAAAAGGAAAGCCCTGCTTGACCAGCCTGATCTCCTTCTATAACAAAGTGACTCAGTAGATGAGAGAAAGGCTGTGGATGTCGTCTACATGGACTTTAGCAAAGCTTTTGACACTATTTTCCCGACCATACTCCTAGAAAAACTGTCTGCTTGCAGCTTGGATGAGTAGACTCTCCGACAGTTATAACTTGGCTGGATGGCTGGGCCCAGAGTGTTGTGGTACATGGCACTCAATCCAGCCGGCAGCCTGTTGCTAGTGGTGTTCTCCAAGGTACAGTTTTGGGGCTGGTCCTGTTAATCTTTGTTTAATCTGCTGATCTGGATGTAAGGACTGAGTGCAGTAAATTTGCCAGTGACACTAAATTGGGTGTGGCTGTTTCTCTGTAGGAGGGCAGGACAGCTCTGCAGAGAGACCTGGATAGACGATCTGTGGGATAAGGATGACTGCACGAGGTTCAATAAGGCAAAGGGCAGAGTCCTGCTCTTGGGTCACAACTACCCCATGCAGCACTAAAGGCTGGAGAAGGAGCTGTTCAGCAGAAAGGGATTTAGGGTTGCTGGTTGACAGCTGGCTGAATATAAGCCAGCAGAACGTCCAGGTGGCCAAGAAGGCCAATGGCATCTGTACAAGAATAGTGTAGCCAGCAGGACTAGGGAACCCCCCTGTACTCAGCACTGGTGAGGCCAAACCCCAACTACTGTGTTTAGTTTAGGGTGGTCCCTCATTTTGAGGTGCTGGAGCATGTCCGGCGAAGCATAAGGCTCATGAAAGGTCTAGAAAACATGTCTTATGAGGAACAGCCGAGGGAGCTGGGTTTGTTTAGACTCAAGAAGAAATGTCTTTAATCTGAGACAGGGGTGATTTGGATCAAATATTAGAAAAAAAAATTCATGATCAGGTTGGTCAGCCATTGGAATATGTTACCCAGAAGGTGGGTAAGAGGCATCTGGATCTGGCACTGGATGTTGTGGTTTAGTGGTGTAAGAGTGGTAGTGCTGTGCTGATACTGTACTTGCTGATCTTAAAGATTTCTTCCTGATCCAAGTAATAGACAGCCCTACCAGAGGGGATGTGATACTGGATCTGTTGGAAACCAATTCAAGCAAGCTAATCAGGGACATCAGGACTGGAGGCAGCCTAGGATACAGTGGCCATGCTTTGGTGGAGTCCTAGTCCTGAGGGATATGGGTCAGGTAAAGAGTAAACTTAGGCTCCTGAACCTTAGGAAAACAAACTTTCAGCTCTTCAAGGAGATAGTCAATAGGGTCCCCTGCAAGACTGACGTGAGGCACAAAAGAGAACGGAGCTGGCAGATCTTTAGTGGTCTTCCACAGAGCTCAAGAGCTACCAATTCCCAGGAGCAAGAAATTGGTCAAGGGAAACCAGAGATCAGTGTGGCTGAGTAGGGAACTGCTGGTCAAACTAAAGGGGAAGAAGCAAATGCACAGGCATGGAAACAAGGACAGGTAACCTGGGAAGAGTGCAGAGATGAAGTATGGTTGTTTAGGGATGGGGTGAAAAAGGCCAAGGTGAAGCTGGAACTGAACCTGTCAAGGGATGTGAAGAATAACAAAAAGGGCATCTACAAGTATGTTAACCAGAAAAGGTCAAAGAAAGTGTTCCCTGCTGAAAAATAATGCTGGCAAACTGATAACAACAGATGAAGAGAAGGCTGAAGTACTCAACAACTTTTTTTGCCAGTCTTCAATGGCAACTTCCCATTCTCACACCACCAAAGTCCCTCCTATTTTAAGTAAAGGTCAGGTTCATGAACACTTGAGGAACCTGAATATAAACAAGTTTTTGGGATCTGATGGGCTGCAACAGAGTCCTGAAGGGAATAAGTGGATTTGGTTGCCAAGCCACCCTTCATGATATTTGAAAAGTAAGGGCAGTCAAATGAAGTCCCAGGTGACTGGAGAAGGGAAAACATTGTACCTGTCTTAAAGCAGGATAGAAAGGAGGACCCTGGGAACAACAGGTCTGTCAGCCTCACTTCTGTGCCTGGGCAGATCATGGAACAGGTCCTCTTAGGAGCTGTGCTAAGGCACAGGGAGAACAGGGAGGTCATTTGGGACAGCCAGCAAGGCTTCACCAAGGACAAGTCCTGCCTGACCAAACTAGTGACTTCTTACAATGGAATGACAAGGGAAAGGCTACAGATGCCATTTATATGGACTTCTGTAGAAACTTTGACACGGTCCCTGCAACATCCCTCTCTCTAAACTGGAAAGAACCGGATTTGACGAATGGATTATTAGATGGACACAAAAGTATTTGGACAGTTGCATCCAGAATGTAGCAGTTAGTGTCTTAGTCCTGATGGACATCAGTGACAAGTGGTGTCCCTCAAGGATCTGCTTTGGGACCAATGTTATTTAATAGACAAATGGGATCAAGCACACCCTCGGCAAATTTGCACATAACACCAAGTTGAGTGGGGAGGTTGTCACACCTGTGGGATGGGATAGCATACAGAGGTGCCTGGACAAGCTTGAGAAATGGGCCCATGGGAATCTTAAGAGTTTTAACAAGGCCACATAAAAAGTGCTGCACCTGGATCAGGGCAACCCCCAGTATCAGCACAGGCTGGGGGATGAACAGATGGAGAGCAGCCCTGCTGAAAAGGGCTTGGGGGTGCTGGTGGGTGTGAGGCTGGACATGGAAATTCTTTACTGTGAGGTTGGTGAGGCACAGGAACAGGTTGCATGGAGAAACCTGGTCTAGTGGAAGGTGTTCCTGCCCATGGCAGGGAGTTGGAACAAAATTATCTTAGAGATCCCTTTCAACCTAAACCATTCTATGATTCTATGATGAAGTAGTCTGGCTGTTCTCTTCTACATTACTTTCACATACTCCAAAAACATTCTTAATGTAAAATGAGCAAGGCAAACATTATGTATCAGTTTTAGCCACATCCCTTGTTTGAATGCTGACCTCCTCCCAGCTACATAGATGAGAATTAAAACAAGAAAATTCACGTATACTTGTCCCAGATTATTCTTAATCTGAAAAATCATGTTAAATTTTAAGTCAAATCTTTAAAAATTTTAAATTAATTTAATTAATTCTGAATGATTCGGTATTTTTTTCTCTATTTAATATCTGCTATGGTCATTTATGAGAACAATTTTGACCTAGTTATAGAAAATCCCTAAGCAAAATAATGTTTAACTGACTATGTAAGAATTGTAAAGAAAACCATGTGAAGGAAACAACAGAAAGAGATTCAAAAGCATCTGTTCATTTTTTAAAAAAATAGTCAGAAAACATAACAAAGATGCTTCCCACTTTAAAACATAGAAACCCCAAACCACCTCTCTTTCAAATGCAAGAATGTAAGAAAATCCCACATTAAGCAGTCAAGATCCATGAGTTGCAGGCAACTGCATAATGTAATCCTCTTTATCTGTTAAGGTCTATTAGAAAATAAATTAGATTATTTGCTTCTGCTGGGAGGATGATCTAGAAGCTGAGTTGATACTTGGGAATCTCCTAGTGTTCACCTTGGTTATACTTCTTTATATGTTATTTTGTGTCAATACTATCCTGTAAGTTACATAGCTTATTTATTGCTATATTTTATATATTGCTAATTTATTTTGTTGTTTACTCTCCAAGGTGAGCTTTCCCACTCCCTATCAGCCTTTGCTTCAAAAGGGAACAAGTGAAAGTATTTCAGAGCTTTTCTGTATAAAAGGCTACCCACCATCTTGACCATTCTTCACAGTCCTTCCCCATACTTGCTCTTGTTCTTAAATACAAAAGCCAAGAACGGTAGACAATATACCATATAGACGGCTAACAGTGTTCTGTACAGTAGGAGTATTTATGTATCTATACCAGAAATATCTTGCTCAACACATCTTAAAAATCACATTTGCCTCTCCATTAATTCAACCACATTAGTTCTTCTCAGTCTATCTTGCAAATACTTAATAATATAACACTTCTGTTCCGTGGTTTTCAACTGAATAACCCTCAGGTGACAAGAGAGTTAGTACTACTAGTGCCTCTGTTATTAGTCTTACCTTTTAGACTGGAAAGTCTAGTCTTGTTGCATTTCTAATATATCAGTCCTCTCTATCACCCAAGTCTTCCTGCCTATCTTGACCTTCCTGTGTATCAATGATGCCCTCTACATCTCATGAACATTTTCCTACTTCTTGTGCAAACATCTTTAACAAAAATAACTTAAAAGCTTGATTCTAAAACTGGAAGAACTGTACTTAACAATCTTCCTCCTAGTTTGACTTTTAAAACTGCTGATTATTTTTCTTTTCCTTTCCCACCCTGCATTTCTTACAAAAATCCCCTTCTCCTTCAGTTTAATGAAAACATTATCCTTATCTAATGCTATAAAATGCTTAACTGAATCCCACAAATATAAATTTACTTTACCCACTTTACCTAAAAAATTAGTTGGCACATAACATGTAAGGTTAACACATTAGTCATACACAATCTACCTTTAGTACACAGTAATTTCACATTTATACTTTTTTCTCTGTCTTTATTTATATTTTCTTTTAAACTTTGTTATGAGTCTGAGAATTTTTCATTAAGCTAATGATAATTTCCTTTTCTATTTTTTTTTCTTTTCCTAAGCTAGAGGCTATGTAGCTCCTCCAAACAGTATGAGTAACTTAGTAAAAAAAAAAAAAAAATCCAAAAAAAATTGACTCATGTTTCCACGATCACAATATCGAAACATTCCTCAGTGAAAAACAAGAGGGAGGAGGATTCAGTTTAACATAACATTATCTAATGTGGAATCTTCCCAGCAGAATTTGTGATGACAAGACGATAATATTGCCACATCACTGTTTTTCTGAATTCCAAGTTGCTTAATAGACATTTGACTGAAATAAATATTTCAATATTTACTCTCTGGATTTACCACTACTTTGTTTACCATTTATAGCAAATATGTACAACAAGAAGTAAAAAAACATGTTGCTCAACACAAGTAATTTGAAGAAACCAACAGAAAGCTACAGACATTTTAAGTTTAGAAGTTTGAACCATCATGGATTAAGCTGACAAGTAATAGAGCAAATATACTGAACTAGCGATGTAGAACTAGTTTCAGAGTAATTTCAGGTCTCTGCTTGCACTTTTATTGCTCTCCCTCCTTCAGTCTAAACCCCTGAAGTTAAGATGAAGCACTTGTCAAAGTTCCAAAAGAGTCTCAAAACCAGCCCAAACACCCTCTCTTAAAGAGAAACTAGTGAAAGAGATATGTAAGGGGGAAAAAAAAAGGCTAAGAAGAAGTAACAGGGAAAAACCCAGAGGAAAAATGATCATGAAAAAAAACTCCTAAGGTACTGTATCCTGAAGACTAAGGTAGAAAAAACAAGTGAAAAACAAGAGAATCAAGAATAGAAAAGAGAACAATTTTTTATGCTCCTCTGAAGAAGTATTTTTACCTATCAACTGAATAACTAAGTAATGAGAGTGGTCTACAAAACTTATTCTTGACTGTAAAAAATAGCACAATATAGGAACATAACAAGAATACTGCCTCCAGAATTAAAAACATTGGAAAATGTCAAGTGGACAGTGCTGAAATGGAGTTGGGGGCTGGGGGAAGGAAAAGACAAATACAAGCATAAAGTAAAGGTTCTTTTCTGTGACACAAAACCAAGTACAATAAGAATAAAAGGGAAAAAACATAATGAAGCTGTGATGCACACTGTATACTTTAGAGGTTAAAGCAGACATCCAGAAGACAAACATCTCATACTCTTATCTACTTCAGCTCATAAAATTTCCCATGAACTGTATTACTCACTAATCTTTACAAGCATGCAGAGTGGTTACTGAGAATGCTGTCCAAATAGCCATTACAGTAAAAGAACATAAACAATGCTGCATATCTGACTACAGTATCATTTTCTTTTACATAAGAAATTAATGTAAAAAAAAATAATTTAATAAATCATGTCACTTGCCAGCCAAGACACCAAGTAAATGAGAGAATGAAGTATCTCACTTATTTCATTTTATCATATATTTATGCCAGTAATGTAATACTGATAAAAGTGTTACTAATAAAATCATCTCAGGGCTAGGACTTCATAGGAATTAATTAACCTGAAAGTCCACAGAGGAAGAAGGCCCAAGAAAGGTCACAAGAAAGAGTGATTCTCACCATCCAAAATAAATTCAAATAATTAGTGTATACTGTCCTACATTTTTTCCCACTTTGAGGAATGTAAACATACAGGCATTAAATTTCATTATCATAAGTAAGAAATTTAACCTATCAGTTCAAACTTGGAAATTAAAGGATTGAAAGTAAGAACAAGCTGAGAAAACACACTTAATTCTGATTTAATAAGCCACCCCTCAGCAGATGTGTGCAGTTAATTGAGGATGCACACTCCGCTACCTTGCTAGTTATCAGCTCTGCAACCTCTAAAAATGGCCACACATGGCCAGCTAAAACATCTATCCAGAAATCTTCTCCTCTGTGCCATCAGACTTGCAAAGAAAACAAATGTGAGAGAGAGCTTGTTCAATTGCAAAGAGAGAGCATTTCATGTTGCCTTGCACATCATATCAGAATGCTGACAAAAACCTGGATGGCCTTAAGAAGGAAGCTTCATCTACACCTGGAAGGGGAAAGGAAGGTATCTGATAATCAACCATCGAGAAAATTCTAAAGGACCAAAAGGTCAGAAACCCAAAATGATTGGTGAAGTCTTTCAGTGCTTTGATTCCTTTCGACTTGAAGCCAACATAAAATATTCTTTCATATTATTTTTTATTATTTAATATTCTTTTTCAATCTTTAATGGATTTACACGAATGACTGACAAGTAAATTGCAATTCATTCCTAATAAGAATGCATAAGTAATGAAATGAGACTGCCATAGTAGTGGTCACCAAAGCAGTGACTGATCTCAGTTGGTCCAGTGAATACAGTTTAGTACTGAATATTAACAAAGACAAAAAAAAGCTGATCATGTTAGATCAGTACACTAAAATACAAGGTTGCAGACTTTCTAAAAGGTAGGAAATGTGAGAAATGTTTATAAAATGGGGTGGAATTGTATTGTAGAAAACAGAGACTCAAAAGAAGTCTTGAAGGACAGAGTTATCAAGGACAGGTAAAATGGAATCACAGCATTATTTAGGTTGGAAAAGACCTCTAAGAAAATCGACTTCAACCATTAACCCAGCACTAACAAGTACACCACTAAAACCATATCATTAAGTGTCACATCTACGTGTTTTTAAATACCTCCTGTAGTGGTGACTGAAGCACTTCCCCGGACAGCCTATTCTATTGCTTGACAACTCTTTTTGTAAAGAAATTCTTCATAATATGTGAAATGGTTATTACGATGTTTCACTTAGTTAAACAAGGTCAACACAGAGATTACTTTTACTGAAGGGAACAAGCTGCTGATGTCCACCTCCTTAAGATTACTCATTTCTGTTTCTCTGACAGTAGTGTCAGACTTGAATCTAAATCAATAAGGTGATTAAACTCCACATTCTCCACTGTCGTAGAAGAGAACCTCAAAGCTAAATTTTGGGCTGGTTTTTGTCCAGAGATGATTTCCCTTTTAATCACTACACTGAGTGATTCAGCCCCATTTTAGTAAAACATATAAGCCAGAAAAATTATGGTGACAAAGTACTTGATGAGCACCTGTGAGTGCACCTATCCCTTCTGTGACAGTAAAAGCCAACTTAACCTGGCATTCTTCTTTAAAATATCCTATAAAGACAAGGAGATCTATGGAAGATCCTGTGAATTAGCATTTTAGAAGAGATGTTAACTGTACTTTTCTTTCACAGAACACAAGCACCCACCAAAATCAATGTTATAAACAAGATGTGAAGAGAAACTATAACACAGTGCTTGCTGGTAAAAAGTTCTCCCTTCGGACTGCATATATTCTGTTACAAAAGAATCTTGAAAATCTTTCTTCAGAATATTTAATACTTTCTCATTCCGTGACAGAACTTTCAGTTCAAAAGTGACAAACACCTTGTAGGGATAGAGTACAATTCCAACCAGATCTTACAGAATTACAAGCTGTTAAAAAAATTAGCCACTAGCCTTTCTGCTTGCTTCCCTCAGGAAAATTATGGCAGCCTCTCAAAGAAAAGTTTGACCTCCAACAGCAGTTGACCTCTGCCATTACCAAAACAAGCAGGCAAAGGAAAGAGAACGTATTTACTGGTTACTAATATTCAGGTTCTGGACACAGCAGAAAGGCCATAACAAGAAAGGAGGCCACACAAGCTTGTTTCCAGTGAGCCCACGATCTCACAGGTGTCCCAGCTGAAACACCCTTAGTTCAGCAGAAGTACAGGAAAAAGATAAGAGTGAATAAAAAGCTAACTGTGTCGAAAGAACAAAACACACCCAAAATACTGCTGCTCCTGAAGAAGCATTCTGAATCAGTACTTGTTTTCATACATACCAATGAGACTAGTCTTCTGTCCATATCCTGACAGTAAAGCTGGCTGTGTTAAAGGCAGGGCTAGAGAAAGAACAGCCAGTGAGTTGCAAAGCCAACAGACTGAAGCGATTCACAAGGTGCTGGGGCAGGCTGCTGGCTCTGAGGATCTTTGGATCAGAAGGTTTACAGGAAGTCTCTCAAGTGGAAGGGCAGTGTTGAAAGACAGACATTAGGAAAGATAAGGATTGTATTACACCTCTTTATGTTTTCAGCCTCTGTGAGAACACGAAAAATCACATCTGAAACTTGGAGACACATCTGGAGCCAGATGCATTTCCTCCAGAGCAGAGAAAAATCTGAGAAAGTTAAAAACCCGAAGTAAAGAACACTGTCCACTGAAGAAGCTTCAAAAGAATTAGTCAAAACATGAGCCAAGGACCACAGAAGGCAAGGGCAGTCTTCTCAGCAGATAGAGCAAGAAAGCAAGTGGTCTGGGAAGGTCACTATATCCTGAAGGAAAATGAATAAAAATATTAATTAAGAAAAAATTGAAGCATTAGGGCTTAGGAGCTCCTCTGCAAATAGGGCCAAGAGGTCATTGACAACACTACTTCATCTTTAGCAAAGACTGTTTAGAATGCTGCAATACTGTAAAATGTTATGCCTGATGCATCACATTTTAGGCACAAAGAGCGATGAAGAATTTAGATGCTCTACAATTCAGGCTAAAAAGATTTTAATGATACCAGGTAAGTGCATTGACTTAGAGGAAGAAGAGACACTGTACTTGGAACACTAACCTCAAACCTTGCTCTCTATTCTGTCAGCTTGAATTTTAGCCTACATAACATTATTTTAACAGCTGTCAGTGTAATATTGTAAATACACTTAAGAGTATATATGTTATTGATCCCTCATAGGTTAAATGTACCCATTAATGCAGTGGATGGTAGTGACAGGATGCATTTGTCAGAAGGATTATATGCACACTGTGCCAGGACATGTCACCCAACACCATTTTGTGTGCATTGTTCAAATTCATGATAACAGGGTGAGGGGACTGCAGAAAAATCAATCTTGGAAAAAAAAAGTGGAAACTATAGATTCCATAGCAGAATCTGTGTTTTCTGATCCCAGATGCTCTATGTATTTTTAATATTTAAAACACTGTAAAATTAAACATTAGCTGTCAAAAAATTTACTACAGGAATAAATATCCTCTGCCATTTAAGGAATCTTATTTTGTTTTAAGCCAACCATATAATCACTATTGTCTAAACTGATAGCTACTGGCAATGGCAAAGCTCATCACCTGCAAGCTCCCTTGCCACTGTTCTTTTGGGAAAACTATCTTAAGACAAACAGATGTTTCTGCTGTTTTAAACCAACAGGAAATGGACTGACTTTCTCCCTTTTCCTTTCCTAGAAACAAATACTAGCAAAGAAAAATCTTAGCACAGCTGTACTCAACACTTTCCTTGCAACAATATGTCTGTGTGGGAGGCAGGCAACTAGTGGGAACAAACAGGCCAGGGGAAGTGAAATGTAGCATGCAGAAGATGAAGACAAAGAATTAATTTGAAAGTCTTGACTGGATTATTACACCATAATGCCAATACACTAGCAGAGGAAGTAAAAGGGTAATGTACAAGACTTTGCTTTAAGATATGATCCAAATCCTATCTCAACTGGTAATGTACACAACTGAATTAAGTATCAGCTGGCAATCTCAGTCCCTTCCAAGCAAATTTAAATCATCCAAAAGCTTCTTTAGTACAAATAGACTGCAGGTTTAGTGGCCAAGTTGCAGCCTTGTCTTTAAGGGAATGTGTTTAGGTCAAACCTGAGGAATGAATTAATATAATGAAATGCAGAATTCATGCTTTGTGCGGATACCCCAAACACTTAATTGTCACTGCTGGCAAACTGGCATCCTTTACTCACACTAGATTTACATAAAAAAGGAAAACTGCCATTGAAGCTACTGCATTAGAGCCTCAATTATTATAGAAGATGAAAACTTGAAGAAAATGATGAGACAAAGCCTTGCAGAAAACCTGGTTTTAATTGATTTGTGCTGGAATTATGACATTTTAAAGTCATGAAAAGCTTCAGAATAGAAAAAGGCAACTTTTTTCAGAATTCTTTTGCTGAGAAATTCTTGCACAAATTCATGCTGCCATCTAATGGTCTAAATCGGCTATTTCCTGCTGAAGAATTAAATCTGAACAATCACTTGATTTTTTTTTTTTTTTGACTTTGGACTACTCTTTATTTCCCTAAGTTTTAATTCTTTGAAATTGATATCTGTTGTTCAGAATGAAATAATAGCATATTTAAGGAGATATCACCTATTTAAACCAAGCTTTTAATTTCTATTTCCAAGTATTTTTTAATATTTCTTCCAAGGTTTTTTCCCCAAACTACTGGGAAGAGTACGAGGAATAGTGAAAGGAGTTTTTGCAAAGTCAGTCAGTAAACATTTTTATTATCACACCTCTCAATCCTTAAAATACAAATATTTAGGACAGAATTTTGCAACACTGACTGGAAAGGCAGGCAAAGCACCTCTTATTCTGTTTTTTTTAGGGGAAGAATATTGTACCCTATGTCTAAGGTCTGAAGCTGACAACTGTAGCAAAGTAAAAATCCCAGTTGCACCCCACTGCTCCCCCACAAAACAAGAGATTTGTTTGCTGTAATCAGTTCAACATAACAGGGTCCAAAACAGAGGGTTATTCAATCAAAAGCATGCCTGCCTCTCCTCAAAACTGCTGTTACCCAGATATGCCCCTAAAGAGTTTGTTCTTTTAATACTTTTCTCTCCCGCTTCTCTCTGGGGAGAGATTTTTGTCTTTTTTTCAGTCCTTCCACTGCGACGGTCGAATGGCTCCCACTATAGCACTCATAAAAGTATTGTGAATCGACATTCTTAGGATTATTTCTCAGAGTAGGATTCAGCTCTAGATTCAGATGTCTAAATTTAGGTATTTAGTTAATGTGTAGAAACTAAGTTGCTGTAAAAGTGAAGCTCTGGAGAGATCCATGCTAAACATAGTTTAAAGCATGACAAACAGCATTCTAGACTAGGAATTATTCTGACTAATCCTTCCACTGGTTATAAAGGGAGACTGAGTTTCTAAACCATAGGCAGAGACTATTTGAAAGGCATCTGTGCTTGGATCCAAATCCCACCAGCACCACAAAGAACTGCACCTAGCTGCCTAAACACAAGCACACAGTACAATCTGAGATGCAGTCATGTACCTAAAACATCCACATGATGTGACAGAGGACTGATCCATGAAACAGACAAGTTTCTCACAAATAGCTGGAGTCCTAGTGGATTACATTAAATACTACAATGACTGAACATAATTTTTAGGGATTCCTTCAGTTGCCTAAACTTAGCTATGCAGGGCCATTTGAAATGCTCTAGGGTATCTAGCCTGACCTTCTGCTGCCACTCTACTAGGGGTCTTCTCTAGGTCTTCTGCTAAATCCATTGGTCCCATGTGGATGTCTCACACACCCCATGATGTCTCAAGTGGCACTAGAGACCTATGTTTAGGCAACTTAGTGTCCCACATCTGCCACAGTATATATGCTTGGGAAAAAAATCTGCTTAACACACAGCTGTGCATAAAATCCTCCTCTGTTGCAGCAAGCTCCAACATAAAGTCTCAATAATGGGAATTCAGTGACATATATTAAGCTAATCATGTGCCTAGAGTAACAAAAAGACTCTGTGGAGTAATCAGAATTTTACCTTTTCCAGACTGCTGGTTGATCTTATAGATAAGAGAAGTCTTTCAGATCCAACAACTTTTTATATTATGCACTGGAATATTTGTGCCTTAAACAGATGAGGCTCTCCATGCAGAGAGCAGTCTTTTTCTAGAAGCTAAACAGGGTGCTTAAGCAGCACAGAAGAACATCTAAAGGTCAGGAAAAATTCAGACTTCATTCTCTTTCTGTAAAATAGATAACTGGGTTGTATAACTGTAGGTGTAGTTTTAGACACGGTAATATCAATAGATTTTTACATTGTCTCCTGCATTGCAACCCATGCACTTCAAATTTGGCTTCTACAGCTGTTCTTCTGGCTAGATTTTCCCTTTTTTCCCCTCATAGGACTATGTAACTTTTGTGAAAAAAATGAAGTTGGGTGAGGATTTAGACTGCATTACTAAGCACTCATGTCAAGTAACACTTCCCTCAAATCTTTTCCCTTTGATGCATATATTAAATCTTTAGGTCAGCATTCATAAAAGAAACAAACTTTTCATTTTATTCCATTCTTTCACCATCCAGTCTTTTATTAATATGACTTGACAATTTTGGTAATTTATCCAATAATCACACAGTCTATTCTCTCTTTGATCATTAGATTGGATAACATGTTAGTCCACTATGAAGCTAGCAGCTGCAGATGTAGTTGGCCAAAGACCAGGCCTCAAGCTTTCTTTTATTATCCCTCATTTTTAAAGTGCTTGTTCAGTATTCAGTTGACAGGGCTGATATACATCACTTCAGGAGCAGAGAAGTCTAAGCTAAAGTTCCATGCGGCAATGAGTATCCAGCAGGGGAGCAGGTAGGAACTAGGTACAGGTAGGTGATACCCTGTGCTTTGTGGCCAGGCAGCACAGCTGGCTCCACAAGAGGCAAGGATATGCTGCTGCTTTATTTTTCTGAGTTTGGTCTTGCAAATTACACTGTAAAGAAGAATTAACTAACAAATTTATTATCAAAGAAAAATGTGAGCAGAATGGCAGAGCTATGAAAAAAGAGAAAAGGAGGAATGGTTTGTGCAGTCCCCCATGCTCTGAGGAGAAAGGGGATAGTCTTCTCCTTAGCCTGTAGTACACAACATACACACAGAAAGAAGCAACCCTACACAAGACTAAGATGAAGGCTCAGTGCAGCAGAAACTGTCCAAGTGCACAGAAGCTGTAGTTTATCCTAGGCACACCACCGCTTTGCGTGACATGCTTGCAGAGCTATCACACTATCCAAATTCCTTAAAACCAAGCAAGAAACTGCTTTAATTACTGTACTTCCGTTCTTTAGCTTGTCATTGTTTTGTATTCCCTTTGTTCCTATATTTCGCAAGTGTTTTTCATTTTGAAAACTTTTTTTATATATATAGATTTTTCAAGCTCTCTAGATTGTGGTGAGACACATATTAAGGAATTTTATATATTAAGAAAACAACTTCTGAATTCTCCCAAAACACAGGGGTTGGGTTTTATGATCTCTTTAGCACTACTTTCCAAACTAAAACATCAAAAGCTGCTGTTCAGTTTCGAGCGGTTATATTTCTTGGCTGAAAACTCTTAGTTTAGCTAAATCTGTAAGATACAATTTGTTCTGTCACTTACATACATTCTATAATTGAAAGTACTGCAGGACAATTAAAATTCAGGAATTACTCCCTCCAATTCTAACTGAAGAAAAAAATAAAACAAACCATCATTCAATGGTAACAAATCAAGCTGGACAACTCTGTAGTCCGAATTGATACCTTATTTTATTGTTTAACAGCACTAATTTAAACAGCCATGTTTTTAATTTTTTTTCACATGGTTTAAGCCAATGCACTTAAGCCAGAGATGCAAGGGAGTATGGGTTCTAGCACTGGCTATAGATATGAGAGTATGCACATGTTTTGTCCTCAACTCTGCCAATAGTTTTCAAACCTGACCCGCCGACTCAAGGCTTGGGCTGTGCTGAGTAGCGTGCCAGTTCTCCTGAGTCATGCCAAATGCTGCGCTGACAAACACGCAAGCTACATCAGTTAGCAGCCCAGCCCTGAAAGCATGAGCACCTCCTTCCCCAGAGTCAGCCTGGAAAGCTCTTAGATTAAAGAAGCCATAAAAAATTAAATGAGACATTTTTAGCTTTTCTGTAACATATAGTTTTTGAACTGAAAGGTCTTCATGTGCCTTTCTTGCAAAATTGCTTACAAGTCCAACCTATGAATGTTTAAATTGGTTGTATATAACTGGTAAATTCTGAGTGCCAAAAGCGTATTTTCCTCTACTGTAATCTCAGTTAGGAATGCAGACACCTTTGTTAAATAAGAAGTTGTCTGACATGGCTGGATTCAGGGTTGAAAATTTTTTAAAAGCTCTGTCTTATCAGAGGCCATCAAACTTTCTTTTACCAAACTTGCATGGGTTTTACTTCAATGAAGAAAATCCAGAGAGGACTCAAAGTTCTTATCTACATTGGAAACTGTACATGAACTGTAGCATGCAGGTACCAAAACTACCAGAAAACTAAGCTGGGAACTTCACATGATTCAGCTCAGCATCACACAGACTTCATCAGCCTGTCACAATATGCAGTATAACGGCAATGACTAGTGCTGTTAACAAGTTAGCCAGTTCTGCATTCATTATTTTGAGTGAAGTCAGGATGGAAATATTCATACCTCATCCAGTTCCAAGCTAGACTGTATTTTATATACTTCGCTACTCTAAGAGGAGAGCTGACTTGCCTTGCACCTCCTAACTTAGCACAGGAAGAGACTTAAAGAGCTAAGACCTTGCCACAGTGTTACACACTGCCTTAAATGTCTTGCTCTCTGCCATGCTGAGTTTTGCATGCACAAAGCTCTATAAACAGCCAGTATCCAACACCTACCCTGGTGCAGCACTATCAGTACCGTAAGCAACAGGTAGGTAGTTGGAGCATGTCCTGATAAAAACCACAGAATTACTGTGAGAAAGTGTTACAGGGAACACTTAAAGAGAACACCTGTGGAAGGATGCTCATTTGGGACATCTCATCACTTGCCTTCCATGCTGACCACTAGGAAAACCTTTCCCTTTTCCTTTTTCCCTCTCATTTGTTTGTTTTCCTTTTCCCTGTGAAAGTAGCTCTCACCTTCACTATAAATTTATGCCATCAGCTGTAGATCTTGCAAATGGATGTTGGTCCCTTACAAGCCTTCTTCAACATCCTCTGTGTAACATACTGCCCATATAAGCATGCTCCATGGCACGTGAGAGAGTAGCTCTTCACACACTTAAATCAACCTATGTTGCCCTTACATTCCAAATACACCCTGTCCCTCTCTGGTGAAGACAAAAGCTCCTGTGTGACTAGAAAAGAAGATGTCTAAGTACAGTTGTAAGTCATGGAATAACTTCTCCTTTGCTCTCCCCACAAAAACTGATTAATTTCTGAGCAGCTCAACTTCCAGTGGTGGAGGCAGGAAATATTCAGGGACACAAAGGCTGGGGAATTGAAAATGAAGGAGAAGGAATCACTGCCACTTTTGACATCTTGGCCTGACATGGAATCTAGCCATCAACTTTGCATACGAATTGCAGCTCTAGGATCACATTTCCATGAGATATTGAAAAGGATCTTTTGTGCCACTTGAAACGCTAGACTTTAGTGGTGTAGAGAGATGCCCTGGAATGAACTTAATAATCTATTTTCTCCTCAAGACATTAGTCTCGTAGTATCAAAGTTTCCCTAATGCAATCTCCTAATCTTAGTCTGTACCTTCACCTATTTGAAAAGCACATTTCTTTAAACAGAGATCACTAAAGGGAATGCAGACACAGTATAAAAGACAAAGCTTCCAATTTATTTAGCAGATTTTGTATCTTTTTTAATAGCAGAAAATAACCTACAGTCAAACTAATGAAAATGAAAAAATACTTTATGCAGTGTGTTATCTACATTAATTCTCAAATCTTAACAGTCTATATAGTCAGCATTTATTTCGGTACTTCAGCAATACTTCTATTCCACTATCCAATCTGCAAAAATCAGCAAACAAATGCTAAATACAATGTGGCAGTAGAAGAAAATAAATGCAACATATTATACCACAGGAATATAATAGAGTGCTGCGTCATATGCTTCACATTTCAAACTTCACTGGCTATTGTAACAGATCCAGACTCTGTCTCCAGGCTCGCCTGTGGTGAGGGTGAGTAGGAGGTACCAAGCACTGCTGACAGGAAGAGGTGCAGGATCGTGCCCATCACAGACAGCACCCCACAGTGCAGCCAGGCTGAGCTGCAGGGCCTGTGCCCAGCACGGCTCACAGGACAGGGCTGTGCTGCTCAAATCTCTTGGCCACAGGACTGACTTGAGTCTCCCCCTCGGTACCACCCGCGTGGCCCTGCCTTTATCTGACAGCACAGCACAAAGTTTTCACATGACCATCATTCCTTCACTATTCCTGCCAGGATTGTCTCCTTGTACGCAAATCCTGCAAGAGTGAATGACCAAGAGGGGTTCATCTCTGCCGAGGCTGAGGTTTGCATGTGTGGTGCCCGTGGGGAACAGTCCCCTTCAATGCCACACCAGTCAGGGCCCAAGGTAGCTGAAGGTATGGAATATTATCTGTAATACTCTCTTCCTAAACCAGCAGGTCTAATAAACATTTAAATGATGCCTTACAAAGCATCATAAGTGCCTTTCCTACTGTGATAATAAAGGGCCAGCACCACCCAATGCAAAACAAGGCCACGAACAATTATTTCTAACAGAGCACTCAGTATTACACAGTTCATTTTTCTGCTTCATCTTTACTCTGACATTCATGTGTATACATGGCAAGTGCACAGTGGGTATGTGCTCATGCAGACAGACAGGTATGTCCAGTTATTTACTAGTTAAAGTTATTATTCAATTCACTAGCCACAGGATTATTAGCTATTCTGCATAGGTAACCATACTCAAGAACAGTGAAAAAGCAAGCAGAGATTGTGGCCTTCTGTCCCACCCAGCCTGTTTGTGATCAGAAAAATCAAGTGGCCTTGGCTACCTAAGGTGCCCAGAAAAATAAAGCTCATATATCATTTTGCCCTAACACCGAAATATGGCTCTCATGAAAGAAAGTTTCCAAAGAAGCAAACTTATAGGTTGAGCTAGACACACTAATCATTTTATATGAAAAGAAATAAAATATTATGAGTTAGCAACTGCTGAGTGTTTTAACATTCTATTTCCAGCAGTACCTTTCCATAATTAAGTTCAGATTTCAGAATTCCAGATTTTATGCCTTTAACTAGCTTTCATTTTTTTCCAGTATAGTGTTATATCTGCTAGTCAAGCTAATCTCACTATAAAAGCAATTCAAATAAATGAAGGATTTCTAAATATTAACTAAACTCATTTCAAGCACCATAATTAGCTTTTTAAACCATAATGTATGTAAGCAGAGACCCAGGTCAGCAGTTACTAGAAATATAACACAAGTGGTACAAAATCAGGCACTATTCCACAGAGAAATTAAAGGGCTTCTTCCAGGTTATTTTGGGGGGGTTTTTGGTCTCCTATAATTCTAGGTATTGTTGCTATAAAACAACACAACTCACCAGCCAAGCAAATTTAAAAAAACAACAAAAAAACCAAGATAGAATGAAGTGTTAAAATCTTACACTTACCAAGTTACCATGATTTAAAGTCTGGGGAAAAGCAAAATAGAATTAAGTAAATTGAACTAATTTCCTTAAACAATTCTGAAATCCTGGGGTTTTTTAAACTACTTAATTTTTCAACCTTGCCAGAAATTCAATTTCTAAAGAGTAATTTTGAACCAAAACACTCCTTCAGAATTCATACCCTCAATCTATTTGATAATTATGAGATGCATAAAAATAAACATTAAATCCATCAAGAAAAGCTTTATTAAAAATGGTATTATAGATCATATTTGGTCTCACTTTTGGAGCTTCAAAAGCCCTGATCTAATACAGCTGCTCTGGGGACAAATATGGGAAAAATACCTATCTCAGAGAAAGAAGTTTTTCAGATTACAGATTGACAGAGTTCTGAATATAGGTTTCTAAACCATGAAATAAAGGATTTTTGAGGATTAAGGAACTGAGATAGCAGACCAAGAAGAATAGTTAAAAAACCAGAAACCTGAGGACAGTTTCAAACCAGTTTTCAAAATGCAGTCCTTCCAATTTTATATTCAATTTCTAAGAAAAGAGTGCTTCATTTTTGATGCAACAGATTCTAATCACATGACATAACAACAAAAAAAAGCAAAAACCTCTCTCTGAAGTTAATGCTCTGCCTCCTCACTACCATGGCTATGTAATGTGTTTTTAATGCACATTAAAAAAATAAAAGCAGTTTTACATACCTTTACTCCTTGTGATGTGCTTAGGGCACCTGTCTCTTTTAGGAGGTAATTATGCATGTTCTAAGTAAGACTGCAGACTGTCCTTAAAAAAATTTTTAGTTTTCTTTTACTTTGAAATAACCTAGAAACTTAATGAAGGTTTAAATCTATATACTAAATGAAGGATAAAAAAAAAACAAAGTAACAGAAAGAGTACAAACCTCTGATTGTACATGCCCCGGAAATTATAATTTGCTCTGTAATTGGGAATTGGCTTTGGATCTAATGGCCTGTAGATGGCAGGCTCTCCTCTTTTCATTGCCAGACCATTCAGCTCCACAGTCGGTGTTATACTGCCTGCAAAAAATAAAATGTAAGTAAGGTGCTAAAACCAGAAATACTGAAAAACACGCAAGCAGAACTGAGCCACAAAGAGACACCTACACGGTATCTCTTTACTCTTACATTAAAAAGATGAAACTAAAAAGACATTTCAGGTTCTTTAAAAGATGGGAATATAGCTGCCAACTTAATCACAAGCAATGAAAAAGTACATTGAAAAATCTCAGAGCATTCTCTATGCAGTTTCAGTGGACTAATCTTCACATATGAATGAGAAAGTCAGTGCAATAATCAATCTGGTTTTTCATCTTTCCAAAGTACTTATAATACATTATGACACTTTCTGAAAGAAATATAAAGATAGTAGAATAATGTCTCTTTCTGCTGAGTACCATTAAATGAAACCACAAATAGAGCAAAGAGTCATTGAAACAAGCATGGTGAAACAGGCATTACTGCAGTCATTCAGGAGTCTTACAACAAGTTAGAAAAAATGTTTTATTTGCAAGACTTGAAAATTTAAGACCGTGTCTAAAAACTAATGGTCTCATAGGAGTGATCTACAGACTGAGCATACTGCTACTGGAAATCAGTGCAACTACAGCCATCTACTGGTGACAGAATGCAAAAATAGAAGGCAGACAGTACTTGCCCACTTGTATGGTTTCAAAAATGCCAAACAAGCTACATCCAGCTTCTTTCTTTCCTTTTTTTTGTTCTTAGATAAACCATTCAGCTACAGTAATTCCCACTTACAGTGCCGTAAGAGAATCCTATATGAGCTAAATGTGCATTCCAATAAAAAGGAGTTATTCTGAAAATATTTTCATGAGAGATTCAAATGACTTTACACTTAAAAAATATATATGATATATTATATCATATATATGATAATTTTCCAGTCTGATATTGAAGCTTTATATGCCAAATGATGAAAATGTTTATGCAATACTTACTCAAAAACTTATACCAACAACAGTTCTTATAATTTCCAGAGCAAGACATTACTATGAATTCAATTTTTTTATAAAACTACAACACATCATTTTGATGAGAAGATACCTGTGCATATACAATGCACCTTTCCTGGAGCAAAATTACAGTGTTAAGTGATAAAATTTTTAATTAATTCTCTTAAAGACTATTCCTCCCAGATTCACCCTCTAAGAATATGCTCAAAGCCAAAAAACTCTAGAAACTCAGTAATACTCTGCAAGGTCAAGAACCAAACTCAGCATCACTTTTCATAATGGTTTGAGCCTCCTGCTTTCTAAGCAGCCAATGTCACAGTGACTGTGAAGGAAACAGGACAAAACCAGCATCCTGGGTCTGGAGAGGCATTGTACTGACCTCCAAAGGAGCAACACTACCACACCCCTCTCAAACAATCCTTCACAGCTAATGCTCAGGATAATACAGACAAGCTCTAAAGAAAATTTACTTCTGCTTTTCTCTTTCAAACACAGAGAAGATTAACTGCAAATTTTTTTCTTTTTAAGAAAGTGGCTGCAGAATACATTTTTAAAAGAGGGGGAGGGGAAGACAGAAATTAAGGGGAAAAGAAGAAAACAGAAAAGAGGTAGGGGGAAAGGATTGTTTTAAAAATAAAAATGATAAAAGGTTTCACCACTTGATTTCCTTTACATGAATCTGAAATGAAGTTATGATTTTTTTTTCTTTAGAGATCAAGACAGAACAGATCACTGAGCACGTGCATGAGATACGTACCTCAGAAGGTTTTGCATGCACTGAAGGCAACTTGCAAATAACAGCTCAAAATGAAGGATGCAAGACACCAGTATACATTCTTTCTATTATTGAAACAAGTGTCTAAAGCCACCAGAAAGCTTTTTGAAAGCTTTGCTTTCAAAAAAAAAAAGAAAGGTTGCTCTGAAGAAAAACTTAGAATGTAGGAAATTACCTGTCAAAGCTTTCATGCCAAATCCCAGCCTTTTGTTTATGCCAGAGATGCAATATTTCCAACTTCATTGTAAAGTTAGCTGAAATATCTCTTTGGGAAATGTGTTTTAGTTAATTCAGTCTGGTTTTCTCCTGTCTGCTTACTGTTGATCACACACCGTCACTTTGTACACATCTAAGCATTATCTAAATAATATATTCCCTTACAGTTCAACCATTTTAGGTATGTGCATTAAAAATTCTTCCATGAAAGCTCACTAGAGGTTCGTCATTATCCAGTCATCCTATAGCTGCCTTGATTTTCATCCTACAAATTTAAGTATCTTGTTACAATTACTTATTTAGTGCTATAAAGTATCAAACACTTCAACAGGATCTAACACTCAGAGGAAAATGTCATACCTGGATTATTGTTTACATTGTTTTTGGGTGGTCTAGGCGTTGGTTTGGGAAGGGTAGTTTCATTCAATGCTTTGCTAGCAGCAGCATGTTGGGCCTTTTTAATACTGCTTCCTTCAGCTTCCCATGTCTGTTCTCCAAGAGTCAGTTGCACTGTGAACATCTTCAAAGACAAAGAACAGGTAAACACTGGCAAGATTACCACTGTGGATTAGAACAATCCGTATGAAAGCTTCCAGGGCTGAAGAGAAACCGTGCTCTCTTCTCATTGTATTCTACTCCCAGACAATATATCTGATTCTTCACCAGAGATCAGTGAGACCTTATCAGTGAGCAACATTTGGCTTTTCAAATCACAAAGTAAAATAGTGTAATTGTAATGTAAATTATCAAAGAACAGAACAATATTTAAACCAAGTAAGAATAACTTCAAACTGATCCTCTGCTCTTGGAAGACTATGTACAGTTCAGCTAAGAACACATTTCTTCATACATTTGAATATGTTTAGTCATTTTACTTGTAGAAAAAAAATATCAAGCATGATACTGAGAAAAAAAAATAATTTTGTAATAATTATGAAGGAATATAAATGACTACACACTTCTCAAGGCAGTAGAGAATTTGGCCCAGACAGTTTTACAGAGTGAATTAATTTCTCATACCCACATTTCTAAAAAAAATGCCTTTTGTTAGGGCAGAGTCACAACTCAAATACATTCAAAAATATAAAGAAACAAAAGAAATATTATCTTTTAAAATGAAACTGCAGTTCTTAAGGTAAAATCTATAGTGAGGATAGGAACTGTAAACATCCAGAGCTCAGAAATGGACTGATAAAAACTCTATATTTCAAATTCTGACAGAGGGCTATTTCAAGTATCCATGCTGTGCAAATTGTGCAGATAAAACTCAATGCAAGCTTAAGATATTAGACAGAGTCTATCTTCTGTATGATACATAAATGTTTTATTTAAATTTGAGCACATCACACTTGAGCATCTGAGAACAAAGGGAGAAAGGCTAGGAACTCAACATATTTGCCATATAATACCTAGATAAAAGGCAGGACTTAATAGTCAGGTACACACAGTAAACCAAGATATCACCTACTTGATACTTAAGTCAACAGAAAAAAAAAAAAGTCTACATATTAGTATGAACAGAATATAAAGTAAAATTTTAATTTTGACAGCTCTCTAATTTTTTAACTTCTTTAAACTTGCTAGATCCAGGACCACAGTTTTAGAGATAAATATGGTGGGCAGCCTTTAAATCTGCCTTTACGTATACAATTTTTTAGCACGTACTTGCAAACATTTGAACACAAGTATGTATGTGTCTCTCAGCCCTCTGCACATGCATACACTGCATTCAAACTGAATGCTATAAATACATCCTCGTGTCTTAATTACAGCCCTGAGATTTGGCCTACTGTTATTTTCAGAAGCACAATGCAAGTCCCTGTATCACAGCTCCTATTGCCATGTTGGTTTTGCCACAACAGTCACCATTCCCTCATGGAAGAAAGAGAGAAATAGTCTCTTCATTTTACACTCTGTCAAACCCTACCTCCATCTGAAACCTAAGATGGGCATTAGAGCTAAATACTCATAATTATATAAATTACCTACAAACATACATCCTTATTACTAAAAAAGTTGAAAATTGATTTCTGGATCTGGAGTTTATGTATTTCATATTTTTCAAGGAAGTATCAATGTAGGATTTTTATAGGAGGAGGAAAATCCTGAATTTAAATGAAAATATGATTAATAATGGCCACTTATCTACCTATAACTCTCAATGCTTAGAGCAATAAATAGGAACTCAGGATGATAAAGGGCTTGCTCAGTAAACTTCTGCCAGTCAGAGCACCTTCTCACTTAACACATCTGCAAAAAAAATCTCCTGCTAAAACCCACACATAGAAGTAGGTTTACTCCTTTATTAAAAGAATGAACCTGACTAAATCCAAACTCTGGAGCAGACAATGGAACATTCAAGTCCTGGAATACCAGGGTAACAGTTCCACTATTGACTGAGAGACATTTCTCACCTGAGGAAATTTCTATTCCTTAGACCCAACATAATCTACCTGATGTCCAGAGAGCAGAAATGCAAAGGCCATGATGCTTGTGCTTGTTTTTACTCTGCTGTGCTCATAAGGCCATTCTCTCTAAGCTCTGACAGGTCTTTACTCCTCACTTCTTCTGTGTAAAACCTTCTCACCTCCTTCCCAGCTTTTGAAGTGCTACATCCCTTACTCCTTTCCCTCTTTTCTATACCACCCTCCACTTTCTTTTGCCACTGTTCCTTTTATATTTGTGTCCTGAAATGACACTGACATAGAAGGACAGAAAGATGTGATCAATCTAACACAGTCCAAAACGTCATTTATGCTAACAAAGACTTTCTGGTTTTTCTTATGATGAAGAATCTGCCTAGAGGGCAGACTCCTAGAAACCCTAACTGCGCTGTTAGGAAGAGCCACTTCTCTCCCAACTGTATTGTTTCTAGTTTTCCATTTCACCCCTATTGTCTAAACTTATTTTCCAGAGACAACTAGAAAAAAGAGTATAAAAATTAATTAGCATTTGTGGTCACAGACAGCTATCTTGCAGAGCATGACTGAAAACTGAGAAAGCCACCAGTGGTCAGGAAGAGAGTATGTGTAGGAACAAAGCAATGTGAGAAGCTTCTTGAATGGCAAAGAGCAACAGCAGCATTACATCCTTCAGGTCATGCTCCCCAGGAGAGATTCAGGTCTGTTTCACATATTCTGTCAAGTATATCATCGTATTACTAGCAAGACATGATACTAAACTGCTAAGAGAGTCATAATAAATTATATTTCTTTCTTCGCTTTCCATAGGTCAAAACCTGCATAATCTTATTAATAGCACCCTTGTTCTTCATCCATTTCTCTTTTTTTTGTTTCACTACACAGATCAAAGTTAGATGTAATATCCTTCTGAGTCTATAGAGCACATAACTGTATTTTTTTTACCACTATGAGCACAACTAAAAGAATGAGGTAAATTGAAAAACTGAAAACTTAAGAAATTCATTGAAAATCTGCCTTCCAGAAGTGCAGGTAATGCAGACTTAGGTAACTTCACTGATATAAGTTCCTTTAAAAGTAATAACAAATATATCACAGAATCAATAAAGTTGGAAAAGACCTCTAAGATTATCAAGTCCAAACTTTGACCAAACACTACCTCATTACACAAATCGTAGCAATAAGAGCCACATCCAGTAGTTTCTTGAAAACTTCCAGGGATGCCTATTCCATCACCTCCCTGTGCAGTCTATTGCAATGCTTAACCACCCTCTCAGAAAAAGTTTTCACTATGTCCAAACTGAACCTCCCCAGGTATTGTTTATGTTCTCTTATCCTGTTGCAAATTGCTTGGGAGAAGGGCCCCTCCTTCCCTATGCAACCTATTTCTTATCCTACTAAAATTTTAAGTATAATATAAATGTCATGTAACTCAAATCTCCTTACTGCTGAGAAACAAAACCAGCCAAAACCACACCATACCCAAAGAATTTTTTTTTTTTCACAGAAATGGAAAAAAAGGTAACACAATAAACACAATAGCGAGACGTTACAGAAAGCCCAACAAATTTAATATGCTGCAACCTAAAACCAAACAGCAGTGTACCCTGTAGTGCCAAACACCTCCAGGAAGAGGAAGAGCACTTCAATTTCCATTTGCGATGAGGGATGCTAAAAGCAGCTCTGCACCTGCTGACATCATTTCCACCACTGAAAGGCCTTCAGCAACGGCAGCCAGAGCTGAACACAAGTGATTTGCATCGGTTCTGCACTAGCTGGCAACATAGTGTACAACACAGAAACAAGGGGCAAGGGCAGAGGCAGCCCACGAGGAGCTGAAACTGTTACTAATCTACACCCTGACGCCTGCTGCCTCATGTGGTACAGCCACTCCAGAAATTCTAAGTACAGATCAGCTACTAACTATGCCAGTGTCTCAATCAGACTTTTTCAGGAATTTTTTTCCTCCCCCAGTTTGCTCCTAACTAGGGAGGAAATCCAAAATTATCTCAAAAAAAATTACCATGAGGATATTCCTCTATATTTCCCATCATCATGTGAAACCATCCCAATTTTTATTTATTAATTTGGACATCTAAATTGATACATGAACTGGCCAGAATTAGCTGTCAATTCACTAGAAACTTCTATGCAATAATCACATTAGGAGTTTTAGTAGAATTCTACACTGTAAAATTGCACAATGATAAAGTTTGTGCCCTAGAATGCAAGATTCAAAGATAGAGTATCAACTTCATGAACAAAAAATTGCATCAACAAGCACTTTAAAAAACGTCACTAATTTGTCATCACCTGCATACCATGAAAAAAATGCAGAGGTAGCTATCAGAAGCATGCTGACTGCAGAGAAAGATTCATGCAGCCTAAAAAGCAAATGCTCAAGAAAGATTAGGAAAGGGTGGTGATACCCTGAAAAGACGTTCATGTGGTCTATATAAAGACCAGCAAATATAAATTCAAAGATGAGAGACAAAGTAAAGTACAAAATGATCTACAGGGTTTCTGTAACAGAAATACAGGCATACTTTCCATAAGTGTGTTAAAAAAAATGAAAAAGCGGCAAAATAAATAAAGAACATGAAGAAAGCCCTTACACTAGAAATGTAGCTGGGTTTGACAAGCACATTTGTCCAAACCATGATATTATCTGTTCAGCATGTAAGGTATGGCTCATCACCTGGAACTGTGACCTTACCTTGGCATGAGCAGGCCCTCTTTCATTCAGAAGCTTATACTGGGGTTGAATTCTATTGAAACGGGCTAACTCATTTACCAGACACATTGGAGTTTTCTCTTTGGGGTTTGCCATGTTATCTTGGAGAGGAGCTGTAAATAAAGAGTCTGTAAAGTTTTTGTGGAGAAATGTACTCTTCACAACTTCACAAAGCTTTGCAAAAGCAGCATGCTTAAAAAAGAAAATACTTTGGCTAAAACACAACTTTTGCATATATGCTAAATACAAAGTTTAAATACCATTTATATAGTAATCACATGATAACATATAGTTCACAATACCAATTTTGATTACATGCAATTAAAAAAGCCCCCAAAACTATTTCTTTCCAAAATGTCTTTATGAAAAATGACGGTGCAGGAGAGCATATGCATATTCTATATTTTCTGTGCCACCAAAGTTAACTGTCAGGAGTATACTGGTTCCTGGAATTGACTATTCCTTCAGAATGGGTTTTCCACACTTTGAAGCAGAAGTGGGTAACATAAAAGTTACGAGACAAATACAATAGATGAAACCCTGCAGTTCCCACTTATTTCTGCCAGCTTCTTCCCAGTGTTTCAGACTTTTCTTACAATAATGAAGTCACTCTCAGAACACTCCCATAGAACACCTCCCCCTTTAAGGATTTAGTTCTGCTTTTTTTAGACTGTTTCACTTTCTGTGGGTTTTTGCAATTTATTTGCATTTATTCCTAACACACACACACATTGTAATTTCTTGCTTAAATTGTTAGGACAACACTTCTGCATTTTATACCCAGTTCAGCATAGGAGCTACAGCATTTGTTAGGCTACAAAAGAAACACCAAATACTGCCAAGCAGTCAGAAGACATTCTGTTCTAGGGAAGAGAAATAAACTTGGAGACCTTCCTGCCCCACTAAAACTTCTCTATAAAAGATACACTGAGAATTTGACAAAGTAGACATGTTCTTTTCTGACCTTTTATATAATTGATCAAAACTTCACTGCAAATCTGAACTCAATAAAGAAACTAAACTTAGTAAACAGTTTATTTATCCAGAACATTTCTCTTTGTGGGTTTTCTCCTTTATTTTAATCTTCTTTAAGACCTAATTATCGTTTTAAATTAACAAGTCATCAATTTGAACAGCACTGAACCAACTTACCTGGTGAGTTGTTCAAAGACGCGGGATCCACAAGGCTGGCAGTAGGACTGCTACAGCTGGCAGCCGATTCTGAAATGGATCCATTCATTGAGGATGGCAGACTCAGGGTATTTGTAGCTGTAACTGGCAGGGGTAGCACCACAGGGGCCATGGTGGGTCCAGACAGGTTTGCTGTAGTCTGCATTTTAACTTGTGCCATTGCCTGTCACTGCAATAAACACATTATTATCAGCAGAGCACTTTGCATTTTGAATGTCCAATGACTACAGTGGTATTAGCAACACTCCTTTTTTTGCTCCTGGATCTGGGTCACAAAATTGTCCACAAAAGTCATGCCTCTGCAAACATTACTTCCAAATGGATGCACAGAGAAACAGAGCTCAGAGCCAAAGAACATCACTGGAGAGGAACCCTCATACCCTGGCTCCAGGTTCTGTTTTTCAGTGGTGGGGTCATCCTGCCTGAAATATGGCAGGAAGAATTACTATTCTAGAATTAAATTCTACACAAATTATTCTGCAGATGAGATAAGCACTTGCCAGTATCTTCAAGAGAGGATGAGTTTGCAACCAACTGCCATAGCAAACTTGCAAGCCTGTGCCATTGTTTTTCCAGTAAAATGCACCTGAAGTATTAAATAAGGCCACAAGAAAAAAAATCCCTGCTTTTTTTGGCCTGTTATCAAACTAGAAAAGAGAGGGGAAAAAAGGAAGAAAATACAAACAAACAAGCAAAAAAAAAACCCTAAAGAGACAAATTCTTAAAGAAAACCCACTGCTTATTCAGTCAACAGGTGGAGTACTTCAATCCTTGCATAAATTACTGGCAAAGGTACGAGGATTTCCCAAACTAGCCTTTAACCCAATGGCAGGAACCTTTACCTGGAATATGCCAGGTAATAATTATCTCTTTTAATCTGCCCAAATTAGTTTTTTTATTGCCAATACTTGTTTCAGGCTAGGTCTACATGCATAAACAAACCAGGGTCAGGGCACCACTCCATACTACTCACTGAGAGTATGCTCCTTGGCAAAATTTGGCTACTGGCTGAAAACTCCTGCTGCTGTAAAAACCACAGAGGAGCAGCTATGGGGCCCGCAGGCATCCCAGGTAATCCACTCAATTAAGAGAGAAACTAGTCATTGTCAGTCATCTGGGAAAAAGGTTTGGGCTTCTCCTGTCCCATAAGGAGCAGGATGATGTATTATACTCAGCAGCATTGACATACAGACTGTGTTACTCAGGGTTCACATACATGAGCTGACCTGTACCAAGCAGACAGACAACCTGTGAGAGCCAACAAGCAGCCTGGGCAACTGGGACCTCTCCCAGCAGCAGCTCTGGTCCTGCTGGCCACGGGAGAGCAGGGGTTCAGCTCTCATCCACCACAGGTAGCACCCATTACCACTAAGCCCTTTGCTCCTTCTGCTGGGGTAATTCTCTCTCCCTGTCAAAAAAAGCCCCAAAAACCCATTGAACACCTGAAAAACTTTCAAACAAAGGGCTTATTGAAATGAATAACCTATATAAAAATATGTGATTACCTTCAGTATTTTTGCCACCCCGCCTCCAACCCATTAAAAATATCCAAGCATCTTTACTCAGAGGGACAGTATTGTTGGATTAAGATCCCAAACCACTCATTACACCTTGGAGTACAAGTACTTTAACACAGTTGCACTAGTATAATGAAAATAATAAATCCTATTACTGTGACTCTGTGCTTTGGAGAAGAGATTCAGACTGGAATGCCATTTTTATTACTGAGGAAAGACAGAGATAATTGATTTAAGTCTCTGGAAAGGCAAAAGTAGAAAAAAATTAAAAATTGAGATGCATTCACCTGCCCTCTTCATAAGTATCTTTGGTAAAATACTAATAGTGACAGATTTAAAATATACATATGTGGTTAGGTGAGATCTGTTCAAATACCTCATGTCTTCAAAAAAAAATGTGCTAAAATCATATTGTAATATACTGCCATGCAATACAGCAGTATTGTAAGAAAGGCCTAACTTAAAGAATGAGAAGGTGTAGAACTATAGAAGTCTTTGGTATACAACATGTCTGCTTCTGATTTTAAATACATTAATATAAATAGGAATTAATTGAAGACGTTTCTTAATTGTAAACAGTTAAGTCAATGATGGCAGAATCAGGCCATGCATCTTAAACATATTTGAAATGAAACCAACATAACATGAAATATCATCACAATAATTGAAGCTTAAGAAACTCATGGTATTTACAGCATTTTAGTCTACAAATGTGAGTATAAGAAAGGCACCACTCATATGGTACTGCATTAAATACTACTGAATATATGGTCTTGAGCCCTGCCAGTTGTCAGCTTCCAGTATTTAAAAAGTTTATTCTTCATGAAAGCAGAACTTACTAAGAGCCAAATAAAATATTATGTTCTACAGTATTGATGTTCTAAAGGGAGAAATCATGGGATAGGCCTTTCCTATTAAGGATTAAAACAAGAAAAAATAGTTTAAGAATAGTATCGAAGAACTGCAAAAATGAACAAGATAAGGTTTAGGGAAAAAAAGACACTAAAAGTAAAGTACGTAGAAAATTCAATTCTGAAATTAGAATTTATCATAACATACTGAGTGCTGGGTTTGTTGGTTTATTTGTTAATATTTTTGTATCTAAAGCTGCAGAACTCCTACAAGAAACTAACTCTTCTGTACATTAATCTGTATAAGCAAAGATGCCCAGAAAGTAATATAATCATAGGGACTAACTCTTAAGCAGATGAGATATGGAGATAATAAATTTGTAATCAGTTCTAAAAATCTACCAGGAGAGAGAGAGCAGAAATAATACAGTTGATATGATGGCATGTCATTTTCACACTACCAGGCAGCCAATCTTCAATGTCATGACAAAAGGTGACAAAAACTCTATGTTCCATCTTTTCTTTACATTTTTTACATATATACACCTGTGTTGTACAGTTTTATACACACTGAAACAAAAACATTTTGGGGCCTTCCAGCCACAAGCACAAACATAATAAAATACTATGCTACATAAAATGTAGGACTTGGGGGAGAGAGATTCCACTAAGCTGGTCAGAGATGAAATGCAGTTATATAATAAAAATATTTTTACATCTTCTATGCAGATATTTGTGAAAAATCTGACATATACAAAAGAGATGGTTCACTTAGGATACTAAGATTACAATTAGAAAAGTCCACACACCTCATTTCAGGAGGCTACCCAACTCATATCTAGGAAATTCCTACATCCAAGTGTCTCCAGAGAGGCTCCCCTTCAAGTTCATCAGTGGTTACAGACACTTGCACCTCTCAGTGAAATCTGGACTGCACAGCTGGGCTTCCCAGCTTTGTGCCTTTACTCAGCTGCCACACCAAGACACAAAAGAAATTGTATTTCCTAATGTTTTGATCACACACATCTATCCAACCAGACTGCAAGTCACAGTGCTGCTGTTTTTGCAAGGCTACACTGCAGGGCTTATGGTGTGTTATGAGATGCTGCAATGTTTCTCCTCATAGTCTCACCCACACAGATATAGTAGAAATGCAATAGCAAACACATAAAGGGAGGCAGATGTACTAGAATTGCATTTTACTTCACTTCCCCTTTTGAGCATTTAGTACATAGGCAGCAACGCAGGTTTCATTAAACAATTGGTATTGACTTTCTTATTAAATTATGTACAAGCTGTGAATTTTCCTGACAAACTAAAAATGACCAAACCAAACCAAACTCACACAAAAACAAAAAAAAATTACTCACATTTTAAAGTGAAAATATTGCTGTAAAATAGTCCATTAATTTTTTTAATATACCAGGCAACACAACGTTGTTGTGAGTTGACCACAAAAACTGCTCTATCGCTCACCACCTCAGCTGGACAGGGAGACAAAATATAATGAAAGACTTGCGGGTCTAGACAAGTGCATGAAAAGATCACTCACCAGTTACTGTCACATGCAGAACAAGCTCAGCTTGGGGAGATTAAATTAATTTATTGTCAAGCAAATCAGAGTGGGAAAAGAAGAAATAAAACCTAAATCTTAAGAACACCTTCCTCCCACCCATGCTTTTTTCTCAGGTCTAACTTCACTCCTGAACTCTCCACCACCCAGAGGGATGGCGAACCAGGGTTACAGTCAGTTCATCACATGTTGTCTCTGCCACTCCATCCTGCTAAAGGGAAGACTCCTCACACTCTTCCCTGCTCCAGCATTGGGTCCCTCCCACTGGGCAACATCCTCCACAAAGTCCTTCACACAAGCTGGAGTTCCAGTGTGGATCCATTCCACAGGGTGGCATCCTTTAGGAACAGAATGCTCCAGTAAGGGCCTCCCATAGGGTCACAAGTCATGCCAGCAAATCTGCTCCAGCATGAACTCCTCTCTCTCTCCATGGGCCACACATCCTGTGGGTCTCCTCCACGGGCTGCAAGTGGATCTCTGCTCCACCATGGATCTCCATGGACTGCAGAGGCACTGCTGTTTCACCATGGGCAGCACCACGGGCAGCAGAGGGGTCTCTGCTCTGGCACTGGGAGCACCTCCTCCCCCTCCTTCTGCACTGACCTTGGTGTCTGCACTGACCTTGGTGCCTGCAGGGCTGTTTCTCTCACAGATTCTCACTCCTCTCCTCTCTCACTGCACTTTCTGTTAGGCAGCAACTCTTCTTGTTGCCTAAATCTGTTATCCCAGAGATGCTACCACCAACACTGATGGGCTCAGCCTTGGCTGGCAGCAGATTCATCTCGGAGCCAGCCAGAATTGGCTCCATCGAACACAAGTGAAACTTCTGGCAACTTCTCATGGAAGCCACCACTGTAACCCTCTGTTACCAAAATCTGGCCATGCAAACCCACTACAAATATTTAGTTACATTTATAGATGCAAAATAATTTTTAAAATTGTGAACAGACTTGTATCATGCTAAAAGCATATACTTGTATCATGCTAAAAGAAAAACACTTTTTCTGATTATTATTACTTTTGTATTTTTCTGGAATCACTTTATAGCCTTAGATCTTATGACACAGAATATGAACTAAATGGTGACACTCTTAGACAATGTGACAGTAACTGAATAAATAAAGATTAAGTAGATAAAATACCAAAAAAGGCAGAAAGCATGGACAATGAGTTTTTAAACCAGATTTGTACAATGTGGGAAAACTGAAAAAGCAGTATTAGAAAGACAAGTTGTATGCACAATCAACAGAGAAACTAATTACCTGAACAGTCAAAACAGAAGTCTGGATTTCATCTATGCAGAAAGTGAAAATCCACATATGCAGTAGAGTCACCACACTTCCACACTGCACTATCATACAACCCAGAGTACCAATTTAATCTGTGTACAAGTATGTAATGGTGGTACATACTACATACTGGTAAAGGACTTTACAAATGGAATAACTGAGGGCCAGCCACTGCAGAGCGAGAAAAATTACTTGATATATGTTTTATATAACCAAGGGTTCTGCTTATACCTTCTAATCAGTGTCCATTTTTCACAATAGTATTACTGTTGGTCCCAGATCCTTTTCTGCAGAACTGCTACCCAGCAAGTTCTAGGCTGTGCTCTCTTTGTGAATCTGAATGTTTCCTAGCTAATGAGACTTTGTTCTTATCTTCCTTGAATTTTCTTATTAAAAAACCTCAACAAAACAGAAAAAAAAGGAAAAGACAATAATTTATTTTTTCCAAGATCACATCAAATTTTAATTCTAATTCTAAAATGTTTGCAAGTCTTCTCTAGATGTTTTATAGCATCTACAAATTTAATAATTGTACTGTTTCATCCACATCATTAATGAATATATTGAAAGGTACAGGAACAGCAATCCAATAGACTGGGAGCAGTGTCTAAGCAGCCAGCAAGCATCTCAAGGGTTTTTTTCAGACCAACACCCATTTTGGCTAGAAGCTTGTTAATGTGATTCTTCTGTGAAAGTCCAAAGTCACAGAACTCTAATACTTAACAGCTTCCTAATTAAGAAGGATGTAGTTTTAGTTTTAAAATTCCATTAAATGGTCTGTTCTTCTTTCATTCTTCTGGTATTAATTCATTCGCTCAGTTACACAAAAGCATACAAAACTGCCTAAAGATAAAACATATTTCTGGTGTGACATTTTTCACCTTTACAGCAAATATTTATACATTTGTGGACATTATTATAAAAAGTACTAATGAAGTTCTAAGTCTTATGTAATTTCTTTTTATTGTGTTATACCTAGCAGATTATTTGGGGTTGACAAAAACACAGTTCTGCATTACCTTCAGAGCACCTTAATTAGAACTTTTCACTTCTAAAGCCAAGTAACAAGATGGCCACACAGCAGCAGTTTAGCAAGAGTATGACTTAAAGCAACAATCAACAGATGGTTATGCAGATTTATTAGCAAAATTTATCTTATTTATACATTTTAAATAGCAAAAATTAAAATATTAGGCTATAAATTGCACAGGATTTCTCTGTTTTTTAAAACATATATATTTTTTCTCTGTTACTGCTGGTCCCCCTTGTTTGTTCTTCCCATTTGCTCCTCCATCAATTTCATACCTTTTTGCCTTATGAGGAATGTTTTGCCAACAGCCAAACTGATCTAATGATTTGCTGCCATAGCAAGGCACAATCCCATGCCTTCTCTTACCTGCAGCAAAAAGCCAACACTTTCTGTCCATCTCACTGAACCAGTTCACATGGCAGGTAAGGAGAAAGATCAGAGGAGCATCTGGTCTGTACAAGGAGGGCCACAAACTCTTGACCTGGAGTGGGTGCAAGGAATTAGCCCTTTCAACTCCTGCTAATCAGCTTAGCTTTGCTGTCAAACCATACACTGAAGTTCATCTCCTTCACACTGCTCCTCACAAAGCCCGTGATCTCATCCCTGATGATTACATCTTCAGAAACCTGTGGCCTGGTTTCTTTTTTTTTTACTGTGCCTTACAGTAAAGAATCTTAGTTTCAGTGGATATGTGAACATAGCTACCAGCTAATTAACAGCTAAGTAATACATGACAGCAAGTGATGCCTTAAAAGCATTGTACTTTGCAGAAGTATAAGAAGCGTGGGGGAGAAATCACTAACTCCTTTATTTTCATTGCTTTGGTAAGACATTTTACAAGCAAAGGAAGTGACACAGAATATTAGGGGCTAAAAGTCAAAATTTAAGGAGCTGCAAGGTTTACAAAAGTTACCCCTCTTGCTCAGTGTTAAACCCTGCCCCTGAAGACTAAATACTACAGTTTCTTACAATGTATTTCCTCTGTGCTTGGACTGGAGCAGAAAAGGGTTGTAGATAAAGCCCCAGGAAGGCAAAGAAGGGCCAAGCAGCTGCAGTGAACACCAGGTCACAACATCAAATCCCATCACACTTTCAGGTATTTTCACCCATGGAGGACTATCCTTTGCCAACTCTCATGTACAATCAGTAAGAACCTTCCTGAGGAAAGGAAGGTAGGTATTTTTGGAAGGAAAAAAATCAAGTAGGAAACAGACTACAAATCTGCAGTCATATTTTTCAACCACTTCTTCAAACAGCAGTCAGCTCAACCTCCCTTTTGAATTACTACACAGAACAGGCACATTAAAACGACATAAAACGACTTAAAACTCAGAAAACTGTGGTAGAAACTGCTTTATCTTGCACATATCTTTAGTCATGAAACCATATCTGTTCCCTAACTTCCAACACAATGTTGATCCAATTTGGTACAAAAAGCATGCAAGTCTCTAAATCAATGACCACATTACCATTATCACAGAATCACGTGTGGGAGTACATATTATTTATATTGGTCACTGATTCAATCCTTCAACACTCACAATCTTAACAACTCACTTTAAAATTGTTTCATGTAAATTTGAAAAGTAAAAAACCAAATCAGACAAATAAGGCAGTTAATTATGGAATCAAAGACTAAACCTAAAGATTTTCTCAATCAACAAAACAGCCAAACATGGGGACTTTTGCTGCCATTTAATTATGATGTGTTAGCTACAGGGCAAGAACAGAAGCCTTACTCTGCAATCAAAACTGGATATATACAACTTGAAATACATAGAATATGTCACAGAGTAATACAATAAGCAAACATCTAGGATGTAATAAATTGCTTAAACCACTACAGCAAAAATCAACTTATATATTTTATATTAGTTAACTAATTAGTTAACTAATATGAAAAATTGGTGATCAACAATGACATCTACGTGCACAGTACCTCTCACACCAGCACAGGCACCCATCTCATATGGCACTGCTGTACAGTAAGATATGAGGACTCGAGGATGAAAGACATCTATAATTCAGATTTACAAATATAAGCAACATGTCAAAATTGTCACTGGAGTCAAAGTAAATACAGCATGGGATTACCGTGGTTTACCAGAATGTATTGAATTTGCATGGGGAAGCTTTGGCAGCAGAGGGTTACAAGGGTGGCTCCTGTGACAACCTGCCAGAAGCTTCCTCTGTGTCCAGCAGAGCCAGTCCCTGGCAGCTCCAAAGATGGATGTGCTGCTGGTCAAGGCTGGGTCAATTAGAAACAGTGGTAACACCTCCAACATATTGAAGATGAAGAATCAAAAAAAAGATCCTTGCACAGTTGTAACTGCAGGCAGAGAAGAGCGGGGTGGGAATATGTGAGAGGAACAACTCTGCAGACACCAAGGTCAGCACAGAAGGAGGGGGAGGAGTGCTCCAGGCACCAGAGCTGGGATTCCTCTGCAGCCCATGGGGATGGCCAAGGTGAAGCAGCTCTGCCCCTACAGCCCATGAAGGTCCATGGGGATGTAAGAGATCTGCCTCCAGCCTGTGGAGGAACCCCACACTGGAGCAGGTGGGTATCTGAAAGATGGCTGTGAGCCCATGGGAGACCTGTGGGGAGAGGGGCCCTGCTCCTGTACTGGAGCAGCCTGTCCCTGAAGGACTGCACTGCGTGGAAGAGTGACCCACACTGCAGCAGTCTGGGGATGGACTGTTGTCTGTGGGATGGACCCACACTGCAGCAGTTTGGGGATGGACTGTTGTCTGTGGGATGGACCCACACTGCAGCAGTTTGGGGATGGACTGTTGCCTGTGGGATGGACTCATGTTGGAGAAGCTTATGGAGAACTCTGTCCTGAGGAAGGGCCCCACAGTGCAGCAGGGGACAGACTCCTCTCCCTCAGCAGCAGGAGAAAAAGCAGGTGATGAACTGACACTAACTCCCACTCCATCTCCCTCTGCTGCTGGGGGAGAGCGCAGGGCTGGGAAAGAGTGAGGAGTAGGAAGAAGGTGTTTTTAAGGTTTTATTTCACTTCTCATTATCCTGATCTGACCTTGTTAGTAATAAATTCAATTAATATCTCGCATATGAGCCTGTTTTGCCCATGATGGCATTTGGTGAGTGACCTCTCCTGCTCCTCAACTCATGAACTTTTCATTGTATTTCCTTTCCCCTGTCCAGTTGTGGAGGAGAGTGAGAGAGTGGCTTTGGTGAGTGCCTGGTATTCGGCCAGGGTCAACCCACTACAGTCTTTTAAAGACCCAATACACAATGCCAGCAGAGATGCCCTGAGATACCACATTTGGATACCTGCCTATTCCCTCAGCTGTTGCTTCAGGAAGCAGACATTCTCTCTGAAGACTCATGCCACATCTGGCACTGCTTGTGGCAGGCAGTTCAGAGAAACCCTAACATGAAGAGGCAATGAAATGGTAATAACGTGTGTGTTTAAAGAAATGTATTACACCAGTTGTCAGTACAGCCAGCAGACCCAGGGAGTTATTCAAGGTGATCAAGAAGTAGGCTTCTAATTTAGGATTAACTAACCACACAGCTAAGTGGCAGCTGAGAAGCAGAGAGGGTAACTTAGTGTCTCAAACTGCACAAGATGCCAAAATGCAGGCAACTGAATCTTACCCGAAGTCTACTGCCAAACTTGTCTTCAACAAGTAAGTGATCACGGATGTTACTAAAACTAAAAGACACAATTACAGAAGTAAATAAGCTCTCTTGCAGAGACGTGTCTTTTTGTAAGGAATGATGGAAAATGCAAGGGTTAGGGCACTGACTGCAATAGTGCACATTTGCATGAGCAAGAGTCTAAAAAACTTGTAACAAGAGAAACTCAACAGAAAGTGGAGCATACTGACAGGCAGGAATGCAACTCTTCCCTTGCTTCCCTGGCAACAGCGAGGCTGACAGGAAAAAGCTGAGAAAAGAGCAACTCAGGCCACAGTGCATCTTACTGTATACAGCAGAACTAATGACCCCAGACTGTACATGTGGCTAATTTTCTTTTCTAACAGAGAGATCAGTCAGGTCCTGTGTATACCACTCAAAGACTCAGTAGAGACCTCATAGACAGACATGAAACAGAGATCCTAGGTAGAGAAACTTTACTAATATTCATCTAGAAAAATTATGGGAAAAAGGATCGCTATTCTGTATTAAAATGGTATGGGATATCAATCAGATTATCAAGTTGGAGATTTCAATGCGATTAGAAAACGGAAAGATAAAGAAAGCAAATCTGCTGCATCAGAAACTGAGACAGTTTGGCATCTCAAAGCATTTCAACCTGTTTATAACCCAAAGCCCAAGCGGGGAAAATCAGTCTGGTTTATATAAATGTTTGCTATGTTATGATAATCTCATCAAAGTCTCTCTCAATTTATTGTTCCTGTCCAGAAGACAGAGAAGATGGTATAAAAGCCATGGAAATTTCCAACAGCCAGTACAAGCTAACCCAGTTCTCACAGTGCCACAATTTTTAAGCTCAGAAAAGACTCTGAACCATCCAGACAGAATATTGGTTCAGACACAGTCATCATCTTGACCCAGCCACAATACCCTGAATTACTACAGGGAAGAAAATGTGAAACTCCCTCATGAAACAGCAAGGTGATCACCAGAGACTTCTTTGTGGGAGGCCTACCTCCTCCAAAACTCATCATGGTTTGAGGTAGATCCCAAAAACTAGCTCACAGGTGGCTATAATGCCTTACAGATGAGAGGCAGGACACACACACTGCCAAACACTAGAGGTAATATCCTTTTTGTACTTGTTTACTGCACCTGAGAGCAAGCACTAACCCAAAGCACAAGAGCTGGCTGTCCACTATTGTAACTCATCACCTCTCTCCCTTACCATGACTATAAACTACTTATGACTTCTTGAAAACTGGAAACTTGTATCTGGCCCCAGACACTCTGAGATACACAGCCGTATCTGTAACACTTTTTAAAAGATTAGCTGGTCATTATGCCATCTTACTCCACATACAAGTAACTCATATTCATCTAACGTTAAACAAAAATTAGTTAGTCAGCTTTCCTGAAGAAAAGTAGCTGAATAAAAGGGAAGCCTAAGCCACTAGTTTAACAATCAATCATCAGCTTAAAAGTGGAGAAGGGGACTAAGTAAATGAAAAAAACATGACTCAAACTTGACACACTGAGGCTACAGACTTGTTTACACCTAAAATGTAATTGGCTCCTTACTTGTGATACTGGAGTCTAATCTGAGGTGCTTGCAAGAATTTAGTTTCTGATTTAATTTGTATTTTGAAAATTCTCTCCTATATATGTCTAAAAGCTGCATTTTTTTTCCCCCCAATTTCTGCTAACAAGTAATAGTTACATTCCTAAACTCTCCAGTGAGCTTCGACTGATTTTAAATTACAATATACTCTTACTCTTAAGTAAAACATCCCTCCAACTGTTATTTTGTTCTGAAGCATGCAACAATTACTTCTTGACTTCAATCCCAAACTAAAAATTGCATTTTATTAGTGGAATTCAGAAAATCATCTGTTTTCCTTGACTGCCTGTGACAAATTACTTCTCATATAATTTAAAGTAGTGAATTTGGTGAAGTAGCAGAAACATGCCTTATTCTTTGAAATGACCAGCCCTCCTCATACTGTAGTTAGCTGGCTATAATTAACAGCTACCAGATCCCCAGAGAAGGAAGTTTCAGTAGACAAGGTAACAGGTGTTACACTCTATTGTTAGAAGTAGATAAAATTCTGGTTCAGGTGCCTTTTTTTGTTCTCCGTGAGTGTATTTAAACAAAAACACTGTATTTGACAGCTAAAGTGATGAATGCCCATGCTGAAGTCTCATACAGCTTCCAAGAAGTTGCAGCTCCCAGAAACAGCTGGGGTCAAATTGCCACCTTCTGTTCATGAAACATTCTTGGAGTTCCCCCTTCTCTCAACTCTTCCATAGACAGTTTTTGAATTGCTTGGCTATAAAATCATGTTGACATACAGTTCGTACAGAGGCTAGCTCCCTGCTCACTGGGGGACAGGACTGGGCCTCTGCTAACAGGCAAAGAGTACCTGTGAGATCAGGAGTTCTGCACTGATTTGACAGACCCTCCTTCCTATTTTAAGTGCAGCTCTCCTTAGTCAATGAATAAAGGTAAAATAATTTCTGAGTATTCAATTGGGCCTACCAAGTGCTCTGACTGAAGATAAGCACAAAATCTCAGTTTTCAACTGAATAAAATTAAGTTTAAAGATGCTGTGTTTGGGGGAAAGGTAATGGTCAGCGCTAAACCTTAGCTGAACATTAAAAACCTGCCACAAATTCAGCAGCAGCACAGAGACTACACACAACTAGCCGGATGGTAAAATGTTATTTCTGGAGTTGAATCAGCAAGGAGGATACTAAAGTAACAATGAACAACAGAAAGGAAGAGTGCTGGTAAAAAGACATTTGTTTCAAATTGAGCACACTGAGGGCACAGAACCAGCATAACAAAACCAGGCTTTTTCCTCCAACTTATGTACTACTGTTTAGGAACACTAAGTAGGATACATCATAAAATAGCAAATAAGAGACCTTCATCTGTACAGCTGATGATTCAGAATAACTTGTTTTCCCAGACCAAAGGAAACTATAAGCATAACTACTGCAGAAAAAATAATGTAAACAAACTGAATTAAAATTTGGAACTGTCTCAAGTATTTTTATGCAGATAAAGTCAGAAATAAAACAAAGGGTAAGTCTGACTTAAAGCACAAGCTGATGCACTGGTGACATGAAATTATTTCATATACTAGGAAAGAGTACCTGGAATTGAGCAAAAGCGAAAAAGAAGTTTGCATTTATTAGGAATGGCAATGCTGTATCATAGGTTCACAACCACCTAGAGGACGGATGGATGGATCATGCTGAGCTGCCCTTCAAAGGAATGTCTTTCTTACCACTTACTATACTTTCAGGGCTCCAGGGCCATTAGACTCAGCAGGGTAAAGTTAGCTTTTGTGACTCTGGAACCACCCTAAAGTAGCGTAAAAGAACAAACTTGCTTTTGAGCTTGCAGGGGGCTAACTCTTCTGTTCACTACTAAGACTCCTGCTCTTTACCTTCCAAATCAAAATCAAACTTAAAGAGTACTTCAAAATGGAAACAGGACCCCATTTTCTAGGATCTCCAATATTAGGCTACAAACATATGCCTAACAGTCTAACCCCCTGTAAAAATGGATGTTCCTTGTTAACAAAGGGTTGTGCTCCTAGCCCAAGGGTCATCCAAAGGCTGTCTAGGTTGCAATGACACAAAGCAGAAGCTTAGGTAGAAGTGCTGACCCAGAGCCATGGAGCAAGCCAGCACAACAGCAAAGACACCACATTCAAAAAACAGAGCAGGCCCTGGAAATAGAACTGCCTCAGCTAACCCTGTTCACCTGCAGTGCCCTGTCCTGTCCTATCTTGGGGATATATCAGGTAAATTTGTCTGACAGTACCTATGTCTCCCATGCTCCTGTCAGCTATGAGATACCCGAGCAAAGGTAAACAGTACCAGTATTTGCAATAACAGTAAATAAAATCACTTCTTTTTGGTGTTAATGTCAAAATTCCTAGTGAGCACAGGATTGGTTTAAAAACCTTGGAAATATTCAAATTACTACTGTGTCCAAGAAAAGAAACAATTTCAAATCCAGGATGGGGAAGTTGATGTTTACATGTCATTTAAAATACTTTAAATACATTTAATAACTGAAGTTTCACCAGCTACAGCAGCCGCTTGCTCTCATGCCTACTGTAATCTGTGAGTGTTACAAAGTATCGAGGGGCTCTGACTGCATTGAGGAGAACCAGAAAGGGAGATGAAGTTTTACAGGTAGCTTAATGGCACCCTGGAAAGAGAAAAGGCCTCCAAAGCCATCTCCTCTGGTCAATTGCCACCGACAGTAATTGGTGGAAAGGCCATTTTCAGAAGAACCTTGTAATGTAATAGCAGAAGAATTTAATTAAATATTAAATTCTTCTCGTGGGACTTGTCAAATACTTATGGTTGCCTGAAAGTCTAGATCCAGAATGTCCTCATGAATGGCAGCTCCATCAAGTCTGTGGAAAATTGATCCAGTCCTGGCATCTTCAGGCAGTTTTTACTTGCTTAAGGCTCTAAGTAATAAAAATTGGCCAGTTGAAAAGGGGTGAAAAAAAGACAATGTGGGCCACTCTCCCTTCTGAAGAGGTCAAGCCCCATACCTAACCCAGTAGATTCAGCTAAGAGGGAATGTTAAGAGATGCCTCTGCAAAAAGAGGGAGAGCTTTAACTGACTCCTGATCCAGGACAAACTTCTCATTCCCTTACACAAAGATAAGGCAGCCTTAGCTGCCATGCAGAAGCTGGACACTCATTTAATACAAGACTAGTAAGTGTCTTGCACTGAATTCTCAGAGGGTCAGAAGGGTTTTCAAGAAAATCCCTCTGGAGCCATTCATTACAATTCCTAGGCCCTAAACAGGTACAAAAGGAATGTCTCTTGGGTATATACTCCTAACCAAAATACCCCCTTGAATGGACACTGTCATTAGAGATGAAACACTACTCAAAGCAGGCAGGCTCAAATACTATCAGAGACACCAGCCTGAAACAAAAAGCAGAGAAAATATTTTCCATGGTCTGGAACGAAAAAAGCAACATCATATCCAGGACTAAAGAAGGATCAGCAGAAGGGGAAAAAAGGCAAAGAAACAAACAGTTAACATGAAATTTTAGATTGTTTCTTGTTCTTACCTTGTCTAACAAAGCCAAAGCTACTACCAAGCATTATTTCATTATTATTTTGTTTGTATCAGAACAACTGGGTGTGCTTCTAAGTGACCCAACATTGCCCTCTACCACACCTACATTTCCACCTTGGGAACAACTTTATCTTGATTTCATCCTTCAAAATGTATCAGTTGCATGGATGTGGCATCTGGGTAACATGGAAAAAAGTTCTCTTTCACTTGCAGACAGTTACTTATCCAGACAATTCCAGCTACTGATATCAATCTGCACATTTAGTATACTGATATTTCCTTATATCCATGTAACAATGCTTTTTTTAAACTGGGATCGTTGTAGGAGAAACTGGGAACCCCAAATACCTAACAGGTGCAAAAAATAAGAAACTAAGACTAGCAAAAGCAATAAAAAGTAGGTTATTCATCTCTTGATCCAACATGTGACCATTTTCATTGTTTTCAAGAAAATCTGGTGTTCTACACTCAAAAACACTTCCTTTAGCCTGGAGGCAAAACAGCCTCCTCAAAGCTGGCAGGCAGCAAAACTGGAAGTTGGACCACTGTGATTCTTTGGAAGTTTTCAGAAGATAAGACTGTAAATATACCCATCAAGTGAGCATGTGCTACTATGGTAAAAACTTTAGTAAGCTAGCTTCTCCCAGAATCTAAGGACAGGAGGTTAATCCATGTTTGATATAACAATTAGCCGCTGGTTATAAACAGGAACCTCCCCCAAACACCAACGGGGATCTGAGCTCAAAGCCTCAGTTCCTAAAAAGTGCCCCCTCCCATCATTTTAATGGTGACTGAATTAGAAGATTATGGGGATACAGAAGCACGGTGGAGTCACAATATTAGTAATTAAATATGAAAAACAGTGCTATTTACCAGAAAAAAATTAAATTTCATAATTTGACTTTATTTGGTTAAATAGAAATAAATTTGTAACATTCTTGTGATGCACTATATAGATGTATAGTTGACTAAAGCAAATGCAAAGATAGAGTATGGCACACTTCATTATGGGGAAACACTCCAAAAACTACCAGTTTAACAAAAAACACCCACAAAACTAAACCCAAACCACTAAACACTTACTCTTGAGATGAAGTATGAACAAACTTTAGCATTTACAGACATAGATGTGACTTTAGTGCTACACTACCAGAGATGTTTTTTCAAAATTAATTTCTACATTAGGAGTTGTGACAAGCAATTTTTTTATTCTAAATATTTTCCAGAACAATGCCTGAGAAGACATCCGTCAGAAGAGTTCTTACTGAACTCTTGATCTTTTAATGCAAATACACTCTGGATAATGGCAATTGTGACTCAGTGCTGACAATGAGCAGACCCTCTAAATGCAGGGCCCTTGACTTTTAATATATATATTAATTATATATGTGTTAACTACACTACACACAGGTTCAACTTTCTCTCTTCACAGAGTTTGTCATACACTCCCACCAGTTCCATTCCCTCTCGTTTACTGTCCTTTCCTTCCTGAGCAAAACTGCCAGCCCAATTCCCTGACCTGCCTCCACAGGACCCCTGCCTTGTGCTCTTTATGCCCCTCAACCAAATGGAACCCCCATGTCTTTCTTTCTCCTTTTCAGAGAAGAGAGAACTCAAGAACTATTGTGAAAAATACAGGCTATGTGTGATCCAAAGATTAGAAATGCAAAATAATAGGTTCTGGCAAAAGAAAGACCTCTTTTCCTATTTGTTAGATTTTGCTGTTGGTGACAGAAAATAAATGTAAGCAGTGGAAGGAAAAGTGGAGCTCTGGTGGCTCATTAACAGAAGTTATGTTGTTTCAGTTATCCTGAAAAAATGCAGTCTTAGGTCCTTCCCCACCACACCTGCATGAGGAAATAGATACTTTGCACTCCGATCAGAAAAAATCTGTGCCCATATCTAACAAATATATGCCAAAAAAATGGCACCAAACCCCACTAAAACTCTTCCTTTATAAGGCCAGCTCTCCAATGGAATAATACCATAAGAAGATGTATTTTGGGGTGAAGGACTGGATATAATTGATGGGAGTTTTTAAGTGTTTTCAAAGACTAACAAATCAATAGCTATGTATTTTGGGTAGGTCAAAACAAACTGTCTAGATAGAGCATGACAGGTGCATCTTTCCTAATGGCTAGAGACCCAGTCTTGGAATCGGAGGATCTGCTTCACTATGGCTTGTTGCCTAACCTTCCCAAGGTCATTTGTCACAACACTTTACAATTAAAACACGTAGTATCCTGTTCACTTCCCACATCCACACCCATGTAAACCAGCGTTAGAGTTCAAAAAGCTGTGGAGGAATATCAAACCTTTGCCCCCAAAGAATAGGCTGATGGTGTTAAATGCTTATTTATACTTGGTCCAGTCATTAAAACACCTCTGATCAGGCTCTTCTGCAAGTAAAATTAAAACATTTTTTTACAATCTACTATCTTAAATCAGAATCTAAGATTAGTCAACTTTATTATTATTTTTATGTAATTCTTGGGGAACAAGGTAGGTTGAGCTGGCAAAAAGATACATAAAGACTTTGGCTCCAGGCTGAACAACCTGAGCAGAACCCAAGCTGAACAACATGGCTGAAAAGTTGTCTGCAAAGAAAACAAAATCTGAGCTGTCCCTTCCCCTCAAAAACTACAAACAAGCAGGCAGCCTCAATCCTGTCCCTAGCTGGCAGCCATAGGAATCATTGCAAAGACTGGCAGGACCAGAAATCTCTATGTCTCTCTCTGAGTTTTTCTAGGTCAAAGCTAAGGTTCAGCAGCTGGAAATCAGTACTGGAAATCTTACACTGCTGCTGACTTTCTAGAAAAAAGAGATTTCATTCAGAAATCTGTCAGCCTGGCACTGTTTATATAAGCAGCAATGTCACAACAAAGCCTATACAAAACCTCCTTATACTTGGCAAATGGCTTATATGCATTAGTATTACTTCACTGGTGTAGACTGCTAACCTGGAATTACCACACAACCAAGGAAGACCTTACTCCTATGCAGCTCGATGCCACTGGTGATACAGCAACATATGCTCCCTGACAGAAGCACAGTTCAACCACCCTGAGCTATGGCAGAGCAAACAGCCTTCCTTGTGCCTTGCAACACTGCAGTTACTCATACACATCCCTCACTACTGTTCAAGACAGTATTGCATGCAAAGAGAGGGCAATAACAACAGCAGCAGCACTTTATCTACTCTTGTACAGCACAAACTCTTTTTTAGTACCATGGTAGTTGCACAGGGAGCATTCCAAACATGGCTTGAGAAGTTTACGTCTTAGTATTCACAGGAACAGCTTGCTGGCGTAAGGCAACACCAGCCAGATACACTGCAGGGACATTTTTTGCTTGGGTATCACTGACTTGTCAGGTGGGACCCTGAGCACTACAAGGCAAACAGCTTTGCTGCAGGATTCACCCTCACAGCTAAGCCCAAGCAGCCCACACTTCCCCAGCAAGGAATGGCTGTGACTTCCAGGCCTGGCTGCAATCAAGACGAACTTCTTCCCACCAGACACCTGAACGCTAGGAAGATGCCACCCAGGCCATGAGAAGCCTGGACTAGGCAACTTTACAGCAGTGATTCTCTGGGTCCCGCCTCAACGACGGCCCCCAAGCCCTCGTGCTGGGCGAAGGCCGGTAAACGGCTCCGCTGCCCATCGCTGGAGGAGATGCCGACATCCATTTTGGGAGTGGGAGAGCCCAACACTGATGGCAAAGTTTGAGGCCCTGCCCGAAGTTCGGGGGCAGCTCAAGACGGGCACAGAGAGGGCTGACTAACACGTACAAACACAGGCGGCTGAGCTGTGAGGTCCGCGCCGCTGACCGGGCGAGCAGTGCCGGGCGCCCCTCGCCCCGCCGGTGCCGGAGCGGCCCCTGTGCGCCCCCGAGGCCGCGCACCGCGGCAGGGCCGGGCGGGACAGAGGACGAGGAGCAAGTTCGGGTCGCACAGAACTCCTTCCCGGGGACTGGGGCAGGGCAGGCCGGGCGCGGTCCCCGCCGAGCTCGGCCCCGCCGCACGGCCCGGCCGCGGCCCGGCCTTGGCGCAGAGACCGCCGCCGGCAGCCGGACCCGTGTGCGGGGAGCCGCGGGGAGCTGCGGAGGGGATCCACAGCGGGCTTCCCCGCGGCCCCCGGGGGCGGCAGCGCTGCCCACCTGTGCCCCCGCCCGCCTCCTACGCCCCTCGTCGGCGGGCGGCTGGCGGCGGACGGGGGGCCCGGGGCGGATGGCAGGGTCGGCGCCGCCGCCCCCCGCCGGAGCGGAGCGGGCCGGCGGCGCGGGGGCGCAGCAGCGCCCGCACGGCCCCGGGGAGGCGGGGGACGCCGGCAGAGCCCTCGCCCGGGAGCCGCCGCGCCGGCGGGAGGAGCGCGAAGCCAGGACGGAGACTAGGACATCTCGGCTGAAGCCGCCCCCTTCCCTCCCTCCCGGTTACCTGCTTCCCGGGGACACTTTGGAGACGCCTCCAACATCGGCAAACACTAAAGAGAACTGACCCCGCCGCCGCGGCGGCCGCCGCCGGCCCCAACCACTGCGCCCCCCCCCGCTCTCCCGCCGGCGCCGCCGCCCCGCCCCGCCGCCCCCGCGCGGGGCGTCGCCCCCTGCAGCTCCCCTCCGCCCCCCCCTGCCGCCGCCCCCGCCGCGCCCGCCGCCCCCGGGCGCTCCCCGAGCGCCCCCGGCGCCGCGCTCCCCCCGCGCCCGCCGCGCGAATGGCCCCGTCCGCGGCCCGGCCCCGGCCCCAGCCCGGCGGCGCGCGGCGCCCCCAGCGGCGGCGAGGGGCCCTGCGCCCTCCGCCCGCCCCCAGCCCCGGCGGGCCCCGGCACCCCGCGCTCACCTTTCCCCGCCGGGCCGGGGCCGGGGCCGGGGCCGGGCCTGGGCCTCGCCACACGGCGAGGAGGAGGCACCGCGGAGGAGGAAGTCTCTACCCGGGGGGCGCGGAGAGCAGCGGCGCGGGGTCTGCGCCGGTCCGTGAGTGGGGTTGAGATGGGCCTGGCGCGTGTGCTCTGCCCCCTCTCGGCCACTCCTGAGCGACGCTGTCTGCACCGCTCCTGGCGCGCCCGGAGAGAGCGGGCTGCGGGCAGCGAGACTTCAGGCGAGGAAAAAGAAAATAAGGGCTGACAGAAATACAGGGACAAGGGGGCAGCCACCACAGCACACTGGGAAGAGGCTTGATTTTATTTTCCCTATCCGGTTTTACTCACCTCACTCTAGCTTGGACCACTAACTCTCCAACGTTCTTCCCCTCTCACTTTTCCCCTCCGAGAGAGCTGTTTTCAGGGAAAGATAAAAACTCATAAACATGATTTATGTTAAAATTTTCTTCTGTCTATAATTAGGGCAGATAACTGATGCTGGGCGCTGCCTGGAGGAAGGCTGAAGGAACGAGGTCCAGGGAGTGCAGCTGTGGAGATTCAGCTATGGAGGTTCCACGGTCCATCGCTGAAACCTCCTCCTTCAGCAGGTGGGCACAAACCCTCTCCTCCTTAAACAGTGCCAGGACTCAGCTACATAAAGGCCTAGGGTAAGCTGTTGTTTCTGTGCCTTTCCAACCAAAACCAACCGTCTTTGGTTTTGCCACCATATTTATCTTGTTGCCATGTTTCAGGTTTGCACATCCCTTACAGAAGGCAGAACTAGACAGAAAAAAATTTTAAAAGGCAGTAACAAAAACAAAATGCTTCTGTAAAATTGAGATTAAAGTCTAAAGTGTTTCCTCGTTTAAATTAGAAATTAATAGAAGAATAAGGGGGAGAAATCAAAGAAATTAATTTCTGACCATCTTTAGCATGAAAAAGATAACAAAGCTTTATCTCAAAGTAATCAAAAGTTTATTCATTAATAAAAGATTTCCGAGTTTAATCCACAATCTAACGTATTTGTAAAAATCTGTTTTCTTGATTGGCTCAAGTAAAACAAACTAAGAAGTTTTAAATATATGCAAAAGCCAGGTAGAAGCATCAGAACTCAAAGCAATCATCTTCCTACCTGATTTGCAGGACTGCAGTAACAAAATTCCTCAGGCTCAGAAACAAAACTAGATATTTTGAGGGGGCAAAGATCTATATCTTTCTGGTACACAACTAAGTTTTAATGATAGGTATGAGAGTTATAACATTAGTCATAGCAAATGGAATTTTAAAAAACAGATAAGTCAGGATCAGAATGAATCTAGAGCTCATAGTGCCTGCAGTATCTGCTATTATATGACAATTCTTTTTTTAATTATTACTTGTTACCAAGAGGCGGATCAGTACTGAGGAAAAAAAAAAAAGATGTTCCCGAGCATTGTAGAGGAATACTCTAAAAGCACAGAGCCCAGGTGAATTTTGGTAGTAAGCTTGCATATTGTAGACAATTTACACACCAAATACACATCATGACATCTAGTGGCAGAGCTGCATTGTGAGTATCTAAGTGATAGCAAGATTTTATTCATACTAACAGAACACTAATATGACATTTACAACTTGTTTAAACATATGTTGGGAACTCAACCTTTGCTATGAGAGTTTTATACATACCCTGTTTCAGCAGTGGTATAATCCTCCCCTTCTCATTCCTCCATTGTTTTGTTTTCTGATTCTGAGATTCCTTACCCCTTAATTTAATTTAAGAACTGAGGACAGAAATACACAGTGTAATACAATTTCTTTTGTAGTCTTCTGTTATAATGTAGCAATGGATAATAATGCAAGTACTTTTCATTAGGCTACTACAAGGTTTTGCGTGAGTGAAGTTCATTCAGATGCTGAATCATGATGGTACTATCCACAGAAGTTTGTGGGGTTTTTTTCATTTGTTTGTTCTTGGGGTTTTTCTTCATAATTTTATGTCATGTCATTTTTGCTTTACTTACTATGTAGTTTGAAGAACAACCCAACAGTATAGCACATGCATCAGAGCACCCAGAGAAAAATGCATCCAGTGAACGTCAGCATTAGATTACGAGGCAAGTTTTGTGAACTTTTCTGCATCAGACAGATGTAATTCCAACAAGCCTCTAAAATCCCCAATCTCTGCTTTTATTTCAATACCTAACATTTTTATAACATTGCTATTATTAAATAGACAAAGTCTTAGTTTAAAAACATATCTTGAGATACATGTATCATCTCAGAGGTCTTGAATCTTGATATACATTTTGTGCTGCAAACAGTATGTAGCTGGAAGAAAACTGAATACAAAAGAGCAGATTTTATCCCAAAACTTACTACATATATAAACATATTTTATAAAACAAAGGTTAATATATTTGATAATAATTTTAAGTTCATATGTGTATTTTGCTTTTTTAACATCTCCTGTATGCTAGTAGCTCTACATATATGAACAACTAAATTGCAAGTAAATTACTAGTCACTTCTTTAGATTTACTACACCCTTACGTTTGAAGGTGTTTCTCCTGCTACTGCTGAGATACAGGATAAAGGCTACTCAGTACCTCCAGTAAAAGCAGCTTAATACAACCTAAAAACTTCTCAGGTTTTGAAAACAAGATGCACAGTTTGTATGTACTCTTTCACTCTACTCCATTATTAAATAATAGGAGTGTCATGACTTGCCCAGCAATCGAGTTTCAGTATGCAAGTTGTTAACAGGAGTGATTGATTCAGTAGGCAGTTTGAAAATAAATGCCTAAACGCCTGCATAAATACCTCAGTGGGTATTATTATTTATTCTTATTATTACTTACTGTATTTGGTCTGTACACATGAGTGCAGGACACTTGAAGATATTTCACTTTGTCATTTTTAACCTCAGATTCAGAAAAAAATAAATCAGCACTTTCACACTGACTTGCAAAAAATCATAATACTCTAACTTTTACTAATATATTTTATTATAAGAATTGTAGTTTTTAAAAAAAATCAAGAAATTAGTTTCCACCCCTCAATACACTTTGGTGTGACAAGCCAACCAAACCAAACCAAAAATAAATCCCCAAAGAAAATACTCAGTGATATATTTAAGAAGTAGGAGATTTGCAGAACTGATTGGAAAGGAGTTCTGAAGGTCTGCTCCACTACCTTCCTTGTCTCCTCAAAGTAGGACCAACTTTGAAGCTGGATCTGACTTTCGAATTAGCAGGTTGCTTGGTTTCCTCTTGAGTATCTCTAAGACCAGATATTTTACAGCCTCTTCCAGAATTCTGTTTCAGAGTTTTATAAAGTTTCTTTGTAGCTGTACTATTTATTTATTAAAGAACTTGGATGATATTTTATACTGAAGTTGAAAGCATAATGAAGCTAATAGAGTGCTCATAAAATAACAATAAAAAGTGAATAATGCTTTATTTACATTAGTCAGTCATTCAACTGAATAAAAGCCTCTAATAGCTTAGTACCAGAAGAATGGGTCACTTAATTTTTTTTAATACTATTTTTCCAATCATTAAAAGCAAAACCCAGGAGTTTGGGATTATATTTGATTAAAACCCAGTATTATTAGTGAACCTAAGTGTAGTCAGACCATTGCTCTCCCCAATGACAGGTGCAGAACTGTAACTATAAAAGTAGATTTTTAACTACAACGTATGACAGACAAATTACTAAATCAATTTATCACTAGGTAGTATACGGAATGAGAGGCATGAACAAACCAAGACAAAACAAACTGTAAGTAAATACCGTGAAGAGTTTTCTTAGGTAATGGAAACCATTTACTTCTTATGCTCCAACAAGGTCTCACAAGCAATGAATTTTAACAACTCACACTAACACACTGTCTTTAATGACTCATGTCTAAAATGTGAGTTCCCTAAACCAGATGAATCACACAATCACTTCAAGAATCTAAATTAAGTGAAATAGAACTTGCACTTGTCAGCATATATTGAATTCCATCACTGTTGGTATAAGGACATTGAGAAACCTCTAGGTCCTCATCTCCTTTAACAAGTATCATTTTTTTAAAATACAAAGTGAACCCAACCAGAAAGATGAGCTGATTTTGCAATTACCAGCCTCCATCTAGGTCTCCTTTTATTAAAGATATCAACGCTGTTTCTTTATTAGTTGACCAAAATTTAGATTACTTTGCAGGTAGCATTGTATTTCCCAGCAATCACTTGCTGCCATTGTGACACACGTGTGTACCACATACATCAGTACTGGGAACAGTAAAGGCATGTGTAAATAAATGCTTTACCCTTTGAACAATGCTAGTGAAACTTTAAAATTATACTGGTAAATTACTTCAAGTAAGTATTAGGAGTTGTACTGCACATTCAGAAAACTTCACTCATTAGCATAGTTCATGTATCCAAAACTGCATAAAATAGCCCCAAGTCCCTACTTTTAATTTGCACATTTAATTTGTGACAGCTATTTCCATAATTTTCCATTTTGACACAAATGTGGCTTTCAGTACAGCCATCTTACCTTCTTACAACTACAGAAAATGTGATGTTGCATATTTATGCCTATCTAGTTAGTATGTATAGTTACTGCATAAACTTTGTGTAAGTACATGCAGAGATACTTCATACAAGTTCATCAACCATTATGAACACTGGAAACTTATCAAATATTCTATGTTTTTCCCAGAGTAAAAAAAACAAAAACCAACCCAAAACCCAACAAGATTTGGATTACTTCTTTAAAGCGCAGAGCATAAAATGGTAGAAGAAAACCAGGATAATTCAGATGAGCCAGGGTTTTCACACCTAATGAGTACAGCAATGAAGACAAAGGTAACTACAGTTTGATAAATCAGCAATAATAACAGAACTAGCAAGCTGAAGATCACGGTTTATTGGTTTTCCATTACAAAGCACACAAACATTTATAAATGGCCCATTTCTGCATTAGTAGGCATTTCTACCTGATGAAACTACACTGCCTTTGCTCAGGAGAGAAGTATGGGAAAGCCAAAGTGTAATTACAGGCTAAGGAAGCAATAGATTGTGTAAGATTAAATTCCTGTTTACAAGCCTGGGGTTTTTGGGGGTTTTGCTTTACTGATAGAATTTTGACTACACAAAAGGCCTTCAAACAAGCCCAAACACGATGCTGCTTCCACTGACAGTGTTGTATGAGAGGATCACACACATCTTGAAATGCTTTGCATTCTCGTTAGTGCCTCTCAGTGCAGGCAAAGATTACAACAACACTTGAAACGTAACCAGTGACACCAGTAATGTGACCGGTTTGTACATCTGTGTCCATACCAGCCACAATTATTTGCAGTCATGCTTGTGAGAGAATGTACTTAATCATATCTACTGCCACCCTTACAAGTAGCAGACAAGATCCCAGAGAAATCAGGGATTAGGCCTTTTACATCTTGAAGTTAAGGCCAGTGTTGGACATGAAAATTAAGTCTTTTGTTTTTCTTTTATCAAAGGTGTTATATGAAAATCAGTAATACGCTGTGTTCCATAGTGAACTTAATGTGTAGCAAGGAAACAGATAAAACTGTCCCAAGATTTGCAAATCAGTCTGTAAAGATGCAGTGCCCTTTAATTTGCTTATGCTTTATCTTAATATGGCTTTGAAAAATCAAAACACTGTCAGACATGGGGATGTTTCTCTAACTTCTATGAAGGAATGGAAGCACTGTTCTTACCTAAACTTTCAGAGATATTCAGAGATGTATAGATCTGCCATAGACCTTGCCTTTTTAAAGCATTTTTATTTATTGTTCCAAATAATAGGTTGGTCCTATTCTCTCATTAAATGAACACTGAACTTCTCAAATTATGTTGGGATAATTTTTTTTATCTTTTGCTTAAATTGTCAAATTCTTTTTGCTTAAATTGTCAAATTCAGCAACATTCAACCATCACAAAACTAGTGCTTTCAGTAAATTACTGGATGGCTGGGAAAGGTCTGGCTCAATGTGTTATGCAGCAACATTTAGCAGAAATGTGCAGTTAGGGCATTTGTATGAACTCTCAAAATATCCTAGGGCTTCTCTAACTCCCAAATTCCCATTGTCCTGGAATAGCTAGGACATAATGGCAAACTTACAATTTGGTGATGGTGCAGGATAAGGTGGGAGTTATATCATTAATGGGAGAATGTTGCACCAACCACTCATTTAAAAAAAAAAAATAGAGTTAGAACTGCTGCTAATCTGTCTACTGTATTATACCTTCATATAGCAATAGAATTTAGTCCAGCTTTTTTTGTCAGTTTATGTACATGACAACATTTGTGCTTCATTACAGCCAATAATTTATAATTTTGTAATCAGACTCAAAAAAACTTTACTAAGAGGTAGGGTCCTAATTTTGGCAGGACTGCAAAATGACGTGAAGTCAAACAACTTTAACCAACTTCATCTAATATTGATGTGATTTGTCTCACTCAAATACATTGTTATACTAGTTGTTCATTGCTGTCCTCTGAGAAAGTTACAGTGCTTGTTGCTCTAACATGCATAATATACAGTAAACTTCCTGCACAGTAAACCTCTTGGAAATGGGTATTTTGTAGGTGAAACTGAGGACTTCAATTACATTTAATGTAGGTGTAACATGCATGGATTCTGTATTTTCAGCTAATAAAATACCTGCTGCTTACTCAATTACACTCCACCAGTTTTGAAGCTGTTTTGTTACGGTCCTTAGAAGTAGCAGGAGTCTTGTTGCTCTAAGAGCTGTCACTTAAAAAATTGGGCAGACAGAATGAAGCTTGTGTGTGCTGGCAAGAGGTAGTACTAACAGCAGACTGGAAGCATTGGTAATCCTCTAAAAATAAACATCATTTGAGTGACAATGCTGCCAGTTGCCCTTGCTTTTAGTGTTTCCATTCATGAGATTCTATACTTAGAAGCATATGTAGGCAATGCTTTATTACCGTTCCCATTGACCACAATAAGCCCTTTATGTCGTGTACTGAGTCATGTTTGCAGTACTGGTAACTTCTGAACCTTTCTTTTTCTGGGGCTGGGAGAGGGGGAACTCTTTTTTTTCTGTATGAATGCTGGGTACAGACAATTTCTCTTCTCTGCTCTTGCAGTTTGGCTTCATGCAAGTCTAAGGTAGTTCTTGTTCCAAGAGAAAAATAATTTAAGAAATTACTGGTTTAATACAGGTTTAATTTGCTGTATAAATCCTTAAGTAATTTTTTTACTTCTACAAAATAGTAGAAATACATGTTCTTTTCAACTTGTTGCAAAATTGTTCCACTGTCCTGCAATAAAAGGTAGTCAGAAGTGTAACTTTATAACAGAGACAGATAGGAAGCAAATGAACTATGCAGAATGGGAAGCATCTTTCTTGAATTCTTTGGACTAGTTGTGTCCTTTGATCTCTGTAACTGTATCAGGTAAATTTAATGTCATTACACAAATGTGTTTAGAAAAAAGAAAAACAAAATCAACAAAAAATACCTTATATTAAAAAATTGAAATTTGAAAGGAGTATTTTGTAAGAATTTGTAAGTTTTAACTTCCAGACAAAAGCTAGCAAGTTCTCACTTCCTTTTATCCACATTATTTTTAATGCAGTATCTTTGCTATAAAAAAAACCCATAAAGAATGAAAATGTAAATGCTGATGGAACCCTGCTCTTTTAAATGAAAAGCTGCAATTAATAAGGTATTTGATACTACATAAAGTAAGGTAAAACAGATAATGATACACCAAAATAAACTCAATTAATGCATGGCCTAAGCAAGATTAGTACCCACCTTTAGTATGTACCCACACATTTAACTACTGTTGAGATGAAACACAAGAAATAAATTCTATGGCAGAGAGAAACAGCATTCTGGTGCAGACCATGCAGTAGGATTCCTTTCCAGAGGCCAAATTCTGCCATAATACTTTGCAAATATAAGAAAGAAAGAATTACGTAAATGCTTTACCCTGTGGCAAACTCTCAATAGTGACAGGACCCATTTCTCAAAATCAGGTACCAGTGCATTAAGAGCTGCCTTGAAATACACAAAAACCCATCTCACCACAAGACAGTATGGTATCACCTTATGTAGAAATCACCACAAATTTTTCAATTAGATCTTTGGTTTACTCCAAAGAAAACCCTGAGACATTAAACTTGGTGTGCAGGGATGCTCCAGACTGAGTTGGCTAGCAGAAGACAATTCTGGATATACTTACCCAGGTACATACTGAATAAAAAGTTCAGATGGATTTACATTTCAGAAATCATTCAGAAAGGCCTAGGCCTTACTATATTGCATGCTACAGTTACTAAGGTAAGGAAACTTGTCTTCTGGATGAAATAACAATTTATACCAATATCCAAATGGTAAGCTTTTATAATGTTCACTTTCAAAAAGTGTTGCAGAGAAATGAGTTTAGAAACCCCCAACATTACAAAGAAGCTGATGTGCAACATAAAGAAGTAGATGATGTATTTAATTGAGTGTAACAACAATCCAGAGAAGCTTTTAGAGAAAAGTGTTACAGGCTTTTCTATACAGCATTCCACAGTAGTACCCAAGATACCAGGAAGACATAAGTAGTGCCTAAGTATGATTTAGTCTATTCCTACAGACTAAAAAAAGGAAGCTAACAGAAGAAATTTTCAGAATTACAAAACACATAGCAAACTATTGTATCCAGTCTATTTCCCACCTGCAATACTTGAAAATCTCTTGTCAGGCACAGTATGAAATCTACTTTGCTGTTTATTAGGGTTTCTGGTAAAACTATTGCAAAGGCAAAAAGAAACCTATTACCTCAGTTTATGGAGAGGGTTACCCATTCTCTTTTCCTTAGTATATCACATCTCAACAAACTGCTACTGGTTGTCATACAGGACCTTGAGCCTTCAGTTCCATCATGACCACAGTTGCATTGCATTTACCCTTTTGCAATTTTGAAGAACTTCGTAACATAAGAATTATAGATTGGTGCAATTACTGATGTCCTCTTAAAAACAAACAAACAAAAATAAACCACAAAAACCACCACCAAAAAAACAAACCCAAACCCAAAATCCCAAAAACGTAGAAACCCAAAACACCATGCCACTGATTTTTAGAGAATCTTCAGGATGCTATCAAACTTAAAACTTCAGGAACTGATTGTTCTCCTTTCCACCCTGCTTTGTGAGCATAGCCTGTCTCCATGTGGTATCCTCATTGTGTTGGTCAACAAAGTTTGAAGGAGCATTGAAAAATCATTCTCAATACAGGACTGTCTGGATCATTATTATTTAAGGAATACAAAGTCACCTGTTACTCCATCATAATGCTTAAGATAGTAGTTACTGCTTGGGACAGATGACAACATACAGATACCTAAGAAATTAAAAGAGTTATAGCCCAAAACCAAGTGTAATACACAAGATACCAGTGCAAGATGATGCCCCAATTTCTCCCTTCACCTCAAGCCCTGCAAATTTAAAGCCTTATGCAAATCAAGACTTTGAGCTTGATATACTCTGTCACCTGGAGATTGGATGACATCCTTATCAACCGTTTACTTAGTTTTGTATACATTCTATACTGTACCTTCCAGCCTTCAAATCTTCAATAAATTGTCTACACCAAGTAAATAAAATGTACTTTATTCTGTGCATGTGAAACATAGCTAACAATGTTTTCTGCAGACATACAGACAGTTTAGAGAATGAGAGACTCAAGAGCTATTCACACTTCATCACCAGTCAGAGTAACAGCTGTCACACACTCTTCACTGACCCAGCATAGATAAATACAAATCCATTCCTTGAACAAGACCTTCAGAGGAAGGGATGAGGTGGCAACCAGTGTGGTTCTGTCTTGAAAACCTCCTACAATAGTTCAAGAGTCCTGCTTCTTCAAGTATACAATAGACAAATGAGACCTCTGAGACTGGGGACACAAGTGTTTTCTGTGTTAGATGACTGTAAACACATCTGGCTCTTTATCTAATCTCAAGAACATTTGATATGTAACATTATTGCCTTCCTTCTGGAAAACAACTGGCATTTTCTAAACAGTTTCACCACATCTGTAACTATATTTGATTAAGGTTTGACAACATTGATCTGATAAAAAGTTAACTAAAAATATCCTCACAGAACAATGACTACAGACTTGCTACATTAAAAAAAAAAACAAAACAAACAAAAAAACAAAACAAAACAAACAAGAAACCAACACAAAAAAACCCCAACAACATAAAAACCCAACCTGTTCCTGAGCACTAAAACTCAAGGCATCTAAATTAAGAGGTAACAGATCACCTGAAGGTTTTGGAACAACTTCAGATATTTTTACTGGAAAACAGTTAAAATAGATAGGAGCCCCCTGCCATAGACTGTTATAGGAAGTCCAGACCTCCAGCTCTCATGCTTCTCATAGCACATAGCTTCTGCATAACACAAGGTTACTAATATTTTACATTATGTAGAAAATTGTAAAGATACAAACAATGTTTTAGCTCCCACCTTCCAAACCCCAGCTACACAAAGTTTTCCATTTCTTGCACTAGCTCTGAAACTATTGCTTATGCAGCAAGCTGATCTAATTTGCTAATTGAGAAGACAGATTTTCACTTTTTCTTAAGTCAAGTTTCCTACTGGTTTACCATGTTAAATCATCTCACTGCAGACTCAAGAAAGTTAGATGCAAGGTAGGAATGCAAATCATTAGACTGGAAAGGAAGGAATACAAATTCTTCTTCCTCTGGTAAGAGCAGGAACCATGCTTGATTTTATCTTTAAGGAATAAATGCCCTGGAGAACTATATAAGCAGCATCCAGATAATACTGTAATCCTGGGAAGAAAGGGCCCAGAACGTTCATCTCAACAGATGTAACCCTGACCTACTTGGCACAAAGCACTTCAAAGGGCTTGAAGAAAACAGATTCCCCAATTGCTGAAGGCAGGAGAAAAGTTTTACGGTCTTATGATGGAGATTTTAAATAACAAAAAACAGGCCATCATGAGGGAAGAACTGTGGTCAGTGGTACAAGATTTCAGATTGTAACGTTCAATTCTTCACTGGATCCCTGTTCAGAAGAGTCTCTTGCAAGCTGCTCCTTCACCAGCAGAGGTCAAGAGAAAAATGTCACTTCAAAAGAAAAAGTCACACTGCACATAGCATGTATGTAAAGTAGAGGGAGTTAATATAATCTAACCTAGTACTACTGACTCACACATTAAAGCTCCTGTGAAGTATTATGTTAGAGACTATAGACACAGGCTTATAAATCCAATCTCTGGACTTATATACACTGCACAGTCAACTGATTTTGCATTTAATTTTTGTTTTTTAAATACAAAATAATTGTCTGAATGAAATCTATACGGTTTTGCCTACATACTTCAGGACAGAAATTCCTTTGGAACTACAATGTTACTGGAATACTCTTACTTTGTAATTTTAAAAAGAAAAAAATCACTAAGTAGCTCCAGGGAGAATTTGCTACATTGAATCAGCTCATCAAAATTCCTTTAACACTATTTGAAAAAGCGTGGAAAATTCACCAAAAAAAAGGAGAGTGAAATAAGAACAGATAATAAGGATTTTCAAATTTGTACTTCTGAATTATGTTTTATAGTAAAAGGGGGCTCATGATATTTCTACTCTTCCAATTTTATAAAGGTATTTTAAAGCCAGGAGGTTTGGAAATTTAGTATTAGTCCTAGAAACAACAGGCCAACAAGTACCTGTCACACGAATCAAATCCAAAGTCTCTCTTCCCATGCTGCTGTGTAACTGCAGCTGAAGATGGACTATCACTAGGACAGCTTAATTCCCCTTACTAAATTCAACACCCAACTATTCAGCACTGTGCATTAGAGGCAATCACTGAACTGGGTGATAGGGATTAATAATAACTTGTTTTAAAAGAAAATGCATTCAAACCTATTCTTTAAGATGATCAGGATTTGTGAGCATGCAAACACAACATAATGCTCAATTGCTCTACCAGAGGAGGCAAAAACCATACTGACTTCCTCCAAATTGTGAAACTCTACAGTTGCATTTTTGCAAATCTTTTAATTAGGGTTTCTTGCCCTGTCTTTTAAAAAAATCTTTAATTAATGACCTGCAAACTTTATGATCTCCTTAAAGCATATCTTTAAATACAGTTCACATTTTAGGTTTTTATCTGACTTTCAAAAAAATAGTAGTAAATAAAAAAATCAAACATTTAGAAAAACCTTCACAATAGAAAATATATGGATTTTTAAAACTTAATTTTTCATAAAAATACATGTTTTAGGTATGCAGTGTCTTGCCTTTTGCAAAGCAGAAGACATCTCTTGAAAAAAAAAATCTGAAAGCAGTTATTGCTATGAGGCACAGATTTGATTAAACAGTCCTGATAGATGCTGACAAAATAATAGAAAGGCTCTTCCCACCACTTCTTTGTGCAGGCAAACAAGAATTCTGCACCTGAAACTTCTCATTAACTATTTTAAGTGCTTGTCAAATGGCAAAAAGAAAAAAAAAAGAACTATTTGCTCATCTGTGAAAGTGAAAGCATTACATCTTAGCAATTTTTTTTAAAATTAACTATTTCTTTTAGCTGTTACAATAGATACCCTCTGGAGAACAAGAAAACACCTTGGTGTTATGCAAATTCCTCCTGTGATATGCATCACAACATTTCAGAATTAGTGGCAGCTTTGTCTTAAGAGTGGCTGAATGTAAGGAACTATGCTTCTGCATTCCACCATGAAAAGGTCCACACGTATTTCCATTCAAGGGTAGCAATCTATTTTAAAACAAGAATTTATTGTGTTATAGTATAAAGACACTAAACACAAAACAGTGTTTAACAACATGAATATTGACACAAAATAAAAGCAAGTTTCAAGCCAATTCTGTAACCATTCCATGTGAGAAATTCCAAGTGAAAGAAAGTTACATACACAGGGTCACCCTTGGGAAAGGATGGCACCACCTCCATCTGATTCAAGCCCTTTTTGAGGACATCATAACATTGTCAGAACAGTTGCATTATTTTGAGGGCTTCAGTGGTTTATAAGCTTTGTCTTGGCCCTCTCTATATAGGTGAACTTACCCACAGATCTACAAGAGAACCAATGAGGCATTTCTACTGTAAACTATAAGACCTGAGGTACTTTCTTTACTAATCTACTTTGCATTTTCTTGATCTAAGTATATTATAGGGGGTGGGGCTTATTAAAGAGCAGCATAAATTTGGTTACTTAACTTCAGTATAGTCCATGTGATAGCACAGGTCAATAAAATGTATAATGCTTTGCACTACAACACCCATCTTCAATAAAATACATATGGTATGTAATAAAGCTTCTCTGAAACCATGTATTGTAGTTTTCCAAGTCACTATATGAAAAGATAACTAAATCTGAGATGTAGTTAAGCCATTTCTTCAGACATTACCTGGTCACATTAAGGTCTTTTTCCTGTGGACTATTTTAATAGGATCCATTATGTGAACCTTTCATACATTTATTTCTTAATTGTTTCCATTAACACAGAGCAGTAAAAAAGACTATAGAGATTAAATATCAGATTACTGCTCTTTCATATGAACCATTTCCAAAAATAACATGTGATGATCTCACAACAATAAAATTTTGCTAAACAAAAAGTTTAGAGCATAAGTATTTCTCTTGTTCAAAACAAATTTGGGGTTTTTTTTGGCTTTTAAAAGAGAATTAATTCTATGTTTCCAAGGCTCATTGTGAAAATATATACACATATCAAATTTATATCCAAAGCTAGATTTTACCATTGAGTTTTAAAGGCCAAGACATGTTTTCAGTACAGTAGAAAAAAAAAAAAAGCAGTTCCTGAAGTATATTGTAGCCTCACTTCACTGCCAGTATCTACAGTTCTGATGCTGTACAAAATACTTCTCTGAAGCAAATCCATCTAAACTCTATCCACCCTGAGTTAAGCATCTATACCTTTTTTAAAGTGTTTAAAACAATAGGTAACAGAGAAGTATGTACAAGGCTATAAAACGCCAGCTATCATACAGCAGATTAAAAAAAAAATTAATCAGTCTTTTCAGCCAATTTTCTGGTTTTTATTGTAGTTATTCATTGTGAATTTGGTTTAGGGATTTTTTTTTTCTTTTGTTTGTTTTTACATCAAACTATTACTTGATTTAGACATTCATGCATTAATTGCTTGAACTTTTGAGTGCAACAATAAGGCAAGAGTAAAAAAAAATTATAGAAATTTTGCATATGTGTAAAGGTATTTAGTTTACAAAAGTGCTTCCTAAAAAGACATCCTAATTGCAGTATCAAAATATTAAAGAGTGCTGAGAACAACTATCATTTCAATAAATGTTGCTCCACAGAAAAATGTCTGATTTTAGGCTTTTTCCCCCTTTTTTTGGTGAAGAAAAGCCTGGAAAAATTGGCATGGCTATGTGGGTCAAGCAAGTTAAGAAAATATACTTTAGTCTAAACTTAAATAAGAAGGTCCACACTTTTTTGTGAAAACTTTAAGCCTCTGTCAAAAATGTATTTTTGTTTTTTTATAATACAGGATTAAAAGACAAGATGATGCTTACAAGATAAAGAAATAATTTACATGAAAATATCTTCTGACAAAGCTTTTCAATCAAAATATTGTTTTGTAACATTCAAACATGACATACAACACAAAAGAAACAGTGAATGCAAACAAAAAAATGTTATATGGATTGCTTTCGAACACATAAATAAATGAAATATTGGTGTAGGCAGTAGGGCTCATGCTGATGGCTAGCAGGAAATAACAGTGTGCAATCTATTTGGAAAAAGCTCTAAAGTACAAATTACAAGCCCAATTACGGACTGCAGCAAATTCAGTTATATCACTGCCATCCTCTATCTCCAAAATAAATTCTTGTTTAAATCACTCATACCCTAAATTACTCATACCTTTGCTTCAGAGATATGAATAACTATATACAAAAAGTAGTTTTATTTCACCATAGGGATAACATTGTACCTCTCTGCCAGTGTCACTTGGAAAACCGCCCATGTCAAAACAATTTGACAGCAGATAAACAATTTAATAAATACGTAATGATCTTATTACAGTCCTTCAGCTAGGCATGTTAACTTATGCTGCTAGTTTTGTGTTCACAGTGCATAGAATCCAAATATAAAAGAATGGGCTGGATTTAAGGTAACTGTCAATCCCTTGCTTATAATCCAAATATATCCAAAACTTTCATAAGCTCTGTCATGTGTCAATCTTTTTTGTGGCAGAAGCAAAACCTTTCCCTGGTACAATGTCCATTGCCGGCAATGGATGCACCAAAACCGCCAAGGAGCTCAGTGTTATTGCACAATATATGAAGACCTGGAATTCTTCCAAAAGCTTAAAATAAAAATAATGGAATTATTCTGACATTTCTGGACACCTGCATTAATACTGTATGACTAATAAAAGCATGTCAGTTGCATGGACTGAACCAGCGATCAACATGCGCCCAGAATGCACACTAGTAAAAATGCAGTCAAAGGAAGTAGTCTTCATTGCCTATAGGTCACTTCCAGTCAAAGGTTAAAGTTCAAAGACTGAATGATCAAAGTGCTCATTTTCTCAGTAGGACTATCTTCTGCTACGAGGATCACAAAATGGTGGCATCAACATGTGTCATCTTTAAAATAAAAGAAGAGCATTTATGGAAAACATATAAACATTCTAATTCCAAATTAGCAAGGTGCTATAGGCAGAAACAATTCCTAGCATAGACAGTAACATGCAGAGGATATACCCTGATTGAATAATTCTGTTGTTTTGTTCAATAACAACTCAGGGAGAAGAGTATCAAAAATTAAACTTCCAAAATACACATACATCCCCCAAAGACATAAGTATTAGCAAACACCCCATTAAAGTGACAGTCATTTCCATGCTTGATATTTAGAAAGCTACTTGCCAAGAAAATGAAAAATCAAATATGCTTAACATTTTGCACCCTTGAAGTAGAGCAGATCCACAACAGTTACCGAATTAAGACATCCTTTCATAAGGAATATATAGGGATAAGACCTGGCAGAGTGGGCTGCTTCTGATGCATTCTCAACCCTTTATACATTCATATGTGTATGTGTGTATATATATATATATGTATATTATTTAGCAAGACTCAACACAAAACAATAGGTGACAGATTATGCAAAAAGAACAGGTTACTACTATAATCCTAAAATCCTAAACATGAAAGTAAATTACATACACTAAATTTTAGATAGTGTGATTAGACAGAACCTACTATAAAAATGCATGTTCTATGCCTATCATTTCTGCATTATGCTCCATATTAATGCTCTCCCTTTTAAACATTCTCCTTCACACATCAACCTGCAGTATATTTGCACCTGCTAGCAGTAAATATTGAGTTGTTAATAGAAAGCAAACTTACTGTCTGCTTATTTTTAAAGGACTTACTTGTAACCTCCCACACCTAAAAAATGTAGCCTCATAAACAGTATGCATTCTCATCAGAAAATATTATATCAAAGCTATTACTTGTAAAATAACTATTTTAATTTTTTACAGTACATGAAAAAAAAAATGGACAAGGATGCAAAAGAGAGAGAGAGAAGGGGTATTTAAATAGTGTATTAAAATTTTAGGCCAAATACCAGAGAAAACACTTCCTACTTAAGAAAAAACCAAAACCAAACCAACCTCCAAACCTAAAAGCAGCAAGGAAGCACGGACTGAAAACAAACACCATTGCCTTTCCCTTCCTCACCCCACCCCACCAAAAAAAAATAAATCTACTTTCTGAAAACAAAAAAGGAAGTCAACAGCTTTATGAAACCAATTTCAGTCTGGATGCCCAAGTAAACAGTATCTGGAGGATCCTCCCCTGTCTTTAACACAACACGAGCAACTCTCAGATTGAAATTCAGCAGGAAAGTCAATATACAGTTGAAACACACACTGGGTAGGGCAGACAGCCTAGAAATATTTTCAGTTATCATAGCTCAGGAGCTTCAAAACAGGGCTCGTAAGGACAATTTTGTAGCAAACAAAGCCCCATAACTCTGTGGAATAAGCTGCTGTGTTTGGGCAGGGATGATATGACAGATTAAAATCTGTACTATATTGAATGTAGACACATATTTACATGTCAGAATATGTCTCTAAAGTGCCTCTTTATCACTCTGTGATCATCTGGGTTTGCTTTATATCCCAACCATGGACTATTTTGCTTCCAAGTAAATAAATTCCAGGTACATGCTGGAAAAAAATATTTTCCTTCAAATGCATGTATTAATACATATGACAGACTTCTTCCTATCTCTTCAAAACACAGCTCCAATGTCACATTAAAGCTAAACCAGTCCAATGAGCAGCTGACAGTAGAAGTGGCAGAACCACTCCACACTTCCTTCCATAGGTTGTTGTATTAACACTGGCATTTAATTTCTCACAGCAGTTATCCATGGACAGCTGGTTTTCTTTCCTGGGTAGGAATGCTTTTTCTTCCCTCACTTATCCAGGCAAATGTGGTTCAACCACAAGATTAAATATATGACACAATTCAGTTGAAGCATGAGCAGAAAATAAACATGAGAGAAGCATCTTTTCACACTTCCCATTTTACTGTAACATACCATTTCTTTAAAGCTGTTTAGAAAACACTGACAATTTAAAGATTATGCCTGGGCAGTCTTGTTCTATGTCCACATAGGAGAAACAAAATTAACTGAGAAAAGAAGCAAATGACACATGCACAAAACTGGAAGGGAAAACACTCTAATCATTTATGAAATTTTTGTCTAGTGGACATCAGGAATATTTTATTTTTCATGTAAGAATTTAAGGTGGTGGGGAGCCCAATGAATTTTTAATCAAGATAGTGAGAGTTATTTAAACGAACTGACTTTCTCTTGCCTCAGGTTGGTTTTTAAGTTGCTTTGAATTTGAGGAGGGGTAAGGTTTTCTGACTTTGAGAAAAAAAAACCGGCATAGTTACTTCCTAGTAACTAAAATACCCATTCAATGAACTGTAAGCCATTGTTTAGAGCCATAATAACCCAGCAACTGTCAGAATCAGATTTCTTTTCATACTAAGTTCCCGTTTTGCTTGTTTAACACAAATTGAATTTCATGATGAAGAAATAAAAGTAATATCTGCAGACTGTCCTCCTTTTACAAATTTCTATTCTAAATCAAAATAAGACTAGTACAAATTAAAAGTAGATAAAACATTTTAATCACAAGATAAAGCCAATAAATGGAATTTTACCTGTTTCTCTTTAAAAATAATTAGCAAGTGAAATAGAAAGTTAACAAAAACTCTCCCAAAACTGCCATTTAAGAGAAACCAAAACTAGAAGTGGAGAAGCACCAAACACATTACAAGAGCATGAAAACAGAGAGAGAAAATAAAGTGCTGAATACTCTGGTGAGGATGAAAAATCTATCGTTGTGTGCAAGATGATTATTATTCTTGGAGTCAGCTTTAAAAACAACCACATAACGGCCCCAAGTTTCTTAGATATACCAAATCTCATGACATACTGCACTTCTCTTACTGAGCCTTGTTTTGAAGTTACTATTACTGCATTATGAGAAACAGAGTTTCATTCTGTTACATCACCATATGTCAAAACCCCACAGGTCTCATCAAGTATTATGAAACTATCAAGTTTTTCTTGTTGGGCCGTCCATGGGTTTTTAAGAATCTTAAGAATTTTAAGGGTGAAGACTTTGGAATTTGCCTCTCCAGTCATGAACTCTCATTGCCTCAAAATACTTGCTGTAGTTTCACTTCAGGAACAGAACATATCCTGGAGTGGGGAGGCCATGAAAAACAAAGGATGTATTACTGTGGAACCTTCAGCAAGAGGCCATGGTGGAATCAACTGTTCTGCACTACACTAGCATACAGTATTACCTGCTCTGACATATCCCTTCCCAAAGTACCTGTGCTTCCAATAACTACTGTTTGTACATAATTTTCCTAGGGAAAGCAAGGAAAGCATTGCTAACAAGAAAGGAGAGAAACAAAGCATGGCCCATTTCTATCCCCCTCTTCTCTCTTTCCTCACCAATGGAGTGGATAAGACAAGCACATACAGCCAACAGCAGCTCTGGGTGGAAGATGACAAATGCTGAGGCAGAAGAAAGAAACCACACAGTATAAAGCAAGACACAGAACACATATAAATAAAAGAAAAAAGCGCAAAAGCAAAGCAAACCCCAAACCAAAACAAAACAGTAAAAAAAATCCCCAACACAACACTTAGCACTGCAGACACTAGCAGTTTTAATATTATTTTTTCTTCTTCTTTATGGTGTCCATGGAGAATCTTATTACTATATTATTATTAGTTTTTAGGAGTCTTTAAGGTCAGTCAACTGTCCCATACTGGAAATTCTGATTAAGAGTGGAAATCTATCAAAACACATAGCTGTTTACAAATATATAGTTATCTTTTCAACAACATATAAATTTTTAAAGTATTAACAACAATAACCAAAACATGGTTTAGAGCAAAACCTAGTTTCATGATGGACTTTCCCCAATTCCAAACTGTAAACTTGTCATGTATTGATATGCTTTACAAGAACTTTCATTCAAAGTCAATCATACAATTTAAAACATATTTAAATTTCCTTCAAATTTAAATAAAATTTCCTTCAAATAAAATTCCTTCCAGGAATTATTCAAATGTGATAGAGAAAAAAAAAAAAATCAAAGCAGAGTGTCTCATAAACAGGATTTAAATAACTTTTTGAATTGAAAAAAATAGTTGAATGCTTTGAACACATTTATCCTACTTTCCTGCAATTTAATTACCTTCACCCTGAAAAGAAGTTACAAATTTCTGGTCCTAGTTAGATACTCACCGTGATACCACCATTTTGTTTTCTTTGGATTCTTGTTACATGTTCTTACATAAAATGAGTTATCTGGAGGTCGCCTCTGCAACAGAAGAAAAGACCTACAAATAATCAAACAATCCTCGTATTGTAATAAATGAGCTGTTTAATAAGCTTATGAAAGATTAACATGTGAATGCAGTGAAAATGAGGTAACAGACCTTTCTGGTCAAGAAATATATCTTAAAGATCCAGGTAACAAATGTTTACTTGAGATACTCCAAGAAAATAAAATAGTAAAAAATATCAAACAGCCTCATGATAAATAGGGGGAGAAAAAAAAATGAAAAAAAAAAAAAAAAAAACCAAAACACAATAAACAAACAAAAGAAACTAAATCACAAGAAACAGCTGTTGTTCAAAAAACCTCCCAAAATTAAATTCCTTTGCAGTTTGGAATCTAATTCTGATGCATTTCATCCAATTCCCATTCAAAGGCTCAGCTTAGAGTGGATGGAAAAATTAACTTAAGTATTGGTATCTGATCCTTATTACATATTCTTCATTTTTCTTCATAAGTGTCATAATTTACAAAACTCACAGATAGAATACAATAGAAAGCCATTTTGGGGTGGTTTTTTGAGTACGTATATGACTAGGACTAATTGGGATGCAAAATAAATAGGCATGTTTGAATAGCACATATGGACAAGCTCTGACCACATATAACTTCCACAGACAGCCCTCTGCGAAAGAAATGGTCAAAAGTGAAAGGGCAATCTCTTTACATAAAGGTCTAAGGTATTAGTGCCAAAAAAGCAGCTTAGCACCATTTACTTTCCTGAAATGAAAATTATCAAGTTCACTGAAATAGTACAGATGCAAAGTTAGAAGCATCTGCACTAAAGTCATTTCACTAGTCATTCCGCACTGCCTTTAGAGGAAGGATAATTTTACAAAGAATTGTCCTAAAGCATGATTGAACTTCACAGTTAGTACAACTGGAAGGGTTCCATCCACTACTCTTCCAGTAATGATATATAAGCCGGTTACCATGAAAACAGTGGCAAAGTACTTACTGCACTGTTTATTTTGCGGTTCTAGCTTAGTATTTTCTCAGTAGTAGAAATGTAGATACAGTAGTTTTGCCTATTTTAGAATTTGAGAAATGAAAATTTTACTTTGTAAAGTAGAAAATTACTAACTTTTACTTATTCTACTTCAACAGTGCTAAAAAAGCCCATACCTTTTCTTTGCAGCTGGAAAGCATGCTAATAATGCTAAGACAAACAGATTGCACTGAGAGGGCTGGAGACCAGTCTTCCGTTAGAATGGATAAACAGATATGACCATTGCTATAAACATGAGGATGAACAGGGATATTGTCTCCAGTAAACATGACCTAAAAAAAGAAGAACAAAAATAACTAATTTATAGTCCCCGTTTTGAAGAAAACTGTATTGGTTTGGGGAAAACAATATAATGTTATTTAAGCAGGTCTGCCATTTTCACTTACACTAAATAATATACTTTACCATGTTGGGTTACTTTAGTTTTGGAAACTATTAAGTGAAATGTGAAATAATCAATGGATGCCTAAATAGCTAGTGAAAATGGACTTAAATAAATGGTTAAATATAGAGGATTTTCTATTAAAATTTATACAGCATAGAAAAATGCAAAGGTAACAATGTAAAGACAGTGCAAAGTCTTGCAGCTTCAGTCTTCCATGTCCTAAGGAATATACCTGTCTAGCCAAAATACTGGATTTTAATGATTTTATAAGCCACAATGTTATACAGCAAGAAGCACAACAAGGTTAAAAAAGGAGTATTTCTATAAACCTGGATGTAACAGAAATAAAATTCTGGACAACTCATCCAGGTTCCAAAATGAAGAATAAAATTAAAATTCGTCAATCTTATTAACTATAAACAAAGTACTTGTGAAACCAAAGTATGTTACCAAATAGGAAATACTTTTAAAACATTACTTCAAATAAAAAAGTCTTTATTTGTCACGGAGAATATGGAAGAAAAGCGTTTAGAACCTGAATCCCTCTCTATTAAAAGATACTATCACGGTCAAAAAAAGGCTAGAAAAGCAATTTTGACAACTACTGCTCTTACGTCAAGTTTTTTTCAGGACCAATGGAAAGAGAGTAAAACTGCAATCTTCATATCAGTATTATATTCCTGAACTCCTTTTCCAACTCCTTTTATACAATAAAAGAAATCATAAATCTCTACCACTTGTAACTATAATACTCAGTAGTTTCTTAAGTGTTTCTTCAGCTATATAAGTATGCATAGAAATATGTAAACATGTACACAACACACCCACCTCCTCACTGATGACAAGAAGCAACACCTTCATCATACAGGAAACTGAAATTAGAGAGCTTAATTTATCTGCAAAATGGCAGACAGGTTTCTAAGGTGTAAGAGAAACTGGACGCAGAATGATCTTTCATAGGTCTTTAAACTGGCATTTCTTAAGCATTAAAGGGCTTACCTTCATAATCCTGCAATGTATTTCACTTGTAACTAATATCCTACTTTTAAATGACAACCTGAACTAGGCAGACTGGGTGAGTAAAAGCATGCACTCTATGACAGACAACATACATTTAAAGGCAGAAAACATCCAAGTGATTAAAGCAGCACAAGTGAAAACTGTCAATTCACAGTAACTAGATTTGCAGAAGAGGTAATTATGACCAAGGATTTGTAGTGCAGAATGACCCTACTGCATAGCAACGTTTGAAAAACTGAAATTACAGTCATCTAAAACAATCCAGTATCCAGTGCTTAAATTTAATTTTCTGTGATAAAATTCAGTGTAGATGTATGGATCTAATTTGCTACTTAACAATAAACTGCACAGAGCCACACACACAGGTTGGGTAATGAAGACGAACAACCTGGAACCAAATTAAATTGGCTACTCTCTTGTGGATCACCTATAAGTAGTACCTTGCAAACCTGATGAGGTGCAGAAGTTCAGGTGGCCAATTTGTTCTGTAAAAGACTAAAAGTCAGCATTCTAGTGTTTATCATGGTACCTAAAAATAAATTCATTTTTATGGCTTAAGTGTCTCTCACAGCTCCATGCTCCAGTTTTAACATCAAGAGAAGTTGCAGAGATAATTTCTAAACTCTGAGCTGAAACAGACAGGACAAGAATTAAAGCACTCTTGCTTTTCTCCTTCCTTTTTCAGAAAAACAGAGGTGACAGCTGACCACTACTCTTATGAGCCATATTTTGAAATGTTTCCCGCAGGTAATGGAGGAATGGATGTACACACCATGTTCTGCAGTCTCTAAATTCAGCTGTCCCTTCAGTTCTCTAGGCTGCCTTGAAAGCAACACAGTATCACATACTTCAGTTATAACACTATCTTGCAGGTCTCTCAAGCACCTCATGTATCTGTAAGAATCCCTATCAGAAGCAAGTGTTTCTTCAGCTGTATTAACAACGGCAGCAGAGAAGATGCAAGAGTCTTAAAAATCAACCAGAGAAAAATATGTTGGAAGTAAGAAGGGATGAAGCAGCAGTTTATTGTTTACTTCACTCCTGCATCACAGTAAAGGGGATCTTCTTTACCCTGTATTTCATGACACAAATATCAACATCAAAGGAGCCTCCAGTTTACACTACTTTCATCTGTCCAAGCAGATATCAGAGCCCTAAACTTCACTGCAGAATCATTTGTAAAGAAAAGGCATCTGCACAATGTGTTTAACACAAATTAAAGTAAGTGAAGCTGACATTAGGCTATGTGGACAATACAACACTCAGCACATGTCATACAGCTGTAACCTGAAGGCAGCAGTAAGAGAGGAAGAAGGCATCAGTTACCTGAGGCGAATCAAAAGGATACCGACTACTAAACTTAAATAAAAGCTGAAATTTTTCCCCTTCATAGAGTGTTCCTGGAGCACCTTCCATGTCTACAATCCACCTAAAGAACAGGGGAAAAAGCTGTTAGCATTGTGTACTGAAAAATTAATACCTGTACTCCTGGAGCACTGGACTAATCAAAGCAAATATCAATCACAGCAACACCATCTAACTTCTCTTCCAACAACCACAAAGGTGAGCAATACATCAAGCCTGTATCTGAAAAAAACAAGCTTGGTGTTTTGCATACAGGCACTGACATAGTGATGCAAATTATAAATGTAATTATGATTTGAACTATACACAGATCTGTCAGGTCCCAAGGAAAGTGAGACAACAAAGCCAAAAAAAAAAAAAAAAGCTTGAAAATTTAAACGGTTTGGAAGGAAACAAGCTAGTACACATTCTCTTTTGTGTTGTTCTACCTTTCTGTCAAGGAAAATATCAACACAGTTTATTAAAATAAAATCTGTAACCAAGGGGAAGGGGCAAAAATCATGTACTTACATCTGTGAAAAACTCAGAAATTAAATGGTATCTTGCAGCTAATGGAATCAAAACTGGAAAACTGGAAAAGTTTAGTAGTGTAAAAATTAAAAGGTCCTAGTAAATTAAAACAAAAGCAAATAAAAGGGTAGTTTGAATCTGTAACTAAGATAACACCTCAACATACCAGTATTCTTTTTCCTCTGCTTCTGCTCCTTCCACCATAATAACACTGAAGTAACTGACAGGTGGAGTTGCTGGGGAAGAGGGTGGTGGTGTTGCATGTGGGGGTTTTATTTGGTTTGGGTTTGCATTATGGGGTTTTTAATACAGCTAAAAACAGATGCTTTGTATATTATTCAACACATACAGCAACATTCTGCTATCTAACTTCTATGATTTTAGAGTTCTACTGTTGACCACTTAACACTATCCTTTGCAGCATCACTTCCTCATTTTTGGTTTTGATGGAGTTTTGCAGATCTAAACAACACGATAAGGTAAAGAGACTACAAAAATACTCAGATATGGTTTACATCGACTCAAGGAAGGCAGATGAGATTTTGCAGAACAGCACTGTACTCAGAAAAGTCAGCATCTCCAGCTGGCAGCTCTGATGATCCTATTTTCAGCCTCTCCACCCTCCTATATACTCTCCCTCTGTATTTAAGTCATGCATATTTTTTATTTTCCCCTTTATCACTCGTTGGGGATTTTTTCTGGATGTATTGTTATTGCTGTGTTTTGGTTTTTGGCTTGAGAAATCTGCATATTTAATACACTGCTAGCTCTCACACCCTTCAAGAGGAATGCATCTTCAACAGTAGCACAGTGACGGCTGTACAGTGAAGGCTGATGAAGTACATTTCATATTTTAACTTTGTGAAGATGCTTTCGATTTAATCTATTTGCACTCCAGATCACTTATCTCTTTCTTATGCCTTCTGCTTTTACAGTTATAAACAGAGTGCACCAATACTCTTAAATTTATTGGTTCTTGTGATTCAGAGCTTCCATTTTCAAGTTTTTAAAATAGTTTACTAAGGAGAAGATAATTTTGCCTGTATATTGCTCCTTTTATGGTCAAGGAATCAGTAGAACCCATATTTCCTGTGTGCTTTAGAGTTTAGCCTTCTCAAATTTCTAATCTTTGTATATTTAAAATAAAAGATTGCTCAATGTTTTAAATGACCCAGTTACATCAACTGATCCAATTATTTTATTCAACATCTTTAAAACCCAAGCAAGTATTGCTACACAAATTTTTAATGCAACCAATTCAAACTGTAACTTGATTAATGAACTCAAAACAGGCTACCTAATACCAAAAATCCTCAAAGAGAAAAAAAAAATCATTTTACTTGTGACAGGATGCTTCTAAAACAGCAACAGTTTTAAAATCTAGCATGACAGTAAATAGGAAGTTTTTATGTGCAAGGTATTGAAAGGTATAAAAGGCAGAAAGGTATATACAGGCAGAAATTATAATGAGGTAGTACTCTGGAAACAGAGACAGCCTTTTCCATCTGCTCTAAACTTTTATTTAATAGTTTTTTGTTGAAATAAGTGAATACCACTTGCAATATTAGACTGACTAATTTTCACAGAAAACTAAAAACTGCTTTTTTAATTTTAGTCATGTTCATCTGCATGAAGTATCACAAAGGCCACCATCATTTAAAAAGCAGTGAGTGTTTAACTCACTATATATGAGCCTCAGAAGACTCATGTAACATGGTCTGAGTGCCACCACCCAAAATGCAGATGTGAAAACATCAGAATTCAGCTCTATGTTTTAAGCTGCTCCATCAATACCCTAGTCCGGAACATATAGTCTGAGATCATACTCTCAACCATGTTTACATGTGACAAACTTTTAACATTTCTCTATAATGAAACTAAGAAAGTTATAAGAAAAAAATACCAACACAGTCTGAATCTTTTGAATTTCTGTCAATTAAAAAACAGATTAATACCAAGAACAACCTCTGTCCATTTCAACAAAGAATATTTTCCATGTTTCTCTTCCCATTTCATGAATCACTGAGAAAAGCAAGGCAGGGAAAAAAGTGCAAACAAGTGTACGCAGACAACTTTGCTTTTTAGCAAGTTTTCTCCACTTGCCTTAGAGAAAGAAGGTGATGAAAATTAAAAGCCATGACATATATTCTATTAAAATATTACAGAACTCTAAAACAGCTACTCCATTATTTCAATAAATCTAGAAAAGTTTTGGAGGTTAGTAGCTATGAAAGGTAATTATTTTATTCTAAAAAATGCAGAAGCTTTTACCAATTGACAGTTTGTTAGACAGTAAAATGCCTAATAAAAATTCAGTAGATTTACTACCCTGTTCCTGAAAGTGTCCAACACATTACTCCAGTATGCTTATTAAGGAGAACAGTATTTCATTGCCTAGACTAAAAGCAAAATTCACAATGTTACTTGGAGTAAATGGTGGAAGTGTGAAGAGAACTTCTCATTATTTAGTCTTTTCAGCATGATACCATAAATAAAACAGTATATATACTTACTGTGTAATTGAATTTTGTACACTCTTTTCATCTAGAGTCATTCCCGGAGGTGGATCATTTTGAAATGCCAATAGTTCTTTTTGTAATCGTTTCTATAAAGAAATTGCATGGAATATTTGAAATACTAAATAAACTTCAACAATAAACATACACATTTAAGCACATTTCATCGATTTTTGAGAGGTAAAAGGAGTTTCACTTGACAATTTAAAAACAAAGTGAAATTGAAGGGTGAGAAAAAGGGATGACTCCGCTCCTAGAAATTTAACTGAAAGGACACAGGCAAAATAAGTTACAAGCTTTAAATTTACTTTTTGGGTAAAATGCAAAGGCACTTACGTTTGCAATACTGCAAAGGGAAGATTATTAGGTTGTTATGTTACAAACTACATGGAGGTATAACTGAATTTGTTGTATTACAAAAATATCTATAAGAGCTCTACCCCTAGCAGTGAACATTTCATATTTACACAGCATCATTAGATTTATAATTAAATCTACAAGACTTTAACAGCACAATTTCCTCCTCTAAGTAATCTAAGACACTTCCATTTGGCATCTGTGCAAGCCTTTGCCTTGTTCTAAGTCATCCCAGAGGACAAAACAGAAAACTAAAACAAGACTATTTGGACTGCACAACACAAAGTAAAATCTTTACACTAACTGCATCTTAGAACCTACAGAGTCACAGCACTTGAGTAAAGTGTTATGGCAGTAGCTCAGGTAATTCTTGTCTATTTTGACAGAGATAAATCGGTCACTGCAACCAGCTGTTTCTATAACAACTACCAGAACAGTTTCTTACAATCTACTGGGCAAGGGAAATGCAACCTCTGTGAAATGTTGTCATTGGCACTGCTCTCAGAGTCAATTTTCTCCATGTAAACAGTTATACAATACGTTTTTTCATTTCCAAGCCATCTACATGACAAAAAGTTCAAGGCTTTCTCATTTCTACTGTCCTTTTTCCTGCCAACAATTTTAAGGTTACTATCTATAAGTTCACTTCAACCACACTATTAGTCAAAAGGATCTTATACTCCAAAGGAATAAAAATATACAATTTGGGGATTTAGTACCTCATTTCCATTCAATATCCCATTTTTTAAAAAACAGGTTTACCATACTCTTGTAGCTGTTTTCCACTAATTAGCAGAACTTAGAAAAATTCCCATAGGAAAGTGAAGTGTTGATTTGTCAACACAGAAACGATTCAGTAGCCCATCAAATATATTTAAAGTCAGACTACAATAACCACACAACTCATAAAAAATTACCCTTATACATTTAAAATTTACATTCTGAAAATACTGGAATAACTTTCTTTCAAGCAGCCCTGAAAACTTCCTTGGGCTTCTATATTGAAAGCTCCTACCTGGCACTGAGATATAATATAAACAGACTGAAAACCCAATGCTAGCATTTTCATAAGCTGTATACATCGCTCACACACTGAAAAACAAGTTAGAATCCTAGTGTTTACCTTTTTCTTTCAGCCCAGATTAGGAAAACATTTAGTGTTTCCAACACCATTATTATGAATTAAAATGCAAAGGAGCAAAGTTACAAACCATTTTATAAATCCTTAATTTGAATAGCAGAGATGTGTTGAAATCAATTCTCTTTCTGGCACTTGAGCAGACCACCATCAAAAAAACCTCAAAGGCAGTCAACCTGTACACTTTGTCAAATACAGTATTTTACTACAAATATTAAAAAAGTTCAGGGATGAGAACCTTTTATGGCAATGAATTCAAACTCCCCCAAAGAGAAAATCTGGAAACATTGGTTGCAAAATAGCAAAGAACATATGTATATAAGAACAGCAAATAATTCAGTAGATCCATTTACTTACACATGTAGACCAACTATACAACTTAGTCCTTATAAAAAGGAGCCGAAAACACATATCAGAATTTAATTAAAATCAGAAACATTAAGCTATCAGTGTCTGATAGTAATTTGAAGAGAGAAAATTTTGTCTGTTCTGTATCCTAAAAAAAAATTCAAATTACCAACATTTAAAATATTATCTAATTTCAAGTTTGCACCTTTGGCCCTTTATCCAGCAACCATCTTTTCAGTCTAACACAGACTCAGTCACGATTTTATCCATCTCACTAGTGCAAAAATATCCTGTTTCATGGGTTTTTGGTTCTCACATACTATATTTATGGTCATCGCTGAACAAAAAAGCCAGTAGCAAAAAGAAAAAAATAATTAAAATGTATACTTGAACAACAGAGTAAGACTGAAGTGCTCTGTTCCTCTGATCCTAAAACATTTGCTGACACTGGCATGAGGGTCTGTCCACTCAGCACAAAATCATACATACAGACAACATACTGCTTCTCATCATTTGCAATTCAAAACAAAATTCAAAAAACATAACCCAGAGAAATAGCAGGAAATACTATTTATACTTTGGGTCAAATGCATCACATCAAACCAGTCATATTTTTAAAGAAATTATTATTTCCCAGTTAGCCAATTCAAATAAGTATCAATGTAAACCAGGAAAGGAAAGTCAAAGAAGGTATAACCCCTCCCAGCCATAAAAAATCCCGGACAACTGGAAAAAGTTGATTAGCTGAAGGCTATGGTGCTCAACAACTGGGTTGGGGTTTTTTTTGCCTCAGTCTTCAATGGTAACCTCTCTTCCCACACCACTCAAGTGGACGGACAGCAGGAGGGAACAAAGTCCCTCCCACTTTAAGTAAAAGTCAGGTTCATGACCAGTTGAGGAACCTGAATATAAACAAATCTGTGGGACTCAACAAGCTGCATTCCACACTCCTGGGCAGAATTGGTGGATTTAGCTGCCAAGCCATTTTCCGTATTTTAAAAGTCATGTCAGTCAGGTGAAGTCCCAGCTGACCAGAAAAAGGGTAACAAGGAGGACACTGAGACCTGTCAGCCTCACCTCTGTGCCTGGGAAGTTCATGGGACACATCCTCCAAGAAGCTGTACTAGAACACATGCAGGACAGAGAAGTGATTCAGGACAGCCACCACGGCTTCACCAAGGCCAAGTCCTGCCTGACCAACCTAGTGACCTACAATGGAGTAACTACATCAGTGGACAAGGGAAGGGCTACAGATGTCATTTATCTGGACTTCTGGTACGTCTTTGGCATGGTCTACAACATCCTTCTATCTACGTTGGACAGAGATAGATTTGATAGCTGGACTGTTCAGTGGATAAAGAATTGGTTGGACAGACACATCCAGGGGAGTTGGAGTGAAATTATCTTTACTGTCCCTTCAAATCCAAAACATTCTATAATCAGTTCCATCCGACCTCTATTCGCAGCTCTCAATGGAAATATCAATAAAAGAAAAAAAAAAAATCTATGCCATTCCCCTATAAAGCTGAAAAGAGCTTATTCAGAATAAAATGAATGTTTATCTATTAAGTTACAGAAATTCAGTAACCCAGAAAAGACTAATACTGTAAGTGTTATAATGAAAACAATTTATAGCAAATAATTTTATCATATTGAAATATGGGAATCCACAAAAGATCCTATGATTATCTATTTAGCATAGGAAATTCCAGTGCAATTCTGATTAATGGTAAATTGCTGGACCCAGCTCCTCACTGGATAGGGAAGGAAGGGATTTAGAGGTGAAGAAACATACACCTCTTCTGGATTTGCTCTTGATTCAGAGCAATATCACAAACAAAACCAAGTTGCAGCAGAAGGCATTATTTCCTTCTGTCTTACAGCAACCTCTCTAACCCTATGTCTGCCTGAAGAACCTGTATTCCATCAGCTCCATTATATTGGAGATTATTATATTGGATATTATATTATACCTTGATGGATTTTATGTATCTCAGCACTGCTCCCTCCCAAATAGAGACTCTCACCCTAGAATTGTTCAGGATGGAAAAGTAACAATTGCTATCAGAAATGCCAGAGAACTTCCTCATTTATCTTGTCTCCAGCTAAATTATCTACATAATTTGCCTTGATATTAAAGATCAAAAAAAAATGTCTGGTAATAAATTCCTGGATTTTTCCAATCTTCAGTGACAGGAATTTTGAAAGTGTTAAACAGTTTGAGTGAAAAAATGCTTTTAAAGATTTCCTATTAATCTTGCCACTAGAGATAGAAGTAAGGCAGTTAATATATGAAGATAATGACTTCTATTGGACCAACAGACACACATTTAAGATGTCATTCAAGACAATTATTTGCTAGGGGGGGGGGGTTCCCCAGCTGGAATAATAAAATATACTTTATATTTCAAAATGCTCTACTACATTAACAACTAGTACATTAACAACACCACACAAGTTAATCATTCCTAATCTGATGAACCTATCTGGGTATCTTTAACAGGCTTTCACCACACATTTTCAAAATTTGAAGTTTTTTTTTTTATCAAACATTAACTCAATTATTTCTGTACAGAATAATAAAGAGCTGTCTATAGGCTTTTTCCAGAACATGAGAGTACTCTATAGCAACTGGAATAAAACTGTAGAGGGGACAAAGGGCCTACTAAACAGTATTAATTCAAACAGTGAAAAAAAATATTTTAAGGGAGAGACTAAACAATATTTAGAAAATAATATTTAAATCAACTTCTCTGGTCAATGCATTCCAGTGTTTCACTATCCATGGTATAAAATGTTTCTTTTGTATCTTACCAAAATACCTCATGTTCGAATTTGTATCTATTGCCCTTAGTCTTCCCATTGTGGCTCTGTTTGCCCTAGATATCCTCCTATTATGTTCTTGTAGGCACCAGCAAGATCACTCATTTGCCTTCTCTTCTCATAGCTGAAGAAACCCAGTCTCCTTGGAGGTCACACAGTTCAGCCCCAACCATCCTGTCATCTGCTGGACTCGCCCAAGTACCCCAATGTCAGTCCTGTACTGCAGCTCCCTGAACACAGCACTCCAGATGTGGTCTCAAGTACCAGTGAGAAGAGAAGAATCACTTTCCATGAGCTGCTGGCTCCATGCTTGCATGGACAGCTCAATGTGCAGCTAAAGATATTCAGAAAACTTGAAGATATTTTCCACAGTTATTATGAAGGATTATTTTTTTTCTTCCTCTCTTTCTTACAATAATTTGTCTCTTGTTTTCTCATTAATACAGAAACTGGATTATCAGGAGACTGATCTAGTTAAAAAAAAAAAAGCTCTTAAATGAAGCCCTTAAAGACTAGATTCATATAGTTTAATTAGGAAACCGAGTTCCTCATTTCCACAGTAATTCAGAAAACATCTAAAGTTCAAATTTGAAAACTCAAAATTAATTTCTCTTCAGTGTTGAGTAGTATTTGCTGACCAAAAAGGTTACAAAGGACATTAATTTTCTTACAGCAACACAGTCTCAACACACACTCTTAGCTTCAAGAGTGCACAAATGTACTTTAAAAAAATAAGACTCTGATATATCAAGCCCATACACAATAGCTACAAAAGGTACATTGCAACTGCAAGTTCCTCAAATTAAGCATTTGAAAAGGAAAGTTTCAGCAGTGGGAAAGCCTTTCTTCTATTTGGCAGTCATGAGTGCAGAATTACTGTTTTTGTTTTCAAAAACATCCTAAAAAATTAGCAGCAATATACATAGGAGGACAAAACATAACAGATTAACACTTTTGAGACCATTTCAACTCTCCTTCATAGAATCTTATAAACTTAGGACTTAAAGATACCTCAACACCTTTCTAACATAAGGAAGTTGCGTTAAAAGCCTTTAATATTTTTTCACACCACTTTATCTCTTGCTTTTATAACTGGAAGAATTTTCTTTACAGTAAGAGATCTAGGGTTGAATGAATTATAGTCAAATTACTTCTCTTAGGCTTCATGGACACAAAAGAGTTATTTTATTCATTTCAAGTCACATCTCACCTTTCCCAATCTCAACTCAAGTAAACACTTTCACGCCAATGCAAAAAAACCCTTTGGCAGTTTCACACTGTTCAACAGAACCAAACACCCTTCTCAATCAGACACCCAGTCTAAACAAAAAACAAACTTTACAAGTTTGATAACTTGTAAAGTGGTCTTTATGGTGTACATTATTCAAATGTCACACCAACACACCTGGGAAATTTTTGCACAGTCAAAATACAGCTATTGCTCCTCTTTCACAACAGCTACAGCCCAATACAAGGAGGAAATAATGTTAATTCAATGTGATTTTTTTTTTCTTAAATCCATTTAGCTACTTGTGTCTGGTAATTGTTGATTGTCTGCTATCGGTATCAGAGACTATTTTGTCCAGTGTTTTCCAGAAGTCAAACTTTCACATGATAGTAGAAAAATAAAAATAATATTTATCATCTGGAAACTCACTCAAAAGAACTGCCAAAAATCTCAGGTTCAGTTACTTAAACACTTTTAAAAAGCAAACCAACTCACAGAGCTAAATTATAGTGACTGACATAATATCCAGTGTCTAAAAGATATTGAATCTGCTCTTTTTGTTTGGTGTGCTTTGTCATCAATTCAAGTATTTGTGACCTATTCTTTACTTCACTTTCCTATTTACAGGCTCATACCTTTCCTCATCTTTCTAATGATTTATAAGGACATCTTCTAATGCTTTTCCAATACACCAATTTAAAACAATGAATCATGAGTAGAGTTCACTCTTATATGCTTGTCCTTTTAACAGGAATTACTTAGTTTCATTTTTCTGTTCTATACAAAGCCTCCTCATTCTTTACATCACTGAACAGGCCCTCATGTTGCCATATTGACTTTTATTCCTACTTTCTTCTATATTGGGACAGCTTGATACCATACACCAGAAATTTTTTTCCAAAAGCCCGTAGCCCTTCAACAGTCCAGCTATATTAAGATGTGCATACCTAAAGTCAATACCACAACTGCTTTTGGCTTTTTCCTTACCATGAATCAGGAATACCATTTTTTCATCATACACTCAAGTTACTTTCAGCCTCTCAACCAGCTCCTTCAAGTCAAAATACATGCTAGTGCAGCTATTCATGCCCAAAATAACCCCCAAACAGATGTTTTCCAAACATTGATATACTCTTGGGAGCTGTGGTTGTTTTATTGTCCTTTTCACATCACAAGACACTCTTTTTAATGTTTCTGATAATCCATCATAAGATTTCATATAGAAGCACCTCTCCTGCTTGTCCACTTTCTATTGAAGGGGATTGGAAGAAAGCAAGCTGCAGACTTATAGGGGAATACATGAAGGATGCACAGGCAATCTAACTTTGCTATTTTCCTCATTTTTGAGAGAGTGTCTTATGCTTAAACATTCTTGTAATACAACTTTAAAGTAAACCAGAACTAAAACGTATCAAGTTGATAAAAACATTCACAATCTAGAGGGAAACAGAACAGCTGAGTAAGAATATCACAAACCCAAGACTGGTTAACAGTACAGTCCTTCAACTAAAGGAATAATCACCTGCAATAGGCAGAGGAGTGATGTAACCAGTAGTTTCTAGAAGTATTTTCAAGTTACTTGAAGTATTTTAAAGTGGAAGTCTTTGAAATTAAGATTACTTATTCATCAATCTCTACAGGAAAGGATGAATCAGGGATGAAATCAAAGAACACAGCTTAACACTGATCCAAGAATCACTTCCAAAAGAAGTTTATTCAAGTACTTGAGACATGACTGACATAGCAATGGTTTGTATCCTGCTGCTAATTCTGTCAAACAGGATTTGTGCAGCTCCTTCAATTATCCTCCACAGATTTTCTACGGTATCAAACCCATAACATTTTTTACAGCATATGGAAAAAAAGAATACAAAATTAACTGGTGCCAGTGATGTAAAATTTCTGACAACTCCCCAGTCATCTCACAACCATTTCTATCCTGACCAACATCACTCACTGTCTGTCATGGTTCAAGTTAAATGCATGTTTGAAGCCAACAGCTTCTAACAAAAATACACATGCCTCTTTCTCCAAACTAGCACTCATCTTACTTGGTCACCTCTGGGGAGATAACATCTCAAATGCCACAGCCGAATTCTCACTTGAGTTGATTCTTGGTGAACCACAAAGAAGCAGGCAGGGCCTGCATGTAAAAAAAGATGCAACATGTGAAAAGGGAGAGGGGGCAGCAATACAGGACAGGAAGAAATGTAGAGGTTTTCAATATAAGTATTTCAGAATCAGCTCTAGAAACAGGTTGTTTGGTCACTGTGTACATCTGAGCTGGATATTATAGCACATAAATGCTTATCAACAGATACAATATTATTTAACTGGTCTCTGTGTCCCTGTTAGCTACCTCAAGCGTCAATAACCTATATTCCTAAAGCATATGGTATCATCACCATCACATTGCCCAAAACCAGGGATCTTTTTTCTCATTCTACCACAAACAAGGGACACCCATGAACAGATAGGACAACAGACTTTACCCACAATCTCTGACAATGAAGTAATGCAAAGGTATTTTCTTTACCCACCATGAAAACTTCCCTAGCTCTTGTAGGCCTCTGAAAATTGCCTTTCTCAATGCCTTTATAAAAGAATATCACAATACAAGCAATCTATTTTCAGTTCTAAGCCCATTGTCAGAACTCTTAAAACAGCTTTGCCCCTCCCTTGGAAAAGTGGAGCACAGAGAGTTAAAGTTTAACAGAGCTATGGGCAAATGTGTACAGTGAAGTTAGGGGGTCACTACCAAGTACAACTTATGTACATACAACTGAGAGCACCTAGGCCAACCAGTGAGTGTTGCTTCAGGTAACATTTTATTCTTCATAACTGGAGCAGGCAAAGCGTACATACAGTAAGGTATACTGGCTGTTGATTAGCAGTAAAGTATTAACCCATTAATCCAATCAAGTACGAATGTATGCCCATACTCCAGGCTTATTTTCTCCTATGAGCTGAAATTACAAACTTTGAAAATATAAGTGATACAAAAAAAATAAAACAGCAATTCTTGAAGATGTAATTTTTTGGTATTTCAAGAAAAGCAGTACAAAATGTGCAGGGTCTTAAATCAGCAATATCTTAAGTTAATAAACTAAATGATGAGCTATCTTAGTCAAATACCTTACCTACAAACAACCTATTTCAGTGATTTTCCTTTTTATAGAGAAATAAAGCAAGAAGGAGAAAAGCTGAGTTGATTAAGTCCAGAGCAGATTCAGCAAAAGACATGATATAGTGGTAAGAATTTGGTAGAAAATAGCTAAGAAAAAAGCAAAACTATCAGTAGAGCAGAAACTTATAAGGAGAGCAAAAACGTGGCAAATGGACAAACAGATTCCTTTCACTTCTGCTGGAGGAAATGTTTCATTGCCACACCTTATTTCACCATTAAAACAAGCTGTGATGGGTAATTTAACTGAAATGTGGTAGCCTTTTCACCTGGACTGGTAGGAACTCAACTAGCCATGTCCAAAAAGGTAGTATCAGGATGATATGAAGAAACAAAGATGGAACAGCACCTTCACAGACTAGGAAACATGCAGGACCAAAACATCTGCACTTGAATTGTGTCACAAACCTTCTATTTCTATGCACTTAAATTCCCTTCTCTATGTTGCAAGAAACAGTCAATGTAAGAAAGGAACAGTCTTCCAAGGCCAAGCATTCCTATAAATTCAAATCTTAATCTGGATCAAAGATCAAAGAGGAAGAAAATCAACTCATAAATAGTTAGAAGTTAAACATTAATCCCACAGAGGCTCCACTCTTTTATTTTATATTGGTTAAGCTGCTGCACCCTAAGGAGACATGACAATATTTCCTTCATAACTACCAAAATTCTCTTCCACATCCAAAAATTTAAATGGGCCCAAACTCTGTTAGCACCAAAACACTGTCAGTGATACGGTAAAGTTGTGGCAAAGAATTTATATTTTGCTTATGAGCTACAGCCTGTCACCTCCTCCCCCATTCAAGTTATAAAATGTTTCACAAAAAAACATCCTTTCTGTTTTGAAGAAGTTTTTACATGCAGGTGACAGTCAGTGTACAGAGACAAACAGCAACCCTGTCCAAGAACAGGAGCTGAAAATAGGCTGTAATGACAGTGTTGTACAACAACACCATGTTGATTCATAAGCAAAGTTGTTGCTTGATTGTTAGTACAAGCTGCTAGCCTGAGTGCAAGACCATTATAACTCTATTTTCATTATTTCAGTTTCTTCCATTCACATGTTTTCATACTGAAAAGTCCCTCAAATCCAGAATATGAACACCAGATAGATAGCTAAGCTTTTCAAACTAAACTCCTCTACAGAAAAAAAACCCAATACTATTGTATACAGTAACTATTCCAGGAACTCATTGCACATTACTCTCTAATTAGAAACCTAACTTAAAATACCAAAAAGCTCTCAAACAGAAAAGAAACAGCATCAAGATTAACAACGGTGACATTTTAAAAAGTTACCTGCTATACTCCATCTCACTATATAAGAAATCTAGATAATGGCAGTTCCTTCAAATAAAAACCTCTATTTCCCAGTCAACCAGGTCACTCAAGGAAGTTCTTGCAGATTATATCCCATAATTCAGGTGAAATCATTTGCTCCAGACTCTCAAAAACACAAACCATCCAGATACTTGATTATCACAATCCTGCATGGATTTTTCCTCTCAAAGTTCTTCTATTAAGCTTTAATCAAGGCCCAGAAGAGGAAAGATATATAATTGTCTGGATGCGGTCAATTAAAGCTTCAGCAAGATGCATAACAAAACAGCTCCACAAAATACTCTGTCTATTAAAAAGTAATACTGGGATTTTAGCTCAAAGAATTGTTTTTCAGTTTTATCTATTTTTGGCTGAATAGCAGGTTTTCAATCTATACTGAGAATGCAGAAGCAGATTAGTCTCCTCCTCATTTCTAATAAAACATGTTAACATCTGGCAACCCAGTTCTAATGTTATTTCCTCAGACCAATCCAGACCTCAAGATCTGAATGTCAGGCATTTTGCACATTTATCTTGTTTTAAAGGAATCAAATGGCAATGCATGAATCTTTTTATTGAGCTACTTACAGTAAGTTTCCACCACTCATCTTTTGTTCTACTGAGCATTTAAAAATTTAAAAAATTCAGTTATGAATTGAGGGTGGTGGGAAGAAGGATTGTTGATTTTTCAGTTTGGTAACAGAATACTATCTTCACATGCTCCAAGATATTCTAAAATATTTGACAGAAAGGTCAAAGCAACAGTCCTCTTTAAAAGGGAATAATACACTTGACTTAAATTCACTAAGAGACAAGAACAACCTGAAATCATAACTACAGTATAATTAAAGATAAATCACAATAACTATACAAACACAAAGGAAGCATTCTGTACTTCACAGTCTGAAAAGCTTTTTACCAGATAATCAAATTCTTTACAATGAACCTGTCATTTGAAAGCAAATTAAGTGGAATCCACTATTACAGAATAAGATGAAACTGACAGCGAGTCATCTGCTTTGTAAATGGAGTCCTTAAATATAGGAAAGTCCTTAAATATAGCACAAGCCCCGCACAGTAATAAAAAGTCAACTACAGATAATTTTATCTTTCAAGGAAAAGAGTCTGGCACTACTTGAACTGCTTCAGTTAAAGAAATTAATTTAAGACAATAGTGAAGGCTGGCACAATGAGGTCAACCATATGTTTACCAGGGAATTTCTTATCTTTATAAAAACATTCCAAAGGTTGGTAACCAAGATAAAGTGTTCTATTCTGACAAAGAGCATTTTAGAGAGAAAAATAGGTAAAATGTTTGAACTAGGAAACAGTAACAAGATTTAAATAGTCATACTATCCATATCCCTAAATATCACAGGGGGAGAGTTTCTAACTTAAGAAGGGGCAAGGAAACTGAATGGATTTAGGTTTCTTATTACTGGCCACCAATTCCTCCTGAAGAAGAAATAAATAAATCAATGTGAAAAAGTAGCATCACATTCTATGAAGCATTTTATTCCAGCAGACTTTCAGGGACAGTATTTGCTATGCTCTAGTAAACTATTATCATAATTTATTGACATATATACAGATTTTCTTCTTGAGACTGATTAAGCAGTACTTTTAATTAAGTTAAATAAAAAAAAGAAGACAAACAACTATGTATTTGTAATCACCCAAGGAGAAACAATTATATTTTAGTACTGTGTATGAAAGGATGAATAGCTACTATCCTCAATGAGATCATTAATTAGCAAAAATGAGGTGTCTCAGAATTCCTGACTTATCATCACTAACTTCTGTCCTTCCTTTACTAATATATTAATATTGCTCTTAGGAAGGCAAATTATAAGGTTCTCTGGCTTCTTTCCCTGCCATCCCTGACTGATACCTGTTTTTCATGCCAGTAATTAAGGTCACCTGAGGAAAAACAAGCAAACAAAAAACCAAACTGCAAAGGCTTGCACAGATTCCAGAATACATTTCTGAACAAAGTAAAACAAAGCAAAACAAAACCCCAAACAACTGCAAAGGCTCGAACAGATTCCAGAATACCTTTTGAAAGCCTTCAACTATCAAAAGCAGACAGAAGGCAAGTTACGTGACCTTCATGTATCACAAAAGGTTGCTTACTGGCTATTTTTATTTAAAACATTTAACCTATTTATTTTTATTTGCTTTCAATAAATGAAGCTGCAATAGCTTTCAGCAAATAGATAATACTATCTCTTCCTCCCTTCAAAAAACAAAAACTATATATCCAGCTGACACTTCTATCACAGTCCTTCACTACTTCAAAGCCATGCAAGACGCACAAAATTTCTGGCTCCGAGTACTGAGCAAAAGACCTTCGTCATCCTCTTCCCCTCTGCCCTAGTGGAAATTTTAGCCTGTAATCTGCTTGAACACCCATCTCTCAGTTGTAAACCAAGGCTGTGTGAGAGACATGATCTAATGATCTGAAGGCATTTATGTTTGTTGCACACACCCATAGCTATGGGTAAATTCAATGGGAATTGTGCCTTCTCTCTTTCACATGAATAGGGGTAGTTTAATCTCAGTCTCTGGGCGTAGTCACTGGTATGGCCGATACCTGTATAATATATAGTGAAGATCCTTTAGTCTGAAACTCTTAGCTCGGTAGAATTGGAGCAGACAATTAGAGAAAGTACTTGATCACCGAGTTTCGCACATTGTTTGAGCTAAGCTGCTTTAGCTTATTAATTACAAACTCACAGAGCCTTCCAAGGGAGCAGCTTAACAAGACAACATTCCCTGGCTCTTAGAAATGTATTGTGTTCTATTTTTCTCTTCTCAGAACTTGAATAGCTAGACCTAAACACAAGTATAAGATACTATAAAACTCAGAGCAAAAATTAATTGCAATCAACCAGAATTACTCTTAACAACAGATACCAGTCTATTTTATTTTCCTGATTGAAACCATACACATATTCATGAGATACCAGTGTTCAATGTGACAGGTTGAAAGCATCCGTGATTTTTTACGTTTTAGCTGTAGAGTTGGTCTGTTTGTAAGGAAGAGCTGCTGATAATGCTCATGGGACACTGGTTTCAATAAGCTTTTCTACTACTGCTTTCTTTCTCGGAAGTGAATTCTTCCATCCTAGCTCAAAAATTCTGCAGCTGCTGCACAGCAAAGTATTTCCCAAAATTCTATTTACACAGGCAGATGCAAAAACAGGCAAATGAGACTCCTTAGGGCCTAAAGCCATAACTTTTATTTTATTTATCTTTACTGAATGAAGACTATAAATTTTAAACTTCAGTTGATAGTCAAGTCAAAACTTTATTAATAAACTCCCAAGGTTAAATTAACTCATCTTGGTAAAATTACTAATTTTTTTTTATTTATCTTATTTCACTCTAGCATGGTTGTATGCCAAAGCTAATACAGCACACATCAGTACAGACTGGTTACCAAAGGTTATGTAGAAGACTAACAATCTCTTAGTGGACAGAAGAAATTAGGTTTACTCTCTACTCATTCTGGTTTCAATTATGGTACTCACATTTCTCTGTTTAAATAATCACTGAAATTTCAATCTTCAATAGCATTTCACCAATGGAACTACTAAATACTTTATTAACTACCAATAATTGTATTCTGTTTATATCCCAAAATTGGTTATATAGCTACAGTATCCACTCATTTTCTTTTTTGCCTTTTTGAAATAACACAAATAGTATCCCATACCATGACATTTAACAGTACAGAACCAAGGTGCATAACCATCCAAGTTCCAATTGACTGAAAGCTTTCCTCACTTAAGGTTGGGGTTTTGGCTTATTTTGGAACACACAATAAAAATAGTTCAATACTTTTTCCTGGACAAAGCTTTTAAATAAGAAAAAAATATTGCCAAATCATTAAATAAAAACACTGCCAGTGTTGAGCAAAGATTGAGCAATAACTAATTGTTCTGAGAACAGCTGGAAACACAGAACTTCCACTAACACTAGAAGTGCAGGTAAAGAATAGAAGGAAGTGAAACCAAGAGTACACGTATTTTTTCTGGAGATTTCAGTAACCTGTAAATATTTACCTCATTCCCTACCCCACTGACTGAACATACTGGGGTGAAATTTGTAGGAAGTTTTCATACTGCTAAATAGCTTACGTTCTGTGATACAAGTTCCTTGGGATCTCAAACTGCCCATGAATTCTGCATTGTCATCTCACACAGTTAGCTTATTAAATGGCTGCTTAGACACACATTTTCAAAAGAATTCTATTGATGGAACAAGATTTTTCAAGTAGCACTTTATTTAGGCATGTGCATGTAATTTAACGGTAGCCCACCACAGCAGTTTTCAAGGTGTAACACAGAAGTACAGTGAAAGCTAACATCCTACACTCTTTATTAAAGTTGTTTGTGTCATTAATTACATTAGCTTTGCATTCAATCATATGTAAGTACCTACACATACAAATCTTATGTGCCTAACTTTACAGGATATATGAGAAGTTATTCTGGTGATAAAAAAACTTAAAACCATTCCTCTAATAATTTCCACAATTTCACACGTATATCCAGGGTTTGTAGTATTAAAACTAAAAGGAAGTGAAAGGTAAATCATAGTAATTAAGATGTCAGTATTACCAATAAAGTAAATCTTTCAAGTTTATGATGCAAATAGTTCATATCTGCACGTTGTTAAGGAAAGGCCTTATTTAACACTTTGTACAGCAACGGCATATTTTCTGTACAGTTTCAACAGAACTTCCTTACTTTATTTTTTACCTGCTCTTCCATTCATATTTAATGCAAGTCCTGTGTTTCCAGCTGTACTGAGAACAACTGTTTACTATTTCTTTAGTGTTTGCCTTTAAAGGCTTCATATTATTAAAGAAGCTATATCAAAATTTTCTAAAGCAAATGCATTCTATTCCCTTGTTCTACATTACTTGTACCTTTTCAGAATATTTCTGTGGTTTTTATCCAGGAGAACATTGCAGAAGCTTGGGCTTTTTCTGGGAAAATTCTTGGAAATAAGTGCTTGTCTGGGGGCGTGTTAACTTTTTTTAAGAAAAAATATGATTTGCCTAAAGTTATGCAAACCAGTTTAAACCAGTCCAACAGTGGCAAATTAGTAACAACCCTGTGGTTAGAAAACAAAACACAAGCTCTCATTAGCACTAGCATCTATTATTGAAGAAAGAAAGGGTTACAGAAAATTCCCATTAAAGACTGTCCACACAGACAAAAATCACTGTAAGTTTAATGATACACACAAAGGCTCAAAGTCACAGGTTTTACAAGTTACTGGGCATCCACTGAACTGCAGTAACTATTCAGGTCGATGCTCAGAGCCATTAGCAGAAAGAGGCAATTTGTTACAAGTTCCAAAACTTCCCCGTAGACTAAGAACAGGGCTAATCAGCTAACTCTTGCAACTTAATCCAAGATTTTTCAGTGGATCTGTAAAGATAAAATGTAATTAACCTGGGGCATCTTGCACTGTTGTATAAAATTGCAACAGTTTAAGAAGTAACTAGAACTTACTTTGTGCACCAATGTATCATTTTTTATCAATAAAATAAATAATATTGTCATTATAGTACAGTGTCAAACCAATGGTAAAGTCAGAGAGAGCAATGGGTTACGTAAACATTGGGTATTTAAAAACACTATACTTCATCAGAAAAAAGACATCTCTTTGTTGTGTCAGGCAACTTAGAAGACAGCACTAATTATAACGAATTAAATTATTCTGAACGAAAAAAATACTTTAAATTATAGATACAAGTTTCCTTTGTAAAACATTTTTTCACACTGAAAACTTAAATGTTAACTGACAGAATTCAGGGTCTTGAAATCCTGACCACCTGGGAGCATGTTTACAATATACTAGTTCTACTGTTCACTTATTAAATTTTTATTTATGCTTCCTGTTTACAACTCCCTTCCAATATGCTAAACTACATTATTAAATTAGTCATTTACTAAGCATCGTGCAATTAGCAGCATACAGACAAAAAACCTTCAAAAATGTCCTTGAATCTCTTATCAAAAGACAACAGAAGATCATGTAAAAAAACAAAAAGTGTCATCTTACAGCTGCTATTTCTAAAATGAAACCAATTACAACATCAGCCTTAGCACAGCTGTAATTTCAGGAAGCGAGTATTGCCCTCCATACATCTGATGTTTAGGCAACATTTGTCATTCATGTATCCTCAACAACCTTATTTAATATGTAACCATTTTCTCCCCTTTACAGAAGGAGCAACAGGAATTAGGGTGAGGCACGCTGAAGAACTAGGCCAGAGACAGCGACGCAGCACAGCTTTACCAAGTCCCTTTACAGCGTGTCCCTTTCCCAGTTCACAGCTTCCATTTCCCTACTTTTCAGTTTTATAAAAGATATTTCTTAATAAACTATAGCCTCTATTTTGCAGTTGAGCTTACAGAAGTCTGCACATTAGAAAAAGAGAATTGAAAAAACTCATTTGCCAGATAGAGCTAATAAAACCAAGGCAGATCAGACTACCTGCCTAAGCTACTACTAGAAGAAGAACATTCTGTACAGTATGTTCAATTTCTTGATCTCGTTTCATTTCAGTAACTCTGAAAGACACACCATGGGGGAGGGTATTTATGATTCTAAATTTCAGGAGAGTAATTTTTATCCCATAGAGTTCAGAAATTTGACATTTTGGCTATGCTATATCCAGGTTATTAGAAAAACTAAACAAATCTCATTCGTTTTGCACACTCTGTGTTGTTCTATTACTAGTGACAAAAAAAAAAAAAATATAAGCTATACTGGACCAAAATGAGAGGAGATCTAGATGATCCAAATATAAAAACAAAATGTAAAACTGTAAATATCCAAGGAAAAGTACAGAAGTTGCTGGTTAAATAAGGAGAGACAGGGGCCACTATCACAAAACCTAGAGATCTTTTCTCGTACCCGAGTCGCAATAAAGCACCACCCAATCAGAGCAGCACACAGTGAAAGTGATCCATTCTACCATAGCAATTTCCGCAGCCCCTGTTTAAGAACCCCTTCGGAGTAGATATGAATGAATAATTCAGCTGGAAATACCTGTCAGGCAGCAAGATGTTCCATGCTACCGTACCTATAGCAATCCCATCCGGCCGAGAAAGCCAGACGTTACCTGTCCACAGGGCTGACACCACAGCACAGCCTCATTTTACGAAGAGGAAGAGAACCACACGGGCACCACGCGGCTTGGAGCAGAACATGTCCCTGTCCCCGTGCAGGGGAACTACAGTGCCGTACCCCCAAGAACTCGGAGCTGTCGGTCACGGTCCCCACGATGCCATAGGGAGGGTCTTCCTGACCGCCCACTCCGCACGGTGTGCTACACATTCCCACGGCGCCCAGCGAAGCTGCGGCCCCCAAAAGTCCCGGGGCAGGGATCCCTTCGCCCTTCCCTCGCCTGCCCAGGGAGCGGCGGCATCGCTGCCAGACGCCTCCCTGAGGCGCCTCTTCCCCTGCGCCCGCCCCGCCCGTCGCCGTCCCGGCCTCGCCCCTCACACCCCTGCGCGTCTCACCTCCATCCCGGTGCTGGACCGGCCCTTCCCTGCCGCCACCTGCCCTCCACGGCCCCGCTACCCGGCAGCTCGACGCCCTCAACCTCTGCCAGGGCGGTTCCTCCCTCCGCGCCGCTCTTCGCGCCGCGCCGCGCCACGCACTGACGGACGCACGCACGCACGCACGCGCCCGGCGGAACGGCTGCTCCCGGCTCCCCCCGCCGCTGCCGCCCGGCCCCAGCGCTGCCCCGGGGGCTCCGCCGCAGACGCCTCACCTGCATCGACGCCATGATGGATCCGCCTCCTCTCCCTCCCCTCTGCGCCGCCGCCGGGGCGGCCCCGCCCCGCGCGCTCCCCGGTCACGTGCCCGCGCCAGCCCGTTGAGCGTCCGCGCGTGCGCTGGGCGAGGGCGGGGGGGGCGGGCGGTGTCCGGGAGCTGCCGCCCCTGCCGCCTTCGCCGGCCGCTAGAGAGGCTCCGCCGGCGCTGCCCGGACCCTGCTCGCCCTGCGGCCGGGCCAGGAGCGGCGCGATGTCCATCACCGCCACCCGCGGAGGCGGGAAGGAGTTGGTCCCCCACCGGCTTCTGTTTGTGAACGTTTCTAGAGCTGCACGTGCAGAGTGTTTTAGTGACTCAATTATTGTGGACTGTGCTCCTCCCTTTTGTGGGCGTCTCCGGGCTCCCCTCACGCCTGCTGTGCCCTGTCGCGGGGGTCATACAACCATAAAACCATAGAATGTTAAGAAGTGGGAAGGGGATTTGAAGATCCTCTAGATCCGACAACCCCGCCGTGAGCAGGGACACCTCCCACACGACCAGGCTGCTCAGAGTCGCTTCCAGCGTGGCTTTGAGCACTGCCAGGGATGGGGCAACCACAAACCTCCCTGGGCAACTTCTTCCAGTGCCTCACCACCCTCACAGTAAAGAATTTCTTCCTGATATCTAACCCAACACCCTCTTCTTTCAGTGTGTCCCATTATTACTCCGTGTCCTGTCACTAGACCCCGCCGCAGGTCGGCCCGGGGCCGCGGGGCGCTCGGCGCCGGCAGCCGGAGCTGAGGGGCTGCGGGGAGCCGGGGGGCGCCGCTCTCCTGGTGAGCGGCTCTCCTTCTGCGCGCTTCCCTTTGTGCTGCTCTGCCACACATCATCCCGGTGTCCTGCGCCGGGGGTCTGCTGGTGTACGAGTCCAAATTAACTCGGGTGTATTTTATGTCGGAGCATTTCTGGATTCTACGTTTTCCTTTTCTGGACTGGAATAACCCCTGTCCTTTGCACCAGATGATTTTGCCATATTCGTGTAGGCGAAAATAAACAGGCAGCACTCAGTAGAGTGACTGTGTGCAATCAAGGAATTAAACAACTTGCGGAAACACACTTCATAAAGCTGTTATTCCTGCTTAGTGTTTCAGACTTAACGGATCCTCAAGATAAAATGTTTATCCAAAGACAACCTATAAAATTTATAATCCCGGTGGTTATGTAAAACTAAGGATTTAACAGAAAAACTGATTTTATAGGTCATTATAATCCCCAGCTCCTCACTGCTTACGCTGCACATTCAAAAAACACTGAAGCCCCTTCACCCCTCTCCCTTCTGATGATGTTAAAAAATCGCCTCTGCTCCAGTGGTAGCAAAGAAATCATTGAATAATTTTTTGCAGTTTGTATTACCTTTGAAATCTTCTTTAATTTTAGACTTCTAGAAGTGTTCTGCACCCAAAAGCCTGTCTACTTTGTTCAACCATCTTATTTAGGGTGATGCAAGTATTACCTTTATGTACAAGCTTTACTGTCTGGTATGTTTTTAATATCCTTAACTTTGAAAACAGTTAACTGGAGGAAAACAAAACCCCAGCACAACATGGCATCAGTTTCCAACTTTGATCCAGCATCAACAGTGTCGTTGATGTTAAAGGAAGCACACAATCTTTGGGGTTTGCTTATAAGGCAGAACCCTTTAAGGAGAAGAAGACAGCAGGAGAATCCTTACCCTGTGAGGTAGCTGCAGAACGGAACAAGCCACTTGATTTTGCAGGAATTTACTGAAGACAGAATCAATGTATGTTGATTTTTGAGTAGGAAAGGAAATTAGCCTACCAAAAGTAAGGATGGGAAAAGTATTGTCATGTAAGCTGCATCCTACACATTTGTCTTCTAAAATCAATTCTCATTCACAAACTATGGGCTCCTGATGCCATGCAACCTGGCATTGCTCAACTACGTTTTCCCTGGAAGTCAGTATTTATTACTATATGATTTTTGAAAGTCCATTTAGGTTGCAGAGGATTTGTTGCATTAAGTAGACACATATAGCTGGTAAAGGTTTCTCTTTCCTGCAGTTCTTCAGAATGAACTTAGGCTGTTACAGCACTAAGTGGAACATTTCTGTTTTACTAGTTGCTGTTGTTGTTTTGCATGATCCAAACATATGTTTATCCTAAAATACATCTCTTAATGCCATATGCCACAAAGATAGCAAGAACATCAAGTTTCAGCAATGGGCATGTGTTCAGTTATAAACATGGACATATTGACTATCTGTGTTGATGTAATCACAGTGAGATACAACTGATTTCAAACCATTATACTCAGTTTCTTAAGCCTCTTCCAGAAAACCCTGTTGAAGGTCAGAAGATATAAAGCAGCATAAGCTTATGAAGAACACTTCATAGACTGCAAGCTGGTTTTGTGTGGAAAGATCAGCTTTGCGGTCTTAAGCAAATTGTATTTAGCACAAATATTACTTCTACTCTGTAATAAAGGAAAATTATCTCTGGATGAAAAGCCACCTTTGCAAAAAAAAAAAGTTATAGCTTTTAACTTATGCTCAATAAGTCTTATTCTTCTATCACACAGAGCTTTTCAATATTAAAAACAAGTTACCCACTATGTTTTTGTTGAAGCATTGTTTAATGAGATAACTTAATCTATGCTGCAAATCCTATTCCTGAGGATAGAAGGCATGAAAAACAAGGGGCAGTTTGCCCTGCATATAAATAGAGCATGAGTTAATTACTACCTACTCAATCTTAATTGGGTATGTAACTAAAGCATTACATTGCAGCTGAAACTCGTGGGCAGAATCCCCCATCCCTGAATCCGCTTTGAGTTTATTCTAACAGGACTACCAAAGGTGTCTCTTACCACTCTTGTCACATCTTTGTTTTTTAAAGTGTCATGCAGTGCCTAATATATATGTGAAACAATTTTTTAGCTCCTTGTCATCATGGGAATAGGGGCATCTGGAGAATTATCTCTGTGTTTTATTGTGTTTTTTCTCTTTCCTCATTTCTTGGTAACCTGGCTTGCAGAGATGTTTTTGTACAGTGCATAATGATATAGGGACTAGGGAATCAGTCCCATAAGCACAGTAAAGAAAACAAACACTATTATCAGACTCCCAGAAAGAATATATGAATATCAGCATCTTCTTCTTAAATTATCCAGTAATCCCACTAAGGAAAGGCCCTAATTCCCAGAAAGGGTAAATTTCACTAGGAGTAGGTTATTGTAATTTGTTTTTAGTTTTTAGTGTTTACCTATGCAAAACAGAAGAAAACACTTCTGCAGTTAACCCTTCCTAATCTGTTGCAGGTATAGAGATGGACAACACAATAATTGTTTGTTTTTTTAAAAAGAATGCTTTACTATTTAGCTAATGTAGTCTGATCTTTCACCAGTCAACCTAAGTTTTGCCAGAGACTTCAGGGACCAGAGTCCTGGGTCCCAAATATTCAAAGCTTATGGGGTAAGAGAAATTTTATCTGTTATCTTCATTATTTCAGAGGCTATCTTACACTGATCTGATCAAATACATGATTATGACTCACATATTGAAAACATATGGAGCAAAAAATAAAAATTGTACCTCCTAGTAAAATTTTGTCACTACCTCCTTCTTTATGATTCCTGATACTAAAGTGACATAAGAGCTCGATTTCTTTTACCTGTGTCCGCTGTAATTTTTAGCTTTTCATCTTGTTTCCTTACACAGAAGCCAACTGTACATTCATGTTAACTTATTACTCAAGTGGCATCGCCCTTGTAATCAGCAGAGCCAGGACACTGCATCTCTTGAGCATAGAGGATTCTCTGTCCCTCAGAGGAGGCAATTTGCTGGCAATTGTGCCAACTACCTCTTCTGCTCCTACCTGCCAATTTAAGGAAGGTTACTGAGTTTAAAACCTCTGTGGAATAAAGATCAAGCTTGGTGCACCTGCAGAAACCATCAACTAAAGATGCAGAATCAAACCAATACAATATTATATCCAGAATATAAAAGTAATAAATTGCACACATAGCTAAAAATGAAAATAGCCTAAATTTGCAAGATAACTTTGAGCTGTTGAGATGTAATTGTTGTTTTATTCCTTAGTGATTATATAGGTTTTTCATCAACATTCTATTTCATTTTCATCTTAGTTCTTAATAGTAACAGGCAAAATGTCATTTCCATCCCAGGACTTTCAAAGGGATGGAAAGAGGCTAAGAAAAAGTCTCATATTTTTCCTAATCTGCTATATGGGCAGTTCCTGCAGGAAATTATGATCTTATTCTCAGATGACATATGCCTCCATTTCTTCTCTTGTTTAAGATTTGACAATTTTGAAGTCACTGAGTGATCTGTGGCTTTCATCTTATCCACAGGAGGACTAAACTACCAAAGTAATTTCCATCAGATCAGAAAATAATTTGTCATATTATGTGGAGATACTGTTGTAATTACTGCATAAGGAGGACATGGGACTAGGGAAAGGTGTGGAATTGCCTGCTTTAGTATTATGCAGACTCACAGAATGGCTCAGGTTGGAAGGGACCACAGCGGGTCACCTGGTCCAACCTCCCTGCTCAAGCAGCATCACAGAGCACATGGCACAAGGTTACATCCAGGAGGTTTCTGAATATGTCTAGTGAGGGAGACCCCTCAACCTCTATGGACAGCCTGTTCCTATGCACAGTCACCTGCACAGTAAAGAAGTTCTTCCTCATATTCAGGTGGAACTTTCTGTGCATCAGGTTCTGCTCATTGTCTCTTGTCCTATTGTTTGGCACCATGGGCTGTAATTATCAATTTATAGTAATTGTCAAGACATGTTTTTAGGCAGCAGGAGTCCTCTAACTCTTTTAAATGTCGTAAAGATAAACACTTATAAAGACAAAAGCTGTAAAAATTTAATGAGGACTGTGTAGGACCTTGGGTAACCTCTACAGATGTGTGATAAACCACCACAATTCCCAATGGCTGAGAATCAATTCCTCCAACTGTGCACATCAGACTGCACACTGCCCTCACTGGACCATGCACACTACTTACAGAGCTTGAAGAATTCCATTTCACAGGCCTGAACACCAAGATGACTGTTGGTTTATTTAATGTCCCTCAGAAAAGACAAGACTTCATATGGGATATGAGTACTGTAAACGAGAGCCATGATCTAAAACCAGGATCGGTGAGCAGTTGACTATTTCAGCTGAATATTTTGAGATGTTTTCTCCTTAAGTCATAGTTGTTTATTACAAATCAAATATCTACGACAACTATGAAAGCAGCTTAAAAGTTAAATATTGATATATAATTTTCATGTTTCATTTGTAGCAAACTACAATTAAATCTGACTCAAATGGAGTGCCACTTCTGGAAAACATTATATGTCAGCTTAGCATGGTAATGCAGGAAGCTTTTCCCTGTATAGAAAGAGATAATAAATCCTTTGTGCCAAATTAATTGAAACTCTAGATATTTTCCAAGCTTGGTGATACCAACCAAAATTGACAACTTCTTAATCTGCATAACAGGCATCCCATTGTTTCGCTAGACAGAATTTTTATAAAAAATTCATAGCAAGATAGGGATTTTGTATTATTTATAGTTTTGTGTAATGGTGAATCGGTAGATAAAAGTTTTCTATTAGTGTAAATAGGATACCAGAAGTATTTTTTTTCATGGGAAGAAAAGCCTTAGCTATGAATTCTCACCTGAAAAGGCAGTTTTAAATTTGAATTAACATCAATGGAATTAACAATATTTGTTTTTTTAACTTCAAAGTAACTTCTGGTTGAAAAAAGAAATTAACTACAAACAAATACAGATTAGCATTAATCCATGCATGTATTTCACAAAAAACTAATCCCACAAAACTATTCTGAAAACTAGCAACTTTAGCACTGAACTGTAGATTTTAATTTATCTAAAAGCGCTTATGTTGTTACTCTAAAAGGCAGTACATATTTCAGGGGTAATTTTAATTTTCCAATTTTACCCTCCACATGTGAGACAACAAAACATTAAATGACTCACACCTTGCAAACGGATTACGAAAGTTCAAAAGGATAAAATGATGAAGTACTCCATTTGTCAAAGAAAAATCATGATCTTGCAATTCTGATCTCCTCCCATTTAGCATGGGAGGAAAATCCTGTATTCTGTAAACATAATACAGTAACATGGCAATGACAGAGAGATATTTTTTTGGTTTTGTTTTTTTTTTTTTTAATCTCAGTGACCTTCCTCCCATAGAAGAGAGATTGCACAACCTACATTTCAGATGCAGCATATGCAAAGCTTTATTTCATGACACATAACACTTGTTAAAACTCGATAAAAACTCCCTCTTCTTTTCTCTGTGATGCCTTAGTGATGACACTCAAGCTTCACAGGTGACTAATAATAAACACAGAGTCTACTTTGTCCTCTTTCCTTGCTCATCCAAACATTGAGCAACACCTGCAGTTCACAGCATTGGTATCCTCCCATAAAATTGCCATCTAATAAACTCTATTTAAAAAGAAATCCAACTCAAATCCAGTTCATTGTTTGTCAGAAGCTTTCAAAAGTTGAACTTTTTACATGGGAAAAAATCCCTAACGCCTTTTTTTCTAAAGCTCTAGTCTGTCTTTAAGAGCAAACATCCTCGTTTAATTTCCAAATCCACTCAATCTTTAATGAATTCTTCCTATTTTTCTCTTACTCCTGCTCTTTTGTCTTACTCAGGTGTTGAAATTAAGTTTATACCACAGCTTTGACCCTTAGTTTTTAGGTAGGAATACTACTACTTCTCCTTGTGCTTTTATTTACTCTGCAGTAACTGTTACTCCCGTAAATTATACTGCAATATTTGAGACCTGACAAAATTAAACTAGGAATAAAAACATGGACTGAAAAGGTTACTTTCCTGCCCTACTACGGTGTTTGTCCACTTCATTACAGAAACCAACAGATTTAGGCAAGTTTTGGGATCACTCCTTCAATGGGCAAAGTAAAAAGAAGAAAGGGATAAAAAAACAGTCATTACTGCAATTTAGGCCTGTGAAATACAACAGACAGTGATAAAACACAAACAGAAGCAAACAATTTTCCAAACTTCCTAGCATTAATTGAGAAATGCATTTCATTACTGTGTTCAACATCTATTGAATATAATGGCACAGAGAATCCTGATGGTGGATCCTCCTTTCTTCAAGTTTAAAACCAAAAAAGGAATTTCATGTCTTGTGGAAGGGAGTTCTGATCGTTCTAGATGCACAGACTATTTAACATTGAAGACCATCAGAGACTTCTTCAGCAGCTTATACACACTCAAATGGTGACAAACCATAATGCAGCATAACTGTACTCATTGTTTGCAGTTAATAAATAATCTGGAAGTTTTTATGACTAAATCAGCAGTTCATCTTAAAACTTCAACCCCAAATACAGGGCCACCTTTCTAAGTAAAAAAGGATACTATGGAACACTTGAACTTTTCAAAATATCCCCAGTAGGATATCCTTGAAAATATCCTCTAAGCCTGTTCAGGAATACCATGCCTTTTTAGTAGTTGGTGCTGAGAATTGTGTATACTTGTTATTCAGAGCAGCACAAAGATATCTTAACACTTCAAATCTATGAAACTCTTCAGAACAATGAAAAAAACCCACCACCTTTTATTTTATACATGCAGCTTCACAACCTATTACTCAAATACTAATTACATTAGCATTTTTCTCATTATATAGTATAGCCATGAAAATGAACACTTTCTATAAGATGTCATAAATCAACAGAAACACAGGTTTAAAAATTTTCAACTTTGAAATTTATTTAGAACTCGGGGGTTAAGCGTGGTAAGTTTCCAATTGTCTGATAATAGCATACCCATTTAACTATCATGGAAATTGCACTAATTCCCCCTGCCCACCTCCCCCTTAGAAATCTGGTTCATTTTAACAGCCGGTGGTTTTGCAAATAGTGCAATCTAGGACACTACTGCAATTCCTGAGTGTTCAAAGCTACTGTGTAATACATTAAGCTGAAAGAAAACCAGCAAATTATTCAGAGCTAAACCAGCTATTTTACCTTACTGCTAGAGTACAGAATCATAAAATGCAATGTATTTTAACAAAATTAAGAAAATTGTTGTAGAATGCTTAAAAAGGGGAAGAGAAAAAAAAGAAGAAAAAAACCAACCCCACTGTTTTAAAAAAGGACATCCTTTTTGCCTTAGTTTAAAACTAAATAATTTTTAGCCTCAAGTCATTAGCCTCAAGACTATTAAAAATGGCCAATGAACTTAAGCCTCACTCAGACTGATATATAGTCGTGACTAAAATATCCATGTTGGTATTCCTTGACCTTTTAGGGTATTCCTAGCGGCTCTAACAACAGCAGCATAACAGGGTACCTCTGGTTTATCATTCTAGTGCTCTTGAAAATGAGTTACTAACAGCACTGACCAGAGTGCTTACACATGGAATTTCAGACAATCACCCTACAATGCACTTCAGCTTTACCGTGCAAAGCCAATCTAGTCACAAACATCCCCACATTAAACACATTAAATTGTGCCAAAGTATGTGATGTGAATAAATGTCAGCTAATCTACACACTGACAAACGTCAGCATTGTTTAAGCCCAGAATAAAATTTCATTTGTCAGAACTGACCTCCTCCACAGGCAGACTGCATAGTCTATCTAAGTTACTACTTTTCATCCAGGAAAATCTCTTCCAAGTTGTATTTATGTTAACAAACAGGTTTAGAGGAGAGTTTCAGCCCTCTAAATTAGCTGTGAGTTAAAACATTAAGAAAGATGTTCCACCATCAGTTGGTGGGATTTTTCCATGATAGACCACAATCACTTCTTGATCAAAACAAAGTTGAAGCAGTGGCAGCTGATGGAAATGCTAATTACATTTTTCTTGCATCATTTCTCATGATGCATTAGTTTTATTCTCATTTACAGAAGATTTTAGCAGAAGGGTTCTTCAGGCTGCAGCTGAACAAAAAGCAACTTCTTGTCTCAAGTTGTTTTCTTTATGGAAACTAGTTTTGAACAAAGAACTGATACTACAGGCAACTGCCAGCAGGATCTACCAAGAGATATGTTCCACTCTAGTATTATGTCAGTGGCTTGCCAATCCTTTTCCCCTAAAACATTTGTAAAAACACTGGAAATACCTATGAAATTTATAAAACAGCTCCTAAAACATCTGCTTAATGTCCTTTCCTTCAAATATAAAAGACCTCCACATTTCAGGGTCTTTTGCTATGGGTACAAGGAAGAGGTTGGGGAAGAGGTTAAAAGGTAGGACAACTATCTTTTCAGTTGCTATGTTACAAAATTTAAATGACTACTACACTAGAGATTAAATACAGACTTTACATAAACAATCAGAACTATGGAAATAAACCATAACTGAATCCATATAAAATCCTTATCAGGTCAAGTGACAGTATATTAAGAAAAAACATATATGTTATATAGAAGATAATATACACAGATTTTAATAGTTATTTTCCCCCTTAAAAGTCACTGTCAGTAGGATCACAGTCTTACTGTACAGACAAGTAACTGGAATATTTGAAATTACTAATGGGGTAGATTAAGGTTATAGAAGCAAAATGTTATCAAGTACACCTTTGCACATGTCTATACTATGACTTAAAAGCCTTAAGCATTCTCCTACATACTCCACTTTCAACCTAAATGGAATATCACTGTCAGTATACAAAGAGGGCACTTCTAATCTAGTTAGTGTAACTATGCTACAGGACAGCTATCTTACAAAGGAGATTAAGTTCAGATGTTTAGAAACTTTAAAAATAAGAGAAAGCTAGAAACCCTAAACAGCTACTCAAATGTAACTATCATTATCTTTTAGAGAGTATTAGACTAAACTCCAGTATTTGCGCTATGGTCATTGTATTAAAAGAAAGTTCTACCACACCTAAAGGATAAGGCATAGCCATCTACTAATTGGCATATTTGTTTATTTGTCTGTTTGTGAAAAGGTCCTTATTTGTGTAAGCAGCAAAACAAACTCCAACTGAATGATTGCTATATGCAAAAGAACGGAAGGCATTTGCCTCTGCAGTGAACTTTACAGTTCTCAACAGCACACACGCAACATGCTATCTGAAAAAAGTTACTAACTGAACTACATGTATTAAATACTGAAAAAAGTTTTACATTTTTAATTATAATTTATTTTATTTAACAATCTAAGAAGTTTGCAGCCATCAGAAGTTCCAGTGCAATTTCAGGTGCAATTGGGAATTCAGGAATCTCCGTAGAGCTGTTAGTATAGCGGACCTTGTAGGTGAAATACATGCATACTTTGGATAGGACATGGGATGGGATCTCTCTAAAATTGACCTCATTTGTTTCATTTTCTGCAAACTGACCTGTAGAAAGAAAAAAAACAACACAAAAGAACACCAAACCAGAAGTCAAAATCTCAATTCACTGCAAAATGAAACAACTTACCATATTAATAAAATGCATTCTAAATACACCTGCCTAAGTCTCACCTTCCAGGGTATTAGATTCTTCGTTGTAAAGCAGTATGTGCCACATTCAGAGCCCTTAAGAATATTAAGACACCCAGCATTATGAAATATTTATTTAGGCTGCAGCCTATCAACATTATTCTGAACAACTATGTCAGAAATTTAGGTTTACTTCTATACAGTTGATAGGTACTTCGCTGTGTGCTAAGCTCTAAGAGGCATCAATTCAAATTTCTAGCTGTCTTGTCCAAGGAAAAAAAGGGTTTCTGGATGTTTCATATCTGCACATGCACACGTATATATCAGTAGTCCCTTCTATGACTCAGCTTTAAATTCCTCAGTTTCAGGCAGATTTGACAAGAGGGTTGAAACCTCAAAGATCTATTAACTTGATAAGCTGTGTAAACAGCAGGGATAGGGAAACTCTAGCTGTACTGGAGGGAAGTTAACAGGCAGTCAAAGTTTATCCCTATTAGATATGAAAGTATTTATTCAAAATTCAAATCTCAAAATACAAGTACATTTGAAATTTGCTTTCTGTAGTGCCTATAACCATGAACCTGGATGATACAAAAGTTAGGATTCTATGGTTAGTCCCACAGGATTTCTATTAGTTTTGTCTCTTCCCCTCACATCTTTTGACTTTCAACTCCTTAAAATGAAAGACAATTAAAAAAACACTAACTCCATGTTTATGGGAGATTAGAAATGTTTAGCTCCCACTATTTCTGTGGGCATCTCCTTCTAGCTACAAAGCAGAGCTATTTACTAATGTCTACATAGATTTGTGTAGAAATATCTGCATGCACTGAAGCCAGTCTGGCTATTATTTTACTACAGGAACAGCTGGAAGCAAAAGAAGAAATGTTAGCATATTGGCCAAGTCACAGCACTGACACAAAAGACTTATACATCAGTGAAATTATGACCTACTGAACTAGACAGCAACAGTACTTTTCCTTGTGACCTATTTATCTTGTTAGTATTTATACAAAATATTCTTGACTGCTGAGTCCTTTACAGAGACAGTTTCTAGCCCTCTAAGCAGGCTACTTTGCTGTTTATTCCTTAACATTGAATGAATTCGGAGCAGGTCTTGTAACTACTCTTTCTCTTAGATGCCTGAGAGGCTGACATGGACACAAAACACTACATATTTTCAAATGCTACCATTAAAATGACACTGAGAATTTTAGATGGTCAGTTTGCCCAAGTATTACTAAGTAATTAAAAAATATATTAAACCAATAGAGCTCTCCAGTAATCCCCCTCACCAAAATCGAGAACATAAGAATGACCATATTCAGCTCCAAGCTCCATGTAGCCTACTGCCAACCACTCAAGTGGCCAAAGGTAAACATACAGGATGAGGGTATAGAAGAGAGAAAGGACTTGTGTTAACTTCTCCCTGTTCTCTCCCCCACCATTTTGGTCTTCAAAAACTAGTTCAGACACTTCTTAAATCAGATATAGAATCATTTTCAGTAACACATGAGGTCCTGCCCTCCTGTAAGTTTATCTACCCTTGCCTCAAGCTAACTTTCATTATTAAGCTCAGGAATTCCTTGCCATAGGTTGTTGTCCACATGTGGCCTTAAACACAGTAGGCAGCAAAGCACCACACAGTTTTGCTTGCTCATTTGCTCCTGCTGTGGGTGGACAAGAGAAGAGGAAAGGAACAGTAAAAGCAAGAAAACTTGTAGGTTGAGAGAAGAGAAAGGAAACAAAACAAGTGATGCAATGGTAATCACCACCTCCCATGGACATACTGATGACCAACCAGTTCTCAAGCAAAAGATGGCTCACTTCTCTTTGTTACCCCTCTCCCTTTTTTACTTTGGAGCAAGACATATGGAATGTACTATCTCCTTCAGTAGTTGAAGTCATGTGTCTGGTTGTGTTCCATCCCAGCCTATTGCATACTCTCCAGTCTGGTTATTGAGTGGGTAAAGAATGAGAGACAGAGGAGGCCTGTGTGCAAACACCTTTCAGCAACAGCTAGAACAGTTGTGTTATTGGTTCTGTTTCAGTCACAAATCTAAAGCACAGAACCCTGTGACCTGCTGTGAAGAAAATTAATTCCACATGGAAATACCAGAAGTTCCACCATGGATGTGGTAATGAAGAACCACCAGCTCTCATTCATTTTGAACTTGGCAGCTCCATGTTTCATATAATACCCTCAAGTTTTCATGGGAAAACAGTAGCAATATAAGACAGTGTAAGATCCCTAACTGCCCAAATAGAGTCCAATTTCAACTCTGGTATCACAATACCCCAACAGAGATGGACTGTTCTGCTGGAAATAGGAACTAGGCAGGATATGGAAAAGTTGTAATTTTTTTCGAAATTTCACTAACATTACTAAACGATAAAAATTCAAAATGTCCAAAAGTGAAAACAAAGAAGGTAAAGGTACTAAGTCTTCTGTACCTACCTGGTCCACTCAACATAGCTTTTATTGTTCCTGATGTTAATGCATGCTCTCTTTTTACAATGAACTCATGGCCATCAGAGGATATTAACTTCACATACATAGCATCTGGGCCCTCACACCCACCGTACGTTTTCTCTTCTCCATCTGTAATGGAAAAAAAAAGATAATGGTTTTGGAACACAATATACTGATTCACATTACTAAAAATACAAATTGCAGTCTTTTCTATGACTATGTTTGCAGACTGAAGGACCCAATACAACCAGGAATTGCATATTTGAAGATGATTTCTCTGAAGTAACTAGCAATCTGTTTTAAAGTAAGTAATTTTGCAGAACCTGGATTTTTAAATTAACATCCCTCCATCATCGAATCCTGACATGATTTTTAAAATCTACATAGGAATGAAATTCTCCTTAATACATTCTCAAGTCAATTGAACATGCTACTGCTTCTTTCCATTAAATCTACAGTCATGTTTATCATACTAATGCTTGCTAAAAGTTAACTAAAAACATATCTGATACAGAAAAATACAGACAGCAAGGAAAAAATGCTTTCTGAAGCACTGGTAAGAGCAAAAGCAGTCAATATTCCTGCACTGAAGAAATGACATGAAATAAGATTCATCCTCCCTGACTACCCAACCAGACCCAGAACCATACAGCATCAGTGCATACCTGTGTGTTGTGGCCTTTGGCAGAAAGCATGGAAAGTGCCAAAGCACTAAACCCAGGCAGATTTGAAAATTCTTCACACATCAGTTTGACTGTGCTTCTTCTGTTTCCCTTCTCCCTTCTGTTTCACTGAATACCTGCTCTTTACTTTGTTCCTCCTAAAGGCTTTAGCCCCCTTTCCTTTTTGTGCCTTCTTTCATTGCATCCCAACAGTGCTACATTTAAAAGTTGAATTACTGTTGCTAGCAAATAAAACATTCCCCCAATCAAGTTGCTTTGTGAATTTGAAGTTAAAATTGAATAATTATGTAGTTATTGCCAACTTTAATAAAGTACTGCCAGTGCCAAACATACTACATACAGTCAGAGAAAGTATAGACAAAACCAGAATCCACCCAAACCTGTTTCATTAACCAGTCATTTGTTGAGGCAGAAACAAGTTTCAGAAATGTAGTCATATCACACACAATGCAATTTATCAGAAATCAGTCCCTATTATGATCTCTGAGCCAGAATTTAACAGACTGACTTTAGTTAACAAACAAAGAAAGAATTATTTTAAAAAGTACACAGTGAAATTTCCTTGGCCACTATATACAAGTTTAGTGCTACAAAAGCCTAAAGGCATTCCTATTTTAGCATGTATATTTTCAGAGCTATGCATGTTAAGCAAGTGAAAATTTTTGTTAGAAGAGATACCTCCTGAACAAGTCTTCCAATAAATGAACAGTCACTTGAGAAATTTTTCCCACAAAACATTTGTAGGAAATTTGAGGCTACAAGTGATAAGATAAACATGTAAAGTCTTAGAATCCACCTCCTCTACCGATGCGAGAGAAAATGCTTCAAACCATATGAAAACAAGAAACACTCTAAGATTGTGAACTTACCCATTCTCTTCTTATAAAAAAAAATTGGTTTTTTTCAACTGCAGATTTTGCAAAAGGAGCGTCTGAAAAAACACAAGGGGCAATATTTTGAGTCAGCAGTACAGTTTTTAAATTCTCCTTTACTTACTAGTCTTAGTGTTACCATAAACACTCTTCCAAAAAGAATATGATGACAGACAACATGAAGTGTTGATGAGCAGCAGGTTTTGAAAACAGAAAATGTACGAAGTTCATCCATGGGTATTGCAAACTGTCAACTTTAGCACCTCCAGTACTGTCTGGAGGCTGACCTGCTGGAAATCAGCTTTGCACAAATAGACCTGGGGGTGCTGGTGGACAAGTTGAATGAGCCAGCAGTGTGCCCTTGCAGCAAAGATGGCCAACAGCACCCTGGACTTTATTTGAAAGCGCTACCAGAAGGCTGAGGCAGGTGATCCTGCCCCTCCCTCAGCACTGCTGGGACACATCTGGAGTGCTGGGTTCAGTATGACAGAAGTGAGTCCTGCAAAGGGTCACAAAGATGACAGAGGGATTGAAGCCCTTGCCATACAAGGACAGGCTGAGAGAACTGGGGATGTTTAGGCCGGAGAAGAGAAGGCTCAGGATCAGTCTAATCAGTATGCACTAAATACATGGCCTTCAACCTGTCCTTCACAGAAGATTGACTGACAGCTCCCAATATCACCACTAATATCACCTAGATAATCTACTTCAGACATATAACTTAGATATAGCTAACCAGGAGCTTCCATAGCTTATATACTAATATCCAGCTTGCTGCATATGTATTTCTCCATGGAAAGGAAATTTAAAGAGTTAGAGAAATGGAAGTACTTATTTGCGAAACAAATCTTGTATGTTCAGATACAACTTTTATTTCTTTGCCCCACACTGCATCTCTGCTGTCTAAAAGAAAACCTTGTAAGAGAAATTCGATCCACTCACCTGCTATCCTAAAATTCCTTTCATATCAACAGCCACTCTGCAAACATTAACCCAGTACAAATCAACGATACTGCTGTGTGCCCACAGATTCAGGAAAATAGCACAAATAATTCTAGGAGGTCTCCTGGCTGATATTCAGGGTTGAGGGCAGCAAAGAGATCACAACAGAGACCACAACCCACACTGGAGCCCTCCTATGTTTCTGGTAGAAGTTTAGCAAAAAATATAAGCAAGCTGAGGAAGCTGCACGATGTGGAAGAGGTACTACAGACACTTCTTTGCTATTGCTGATCACTTCACCTCTGCAAAACATTTTGTTGCTGGTTTATTCCATCTGTCTTTTTTCATAGCTACAAATATAAGATAGTCCAAATGCTTCCTCAAGCTTTCATAGAAAGGCATTTCGTTATGTACTAATGAAACTACACACACATAACCAATAGTTTTTAGTTTTCTGAAGAGAAATGAAAATAAAAATAATCTTCCACTTACATTGCAGCTTCGTTTGAAAATTATCCTGACTTTACACAACTATCTCTAAAAAATATTTTCCTTACCACTGGTATAAGGAAAATCTTAAGCTGTACTCTTGCAGGTGAAAAGTTCCTGAATATAAGGCACATTGGAGAATGTTCTCTGAGAGTTAATTTTTGTGTTCTGTAATAGAGAATGGAGTGTTAAATGCCTTCATCACTTTCAGTAATTCCAGGAACTCATCTAAGGAAATGACATTGGCTGCTGGGACAATCAGGGCCCAAAACCGTTGGCATCTTTCACCATATCTCAACAACTTTTGTAAATGGGAATCAGTCATCTTATTGGAGAGTATCTGTTGCTCAGGAACTGAAGAAATACCTCACATTATTACTTCTACTTTGCAGAAGGGGACCACTTGTACTACCTCTTTTTCTAGCCACAAAACAATTTGCTACATTCCAAAAGAGTAGTGAAGCCACCTATGATTTATAAATAATAATAATTGGGAAAAAAATAAATAAAAACAACATAGAAGTGATACCACACTTTAGAAGTGTTGGTGATGATAAAATGTGCCTTGGTTTAAAATACAAATAATGCCACTAAACTCAGGAATAAGCTTAGGAATAAATAAAGGCTAGTTAGTGGGAATTTTCAAGGTAAAAGCATAACTTGAGGAAGCTAATACATTGAAAGATTAAAAATGGAGAACTGAAAAAGTCTACACAAAAAATTAGATGTCACAAAAATATACAAAGAGCATTTTAATAAATCAAATGTGCTATCATATGATTAATGAGGAAAAAATATAGTAATTAACAAAGAAGAAAAAAAATATCAGGCTCAGTGGTCTGAATTCAATTGCACTAAACAGTAAAGCAGGATAAAAATGCAGTAAGCCTTTGTAGTTCCAGGGCATGCTGAACTAATCTAGTATTTAAGAAATTAATCAGTCATTTTCTTTGGGAAAAAGGAAACTCAAACAAGATGCAATCTGGGCTCAGTTAAATAATTGTGATAAAAAGTAATCTTAAAATGAGAAAGAACCTTTCTACAAGACTGTAAGAATACAGGATGGTGTTGCAAACATAGAACAACTGGATCAGAAAAGAACTACTAGTTCCACCAAAAAAAATTTTTTTTTTTAAATGTTTTTTTTTTAGCAATGCTACCAGAAAAGAATAGGCAGATTTGGATGAGACAGAAGTGGAAAAAATTGCAATAAAAGTGGGACAAAAGGTAACACAGACAAGTGTCCAGTCTTGAAAAATTGTGTACTAGAAGCCATCTGAAATCAAGAGTCCTGCATTAAGGGACCAATACAATCTTCTTCCATGTAGTCAGGGCTTGTTATTTGAGGTTATAGTAATTCTGTGGTCAACTATAAACTGATGCAGCTCTGTGGGGGTGAAAGAAAAAAATGGTGAGGGACAAAGAGGCAAATGCACATTAAGGATTCCTTTTCAATAAAGATAGGGGATATGAGCAATGTTGCACATCAGCAACAACTTGTCTGGAACACCACACACAATTCTGAATTCCTTTTTTCAAGAAAAAGAAGTTTGAATTACAAGAACTACAGAGAGAACCTACTGATATGAACAAAAAGCCTGTTTATAAAAGAAAAATTAATCTTCCTTATTCAGCTTAGCAAAACTGGAATGAAGATAAATATAAAAACTCATTAAAAGGACAAGCATCAATGGGAAAACTATGCCAACATAATATCTCAGTTTAAGTTCAACTAATGAACATTAACAAAAAAAAAAAGAATAAAATTCATAGTGCTATTCCAGAATCCAGGTTTAGTTCTGGATATGGCAAACCCCAAACATTCTATTGCCAAAAGTAAAAGATGCAGAAAAGCCAACCTGCTTTTAAGAAAAAGACATAGTATGTTACAATATATGATGTATTTGACATGTTAGCAAGGGACACACTGAGTTTTACTCAGTTTCCATTCTGATGCAATGATGTGTCATTAAAAGAAAAAAAAAATCATGAATACTAATAGCAGTATAGATTTATTCTTGAGAAAACAGCCAACAGCAGAGCCCAGAAAGATCAGAGAGCCAATGCAACAAATGACGAGAAAAGAAAAACAAGAAACTCAGGAATCCTAACAAACCTAAAAAAAACAGTAATGGTTCCTCTTCTGGATCAAGAATTGTTCAGTGTGTCATGACATTGTATGAAGAGCAGAACATTTTCAAAGCCAGAAAAAAATGCATGAAGAAAATAAATCAAAAGAATAAAGAAATACCTCCCACAAATTCTCACTTGTGCATATAGGGAGTACAAAAGGAACATGAAAATTTCTGCTTTTTTTTTTTTAAATTAACAATGGCATGGTCTTCACTTTTAAGTAATAGGTCAAGGAGATTCAAGCAACCTTGTATGTTGTCTTCCAACAAATTATTTTCTCTCAGTGTATTTCCAGTGTAATGTTTATTCTAAACCATATCATTATATTTTCCTTCTGTATAATGAAAGCAGCATATAGGCAATATAGACAATAGGAAGAAACAGACAGCTTTCTGAAACTGCCTGATTATACCTACCTATATATTAATTATTTTTTCCACACCTTATAGTTGCCCTCTGAGTTCACCAAGACTACGCTAACGCAGCAGTCAGGATAAGAACAATCCAAGTTTTGTTAAAGTGTACTTTTTATATATTTTTGACTTGACTATTTCAGATTCCTGCAAAGAACCACTAATTTATGTTGAAGTACATTCACAATTCCATTTGCCCTTCAAGAAGCTTATGTGGCATTACCATAAGGTAGCTCAGCTCCCTGACTTAAATCTCAAAAAAGCACATATATTAAGTATTACTGTTCTCCTGCTTTGCCTCCTTATTAAAAAAAAAACAAACAAAAAAAACCACCTGCATTTATTAAGAGAAAGTTTACATAAAAGGGATATGGCACTTCTTAATCAGAGGGAGAGTACAGTACAACTAAACCCTGTGTATTTGGCACAGAAACTTTCCAACCAGTCTAAAAAGACTTCCTGCTGCAGAAAACATAGAATTGTCATTAGATTAATTAGAGAACTGAAAATTCCCACAGGCTGCCAGAATATTCACACCTACAAGGTACAATATCGCAAAATATCACAAACCTCTAAACCATGGCAATTGATCCACACAAGATAAGTGTTCTTGTTTCCCTACTTCAATGTCTTCATCTAAGAAAAAGGATGGTGTAGTGAGTTTAGTCTGATCTTCCTGCTTCTCTTGACCATCAAATGCAAGAACAAAACTGAAGCATGTTCACAACCATCCCAGCTCATTCCCAAAGCTGCATGCTCATCTCCCAAGTTTGCCAGAATTTCCAGAATATAATTTCTTTGTATGCCTTGTATGCCAATGAGTGGAACAGACTTGAAGGACATACGCTAATGTAGCTGAACATGCTGGACCACTGCACAACTTCCAGAACCTCACTGCTCTGTTCTCATTAGCACAAGAACACTGAATCTATGCAAACATTCCAAGCATTCAGATTCTTTGATCACACAGGAAAATCCTTTAAAAAGTCAGCTTCTGGTTTAAGGAAATTCAAATGGCTTACAACTCATTGGCTACACAACACACATGTGACTTTTGTATACTTCAGCTGCTAACATATGTATCCTACACTATCCATTTCTGGAAAACATGTGGCAAATTTGCCTTCACAAAGTCCTGTGTTTGTTTAAAAGCCAAATGTGACATTTTTTGGTATTATTATTTATATATCAGTAAGAGTTCATCAATTACCAAAGGCTACTGTGTATTACAATCCCAGCCTCCTACTGTTCAATCCTAAATTCTACCCTATCCTGTACAGTAACGTGCTTTAAAACACTGCTCCTCAGTTTAACATTCACTGCTCAGCACACATCAAGAAATAATTAAGGTAATAATAATTAAGGGATTGAAACATATTTAGAAAAAACACGAGGATACACTGGTACAGCATGATTTCCAAATCAGCTGATTCACTACTCAAATACTCAGGCTCTATAACTCAGTTTTTCTGGGACCCACTGGAATGTGACAGGAAGGCATACGACATGTGAATGCTAGCTGAAATAGACAGGAGATGGGGTAGGATAGCATTAACAGAGTACCAAAGATCTTAGTTAAGATTTCTTTTCCTGTCTAAAGAAACTTCCCTTTTCAGGAATTCCCCAGAAAGCTTCAAGGAAAAAAATAACTCAAAAACATGGGGAGGGGGGTGTTACTGTTTTCTTCCAAAGAGTACTTCCAAGCTGTACTGTACAGTTCTTGCCATGGGGGGAAAAGAGGCTGATGGAATACTGCAAAAATTTACAGGGCATGGATTTCTGCCCTCTTGTTACCATTCACCAAAAACTGCTGTTATGCAAACCATCCCACAATGGAGCTAACTAAATCCTGAACCTTTCTAGGTACTAAGAGACTTGTTAAAATACACCAAAATTCCTTAAAATAATCTGACAAACCCCCTACTTTCATGACATAACTTAAGAATTCCTTGTAACATACACGAGAATTGTAAAAACACAGTAAAACACCTGAAGAGGAGTATCCTTGAGTGTGATATTCATTTGTGTCCCTACAACAATATTAAAACAATTAACAATATTAAAATTCTTCACATTAAGACTATGAGAAACTATCTAAATCTGTTCATCACCCACTCTGGTACAGAAAAAAAAAAATGCCAAAGTGCTACAAGTTCCTAAAAATTATCTTAAAGCTCCCAGTGGAAACATTAGCAAAAATTTTACTGACATAAACATTTTATTGCTATAACTTAAGCTCATTAAAAGGCTGAGCTCAAGGCATACAGGGGTATGCCACCTCTGCAAAGATGTAGCAAATGTACTACAGGAAAACAAATAAGCACTTATTCCCCTTCAAAGTAACTCTTCAGTTAATTGAACATTCCCCCAACAATTATTTTGGTCCTTATTATAACGAAAGGAGAAAATTGGGAGCTTGTAGGGGACTACGCAGAAATAAGTGCACAAAGTGCTTCTTACCCTAAAGATCTCTCGCGTGCCTGTTTATCTATGTTTTCCGGTTTGCTTCCAAATGCTATCAAAGCCAAGTAAACAAATGGCCTGTGACTATCTAGGTCTCCTCAGAACGCAACGCTTAACTTACAATTCACAGTAGCAAACAGAAATACTTAATAAAAGTGGTGGAAGACCAAATTGGCCAAAAACAAACTGCCAGCAGCACCACCTTTTCACACACAAATGGGAAGCCCTCGATAACTTACCAATGCTCAGGTTACCTTGTATTCAAGCAGGACCTCCCTCTGAGGAACACACGGCACGCAAATGCTCATTTCTGTTGCTACATGTAGGTGTATCACCCTTTGCTTTCCTTACATTCGCCGACCATTATAGCCAAATCACTTTAACCAACTTTAACTTGACAAAACAACCCCTGGGGGCGCATCCTAAATTCTTTCGGCCATAACTTTTCCCCTCTCTCTACGGCCTGGCATAGGAAAACGGCAAACGTCACTTATGGCAGGAGTTTGGGAGCGGTGCTCAAACCCAGCACAGCTCCAGAGCCCCTTTTCTGGCGGCGCCGGGATTCCAAAGAGAGCGATTTGGGGGAGGAATGCGCCTTTCGCCACCACCTCAGTGGGAGAACCTCGGCTTGGCACCGCGCCCCGCGCACCCCGATAGCCCCAGCCCCTCCGCTCGGCCCTCGTTCTGCCCCCCCCCACCCTCTCCGCCAGGCGCGGGCCGAGGCCCGCTGCCCTCCGCGGGGCCGGCTGCGGGGGCTCCCCGCTCCCCGCCCGACGGGGCGCCCCGCCCCCGGGGTGTCCCTCGCGGCCCCGGCGGGGTCTCGCTCTCGCGGCCGCCCCTCACCCGTGGGCGCCGCTCCCTCCGCCCCGCTCGCAGGGCCGCGGTGTCGGCCCAGCTGCCTCCGAGCGCTTCCGCTCGGGTCACGGGCCGCTTCCGGCCCCCCGCGCCCAGCCCGTGAGGCTCCCGTGCTCCCGGCATGCTATGCTCCCGGAGCGGTGCATGCTGGGGCGCGTAGTTCCCGGGGGTATCTGCAGGCCCACCATGTCAGGGTTCGGGGGTGTCGGTCGACAGCAGCTGAATACGGGCGAGCGCGTGCCTGGGTGGCCTGTAAGGCCAGTGACATCCTGGCTTGTATGCAGAATAGTGTGGCCAGCAGGAACAGGGCCGTGATGAGGCCACACCTCGAGTCCTGTGTTCAGTTCTGGGCCTCTCAGTTAACGCACGGCATCGAGTGCAGCTGGGGGCTGTCCAGGGGAGGGTAACGAAGCTGGGTAAAGGTTCTGGCGCACGAGTCCTGTGAGCAGCACCTGAGGGAGCTGAGGTAATTTAGCCTGTAGAAGAGAAGGCTCAGTGAAAACCTTACGTCTCTCTACGACTATCTGAAATTACAATAATAGTTGGGGTTTGCCTCTTCTCCCAGGCAGCTGACGAGAGGACATGAAGCAATGGCCTCAAGCTGCCCCAGGGAAGATTCAGGTTGGACATCAGGAGGAATATCTTCACAGAAGGAGTGTTAGACATTGGAATGGACTGCCCAGAGAGGTGGTGGAGTCACCATCTCTGGGGGTTGTTTAAGGGATGCTTTAATGTGGCAGCTAATGCCATGGTCTAGGTGACGTGGTGGTGCTGGGCCATAGGTTGGACTCGATGGCTCAAAGGTGTTTTCCAGCCCAGTTAATTCTGTGATTCTGCGGCTGAGCGGCGTATGGAAGATGCTGACGGGGGCGCCGCGGAGCCGGCAGGAGTCTTCCCGCGGGCGGAACCAAAGCGCGGCGTGGCGGCGGCGCGGCGGTGGCTGTCGGTGTAACACCGCCCGCCGTGTCCCCGGTGCGGCCGCGGCCCCGCCATGCTGCCGCTGCTGCTGCTCCGGGCCGCCGCCCCCACCGCCTGCCGCCGCGCCTCCGCCTCGGCATGGCTGCGGGGCGCCGCGCACCCCGCCTGCCGCCACCGGGCCGCTCTGGCCGCTGCCGCCGCGAGGCCCCGACAGGTTCTGTGTGGGGGCTGTGGGGACTGTGTGTGGGAACGGGGGAGTGTTCCCTCTCCCCGGGGAAAGGGCGGCGGCCTTGGCATTCGCGGTTTTGCCCGTAGGGGGGATTTTGAGGAGGAAAGCGAGGTGCTCCTCAGGGCGCACCGCCTCTGTTAGGCTCAGTTGAGAGCCCACCTGGAATGCTTTGTCCAGCTCTGGGGCCCCCATCGACCTGCTGGAGCGAGTCCAGAGGAGTCCACCAAAATGACTGGAGGCATGTAGCACCTCTCCTACGATGAAAAATTGGGAGAATTGCGTTTGTTCAGCCTGGAGGAGAGAAGGCTTCGGGATGACCTAACTGTGGCTTTCTAGTACCTGAAGGGAGCCTACAAGAAAGTCGTGTAGGGAAAACAGACTTTTTACAAGGGTGTGAAGTGCCAGAAAATGGGGAATGGATTATAACTGAGAGTAGGTATAACTAATGTAAAGGAAGCTATTTAGCTAATCTAAGATATTAGGAAAAAAAAATTCTTTTCCGTGAGGGTGGTGAGGCACTGGAATAGGTTGCCCAGAAAAGCTGTGGATACCCCAACCCTCAAGGTGTTTAAGGCTGGCCTGGGTGGAGCTTGGAGCAAACTGGTGGAGTGGAAGGTGTTCCTTTCCGCAACAGGGCTGTTGGGACTGGATGATCTTTAAGGCCCAGTTCAACCCAAGCCATTCTGTTATTCTGTGATCAAACATAGCTGTGATGATCATGGGTACCATAAATGACTCCCTGCAAAGCTGTGTGTAAATTGATTGCTGTCTCAATTAGCAGTAATGGGGTTGCAAATATTTAATGCTAATTTGGGATATTTACATGGGAAGTTATTAAAACAGGCAGCATATTAGTTGGAGTTTTTGGCATGCTTTGGAGTGTAACCTAGCTTTAATCCCTAGTTTGAAGTGCTGGGGATGGGTTCAGGGCAAGGAGAAGCTTTGTGTGAGTATATACACATATGTAAGTGTGGATGTGGATGGATAGGTGGATGTAAGGTATAGTACTGATGTTCCTTAGCCCTGTACTGGTTTCATCTTTCAGGTTACATCTTTTCAAGGTGTGGCTATTCGCAGCCTCAGCACATCCTCCCCTCATGATCACCCAGAACATGGAAGATTAGTTTATAAAGGAAATCTGGCAAAGGCAGTGTTGGGTATGTGACTTAAAGTGGTTTATATTGCCTTTTTTTGTTGTTGTAGTTTTAACAATATTTAGTAACTTTAAAATGGAACATTAAAAGTGAGTGTTCTCCTTTCCAAGTTTGCCAAAGTCTGGATCATACGTACATCAAAACAAACAAAGGTGGTAGTGGTGGTGCCTGGTTTCTATTTCTCTGCTTGGGTGTGCAGGGTGCTCTGGTAATCTCTGTAACCCCTCAGCCTTCCCTTGCAGTGCTTGGGGTGTCTTATCCAACCCAGTGAGCAACAAAGATGAGCTATAACTGGTGTTTGAATTCTGTGTGCTTGGAAGTGTTCCTGAAATGCTTTCCAGGCAGGCAGGTACTATGATCAAACACTCCATCTGTAATGAGACTTTGCAAATCTTTCTTTGGCCAGTTAATGTCACAAAGAGCTAGTGAAAAGTAAAGTCATTGGATGTTTTCTGATACACATTTTTGAAATGTGTCCTAACCTATTTATTTGTCACTGCATCTTGGGGTCCTGGTTTTCTTGGTGACTTAAGCACTGTGGGTGGTCCACAGCACTGGCTACTGTCTTTCAAGCCACATGCAGAATGGATGGGGAGTACTTGTTAATATTTAGTAACCCAGGCTTTATGCATGGTGGCCAAGCTGGCTTCTTTGTAATACACGCTGAATGTCAATTAGTTGTTGATGAAGAGAGAAATTCCCTGTCTGCCATCTCTTCAATGAGCACCATTACGTGTCCATGAATGGAGTCATGTCTCATTAGATATCAGTTTTTGTGCCTGTGAAGTAAAAACCTCATATGTGTGCATGACAGCTAATAGCTGACTGCATCAGAGAAATAGCGTCAGCTTTGATAAACCCAGCATGAAGGTACAAACAAATCAGAACAGTGGCAACAAGACAGGGTTGGGTTTTCAACAGTTTGTCCATGAGCTTAAAAAAGAAGGAAAGGGGTTTTCAGTAAGTTCATCAGTTCGAGTAATGGCATTGTTATGTGGTAGCAAAATATATATAATTGTAGAGAAGGTTTTGCTCATAAGTGTTAACTTTCATTTTCTTTGATTTCTTTTATGCAGGTGTGAAGTTTTTCTCTTACTCCACCAGCATATTCAACCTGTTCATGATGCCCTACATCATGCTGAAAAGTGGTATTGGAGTGGAAAGTCTGCTTGTCCAAGTTGCCTTTTATGGGTTGATCGGGATTTTTACATTTGTAACTCCGGTTACTTTGCATATCCTTACAAAAGGTTATGTGATCCGGCTCTATTATAAAGATGAAGTGGACACCTACACAGCCATTACCTACAATGCGGTCTTGGCAGAAAAAGTGACTGTTTTCCATCAGAAAGATGTAAAGATTCCAGACATCACCAAGATGTTTACAACATTTTATGCTAAAACAAAATCAATGCTTGTTAATCCTACGCTTTTCCCAAATCCTCAGGATTATAACCATCTCATGGGCTATGACAAATCCTCATTTTTTAAATTTGAGGATTTAGAGGAGGTAAAGGAAGCTGATGAAAGGAAATAATTTGAAGATAATATCAGTATCATTGTCCATAATGCAGTACTATATATGTGAAAGAATGTAAAAATCTATTACACTTGCTAAGTATCACATAGCTGGCGTTTTCCATATGTGTTTTGGAATGTATAAAAAGAGACACTTTTTAAAAAATATTACAAGCAGTGTGAAGATTCTTTAGTATTAATGACATAAAATGCAGTAAAAAAAAAAGGAGATACTTAGCCCTGTCTTTTGCTTGATTATTCTTGGTTTGATTTTTGTTGTTAGTTCTCCAAAGAACTGTAAAACACATGAGCTGTGTGGCAGTCTCGCCATCTCCATGTCAAAATAAGCCATTCATGATAGACAAGTCATCAACACTCATTACCTGTCAAGTATGTAGTTAAGATGTTAAGCCTTAAATATTAATTGTACTTAATCTGAAAATACTGGGATTTTGTCACTGCTGGTGATGGTATAAAGGGAGTGAATGTGGCTTTCCCTTCCCTTTGTGAGACCATCAGTAGCCAGGAGCAGTTTCTGGAAAGCAGACAGGTATTATTGTGAGTTCCTGCTACAACCTCCTCCCAAAGGAGAGAAGAATATGGGGAGAATGGCTGTGTATATATAGGGCAGGAAGTTCTGGCCAGTTAAAGCTACTCTCAGGTTTCTTAAACTAAAGTCCCATTCCAAGCAACCCTGTCCCCAAAGGTGGAGACCAAGAAGCCTTTCTTCTTGGGCATGGGAAAGCACCATGGCATAAAATTTGCTCTGTGAGCATCCCATTGACAAGAAATGCTGTATTTGAATCGACAAAGAAAATTCTAGCAGCTAATGGCTAAAATGCATTCTGTCAATTTTTATGTAAGGTGGGGAAGCAATTATGCCTTTAAAGAACATACCTCTTGATTTTAAGCACTGTGAAGAAAACCACCTTTCACTCAACTAAAAAGGGGATCCAGTCTTTTTGTGGTACTAAACTGGTTCATCTGCCTCAAGTGTGTAGAGGTTGGATTTAAATTTTTTAGCCCAAGGCACATAAACTGACAGATACTTGTTTTTGAAGAATGAAGTGCCTAAATATTTTGAGACATGAAAATTACTGAATTGAAAAAAAAAGCAAAATTAAAATTAATCCTTTTGTGTTAGCAGTACCCTTTGTAATAAGAAAATCTGATGCTTGCTGCTAGTCATCCTGATCCTGCAAATAAAAAAATTGTAGCTAACTTTCAAGCTGTTTCCTAAATTGTAGCTGAAAAGCTGTATTTAAAAGTCAAAATGTCTTCCAATACTATTATTTCAATTTCCTTTTGTAGGATGACACCACAGATGATACTAAACCAGGCTTTTGAATGTTCTTATTCTGACCTCAATATACTTACGGTTAGTAATTAAAAAGCAAATCGTCCTATCCCAATATTTTTGAGGCAGTTTTTTTGTATTGGCACAACTATAATTTTAAAAGCCTGATAGAGTCTCATTAAGCCAGTATCATTCCATGGGTAGGAAATTTTTCATAAAATTATACTGAACATTTGAGGTTCAAATTATATTGAACAAGCAGTTCTGGTCACCTGGTTGTGCTGCTTGTCCTCATTGAAATTACATTTTGCACCTAGTTATAAGTAATCTTTCCATGTCTGATGCATTCACTCCTTTTGGTGCTTGCATTGAAAATGGAATTGGCTTGATCTTCCTGTGACAAATTTGGGGAGAACAGGAAATAGAGTTTGCTGGAGAAGGTAAAGGAAACGCCCGCAAATTATTTATGTACTCCATAGGCAATATCAAAATCCTCATCTTTTTCTTCTGACTGCAAATAGTTTTCATTTCTAAATTTGAGATTTGAACAATTCAGAATTAAGCAGCAAGAGTAAGATATCTCCATGCCAGTGGCTATCTATGTCTTATATCTATGGACGATAAATATTATTTCTTCTGGTAGTGAAAAGCAAGTGAAGCTGGTAGGTGGCTTTCTGACACACAGATGATTAAAAATAATAATAAAGAATTCAGAATTCTACCAGAAGGTAGGTGATAATTCTGCTTGGGATGTAATTTCAGAAAATATATTTCATACTTCCAGTGTGCAACTTGAAAATAATGGGGTAGTTCTTTTATATTAGGAAAAGAGAAGACCAGACTTACTGAAGAGACTCTATTCCACCTGCTTCTGCTTTGTTAGCTGCTACACTTAGATTGTGTACTTGGAATTGTAGGACCATTTTGGTTGAAAAAGACCTCCAAGATCATTGACTCCAACCATTAACCCAGCACAGCCAAGTCCACCACTAAACCATGTCCTTAAGTGCCACATTTATGTATCTTTTAAATACCTTCTGGCATGAGGACTGGCACTTCCCCAGGGAGCCTGTGCCAATGCTTGACAGCCCTTTCAATGAAGAAGTCTTTCCTAATATCCAGGCTAAATGTGCCCTGGTGCAACTTGACGCTGTTTCCTCTTGTCCTATTGCTTATTACTGGGCAGAAGAGACAGATGCAGACCTTGCTGCAACCTGCTTTCAAGTTGTAGAGAGTGATAAGATCACCCCTGAGCCTCCTTTTCTCCAGACTGAGCAACCCCAGTTCCCCGAGCTGTTCCACCCAAGACATGTGCTCCAGACCCTTCAGCAGCTTCAATGCCCTTCTCTGGACACATTCAACACCTCAATGTCCTTTGTGTGGTGAGGGGCCCAAAAATGAACCAGGATTTGAGTACACTTTCACATGCGTGACTGGTTTGGATCCCTGGAATTGTTGAGAGCAGTTATTCACATTAGAATCAAAATAAAGGAAGGGAATTGTAATCCAAAAAGCCTTCAAGATGTGTTTCTTCTTTGCTCTGGGTTCTGAGCAGTCTGTCTTTATTTTTGCAGCTCATTGTGTGCATTTCCAGGTGGGAAGCTCTAAAATACTTGGTGTCCTTCTACAGTAGAAAATGTGTGTAAATCAGGACACGTCCTCTTGCTACTAAGAAATCCTGCAAGAGAATCAACTGTGGTGCAAGTGTTTCAATAAACAAATTACAACCAGGTAATTCCCAAAGTCTGTTAGCCCCATGTCTGTTTAACCACCCTATTAATTACATGAACTACTATTTTCTTCTAGTGTATTTTTCTTCAGTTTCATACACTTGGTGAAAACCAGTACTAAGTACAGAAGTATTACTGCCTGCTAACATTTTCCTCCCTGGAAGTTGTTGACATTTCTCTGGGTGTAGGTAACTTGTACATGACATGGAAGAAACGATTTATGAGATCTAGAGAATGTGCTTGTACATGTGGAGATTCTGAAGGAAATACTGATACAGGAGCCCAGTTTTCTGAAATAAGTGATTTACAAACTGTCTTATTTGCAGGGCAACACCTACAGTGAAGGCTGACAGATCCAGCAGCCTTTTCAGGACCAACCAATCACTTGTCCATAGCAGCTGGGCACGTCTTACCCTGGTCCCAGTTTCACTCAATCTGGTATGAAGAGCAGGAATGTATCAGTGTAACAGCAATAGTGTGGCCAGCAGGACTGGGGCAGTGATTGCCCCCCTTTACCTGGCACTGGTAAGGCCACACCTCATGTACTGTGTTCACTCTGGGCCCCTTTGATTCTGGGAGGACACTGAGGTGCTGGAGCATGTCCAGAGAAGAGCAATGAAGATGGTGAAGAGTCTAGAGGGTAAGTCCTGTGAGGAGCAGCTGAAGGAGCTGGGATTGTTTAGGCTGGAGAAAAGGAGGCTCAGGGGAACCTTATCTGTGAGGAGGTTGTAGCCAGATGGGGGTCACTGATCTCCCAGGCAGCCAGCGACAAGATGAGAGGAAATGGCCTCAAGCTGTGCCAGGGGAGGTTCAGGTTGGACATCAGGTGGAATTTCTTGATAGAAGGGGTGATTAGACATTGGAACAGGCTGCCCAGGGAAGTGCTGGAGTCACTGTCCCTGGAGGTGTTCAAGGAAAGACTGGACATGGCACTCAGTGCCCTGGTCTAGTTGATACAGTGGTGTTTGGCCATAGCTTGGACTCAGTGATTTCAGAGGTCTTTTCCAACCTTGTTAATTCTGTGATTCTGTATGAAATTACTGAAGCCTTCTTCCTAGACACATTCTTCCTATCCCCTTCCAGCCTTAAAAGCTTCCACGAAAGGTCATAGATGACTGGTTTTTTTTCTTTTTACTCTTTGAAGAACAGTCAGGATATGTGCAAATTTTTATTTTCAGTCTTTGACTACATGCTATTTTCTTCCTAGTGACCCTCTTGCTTTCTCAAGTTTTTGGCTTTGTCCACATTATTATTCATTAGTCCCTATCTGTTCTTAATTATAAAGTACAAAGCTGCTTGTCATTCTTTAAAGTTATTTTTTAAATTAAATTATCCCACAACCCTCATCCTTTTCTTGCAAATGTAAAAATTTTTGATGAGAAAATTATCCCTCTTTGATACTTCAAAGAGAAATCTTTAAAGCTCTGAGGTACTTCACACTCTTAACCACACTCCAGAATTAAAAGGTAACTAATGTGACTGGAGCTTGCTTTATTACAAACCAAAGCCGTCACATTGGCACAGATGAATTAAATCCGTAAATTTTTGCATGGTACCATGAGGGCTTAATTTAGGTGATGGAAACTTCATGGAAAGCTCTTCGTGCTGTAAAAATTAAGAGCAGATGTGAATTATTACAACTGCTCAGTATAACTTAAGAGGGTGGAAACTTGGTGAACCGCTGTAATTTGGTTGCTCTGTAGTTCTGTGGCCATACCACAAATTTCTTCATGCCTCATACCATGGATTTCTTCATTCCCCCATGTACAGCATAGCCGGCTGCAGCCTGCATGAGAAATGGGACAAGTGTGCTTAGCTATGAGTTGGATCCATTATAATAAGATTATCCCAGAGCTACACAGATCTCAGCAAGCAGCTATTTTAAGCAAGGAATAACAGAGAACAAGAGCAGACAGCCACAAAATATGTCCAGCTGTCTCCCTTTCTAGAATTCCAGGGTAGACAGTGTTGCTGTGCTGTGGTTACTGTGAGCCTCAGGTAGGACACATCCCTTTCTTATCCCTTCATCCTCTGCTTTCTCTTCTTTTTGACAAATTTAATAGTTTAATGAATACTTTAGAATACAACTGTAAGCTTTAGTCCTAAACTTGGCTTGCAAAGAATAAACCATAAAGCTACTGGCAAGAGGCAGGGAGTTACATCCAACATAATTGTTTGCACAGGAAAGCTATACCACCTGGTATGTATTTGCTATATTTTAATAGTCTCCAGTGGTTTAATGTCATATATTCAAATCAAACCACTAAGCCAAAGTTCATACAGTATTTAACAAAACATAGAGTAATGCACAGCCTTTTTTCTATGTTTCAAAACTCCTTGGTTTCTTACTCAAATGCTACCAACTCACCACTGGATATGTGCCAGTGCACTGTCCTTGGTTTGCACTCCCATGGCATGCTCAAGCACTTCATCAGTTGCCTGTAAAGGAAATGAATCCTCTACCTCTTTATTGTATCCCTGGGCATGACTTTCAACTTCCACTATAAACATTGTCAAAGATTGGGTGAGGGGATTTGAGAAGAGTCTGCAGTTTTCTATTCATGCCGATTGTTGAGTGTGTTTTTATTTTGTGAATGCAGTCTTATGCCTTATATAGAGCCTCTATATGTTATAGTGCCTTCAGCATCAAGCCTAAGCCCAGAATCAGAAGGAATAAATGTCTGCTTCCAGGTACAAAACAATCTACTTGAAAAACTCACAAATGGTCCTGCAAGGAAAATTATTATTGCCTCTTTATTTAATAAATGTGGTTAACATCTTAGAAGGGTTTATCATTAAAGCGAAATTTTGTTACATGTCAAAAGTTATGACATAATCTTTAATTCTGCCTGACTAACACTTTGAAATGGAGTACTTTCCCCTGCTATACTGGTGTACTGTTATTTATTTTTCTGTGATGGGATATTATGATCACGTATATTATAAACTATATATATGAGCATGTCTACCTTCCTCTTTTCTGAGGGAGATTTTACTGACAGATTTAGACTTCTCGTGGTCAATGTACTCACATGCAGCCAACAATCCAAATACAAAGTGATTATTTTGAAAAACTTAGTTGCAAGTAAGTTAAGCACTTTTTGGATCCATTGAGAAAGAAGATAAAAATATCATGAATTATTTTTAGGATTTTAACCATAAATCAGTGAGGAAACTTGGAATAAACTTCTATTCTCAGCATCTCAGATGTAAAAAAATTAAAAGTCATAGGTATGAAGTTCTAAATTCTTTAGACTTGAATTTATGTACTGTTAATGGGATATGAAAGCTGGTTCCTACTGAATACACTTGCAAAGCATTTCGGAATAAATGAAGTATTTCACTGACAAAACCTCAGTGAAGTAACATTGTGTACCTCTTTCCACTTCTCTTTCTTTTTCACCTTTCTTCTGGATAGGAATATATAAGCAAAAGATTATTGTAAAGGAAGAGGATTTAGTAAAATTATAGAACTTTATAATCTACAGTGATCCTCATACTGACTTAAAAGGAACAGAACAGACTCCTCACACCATTAGTGCACTAGTTTGGGACTTTAGTAGTCATCACAAAAGATCACCTCTATGAATAGCATCAATGTTGGCATGAAAAACCACAAGCATTTAAAATGGAATTTGCTGGAAATACTTAAAAATAATTTAGGTTATTTTGATATAATGACAGTTTGAGCAAACACACCGGTCAATGTTGTAGGCTTTATAATCATGGTGAAAAAGATTATTTTAGCTGTGATACCAGAGTATTATTGTTCCTGCTTTCCCATTTAGCCAGCCAGATCCTTTTAAACTGAGCTTTCTTACACTGACTTTTTAAAGCATTGGAATAGTCCTGACCTGTGCAATAAAAGTACAGTAAGGAAGGAGCAGGAGGTTTTTGCATGTGTCTGTCCGAGCCACCAGGGGGGACTCATTCCTCATCTATAACTTTTCTGCAGCAAGTATCTATAAAAAACACCTATGCTTGAACCAGGTCTAGAAAGACAATTCAGCAGAGAGTTTGTCTTCGTTTATATTAAGAGAGTTTTATGTAAAATCTTGCCAATCTGCAGTGCTCTTTCCACTCTGCCCATGAGTGCATCAGCCACCCAACACTTTGAGCAGCAGCAAGTCTGGCCACAGAGGGCCAGGCGTTCAGCTGGGAAATCTTGTATATCAGTGGGGTACGGTCAGTGCCACCTCCTGCCCGCTTCACACTGACCTGGGACTTGTCCTAAACCTATTGGAGCCACAGAAGACTCAGCAGAGAGCCTGGCTTGGCTTCTCACAGATTAAACTCCTTCACACCACTGGTCATGGCTTTGTGGTTGAAAGGAATATTTTTTTTGCTGTACGTGCAAAAGGTAGCTCTTCTTTAGTTGTTGCTTCATTGCTCCTTTGTGACTGTCTCACTGCTCCATTTCTTTTTGCCAACTATTACAGCCTGATTTATTTCAATTTCACTGCATGTCTTACAAAATTTTAAGCAAAATTTGTCCACCTTGAAACAGAACTGTGTTATTGCTATGATCTCAAAGAGCTTATATGTTTTATAGCATCCTGTTAAACAGCAGCAAAAATCTGTGTGTGATGTATGTACTCTGGAAATCTGTCAGGAAAGTTATATAATTTTGAATTCCCACCTAAAAGCCAAATACTGTAAATTTCTTAAAATTTTGAACTCTGTCAGGCCAGTGGTCTTTTCCTGTGGTCTATAGAAAGATTTGGAAATACTGAAGAGAATTCTTTAGCTGCATTAAATTTTAATTTTTTTATCTTATTTTGTGAATTATTACAGTAGCTCATTAGTTGGTACTTTCAGGCACCTTTAATTCAATTTTCACTTTCCTTAATTAATCTAGAAGCTACCCCCATCTCTGGGCACAATCAGTCATGGTTTTTTTGCACATCATTATTCCTAAATTATCTTTTGTGTTACATGTTCAGACTTCTGAAAAACAATTTCTTAATCTTCTGCTACTTTACCTTTCTAATATGTAAAATATTAACCTAATATGCACAGAATTTGTGAGAATAAAGGCTTTTAGGCATTGTGATGGGGAATGGAGAGAGTCAGAACAATTGATTAAGGTATATGTGTTGTAATTTTTACTGTTTCCCACTTAGCGGGAAACAAACTCAAATACCTATTTCATGTGTTGCTTCTTTTCTTAAAAAAATAAATACAGTTTCTGATCTAAGAGAAGTCAGCAGATATATACACAAACCAAGAAGGTAACTTGTGAGAAAATGATTTGCTTCATTTCTGTAAGTCATTCTTCCTTTAAATTCAGTAGATTTCCATATTTTATTATAGCAAAAGAAAAAGAATTAGTTGTATTTCCTGTCAGTTAGAGGGAGTTGTGCTTTCCTGAATGAGTTATTATGCTTAATTTGATCTGTTCCTGTAGTTGGGACTAGGTGGGGCTAGCTGTTAGCACTGCTGGGTTTGTGCAGTAAGAGCTGAACCTGTTTAGTCCACAGGATTGATATAGCTGACACAGGAAAATGCGTTATTTTTTGTGTAATTCACTAATGGACAGAAATAATTATGTGTATCTAATAGCAAAAGTGCTTTAAGAGGTTTTTGTTTTGGTGTTACAAACTTGGGTATCAAGATCTGTGACCTGGAGTGTTTTCAGCAACACAGGGTAAAATGAGGTTGTAAGGTACCTTCAGTTGTGACAGATTCTGTGCTCTTACAGAAACATGCCAGTAAAACTGGACAGCTTTTGCCAGTCATTGACTCACTTTTAGTGTCCCCTGTGCGTGGCTCTGTGCTCTGGGCAAACCACACAGTGCTGCTTCTCCAGCAGAGACTGTGGAGAAGTCTGGGAGAAGGCGGCAGAGAGACTCTGGGAGTCAGATATGGGAATTATCAGTTGTAATTGCATCAATTTTTGAATTTGTTCCCACTAAGTGTAACTGTGATAGATACAGCTTTGAAGGTGGTGTCTGGCATCATGCAGGACAAGAGAGGTTCTACCCAGTAATGTCAGATGGTTGCATTCAGCTCCATTTGTAATACATCATCTAATTACATTCCTCCAGATTTCTGGCATATTCTTAAAGCACGGTGAGCTTTGTAAGAAATCTATTATGAAAACCAGTGAGAGGTACTGACTACCATAAAAATAAAAGAATGGACTTATTTTTCATCAGTTACATATTTTTCTCTTCTTTAATATGTGCAGGAAACTCTGTGTTTGAAATGATGCCTTTAAAAATCTTACACCTGATGAGTCAACTAAACTTGCTCTTTACGTGCTTCTGGTAGTCATAGTGTCATTTCACTTCCTCATTTCATATAGTTTTCTCTTTCATTTTTCACTCCTGGTTTGAGCTGCATTGTCTGGGTAAAATGTAACAACAAAAGCAGGAATTACTCTTCTCAACAAAATTTAGTGTGATGATAACTGGCCGTGTTGCAATAGGATTAACAAAGGTTGCAAAGAATTTGATAAATAACAGAACTTTCCCTGAAGACATGTGACTGATGATGACTGTGCTGAATTTTCTTCCTCTTTCTCCCAAACGAAGTTTTATACCATTGAACACCAAGCAAAAAAAAAAATTAACCATGTTTGGACTCTTTTTTTGCATTTTATTCACCCCTGGAGTCAGTGAATTCATTTGTATGTCACCAGATCTTGAAATGTCCTATGCTTTTTGTGGTAAGTAAAAAATAGGTAATTCTTCTCTTAATTATGCATGATAATTACTGTAGTCTGAGGTATTGTGAATTTTCTTTCAAATTTGTTTCTTTGAGGAATATAGAAAAATAAAAAGTATATTTCTGTTACTAATCACTCTGTTATAAGAATTTTATTTCATAGACACAAATCTTACTACAATGCTGATTCCAGCAGCTAGGAGAGAGAGAATTTTATTCTCATATAGGCATGTTTTCGTTCTGGAAATGTTAGAAGATAATGGATTTAAACTTGTTTCAACAGTACTCTCTTGTATAAATTATGCCTATTGAGTTAACCAGTATGTTACAATGAAAAGCTTGAATTATGTAGAAAAAAAGAAAGAATGTGACATTCTGTCAAGCTGGGGTACCAATCAGGCTCTGAGACAGCATAGTGTGTCCCTTCTGGCCATGTCTGTGTCATGGGTTGATATTTTGTGTATTTTAAAAATGCAAGGAAGGTCACTCACATAGCAAATCTACTCAAAAGTTCATTTACATTATCCTGGAAAATATGCTGGTGCATGAAAAACATTTTTAGCTGTTGTCAGCATGATTAGCATAAGTGGGGATATTTTCAGTAGAAGACCATTTAGTTTAGTGCTCATGAAAAGTTTGTGTATCTTCAAAAGAGAAATAATGGTTCTTTTGTCTCTTGTCTTTTTTGTGCAAAATATCATCAACCAAAAATTGACTTCTCTTTTTACTTAAAGAAATATGATACTGGTTTTGTCCTCTAAATCTAAAAATAATTAATAATACAATTTAAAATACATATTTAATATTTACCACATATATGGACTATTTGATATCATATACCTTATATTAAATACATTTAAAAATATGTATGTGGGTTTTGTGTGTATAACTGCATATTCTTATTATTTTTATGGAGAAGCCTGTTCACACTATCAATGTGAAATGCTTTTTTTCTGTAGATTCTACAGCTCATGCTTTCATGTTTAATCTGACACCTTGCAGCACGATGAACAAATCTGTCTGGAAGGCTGCTCTTACCTGGATTCCAAGTGAGTCTCTCTTAACCAGGCAAATATATTCTGGAAATGCTAAAAATTAAATACAACTGAAAAACTGACACTTCATTCTAAATGCCCAGTGATTCTGGAAATTGCTTTCTGGGATTAAAAATGGAATGGATAAACTACAGCAATGGACAGAAATGATGATTTGTGAAAATGCATTTGAGTTTTACTTGGAGCAGTTACCAGAGCCCTGCATACAGACTGTCACTGTACATGCAAATCTGTGACAGTTTAGGTCTATGTGCATTTTGATCTTCTGGCCTGGAGAAGATCCAAGCCTTTTAAAGGAAAGAGAGTATCATCAGGCCATCTAAATATGGCAGGACTTGTATGAAGAATATGCATGTTCCAGAAGCTGGAAATGGTACTGGATTTTGTGTGCAAACCTAACTATGGTCTTCAAACCCAGCTTAAATCCATCAAGCTCAGCTAATGAAATGTTTAGGACCTGGCTGTATCATAACATATCATACTTCTGCAGTAGGTTTGCTTCCCTAGAAAGACATCTTTTTGATGCATTCATTATTGTTTGCAACACCTGCTTCAAATGAAGGTCTTCTTTTGAGCACTTGTTTAGGTTAGCTGTGGAGCTGAGTGAACTATCTTTTCTTTACTGAAGAAATTAAACCAGACTTTGAAATTGTTCTCCCAAATACTTTTTAAGACTAATTTTTGTTGTGATTGTTGTTAAAAACAAAAATAGCTTCTTTTTCTTTTTTTTTTTTCTGGAAGTAGCAGTTTTCAAGATATATACCTTTTTAGTTTTGGGGGAGTCTTACAAAAATACAGTATTTTGGAAAAATCTAGGTTTTATCTAAATGACATGTCTCCATATATGCTTTTCCTCCCCACCAGTTACCATTTTCTTACTTGCAATGTTTTAACTAGGAAGTGACATCCACTTTTTGAAGGTTGTCTTCAATGTCTGGTATGATGGTGCCAAAGCACTCTTCTGGAAAGAACTCCTCTGCAGCGGAGCTGATGATGAATACTCAGTGTGCGGAACACTGAAAGGAGGTTGGTGTGAAAATACATGGTGCAACCAACCTATGCAAACAGATTTTTATCTCCACAATCTAGACCTTGCTTGGCAGGAAGCAGACCTCAGAGCAGGCAATTCTCCAGTGCCAGAACCCCACTGAAGTAGAAAATGTCCAAAATCTATATTTTAACTTCCTTGTACTGCAATTTCCATCTACATAAATGAGGACTACTAATATCCTTCATCTCATTATGACTCTTATTGTAAACGTCTCTAAAATGAGATGGAAAGATTGCACTTGACTGGACTGAACAGGAAACTTGAGAGGTGATGTGGGCACTACTAATATCCAGAACAAGGTTTATTTAGATATGTGTCTGGACATGTTTTTTAAGAGATTTTCTACACCCAGGTATGGTGCTGTTATTTTGTTGTTGTTGTTGTTTTTCTTTCTTTCTTTTCTTTTTTTTTTATGGAGTCGAGTCAATCCCTTGGCAGGGGCTAAGAAGTATTAAAATGACACAGGCCCAGATTCAGAGAATTCAAGCAGACTAAAGGCCAAAAAAGACCTGCAAGGAGGTCAAAATACAGTCTGTTTTCTTTTCTCTAAAAATCATTATCAGCTCACTTCATTTACCATTCAAGTGAACTGCTATTACAAGTTAAACTACTGGATTTATCACAGTAGGATGTGTTTGGAGGAGATGGTGCTGGAGCACTGTGGTTAATTTCTATTTTCTAACGAGGTTTCAACAAGTAGCCAGAGATCTGAGAGAAGAACCAGGTGAGGGCTTTATCAGTGAAAGAGTAAAGGACATTGGCAACTGCTGCTGAGAGATATGCCATATTGCTTTGAAGTTATTTAGGCAGTCTGATTGATGGCTTTATGGTTAAGTAACTTTTTGTATTATAATTATCTCTGTTTTTCAGAAACACTTATATCAGCATTTGACATTAAAGGCTCAAGAATAAAGTTTCCAAAGGTACTTTTCAATGTTTCGTATAAAGAAATAATAATAGTAAAATCAAATACTTACAGGTATATTTTTTTCTGAAGAGAGATGTTCACCCAAACTGTAGAAAACAGAAATGTCAGAAAGCTTTCTTATAATAGAAGTGATGACACTAAAATGGTAGCATCTCTGAAATGCTAGCTGTTCTAAGGTTATATTCCTTTATCATTCCTCCTTTATTTTATAAAAGAAAAGACCCAAGTAATCAATTAATGTCACCTTAATTATTTCAATTTGTTTGGTAAATTATTCTCTTTCCTTTTCACTGTTTGAGTAGATCCATTCATATTCCTTCTGCCCACTTCATTCTTTATTTTACATTCTCTTCATGTGCTGCTCTCTTACTCCATGGAACCATTTTCAAAGATTTGAAGAGGGATAACAATCTCCAAAAAGTAAAAGCAATGCTCCACTGTTAAACACAGGGGCAGCACCAGTCCTCAGGTTAAGCCATTCTCTTCCAGCTGACTCATCAGTTGTCTGAGCTTTTCCAAGGCCCTTATCATCCCCATTAATCCCTAAAAATGTCACTAAAGAGTTCCTATTGGTCCAAAATCTCCACCATCCCCCTTAACTCCTGGGCATCCAACAGTGTTGGACTCCATCCAGTCCAACACCTCTTGTAGCCCCAGAGCTGGTAATGGACAGGAACATCCTCTGCCATCAGCTGTCCTCCTATAGATGAGAAACTTATGGTAGACCTGACACTCCCTGATGGGACTTTGCTAGACCAGGAAATGCTGTTCCTGAGTACTCTGGCCATGAGAAGAAAGTTGAACACTTTTATTTTCATGCACTCATGTACTTGACTTCACCCATGAAAACAGTCCCTGATGGGAATCTGTCTTTTCCAATTCTATCAGAAGTCACCAGAACCATTCCAAGAAGCCACTTAGACAAGAGCGGGTGGTATTGTGCACTAATTGTCTTTTTTTCTTTTGTGTTTGTTTTAGGGCTATTATAGTGTTGTTGTGCAAGGATTCTCTGATGATTCTGAGAATAATATGCTCATATGCTTGAATTTTACCATGATTGTAAAACAAGATGCTTTCTGAGTGCCACAAACTTCTCAAATAATTCCAGAACATGGAGGTCACTTCTGTGAGAAACTGGAATCCAAGCTGTGAAGTAATATGCACACTGAATTTCCTGAGGCAGAATACATCATGTGCTGTCTGGGAAGCTATATGATGTATAGTCTTACTCATTTGTAGCACAGCCATAATCAGTTGCTCAGCCAATGTGCACAAAATCTCTGGAGTCAGACATCCTGATTAATCCACGGAATTACCCTGACTGGATGTCAGACAGGTCCTACATTTTGGTGCTATGCCTTGAGTTACAATAATGTTGAGTCCTTCAGGCTGAGATAAAGTAATCAAGAAGTTCTGAAGTGCAAGAATCAGAAGTTCATAAGTATTCAATTTAAAATAACACAGCAATTGAATTTGGGAACCCTGGTGTGAGGTGGTGGGGGGGCAGGGGGTTTGGTTTGTTTGGGTTTTTTTTTCCTTTTTTGTAACAATAAAACTTGTTTGTAAAATCAATTTAAGAGATGTTTTTTATTCTCCTATTATTTTCTGATGTTTCATTTTGTTCTGCTCTATCTACACCAAGCTGAAAGAGAGGAGTAATTATTTGTTACATGGTAGTAGCTGATGTGGATAAAATCCAAAGTGGAACATGTTTCCAGTTACACTGATACGGTACAGCTGAATTTAGCCATCCAGAGCTGCAACTGCAATCCCTCAGAATGTTTTTAGCTCTTGCTCAGAGTCTGAGGGGCAGAGACTACACAAGCTGTGTCCTTCAGAAGGAGGAGGATGGTGTCACCCAACAGGCTGATCTATTAAAGCATTTCTAAAGTTTTCCTGTAGCTTTTGTCCCTTGGGCAGCCAACACTGCGTACCCACCTGCCCTCTTTGTTGCTCCTCTGCACCCAAGACCTTCAGTAAGACTTTGGTGGAGTATGAGATTTGATCCTTAGGAAAAGTGCTATCCTGTTTTCATCCTCAGCCCCCAGACAGCAGGGCTAGTGAACTTAGTGAGTTCAGAGACTTTTCTCCAACTAACAGGACACAGTTGAAGCTGCACTTTGTGCTGGCTAGTTTGTGCTGTGTCTAGCAGCAGATTGCTTCCAAATGCCTGGAAAAAAATTACAAGCCAGAACAAACAAACCCTCTTTCAGACTGCTAAATACCAAGCATGCAAATTAGAAGTGAAGCTTTTAATCTCCCTTTACACATAAAGAAAGATGTTTTTCAAACTTGGTATCAGAAAGCTCAAGGAAAAACCCAGTACCTAAGTTTGTAGATACTCCATTTAAAACTTGGATTTAAGCATAGCTAGTTTGGCTAAATAAAGCAAAACCATTAAGAAATAATAAAAACAGAAGTAGAACTGTATAATGACTGGAGATAAGAAACCATGATTACATCTAAGTGATGGTGGCAAAGCATCTGTGCTTTTATTCAATCCACACACCATTCCAGGAGTGGTCCAAGATGGAGTATCACAGCATGTTCTGCTCATGTTTGAGCTGATTTACCACAGTTGTGATGAATTTACTCCTAACCTGAAATATCAGTCAAAGAGCAGTCTGAGAGCATGATAAGCAATACCTACCTTTCTTCTTCTGTTTTGCTTCTTTCAAGTACTGTCTGTTTCAAATTACTGACCTATGGAACAGTCTTATCTTGTGATGTCCCTGTGTATACATTTCACAGCATCCAGCAACCACAAATCTCAAAACCATCTTCGCTGACAGGGTGTCCTGACATTTTCACTGGTCTGAATTATTTGGGTGTTAGAAGAAATACTTTTTTTATTAAGCAGCAAGTAACACAAGTAGGAGAGATTAATACTCCTGGAGATCAAAGACATTCATGTGCTCTATTTTACATAAGCATGTTTTAATGCTTTATGGATGTGACAGAAAATTTACAGGACATGTAAAGGTATACATAGAATTTCTGTCTCTGAATAGAGACATTTACAGATAAACATATGCACTCACTATCTTGCCTTGCAGACTTTTACAATATAGACCTTCAGCTGAAGGGTTAAAATTGTACATGCCAGCAGAAAGGACTGCAAGGCAGAGTGCAGGGGCCATGCTTTACAAAGCAAAGACTTTTCAAAGGCCTCAAGCTTTCTCCTTCTATAACTGGAAATTTCCACTTATTCAAGTGCTGGTGACTGCCACACCACGTTCTCCCCTGGACAAGAGGATATAGATTTAGTAAGGTGTCAGATCATGCAAAAAACTTACCCTGAAACTGTTGTAAAACTGTAGGGTGAAGGGCTGAGCTGAAGGCAGAGCTTTGCTTTTCATGTCTGGTTCCTGGGACAGAGCTCTTAAAAAGCTTTCCTTGCTTCCTTCTGCTGTTGTCCAGAGCTGACAACAGTTAATACTTATTTCCTTTCCAAACTTCCATGAGCCCTTATTCAGGGCTCCACAGCAAAGAGGAGTTCACTCAGGATGAAGTGAGCTACTTGGGCTTGGTAAAGACTAATCAGAATGTTTCCCGTTTCTTCACTTTACTGGTTCAGTAAACTTCGATCCATTTTTTGCTTCTTAATTTTCTGCTTCTGTCTAGAGTTGGAACGGTGTGAATACTGTGAAATAGAACATCAATGAAGAATTTATTTCTTAAAATATTCTGTGAGAGCTACCTGCCCTGAGATCCTTGTATTTTGCCAGGAGTTCCAGTGGATGGTGCAAAGCCTCCTCCTGTGCAAACAAAAGTAAATCAAGGAAGGTTTTATGTTTGGCATATTTACATAAAATTGTTATCTAAAGCCTTCACAAATACCCCTTTTTCTCTCCCTCATTACTGTTGTTTTTAAGAGGCTGTCAGGATTTTCTGCAGATGGGAAAATGGCTTTCCTTCACCCCCTCACCCTCTGTTGCCAAATATGTAATTATGAGAAGAAGCAGTTCCTGTACAATGTGGTTTCCAATAAGAGTGCACACTTTTTGAGCTGTGTATAAAAGCCATAAAGTATTCATGATTTCAAGTAAGTGAAGGCCTGCTGACCACAATAACATGTACATTTGCTGGCTGAAATTGTATCATTTGAGATGGTTGCACAAAGGTAATTCCATGTAATTCAGGTATTACAGTAGCATCTCTTGTGTCCAGGGAAACAGTTCCTTTGGTCACCACTTAGCTTGGATGGCACAAAGCACACACACTCGAGCAGAACAAATAAACAAAACCCCTGCAGCAAGGAGTCGGATTTAATGATGCAGGACATGCGTCCTGATCTGTCTTACAGGCATCAAAAAGAACCATAGCAGCCTTAGTCCCTTCTGCACAACACTTTTTCTTGGTGGAAAATGCTAGCAATTGCCTTGGAAGGGTCTGTGTAGCACATTTTGCTGAACTACTTCAGCTCCTTCGTTCTGCCCGTGAGTCCCTGCCGGTACGAATGAGTTCAGGGGCAGCAGATGGGGCAGTGACATTTCTAATGGGAAGAGATAGAAGGGAGGGGGCTCCTGCCTGCAGAGCTTAGGGGAGAGAGGAAAGGAGAAAGGAAATTTGGAAAGTCTTTTTGCTGGCAGTAGGAATTACTGGATTTTGGAAATCTTGGATAATAGCCACTGTGCACACGTACTTGCCTTGTGGATCCCAGGCATCTTTGTAGATCCCTTGGCCGCAGTAGATGGGTGTGTCCATAACCTCTTTTCTTCGAGATACATTTTACTACTGGCAAAAAGAAAAATATATGTAAATAAAATACATATATTTAATATATATGCATATATATATATGCATACATATATTTGGCCAGGTATCACAGCTTCCCAAAGATTCTGTATGGGAAGAAAAAAAACTCCCACAACATATTTTTCATTGAGCTTTAGCTTAAATGGCTGTCTTAGCGACGAGTACTGTGTTTGTAAATTCAAAGTTCTTGCTAAAATAATTTCTTGCTGACATAACTAAAAGCAAAACTTTTAATAGCGAGCCTGGCTGCTTGTTCACAGGAGGGAACAGTCACACATTTTAAGTACTAATATTCCTGTCTCCCCATTTCCCTGTGCTGCACAAAACCTTTGAGAACTACAGAGTAGATTATACTTTTTTCCTTAACTTGTAACTCCTGCCAACTGCACACATCCACTGAGTATTTTTTTCTCTGAGAGGTTTGGCATCTCTACTGAAGAAGTACCTCCATACTGATTATGAAGTTGGTTTAGTTCTTAAATACATTCTGTTCAGTCACATTCCGTTTTCACTATATTACCCATGATTTTTGTATTTTTAGCACAGCAGTGCAGTTTAACAATTTCAGTAATACAAATGAAAAAAATAATAAATAAATGCCATAGAAAAAATAAAGATAAACACAGAAAACAAAATAATAGCTTCAGTCTTCTGAAAGTAGTAGAACTGAAATATCAGTCCTTCACTTACAAGATGCCTAAAGGAAGAAACAATAAAAAACATAGTGCATATGAGAGTGAGCAAATGTTCACTATGACTCTGAATTAATTTGACCCTGTTTTAGAATGACATGACTTTATTTCACATCTGAATATCAGTAGAACAGACTGGTAGTTATCTTTCCTAATCATATATCACACTGCAGTGATGTGCTACATGTCAGTGGATATTGCATGTAGTGGAATTTTCCCACTATCTTTAAAGCATTAAAGTTGCTTTCATTTCATTTCATTTCATTTCATTTAAAGCACTAAAGTTGCTTTGAAACAGATGTAATGTAGACAGAACAATGAACATCATTAATGTAAGTTTCACAGATGACTGTCAGAAAACAGACTGTCAGCAGGAGTGTTCCTTTCTGATTCTCCAAGCTACATTCCAATGATTTTGACTGCTAATTGTACTGTTTCTCTAACCTGTGAAAGTTTGGGTGATTTTAATATTCTAATTAAGAAGGAAAGAGGATCTTAAAAAAAAAAAAAAGAAATTTAAAGATTATTCTATTCTATAATACTCTAATTCTAATATTCTATTATTGTTCTACTATCTAGAATTATCTAAAATATTAAGACAAAAAAACATTATTGTCAGATGAGTAGTAGGGAAAAAAAGTGGTTGTGGAAAAGAAATTATTTTGATTACTGCAGAATGTTGTGTATTTATTTTGACCAAATAGCTTTAAAAATAGGAGGCTTCAATTCCTTTAAATTTGAGACACATCAGCAAATAAGAAATACTTTTCTGCTTTTTTTTTTTGACAAATAGTTATTATTCAAGCAAAGATCATTGTGCCACAAAATCACTGTGATTTTGCTGATAAGACAGGACTCAAGCTTTGATGACTGTACTCATGTTAGTACTTACCTGACAACCTGAGTTGTCCTTTTGGGTACAGCCCACTTGTAAATGCCTTTATATGCCTTTTTCTGGAATTGATGAGCAAAGAGCAACATTACAGTTTTGCAAAGAGTACAACAGGAAGCAAGTTGTCAGGGGGAGCAGATCAAACCATGTATTTTAACTTTGTAAATTATAATTTTTTTTTATTACTTCTGGTTTTACAAAAAGTAAATGCTCCAGAAAATAGAAAAACTTGACAGACTGATATGCCTCCTCCGTATGCACCTTTAGATATGGATAGAGTAACCAAAATTTAGAGTAAAATAGTTCAGTTGGGAGGGACCTCAGTGCTCACCTAATGCAACTATCTGATCACTTAAGTGTGGATCAAAATCTAAAGCATATTTTAATGGCATTCTGGACCTGATGTGCCAACTTCTGATAAACTCTACTAGAGGTGTCCAAATCTCCTTGAAGCTCCAAGATGGACATATTCAGCAATATATAATTTTATTTATCCCAATCTTAGTGCAGTCATAATGCAAACTATTTTATTTAAGTGTAGATAGTTCTGTGATAAAATAAAGAAGTGGTATTTCCTTCCAGATTGGTATTGGTTCTACAGCAAATATTTTGTACAAAAGTTACTTTGTTCAGGAGGCCAAGCCCAAATGTCTGTGAGCAGAGTGGGGAGCAACACAGGAGGAAGTGTCTCCTTTTGGCCTTGCTGGAGAAACAACACTCTGCAGAGTCCACAGTCACTGTCACTGCTGTGCTGGGAGTGGAAACACGACTGCTTGCTGTTTTACCATTGCTTCTTTGACAGGTACCATCAATTGCTTTGGTAATCCACTTCTTCACCCCAAAATCACAGTGTTCTGGGAGAAAATACAAAATAAAATTATAAATATAATTTCAGTTTTGAAAATATAGAAGTAAATAAGGAAAAAAGTATATGTGGGATAAACAGTTACCTGAAATATACGTTCAAATGCGAAGTGTTTGAAATATTGATCAACAAACACTGCCATATCCATGTCAAGCATTAATATTAGGTTTATTTGAAGGAGATGATTTTTTTCAAACATTCTGTCAATACAAGGATGACTAAGACACATAATTCTGTGACAAGTGCTAAAATTCTCCATAAGCTCGAGGTGTTCAGCAATTACAATTATGACAATCAGGTTTCCTAGCACTTGGATTGCAGTGGTGCCTCCTGTGAGCAGCTTGTAATCAGGACTGTTGCTTCCCTGCTGCATACCATATAAATATTTATGAAATTAGTAAAATAATATTTTAAGGGTTCTTTGAAATGTGAATCATAGCCAGATCCAGAGCACCTACTAAACATCTAACACCAAGAGGGTGACCTGGAATCCCTTAATTCTACAGGAAAGATTGCTTGACATCTCCAAAGAGCAACCCACAAATCCTACACAATGGGGGGCTGGTTCTGTGCCATGCAAGATAACTTTCTGCAGAGCATGGCAGACTGAAATAATCCTTATTTTCCAAGGCAGTTTCCACTGTAATTTGTATTTTAAGGAATTAACAGTCTGAAAAGCACACAGCATGGCACAGTAGAGCATATGACATAACCTAAGGATTTTGCTAAGATAGAAACAGAGACAGATTCCTAACTCTGATGGGTCTTGACCATATGCATTCTTTGGATGTTTAAACTGATGTCATGGGTGCTTGCCATAAAATTCTGCCTTTTTTTGCAATGGTCTAGCATGTTTCCAAGGGATATCACAATGACCACTGTTCTGGGAAATACAAGATGGTAGGCAAACTAAACTGTCTCATTTTTCACCACAATAAAGAATGTGGCTGTTTTATCAAAAAAGTCCTAACACAAGAAGTGCATTGGTGTAACCTTTAGACCAAATCACTGAGTCTTTCAGTGACATTCTCTGTTTTTATGTTCTATCTGAAGGCTGAGAAACTAAGAAAAATTCAGTATATTTTGAGGTACATTGCCCTAGTGTGTACTGTAGTCAGAAATCTTTCTGTCTGGTGTCTCTTGCTGGGCCTGGATGATTTTTCTTGATGAACTATGTTGCCTGCATGCTTTATATTAGTTTTTCTCTATTCATTTCTGTTCATTTCTGTATTTAATTTCTGTTGTGGGGCGGGGGTGGTGGGTGGAAAAAGGTAATCTTTGACTTTTAAACAGGCAAGATAAATACCTAAATGTTCAGGAAAGAAATGGAATATACTCTGTTTAGGCTTTAAATTCTTAATAGCACTTCCAAAGTTGTATCAAGCTCAGAATAAAAGGAGGGGGTTGGCTGCAAGTTAGCGCCTCTCTGTAAAATCAACAACTGCTCTCAGAATTACAGTGCTGGAGAGCTTATCCTTGCTGACGACTGACAGGCTATTTCTTGCTGAATAAAAAATGAGCAATCAAACATGAAAGGAAGCCCTGTGCATAGAATCAAGTTCTACACATCCTTAAGCATGACATGAACTTACTTAAGTCAATGAAGGCATTTTTTAGGAGGTTTTTTGCAGCTTGGCCCCGATAAGGTGAGTGCCTACACATAATGCTCCTTGTCACCATTGTCCCAAATGACTCAAACGACTTGCAATGTGGCACAAAGCTTTTCACCTGTAGACTGTCAGTTCGAATCTGTCAAGCAACAAAAAGTTCTTCCTGCAAGAAATTTTATGCAAAAACTCCAAGCAATGCTAGAAGAATATTAAGGGTGCATGTGTAGTTATACTCTCATTTCAGGCAGGCCTGTCATTCATTTTTAACATCCCCCTTTTGGCTACAGCATGATGATCCCATCTTTAATAACTCAATCACATAGCACCCTTCAAGCAGTGTGGTACAGGCATTTTCCCCAAATCTGCAGAAATCTTTGTTTTGATGAACAGAAATCTTTATTCAGCTTCTGAGCTTCTCCCAATCTAAATGGAGAAACACAAAAATAAGCACATATTTGAATGACACTGTACTTCACAGTCACTGTCATGATCAAAGTTTAGTTGTATTGAAAATGTCTTTCCTGAAAATCGATTGAGTAAAAACACCAAAGCAGAAAGGAGAAATTTTAACTATGTGAAAATGGGTCCCTTATATAACCAGAAATATTAGTGATTGCTAGTTGTAGGTTAAATACCTTTTGGCTCCTAGGGTGTTTGCTTTCTTCAAATGAAATGCAAGAGATCTAAATGCTCATTTAGCCTTTCTACAGGAAAATCTGACTCCATTCAGCTTTAAACTGAATAAGAATCTTTTCAAAAGGCAGGTTTTTTAACCTTGATTTCTTGAAGAAACTACACTTTTGAAGGTCTTCGGTTTCCTGCAGATCTCTCCACATAGTAGAAAACCTCCCCACCTCCCCTTACTATTAACGTGCTGCACAAAAATCTCCTACAAAACAAAAATCCTGCTTTTGGCTAGGCAAGTGACTCAGGTTCACCCCTCTCCACGTACAGTTTTGAAGATGGTTTTGTTGAAGGATTGATCACTGGCTGAATCAGCATTTTTCTATGCTCCATATGAAAATAAAAAATAACTAAATGAAGGTGGACTCTCATGTGGTGGTCACTTGCATTATTACTGTTGCAGCCAGCAGAGTTTTCTCTGTATGGTTGTATAAGGAATCTTCTGCAACGCCCTGGATATTCTTTAAGGAAAATATGTGTTGAGAGCCCTGAAGAATCCTGCAAAGCTTGGAAAAGACAGAGCTTTTGTAATTTTGTAATTTGTTTGGGCAAATGATCCCAATCAGCACTATCAGGTCAAGGCTTTTGGGAGCTGTTGGGCTGGAGACAAACTCAGATTTAGTCATACAGTACTGAAATTAAGAGAACTATTTTCTGCTTTAAATGAGGCGTTAATTATCCCAGTAATTGAAAGCAGACTAATTAACTCGGAGAGTGATTGACATCACTCAAGTACAGTTGTAAAAAATGCTGAGCCACTGAGAAAGCAGGTAGCAGAGTGCAGTCAAGGATCCCTGGTCCACTGAGGGATCCTTGGTTTGAATGGTAATTTTGGCTGACCGCTCGAGCATCCAGGAGGAGGACGAGGCTGCAGGGCTCGGAGACCTGTGCCAGAGTGTCCTGGCCCCAAGTCAGAGACCTGTGCTGGTGTCCCCCTGGCACACCGGGGCTGCTCCTGCAGCCACCAGCTCCCGCCGGGTCTCCATCTCTCCCGCCTTCTCCCCACATCCCCTGGGCACTGAAGAAGAAAGAAGAGAAATGGAGAAGTTTGGATCCAGCAAGTACCTCTGTAACTCAGCCTCAGCCTGAAAGGAAGGCTGGGAAATATTATTAACCAGAGAAATGAACAGCTTCCGTTGCCTTGGAGCTATTGTTTTTCTCTCTAGCAGGGCTGCTTTGAATATTAAAGAAACTAATAGGGATCCAAATGAAAAACTGTGATTAATGGTAGTGCCTAGTGTGCTTATGCTGTGAGAAAGCAAGGGATAGTAGAAAACAATCCAAAGCCTGTCTTACAAAAATGAACAAGTTCATTACACTGTATGGTGGCTTCTGCAACAAAGATATTCTATAGGGCAAAGTAACTTCTATGTTAGTGTTTGGCAGAAAGCTACTGTTCTGGTGGAAACTGAAAACATGTCTTCTGCACATTTTCTTTAATTTGGTTGGGGTTTTTTGTGCTTTTCTTTGTTTGTTTTTTTGTTTGTTTGGGTTTTTGTTTGTTTTTTTAAATTGTGTTGTGGGGTTTTTTTTGCTGGTGGTGTTGTTGAAGTCCAGAATACAACTGTGACTATATCCTGCAATGACATGTTCATTAATATTATTTTTAGATGCAGCTTTTCCAAAGATGCCAAAATAAGATGCATCTTTTTTGCAGGCATGGTATTAATTTAAAACATTTTTTCTTGCTTCTGTTATCTTCAGTTACCACCCCCATATCAGCCCCATGCTCTTCTGCATTCTTTCAGTTTTCTTTTCAAGACAAGTTCCAGCTCTTCTATATAAATATATTTTTAAACATTTATTTGACTACTGAACTTATTATTCATACAGCTTTTCTATATGATACATATGGCCACAAAATGATAGGCTTTTTATTTAATCAACAGATGCTAAAAATGTTTATTCATAACGAAATACAGAAACAAAGATAATAACTGATTAAACAAATAATGAATATGTGTGTATAAGTATGTCCTTCTATATATAAAAGCTTTAGCAGCAGACACAACAAAGGGTCTGGAGCTTCTTTTAGCACTGGCTGGTGCAGTCCAAGCTCCTACTTAGCCTGATGCAGGTGCTCCCTTCACTCTCCCCATTTGGGTCAAAGCTGTGAATACTGTTACGGTATGAAAATATTGAGTTTATTGGGGTGGATGCCATTTCTGTGCTAAAGACCCACATTAGGTCTTTCCATATCCTTTCTGTACAGATACAGACCTCATCCATAAAGATAAATGGTCATCTGAATATTTTCTGAACATCATAGACAGCAGACACCAAACCCTCCCACAAATTAACAAAAAGCAAAAATCCCGCAAACCAGATGACCAACAAAACTCTACTGACCTGTGGGAAATGTGTGCAAGTTGTTTCAAGGTACAGCCTTGAAAGTCGTACTTTGTGTAAAGAGGTGTTAAGCAGCCACAGCTTAGAGTATTACAGCATTCAGAGTGCTCAAAAATCCAGTGATAATATGAGACAGTTCATTTAAACCTGTGTGCTAAACGTTCTCAGAATTGGCTCCTGTTTCTGGTTTTATCAGTCATGGTCTGTTCAAAACTGAAGAAAGAAAATCTTTTTGTATTGTTTTACAACTATTGGGCAAATTGCACATGGTGAAAGTTGATACAAACCCATTAATTTTATTCAGAGCTAGAAAGTCTTTGCAATGGTTATGGTGAGACCATGTGATGCAGTACAGTCTGGACAGGTTTTTATAAGTATTGAAAATTAATCTAAATTTACGTTTCTTCAGAGATTAATCCAACAAAAGTTCCATGGCATTAGGACTTTTCATTTCCTAACTTTGAAATGTGACACTCACCTGCTTGCTAATAGGGTAAGTAATTGCTAATGAGCAGATAGGGGACCTCAAGGATGTTCCTATAACAGCTGTAGAGTGTCTGTAATGCTCCATGCAATGAGAAGGAACAATTCCCATATTTGCACTGAAATTCCAAGAATAGCAAGATTTTCATTCAAAGGATCTGAAAAAAAGAAGATCCAAAAAACTCAAACAGCAGTTTTCTAAAAGTGACTGTGAGTGGTCTTTCAGATTTGCAGATAAAGGCACCCTGCAGTACTGGGGGAACAGGGCTACCAAGTGTGAGCCTGCTTTAGGAGGTGCAAGGAGAACAGAAGCATGATGCTCCTGCTGGAGCTGAAGTGTCCATTAATGCAGAATTATGCTGCTGAGTCTCCAATCATGTTGTTCTGAAAGGGGTTTCACTGGAAATCTGGCTACATTGTAGAGAGAGATGCAGAGCCTGGAGATCCCAATTTCCTTGCCCAGGTGGCTGAGCGGGGGAGACACGGGTCTCAGGGATGGTTGGCAGACCAGAAAGCTGGGAGTGCATCCTGGACCAGGCACAGAAACTGAACTCTGCCCCTGAATAGTTAGATAAAAGGTTGTGTGGTTGAGTCTCCTCATAACAGCAGACTAAGGTAACCAAACAGTACTGGATGTTTATTTAAACATAGAGACTTCAGTATCTTGTAGTCCCCCCAGACTTCTGTATGTGTGTCTTCTCTAAAGGAATCCCTGCTTAGCTTTCTTTTAACTCAGTTTTTACTTCTCCATGGGTCAGTGTTAATACTGAATGCAATATTTAGTCTAACTTAGGTGCCAAGAAATAAAGAATTCTGTGTTTGTGGGTCGTATGTGTCTTCAAATTTGTAGACTGTTCAGCAAATAGGAAATCCAGTCTACAAAATGTAAAGCTGCTTTTACACTGTGTTCAAAATACAGTGTACAGTGGTCTTAGTGACAAAAATCTAAGTGTTTAATGATGGGGGTGTTGATGCCAGCAAAATAAAACAAAGAGATGGTTTATTAGACTTACCAGGTTAGCACTTAATTTACAGAACATTGTCCTGTTTATTTAATGGCAGACAGTGATGACACTCCTGATTTTACATCTTACTGAAACGTTTTGCCTTTTTCTGGCTACTCCATGAAATGTGAATTTAAGTCTAAGAATGAAGAATGAAGTTCTGCACAATAATATTCTATCATCACTTATGGATAAAATAATTTGTTTAGGTTTATACACAGATGAGAGAAGGTTTTTCACTTTAGTATGGTATTTGATGACTACAGAAAGCTTAAGGAAGAAAGGAGAATGTAGGGAAATCTACAATCTGAGGGCAAATTCAAATCCAGATTTCCCTGCCCAGCCATTACCTGCTAGAACAGTTTTGCAGCTCACTCACTAGACACCAAGCTACCTCCTCTGCAGGAAACATAATTGGTATTCTAAGGACTTTATGTGTCATGGCATAGTACAGAGAGTGGTCACCTGTAGATTTTGTAATAGAATAAAGGACTGTATTGTCAATATTCAAGCAGATCTTAGGGAAGGAAAAGCTCTTTGGGTTACTCATTAAGTACACTCTGTTAAACCCATGGCATGTGCCTCTGAAAGTGGAAATTCTCTGTGATTGGGGTTGAAATAGTGAACCATTTGGGTAATGCTTACCATACACACACCACATCCAGGGTTGGTTTAATCCTGTGTCAGAATTAAACGAATTCCTTGCTATGCAGCTGTGTGGGTTGACCCTGGCTGGATACCAGGTGCCCACCAAAGGCACTCTATCACTACCCTCTATGGATGCTAACTGTGAAGCAGGGAGCAAGGTGCCTGTGGAAATTGCAGGTCACATAGCTTTCTCAGTCTTGCCTGGGAAGGTGCAGATGTCGCTCTATCAGGAATGGTGAGAAGAATGACACAGACTCTCTTGGGAGTTGATCAGGAGAATTTCTCTCAGTCTATTGCTTCAGATCTTTTTTATAGACCGATACGTGAAAAGTACAGAAAAGAAACTCTTATTGGTTAGTAAATTAACACATCACCATCATTGGTCAGTGGGGCTCACCACCCCTCAACCTTCTCTTGCCAGAAAACAAGGAACAGACAAACAGCACCTGTAAGGCTGTTTTCTATCTCTGAGGATTGTTTTAATTACTCCTTATGAATTCTCAGGCCACTTTCCCAGGCAAGACTGAGAAAGCTATGTGGCCTGCAATTTCCACAGGCACCTTGCTCCCTGCTTCACAGTTAGCATCCATAACCCTCCTCAGCTAGAGAAAATATAATTAAATGCTAATGGGCTGAGAAAAGGACAGGAAGAGATTCAGCAATTACAGCCATGGGCGAAACAGACAACTTGAGCTAAATTAATTTAATTTACTGGGAATCAAATTTGAGTTGGGTAATGAGAAGTAAAAATTTAACCTTAAAACACCTCATGTAATTAAAGACCCAAAGACAGCTTAACAGAGACCATAATGCAAACTTCAGACTGGCTTACAACCTGGACCCCACTGGTCCCTTAGGGCCAGCACAGGACATGGTGTGCTTTCAAACTGACAAGCTGAAAATTTAATCACCAAATATGAAATGGCTATTATTTGTCCAAAACAGGTGACCACTCCTATCAAACATGATACTGGCTGCGCTGTCAGAATTGCAACAGAAATAGAACAAACTTCTGAACATCATTGGTATGGTGTTTTTATGAGATATGCACCATCTGCAAATGGCATATTGCATCTTATATTACATCCTATGATTGTTGTATTATTGTACTGTATTTTATTAGTTTTGCTGATAATATATTTTTATATCTATGTTTATCACATATCTCCCTTTGCTGGAAAAATGAATCACCAGTTGCTACCTGATTTGGGCTTAAATGAGTGCCCAAGTCTTCCCCTGATTGTGGCAAGAGTTCCACACCTCACCGAGGCTCTGGTTTTTCTCAGAGTTTGGTCTGTGGCAAGGGTGACTGTCCATTCAGCTCTGGTTTTGGCCCAACATACAGCTGATGCCACACCACAGTATGTACTGGCACAGCCACTGGGGCATGGAGACAGCAACATAGAAGTTAGAGAGTTTGTGAGCTGGAGAATTCATGAATTAATAAAGTGATGAATTAGAGAATTCATGTTGTCTGAATAAAGAACAGTGAGACCCTTTTTTTTTTTTTAAATTTAATGAGGTCCTAATATAAAATTTAATTTTTTGAGTATGTCATTGTGTAAACTGAGATATCCAAAGAGTACATTACAATTCAGTGTGTGGTAGAAGTAAAAAAACTAGAAGAGGAAGAGAAAACTGTCCTTTTCTTCAATTTATGAGTCTCTCTAAGGATTATTCAGTTTAGATGTGAGATCAAGACACCATAAATTACCTGTAAATTAAAGTAAACAATTCTAGTAAACAAATCTATTTATTTTTAAAGGAAGGCAGCTCTGTTGTGGCCTTTGAGGATAAGAAAAATCTTTGCCAAGGCACCTAAGCTAGATAAGAGTTAAAGTTTCTCTCTTTTCTTTGTCTGTCACTATTTCTGTAGGTGTTAGGAGATTTACTCTGAGACATGTCTCGATCCAGAAAGGCTGGGGTGAAGTAAGGTTGTTTGCATTTGTGCTTTGTGAGGGTTTACTTTAAACAAATTATTCAAGTTCAGATATTTAAATATTTGCTCTTTTTCTTGTTTCAGCCTATGAAAATTATTTCTATCCGTAAGAGACCTTAATGTTTCCCAAGGCCTTGTGCTGCTGCTGTAAGATTTGTCCATCTTTCCTCTTTTGCTTCCCTACTGTTGTCCTTATCTAGGGAATTTTCCTCTGCAAAGGAGACTACAAAGCTTACAGCATGCCATGCATATCTTACATGCTGTCCTGGGAGTCAGCTGCAGAGTCACCATTTCTGTCTGTTGTCCAGTCAATGAAAATAGATTCTCAGTCCTACGATTACGAATCACAACATGAGTCCTGGCTGCCTTGCCTGACTTTGCTTGCTTTATACGAGCAAAAGGGAAGATGGAAGGGGCCGGGTTTTCAAAGGAAAAGGCTACGCCACTACTTAGTTACTGAGCCAATACTCTAAATCTAAATCCACCCGGCAAATTTCAGCGGAAAACTTCCTTTCCTTTCTTAAGAAGAAGCTCTAAAATTATTTGCCGTTTGATAAGAAAGCAGTCTGTGCAAGTGCTCTGGAAAAGCTGTTTCCCAGCAATCTTAGAGCAGCGCTCGCTCATTAGGAGTCACGGGCGGGCGGTGACTCCGCCGCGGCCCCTCGAGCGCCGGCAGTCAGCGCCTTTGATTGCTGCCATCGCTCCGAGAAGTGACAAAAGCTCCCCTTCACCTGATGCGGCTGAGAAAAACAGCGATTACCCAAAGCCTGGGTCTTGCTGTGGCAGCCTCTCTCCTGCCGTGTGCGGGGCTGAGCGCCGCTCCCGGGGCTGAGCAGCTGCTGGCCGCAGCGGGTTCACACGGCCGGGCACTGCGCTCCCTCCCCGGCTGGGTTAAAGCGTGCTGGGACGGAGAACCCAAATTGCCAAGGGATTAGTAGCCGTGTTACACGAGACTGCAGGTTTAATTCGAAGTCCACACCTCTTTTGTGTCTGGCACCTTTATCTTAGTAACGTCGCTGTGTGAGGGGAAGTGATTGTGGAATTCACCTGCGTTTTCCTCCTGCGTTTCAGCGCCTGTTCCTTTAGAAATTCAGTAATCATTTGGCAGAGAGCCTGGTAGCAAAATCAGACAATAAACTAAAAGTTGGCCATTGCGTTTTGCTTCCTTGCACATGAGTAAACAGCACAAAAAAGAAGCAGCAATACACAGTCCAGTGAGAAAATGGAAATCTTAAGAGCAAACAAGTAGACAAAGAAGTAAAAGCAATTCTGCAGAGAGGTGGCAAAGAAATATCCTCACTGTATGGAGGTCTTAAAGGTCTGTCTGTCGGAGGCCTGACAGCCCTGCAGAAGCTGAGGCATGTCTCCATTGCTGACTCTGCCATGGGATGGTTATCTCACACAGAGCAAGTTGCTGAGGTCAGAAATCCTGGAGGATTTCTCAGGGAGACTTGTCAGGTTTCATTAGTCAATGTCCTTGCTTTTCTACTGCATGAATCCACCATGCAGGTCCATGGGAAGCGGCTAATGAAGGTCTTTAAATTTCAGTTAGCAGCCTGACAATGGAAAAGTGATATGTGGGTACAGCAGCTCTCAGCTGCTTGCAAGGAAGGAATGGGAAGTACTCCTTGTGGTCTCAGCAAGGAGTAACAAAAGGCGTGGGGGAGATCTGTTCTGACATCTGGTTTGTGTTGTTGCTAGCCATCGCTGCACAACCTTCCCTGTGGGCTGGGGTGACCTGAGGCTGTTCACAACTGTGGCTGTGGCTTGTCACAGGTTTAAGTGACAATACTTTTGGATTTTTGGGTTTTGTCCTGTTGCTAGTGTAACAAATAGTTTGCATAATGATCGTCAGTGAGCAACTGGGAAGTGCAGAAGTGCAATTCATTATCCTCAGGAGAGAGAGTATCATTTTGAGGCATTCCCAGGGCTCAGGAGGAGCAGATTTCCTTTGGTATGTCCAGGGCTCCTGTAAGAGTAACTACACTCCTAGGCTGTTTTACACACAGAAATTCTAGACAAGTCATTGATCATCACTTCCCATTTCACATCTACAGCACCCCAGACATGTGTGACTGTGAGCAACCCTTCATCCCACAGGTGATGGACTTGCTGTCCCATGAGCACATGGTGCTTCTGGGGTGGCACACCCTGGACAGAAGCAGACTTCAGGACATGCAGGCTGATGTGATGGTCTTGCTAAGGAGAGAAAGCACTTGGGTCTGAGCTTTAGTATCTCCTCCACAAAGCACTGAATCTTTGCTGACCAAAGTCTGCACAGGAGTCCACAAAAACTGTATCTTAGCTGAGTATACAGGCTTGATTTTTCAGCAAGTGTTTGAGGAGAACATTTAATGGACATTAGAATTCTAATTCTGAATGGATTATTCACAGAGGTGGAGGTTTGCTGTGAATTTAGCTGCTTCTTCAGCTCATGAGCTTCTTACAAGCAACATGCAGCTTTCTCTGCATTATTTGTTATTCAATTTTAATCAAGTAGGGCCTTAACTTAGAACCAAACTAGGGGCATGACAAAGAATTTCTATGGGAGAATCTGACCTTGCATTAATTTATATGTTGTTTTCTCTCCCCAAGAGATGGAATTATAAATAGTCTGAGAGAAGCATCGACTACTGAGTGTGTGACTTCAAGTAGCCCATGTGTGTTGTGTTCTGGTACATGGTGTACCTGACAGATGCTTTAACTCTGGTAGTCAGAGAGACACTCAAATCTTCACTCATGGTTTTGTGCCTCCTCAAGAGGCAGGGAGCATGTTAGGGCAAGATGGCAGATGGTGAAATTTATGATGGTTTAGGAAATGTTAAATATGGGCTTTTCTGGGCTAAGGACATCCTGCCAATTAATTATTCTTGAGTAAAATTCTAACATGAGGTGGCCACTGGCCACAGTTCCTGCCAAGTTCATATAATTCCAGTTATAGTGAAGTATTAGAGAATTCATGTGAAGTATTTCACAAGGATGTGGCCTGACAAATTACATTTCTTCTGTGCTGGGATGCTGCTGATACCTTTTGGGAGTTTTGTCTCTCTACTTTGTGGAAAAAAATAAAAAACTTAAGTTGCTATGGAGCACAAGCTTCATTTATTTTCTAAAAGCATTAAGGAGAGGCATATGTCACAGGCAGAGTTCACCAGTTATCATGCCATATTTCTCTGGGGCTTTAATATTCTTTCCTACCAAAACACCTAAAGCACTTCAAAAGGTTTATATTTTTTTTACTAGCTTGGGTGTTTTTGTTGTTGTTGTTTGTTGTTGTTATTGTTGGGTTTTTTCTTTTTTTCTTTTTCCAAATAGTAAAATTTGAATGGTGCTGCAGATATATGACATATAACAGCCTGGGGCTAGAAAAAATACAGAAGTACTGATGAAGAACTGTGCAGAGTTGTTATGTCCAAAGGATATCTGCCTGTGGCCTGTAGCAGGCCAGATAGTATTTGCTTTGCTTCTCTATTGATTCTCCTTCCTGGCCTCGAGGGGCCCCAGAGAAAGCAGGAAAGGTTGGTGTCCCTCAGCCCTCTTAACACAGACATACCCAAAATGATTTGTCTGAAATTTCCATGTCTCTGCAGAGAAGTGACCCCAGAGCACCCCGCTTACACCCTCAACATGTTCTGCCTAGGCAAGAAGAGAGAAAGACATCATTGGTGACAGTGAATTCAGTTTCAAGTCCTGCCTTGGTGCCTTGGGGTCAGATACGGGATTCATGCTCTGCCTGTGATAAGACAACATCTAGTAGAAAGCTGAGATAGTTTTTTTTCTTCAGCCTTCCCAGGTAGGAATGTGGGCTTGGATCTTTCACTGGATCCCTTCTTCTCCATCCAGGCAGCTTCACAGGGGTATTTGTCACGCCTCAGGGTAACAGAGCGACTTGTTTATCTGCTGCAATGAGCCCTGCTGAGTCTTCAGAGGAGTGGAATTACATTCTGGATGATGACTTGGGCTGCAGCCATGTTACTAAACATTGGCTAAAATTTCTCATGGTTGTTGCCCTCACTTTATCCCCCATCAGTGGGAGCAGTGTTAGGAGCAGTAACATAGAAAAATCTGCAGAAAATGTTGTCATTTTATCCACTCTGTCATCTTGCTGTCTTCAGCTGGATGACATGGTGCTGCAAATATTGTAAATATTGGTTTATGCTTGTGTTGATCTCCCTGTTGGTTCTCCTGGCAAAGTTTGGTTAATTTTTCTTTTAGTGGTGGGTAAGACAACAAACCCTTCTGCTCCCATTCAGCAGTGGACAACTCCATTTATTCAAAATTAAACTTTTAAAAGAGATCAAACTCAGTGTCAGAGTTCCTTAGGATATTCAGCACTCGGTTTTGAAAGCCAGTGAGGAAGATTGTCATGTTTCTGGTTTAATAGAAGCTGCAGCTTTTGCTGGCACAGCTCTGAGCAGGGTAGCTCAGCCAGGGTGCACGTGGGGTGAGGAACAGCTGCAGAGACAGAGAGGGGCTGCCAACCTGTGGACAAGGATGTGGTGGGTTTTAAGTCTCGTTTACATAATGCAGGTTTGAAATCTTTTGTTTAGCCCGTTTTAGGGACAGGGAGCTGGGTGCATGGTCTGCAAGTATAGTAACAACCTGCTCTGTGCCACTCCCATGATCTTCAGGAGATTACACAGTCTGATCTCCTGCCATTCATGACATGTAATTTGTGTCATCAGGGGAATTGTTTGGACAGAGAAAAAGAGTTTAATTAGGAGAAGATAATTCCTTCAGGATAAAGGTGGCTATGTATTGTCCCTTCTCAACACAGAGAAAGAGAGAATATAAATTAAATATTGAGCGTGAAATAAGAGATTTAGATAAACAAAAATAGGTGCATTTCTGTTGGTACATCAAAGTCAATTCCTTTCCTAGAATCTGCAAACCCACACTTCTCTAAGTCACACATGCACAAAATCCACCCCCTTGCCTTCAGCGAGTCCTCACAAGACCTGGGAGTTGCAAGAATGGCTCCTGGAAGTAAAGCTGGGTGAGGACAGTTCCTTCAGTCACTAGCCTACTGTACAACAACTGCTCTGGGCTCTAACTAAACCTTGTCCATTGCACCCTGGCCCTGGATTTTTAAAGCAGGTGCTAAAAAAAGGCAGCAGGAATATGGAACATGATCCCATATGCCATCCATTCCCTTGGAGATGGCAGAGGGACTCAGGGGGAACTAAGGCATAAAAAGAGCTTCTTTGCAGTGGTCACAGTTAACATGTCTGTATGATACAAGGAGGGTGAAAAGAAGGAAGGAGGTATGCAAAGCTGATACTGATAGAAACCCTATTACTTAGGCAATGTTATTCAAGAACAATTTATCTGTGAGAAAATATGACACTTGTAATGTAGCCAAGTCCTTTGCAAGCTGTAGAGGCAGCTGCACAGTCTTGCCTGAGGCATTGAGTATGCCATCTGAGCAAGTTACAAGGAAATCTCTATTTAAATAAAAAGGGTAAAAAAAAAAAAAAAGCAGTTCATGAATATTAGGCACTTTGTGTCCTGCCAGAATGTTCGCTTTTCATATCAAGGGTCTGATTCTTCAGAAGTACTTTTTTGTCCTCTTTTGGATTGCTGAAAATCCAATTCAGTGGAGAGAAAGTGTAAGGAAGCCAAAATCATATTCATCCATGAAGTATCTTTGAAATAGAGCTTTCTGGATTGTCCTATATTTGAAAGACTCTTTCATGGGTGCATGGTGTGTGATTCAGACACAAGCAGAATGAGATTCCTCTTGTTAAACTGCAGATATCTGAAATGTCTTCATCTGAACTATCTCTCAGCCCACCCTACAATAATCAATGGAGATAAATAAACAACTACATAGGACTGCATGAGGCGTCTTCATGAAGTTTTTTGGATATCCATGTAATCAAAGATGATTTGTACCTGAGGACTACCATCTTCTTTCTCTTGACAGTAGAGATGCCTTTAGACATCTACCATAAAGTTAGGGAAAATAAATCCCAGCATGAAAGTATGCATAATTTTAAAATGGTTCTCTCATGTAGTCTGGATAGCCACAATGCATCCAAATCCTGCCTTCTCAGCTTTTCTTTTTACATTGTCTGCGACAGATTCTCAGTTTTCTACTCAAATTCCTCCTTTTCAACCTACCTGCAGGTGCAGACAGCAGAATACACCTTGAACAGTACCCAGCAGTACAGCAGCCTCCTAAACTGTGTGTGTCCAACAAACAAGGTGAGTTCTGTAGTAAATCTCAGCATATTGGGTGTTGATAAATGGCCTGACAGAACAGCTGATGGTGATTTTTGGATGAACGTTTGTTATTAGAAAATCACAGCAGTAAAAAGGACTGGTGGGAGAATTGTGGTTCTAAACAAATTTGCCAGTGGAGATTTTTTATTTGTGATACTGGGAGATAGAGTGAGCTTGGTCAGCTACTAGGAATAGTCCAGGTTTGTGTCCTGGGAGACCTCTAATTAGATCTGGAAGCTGAATTTGTGTCTGAAATGAGTACAACTGTTTCCTGTAAAGATATGAAAGAGAAAATTGTTCCTGTCCCGGAGACCTCAGGAGAGAGACTAACAAATTTAAATGCACTTCATGGTTGTTAATGGAAGAGACATAAGTAATAGGGCTTTAACTTTGACTTATATAAACCAATGGCTTTTAAAAAATCCAGATAGTTAATAAAAATTATTATAAGGTCCAGATAGTTTCAGTTATAGGTGAAGCACAGTTTCCACTGTTACTTTCCTTGCTGCAGAAAACCCATGTTGCTCAATTATTTCTCACAAAGTCTTAATGAATGCAAGAGAAATGACCCTGGAAAAGTAAAGGAGACACTGAAGTTATTTCAAAGCTATTTTGTTTTCCAGGGTGGGAATGTGTTTTGTATCTAACACACACAGAACTTTGTAGTGAGTTCCTGCCTAGCTGGAGACGCACACAAATGCTGGCAATGCTTTCTGTTGCTAGAGAGGAAAGGGGTAACAGTTGCATAAAACTAGTAATGCATAAAATCATAGAATGGTTTAGGTTGGAGGACATCTTCAAGGTCATCCTGTTCCAACACCCCTGCCATGGCAGGGACACTTTACACTAGACCAGGTTTCTTAGAGTTCTACCTACCCTGACCATGAACACTTCTAGGGATGGGGCATCCACAATTTCTCTCAATAGCCTGTTTCAGTGCCTCTTTACCTCCTAGGAAAAAAAAATATTCCTACTATCTAATCTAAACCTACTCTCCTCTAGTTTGGATCCATTCCCCATTTCCCTGTCACTACACACCCTTGTCCATAGCCACTCTCTGGCTTTCAGGTAGGCCCCCATTAGGTACTGGAAGACTTCTGTAAGATCTCCCTGGGGTTCTCTCCAGGCTGAACAACCTCAAGTCTCTCAGTCTGTCTTCATGGGAGAACTGCCTCAGCCCTCTGATCATTTTTGTGGCCTCCTCTAGACTTCCTCCAGCAGGCCCACACCCTTTTCACAATGAGGACCGCAGATCTGGATGCAGCTTTCCAGGTGGGATGTCATGAGGGGAGAGCAGAGAGGCAGAATCACCTCCCTTGACCTGCTTGGCCACTCTGCTTTTGGTTGGCTTTCTGGGCTACCAGCATGCATTGCTGGGTCATATTGAGCTTCTCATCAACAAATACCCCCAAATCCTTCTTCTCAGAGCTGCTCTCAATCTATTCTCCACCCAGCTTGTACTTGTGTTTGGGATCCTCCCCACCCAGGTGCAGGACCTTGTACTTAAGCATTGTCTCAGCCCAAACAATCCAGGTGGTGTGAATTGTCTTTGGAAGGTATGAGGTGGAATACTATAACAGTACCAGATTTAAAGTTATTTGGGAGTTTTTTGTAAACATACTAGTGACCTTAGTTTGACTTGTAGGTAGCCAATAGCCACTTCTGTTAGCATTCAGCGCTATAATTAGCTATAAAGAGTTTTGACAGGATCAATAATTCACCCATTGATCTTTAACATTCATTATTTTGCATCCAAAGGGTGCCTAAACATTAACCAGAAATTTGTTTAGTGACGTGGTGTCTTGTGAAATCACCTCTTAAAAGGCAAGGGAAGGAAATGCTACACAGATTTCAGGTGAGTTACTGGTGACCCCTTGTCTGGGGCTGGCAGGACCCAGTGGCAAGAAAGTGCCTGCTACCCTTGCCACCATTGATTTCAGCCAGTGCCATGCTCTCTTTAGGCTCCTGCTGGTCTGTATGAATTTCCAGGGCTGGCCCACACAATTCTCTGCTCACACATCTTTCTGTTTGTGGGAGAGCTGGAGGTGCAGGGTATCAGCGTCTGCCGCCTCAAGTGCATAAATAGTCCAGATGAAGACAAAAGGCAGGTGGCAAATTAGGATATAAACTTTTGTCTGTGGGACCAGCAGCCACTTCCCTGTGTGTCCAAATGACACAGCTAATCACTGGGAATTTGTACCCTCCCCATCCTCACTCCTTGGCTAGCACCCACCCACAGTCTGCTGCAGTTTTGCAAAGCATTCACATTGCTTGTCCCGGTATAATCTCTCACAGGGTCAGTGCCATTGAGTATAAAAATGTTTCAATGTGCCGACAAGATCCCTGCAGAGAAGAGACACAGACAGAAAAGCAGCCATGGTTGCAGCAGGGGCTGTGACCTCCTGCTGCTGGCAATATGCAGGCTGATCCCAGCCTGGGGGCAGCAGCTGGCACTGGCAACACCAAAGCCAGCCTGCCTGAGGCCACCTACCCCAATTTAAATTTGATCTACCTTGCTACATTTTTAATTAAGGAAAGCGGTTCCTTCCATGCTAGTACCCCTGCACCAGTTCACACCATGAAGTTATTTTCAACATCTAGGGAAAATGGTTGTGTCCTCTGCACAAACCTTCAGCCATCAGGAAAACCTTTGTTTCCCCAGGCCCACTCCCTCCTCAAGCTCAAACAATTAGGAAGCTAGTTATTAAGAAAAAAAAATTAATATGAAGCTAGGAAATACATTATGGAAAAGGACAAATAGCTGAATAGCAGCTAAACTCCAACAGCAGCATGTCTGTCGTTCTCCCAAAGACCTTTGGAAACATGCCTGCTTCATGCGAGCTGGATTTGTATTTCAGGGAATGCATGTGCACTACTACTGTGCTATAAATAAACATCTGCTGTACCAGGTCCACTGCCTTAGTGCATCTTAGTACAACTTCTCTGAACCCTCCCACCTGTGCTTTTTGCCTTTGGATATGCACTGGCTGACCCAAGGAAAGAGCCCACCCTGTCTCTCACAGATTGCACGATTGAGGTCTTGAAATATTTTTGCTGTTTAAATAATACTGTAATCATGTGTCAATTAAGACAGGAAGAGCTTTCTGTGGGTTTTAAGACTGATTTATATCACTTTGGATTGAGCCAGTAATTAATTTGAAGCAGAATTGCACACATCCAAGTTGCTGGCTTAAGTATCTCAATTTCAATAAAGCTGATGTGACTTCTGTGTGCAGAAATGGCCACAGCTCTGAGGAGAGGGAAGGGATTGCAGAAACAAGACCTGACAATACTGTGTCACAGTCTCTCTCTTCCTGCTCCTCTTTCTAGTTTCACACTTCAGATTAACTGAGTAAACATCTGATGTGTGGCATCCTGCACCTATGCCTAGCAAAGCTGCTCTGATTATACTTCCCTAGCTTTTCATGGGAATCAAATGTCCATTCTGGGGTTGATGGTAAAAATCTCTTTTCAGGGTAGATCACAGCTACCCTTGGAAAAGAACTCCTGGTTTTTGTTTTTGGTTTTTTTTTTTGCAAGGATGAAGATAGTTTAATTGTTGCAACAATTTTATTGCCATTTTTTAGATTGTAATTGTAATTTTTCCTATTGTCTGATTTGGATTCCCTTTTCTGCTCCCTCATCTTGAACACTGCTGTAATATTATGGTACGCACATTGTATTTGAAAGTAGAAATGTTCACTTAGGCAGGTGTTCTTGAATTGTCAGAAAAACAAAGTTCAAACCACAGTACAAACTGACTACCCTACAATATGGAGACTGGATTTGATAATCACAGGAACTTGGATCAGAAACTTAATTCTCGAGCCACACAAAACGTGCTGCTCCAGATATCTTTTCTCCAAAGCTGCAGCTTTGGGGAGACATTGTACTGAGACTTGGCAGAAGGTGAGGACAGATTCAGAGATAAGTGTGCTCTGTTGCCATTTGTATAGTCTGATTATATAGTGTGGCAAAAAGAAGACTTGCATTAAATTTAAACTACATATATTTTGATCTGACGCTCTCACATTTTTTAACTTCCTTGGCGACATTAGGCAGCAATTATTTCTGTAATTTTACAGTGATGGGGAAGTTCAGATTCATTAATTTAAACTTCTTCAAACTGTGAGACACTTTGATTTTAAATCTAAATCATATGTTTTGGACCCATTTCTGCTCTATGCAATTAATACCATGATGAATTTCCAGGGAGCACAATGCCAGCATAAGAGGATCTTGTATTACTGTTTCCACAATTTCAGTCACAAAAGTCACCAGGAGAAAACTGTTCTGTGTGCCTTTCCCTGGCAGTCAGGTTTTTGGTAATGTTACTTGTTGAGACATCCTGAATCAGCTCCCCTGCAGCTGCAGACATTTCCCCAGCAAAGAGTACAGGAGCTCTAACTACTTCCTTGTCTTTACATCTTCTATCTTTATTTAAGGGAAATAACATGAGATATTTAGCTGAGGCAAAAGCTCTCATACAGAAATAGTCTGAGTCTTTATTTGGGTGGCAGAATATTTCCCCCCTTTTCAAAACAATCTACCTGCTCTACCTCTGCAAAGGACAAGGAACAGAACTGTGTGTTAGCCTTCTCCTTTCCTTTTTGTCTTTTTAGGAGCAGAAATTCTGGATTATTAACCTAAAATTCTGAGTCTTGAGCTATTCCAAGAAGTCATTTGTTCAAAGGTCCAGAGATACTGAATCTCCATGTTATGTTTTTGATCATTAATAAGATGACTCGCAGTTTGATGACAATGCTCTCATCATCAAACTCTTCTTGTTCTCTTCAAAGATGGTTTTGGGGATGTTAATGCTTGGAGTGGCAGAAGATGCAAATCACTGAAGTTAACTTGTGATTACACTGGTTTTTTGGAAAACAACGTGGCTTATTTCCTGGCTGTTGTTTTATTGTGGAGCTGCAGTACAGCAAAAAAAAAAAAAGTGGGGGTTAAGAGCTTGTGCTGCTCTCTGTGCATTAAGTCTTCCAGTTTTGAGAAGAAAATAAAATCTAGCTGTTCTCAAAACAAACAACCTTTCACAGTTTTTACTTTTATTTGGAAATTGTGTGTAGGATATAATATGAATAAAAATTAAAAGGTAATTTTGTTGCATCTTTATATTTTATGCAAAGGCAGAAAGGCATCCAAGCATAATAGATCTGTTAAATACCCAAGGGAAGTTACATTGTGTCAGGTTTTGAGGAAAATTTATCTATTTAGTCTGTAAATCCTTAAGATAAGGGGTTTTCAAGATTTTCTTTAATTTTTTGTTTAAAGAGTTTATTTCAAATTGTTCCTTTGAAGTATTTCCAACACAAGAACTGCAACATAGGTTTGCTGCCTGACAACAGAACTGACTGAAATACAAATGGAGCTGTCACTGTTCAAGTTGAGTGAAACATAAAAAGGAAACAAATTACACGAATGGTGAAAACTAGCTTAGCTTTTAAAGCGGTTCTGTTATTGTTAATGTTAGATGTTGTTAATGTAGGCTGTTTACAGCATGTTGTATTCTGTTGTATTCTGTGTACAGCATCTTGTGTTCTCCATCTTTACATATTTGTTTCTTACCTTTAAAAACCTTGAGCCTGAATTTATGTAGCTCCCTAAACACAATTGCTCTTAAACTTATTTTTGGTTTCTTTTGTTGGGAGTAGTGATGGTGACAATAGCAACAGCTCTGTTGTTTTCCTTGATGACATACCAGAGGATATTCAGCTCTTCAGGCCATGCTTGCACCTTGATGTACTGTGGCAATCATCACACATACATGAACCACAAACTGAAAAAGCTTGGCTTTGGGAATACTGCACCAATCTAAATGACAGAAGATGAAGGACTACAGGAGGGATGTGAGAAGGAGTTGTTGCAGTCCTGGGAGCAGCTGAGGAACAAAGAAGAAGTCTGGGTAGCTACAGAGCTGCTACTCTGACCTGAGTGTATATGAGGAGCTGTGTAATACGATATCAGATACAGATTTTTAGGAATTATGATTAAAAGTTTTAACTTCTGAGCTATGAACCAGAGTACACATTACTAGCAATAACATGGATTGTTTTTTATGGAATGCCAGCATTATTCACCAATACGACTTTGATCTAAAAAAAAAAGGAATGACATTTTAAAATTTGTTTTCAGTGACCAACGAGGACATGACAGAGAAACATTTTTTGCTGAACCAGCAAGCCTTGATGTCAGCTGGGGAAAGGAACTCAGAGACTTCAGCATGGAGGAGACTTATAATTTCATTACAAAAACAGTAGACTTGAGAAAAGGCTTTGGGAGGACCTGTGCCATGTTAGCCCTTCTGAAGGGTATGGAGAAAGGGCACAAGGAGCCCCACTGAGCTCCCTGGGACAGGCCAGGAAGAAGGAAGTGACTTCTCTAGTCTTGACAATGTGCTTGAGATGGTATTTGCAGCCATGGGGAATGTTTGATAAATCTGTCCAGACAGTTTTCCCACAAAGTCACTGGAAAACAGCTGAAGCCTTTACTCTTCATTAAAGGCCTCTTTGAAACAGGGCTGCAAAGTGACTGCAGGCCCCAGTCCAGCAGAAACCCCACACTTTTTCCTTCATAAATGTCTCCTAGATTACTCTGGGTGTGCTACTCTGACTTCAGCATATGCAAGGATTCAAAAGACATTTTTAAGGAAGTCTTTAAGAGCAGAAAGCAAATTCTAAATGTTTGAAATTCGGTGTGAGAGGCATGGAAAAATAACCTTGATAACCTTGGCTAGATAGTGCACTACCTAACCCCTATTGCCTGCACTGACACCTTAGGTACAGGACCACAGGAGAAGCTGTTTGAGCTGGGGAAAAGGGCTGAAGGATCAGGTAGAGGGAGACAACTGTGGATTGTATTGAAAGGGTCCCTATCAGGCTGGGAAGAGGTCATGATTGTATCTCTGGCCCAGGTCCTGTTTTGTGTGTTTGTTAATGACCTTGCCACAGAGAGTACTTGTCTGTTAATGGAATTTGCTGATGACATGATCTTAGGACAGAGAGGATTCCTACAAGAAAATAAAGGGATGATTGTGATAAATAATAGAAATAGGATTGGATTAAACACTACAAAATGCTGGCTCATTTGTTTAGGGGAAGAATAACAGCTCTTTCTTGCAATATGGCAGGAGTTTATCTGTTGAAAATTACAGATTAAAAAATAGTCAGAAGAATCTATAATGGTAATGGAGAAAAAAAGTCACTTAGGACACCAAAATACATCAAATATTTCACTTCCAGCAGAGATTTACATAGGGATTAACTCCACAGGGGTACATTCTACTATATATACCCCTCTGCAAGGCACTGGTGAGACCTCTCCTGCAGATTCATTGTTGTCATGGTCACACATAATTAAGTGTTATGAGCTCACACTATAATACTTGCAGAAAACAGAATTACCATTAGATCAATGATGTTTTAGAACATATTAAAAATACGTTATTTTACCCAGAAAAATGAAGTACTTTCTAGTAACATCTCAAGGGTACAAAGGCCAGGGTGGGAAGGAAATACTTAAACTAAAGAACAATGCTGTCATTGCATTAAATGCATATGTAAAACATAGAGAAGTTCCTAACAGAGAAATGAGGATTTGGATCCTCTAGTCAGAGTAGTAGGGCCCAAATTCCTACCCCTTCCTTCCCAATACCAGTGTTTGATAACAATGGCCAAAGAGCTGCAATGTTTTAGAAGCTGTCTGAGATGCACAGAATAAATATTCAGTCATGAAATACCAAACATTATTTCATTACAGTTCTATTGCAACAGCTGCCCTGACAGTTCCTGACTGGTTTTGTCAGTGAAGCCCACCCAGATGGGAAGTCTTAGAGAGGTCTAAGAAGGGTGCCCTTCCCAATAATGCAATCTACTGGGTCTTCATGGTGAGAATGGGGACAGGAGTAGTATTAATATGCCAATAACTTGATTGCAGCGCTCAATTACATCCACAAGTGATGCAAATGGACACATTTCCAATGAGTTGATGAAGCTACACTCACTCAAACGAGCTGGTAACACCAGTCAGTTGTTAGCAGCATAATGCCCAGGATATGGAACATACTGGGTGTGATTCTGCCCAGTAAGGGACCTGGGTAGAAACACACAGCCCACCGTGTCCCACACAAGTGTTATCAGTTGTACCTGGCTGGACACTGAGGCATGAGCTATGAGCCATCTTCAAGCTTGCAACAGGACAGAGTTTTTTTATCTAGCCAACTTGTCTCCTCTTCCCTAAGAAAAAAAGCAGAAAGGATCTCTTTGTCCAAGGCTTGACCCCTCTAGACATCCTGTCTTTCTTAAAATAACTCTTCTTGTACCCCAATTAAGGAAGTTTATCTTCTCCAGATCCTGTTACACCTGGTGCTAGTATAACGCAAAGTACAAAAATGTATTATCTATTTTTGTGCATGCATCTGAGTGTATGTGTGTGCACATTGGCCTTTTTAACAATTTTGCTAGATTTACTAAGTGTTTACTGGTAATTAGGTACATGAATATATACCAGTAGCTGAATTCAGCTAAATAGGCAGCCTTAAATATACAATGGAAAGGTAAAAATGCCATACACTCAGATGTCTTTTGGCTCAATGGATTCACTGAATGCCCCATTTCTGGCCAACAGGCATATTAATCCACCTACTAAAGATAACTTCAATTCTAACGAGGAGCTATTAGGGAGCAGCAGAAACAAATACCTTTTCCAATATTGCTCAGTCTTCCTGAGGTCAGATGTTTTCCTGTGGTCAGACGTAGCGTTATCAATGTGACTGAAGGGGTGCATACTTGCTATGTGGGTGTGTTAGAAGGAAAAGGAAAGCTATTATGGTGTAGAAATTGCACTGTTTTGGGTTGTTTTGAGGTTTGACTGGCATGACTTCAAGTAGTTCTTACAAATACTCTCCTCAATATATTCTTCATACTTTTTTCATAGATAGAGTTTAAGCAAATTCATCTTCACAAACAATGTCACCTGGAAGAAATAATCAAAATACATTTAATTTTGAATATTATAATGAAGTAACAGGTACATAGCTGATTTTACAGGTTAGGATGAATAATTATTATTCAGATTAATGTAGATAACATGTACAAGATAAGGCTGGGTTGGAAGGAGCTCTGAACAACCTGGTGTTGTGGAAGATGCTCCTGCCCATGGGATTGGAGGGATTGGAACTACATGACACTTAAGGTCTCTTCCACACCAAACCATTCTAGAATTCTAAGATAGAAGGCATCAAGATCAAGGACTTTGGGAAACATTAATTTATGTAGCCCAATGGCACAGATTTACTGGATGATTCTTGAAGTCTTAAAAACTCGGTGTTAGTGCTGTGGATTATAAAACTGTTATATGTAGGGAGATGTCTTGCGGAAATACTGCAAGACAGTTTACAAGATATTGGGCACTTTTTTTTAACAGAGAATTTGTTCTGAAAATAGGAAACAAAATACAATGATAAGCTCTTTGAAATGACAGGACTTATTTTAAGCCTTTTCCATTGCTTTTTCTCTTCTCTTCTCTTCTCTTCTCTTCTCTTCTCTTCTCTTCTCTTCTCTTCTCTTCTCTTCTCTTCTCTTCTCTTCTCTTCTCTTCTCTTCTCTTCTCTTCTCTTCTCTTCTCTTCTCTTCTCTTCTCTTCTCTTCTCTTCTCTTCTCTTCTCTTCTCTTCTCTTCTCTTCTCTTCTCGTCTCTTCTCTTTCTTGTTCCTTCTTTTATATTTTATTAACTTGAATAAAGTGAAAGAGAAGATATAAAGCAATTTAATTTCAATTATTATACTTTTTTGCAGGACCAAAGGGTAAAATTTTATACTAGGAAATGTAATATTTACTAAAATTATTCACTCCAAAGTATTTATTTTCCTCAATTGTTAACGGTGATTACTGTTGGGGTGGTGGTCTAAGTACCGTTTACTCCATCTACCACTGTGTAATAACCCTGAATCTGTTTCACAGTTCCTGGCTAAGAAGTCAGTTAATAAAAACCTGCAGCTGCCTCAAATTTCACTATTTCCAAACAGCAAATTTAGCCCTGGGAGTTTTCCCTAGCAGACAGAAGGCATATCTATTCCAATGGAGTCATCAGCCCAATACTAATGGGTTTGAGAATGCTTTACATGTGGATGGCCGTGCTGGCTGCGTGTGGGGGCTGCAGGGGGATCAGACCGCCCTCAGAGAGCAGCGATGCTGCTGTGTGCTGGGAACTCACCCTCTGCTACTGCTCACTGCTGAGCTGCCAGAGAACAGGAGAGGAATTCTCCTCGGTTTGTACCCTATACATCACTTGCCTATTTAGCCTAAAGCACTCTTCCTTCCCATCTGGGAGGCTGCATATGTCTAAGGTCAGGTAAGGGAATTATTTTCCTTATTAATGAAATCTGTTTTAAAATAAACCCACCATGTGTAAAGAAAAAGGATAGTTAAGAAAGGCTATAAAATCCCAAAATGGATATTCATCCTATTTTTCACCCTAAATAAAAAAATAAAAAAATTGTAAAGAGAGTATTTCCCTCCTGGGACTTTGTTGCTCTCATCATAAAGCCCAAATTAAGATTGCACTTTGCTGTATAGGTGAAAAGCTGTATCTTCAAATGACGCAGATTACAGAGCAACTCAGCACTCTCCAGATTTAATTCTGACAGGCAGGAGCAGGTGTAGGCCATGAAGTGTAACCTTGGAAAGATGACCCCACATGACTATTAATGTACATTTGATAGTTGTAAGATAAAGTAAGGGTTAATTAAGGAACTTCCAGAAGGGGCACAGGATGTTCAGGTGAAAGGTGGAGGAAGGAATATGTGCTGACCCAGAAATAGGCCAGCTGGTTTATGTTATTATTTTATTTTTCCCTTAGACCTTCAAGTGATTGTAAAGCTCTACAGGGAAATTTGCTCTGTGATGACCTGAGTATTATTTCAAATGCTTGAGAGGCTGAGGCACTGGTTTACCATATCCTGCTGTGAGAGCATTGGAGGCTAGGATGTTGCCTTGTAGACAGAGTGCAAAGCAGGCACGCTTTGCAGTATTGTGTTGGGAAGCTTTGAAATATATTCTTTTCAACACAGGCAAGCTTGAAAAAATGGATAGGACCCAATAAAGTCTTTATTAAAACTTCTTCCATTCCTTTCCTACCATTTTCTTTCTGCTAGCCATAATCTCATTCTATTTCTCAGTACCAGGGTAAAGCAGAATGAACAAAGTAGAAATTCCTGTTTTTGCTGGCTTAACTTATCTCTCATATATCATATCTGCTCATTAGTTTTGCTGTTAGCAGTAATAACATATGCAGATCAGCTACTGCATCATCAGACAGAGCTCCTATTTTGGGAAAGGAAGAGTGTGCTTTGCTTTGATTCCATCTCACCTCCCCCCCAAAAAAAAATTAAAAATCAGTAAACCCTGATGCAGAAGAGACATTTCTGTTTGCAATACTTTGTGGCTGTGTGGTTTTATTTTTATTTTGCTCTGTTAGGAATCCAAAATAACTGCACCTTCTCAGGAAGTGGAAAAGACTATTCTTATTAGCCAGAGAGTTGGATGGCTATTTTACCGAGAACAAGCCTAGGATCTTCTAGGCTGTGGTTTCCTCCTTCCTGATAAATACCTCCTTCTCTTCCTCATTTGTTCCCAGGCATTGCAGCCCTCCTCACTGCACCATCTGGGCTGCACATGCTGATTCATGTTATGTTGGAAGTAAGAGAGTTTCTTGCTGTTATGGGGAGAACTACATTTTATGGCCCTTTTGCTCATCTCTCAGGTGGCATCTCTGCTCCTCTGTTCTACCTCTGGTGAAAGTTCATAATCTGTTCAGAAAAGGATACTCATTGGTTGGTTTTGTAGTGATTTTCTAGCTGTGATATTGAACAGGCACACCGCAGCTTCACACTTGGAGATTTCTGAAGGTGCTGGAAGTGGCTTAGACCTACCTGAGTCAGCATCAAAGGGAAGCTTATTATTACACTTCCTCTCATTTAAATCTACATTTTTTTGACACAAGCTCATTAAGAAAGGCAGACCTCTTACCCCAGCCTCTGGGCCAGAAGGAACACACTGTTCTGTTGTTTCTCTTCCTTTCTTCCCCTTTCTCCTCCCATGGGATCACTGGTTGCCACTGTATTTAATCCCAGTCTGGCCACAGGTTCACCTGGCTTGGTCACTCAAATGTGCCTTTAAAGATATTAACAAAATACAGTGATGTTTTGGAGGTGGGGAGTGTATTTTATCTTTTCCTGTCCCCCTGCTCTCCCTTTGTCAGACTGTTGGTTTATATTGCTGAAGTTTTGTGCCAAAACTAAATTTAGGTATTTATGTGGATGTTTTTGGTATCTCCATGTTGCTCAGATTCATGTAGTGAGGCAGATTAACAGGCTCCCTGAATATCCAGGCACTCAGACAAGACATTCCAAGGAGTTTGGGGGAGCTGGAACATTAGCACATCTTCAGTTTCCATGTTATCTAGATTTTCTTCCTCCCTGGGACTAATTGAGCAATGGCACACACCCCTCTTATGCTGAGTACCAAAGGGAAAACATTGCTTTGGCATTAGATGGACCAACTTTTCCCTGTGTCAGTGTCCTCCACAGCAATCAGTGCTTAGTACTGAAACACTGTGGATCTCCAAAAGCCCATGTATGAAACATTTGATGTATATTGGACTTTTCCAATATACTCCACATTTGTAAAGGAACTAACTGGGAAACTTCACAGCAGTGAAAATTTGTCAGGTGACACTTCCTTATCAGCTTTATATAGGAACAAAATTTTCTAGCATTCTTTTGTCATCCTTAATTCATGAATGAAAAACACCTTCATTACAAAGTGAATCAGTTCAGTCAAGTTCTTTAGTGACAGGTCCTTCTTCCTATGTATAAACAGCTCCCATAGTACCAGACTTAAATATTCAGGCTTGTTTATTAATTCAGGGCCTGGGTCTAGCGCCTGCCTTTGCATCTGCTACTGGTAGAGGGTTGCATTTGGTTGTTTTGGCATTATTCAAAGATTTAGAGATAGCTCCCTAATTTTTTATTTTTTATTTTTTACCAAGTAATGAATTTTAAAAATCAGTGTGCCAAGACTAGGCTTGAAATGATAAGGCTACCTGTCATGTTAAGAGTGAGGCAAATTTTCTGTTGTATTAAGGGAGAGATTTGGCAGATTTGGCAGAAAATAAACCCCCTTGTATTCCAGCTGTTCCTCAGATATCAGAGGGGCTGGGGGTGGCTGGGCTTAGGTCCTGAGCAATGAAGTGCAGAGCCAACTGGCTCTATGAGTCCAGTCACATTCTCCAGGACTATCATGATTACAGATTCACTAATAGTGCCACACACTGGAGGTCTGGTCATGCCAAATGAACTCTCCCAGCTGGATTAGAAGTCTGGTAGCATTCAATACCTCTCATGGGCAGGTGAAAAATAGCTTATTGAACAACAGAAATGCAGGTTTTTATTGGATTGTCAGTGATAAAGACACTGTCTGCAGAAATACATGTGAATATATAAAATATGAATAATACAGCCAGCAAAGAATGCTGTAAGTTGAGAGATGACTCCATAGTGCAAAAGGCATGATCACAACCACAAGGCTGTGTTCTGAATTTCCCAAGGAAGCATTCAGTATAGGTGACTGCTTGAGTCATACCCTATGGGTGTCCTTATGAGGGAGGAGATGGGTGCAGCCATGGTTAACCATCCCAGGATACCAAGATGATATCTCTGACCTCCTTTTCCATTAAAACTACATTTATATTGTTGGGGTTTTTTTAAGGGAGGAGAAAATGCAATATTACAGTTGATGTGATTTCATGTTTAAGTGGAGTTTGAATGACTTTAGTCATACATGTAAAGCATGTACAGTTTTACTTATTTAGCGTATACCAGAGTATGAAAAGTCATATGTGTTTTTGAGTCAATGGAGCAAAGTTCAGCTTTCAGTCACTGAGTTATTTCTTTGGCTCAGCTCCTGTTAGCTGCATTGTTTTAAACAGAGCATGACCACAACACCTCTGTGCCACCCCATCCTTCGTTCCTTGTCTCTCTTAGGGCAGTACACCAAGTTCCCTCAGTGTTCCTGCTCCTAAGGCATGCAGATTGCTTCTGGTGAACTATAACCAATGCTTGCATTCCTTGATGAACTTTGTTTTTCAGTATTTTCAGTTTTTCAGTATTTTCTCCACACTCCTATATGTTGGAGAAATCAGGTTCTGTAATAGCCTTCCCAACAGTTCAGGAATTGAAATATGAATGCTAGCATGGAGTTCCCTCAGGTGATGCGGTTGTCTGTGATATCCTGGGACTGAACAGAGCCTTTCTACTATTGTATTTGGTGAACAGGAAAAGGAAAAATGCCTTAAGTCGTGATTAACTGTCATATATAGACACCTTCAACAGGAGTTTATTTTATGCAGGAATATACAGTGATTGGTTTTGAAACATCAGTCCAAGATACTGAAGTTTCATATAACACAACCAAAGCTTGAGAGCTCAGGTCAGAAGGAATCGCCCCTGTGTAAGTGAAGAAAACACAAGGGGCCTTTTTTGGCTTGAGGAACCTCTTGACATCCAGGTGTGCAAAGCTCAGGGGGTGGCTGTGCCCAGGCTTGAAGGAAAAAACGTGCAGTTCAGCAGTCCCAGAGGTTCCTCCAGCTGTGGACACTTCTGGGGCAGAGGGAGAGGCTCTGTGGGTGGGCAGAGAGTGCTGGCGTGTGCTGCTGTCAGATGCTCAGGTGCCAGCCCTTGCCCTGCCCGGTGAGAGCCTCGAGAGGTCTCTGTGCCCTCTGCCAGGCTTAGGGGGACGTTCCTGAGATGGGTGTTCTGGAACTGAGCTCTCTTCCTCATCTGCATACCATGCCTTACCCTTTGAAATGAAATCCAAGCAAGCCTCAGGAGTGAAATGTAAGCATTTCCTAGATCCTGCAGAGGGAAGGGTAGGACTGGGACTGCAATTTCCATCTGTCTTTGCCTCGGTATTGTACAAATGAGCATTTGCACGGTGTATTTTTAGCCAGTATTGAAAAGTCTCAGAAATTTTGATACCATATGGAGTCAGTGATTGCCTTCAAATCTGGAGAAATAAATCAGCTTTTCTGGTCTTTGAAATTACTTTATTTTTCTTATTACTAAGGATTTTTTTGTTTGTTTTTTGAACACACCTAGCATCTTTAATCCTTAGCTCCTTTATCCTTTATAGTTTATTAATAGGATTATTAAACTTGACGAACAGCTCAACCAGAGAAGCAAATCCAATGATAAATCAGAATTTGATCTGTCTCTGAGAATGTAAGCCCACAGAGTAATTTGCCTTCAGATAATTCAAAATACAACTCTCTGGGTATATGTTCATCTTGCAGTGTATAAACTGCAATAAACCTCACAGAAAAGACAGAGGCAATATTAAAATTCTTCCAGGAATATGTTTATAGGTGAATTCTAGCTGTTTAAAGAAAGCAATGTATTTTCAGAACAAGAAAAGATTATGCCACTACATCTTTGACTTTAGAAAGAGATTTTTAATTTACAGGTGTTAAATTTGATTCTGTGTATTAGAAGCAATTTAAAATGGCAGTTAAATTATCACTGTTCTTCATTATTTTACAGTTGGTCTTATAATGCCTAAAGTTCCAATGATATTTAAGAATCTTTTAAAACACACAAAAAATTGTGGTCAGGTAATAAAATCTTTGAAATATTGCAAAATTTCTGCAAAGATGTTGAAAAATACAATAACTTAGGGAGAGATTTTTCTTAATCTTCATAACCCAGGCAAGGCATAAAAAGCTCTTCATTTTGATCTCAAGTTAACAAAGAATTTAAGCTTACATTATATAAAAGATTAAGTTGAGTATAAAATGAGCACACGAATGCTAGCGTAGATATATTTATATAAATACAAAACTATAAATATATAAATAAAATGTTATGCACTGGAAAAAATCTAAAAGTGAAAATATTATTTCAATTAGGATAAAAACAGTAGTGATTGGAACATTCATGGAAGCATCCAAATGGAAAAAAGAAACATTTAAAAAAGACTAAAAATAGTCTCATAAATTATTGTCTTGTTCCTGGGGGGAAAAAAAAAGTATATTTAAGGTATATAATTATCAAACTTGCATCATAGAATCAAGTTACTTTGTGCTAGATTTTTGCTTGAAAAATATCTCCAGTGTATAGAGGAATAAGGGCTTAAATGGAATTCCAAGCAAATAAGGAAAGCCTTGGTATGCTATTTGTTAGAGGAATACCAGTAGTGTAAGCTAGACCTGGGCAATCACAGCAATAGGAAAGAGGGACCCAAAGGATGCAATGTTCATCTCTGACGGGAAAAGAAAGAGGAAAAAGAGATTTTGATGCACAACAGAGAAAGGAGAGCTTTCAAACAGCTTCCTGAAAAGCAAACTCGCTCTTTTATTTCTGTGACTTCATCAGATGCATGAAGAGCCTGATACCTGGAGAGGGTGAATGTCCCGCTCCCTCTGGGGCTGCTGAGCCCAGGGAATCTGCTGGTCTCTTATGCATCCCTTAATATCAGGTCACAGATAAAGGTAATTAAGACAATGCAGATTTCTGTGGTGGGAGAAAGTAAAGAAGGCAGCAATATGTGCTACTGCATCAGGGACGGATTCCTGCAAAGCAGCTTTGGAGAAGCCAGAGCAAGCTGGTGCCAGTGGTTATTGATTAGGAGATAGGATATCTCAAGGGCAGGGTTTGTTGTGAGGGAACCGCAATGGGATAGAAAAAGCACTGTCCAGCCCTGACAAAATGGACTTAGCTAGAGAGGTCAGCATATTTTAACAAGCTTTTTACTACTTGATATGACTCTACGTGATGCTATCTCCTATCGTCCTTTAATTGTGTGTAATACTAATTTCCCTTTCTAAAATAAATGATGGTCTTACTGAGACGCCCTCTCTAGCTGAGCAGGCCATCTGTCACCCCAGGACTGACATCTCAGCCTGTCCACACCTTCCACACTTACACATCCATCACCTGGACCACAGCAAGTCACACAAGAGTTAGGTGAGGACTTACACAGAAGTGCTCATTGTCTATGAGACTTTGATTACTTGGGTCTCCTTCTCCTTAAGGTTAATTCAATCTGGCCAATTGAAGGCAGAATCAGTGTAAAACAGCCTTCACAATCTCAGTATTTTGCATGTACATGTTTTTGAAAGCTAGTTATCACCATTGACTAGGAGAAGCCACAGTGCAGTGAGTGGTGCTTTGTGAATGAAAGAGAAGCAGTGCAGGACTGACTAGAAGCTAGCATGCTGCCAGAGCCCCTTTCTGAGGATCTGTGGAAAAGCTGGAACAGAGGATCCCCTGTATCCTGGGTGTTCCATGGGTTCTGACATGCCCTGAAGACTGGCTTTGCTGGAGGGAGATGGGTGCTGGTGCATGGGCTCTCACAGGGGGCCTCAGAACCAGGCACTACACTGAAGGGAAAGTTGATGAAAGTGCTCAGGAGACACAGACACCAAAGTCCTCTTTGCTGCAGTTTGTCCTGCTTAGCTGAGTGAAAATTTTCACCCTTAGAAAATAAGCTGTTTAAGTACCTGGTGTCTTAATGCAAAGCCATTTCTCTAAGGCCCAGACCTTTCACGTGGCTAACAGGAGTTAAAAATGGACCTCACAAACTTGTGAAAGGCCTGGATCTTAGTCAGAGAAATGGCTTTGCAAGGAAGACAGGCTGCAGCTTTTGTATTAACTTGTAAGACTGACAGCAGATCGTTTCCATCACTGTTACTGAGCTACATGTAGAGAAAGTTTCATGCTGAAGAACTGAGCAATATGATTCAGTGAGGCCTTAGACTTCCATAATCATAGACTTAGTCAAGGCATGGGAAAAAAACCTAGTTTTGGCCCGCTTGCCCAGTTTTCTTGGGACAGAAAGAATGTAATGGTAATGGAACAAGAAAGAAAGGCTGGTAACAATTCTGCAGCTGGAGGAGATGGTGGAAGAGAGTGTTCATGAGGAGCGCAGCAAGTTCATCCCGCTTGGCTTCACAGAGGGGATAAAGTGTCAGTAAGATGAGCTTCCAAAGTGCAGGCTCACAGTTTTTCCCACTGTCAGAATTATGGTACTACAGCTCCCAGAGCACGTGGATGTTTGTGTGAGGGATTTCAAAACCAGGGCTGGATATTGCCTTGCCCCTGAGCACAGGAGGCACAAAGCTCCTGCTGCAAGAGCTGGATGAGTGTGTCAAGGTCTTCTGGCTATCCCTCTGCAGGCAGCTGCTTTTCTTGCTTACAGATATTCAAAAGAAGGTATTTTTATACAAACAGGACTGTATTTCTTGATGAGCTGTGAGGGCAAGTGTATTGTTTCTGTTATTGACCAGGAGCTGCAGCTCTGGGGCAGGACTGGGCTGTGCTGGGCTCTACACTTGTTGGGAGGGGAGTTTCCACCCAGCCTGGACAATGAGAAAATGAGCTTCAGGTGGAGGAGGACAAGGAAACATCAGACAACTTTACACGTGGTGGTCTGACATATCAGTGATTTTTCTTACACCATATTCTTGCACTACCTATCCAGTGAATAAAAAATGGAGGATTTGGATGACATTTAAGCCAGCAGTTAAACCACCCACTCACATAAAAACAGCCTGTATTTCCCTCAGGAGTTGTCACTGTAGTGCCCTGATTAATTTAATTTATCATCCTTAAAGTGTAAATAAAGGTAATACAGCAAGCATAACGTAACATGACAGAAGTAGGAAATAGGGCAAAATAGATCATATTAATCCCAGCTCATGTGATCCTTCTGCACCATGAGTCACATTGACAGTAATGGTTCATTAATTGTGTGGAGAGAGATGGCCAACACACACAGGACATTCTTGTCCTGGCAGTCCTTTTGTTTGGACAAGAAGTTTTGGGAACAGATATTACTGGGTAAAATCACAGTTAGCTAGAAATGATAGTGCTGTAGGAATTGAGGCTTCCTTCCACTAAAATCAATGCAGGAAACATTTGCATGGTGTAATGAGCAATTTAGCAACATTATATGGGAATTACTGTGGTTTTGTTACTCCTTAGCAGATGTCCATCCTACCCTTCTCCGTGTCTGGAGATTTACCCAGGTCTCAGCCTGTGGTCCATGGCTGGTCTCCCTCCAAGAGGTCAGCCAAAGGCTACTGCCAGAAGTGAGACTGGTGTGGGAAGGTTCAGTCTGCCAGACTGGAAACCATAACCAAACCACTGGGCACCTAGAAGCACTTTGAAAATCAAAACAGTTTGATCACTGCTGCTGCAAATTGAAATCACCACTCAGGTAGGCACAGGAACAAATATTAACCACAGCTGTCAGCTGTGATTTGATGCTGCCAAGGCTCTGTTGATCACATTTTGCCTTCTTGTGCTATCTGTAGGTTGGCTTCACTTGCTTGAAACTGCAAATATTGTGAAATGGAGTCTAGACTGGTTTATAATGTATCTCCTCCTCCTTTTTGTCTTTTCCTCGGTGCCTTTTCCTGACTTGGCTAGCTATGTGAAGGTAATTATTTTATAAAATAGTTGTTTTGTAAAGTATGATATAAAGTAAATAAATTATGTTATGTACTTCATAAATACTGTATTTATGTTAATATATTTTATAAATATGTAGTCCAGGGCAGTCCTGTGGCAGCCTTCCATTACTTGAGGAGGACCTACAGGAAATATGTGGAGGTACTCTTTACTGGGCAGTGTAGTGACAGGACAAAGGAGAACAGCACAGATGGCAACAGGGAATTCTTTACTGTGAGGCTGGTGAACAGGTTGCCTGGAGAAGTTGTGGATGCTCCATTCCTGGCAGCGTTCAAGGCAATGTTGGATCTGAGCAACCTGGTCTAGTGAAAGGTGTCCCTGCCCATGGCAGAGTGGTTAGAACTGGATGAACTTTAAGGTCCAACCCAAACCTTGTTGTGATTCTACTCAACAGAAATTACTGTGAACTTGGCATGTTTAACCCCTTCTTTCCCATCCCCTACCCCTCCTCATTGCCCAGTGCTGTTTGTGAGGTCTCTGCTGTGTTTTTTCCTGCTGTTTCTGGTTTCCCGGCTTTCATTAACATAGTTGTCCAGGCTTCTTTTATCCATGGCAAGATGCAAACCTGTCAAAATGTAAATGCTTTGAATTAATATGAGAATACACTATATATGGATTTTAAGGTATTTCTTTTGACACATATACACAAATATACACGCTTTGGAGTTGGTAAGGTGATCATCTCACAGAATACACTGAAACACCACTACTGCCTTGGAGAAGGAGGTAACATCTTCCTAGAGCTCATTCTTTGGTTAAAAACAAAAAACAAACAAACAAAAAAACAAATAAACAAAAAAAAAATTCCACCTCAAACATACCTCACATTTTGTCTTTCTTGTCACTTTTTCTTAAATCACTGTTAGGAATATGTTTCAGTTTTACTGGTAAGGATAACTGATATAATAAATCCTGGTTTATAACATAAACCAGTTTTCTTTACCTTAAATTTAAATACACTCAATAATAAATGTTGGTATCTGGTTTAAGTTAGAATTTTCAGGAATCAGTGTTAACTAATATGTGCTGCCGTATGACCATCCCTCTCATTGTGACTGCATCCACCCCAGCAAAAGAAATTTGTTCTTGGAAATAACAGGCTATGAAATAAACTAAATAGGAAGCACAGGCCTGAGAATGTGGGCAGAGATGATGTGCTCAGGTATCAGCTCTAGAAGCTCTGTGCCCTGGGAAGATCTCAAAATGGTCCAAATTAGTGCTTTTGAACATATATGCAGCAAAATTTACTTTTGGAAGAGAAACTCCTTAGAAAGTATGTATGGATCTTCTTCTTACTACTCTTTCCCCTTCTCTTTTTTTAAATGAAAAAAAAAAAACCATAAAAAAAGCCCAAACCAAACCAACACTCCCAGTTTTCTAAAATGTCAGTTTTAAAGTATCAGACATGAAGTTTTAAGCTGTGCTCCCTGCAGACTCTTAAGAAATAGCTTTCAAGGTCAGGAAATTAGAAAACAACTCCACTTCTCATAATGAAGCTTTTATGGCTGCCTTTCAGATTTAGAAATTGCCCTCCATGTGTCTGAGATTTGTGGGTTAAAGCTTGATGGCTGCTGTTCCAGAGGACAAACCCTACAGAGTGTGGTACTGCCTGTCAGTCACCTGTAATTTCCTTTGTTGGCAATCTAAAAAGATAACAGCAGAACAGCCTCAGCCCAGCAACTGTTCCCGAGCAAAGGACGCTGAGAAAGCTGGGTGATGGGAGGAGGCTTGTTGTGACTAATGCAAACTGATAGTCCTTGCAAGGGGATGGCAGTGCCTGGGGGCCCTTCGCCTCCTGTTGTTTGACGGGAGCCTGTGGAAAGCAGCCTGGGTCAGGAGGAGCTCTAAGTATTCCTTCTCCGGAACAGAAAATGTGTGCTGGCACTAATGAGCGAGGAAAAATTCTGTGATAGAGTTCCTGCATATTTCAAAGACATAAATCGGGGTTGAAAATAATGTTTTCTATTTTTTTTTTTCCTATTTCCTTTTTGAAATTAAGGCAGTTTAATAACAAGTGTGCTGACAGAAAAGATTTGTATTAGGACATACAGGGAGCTTTAAGTGACACAGCTTGCTAGAAGGGGCTGGAAAAGGGGAAATCTCCCTCTTGTTGCATGTGTTGTATTTTTTGAGGTTGTTAATTTATTTATCACCCACTGTCGTATTTCCCTAGCTTTTCCTCTGACTGGCCCTTGATATCCCTTCTGACACATTTTTCCTCTCTCTTTATACTGTTTCTCAAAAAGAACCTATAATGCCATGAACAGACCATTACCAATTGCATTACCTTCTTCTGAATTAACAACTTCTTCATCAGATGCTGCCCACAGTTTTCAGGCTCTTTGTCCCACTTTGTTTTGAATGCCTGAGATTGCCAGCTGGGAAGAGAAGACAGAGCTTTCCCTTTGCTTTCTCCCCTGCCCACTCCTTCTCCTCGGGTCGTCAGATGTGATTATATCCCCCAAGGAAGGGGATGCTTGCTCTGGCACCGTGAGAACGCACAGAACGGGCGCTAGCGTGGAGGTGGTGGGAAGCAGGATCAGCCAGGCTTGAGCACGAGCAATAAAGCAATAAAGCAGACAGGTTTTACACACTGAGAGCCCTGGCCAGGCTCACAGCTTAATCTATAAATGATGGTGGTGAGAGGATAATAATAACAATAATATGTCACTGTGGGTGATGCCATTCCTGCTGCGAGTGGTCAGGAAGCTGGCGGCAGTTCTTGAAGGCGGGAGTGACCTCAGGTTCCCTTCTGCATCAGGATGCTTTGAAAGCTGACCTCTCATGAGCCTGCCAGCATAACTTAGAGGAAAAAAGGATGTGTGGGCTTAAGGAAGAAGAGGAGGAAGCGGAAGAGAATGTTTTATCTTCCTTTTAATAAAGTTTTGCAGAAATAATTATGAATAAGAAGAGATAATAAAAACATGGTGCACAGCATGGGTGTTTTCATCAGAGTGGGAAAACTATAGGGTACTGAAAAGTCTCTGTTGTGTTTCTATTAGTAATAAATAAGCAGGTACCTAGAGAAGACTTTTATGAAGCCTGTATAGGAAACCCACCACCAATTAAAGTCCCAGCATGATGGACATTAAGTCCTTGTGCAAAAAGAGGAATTGGGGTTCAAACACTTTCCCATTGTGAAGAAAGCAGGTGGACAGGGAAAGTGGGTACACCAGGTTATTGCCAGGTCAGAGTTAGTGGCCAGATGGAAAATGCAATGTCCTGACTGTACCTGGGGTTTTTGACACTGCCTGGGGCGTAGCAGCAATTGGGAGCAGCCTGTGAAAAGGAACACTGGAGAAGAGTGAGACGTGAAACCCCATCCTTGTGCTGCTGTTCTGCCAGGGAACTTGGGTTGCTGCTGGTTTTGCATTTGCCACTAGTTCTGCTCAAGAAGTCACCTGTGAATGAAGGGGCCTGGAGTTCAGCTCATGCTGAAATGGCTCTTAAATCAAAGAGTTTGAATGTAGAAATCTAAATACATTTATTTGAATGCAAATAAGAAGCCAATATAAATTAAATCTGCAGCCAAAATGGTGTCTGTTTGGAAAATGTTGTACAAAACCAACATCAACTCTCTGATAAATCAAACCAGCATCTCTTCATATCCACAATTCCTTCAAAAAATAGTCTAGTTTTAAAAATAGTTTTTTCACAAGTTTCAGTAAAATTGGTGAAAGAGGGAGGTACCCAGTGCTTTTGGGAAAAGATCTGCATGGATATAGCAAAATGTATGTTCAGTGTGTAATGATGATTTTCATCCTTTGTTCTGACTACCTTTGCTGTTCAGAACTCTCAGTTGTTTTCCATGAAGTGAGCAACCCCAAACCCCACAGGCCTTAATCTCTGTAAGAAAAGCTGGGCAGATGATTTGGAAAGCCTGAAGTGACAGAAAAATGGAATAATAATATGTGAGAGAATGGCTAGTCTAGGAGACAAATGTACAGATGGAATAGCCTAGGTTAGAACGATGTGTTTATGTAAAAAGATGAATTCTTTAGACATCTTAGAAAAATCATTCATCAACTACAATTACTGAGCAGGTCTAGCTAATGCTTGGCTTTGTTTTAAAATTACATACTATGTTAGTGGCCACATTGAAAGCGGGACTTTATAAATAATTGAAAAAAAATAAGTTTGGCTAGAGAAAGGTATATAGCTGATTAGTTCATTGTTTAAAACACAAGAATAGCGACACCTATTTTATATGTGTTTTTAAAATCATTCTCTGGTAAATGGCTGCAGAGAAAAGCAGTGCTATTCAGAAATGTGTATCTGAAATTGTCAGTGGAAAAGTTGGTGTCTTAGGAGAAAAAACAGAGAGCCCAAAATTCAGATATCTTCAGATACAGAGAAGATCTGGCAACACTGCCATGGTACTGCTGTTATGGCAGACTCATCATCTCTGTGATGAATCACTGGCTTCCTCTATTTTCTTTCTTGAAAAGTTTCACTGTGTGTTTTTGAATCACATATACTGTGTTTTTTGGTCCTTTTTTTAAAGATACATAATTTGGAATTTGTTAAAAAGATATTTAGCAGGTATGTATCAAAGATTGTATACAATTCAAAAGCTAAAAATATAAGTAGTTCGAGTTGATCAAATTATAGAATTATTGTTACCATACTGTAAATGTCACCATGACAGAGCAACAAATTTCAAAATTCTGAGCCATAGACATCTGTTAGTTTCTCAACTGCTACCATTCCTTTGCTGCAGTGAATATGATTCTCCTTTTTCTGTACCATTTTTAGGTTGTTTTTGTGCCATATGGGCATCTTTTGATATTTGGAAAAAACTTAAAATAGAATTACTTTGATGCACAAAACTTGATATTGAATGTATTCTTTGTTCTCCCTTTAATTCTAATTTGCATGGAGTGTGGTCCATGCATGCAGGAGGAGAGAAAATGGGCAGTGCTTTGTTTATTCTATATAAGGCACTGGCTTCTGTTGTACCTTGTACCCTGATGAAATAATTTAGGATCTCCCTCCAATCGTTTGCAAATAGCAACTCCAAAAAATAGTTAAGAATCTCTTCCTCCCTGGCAGTGGGGTGAGCAGGACTTTATCCAAGCTGTACTGCCCTGAGGAGTGTTCTTCCTGCTCTTGGCATCTCCAGTGCCCAGCAGCACACCAGCACTGGTTGAAACATTATTTCTCTCGCGCTGGGAAGTGACGAGTACAAAAAGCTCCTTTTCTCTGACTGATAGAAGAAAATATTAGGGACAAGATGCTCCAATCCAGATCCTGGGCTGGTATTAGTAGGCACATATATACACCAGCTGAGCTCTTCCTTCTTGTCCTCATCAATTAGATCTTCTTGTAGAAATATTCTACCATAAAGACAAATGGCTGTTTGATTTTCTGCTGAGAGAACGGGGTGAAGGAGAGAAGGGTCTTGACCCCCAAGGTGTTCTCTGTGCACCAATTCATTTTGGGGTCAGCCCATGTGAATGAGTGCCATCAAATTTTGGGGACCCACTGGCCCCAGCGCTTTTGAGGAGGTGAAGCCAGCGGCCTGGTGGACACGGATGCCAGACACTTGTCCTGCCAGGGCTGGAGGGAGGGGTAGGACTCTTGTACACCGAGGTGCCTGGAGCCTGCTCTGGCTTCACATTCCCTGGTCACAGCTTTCCTGCCTGCTCTGAGCCTGTCACACGGGTCAGGCTCATGGCTGGGTTCTTGTGATAAGTGGGCCATGAGCCAAACCTCCTGGTAACTGTTAAATTACAGTGTTTATGTTGTAAAATAGTGGTAACATTCAGAAGTGACTGAGAGGTCAACTTCTCTTCTAAGGACTTTTTGTTTAAATCTAGTTTTATTTTTCAAATCTACAGTGTTAAATTCTCAGAAACAATTTTTCTCCTATATTCTAAACCTAACTAGATAGCATTGACTTTTTTTTCTTTTTTCACAAAGAAATGTGCTTATTAGAATGTTAATTTAATACACTCAGTTCATCAATGATTTCCAGTTCTCTGATTCATATGATGGAATCAAATTGCACTGGAGCAAGTGAACTGCAAAGCATAGCCTTCTTCCTACAACATGTATCTCCAGGCATTAGAAATGTCCTCCTACTGAAACAAAAATATACGTAAGCCCCTCCTGTGAACAGGGGAGAAGCCAGCCATGTTTTTGCTCAACTGACAAGCTTGGGAAGTCAAGAGACAACTTAATTGAACAATTGATTCATCGACTGGATGAAATCTTAAGTTACATGAATGACAAAACCATCAATTATTTTTTTAAAAACACATGGTATTTCTTGTGGCAGCGGCAGCATGTAGTAATTAGGGGTTGGGTTTTCTTGCTTTCACGGCTCAGGAAAAGGACTAGACTCCAATTCCAACTGACACAGCATAAATGAAGTGTACTTTCTCATAATGTAACTTTAGAAATCCTTTGCATCTTACATGTCACTTTATATTTTTCATGGGTAGTAAAGAATAGTTGGCAAAGAATAGCTGTCTTACCTCAGACAAAAAAAAAAAAATAAAAAAAAAATTCTTAGTCCTCCTCTCCATCTCCTTTTTCCTCCTTAGAGTTGTTTTTCTTCTTTGCTTGGTTTCTCTGTGGTTGACAGGCAGGACGCTGGTGAACAGAGCAGGTAAGTTCCCAGCAGAGGTATCAGGCAGCAGGTGAAGCTCAGCAACAGGTTATTAAACCTCTTATAAAGAGTGATACCTCCTGAGTTCCTGTGTGCTGGGTTCCTACATGTTGCCTCGAAAAACAAGACTCCCAGACTGCAGGAAAACCCAGGAAATGAAGGGAAAGCAGTGAGAGGGAGTTTGGAAGAGTGACGAATCCTCTCAGTTCTGTCTCTGACCTTCTGAACTTCTGCCAGTTGCTGCAGAGCTCCATCTCTCATGTAGGTTTACTTGTCTCTAGTGCTGCTTCTGACAGCTCGAGCAGTGCAACACCAGAGCTGAGTCTTCAGCAAAATGCAGTCCACAGGTTTCTCCTTATCTATATTAAACCTAACTGCTCAGTGCTACTTCTAATTATTTCTAAGGGCAATATTCTATTTCCTTTGTTCTACCTGTCTTCTGATTTATTCTGTACAAGGGCCCACACATAGGTCTATAGTATTTAGGTTTGTATCCCCTTGAAATTTCCCAGTGTTGACTTCAGGCTCCATAGAGTAAACACTACTGAAAATAAACCTTTCAGCCCTCTTGGCAACAGTCTTTGAGCTCTCTGTGGACAGCAAGTTAAAAAAGCCACATATGCTCAGTGAGATCTTGGGCCTGGTAATGTTATGAGCTCTGTGGTAAAGGAAATTCCAACATGTTTCTCTTTAAATCCTGCCATAAATACAGAGAAAGCTGTCTCACATCTCTTTGCAAATAGTGTATACTGGTGAAAATATCTGAACAGAAGCATTTGCTAGTTCATGCATATAAGTGAGACAGATTAGAAAAGTATATTTTTGTGAACAGGAAAAGTCCTGAAATTTTGAGCAACACCCCCATCTGCTTCCTGTCCTTATGCTCTTCTCAGTTTCAAAATTTCACCAGTTGTAGTGGGTTGACCATGGCTGGACAGCATGTGCCCACCGCAGCCACTCTTTCACTCTCCTCCTCAGCTGGGCAGGGGAGAGAAAATGAAAATGTCAAGATCAGGACAGGGAGAGATCACTCACCAGCCACTGAAATGGGCAAAACACTCAACATGTGGAAATTAATTTAATTTATTACCAATTAAATTAGAGTAGAAAATTGAGAAATCAAATCTTAAAACACCTTGACTCCTTCTTCACAGCCTCAAATTTTCTTACAAAACCTTAGTCTCTTCCCCAGTGTTGCAGGGGGATAAGGAATGGAGGTTACAGACACAATTCATCCCACCTTGTCTCTGCCTCTCCTTAAGGAGGACTCCTCATACTCTCCCTCTGCTACAATGTGGGGTTCCTCCCACAGGAGACAGTCCTCCACCAGTTTCTGCAGTGTGAGTCCTTCCCATGCAGTGACAAGTCCCACCTGTAAAACTATTCAGAGTGGGCTGCTCTCTTCATGGGGACACAGGTCCTTCCAGGAGCCTGCTCCAGACTGGGCTTCCCGCAGGGTCACAGCCTCCTCCCAGGCATCCACCTGCTCCAGCGTGGAATCTTTCATGAGCTGCAGGAGGATCTCTGCTCCACTGTGGTCCTTCATGGGCCACATTCACCACAGGCTGCACCACAGGCTGCAGGGCAATCTCAGCTCTGGTGCCTGGAGCACCTCCTGCCCCTCCTTCAGCACTGACTGCAGGTGTCTGCAGGGCTGCTGCTCCTCTCACATATTTTCACTCCTCTTTTGCTGCAACTGCTTCTGTACAGTAGCTTTTTCCCCACCTTCAATCTGTACCCCAGTGGTGCTAACACAGTTGCTGGTGGGCTCAAGCTTGGCTGGCAGCAGATCTGTCCTGGAGCCAGCTGGCCTTGGCTCTGTCAGATATCAGGAAAGCTTCTGGCAGCTTTTCACAGAAGCCATCCTCGTGGCTCCCCACCACCACAACCTTGCCATGGAAACCCAATATACCAGTTACCATGGATTTGGGAAATTGACAGGCAGACCAAAGAGAGCACCACAACTTCAGCAGTTTATTTTTAAGGAATTTGTGAGAGCTGGGATCCAGAGTTTATGTACACAGCCAGTTTAAACAGTGAAGGCTACTAACCAGTGGAACATCACTAGGATCTTAGTATATAAATCTCTTATATTTACAAGGAAACTGAGAGAATAACAGTGAAAATTTTTGCAAAAGATACAAATCTATCCAGAATATTCTAAAATAATTGATTGTGAAGAACCACAGTGAGATCTTCAGACCTCACAGTAACCTGTCAAGAAAGGCAGATGATATTCAGTGCTGACAAGGACAAAACATGCACATGGGGAAAAGGAAGTTCAATTATATCCATGCATCAAACTTGCATACTCTGCATACATGATTTTCAGGAAGCTGCTGTGATCTTGCAGAGTGTCAGCTCAGGACTCAGTGGTGATGCAAAAGATACACAGATTATCAAGGGTCTTGGAAGCACTATCGAGAGACAGGCTTGGTTTCATTACTATTATTGCTAAGCTGCAGAAAAACTGTTTTGTAGTGCTGAGGATGCAAATAAAGTGCAGGACACTTGTGCATTCTGAAGCTCATGAGGTACAAAGAGAGAAAACAAAAATAAAAGTCCTTTGAAATATTATTAGAAATCTGATTTTGTAAGCATTGACTCTGAAATCTCCAGATTAAATACAAATTTATTTCAATGCTTGGGGAACTTGTGTCACAGGAAAAAATATCTCTCTTTGGGATAAGGAAGTAGGGGCTTTTGTGTCTGAACTGGATCATAATTTTTCTCAAGACAGGTTGCAGCCCTCTTTAAAAAAAAAGAAAGGAAAAGGGGGAATTAAAACACTTGAGCCCAGTTGTAAAACCATTTGGTTTTTTCTGGTCTTACTGGCACCCATGGGAGTTCTACTTCAGCCTCAAAATCAATAAACAAGTGGGATAAATAAATAAATAAATAAATACAGCATTTGGCATTTTAATTATTGGTAAGAAGTTACAAGACATGAGCATAATGCATAAAGAAGCAAAAGCTGAAATCAGGGTATCCTCGTTGTTCATGTCAGAGTTGATCTGACAGCAAAATATGGCACTATTTCCACATTTTTAAAGAAAAATATTATGTGTTCCTTAAGCTGATTAAACTGGTTTCCTTTTAGATGTACAGCTTGTGAGCTAAAAGTCTGTGTGTGCATTATAGAGTTGCCAGCCCTAGACATTCAAAATGCAGGAATCAGAACACTTATATGATGATATTTTGAAATAGACTACAGTCCTGGTTTTCTTTCTCTTTCTGGATTTTGACCTTAAAAATACAATACTTTCTGTTTTTTCTTTGTAACCACAGGAGAGCAACACTTTTGTTTTGTTTTGTTTTGTTTTGTTTTGTTTTGTTTTGTTTTAAATAAAATGCAATTGAGAGGATTCAGGATTTAAGTCACTTCCTGGTCCTAGCAGATTAGAATGAAATAGCCGTGAATATGAAATACTGCAAGACTTGCAGTAGGAAAATGAGATCTGGCAGCTGGATGGTTGGCATAAAGGTGCTGTAAAAAGGAAGCAGGAGTCCAAAGCCTGAGAGGCTGATGGGGGGTTTGACAGCTGGACTTCTCCAGCCATCTCCAGGCAAGGCTCAGGTAGCTCCCAATGACAAGCCATTCTGCTACGAACTTCTCCTAAAAGTTCACATTTAACTCCAGAAAAATGTGCCTATGATAGTAATTAAGGTGAGGATTTGTAACCTCAAGTATCAATCTCCCCACTATAATTTCCAGAGACAGGGCTTGAGGAAAGGGCAGAAGCTGAGCTGGGGGAGGACTGGATTAGATATCAGGAAAAGGTTCTTCACCAGGGGGTGTTTGGGCACTTGAACGGGCTCCCCAGGGAAGTGGTCAAGCGCTAAGCCTGACAGAGTTCAGTAAGTGTTTGGGCAATGTTCTCAGGCACATGGTATGACCCTTGAGGGGCCCCTCTGTGGGGCCAGGAGTTGGACTCGATGATTCTGATCATTCTGATCCCTTTCAACTCAGCATATTTTGTGATTCTGTGATTCTTCGATTCTAAATGCTGTGGTTTTGTTAACCTCTTCAGTCAGGAGAAAGCCATGGTTTATATTTCATTGTGGATTGACATTCTTAGAGAAATTAGGTGCATTTAAGTACAAACATGCATTCAGACAATGTTTCACTGCATCCAGAAAAATGTGATTTAAATTCTTAGAATGAGATATCTGATGGAGAATCCTCTCTCTTCTCCTTTGTGGCTGTGCAAGGACAACTGACACCCCACTTGGCCTCAACTGCTTGGGGTGTGGTGTTGCAGGCAGTTGACCAGACCTTGAGAAGTTAGGTACTGCTTTTCCCCCTAATTCCTCATACTTTCCCCCAAGCCTAAAATAAATCTGGTCCCTTCTCTTCTCTAGTTTTTGGGATTCAAAGATAAGCACATTGTGCTATCTCTGGGAGATTTTGCCTTATGGAATTAGTTTGAGGAAAAGCTCCCATTCCTGTTGAATGGTGCCTGTTAACTTCCAGAAAGCCAGTAATGTAGGAAGCTGGCATTGTGCATTGGGAAATCAATCTGACATTCATTCAAAAAACATTCATTCTCTGTTCCTTTTTAATTGGTGGATATTACTTCTGGGTTATTTCAAGAGAGCTATGAAAATCCCATTATATGATCCTGCAAGCTCCCACATGAGCCAACATCCCTGAGCACGGGAGTGACCTGCAGCTCTGATCACAGCACTCTAAAGCATGAGCATGTTTATGTGCTGCCCTACTCAGATTGTTAATTTGGCCCAGCAACACAACTTTCAGAGCCTGGAAATACCAGGATTTTGATTCCTTGTGGATGTTTGGTGATTAACTGCTTGTGTCCCCAAGTGTGTTGTTGAACAAGGACTGCACATTTTATTCCAGGACAGTTATAAAGAGATTCAGCTGGTTTTGGCTGAGGTAGAGTTAATTTTCTTCACAGTAGCTGGTATGGGGCTGTTTTAGATTTGTGCTGGAAACAGTGTTGAAAACACAAGGATGTTTTTGTTATTACTGAGCAGGGCTTACACAGAGACAAGGCTTTTTCTTCTCCTCACCCCATCCCACCAGCAAGGAGCTGGGAGAGGGTACAGCCGGAACAGCTGGCCCTAACAGACCAAAGGGATATATATTCCAGACCATATGGCATCATGCTCAGCATACAGACATGGGTGAAGAAGGAAGGGAAGAGAGATATTTGGAGTGATGGCATTTGTCTTCCCAAGTCACCATTATATGTGATGAAGCTCTGCTTTCCTGGAGGTGGTTGAACACCTGCCTGCCTGTGGGAAGACGTAAATTAATTCCTTGTTTTTCTTTGCCTGTGTGTGAGGCTTTTGCTTTACCTATTAAACTGTCTTCACCTCAACCCACAAGCTGTTTTCTACTTTTACTCTACTGATCCTCTCCCTGATCCTGCTGGTGGGGGTGTGAACAAGTAGCAGTGCGAGGCTTAGTCGCTGGCTGGGGTTAAACAACAATGCCACATTTTAGCAACATTTAAACACATTTAAACAACCTGCCACATTTTGTGGGAAGAGCATGCCTGTGATTCAGGGTTAGAAAAAGGCTCCCCACTGGGCATGCAGCAGCGTCCAATTATGAGACGGATTTATTCAGATTTCTGCCTCTGTTTGTCTATCCCTTACACTTACCACTAAAATACACCCACTTCCAGAAAGTAATGCATCAACAGATTGAAAGCTCACAGCATCCTACGTAACAATCTTTGTCAGAAAGTACCGAATATCACATAAAGTCAAAGCTGCTGCAAGAAAATCACTACTGTTACGTACAGAAAAATTCTGGCTAACATGTGTATTCTCCATTTTTGGAAGCAATGTCATGAGGTCTATATTGATGACAACTGCCAGACTTCAGCTTGGAGTGCTTGAGATTTCTTCAGCATCTGTTCCCCTTTCTTCCTAAGCAGTACTTTCATTCAAAGTAAAACATACAGATCTGAAATATTTTATTAAGTAGCTTGATTTCTGCATTATATAGGAGGAATATAGAAAGAAAATGTTCAGAAGTTGAACACCTTACAGGAAAGTAAAATTCTCAGATCACAAGCCCTGAATAAACATTGATAATGGTTTGAAAGATTTCTTTATTAGAGGCTCTGTCATAAGGCACAGAAGTGGTATGAAAAGTGACCTTTCAACAAGAAACTCCTGCTGAAAAGCATCAGCATAAGACAGAGCTTTTTAACCCATCTTTAGCACAGGCCTGCTTAAGCGCATGTACTTAAACAATCTTTCATCTTGGACTGGTCATGAGTTTTCTGAAACTTACTCTGCTTGAGTGCTCATTACAACTACTACTACTACTACTCCTATTATTATTATTATTATTATTATTATTATTCAAGCAATCTCATCTGAAATGTGTGAACATAAATGAGTTTAGACATTAAAAACAATGTTTTGTTTTTTCCATGTGGAAAAAACACACACTTTCTGCACAGCCTGGCAAATGAAGAAGGGGAATTTGCATCCCTGGGGAGGTCTGGGACCAGGCTGAGCAGTTGCCCTGGAGGCAGCGCAGGTGCTGCTGGTGCAGCGTGGCTGTGAGAAATGGGCACCAACCTCCTGAGCTTACTCCAAGAGATCCTTTGCAAACTGGTTTTCTGTCAAGCACCCTGATGGAATCACTTTGATGAGCTTAGAGATAGTGGCTTTCAGCTGAACCTGTCCTGGGTTCCCTGCACTAATCTCCATGTTTGTAAGTGGGAGCTGAGGGTAAAGGCACCTGTGCTGGCTAGGAGTCCAATTATGTTCCATCCTAGAGTGATTTGCAGGAGAGTTCTAACTACAGAACTCATAATTCTTTGTGACAATACCATCTGCCATGAGTGAACCATATAATCGGGGAGAGTTCACTTAGGACCAAGTTATTTCTATGCCTAGAATTAAAATTTTCTATTTTATTCATATAGCATTGCTTTTATTTATTTCAGGCCAATACACATGGCTTCTAAAATAATTACATGTGTAGAGAGATTGTAGTTTTCTGATACTGAAGAACTTTCTAAATTATGTTCAGATTGATTAGCTGACACTCATTTAGGAGGAGATCAAATAGATGGTAACTTAAATGTAAACATATGCTTGATGAAATGGTCAAAATTATAAGGGTTTTTACATTCCTCTGATGTTAGGGTGTCAATTACTGTCCATAAAATCAAGAGGAATGATTTTGCAAGTCTTGAAGGGACTGAAAATGTATCTAGCTGTTGGAAAGTGTTTCTTCGCAATTTTTGCTTTCATGGCAAACAATTTGCTAAATATGATATTTAAAATGGGCTGATATCCTTTCTCTTCTACTAGCAGCATGAGCTATGTGCTTCTTTCCTGCTGAATACATATGTAACATGGTTTTTGCATATGTCATTTTAAATTGTGTCAGAATCATATAACTCAGAGACACTGGAAAAGAGCCTGTACTTTAACACTTGTATAGTCATTGGCAGGACTACTCAAACCTATTCAGGCATATTTAAAAATCCAGAATGTAGAACATATAATTTGGTCTTAGAATGATAAACTTGGCCCTTTCCTTTTTTTTTTTTTGCATGACAAACTTAGTCCAAGTACTTGCAGTGCTGTTATAGACTCTAAAGCTTTTATTGTTAATTTGAAGATCTCTTAGGATTCGCTTTTTATAGCTAAATGCAGACTTGCTGTGAGAAGAGACCATGTCCAATCACATCATCCAGATCAACTGATGATCCAATTTCTCATCTCAGTAATGGGGATACCACTTCCCTGAAGTCATTAATAGCCTTGAGATGAAAAATTGGCTTAACAGAGCTGCCTGTGGTTTGCTCATTTTCCTGAACAGTGCTACACTGTGCCTGACATTCCAGATGCCTTGAACTTAGAAAAGAATATGAATGAAGTAATGGTAATTAAAATAGTGATTTAAATTTACTAATTATTCCTAGTACTAGACAGCTATTTTGTTCAATACATGTAAGCCAGAATGCAAACAGATAGTGCCAATTATTTTTTTTTTCTTCCTACTATAGCTGTCTTGATGATGATAATGTAACTCTGCAGTGATGACTCTGAATGAGAAGAACCAATGAGGAGTGAACTTACAGCTTTGGTATGGAAATTGTGTCATCCTGTAGGGCCTCAGCTAGAAGATAACTTTCATGTTCCTTCTATGTCTGCAGAAGAGCTGAATTAAAATCAAACAACTCCTCAAGTGGGAGCAGAGTCTGTTTCCAAGCTGTACAGCACCCTTACAGGGAACCCAGGAAGCTGCAGGCAGAGGATCCACCAGGGAGACATGTCTGGCCCCAGCCAGGAGCTCCTGTAGGGTTTTTTGTGTATGCTAAGTATATTTGTTTTTTTCAGACAGATAAATCTAACAGCAAAAATACCCTTCTGAGTCCATTACTTCTAAGAGGGGAAGCTGTGCTTCCACATCCCTAAATGGGACCCCTGAGTGCAGTGATTTCAGGACACCAAAAGAGTTTGGACACTAATTTAAATCTGTAATCTTTCCGGCAGAAGAACTTCTTGGGTTTGGGAACAATGGTGCCCGTTTGCTTAGCTCACCAGATTCACACCCTGCCCTCTCCCTGTCTCACAGCTCCATCTGTTTCCCTGATTTCCTGCTTGTGTGCTCTTCTGGGCTGGGCCTTACTCCTGCCACAACCATCCCCACTGGGGACAGCTCCTACAGATGTGTTTTCTCCAGCCCAGACTCGCTTGGCAGTTTTGGGCTCTTTCCTGACAACTTCCCATCCTTCTTGATCTTGTGACTTTTTACAAGTAGGGTGGACTGGCAGTCTGGTAACAAAAACACAAATCCTTTGCCTTTCAGATGGAAAGTAAAATTGCAGTGGAAAGAAAAAATCTGCTTCTCCAAATAGATGCTAAGTGATGACAACAAAGAAACACACGTTATTTACTTGTGAGCTCTACAAATGAAGCATACACTGTACAAAATAAAAGTACTGAGTCAGTCCCATCTTGTCCCATCCTAGAGAACTTGCCTCTACTACTGCTCTGCACATATGGCTGCTTAGCAGGGCCTCCAACAGTGACAAAATTGTTGGTGAGGTCTCTCTGTTGTCAGATATAAAATCCCTTCAGCACTCTGTACATGAAAATCCATTGTGAATGTGCCAACTTAGCAAGCACCCAGGTTTTGTTGCTAGTTTTTAATAATTTTTTTTTTTTAATTGTCGTGGTGGCTATGAGAATGTAGCCTGCCATACTTCAAGGGAACTTGAAGTTATGAATTTTCTAGCTATCATTAGTTTGCTTATGTATTTCTCCTGCTCAGATAAATAAAAGTAACTATACTCCAAAAACATCGAAGGGTGTTAAAGTACAAAACAATGTGGATCTCTGTATTTCAGTGTTCATCCTTCTCTTTTTAAAATTTAATTTAGGGCACAAGTGGAAAAAATTACTGTTGTTTAGCTGGTTGGTAACAGCTGGTGATACTTTATTTCAGTCTTATCATTATTAACATAGCAGATAGTCGCCATAATAACATTCATCAATAAATTCATTAAATATTCCCATCTTATATGCTTCAACTGGAATTTCATTGTAATTTAGCACAACTGAAATGTTCATTTGAGACAAAGTACTGTTAATACCTGAGTTAAACAAAATAATTCTCTTTATGCCTGAGCTCTGGGATATTATTTGCCCTGTTGCTTTAAAGTTGCAAGTCCTGAACTAAAGATTCAAAAATGCTGAAGAACTTCAAAGGGTTCATAATGCTCAAATAATCCAACAAGTATTAACAGTCTCTCCTCCTTAAAAAGAGAATAATTACATAACTAATTGATTTGCCATAGTACATAATCTGCTGACATTTACAATAAGCACCCCTATTGGAGGCTGAAGTAAATATTAAGTTGCACGTAAAACTATAAATAGCAAGAATTCTGATGCCAGGCAGTTTCAAAATACTGTGGAAAATAGATGAGCACTGGCTAGATGAAATAAAGTTGAAAGTCTCAGCGACATGACATGGAAGCACACAACTATCTGCGAATGTAACCACGGAGCAGACATGTCCAGTGCCCTCTGGCCGTGCTGGCTCTGGTCAGGATGTCCTATGAGTGACTAAAGTGAAGGGCCTGAAGTTTGGTTTTGATAGCTTTAGCTTGTCTCAGCTGGAGGGAGTCTCAGCATGAAGTCTCCATTTGAAGGATGAAGCACAGTTGTGTGTGTGATGGGGTCTCCCCTTTGACTGCCACAGATGGCAGGGACAATCCCTTGTAGGATGGAGGCAGAGTAGCTGTGGGGTGAGACCTTTTGGGCAGAGATTTCATGCAATTTTGTTTGCTGTCACAGCTGCTGATCTTAGCTGGCCTTTGACATTGCTGGCCAAAGCTGCCCATTGTGCCTCCTTCCCTCCATGGAGGTTATGGAACCCTTTGGTTTCGTTGCTTGGATGGGCTTGTTCTGTTACTGTGCTCTGAGTGCTGAAGCAGGCGCCTCTTGGCTCAGCTTCAGGGCAGGTGGCAGGGCTCACAAAGTGATTTAATGTGCCAGGGATGGAAGCTGCAAGCAGAGAGTGCTCCTGAGTGTGGTAGATGCTGCACAAACTCCAGTGTTGGAGGTGCTGGTGCAGTAATGCACCTTGGCTACCAATTTCTGCAGGTCTGGCACAGGTCACGTAAAAGCTCATTCCTCTCTCCTTTCAGTGAAGTGCAGGTCCCTTTGCAAATGCTGTCTCAAATTTGTTAGCAGAAAGGCTTCGGCTTCTATGCCAAGGATGAATTCCCAAAATCTACCACAGTGTATGGGCTCCTCAATACAAAAAAGACAAGGAGCTACTGGAGGGAGTCCAGCAAAGGCCAAAAGGAGACTGGGGCATCTTTCTTATGAGGAGAGACTGAAGGAGCTGGGCCTGCTTAGTCTGGATGGGACTGAGGGGATCTATCACAAAGGTGGGTGAGAAGAGGATGGTGTCAAGACTCTTTTCAGTGCAGCCCAGTGACAGGATAAGGGGCAATGGCCATAAACTGAAAACCAAGAAATTCCACCTCAGGATGAGGGAGAACTTCTTTACATTGAGGGTGGCAGAGCACTGGAACAGGCTGCTCAGAGAGGTTGTGGAGTCTAGGGAGACTGCCTGGAGATGTTCAAAACCCACCTGGACACATTTCTGTATCACCTGCTCTTAGGTAACCCTTCCTTGGCAGGGGGGTTGGACTAGGTAACCTCTAGAGATCCCTTCCAACCTTAAAAATTCTGTGATATGCCCAAAATCTTGGGTTCTGCAAAGCTTTACTCGAATTTTTCCGAATGTTTAGAAACAGATTTATTAAGAATTTATTGTACAAAAGAGGTAAATAAAAATTAAATACAAGATAGATTAATTTTATTTCATTGTTTCATCTTGTTTGAGAAGCTGAAGATTGTCCTGCAAATGTCCTTTCCTCCTGAAAAGAAAGCGTTCCTGCATTTGGATGAATGTTTAGTTATTCACTCGTAACAGTAACTCTATAATTAAGCAGATGTTAATTACATCCTTAATGCAATTAAATTAATGTAATACATTATCACCTATCTTTTTATTAGATTCCAACTAATTGTTTATGCGCTTGTGATATTCTGATTTTGTTTACATGGTATAAAAGCTTCCTAAATTTCCTGTTCTTCCTGGTGAAAACAGTGAAGTTGTCAGTGGGAGAAGGTAAATCACCTAATGTGTTGGTCTGCCTGAACTTTTCCAGTGGGTAGTATTCATTTCAAAGTCATATAGTCCTGATAAGAATTGTGCATGTGAAGCCAAAGAGAAACAACGTGCAGCATCTCTTTGTCCTTAAACAAACAGTAAACAAACAGGCATTTCAGTAAATATCAGAGATTTACTGGTGAGCCAGAGACAGAAGAAGGAAAGGCTAAGGTTAAGACTACCATTTGTAAATTTTAAATCACTAATTTGAAAGCAGGATGACAGTTTAGACCTTTGAAGTCTCCTGGGCTGAATGGTGTGAATGTTCACTATTGAACCCTTCTGCTGCCTCTCATTGGAGCTGTGACAGTGCAGCACATTTTGCATACATGGCTGAAATTTGCTTCTCAGTATTAAAAAGGAAAATCAGTGTAAAATCTTACATACTCATTAATAAAATTTTACAATTTGGATTGCTGATTCCCCTTTGTTTTAAAGACCAAGGGCAAAATTGTCTGAATCTCTGAAGAATATGTAAAAACTCAGGTGAGACGGGCAGACCTTAGCATGTCAGGAAGAAATAGGTAGCTCATCTTTCTGGCCTGGCTTTTCTACTTGCATTACTCATCTAAAGTCACCAGTCAAGATTCTTTCAAGATCAAGCAATTTTTCTTGTAAGAAAGCAAATCAGCTTATAAGAGCTCCTCTCCAGCTATACAGTAACTTTGTTGATTGCCATTGAATTTTCTACAATTTATAAAAGACACAGATTAATCACCATCACCATTGAATTAGCATATTAACTTTCTACCTTATGCGACCTGAGTAATGCAACAAAGGTAGGTTAAAATGGTCTCTCTAGTGCAGATGTCCCATGAGTAGCACCTGTGGCTTCCAGGAACAAAGTGTCTTCTTTAAGACACACAGATCACTAAGGATTCAAAGGTTGTTCTGGAGAAACATGTGTCAGACTGCTCTATCAGATCTGATCCATGCTTGATTTTGATTACTTCTGCTATGGTAAGTATTAAAGTTAGTTGGAGTGGTATTTAAAAAAAACAAACTGAAACACAAAAGGGAAAAATTAAGGGTGGCAGAGAGCAGGGCTTACCCTATTCCTAGTTAAAGCAGGTCTATAAATATCAGTGGTAGCTCAGGTCTGCAAAATTTGTTCATCTTTTTCATAAATTTTGGAAATAACAGAGTTATTTTCACATCTTCTTACCTTGACTTTTCCCAGATGTTCCAGTGTCTCCACAGCAAGCATTCCAGGTCCATTTCAGGTCTCCACTGCTGTTATTATTTGGGATAATATCCCATATACAATCCTACTCTAGTTAATATCTTAATAAAATTAATATATTGCAAATATATCTGTAACCATCCCCTTGGAATATTTGATGCCCTCTGAAACGGGTTCCTGTTTAGTCCCTTGATACAACGGGAAGGTCTAGAAGAATAGGAATTAAAACACTGCCTGCACACTCATGTCATGCCAGCTATTTCATGCCAAATGTTGTTCTCAAGCACCTGGCAAGCACAATTCATTCATTTTCCAAACGTCAGTGGCCAGCCAGCTCCTCAGGACATTCCCTCCCAACACAGGGACACTTGATAGGCACAATCGGGCAGTTTTGGCTGCCAGCCTTATTCCTGAGTCACGTGCACGAACTGTAAGGACGGAAGCGCCTTTTCTTTCTGTTTTTGTCTTGCAAGTGGCAACTTTTTATGCTCTCCTTCCAATTTATTTTACTTGCTACCAGCATTTTCACAGTGGTTCAGCAGGGCTTTGACAGAGGCATATCTGGAATACCGAAAATACCCGGTAGGTGCTTAGATGCAACAACTGGTTCCTGCTGTGACACTCAAACCATTAATGGCACGCTGGAAGCACGGAGCTCTGGGGGGCTGTAGGAGCCAGGCCTGTGTGCAGGTCTCCTGTCAGCACCATCATTCACCACTGCCCTCTCCAGGACACCGGGAATGCTCCAGACCCGGTGGGGCAAGTGGAGGCGTCAGGAGGCCTCTGCCCCAGCCCCGCGTGCTCCAGCTTTCCTGCTAGGTCACGTCACCACTCCTCTGCCCTAAAGCTTGTACCTGCAGCTGGCTGGCAGCTGGAATGCTGTCCAAAGAGTGAACTGAAAGAAGCCTTGTGCCCACACAGAGGGTGCCCTCAGTCGGGTGTTTGTGTGCAGCCCGTCTCGCCGGCCTTTGAGACGCAGGCCTGCCCCCTGTGTACACAATGCCACTGTACACAAATGGGCTTTGAGGTTCTCTGACTCATAAATATTACCAAAAAGCACTTTTCATTTCCATCCAATGCTTCTTCCTGTGCCCGAAAATACATTTTCTTCAGTGTTTTCAGTCTCTCCTTTAGTGTGAAGAATGTGAGATGTGTGAACACAGGGTTTTGAAATGTCAGCCAATTAGCTACTAGTCATAAGGTGAATTGAAAATATTTTTCTTTCTGTTTTTTTTTACTTCACAAGATGACATCTCACCTATCTGAACACTTAGCAGTCCCTATTTCTGGCAGCCAAAGCTTGTGATTGACATTTTTTATGCCAATCACTAAAGACCTGCAATTTATGCAACCAAAGAACCTGCCCTGATGCTTAATTTAAACAGAAGTTTGTACTAGCGGCCAGAAGCATTAATGATAGACTTTACAGCTGTCCATATGCTCTATGCATCCTGTATTTTTACCTATCTGGCAGCAGTGGACTACAGAAGTACTCAGTCTCCAGGGTAAAGGATGAAATTCACATGGCCATGCTGATTCTCTGAACTGTCTCTGCTGCCTTCAGGCTGTTTGATGAGGGGAAATGACCAATTACTGGCAGAAAACAGTAGAACTGCTGTTTCTTGTTGCCTCAGAAGCAAGGACACTGGATAACAAGAAGGGCATTTGCGTGTGCATGTGCAAAAACCTCAACAAATTCCATCCCTCTGCCACCTGACCCCACCTCCCATGAAAGAAGTGGGACTTGGATGAAGCCCTACATCCTCAAAGGTGTGCAGGTGCCCACAGAGCCTTTTGAGGACCTGGCATAAGCTAATTAGCACTCAGGTAAATCAGAGGAGAATGAATGAAGTCTGGTTTACTGGAAGGGGTCTGTGGCTAAAAGTTGCCCTTGATCCTACATTTGTTCACCTTTAGGGAAAAGCCCATCTTTCCTCTCAGTGTGGTCTGGCAGGAAACAGGCCAAAAGGTGTGTGGTCAGGAGGCAATGCTGATGCTTTGGAGAACTGTTACTTGTTTGGAACGAGGGCTGCATTACTGATTGTGCCTTTCACTGGCTATGTTCTCACCCTGTTCCTGGTGACATTTGCACTAGCATGTAGTGTGGAACAGCACTCTGGATACAATTAAACCCCCATGCAACTGCTAGCTGTGTCAAGGAGGAGGGTTGGCAGCACCTGATTACCAGCACATATGGCCACTGGTGTCAATGGAGCATTATGGTCTACTCTCTCGCTGAGTCATCTCCCCTTGAGGAAGTTGCATGAAAATAACATTTAACAAGGGTGATAAAGACTGTAGAGATAAAAGAGAGTGAAGAATCTGTTAGCAATATTTCTGTAGCAAGCAGATGACTGAGTGTATTTCCAAATGTTACATAATTTGCGTGACTCACAACACCACAGTCCACAGAGCATATGCAACATTTGGTACAGCAGCGAATCACTGTAAATACCAACAACATTTCTGTAGTCTGAGATGTTCAGAGACATAAACCTGCAAATTTGCATTCAGGTTCTTTTCAAATAGGGAGCTAATGTGATTATGCAGCAGTTAAATCTTTTGTTTGTTTGGTTTATCACATCTTTATGAACAACAGGAAAGCCCCATTGCATAAAGTATTCTTCTTTGAGAAATTTTACACAAGGAGTTAATAAAATACACTGCTACCATCTCTGCATAATTGACTCTTATCAGTGGAACTCAAGTCAGCCTGCTGTAACAGCAAACTGTTGTTTTTTGCAGATTTTGGACACAGATGTTTCCCTGAACATTTAATTATTAAACGGAGACCTCCTGATAAATTAAATTATTCCTGTAATTTAAAGATTGTATTGAAGTCCACTAAGTATCTTCAGCTGAGAAAATGACGGACACCTGTGGTATTGCTGAACACGTGATGGTTCTTTAGTGTTGCTTTGTGTTTGTCTCCGAAGCTGTCTTTGCTGTGCTTTAGTGTGTTGTTTTTACAGGACTGCCTAAGGCTTCCCAGCCCACTGCTTATCTGTATTCCTTCCTGCAACCCTGCATTTGCGGGCTTTGCCCATTTATTCCCTTTGCTCCTGTGTGCCTTCTGTCAACCTTGACACTCTTCTTCACTCTCTGGCTCACATTTTCTTGTTCCTCTCATCTGCCTTGTCCAAACTTCCTCCTACTTCATTCCTGCAGTACACTCTCATTTAAGTTTCTCCTGTAAGTAAAGAACTCATTCTCTTGTTTCCCAGTTCCTTCACACAACACCTCTAATTTTCACATTCCATAATAATTATCATAGAATAACAGAAAATAGGCTATTAATGGACATTCAGCAATCATTCAATCTGTAATCTTTTTCAGAGTAAACATTAAATATTCTCATTCCTGTGGTAATCTAATTCAAAGATATTCTTGCAATTAGAGAATTCTTCTTTATGCCTAACTTGGATCGCAATTTTCATGCAATTTAAGTCCATCTGTTTTTTTCTTAATCTCCGTGGGCTTGGAAAGCAGCTTTCTAGAGCAGCTGTTTGAGTGCTGAGGATGGTGACTTCTCTGTCTTCTATTCCATTCATATTCCTATCTAACAAATGCCACTCTCTCCTGGGTCCAATATTGTCCATTTCCTTAGTATTTTTCCCTATAAACAATCTCTTCCCCTCCATATTAACACATATAGGCTCCTCACAGCTTCTCCATTCCCCTTTCTTCCTTACTCCCATGCTTTCCTCTTTCTTCTGCTTTAGATTTCAACGTGTCTGTACCTCCTTGTTCATAAAGATTCATTTCCAATCTTTCTGACAATGCCTGTTCTGCTGTATATCACTGGTGCATGTGGAGGCTTGTTGCAGCCAGGAATGTGTTGTCTTGGAATGGCAGGAATGCATGGAAGCTATCCGCTGTGATGTAAATGTCTTTCAATTACCTTCTCTATGCAGAATGTCTTTTTTAGTCCTAGCCCCTGTGAAATGCTGCTGGTGCTCTTCTGTCTTCACCGTTTCCATGGTAGCCGATCCCATCCTTTAGTGACTTTCTCATCAGTGGCCTAAACAAAATCTAGAACTGAGCTGTCATAATTAAATGGGAGGCAGTTCACAATATTTTTGAAGACTTGGTGGTATTACATGATAAAAGTACTTTGCAGCTAAAACTGGGTAAGTAATTAAGCACCATTACCTTGAATGGTGATACTTTCTGAGTGGAACATGTCCTGAATACAGTAAAATTGCTATGTCAAATAAAGTTAATGACACTGTTCCAGAAGTACAGAATGTAATGATTTAATTAACCCAGAGTTACAGCAGCCTGATTTTAAGTAACTCACTCTCTCTCCAGCCCCTTCCTTAACAGCACTCCTGGTTCAAGTATTTCACTTGTATGCCTTTGAAATCAGATCCAGATTTGGATTCTGACTGAAATCCCAAAATCAGAGCCTGCAGCTAATTCAAAACCCAGATCTAAATGCTTTCAATCTTTGGCACATTTTGTAGGCCCGATTTAACATTTTCATAGACTGCGGTTTTCAGTGTAATATCTGACTTCCCCCTTTCCCCCTCCCAAAATGTCTCTGAATACTAACCATAGGGTGTTCAGAAGTTGGGAAATTAAAAAATTTAGATCATTAGGTGTAGGTGAAGAAATGTAAATATAGGCAGCCACATTCTCAAAACTCTTGGTCAGAATCTCTGTTTTGTGGTTTAATACAGTGTCTCTGTCAAGCTGTTATTCAGTAAACCAGACTGTAAAGCTGAGAAAGACACGTCTCTTTCTGAAATTAATGTATTAAAGGAATTCAGGTAGTGTCGTGGATTAATATACCTATTATTGTGAACAACATCTGAAATTCTACTCTTTGACTGCATTCTATATTTTCTTCCAGTTTGGAGAAATCAACATAAAAAAAAGAGTTTAAAGCCCATGATTCACCTATCATTTACTGCTCTTTACTTAAAGTAATTAGTATTGAAGGCACACATGAATGTAAAATCCAGTCCTTGTCTAAATGTATGTGACCCAACTTCCACGGAGCTGCCTGATTAATCAGTATAAGACGTGGAGGAAGACATGTGTAAGCTCAGGCAGGAGAGCAACCCCGGATTTCCAACACAGGATGTGTATTTTTTTCTGTCCAACAATCCACACATACCTATATCAGGTCCAGAAATCATCCTACTGCACCATCCCAGTAAATCACAACCCTCAGACTCCTTGCTCTTCTGATTTGAGAATCAGCTTCAGCTGCATGACCAATCTTTTTCCCAATCTTAGTGTGGGAATTTGTAGAGGAATTACTAACCCGGCTGATATCAGATTTTTTCCTAATAATGTCAGCATTACCTTGGTTTCTATGAATTCCGAAGAGCCATCAGAAATCTCTGTGTATAGCATCACTTTCAGAATTTTTCTTTTCAGTTCCCACACACTGTATTTAAAGCCCTGACACTGGAGACAATGAGAGTAGATTTGAAATTATAATACAGTTGCATAAACCAGCATCAACAGTATGCAGAGAATGGACCCAATGAAAACTGTGATATGACAGGTGCAGTTTGCTGTGGGGTAAACTGCAGGAGAGATGGGCTCCACAGCCACAGAGAGCTAAAAACACTGAACAAGTGGCCCACAGAAAACACAAGTTGCTGGAATGAGTGGCTGAAATCCTGGGGCAATGTCCACATGCAGGGCAAAACTGATTAAGTTGAATTTGTCAGAACTGGGAGGTGGATGGTCAGTGAAGGACAGTGAAGGAAGATAATTAGAAAAACAGTGATGGCACAGCAAAAGTACCACCAAACACATTTTCACTGGTGGTAAGGGAAATCCTATTTTTTTTTCATTACAAATCAAAATTTAAAACCCTCTTGAAGAAATGATATTCAATATACTGCCAGTTTGCACCTAAAATCTCCCAGATAACCAGTCCCAATGGATTGTGAAAAGCATTAGCTGAAGCAAGCACATACTGATATGATAAAATTTAGATTATTGGGTTAAAAAAACGTGTCTGTTCCCTGTTCTCCTCCCCATCCCCTCTTTGTAGCAAATAAAAGAAAGAAACACAAGAGGTTGTTATCAAATTCTGCTATCAGCTTTATTTTTGCTATTAGTTTTAGGGGGGTGAGGGATTTGTTCTGCTGTTGCAGTCATGGTCACAACGTAAACTGTTCAGATAGAGGGAGTGGCTTTTTTCCTTCTACTTTATAGCCACAGACATTATAGACTGTTTTTATTAAAGATGTTGAGTATGGAAATTATATTTACCTCCTACAACGGTGGGAGGTGTAATGCCTCTTAGTTTGCAGTTTCCGTGCGGAGTAGGAAACAAACGGAGATGGATACAGTAGATGGCTCAGCTATAGCACGCTGGCATACACAGCTTCTTGCTCAGACTTAACATAATTTCTAATTTTGGCTGTTTCTGTGAATATTAAATGAGAGAATGAGAAGACTACTTCATTTGAAAGGCTTATTTAATCTCCCTTCTCTTAATTTGCTTTGTTTACTGAATTAGATTTCCATAGGAGAATGGCCTGTAGAACCGTCTCCCCTGACTAAACAGTTCAAATGAGCTATGAGTAAAACCATTCAGATACAATTCACAACCATGTTTTATTAATAAAAACTAAAAACGTTACTGAGGCTCAGCATGTGCTGAATTCTCCAGGCTTTTATCCTTGCACCTATGTTATTGTCAGAATCTTTTCACATTGTGTACCTTAACGGAGAATTTAACAGAAATGTAATCACAGAACTTCATTAGAAGTTACGTAAATAACTATTTCAAGATTTTTAACTCTCACAAAGAGGTGTTTATTTAAAGCCAGCACTAGGCTGTATTTATGACTTTTTTAAAACATATGTCTGTATCTGAAAGGCGAGTCGTAGCCATATGTCTCAAAATTTCTACTTTCAAAGTGAACCCCTCCTTTTGGAAAGCAAATGCCAACAATTCCTCACTCTTCATGTTCCTTACTGCTTTTCTGACGGAAAGGCAAACTAATATATATATATATATATATATATATATATATATATATATATATGTACACACACTAACTAAAGAAAGGCCTTAAAAGCTGTGAAAGATGATTTTTTCTTCAGCCTACAGCACCTCACCCTTGTTCACTTGCTGTCTGTGTACACTGTACATATGGATAAATGGAGCTGTCCAAGAAAGCAGACCCCAGATTCAAGGGTGAGAAAGCTCACTGCTTACTGGCACCTGTGGGCAAACACACAACTTGTGCCAGGAGAAACTCCTTTGCCTGAGAAAAGCTTTCCTTGCTGGAAATGTGGTGACATTTTTCATGCTGGAGCAATTCTTGGAAGCATTAAGTTGCACTGTGTGTCCCTGGGATTTTTTTCCTCTAGGCACAGCAGATGCGTGGCCACGTAACACCGTTTGTAATATAAACCACTGGGAAAAACATCCCAGATGGGAAACAGCTTGAAAATTATGAGAACTTTTTTCTTCTATTTCCGTGCACATCTTTTGCTTGTTGCTATTCAGATTTTTATATGCCTCAGTATATTATCACATTCACACACCTTAAGAAGTATTTAATGGACACTTCACTTTCATTTCTGAACATAAACACTGTGGAACAAATGTCAGAGAAGAATCATCTGACTGAAGTTGACTTTAAAATTTTTTGCCACTTAAGTTATTTCTGTTTATTTTTCTTGAGAATGCATTTTTCTCTCCTTAAAGAGCCAAAGATTTTTTTTTAAGGAGCAGGTATGGTGCAGAAAATAAAAAATCTTGAAGATAAGCTTCTTGCTCATAGAATTATTTTAAAGAACAAGACAGTAATGACTACTTCCTAAAACATGTATTTCCATTAAACAGGAACTACTAATAAAAATTGCTTTCCTCTTCAACTAAACATTAGGATTTAAATAAGTTGGCTACTAGTATGAACTGGAATCATGGAAAATAAAATTTTCAGCTGATTGAGTAGTTGAGCCAAAGTGGTGGTTTTAAGACCGTTTTAATGGCAAATTTTCTATGTGTAAATATTGGCTCACAAACTTCATGTTAAATTTGAACCTATGGAAGATCCTGAGGAGAAGTGAAGCCCAAATAAATTAAATCCCTTACAAGAGCAGCTGTTAATGGACCAGTAACTCACCAATTAAAACAAAATAGATCAAATCATCTTGTAGTGAGAGTGTAATTTAAGATACTGAATTTATGAAGACACAAAATACTGTAGTGGAAGATAAAAGAAGACACAAAGGGAAGCTTGACTTTTTTTTTTTTTTTAAAATTTATTTTTAACTGTTTCCCAGAATCACTTTTGTTGAAAACAGTAACTCACAATTATTTTGAAGGAACTAGAATTTCACCCATTTTCCTGCTTCACTTCTGTTTATCTGATTAGTTAAAAAAAATTGCTTCCAAAGAGTGAACAAAATAATTCATAAACAGGAAAAAGTAGCCTGAAACTCTATTAATAACCAATTTATTTTTATTAGAGCAAATACAGTTGTGAAAACTGTACATTGTACATTTTGGGTCAAGAATTATAAACAGAGAAACTCATAGATAAAGAGTTCATTCTTTGACAGCAAGAAACTTTAAATAGACAAAATGACATTTTTAAGTACATTGGCAGGCTTCATTGTGCTGTCCAAAATGTAGTGTACAGTATAACAACCAATTATAAATAGCCTTTCATGTAAAATACAACTGTGCACGTTTTAGAAAAATACCAACAATTTGTCTGAGCTTTGTTTTAAAAAAGCTTATAAATCATACATATTTATAAATGGTACTAACATGCTTAATTTATAAACATTTTTCATAAGCTTTGTTACCCATTATTTCCAGAGCATAAAGTATTTTAAATAAACATTTAATAGGAATTAAATATGTCAGTTACAAAATTACCTCTCCATGTAAGGAGACAGGGGGTGATTTAACAGTGGGATGGAACATTTCATCCATATATTCAAGGCTTACACAGTAACTTTTAAAATTTTGTTCGTATTTAAAAATTACTTTCCTAAATTTAAAACACAATTTAAATTTTTTGGTTTTTTTTTTCTTTAAAAATAAATATACAAGTTTTATTTTCATTTGCTCTCTTTCTGCTTTCTTCTTTATCCACACTGGTCAAAACACAGGATTCTCAACATACTTCTGTAAAAAACACCATGGTGTTACTGCCCTGCTCGGAGCTGCTTCGCTGCCCAAAATTCAGTCCATACCTACAGTACTTTACTATGCTGCATCAAAAAGTAGCTAATGTATTTTGTAAGAATGTTGCCCATTAAACCATGCAAAAACTTAGAAAGTTTACAAACAGGTTCAAAAACTATGCTGTATGAAAGATTTTCTAATAGAGATAAAATAAACCGTAATACAAGCCCTTTGCTTTTTGCAGCTTTAAATTAAAATGTTTGCTTGCCAAATGATCACACCACATATCTTCAATAAATAAGCATGCATTTGATTAATATAGGGTACAATAGTTACAGTATAATGGCACATAAAAAGAAACGTGATCACATTTTTTGAACAAAGGGCTATGAAACTACTTAAGACAAACTTCCCAAATGAAAAATTTTGAAGCTTTTTCAATGCTGAGGTAAAATCATAAATGGACTTCAAAGACACTGAAGGCATCGAATCGATAAACAATAACTTAACATTTTTAAATGCTCTACCTGAATGTATTCAACACACATCTAGCATTTTAAAGTTGTGATTTATTATGACCATTAGCTAGCTTAACTGTCGTTGGCAGTAATGTGCACCCAGACAAGACTTTATTTTAACTGCTGTCAAAATACCTCAGTGTTGCAACATAATAATTCAAATCACCGATTACCACAGCACCAGAATTAAGAAAAAAAAAAAGAAAAAAAATAATAAAAAAAAATCAACATGCAAACCCTGTGCCTCACCTTTCTTGGCTTATTTTGATATTCTAATCTCCTGTATAGAATGTGCTTTTATCAATGTAAGATTCTATTCTTTTTATTATGCAAAATTTTGCTTGGTATTGGCATAAGTATTTGAGCATTTTAAGGAAGATACTAGTATCTTTTAAGTTTCACAGTAATGGTGTATTATTTACTGAACCTTAATGCAAAATGACTCTTAAGGTTTAAGGAAATGAATTTAAGAATTTTATCCCTGGACTAGGAAAATATATTTGATTTTCTGCTTCTGCTGCTAGGCAGAACGGGTAGCTTTCTCCAGGTTGGACTAAAAACTACTTATGGCTATACATCAAATTTCATAAACAACAAATGAACAGAATCATGCACAGGCAAATGAAATTCGATCTCCCAGAACACTGCAGGAGATGTTAAAAGCAGCAGGTAATGGAATAAGACTGGTGACTGATGTTGCTAACTATTTCTTCTAATGAGATAGGAGTGAACGCTGGAATCACTTCCACAGCAACAGAATCCTCTGACCACATTCCTCTGGCAGTCGTTTTCCCATCTCCCCACTAAAAACATCAGACGGTAAAATAGTAAGGCAGCTGTTAACTTCCATCAACAAAAAGTGCAGCTCCGTACATTTCCAGTTTAGTTACACTCTGCTGGAACAGATGGAGAAGCCAACACACTTCACTGGCGGGGCTGCTTCAGCAGATTATTTTGTTTGTTTTCCAACATGGCTGCTTGCTTCAGCTTTCAGAGGACCCCAAAGCCACGAGCCACCAGCAGAGAAACTGATCTGGGCCCCTGGCTGAATTTTCCAAGTTTCATCTCTCTTGCGTCCCATCCTAATTCCAAGCCTCCTTCCCTGTGTCTGAGTATGACAGGTGCCATTTAAAAGGCTGATGACACAACTGCAGAGAACTGTGGGCTAACACCACTAGTTGTCATGACTTCACTGAAGGGTCAAAACAGTTACAATATTAAATAACTATGTTGAATCACATTCAGGCACAGCTAAAAATTAAAGTGGGGAACATTAAAAGTATGTGAAGAAATTAAATCTTTATCATTTAAGGTGGGGTGGATATGGTGATTTTTTATGAAAGCATTTTCTTACCTTTCCTAATTCCAATCAAGTTAGAAAATGGACAAAAAGAATGGCTAAACCAATATTCAACAGCATTACCAGGGCGATCATGACCGAGTTAGGGCCCTGAAAAAAAACCAGAGATATCAGAATTAATGCAACCTCCGACATATGCACAGCAATAAACAAGACCTGACTTCACAATTTCTATAAGTTTTGACCTTGCTCTGAGGGAAACAGACCCTGCTGCCGAAACACGGCCAGGTGATATTCAGGTGAGATAAATATCATCTGTGTGAAAATGAGCTGGATAAATACAGGTGAGAGTATATTACTTCACTGTTCTTAATCACACTGAGATTAAGCCACCTGACAAATACAACTGCATCAACAAATGAAAACAAACCCATCAACACAAAAACAATGTCATCTTAAAATAAAGCAAAACAAAGAATGTGAACTACTTTAGGGAAGTGAGGCTGTTGCTCTTCATCCTTACAGAGGGCTCCTTTTCCAGTTCTAACCCATTTCAAAACAGACATAACAAAGATGCTTTATGAAAAGAATACACTTTTTTGATAACCAAAATAGAAAAGAAAATTTACTTACCACTGCACTAACAAACCTGTTTATTTTACAACTGCAAAATTAAACTTGTTTTGATTTATTCAGACTTATCTTAAGGACCTATGTACTGAAGAAATGAAAAATCAGGAAACTCCTTCCATTCTTAGCTAGAGCTAAAATTATTTAGAAAATTTAAATCATTATGCTATTTTAGTATTTCTGTGAAGCCAGAAAACAGTTTTTAATTCTTTTAGGCAATTTTGGATATTTTTTTTAAAAAATGGATGCTTTCTAATGACCAACTTGAAAAATGTCCCAGCAGACGAAAATTCTCAGTTCTCTTCTGCCATTAACATATTTGGTTTATTACAACATAATTTTATGAAGATTTTTATACTCTTTTATTTTACAGTTCCACTGTACGCAGAAACAGAGAAACTTTTCATTTAGACAACACTTTCCTAAATCACGAAGCCCACCAGAAAATCTGTGCAGAAAACTATCTTCTGAGCTACACACGGATCACTGGCTTGCTTAAGAAGGTATATATTGAATGAGAAATCAAACACTGTTTTCACTTCTCACATGAGGCATGCCTTGGAGAAGTTCATTATGCTTCATGACAACATAATGCTAACATACGCTATGCAATTTCTGGAATGCTGAGGTGTAAGAACTTGCTGTTAGTAATTTGCTGCAACAGTGTAACTGGGAAGCTATGGAAAAGTACTTGTGTCATTATTGTATCACATGCTCTCCTGAAACAGTGGCATGGAACACCTTCCACTGGAACACACCTTTACACAGTAGTTCAGATGGCAGGCCAGATGTGGGCTGCTAAGTTTCTGAGTAACTCACAAAATACATTATGTCAGGTAGTGCTTAAATCTCTGGTGAGCCCAAACCTCATCAGCACCTCTGTCCATAACCTCCATCAAGTTCCCTTTGCACCAACCCAGAGCTGTCTGTTCACATGCTGAGAAGCACATGCTCAAGTTCAAACAATGACTGAGATTATCAGAATGCCAATTAAATGATGACATAGGGGTAATGGTATTGGTAGTAGCACCCACGTTTTGCTTAATGGCAGAATGTCTAAAATATTCACTGGGAAATTGAAGACCAGGTTTAATGACACCTTAGGCCAAGTGATTTTGAATAACAAGCTCTCACTTACCAGTGGTATGTTTCAACCACCAGGTCACAGAAGTGGAACCATGTTCCTTCCTCCTTTGTGGAAGTGACTCACCATGTGTCAAAGCACACAAGACACTCGGGGGCAGAGAACAGGCATAAAAGGAAAGCACAGCTCCCGATACGGTTACCACAGCACTGTGAGCAGCCTTGCTCTCCACAGATGTGTGATTTGAATACACTATTAATTTCCACTAAGATACGAGTTCAACATTGTTCTTTCTGGTGTTGGGCACTGGAACAGGTTGCCCAGAACAGCTGTGGATGGCCCATGACTGGAAGTGCTGGGTGGGGTTTTGAGCAACCTGGTCTAGTGGAGGATGTCTCTGTCATGCCACAGGGGTTGGAAACAGATGGTCTTTAAACATCCCTTCCAACTCAAATACTTTATGGTTCTATAATCCTATGATTCTAATAGAGACTGGCCATGTGATTCAAATCAGGTCAATGGTTCCTTTATAGGCTGGAATCCCACCTGAAGATTTTACAGTTATACTGCACCAGGAATTGCAAGGAACTGTGAAGATTATTGCCAAGTACCATTAAAATTTTTCGGGATTTGGCCATCTAGTACTTTGCATATTTGAAAATAACGCTGTGAAAATCACACTGATTTACTGCAACTGAAAAAAAAATTGGAACCACAGTGTCTCCACAGGAGCCAAGAACTTGTTCATTACCTGAAATACACCATGGAACAGCATCCTGGTAGCTGCCAGACAGATTTTTGCTGATTGCCAAATTGGCACTACAACTCTAATGGCACCTTGGTATCATTAGTGCACAGTCTCAGGGAATCAAGCTTGTTGGAGGGGAAGAGGACTTCCCTTTTGATGCATCTGTCAGTCAGGTTAGGTATAACAATCTCACCACAGTAACATTAGATGAATTAGGCTAAAAAGCCCAGGGGCTATGCTCTGAATCAAGAAGTCTCATCTACAAAGACAGGAGCAAGTGACACCTTAAGAACTGGGCTGTTGAGTTCCCATGAAGACCATAGAAAAATGTTATCTCTTTATGATAATGAAGTATCATAAAGATATCTCTTTATACAAAGAAGTAGAGCTCATACTCTTTGGCCTGCTATGCACATTGTGTTTCAGCTTCTGATAACTGTACTTTTCAGCCCAAAGCAGGAGTTCCTGGTACACTAAAAATGATCAAACAACGTTCATGGAGCACACAGTTATTATGCAATGAACTACCACCTGTTTTGTAGACACCTATGAAATAAGCATTTAATGCTTTAAGACAAATACCACAAGTAAGACTTTAGTGTCCCGCAAGGGCTTAAAATAGCAAAAGCCAAAATTAGTATGAACAGTCCTAGAGTGACCAGAACAGGTGCACTAAAGAAGCTCCAGCAGAAAACCTTCAGTCCTGCTTAAATTTACCCTTTCAGCTTCTTGTAAATTAAACATTTATGTAGTTCAAAATACAACCAAATGATTAGCTTCAATTTGGGGAAGAAAGAAAGATATTTTCCTAAAATGTAGTAGCAGGAAATAAAACACTAGGCTCGTAATTCCATTGCATTAGGAATGCCCATTAAATTTAGCCTAAAGTTCTTTCTCAGAGGTTTTTTTTTAGGATAAGGCAAGCACACATCTTTACATATAAAATACACACATATTTATCAAACATCATGGTATTTACAGCCCTTACTAAATGGATGTTAGTTGAACAAAAAGATGAGAATTGAACAAAAAAATGGGAGTAGAATCACTGTGTAGCATTCAGGTAAAAACCAAGCTAAACACTGTGTGTTTAAAAATCTTTACCTGCCAAAAGAAAAAAAAAAAATTACAATTTAGTAAAACACTTGTGCCTGGGCTTGTAACCTGTCCTAGGGCAGCACATGGACACCTATCAGGCAAAAAAACCCCAACTGTATTCATGAATGTACACTACATTAGTGTTTTGTGAAATTCAATCCTATTTTTCACTCAAATCCAAGAGAATCTCCAATCAGCTCATATTCAAGGTGGGACAGGAGCATGCAAGCTGAAACTGGGTCTAGAGGCTGCTAATGACCAGTTAGAAACAGCAGTACTGGTGTGTGGCCAAGTGTCTGTGAACACACTGTGGTAAATGTAAGGTAATGTGAATGAGACTCATTCTCTGTGAAAGAGGGTGATTTATCTCTCATAAATGACACGTGACTTTGTCATAGTGCTTCATGCAGGATTTTACCTTCACAAAACTGTGACTCTTTTCTTATGAGCTCTGGAATAATTTTAAACTTAGATTTTTGAACATCAGGGAGTAAATACACAGAGAAACACACTTATATGTGTGGCATAGGAAGTATGTGCTGATATTTTTCAAGTATAATGCTAGAAATGGGGATATCTAGAGAATCAAGACCATTCCTATAATTAACTTATTCCACAGATTATACTCCAAGACATTCTTAAGGATGTAACATTCACAGAAAATATGAAACATAAATTTGGTAACTAAAACAGCTGCTACAAGCTTTTCAGCAAATGAAGTCATATAAAGTTCTTAATCCAAATTAAAGCTGATGTTTCATTCAGGTATGAAAAATGGCTTTGATTTAGACACATAGAAGGAAGAATTGAAAATCTTCCCTTCTTTATCTGTGTTCTTAATGCATTATCACAGGATACCGGGAGAAAGGACAGCACAATTCTATACAGCACTCCCAGATAATCTAACAAAAGTGCTCAATAAATGTTAATAGATTTTTTCTTTTTCATTTCCAAAACCATGTTTATCATTCTCTTTTCATGAGATTGAAAGTTCTTTTCTCTTTTCACTCCGTAACAAATATATTTTAGAACTTTTATGGAGGATCTAAGGCAGACTTACTTTCAAAGCATTACAAAATCATTTGTCAGAATGACTAAAAAGAAATTGCAGTTTCTTACTGAAATAAAATAATTCCCCAATGCAACTCCAGAATTCTGAAGTCTCTCAGCATTCAGAACCATCTGGGATAAGGAGAAGTACATTAATTAGGAAAAGGGAGAATGGATTAAAACTGGAAGAGATTAAGTTTAGATCAAATATCATGAAGAAATTCTTTACTGTGAGGGTGGTGAGACACTGGAACAGGTTGCCCTGAGAAGCTGTGGATGAGTCATCCCTGAAATTGTTCAAGACCTGGATGGGGCTCTGAGAAACCTGGTCTAGTGGAAGGTGTCCCTGCCCATGGCAGGAGGGTTGAAATTAGGTGATCTTTTAAGGTCCCTTCCAACCCAAACTATTCTATGATTCTATAAATCTGGCTTCTCCTCAGTAACTGTGCTCTCTTAGCTTAGCCACTGCTTAATTTCAATACACTGCTGAGCTCAGTCCAGGAGCACTGCAGAACAGGCTACTGCTTTTCTGAAGCTGAAAGGTGATATTGAAAATTCAAAGTCTCCAGCAAAGTTAATAGTCATTCTGTATTGTTTCTCCCTCAGACTGCTAGGCCAGTAGGCTACTCTTTTTTGTTTTAATTGGTTTAGCATTTCTACTCTCAGCATTTCGAAGAAATAAGCATGTAGGAAATTTAGTCTACAAGGGAAAATTCACAGACACATACAGAAGACTAGAATCTTTGAAAAACACCCACATAAATCTACATACATCTTAAGATACTGTTATAGTAAAAATGAATTCCTAAAATCTACCTTCCTTCCATACTGGAATGCTAGTAATAAGAATAATTCAATTAGACTCCAAATGAAGTAGAGGGACCTAGAGTAGAGTTCCCAAATATCAATGCAGTATCAGTGAACTAAGAGTAGCTAACACACAATATCTCATCATTTTTATACCTTTCATGGTAACAGGCTGGAGGTTCATGGTCCTTATCCTGAATATTCTAGAAGGTCAATAAACTGCTGTTCAGGTACCCTACTTGTTAAGATGAAGCTTCCCTCAGCTCCAAAATATTATTTGGAATGAAGGAAAAATAAGGACTATTTCTAGTGACTTATTTTCACCAGAGCTAAAAACCAATTCCAATTCAGCCTGAAATTTGTACATACTCACTCAACATTTACAAGCCTGTCAGCTTTGTGTTACCCTACATATGAGTAATATCTGTGAGATTTGAAAGGTTAAAGGGCTGATATCAGCTGTAATACAGATTTGCAGATTACAAAACCCCTGCCAACATCTACTTTGATCCACACAAAACAGAATAAAAGCTTCCTGCCGAACTAGAGAATATCATCTTGGCAAAATGCTCATTATCAAACTGCTCAGTGATGGCTCCAAAACCCTGGCACCTGAAAACTGATGGCACATTTAATCAAGATCATTAGAATCAACTTAAAACAAGACTTTTATCTGAATCTTTCTAACTGTTGGATTTTCTTACACATTTGCTTGTTGGTCTGGGAAACTGTTTAATAAAGCACACTTACAGAAAGTGATTTAGTACATCAGGGGTTTTTGTACCTCGAATCTTCCATCGTAAGGTATGTTTTAATCATTCTTGTTGCTCTTTGTGTGACTTCCTCTCAATTTTTTTTTCATTTTAAATCCCTGATTTACGAACACTGTTTTATCCCAGAAGTGGTTGCACCCGTGCCAAAAGCAGACAGAATGGACTCCCATGTACTCTTGCTTAATCTTTTCTGTTGATAAATCTAAGGATTATATTAACATCTCTGAACAACAGCAACAGACTGGGAGCTCGTGTTCAGTTGCCTCTATTGCTCCTGATCCATCAACCTTTTCCAGTTCTGATCCTTCATGGCCAGGCTCTATAAATTATCTTTCATAAACAGTACTATGTTTTGCTGTGCTGCCATGGATAATTATACTTTCAGCCTTCTTAGCAGGTGGTTTGCATGAGCTTATATTTGCCTTCATTATAGACCAGTCTCCAGGTCTCTGTGTCTTTTATAAACTTCATGGATGATATTCTCATGACCTCTTGTATGTCATTAACAAGAATATGATTAGAGTAACAGAACTAATGCAAGGATGACCTCGCCAGAATAATATCAAATAACTGATAGGTTTCTAATTATTTTTTTATAAAAATTACAGTTTTAAAAAATTATTTTAATGTGACATTTAGCCTTTGAATTACTCTGGTTTCCTTGTCAGAATACATGGCCATGTAAAAGCAAATCAAGTGACCTTCTTGGATGAGATTAAGATTCTTCTCTCACACCTGAAGATGTCAAACTTGTTTGACAAGAGCATTTACAATTCACATTGGTTGGAAATTGCTCCCCCTCTTTAATTCTAAATTCTTTATTAATGAAGTCTGGTGATAATTATTCAAGTGTTTTGCCTGCAATCAGTACTAGGCTATTTGGATCTCCTTAAATGGGTCATTCTGTTTATCCCATCAATAATGACACACTGTTTTGTAGAGTACCACCAAAAATGACTCAAAGAAACAATGGTTATAAAAGAAAAACCTTCTGACAATTATCTAGAACTCTTCATTCACTAAAGACTAACTTTAGGATGTAAAACAAATGCTTTCCTGAATTTCTCTTGGCCCAAGAATCACAGAATCATCATCAGAGATTCCAAATTTCATACCCTGGCTTTTTCTTCTAACACGAAATAGAAATGCAAGTCATCAGTCCTTTTCTGCATGGCTATTGATAACTTTATTATTTTTAAATGATACTGAAATGAAGATTCACACTGATCTGAAAGGGTAGTTTTGAAACTCCTTTGCACATTCCAGACTGGAATATTTCTTCCTCACTCCAGGTGAAGTGGGTTTTAGCTAGCTGACTGTATCCAGATTAAGATTTGTCAGAAGTGAGCTTTGCCTATGCTTAGGTTGCAAAGCTCAGCACTCAGAGGCAAAAGGGCAGTGAAAGTGAAAATGTCTCTTGCAGTACTTACCGAGCTGTTTCCTACTTCTTTCTCCATTGCTGAATGTGACTCATTATTAGCTGGGTTCTTTGGTGCAGCAAATTCTGTTTTCTTAATTTTTATGTCAGGCTTGTTTTCTTTGGCATCTGGCTTACCCCCAGATCTAGCAGGGCTTGGCTTCTGAGAGGGTGGTATCCGTGCAAGCGTTGATGGTGAAGGGTTGGCATATTCATCTTCTTCCCTGAGCTCCTGTGGAAGCGCTGTTGGATTCATTTTTACATAATAGCCATGGTAGTGACCATGCAGCTCCCCATTCTCTGTGCTGCTGGGATTGTGCTGGGCTGAAAACTTTGGCTGGTGTTTCCCAGCTACTTCCTCTTTCACCGGTGCTTTAGAATATAAAGGCTTGTTAGTTGTGGGTGTTATATTCTCAGTGGCTAAAAGCTTTTTGTCTTGATTGAGTCTTGCCCCAGAAGTGGAGCTTTGCCTTTTCAGTTGTTTTGAAGGAGAAGTCTCAGAAGAAAGAGGAGGACTATTTCTTGGGCTTGCTTCTGGGGTTCGAGGGGGTGTAGTACCTTTTCGATAAAAGTGAGGTGACTCTTTTGGGGTGGGTGGTTTCTCCTGACCTTTTTCTTCAGATTTTTCTTTTGCATCCATTCCTTCTTGAAATTTTTGTTTGATATAATCAGGGCCTGAAAAATAGTGTAATAGAAATATTAAGATCAAAACAAAGTTCACAGTAAAACTATTTCGTTGGGATGTTGGACTGCACTGCCCAATTTTTTTTAAGCCGAATTCCTCAGGCACTGGAGTTACTGTCGCTTTTTTGATAACTGTTGGAACTACTAGTTAACTTGGCTCAGTCACTCTGTATCTTCAGCTTTTCAAAGGGCCACAGTATGTAAACTGCTCCTGAATGAAGTCTGAGTGACTTAAGATTGACTAACCTTACATCACCTATCATTCCTTCTCTGAGAGGCAAGCTTTGAGGTATGTTTTACTTGATTACCCTAACTGATTTAACTTCTCATGATCAGAGCACCTGTTTGATATGTAGATAGTTAACCATCAGAATGAAATGCCTCTTCTGTTCTTATAAGCTACAGGAAAAAGGGCTTGAATTGCTTTATTTTCTCCTTTGGGTGAATATCAGCTTGTCTGATATACAGATATGTGTGCCTTGAACACTCACATGCCGGCTTTGTCTCCCAGAACCGATCACTCCTATATGAAGACCCCGGTTAACCATCCTAGTCACTAATACAATTTCTGCTTAGAAGGCAGGAATACAAATTCTCTCACATTCACCAGGAAAATACTTACAGAGCAGCAAGTGTGAAGAACATCCTCTCCCCAAACACCCAGCTAAACACCCACATGCACATTCACTATTGTTCACTTATCAAAGTGCATGTCTATACAGCTGTTAACATAAACAGAAACTGGCTGACATGCTCTGCTCCAAGTTTTGGTGCTCAGATTTAATGGTTTAATGGTAAGACTTGAGCAAACATTGCTGAAGAAACAAAACTGCTGTAAATCTGTATGCATTATAGGTAATGTTTTACCTCCTAGAGGTCACATCTCAGATTCCAGGATCAGTTTCCCTAAGAAGTCAGAAGTTGGGGAGCTCTGCGAACAAAGAACTGGCAACAATCTTCCTGTATTTTCAAAAATGGCTTCTGAAAAATACTTTGCAACTGTTTCTCCACTTCTATCCTTGCTAGCACCACAACTTCCCTTTGATTCTTTTTACCCTTCTCTAAGTGAGGCTTATCTGTGCTTAAAGTCATAGAGAAATTCTGTGCCCAGAAAAGTATGTCTGCACACATTTTTCTGCTTCTGAGTTTAAAGGAGGCTCTAACTGTGCTAGGCAGATACAGTGTTTTTACAGATGCCAGAAGCATATGCATATCTGCGCAGTGCGAAGATGAGAGGAAGGAAGAGCAGCATGAAGCTTTTGGAAGTTACTGAGTCATCTGGTAAGTAAGCATTGCTGAGAAGAAGAATTACTCGGCATGCAAGGTCTTTAGAGCAGGAAAATCACAACATTTTTGGCATCTCTGAAAACCAGGGGTGGAAACAGGGAGCTGTTAAGAAAGAAGGCAAGACACAGACAAGCCAGGATTTGTTCTCAAATGACATTTGAGGAGGAAGTTTTGAGGAGTTAAGCCTGCACAGAGGGAGAGAACTAGAGGCTTGATTCACAGCTTTTTATAATCTTCCTGGTAAAAAGGAAAGGCAGCACAACGTAAATTAAGAGTTTCCATATATAAAGTTACAGGTATGATCGCCATTCAAAAAATTCTCTGTCATGTCGGGGATTTCCTTCCATCTTCGCTGAGATACATAAGGTAATGCTGAAGGGTTTAACATGCATAAACTTTGTTTTTCATATCTTTTCACATTAGATATAATTAGGGGTGTAAAGAGAAAAGAATAGCTAAAAGAGCTCTGACTAATTTTTAAGCCAAATCCACAGAGCTGTCAAATTGCAATGATTATTTATTATGGAGAGATCCATATTTACATTAGCTTGCTCTTGCTCCTGACTGCTGTGGTTAAAGCATACAGTTGGAATACTATCTCTTCAGTCTTACAATGCTCCCTAAATTCTGAAAATTCACATACTGTGACAGCTCTGCACTATCTCATATACATAAAGATTTGACTTTTACTAATATCTGACAGCACTTGACAAACTGAAGACACTTTCATAAGGAAACATCAGAAAATGACATCAGAATTGAACTCAGAAATGTCATCCCTCTCCACCCTTTCCTGCAATCAACTAAAAGCCTCCCAAAGTTGGCCAGGGAAAATCCCTCTCATCAAGAGACCTCCAAGCTGTTATAACTTCTGAAAATAGAAGGGAAGCCATGGTCTCAGCTCTCCATGTCTCCCCAGAGACTTGTGGAGTGAAAAGTAAAAAACCATAAAGCAAAACAAAACTATAATCTGGAGCTTCCCAAAGAAATTAAGTTTCAACAGGCTAGCAATGCCACACTTTTACTGGGTATTGGGCAATATTTGATGCTATGTGACACTGAGCTCCACCAGAGAATGTGCATCCAAGTAACATCTGAAGGTGTCTGACCAGACATTCAGCCACTGCCTTAACAGAGCACAGCAGCCCTCCCTCCACCCCCAGTACATCACATATGGATATTAGAGATACATCCCTTGTCTCCAGGGCAAGTCTTGTCTCTTGTCAGGCAAGTCTTCCCAACACTGAAATTCTTGGCCCTCTGCTGAAATTACGTCTGGAGATTGTCCAAATACTTTTTAAATATCTGTTCACTGTATCCAATACAATTGAATTATGCCCCTGTGCAAACCACTGACTCCAAGCAGCAAGAACTCAAGCAAGAACTCCCACTCTCTTTTAAGGATTAAGAGCTGTCAGAATTTACCTTGTCCCCTTTGTTAAAGACATGACTCTACAGTCCTTCATCCAAGAGCAATCTATAGCACATGTTTAAAGAAACAAGGGAAGAACATGTTTAAAGGCCAAGGGAATTTGTAAAGAGAGTCACTAACATTCTATCCTGTAACATTTCTTAGCTGGCTGATCTTAATGAGGAAGAGAATAGAATTTGTGGGTGGGAGAAAGGTCAAGTGGGATTATCTGACCAGGAAATAAACACAGCGCTCTGGTTCTTCAGTTTGCAGTTCAAGCAGGCAGTAGATCTAGACATGATACATCTCAGTGCCTAAGGAGAACCTGGTCTGGAATGCAGAACCAAGAAATGTTATCTAACCAAGTGATGATAAGATGAACCTGTGTGTTTTCTTATGATGACATGCTGGCTGTGCTACCACTGGATCAAAAGTGATGCACCTTTACTCAATAAAGGTCAGCCATGGGGTGGTTTTGGCTCACACACCTGTTGTGATGCATGGCACCATTAAAGCATGAGTTAGCCAGTATTTGGAGATAATAGCCTCTAAAAGCGAAAGGACTGTGTGGATGTGTGCAAGGCATCCAGACAGTCTGATGGTCATCTTGAACAGCATTTCATTGATGGCTGTGGGGTGAGGGAAGCTTTGATTTGGTTGAAGCACATTCATGGTTCCTCTAAATCTAGAATTTCTTGTGAAGTTCTTGTGTAATATGTCTTTCCCCCTGGAAGGGCTCCAGTAAGTGATGTGACAGCATGGTCAGCCCTGTAAATGAGAAGAGAAGAATGCCCTGGTTCTGCCACACCATTTTTAAAGAGGTGACAGCCACATGCTTTCCCCCATGGCCCAGAGAGGCACACGTATTGGCAGCACAGAGCTGCTGCAGGATTGTAGCTCAAGGAACATCTGAAAATGTCATCTAGAAGGACACTGTAAATGCAGTCACCGTTTCCCAAAAAGGCTAAGAAGAGACCTCCTGCCTCATCAGATTAGAATGAAATCTGAAGCTTGAGAGGGACGGCAGAATACATCTAGGATAGTGAGGGAAAAGGCATACATGCAATTTCAATAGTGATTTTATAAACATCTTAACATTCTTACAATTCAGGAAAAATAAGCATTTCATATTACAATTCTTTTTGTCTAACAAAAGAAAAAAAATATTGTAATGCCACTAATGCAGGCTCCAGAACATAATCTTTTAAGAATATAATATTTAAAGTACTATTGATGCTAAGTGATGTGATTAAATTTCAAGATATATTAGAAGTACTTATTAGATAATCATGTGCTTATTTCTGCTTTTTAAACTAAAGTACACGTTATGTGATGTAACCTGTCTTTAGTGCTACATAGAGAGTTAACAAATAGGGTTATAAAGAGTAACGCAAATAAGAAACAATATTATAATTTCATCATTATGAGAAAATTTATGCTCGGCTTATAGATAAATTCCAGATGTGAAGCACATACTTCACTTCTTAATTTTGTTAACATGTATGAACTCTTAGTGGAAGGATGCTCCATTTCACTGTAATGTTTAACAACTTTCTGTAGGGTAATGGTGACACAGTCAAAGTTACTTACTCAACCAGAACACTGCAGTCTATATGCAAAGATTAGAGGCCTCTTTTTACTGAACTACTCTACATTGCAACAAAAAAAGGAGAGAATTTCTGATCTGAAAAGTTCACAATCTGTAAGTACAAAGCTAAAGCTTATACTAATAGCGCATTTTAGTGATGGGGAAGCTAACCCAAAAGGAAATAATGACCCAAAGCACATGTTTCATCTGAATAACCTTTCTAAATGTAATGCTCAGCTGTGAATAAAGTATCAACATGCTCAAAGCTTTGCTAAATTTTTGACAAAAAAAAAAAAAAAGACACAGAGAAAGTCTTCTTCAAAACTAAGAATGGAGTGTAAGTCTCCTGAGTAATCAAAACTACACACAGCGCTTTGGCCAGAAGTTTGTTGCCTACCATAAATGTCTTCTTGCTGAAAAAGCTGAGAGCTGATCTACCAAATCTAAATTCAAGGAGGGAAGATAATAATAAATGATGAGTAAGTTTCTTACTGAAGATTATACCCTAATATAAATCCAGAGCATATGCTTGAAGCAAAAGCTTAAGACTTTTGTATTTAAACGAACTGTACTAAAAAAGGAAAATGTATACTTCAGTGTTGGTACTGCAGGTTGATATATACTGTTCATGAAATAAACCAGTGAAAACAATTTGGTTTATCTTCTGATGTTTTTGATGGTTTTCTAATGTGTCACTGTCAGTAACAATATGTAATCTTTCACAATATGATTTATTTGCTATTCCTGATGAGCTTAACAAAACTTTGAAAAGCCAAGTCATCGATCACAGGATCAATTAATATATGATCTTTCTTCCATATGTTAGGATTTTTCAGGATAAGACATCCAGTACAGAAGAATTCATCAGGATGGTAACTGCAGGTGAAGAAATATAAATAATCAATTATCAATCCCATAAAAGAAGTCATTCAGTGAGTCATTATGGAAGTGCAAATAACTATATTCAGTAAATTCTAGAAAGACAGGGTTTATTATTATTTCTTCATTGTGGAGATATGAAGGGTGGGGGAAGAACTATAATTAATATCATTAGTACTTCCTTCCTCTGTTTTGTTCTTAATTTTCTGACGGTTATACTGGTAACAGGGAATATAAAAGCCTCTTAAGTGCTAGACTGCTGGCTTGAATTCAGCCCAACTGAATGGAGGGCTGTGCAATGCCATGTGCAAAATGTGCCGATGAACTCACTGGAGCAGAGATATGGTTACGGTTTTAGTAATGTTTGACAGACTCATCTGGGACTGAATAGGTCTGGAAATTAGGGGCTAAAGATTATTGCCATAGAGAAATTAAAGGATGTAAGGAAAGGTGCCTAAAGAGCCAAAGGGCTCTGAAAGAACACTTCGGCTGACTTAGGTATGAGTAGAATAGAACAGGACATTTCAATCGAAAGGGACTTAGAACAATCATCTTGTTCAAGTCCCTGACTAATTCAGAGCTGAGCAAAAGTTAAAGCCTGTTATTAAGGGCATTGTCCAAATGCCTCTAGAACACTGACAATCCTGAGGCAATCAATCACCTCTCCAGGAAAGCCTGTTCCAGTGTTTGACCACACTTCTGGTAGAGGAAGATTTCCTAATGGTATTTTAAGAGGTTATCAGCCCAGGTGTCTGCAGTACCCTTCTGATGGATGCAGTGATCCAGCAATAGGGCATGGAATAGCACAGCTCCTTCATGGTTGGGTCAATGTGCAGCAACATTAGAAATGTCTTACTCCTAGTGATGCATAGATAAGTTATTTAAGAATTCCTTAATTCAAAATATGTATGTAGGCCTGGCTGCCCTGTTTCAGCTGCATCTGAAGTTGGTTATGCCACATGGAATAATGGCTTTCTTTAACTGTACTTGAAAACGTTTTGGAGAATAAAAAAACACATTAGCTGAGGCTTAACAATCAAGGATGTCACAAAAGAAAAAAAAAATTGAAATGGGATTGTTGACACTGTCTTCTAAGGTGTAGAAGAAACCGAAGTCTGGATGGCTGATTTAACTTTCAGCCTCTGATGACAACTGCATTTTGGTGAGGTATGGTCAGCATTTTAAATGCTATTAAACAGCATCCCTAGCTAAGGAAAAACAAAAAATATTTCCTGGAGCAATTTTAAAATTCCATTTGGCTGCCTTAAAATGCTTTTTTTTTTCTCTTGGACTTAAACCACCAGCATGGAAGTACAATGGCTGCTTAGGAAAACAAACTACAATGTAAACAAAAGGTAGAGGAGTCTATTTTTTTTTTATTTTTTGCACAATCCAAAACATACTCCAAAATATAATGTTTATTATTTAGAATCTTTCTTAATTCACTCTTAATTGCAAATCCTCATTTCCTACTCATCCCTCTTTGAAGACATCTTCCCTTTGCTGAAATGTTTTCCCGCTTTCACTTTCAGGACTTCTCAATTTCTTGTTAGCATTGCTGCTTCCTTAAGCAGTATTCCTGGTAGTCTTCCTTCTCAGGCTGGACTGGAGGCAAGACTGAAGCTAGCACGTGCCAGCAGCTACTCACTAAACCCACGAGCATTGTGGAGATTGACGCCTACATGTGTTTAGTTTATGGAACTGTTCTGATTTGATCTGGCAGCCCGCTGTCTTTGAAACCATGTCCTACCGACATGACCGAAAAATATGACAAAGGCATAGAATATAAGGGGATAAACTATTGCCACAACCTGACAAAGCCATGTCATCATTCAGCAATGTGAAAGTCAGAATACACATATCTCCCCGAGGAGTCCTAGTCCACCCAGGACTAACTTTAAAAGGTAGCATCTCTGAATACAAGCAGGCTTCAAAGCCACTTGAAATGCAACCTTCCCTTCTTGCTAAGTAAAGATAAGGACCTACAGAAAGTATTCACTGGTAGAAATTGCAAGTGTCTTGTTCAGAAGAACCCCAAACACAAAAATTCTTGCATATCAAGGTTGCTACTTGATACTTGCTCAGGAAATGGCTTTGTGCAGTATCCTAAGCACCTTCTGCATAGTTTTGCTAGAATAGGTATCTACTGTATTTAAAGTATCTGCCAATGTTTTTATTTTCCTGACTTAGACAAAAATGAAAGTGACACAGCCTTCTCAAAACTCCTATCAAATGCTTCCTGACACAGACTCGACTCAGATCAAAAGCCTTGAGTTACTTATTTACTAACCCCCACATACAGAGACACACACACACACTGTGGCCAAATTCAAGGCTGGTTTTTATGCCTCTGTGTTTACTCAGCTGTGATATTGACACAGCACAATTACAGTTCTTGGTATGACCTGACTACTTTACTGCTAGTGTCTCTGCATTTCACACAGGTATTTGTTGAAAAGCATATGACACCATGTTATCTCACAGTGCTTTTGGAAAATATCAAAACGTCTACTCAAGCACACTTGAGCTGCCAGCAACGGCAACAGAAAAGGAAATGGACCTCAGCCAAACAATTCACGTCATAGGTAACATCACAAACTTGTGAGTCTAGCAGTAGGATGATGAAACAGATATTAATGCAATTTCTACCGGTACAAAAGCCAGACTGCCTCTTCTCTCCCTGTCAGTTCCTCCAAATCTGAAATTAATTTGAGTCACCCTACCATTAACACACCTGCATACAGAACCTAAACAGTGTTTTTGTCACTTTCATTTTTGTATTATCCAATAACTAAAGAATCATTAAGGAAGAAAGAATCCCTAAAAGTAAGATTTTCTTCCTCTAAACATTTATAAATGCACCACTGAAGTGTAGATATATGCACACTGAATGATCTGAAGTTAGGAAAGACTACACTAATGAATTTCAAAAACTGCCTGGAGTCAGCACCAAGAACAATGAATTTATTCAGACTATGTATCCAATCTCTGCCATTCCTGTAACTGCTTTAGCAGGTGACTGAAGTAGATGTGGTATTTCCAAAACAGGGCAACATTTCCTAACTGCATAGCAATGTGTGAGTCTTTATACTTCTGGATTCAATACCATCAGAAAAATGTAACAAATTTATCTCACCTGGTAGAAGGCACTATGAGTGCTGCACGACCACCTCTAACACCTCACTGGCACATCAGCTTTTGGACACAGAAACTGCTCGTGACCAGAAATTTTAATTACAACTTGCTTTACTTATCCTACCTTTCTGTTGATGAATACTGACAGAACTTCAAAGAAATATCTGTCAAGATTACATGGTGATGCATGTGACTGCTGTATCTAGGACAGGCTTAATTTTTCCAGGATAGATAATAGACACACATTGTATTTAATGTGAATTATCCCAGCTAAATAACACATGCACTATAATCTACTTGAATGCTTCTAAGCCTGCAGGCTGCTTAACAGGCGATAACAGAAGGTAAATTTTAGCTTTTTCACAGAAAACCTAGAGAGTACTTTACTTCATCCAAACTGCACTGGGGCAGCTGTTAACTGCAAAACTAGTGTTTTTTAAGCTTCTAAAGGACGGACAGAAGTGAAAGGCTGTAATCCTATGCTCATTGCAACTGCAATATTCTCTGAGAAGATGAATTTTATATATAGAGAGAGACTGTTAATGTGGCATAATATCTGTCTTTACTCAGTAGAATTCTCACTTCTTTACATTTCTCCCAGGGTGTCCAGATCTTTCTGACATGATGATCCCCAAATTTCTACACAGTATTTCAGACTCTGTGTCACTGGGATCATGCAGAGAAGGGACCATTCTCCATGACGTGCTTCTGTACATACAGCCTGGAAGGGTATTAGCTACTTCTCTTATCACATTTCAAGTGCATGGCTACCATCCTGCTCCATGGGAGCTCGGCAACCGACCTCAACAGGAGCAGGTTCATGTCTGCTCTCCAACCGGCCAAGTCTGTCAGCCCGTCTTAAGAAATGGTTTTTAGTAAATTCAATAGCCCAGTGAATTTTCTGCCAAAGCCCTTCTAACTTTTGCCTCTTTTAAAATCCTTATTTCATAAAGAGACAGTCCCTGTTTTTCTGCGAACACCCTTCTGTTCTTGCACTACAGAAAAAAGCAGAGCCTTGATATGCACTCAGGACTTGGGCTGTAGACATCAGCACTTCTTATGCCTGTGGAATATGTTCCAAAAAGGCTCAAAACTGGGAAGACAGTAAATACACGTATGTCAGCAAACAACCAATGTTACTTTTGAATATACAGATGTAGATAAAGACAGGCAAAACAACATGGAAATAACTAGACAGTTTCAGACTCCACTGATTCTACAGATCTAGAGATGCACTACTACTTTTGATTAAAACTCCACATATTTCTAAGGGATTCATGCTTATATGATATGATGCCAGACTTAATTTTTTTAGAAATCTCCTTTATTGCCTTGTGTTGATAGAAAAAACACCTGAAGTTATGGACTTGAAAGATGCAAAATCAGGATTAAAATAAAGGGACTCAAAATTTACTGCTTTTGAAACAACTGTCTCTATGAATTTTCTTGGAGGGTTGAGAGTTAATACAGTATTTTTCAAAAACAGTACTCACTAAGCTGTACCACACTTCCAGCAAAATTAATTTCTTGTATCTAGCACTGAAATTAATTATAAAGCGTAAGAGCCTGAAGTGACTGCTGCACTGCAAATGCCAGAACTGGAGAAATACAACAATCAATTTAATTCTGATAAAACTAGGGTATGTGAGCTGCTTAGTCTTGCATCCAAATCTGGCTTCTTTCTAGTATGTTCTTGCTCTTTTTTATTTTAAGAGAAACCCCACTCACCATGCCACTTACCATTCTGACCTCACATGGTGTATTTTCTTCTCTTTCACACTAGTGCTCTAAGTTCTCATTTCTAAAGTCTAAGTTTGCAATATCCATTTACTGTTCCTCTCCTCCAAATCTATCCCATACTCTTCAGTTTGGTAACTACCTCTGACAAAACACTTTCTGCTCTTCATCTGATACTGCTTGAGGAGCTTCTGTGATTTTCTTAGTTACATTTCAGTATCAGTACTCCACTCTTACCCTCCTTTGACACAGGTAATCATTCTCCTCTTCTGGAACAATTTTCATCTGTTAACGTCTATGATTTATCATTTTAATTCACCCATTATTTTTCTTTCATTTTTAAACCATACTTTCAAGGAAAATAACCTTTGATTATTCTGTTCTTGGACTCTCTACCTTGCTTTTACAATCTTCATCCTGTTTAACTTCACCATACAAAAACTACCAATTCCATTCTGGATGTGTTGCAGTTCCAGGCTTTACTCCTGCTCAGACAATGATCTGAATAAATAACTATTACTGAACTAATAGGCAGAAATCTTCATCTTCTCCAAATTCTCAACATGGTCTTCCACATCATACTGAATATTACATTACTCAGGTCTATAATATGAATTAGATTTTTCTTTTTTTGGGTATTTCCCTAGAGTCTCTCTAATTTAAAGTAAGCCTTAAATTTTGCACACTTTCTTGGAATAAAAGGTCATGTATATTAGCCATCTGTTTCTGTGGCCTTGACAAATACAGATTGCAGCTACAAAGATTATTTTTCTGTAATGGTCCACACATCACATGTTAAAAGTGTAACAGGAGAAACCCAAGCTTTTAAACATAATTTAAATCTCCACTAGTATGATAAAATCCTTTCAAAAGAGATGACTATACTCGGCTGAAAATCGGCACGGTAAGGAAAGTTCTCAGTTCTTTGTTAGCTGAATTTCAACACGGAACAAATATTAATGACGCTGTTATAAATAGGATTTATAATGGAAATTTTGACACTGTGATAATACTCCCATGTGATAGACCCTACTTCATCCTGTCCTTGGCTGGACACCATGACAGACCGATATAGAAATTCACTGGAGCAGGCCAACAGGATACTGGAAGGAATGGTTCTTTTTCAGAACAAATGAATGATTTTTTTACAGGGGAAAGGAAGCACTGACCTCTTTCTCTCAGACTGCACCTGTAATTAACACTCCCATAGTGCCAGATTAGATATGTACAGCTAGGCTAGAATTTGAAGAGTTACTTCAAGGTAGCAACACAGTTGAGACAGCACTGAAGTTAGTCCAGGCTTCTAACTAGTTTCATAGTCAGATCCTGCAGCCTTTACTAAGCAACCACAAATTTCATCTGGATGCAAATTAACTAGCTCACTACTTATGCAAGTCTGTGAAAATTACAGTGATTGTAACAGCTTTATCTCTCTACAGGAAACTGGTTCTCTGTTATTAGTTTTAAAAGTCAATTTGCTCAAAACTAATTAGGCATATTTTTTCCTAAGCAAATAATTTTATTATGTGACTCAAAAGTTTCTTGGAGAGATTGAGAGAGCATCCTGAAGAATTAAGGCTATGCTTTTGTGAACTCTCTTTGCTTTGCCTTCTCCCAAGCATGCTCTCCTGTCCCAGATGCCCTGCAGGAACACTGAGGAGTGGGCTGAGCAGGTGGGTTAGGCAGTGCAGCAGGATGGACACAGACTCCCAGCAAGCTGGATGCCCCTCACACTGGGCAAGAAGGAAGATGTGGAAGGGTAGGGGCACATGTACCTAGGGCTTGGTGAGACAGGTGATAAATCTGGAAGTCATGTTGTGAAGACTGGTATGACATGACTGACACAAAGAAAGGGAAAAACAAGAATAAAGCTTGAAACTGGCACCTTTTCTTTTAATGCACCTTCTCTCTTTGACTACTGGATACAAAGTAATGCAAACAGAAGTGCATTAGGATATGTCTACAGGCTCTGGCTTCTCCAGAGTTCTACAGAAAGAGGATAGAAGCAACAAACTGTAGAGAAAAAATGGCATAGCAAGAAACCCAATAACAGATCTGTGAGGATGATGAAGTCATATGTAGAATAAATTCAGAAAATGAACAGGGTCTTGTATGACTAAGAATAACGAGCGAGCTTCTGTATGCTTTAAGGCACAAACTGATGGCATGGCTGGTAACTTTAATCAGGCGAAATGCTCATTGTAATTGGCTTAAATAAAACTATCTGGTCTGGCCCACATGCATTTAGCCAGGACATTCCAGTTAATTAGCATCAGCCAGAAATCTCTCTTTCCTGTCCATATGGAGTTTGCATTTTGAGAACTTGAGGAGGTGGTGATGGCAGAGAAGAGGAAGATGGGAAGGATGTTGTTTTTCTTAAGCTACAGACATCTACCACTGGTCAAAAGAGAATGTAAACCACAGTTCCTCTTTAAGGCCTCTTTACAGGCCATTACAAATTGCTTTGTAATAAACGTAAAATGCTTATTTCTGAAACTAGTAATGTTCAGCATGTTAATATTGAAGCTTTAACAGTAACCGAATCTTATAGTAAAAAATACTAGTAAACCCTGCCAAATTCTTATTCTTATCATTAGAAAGTCTTTGCTCATATATTTAAGATAAAGAAATTCTGTCCATCTCTAAACTTGGGCAGCTTTTATGTATGAACTGCTCCTTGACTGCTCTCATGCCTTGTTTAGCTGTGTCAAATGCTGGATGTATTGTTTTGGTGATCCACGTATGTTCATATGGCAGCTGGTTGGCCTGAAAAATAATCTGCCAGAAAACAATTCAGATCTGAATTTCCAGACTTTAACTGCTGTATGGTAAAGTGCCCAGACTGCTCCTACCCTGCAGCAAAGTAGTTGTACCCTTTTTCATTTAATTAAATGTTATTCATTCAAACTGAATGAAAGAGCAGCATCCATTTGCTGCAGGATATATATGCACACAGACAATTATGGCTTAGCTGTCCAGTCTGTGCAAGTCCATACTTCAGTTTACCTCCTGACAGTGTGTTTACAAGACCACATCCTAAAGATGGTCTCAAATTTAGAATGAATGTGTCAGTCAAAGCATCCACTAACCTTGTGAAAGAGTAGAACAATATTCCCCCTTTTCACTGAGTGTCAAAAACCTTTCTTTTCTGCTACACCTTTGATACAGTATTCCCATCAGTCACTTGTTCTCTAGGTTTTAACAAGAGGCACAAAACAGCACTTATTTTTTTCTCTAAGCAAAGACAAATCTCAAACTGTCCCTGGATGACTCCCTCCAATGAGGCTATGACTCAGGTTTCATTTGTTTCCTGTCCTGGTGTGCTCTCTTTTGACACATCCACAAGTTTAGTGATGCCTGGAGGAAACAAACAGGTCGGAGCTGGGATTTCTCAAAATTTGTTTCATTTGTCGATAAAAAGCCAGTAAAGTATGGCCTCTATAGGGAGTAAAACATCTGTTAAATCTACAAAATGTAGAGCCTTGTGGGTAGAGCTCTGCAAAGACACGCATCCTCGTAATTACTCATCATAATTATTCATCAGTAGCCAAATATCTGCTACAGCAAGAGTAGAAGCAGGGTCTTGCCTGAGAAGAGCGTGAACAAACTCAGGGAAAACAGCTCTCTGCAACCTTGGAAGTCCTTACACCATGGCTCTGTGATTGATCTTTTCAATCATACTTGGCTTTCCTTATATGCAAATAGTAAGGCAATCGATCACTGGGAGACCTAAATCTCAAGATTTCTACGGTACCTCATTATTATTCTTACCTGCTGGATGCTACTTTACTTCCTACTGCTTTCTTCTCCTTTTAAACTATGTTACAAAGGTAGAGCCTCTTGGCAGCTTCTGATGAATGCTTTAATGAACGTAAAAGTGAAACATGAGAGAAAGTATTTGGGAAGTATGCACTGCTATGGTACAATGAATGATAAATATTCACTGTAATTATAATTTGTGTGTAATAATAGGCTATATGGCCCAGAAAGTTGCTTTTTAAGAACCTGAAATTTAAGAGCTTTATCAAAAGGTTTTAAAATATTGAAATGGTTTTAGGCTACAAGTAATTCAGAGATCACTCATTAAGACAGAAAAGAATGCTTCTGTTATTTAGAGAGAGGTATTTGTATTTCACTTCTTTTTGCCTCTGTTTCAAGAGGCTTGTTGATATGTGACATACATTTACTGCTGACACCATGCTTGCCTACCATACTAAGCAGTTAAAGAAATAAGAGAAAAATTACACTTTCTCATCCTAACCTATTTTCAAGACAATTTAGTACAATGGAAAGCTTTCACTTAACTATAGTTTCAGAGAATGAGACAGAACACTTACTGATACCTTTTAGCAGCACTTACAGATACTGTAAAAATAAAAAGCTCCAGCAACAGAAGAAAACCAAGAAGTTGCTTTTAGGAAGCAATAGCACTTACCTTCTTTTCATTCAAATACATGAAAAATGCTATTTGAAAAAGCAGATATTTACTTCTGTTAGTGTGAGCGAATGTAAATACTTAGAAATATTTATCTGTTTTATTACCATAAATGACAAAAGTAACACTGTCCAGTTACTCTTGGGAAATGCTTAAACAAACAAGTATGTGTATAAGTGAGTGGGTTAAATGGTACCACACAGAAAAAGTGTATCTGGAAAAGGCATCACATACACCAAGCCTGGAAAACATCTGAGACATCACAAAGATGAACCTGATGGTTAGCAGGAGTTTATTTGGGATAACTGAGATTTAGTTAAAATCTTGGCATTTAAAAGTTGTTTACTTCATGAAAATAGATTTTTTCAAATGTATACAAATATGCTATATTTGACTATCTTGGAAACAATTAGAGAATTCAAAATTTAGAGTCCAGAAAAGGTATTTATCTTTTGATAGGGGCTAGCTGAGAGATGTTTCTATGAAGAGAACAGAGTAAGTAAACTGTGAGAAATGCTTTGCTGTGTCATTCCACACATATTCAGCTGCACTTGGGGAAGGGATACAAACTCCCCTCTTCTGTAAATAGAATAAAAGTTTAAAATGAGAGGACAATAAGATCCCACACCTTCTCTCCCATATCTCAGCTGATTTGTCAGAAATGCTACCTCAATTCCTGTGGCAGGGAGTAAAAAGACACCTGAGAAATTCCTTATCTGAGTGATTCCTTGGTGTCAATTTTCACACTGTCAGATGTTGGCATTTTTACTCAAGTCCTCCAGTAATTTATTTATTTGAAGGGTTTGGCAGCCTTCAAATAGTTTCTTTACAAATGCTTCAATTCTTTGCATGGTTAGGGTTATCACTTCTTAACTTAAGAATGGCAAATCTGATGGCCTGGTGCTGTAAACTGGGATTTCTTCATCTGGTGGAGAATAAAATAATGAAAAATGTAAAAGACTGGAGTATGTATGGCCCAATAATATAAATCCACAGGAGAGGTAGTACTGAGATTAATTCCCAACAGTGGAAATTACATATTTATACTGTTTAAAAGCTAGTAAAAACTCACTACTGGAAATAGTTTTGTTGAGTTTTGCCAACAGTTCTGGACTGCCATGTTCAAAAAAGATGAATTTGTATCAAGGATGTGTGCAAAGAAAATCTGCAAGACTGGTAAAGGGAAAGAGAATTCCAATCAGGTGAACAATCCTTGACTTAGGCACTAAATGAATACAAAAAGAGGTTCCCAATCCCCCCAATGGCAATACACACTCTGTCTCTAAAACCAAATACTTATGAATAAAGAAAAAAAACCCAAGTATTCTATAAGGTAACTGACAGTAAAGGTTTAGTAACAAGTTATATATAGTGACCACTTGAACTAAAAATTGAAGTAAATAGTTGTGTTTTTAGAAAATGCTGCAGAATGTTGTTCTTTGCTTTGGTAGGTCATTGTAGCCTGCATTCACTATATGGATGCAATTAAGGTAAGTCAAGTTTGTGTCTGAAACAAGGACAAGCAGAAAATGACAGAAAGTGAAAATGAATCTCAGGGCTATAATCTGTATTAGCATGCGAGTACAGGCAGATCCTTGAAAAGTAATTACAAGATATGACTCAACTCAATTTGACAGGTGAAATAAAGGGCAGGCATGAAAAGAAGAAATGGTAAATGGAATCTCATTTTATCTATCCAATTTTAAGCTAAAGAGCAGTACACAGAAATATGAACCTCATGGAAAAAGAGCAGAAAAACAAAGCAAAACCAGCTTTCCTTACTCCTACAGCAGCTTTCCAAACCCTGTGACAGATGAAAATGAACTGCAATGCTGATGTGAGACAGACTTAATTCTATGCCATCATGAATATGGGACTAATGTTCTACAGAGCACCCCAGGCACAACAGAGAAAGATTCCCTTACAGGTTATGTGTATCTAATTGTAAAGCATTGTCCAAAATTCAGGCCTTAGCTAACCAAGACTGTCAGGAATTCCACTGGACAGTAAAAAAGCTATAGATCTTCCCACTAATAAACACATTACAGAATTAATCAAATTTTCTGTTGATTTATGATTGTCTTTGATACTGTCCTGAATAAATTATTAATCTGAGGTGCAGTTATATGCTTGATACTGACTTTTCAACACACAACTCTTTTCATACAAAGAAGAAGTCACCAAATTATTAAAAATGGAAAATAAAATCTCCTTGAGAGTAATGTACACTCTTCATGACATACACATGAATTATTTCTATATAAAAGATAACATTCAAGATGGAATCAACACTTTAACTACAAAAAAATCTTTTCACTGCAATAAAACAAGTAGCCACATAAAACCCCAATCTACAATTACCTGGTTGGTAGAAATTTGGTGACAGTTCTCTGGCAACTGCTCTTGCAATATCACATTCCTGGCGAGCAGCCTGAGCAGCCTGATCCGCAGCATCAGCTTTAGCTCTTGCATGTGCGGTTCTGTACAAAGCAGAAAACAGTTTATATGCAGAGGAGTCTTTTATCAGTTGCATCAAGCATGTGAGAGCAAAGGACCTCAGCTATCGTACACTATCCTATATAGTCTTAGGACAAATTGTTGTGAGGAATTGCAAATCAGTGAAGTATTTCAGGACCAAATCACTATTCCTCTTAGCTCATCAGTGCTGTTCATCCTTGGATCATATTTACTTTCAGGAACACAATTTACAGCCCAAGCTTGTAATTAAAATTTCTACATAGAAGGAGAGAATAGCATCTGACAGACACATGGGATTAAGATTCATTTACATGTTACCAGAATGTGTACAGAAGGTCAGACTGGGCCACCACAGTGACTCCTAAACAGGGTTCTGGCATTTCAGGACACATGGTGTTCAAAGAGACTGAGGAAAGCTACTACCTTTACCACATTTAAAAGCTTATGCTGGGTCAATGCTGGGTGCCATGTAAAAATTTCTGAAGGACAAAATTCAAGTACACTAGCCCAAAAAATAGGAAATGTCTACCACAATCAGATCATGTTGGTAAGGAATAGCTTGGAAAATGTGTTTAACACTTCAATAGGCATTTGTAGAAATGGGGACTTAATTGTCTTAAATTCTTGTAACTCAATTTCAAATCCAAAAACAATCCGAAAAGGCAGCTTTTCTGTAATCAACACAACAGTGTGGAATACTTTGGCAAAGTAATCTACATTCCACTCCTACTTTTTCCCCTCTTGCTATTTCTCAAAAACCCCCAAGAACAGCTTGTGCAAAGGCCTCTGATTCCAGACTGCAGACTGATAGCTGTGTTACTGCAGGTTTCTGTCACTGCTTGTCCCGTCTTCCCTCACCACTTCATTTTCCAAACAGTCATCTGTTTAAAAATTCCTGATGGCAGTGATCTCTCTGTGCCTTCACAGCATAGGCACACAGCCTAGAGCTATGAAATGGCTCGTCAGAACAGAGGCAAGCTGAACATGGCAAACCAGCAGAATATTTTGAGACTCTAAAGATATCACCAAAGTTTCTATAACAAATATGATAAACTTCATGCTCTCATCATTTTTCTCATAACGTTCTAGTAGAAAACTGACACAGAAGTAAGAAAAGAATTAGTTAACAATAGCACCAAATTTTATCCCGTGTGCCTGGAAATAGCAATGAATAGCAATTGAATAAATGAAAATTTCTAACAACTTCACTGTAAAAATTCAGTTTTATTTTAAAGACATAAAGAAGGGTTTGATGTATTTTAGACAAAAGAAGAATAAAATGTTAGCATTAACCAGAATGAGCATCAAGAGATTAACAGTATGGCAGACTTTGCATTTCTAAAAGGATGTTTAATCCCGTAGGGTACTAGTATAAACACAGACATAAAAAAACCACATAGACAGTTTCATCTGTGGTGCCTGGAGAAGATTTATTTAAGTTACATCCTCCCTAAAATGTGTGTGGGGATAAATGTTGAATGTTCTTTCAAAGCTTAGCTTGTCATAATTTACTGGATAAATATTAGCTTATGCTGCCTTCTTGCAGGTCCACCCAGGTCTGTGAGAAAAAAAGATAATGAGCAAATGAGTTGTAACACCTTGGCTTTGTACTCAGGATGGGAGAAAGAAACTGTTAATAAAAACAAATACACTGTATAATCCCATATGTGTTCTGTGCAGTTCATGAATGGGTGCACGGTATGTGCTTGCCTAGTAACAGTAATCAAACCCGTTCTTTCTCTATAATCATTATTTTCAATTACATGAGCTATTCTTAGCTCCTGCATAATTATGTCTATGTAGCATAAACTTAATGAAGCAATCCTAGCACTGGGACATTGTTTTGTGAGACAATAATGTAGTCTGCTCATAGATAAACTAGACACTGATCATCTTTTTGTGATGAAAGAACAACCAGACTACTCCCATATAAAAATAGCCTAATACTATTGTTACTGCTAAGACAGACATTTTAAAAGCTGATATACTAAATAACCAGGAAATACATTCATACATTCATTTATTTGTTGATGCCTATGAATTTTCTATATTATTATATACAAGAAGCAAAACAGACATTCTGTTGAAAAGCACAGTATCAATTAGTTAAGGAATTAAATGGTGACACGAGTAAGAAGGCAGTAACTTTGTCACATGAAGCTGGGCAGAGCAGGTCACAACAGGAAGAAGCCAAAGGAACAGAAGGTAAATGAGCACAGCTTTCCTTGGCTGCCTTATCTCACACCTCTTTTTTCAGCTCACACTTCCTGCTATTCTGCCTGTTTCTGTACTCTCAGTGAGGAGTCCAGAAGAGGAGCGAGCACTGCCAAGGCCTGTCCTAGCAGTGAGGCGCAGGAGCAGAGCCTCAGCGCCGAGAGACGATGCTGCCAGAGGAACTAACCAGCTCTGGAGGGCAAGGCACAAAAACATGTTTGTGCTCCTGAGCAGGCCTTGGACAACCACACTGAAGCATGTGCAGATGCCTGTGCTGAGACACTTTCCTGACAGCCTCTTCACCGCTGACGAGCGGCGACACAAGTGACAAGAACGGGAGGAAGCGGCAGAGCTGATCCTTCTGCACAGAACAGCAGCTCTGTGCCCTGCCTGGGAACGCAGGCTCTTCGCTTGGTGCAATTGTTTGCTATGTATCGCCTTGGCATTTGGATGCTCTACTGGAGAACTTCAGCAATGCCTATTTTATCATCTCCATTTGCAACTGCATACTTAGATAATTTTTTAACTTCTTGCACACTTAATTCTAAGTGTCAGACTCAAATATTTTTTCTGTTGCTGTTTCTTTTCCTGGTTTTTTTATTATTCTGACTTCCATGTTTGATCTGCCTGTACGTTTTCCAGATGACTTGCTTACAATTACTGCTGCTTGATACTACATTTTGTCTGTACTTGTTTTATTCTGCCTTGAAGTGACCCGCACGCTATCAGACTAGTACTACCAGAAATTATGGAGAAATATTTTAGTTTTGAATGATGATGTTTATAAAGCAGAATCCAAGCAGAAATAGAATCCATTTGCTCCATTTACACTTGACACAGTTTTGGAAAGCTTTCTTTACCTTTCATTTCAGAGGTAATTTTGTCACTGTAAGGTCTCCAAGTTTTGTTTGCTAACAGCAATTATTCATATAAATTTGAAGTCTATGATATATCATGTCAAAATGACCCATAACTGAATCTGAATGACCACCATCTACTTGAGAGCCATTTTTTTCTCCAGGGAACTCTATGTCCTTTGCTATGACAAGAGATCTTTATGAGAACTCTTGAAAGCAAAATTTGAAAAAAAAAAAAAAGTCTCCTTTCCTCTCCCCAGCCAAGAAAAAGACTGTGGTAGGTTTTTTCCAGGAAGGATTGATCTCATGTTTCAGCAGCAAAATAGAAATTATGCAGGAAAGAAGGCAGCAATCCACAGATTGCAAAACAGTACAGAAAGATAAGTAACCTGTTTTGCAATACTGCATTCAGATTCTAATCCATAGCAAAGGACCTTTAACAATTTTTTTAAGTGAATAGGCGGTTCTTGGTAAAAATTATTTCTCAGCAACTGTAATATCTAATACACGCTAGTAACTTTTGAATTACTGTGTGGTTATATGTGTATTTCTCCTGGAAAGTATCACGACTATCATTACTATTCCACACTTGAATGCTTTCAAATGAATATAAAAATTAAAGTATTTACCAAAATCAACTCACATTTAGAGGGACACTCTACCACTTCACTAATGAATGCACAGAGGTAAAATTCAGTGAAGTCTGGGGCTTCAAATTAAGTTGTATCTCTGGCAGGAATCAAACTGTACTTAAATTAAAAAGGAATTTATAGCTATAGCTCATAGGGAGTCCCAGTACCACATGGCAGCATGTGGAGTCCCTGCAGACACCTGGCAGACACCAGTCTCTGTGACCAGTGAGTGAGGGCTGGGGGACCAAGGCCTGACTGAAAACCTGAGAAACTACATACCAGGGTCTGGTTTTCAGAGCAGTCTAAGTTTTCTAGACTGTGAGACAACTAGTATTACTACTGATATCTTTCTTTTCTGTGTTTCTCCAGGTAGGTGAACAGGAACACATCATATTAACTACACACAAAAAATTCTAAACACAGAGCCAGAGGCTTCTAACAAGCAGCTCCTCTTTCAGCAATACTATGGTCAGATTTCTATCTATTTATGTATGAAAAATAACTTGAAGGAGTGCTGAGCCTTGAAGAGCTTAAACAATATTATCTCCTTTTCTGCAGCAACAATGCTTATATATAATGCCATGTGCCTGGAATGCATTATGCAACGTTCATCTAAATTTAAAACCCATTTAGAACTGTTCATTACCCTCCAGATTATTTTGTATTTCTACGGTATCCTTCAACACACTTGTAATGCTGCCTCACTCACAGTCAACTAAAAATGTAAGCAGCATATGTTTACTTTGTTTCATTTTTCAGATTTTATTAAACACATTGAATCCAACATAAAGCTTTCCAGGAGCTTGCTTTCTATTTCTTAAAATTATAAAAACAATTTTGCTTTACATTTGCCAAATATATGACACAGAATTATGCTCCTATTACATTATCCTAAACTAATAATATTTACAATATTAAATTAACAGATTTCCATATTGTAAGAACAAAAATATCAGTAATGGCCAAACCTACATTAAGTTATCTAGAGATTTTTTATTAATGACAGCTATCAGGTTTATCTGTGTAGCATTACATATTGTGTATAACCCATAACCATCCTTCTTGAAACTCGAATTCTCCAAAAACAATCCTACCTTCCTAAATTCTAAAATGTTGTGATTGTTCTAGGAAGCAGAGAGTATTGTGTTGAGTTTTTTTTCCAGGTATAAAACTTTCCAGCATTTTCACATTTGTTTCTATCTGTCAGAGAAAAACTTTGCAATCTGCAAAGCCAAGTTCTGGTAAAATTGGTACAGAGATCCATAGCATTTCCAGGTAAAATGTGCTGGAGAGAAAGACTTTAAGGGAAGTTCTTTGGTAGACGAATTTTTTTCTTTGCCCCCATTTTATTTCTATATTCTCCTGATATTATATATCAGTAATGAATGCTTAATATATATAGAACATCTATGCATTTTTAAACACTGCAAGTGAGAGACTGGCATTTATCAAGTGTGCTAGTCATCCTTCTCTTCTTCTTTCAGTGATAATAATGGGTGAAAACCAATATTCTGCTATGGTAGAATTAAAAATACATACTTGCATGACTGTGTAAAGCTACCTAAGAATTCTTGCCTTCATAACTCTCAGCAACTCATTGTTGTAATAGCTTAGAAGTGTAGGTAGAGAGTGGTCACTGAATACCAGTAAGAAATGGGGGTCTCTGAGAGAAATAGAAAGAGGAAAAAGACTGACTAATAGATAATGCAATATAGGAGCTTCATGTCAGTAAGAAACTTGAAGTGATCCTAAACTCCAGATTGAATAAATGTGAGAATGTGAATAAAAATGAGACATATGCCCTCAGCTAAACTTTACTTTATCAATCTCCTTTGTACTTTACTAAATTTTAATCTCAACCAGACACTCCTCTATGAACTGACCTCACTCAGTAAATGGACTAGCTTGGTACTACCAGTGAAGTCTGATGTAGTAAAGCATGAGCAGGTCTATTCCACAAACACTGCTGGCACATCAATCTGTATCATCTTACCTAATGGATTTCTCTTCTAAAAACTTCTCCTTCCCAGCCTAAATTAATTTCTCGTGTTTTTCAGTCCTTACTCATATTAGAGGAATTTAAAAATACTAACTTTAGTTAACAATGCCTGAAAAACTCCTTACACTGGGCAAACAGCCAACCTGGTTTCAGTACTTGAAAACGTAACCTGGGGCTAATGACTTGTAAACCAGATGTCAGTTTTAGGCATAAATAACAGCATCAATAAATTGGGTCTACTTCCACAGAGATTGATAGGCTAACAGTGTATTGTGCCAGACATCATACTTTAACAAAGCATTTTGCAAAACACTTCGCACACATGTAAAGATTATAGGTCCTGTACCTTATCTTGTTTGCCTTGATTTAACATACTTGGACTATTCTTTTAAGGTTTCTGATTTTGTACCCTAAGACAATTTATTTAAACAATAGCATAAATTACATGGAATTAATAAAGTACATCAAAATGGATTAAAAGCTAACTGTGACACATTTCAAAGATTAATGCAGAAGACATCAAAGAAAATGGCTGATGTGTATTTTACATTAGGAGTTAGTTTTTTGTTCCAGAGCTGTTTAATATCTCACTTTTATAATGTCTCAATACAAGTTAAAACATACTGTGGTAGAGCTGGCAAGTTACACAACTTACGAATTCTGAAAAACCCCAAGGACAATTTACTGTAACCTAAACTTACTGTAATCCACAGTTTACTGCAACATGAAACTCAATCGTAGCAGATCCAAACCCCACTGTGTTTTTAAGTGCACCGAAACAAAACAACAAAAATCTAGCCAGTATTGGAGATGGTCATGGAAAGCAGCACAGAGGCAGATGACACCCTGCTGGCCAGTCCCACACGCAGCCGCAAAAGGAAGAGTTAATGTGCTCTTGATACATTTGGAGACAAAAACCAAGTATAAACTAAGGAATTTGTTTTTGCTGTACTACATAATCCAGCATCCATAAAATTGCTAAGGGAACAATGCGCAGCTCATCCACATCCCAAGAAGGAAAAAGTAATGTCAGGACCACAGAATAACTGTAGATCTAAAAAGACAAGCTTTTTGACCTACACTTCTTGAGCCTTCTATCTACTCATTATAGAAAAAACCACTGAGAAGCCACTTATCAAGGTACACACACAGGTATCTGGCAGTGGAATAGGCAAAAACAGGCAAGAGAAGTGTTTCAGATAAAGACATAACTGCTCCAACAATTAGAATCTTTCAGTCAGTGTTTCAATAGAATTTCAACAGAATAAAGAAGAGAGTGATAAAGTACTTTCTATTTCAGGATGTGTTTAAATGAAGACTGGATGTGGCACTTGGTGCCATAGTCTAGCTGTGGTGTTAGGGCATGGGTTGGACTCAACGATCTTGGAGGTCTCTTTCAACCTAGTCATTCTGCTGAAATTCTGTTGTCAATTTTGGTATCTTATGGGTGTATTCTAGAGATAAAAAGATGGATATTTCTAAGCAATGATATTAGGCATTGTAATAGAAGAGATCTTTAATCCATTTTCTGAGAAAAGAATTATATAGTCTTTTGTTTACAGGAAGCAAGATTGGTTAATTTTGGGACTGGTTACTTAAAGTATTTCAGAGAGCTGACATAAAGGCTCAGATCATCTCGTTGGAGACACCCATCTTACTCCATTAAAGTAAGAAGCTTTTTTCAGTTTGGAGCTCTGAACTGTACAAATATGAGACTCCTGCAGTGGTCAGCGTGAACGTGCCCTGCTGTGCCTACAAATATGGCAAACACCAATATATGTGCTTGTTGAGAAACCAGCTGCCTTCTAATGCCAAGATTTAGAACATGTTTGTGTTCTCCTTCAGACCTCTAGGGTCCATATCAATAAACCCAGAACAGCTCAGCAGCTCAGGAGTGCCAAGGTATTTATTTCTGTAAGACCAGTCACATATACATAGGAATTCAGAAAGATTTTAGGAGAATGAAGGACAGAATCCTCAAAAGAATGTATTTCTGAAAATACACTTTCAACAATTGACATAAATTAGTTCAATCTCCCTAGTCTGTCTTTCAGGCCCTCACTCTTGCACATTTGGTTCACATGCAGATGTCTGAATTTACAAAGTTTTTTTGAATTGCTGTTAGCATCACTAGAGAGGCTGCTTTACATGATGGCACTCTCCTTAACTATAGGTGCCCCACTAGCCTAGCATTATTTATATACACACCAGATGCTCTGCCCCCGTATAAAGGAGCTGGCTCTTCATGTGATGATACTCAGTTTTAACTACCACTCTGTCAGTAGTTTGAATGAATGAGTTTTGCTTTCATATTGATTTACTTGACTACAGCACTGGCACAGAAATCACAGAATCATTTAGGATGGAAAATACATTTAAGATCATCAATTCCAACCATTAACCAAGGACTTCTAAGTCTGCCACTAAACCACATCTCTGAGTGCCACACATCCACAAGACTTTTAAATACCACCAGGGATGGTGATTCAACCAGTTCCTGAGAAGCCTGTTCCAGTGGTTGGTAACCTTTAGATGAAGGAGTTTTTCCTAATATCCAATCCAAACCGCCCCTGTCACAGCCTGAGATTGTTTCCTCTTCTCTTACTGCTTGCTACCTGTGAGAAAAGATCGACACCCACCTTGCTATAGGTAAAGATGGCACAGTCTTCAATTTCATCAAGATCAGCACCATCACTTCAAGCAGAATGCAAGTTTTCCTGTGGGAAAATTTACACTCTGGGCAAAATACACTTTCGTATAGCATGCTCATTGGGAGTTTGCCCCCATTTCTGCCAATGGTGAGTCACTGACAGTATTTTTTTCTGTCACATAAATCTTGCTATTTCTCTATCCTACTTCATAGGACAGATTATATTCTATTCTATTTTATTACCAAGCCTCCTTAGTGAGCAGTATTTTCTTCCAGTTCCCTGACCCCATAATATTAATTCCTGCAGACAGGAAGGGACTTTTTTTTGAAAGGGATAAGGGAATAGCTGCAAACAATTTGTTGTTTCCAATCACTAAAGCAATTTATATTGTTTGGCTGAAGAGAGCTTCTGAATCTAGCTGGAAGCATGAAGAAAGATAGGCACTTGAGCTTCAGCTGCTCCTGATGACATGGTTAAGTGAAGAAAAACAAAAAGGAGATAAATACGTTTCTCCTCCCTTGATCACAGCATATAAACTCCATGAAAAGAAGAACTTATTGCAATAATGATTCTTCACAGTGAAGGCAATCCTACTCAAGGAAACAGGAATTCATGGACCACTGTGATAATTTGCTTACATAATTTTTAAGGTATGTTTAGTGCATTGCACTTCCTCCCACCACTGATTTGTTTTAAAAAAACCTATTCTCCACCTGGGACAAATAAAATAAAATGGTAGGTATGATGACTGCTATGATCAGCACCAATATCTGGAAGCTATTCTACACTTGTAAGTGTAAGAAAGCAATATCATTGTTCCAGGGATACAGGTAGATGAAAAATAAAAGCTTCCAAGAGGAGATTAGGAATTTTTTTTTGTATGCAAATGGACTGTTTTTTCCATTCAAAACATCTTTTTCAGTGTTCTACTGATTTTTCCACATTAAATTACTTTAAAAAACCCCAGAAAATATGAAATCAAATGTCATTATTTAAATTTTTTTTTTGGTTATAATAATTCTAGTTAAAAAACTTTTGGAAGCTCCATTAATCAGTAAACTTATTCAGAAAAACTATGTCAAATGTCATTCATGACAATGTCTGTATTCCTTAAGCTTTCCCTTACACAGAGTTGATGTGGTTTAACATTTTTTTTAAATTTCAAGGAAAAAGAAGTCCACAGTGTCAGATGTATTTTAGCAAAGAATACCAAAGCTTTTGGGGAGTAATATGTGTAATACAAGACCAACATCTCATCTCCCTGAACATCAAAATATATGTAACTTGCAGCATGCTTGCTGCATGAAAACAACATTCCCAGAAATGAGAGGGAAAATGTGAAAAATTAGTTAAAATTCTGTGGGTTTTACTGGCTTCAAAAAGTGCAAGATAAACTCCCCAATCATGAGTACTTGTAGGAGCACACTTCATGCTTGTTCTAAATTACTTTGTCAGTTTGTACTTACTATACTGAAGTTTTAATAAGAGCTTAGTTTCTCTGTGGTGCTTATTTGGTTTTCTCTATTACAAAAGCTTGAGCACAAACATTTCATTACATTTTCTTAAAATAAAGTAATATTACAAAATTAAAATCTTCTTAACAAATGAGAAAGGATACAACAAACAAAGAATAAACACAGAAGAGCTTCATGCATGATGCAGAATTGTCTAGAAAACAACACAAAATGAAAATACTGCCTAGAACATAGTGACGAAAAAAATAAATTTTAATAAGATAAAACAGTGGAATTTATGCACTTGTAATTAAAAAATAGTGGTGTAATTAAACTATTTAAATTACAAACATATTACCATGAATTCAATTAATCTGTGGCAATGTTACGAGGTTTTTTTAACAGACTTTTAAAATATTTGGGCATTAAATTCTAGTGCAACACTCTCAGCCTTTTAAAGGCATTAACTGTGTTTAAATTTACTTTTTGTGTCCTTAGCAATCTAAGAGCCAAAACTAAATTGGGCTTATCTTCGCATGGTTCATTTCTGTTCCCTGATTAGGTGCCAGATGTCCAGAAAAAAAAGTATTGATAGGAAGATGTCTAGCAAACCACTCTGGAAAAAGTTTTCCCTTTTTTGGTTATTTAAAGATAACTGTTACAAAATTCACAGGAATATGTGAATAACAGAAAACACTCATACATTAAAACTGAGCAGCTTAATTAAAATGGGCCTAAGCTCTCCATGAAAGACAAGTAATCAAGTGTAGGGATGGTTGTAAGTAATTTGCCTTTTCTCCAGGCTGACAGATATGAATCAGGCTGTTCGTATTATACATTAAACATCAAGAAACTAAACGGGTTAAACAAGCAGAGGAAAGACTTTGATGACCCTTCCATCTGTAAACATGTAATTCCTCTTAACTAAAGAGCACTGCAGATCGAAAATAACACCAGATTATTTCAAACATAGGGCAGCTGACAGCTATTTCACAGGTTTTGCTATCTCCAGCATGAAGGAAATGCAAAACCTGAGTTTATGACAGCAGTTAACAGCTTTAAAATAATCTTCTCTCGTATACATACCCCTGTCTAATAAACATCTATGCATATATTTACCCTCTGCAGTTATCTATAATGCTGCCAATATAGCTTTGAATAAACAACCACCATGTCCTATCAGCTACCAGAAAAATTGAAAACCCAGGAATGTTGCTCTGTTCTGGTTCACATAAGGCTGATGATCTTGCCTAGATGCCCAGAAGGCTTTTGTGGCATCCAGAGGCTGCTGAGAGGACACAGCAGCTTATTTGTTCCTGCTTTGAGCAGTCCTTGACTGCTTTGTTCAGCTGAAGTCATGCAGATCTGCACAGTAAAGTTGAGGACTTGTTGTATTACATATTTAGCAGTAACTACTACTGCAGACTCATGGAAGTCTACTGTTTTAGACCCTCTGAACAGAGCTGGTCATGGTCTATTTGCTCCTCTTTTTATTTTTTTTTTTTCTTACCACAGGCCTTGTCTGGAGCTCTGAAATTCTCTCCCAGTCTCCTCTAAATAGAAAGTGCTTTCTTTTCTGAGTCACTAAGAGCAGAATTTTAGTGTAAACACTACTGCATGCCATGAAAAAGAAAGCAAATCCCAAAATAATCAGTCCTAATGTCTCCTTGCCCTCTCTTCACACAAACACGGATTTATCAGACTTTCCAAGACTATCTAAAGGTTGATGGGTTTTACTGACACAACTGTGACACTGGAACAGCTGCTAAGACAAGAATCTTCTATTAGGCAACACCATGCGCTCCCTCTCCCACCAAAACACTGTTCCTACTGAGATCTGGTGCTTGAGATCAGGATTGACAAGCAATTCCTGAGCCTCAGAAATGAGCCTCCTAGTAAAGTTACCTTTCTAAACTGCAGGTATCTGAGCTTTTAAGAGTGTCAGAGAAGGGCCACACGTTGCTCCCTTTTGCATAGCAGGGCTACCAGCGCTTGCCAGAAGCTCTGGATCTGCTCTGTCTGCACTGAATAGCGGCGCTGCACGCACATGGCAGTGTTTTCCAGAAGTGCTGGGCATGACTAAATACACACCCATCTGAGTCCTGCACTTGTCATGTCTTCAATAAATAACACTACAGGAGTAAGTGCTGCTACTACAGCAATTCATGTTGCTGACAGCCAGTGGTAACTGCAAGGGTCTGAACACCAGGGAGTGACAGGAAAATATTTGCACCTGCTACTTTTCTTGAGGACATTAAAGGAGCCTCAACATGTCAAGGGCATGCATCTTGGCAGGGAAATGGCTGATAAACCCTGGGAAACCAGTGTCCTGGAATAACCCTGTGGGCTGGATGAATTATCCTAGTATCACAGAATCAGAGTGGTTTGTGTTGGAAGACTTGGAAGATTTTTAAGGAAGAGATCTTAAAAATAATCCAGCTTCAACCCCCTGCCATGGCCAGGGTCACCTTCCACCAGACCAGACCAGACCAGGTTGCAGAAAGCCCCATCCAGCCTGGCCTTGGACACTTCCAGGGATGGGGCATCCATAACTTCTCTGAGCCACCTGTTCCATCATCTGATCACCCTCACAATAAATAATTTCTTTTTAATACGTAATCTAAATCTACCCTAAAAATACCCTACATAAATCTTCTGTCTGAAACCCTCTGTCTTATCACTATACTCACTGAGAAAAGAGTTCTTCCCCACCTTTCCTGTATGCCCCTTTTGGGTACTGGAAAGCCGCTTTAAGGTTTTCTTGGACCCTTGTTTTCCCTGGGCTAAATCACCCAAACAACAGCTTACTTGGTCAGGTTGTATACCAAGGTGGTCCTTCCTAGGGTCTGTACTGATCCACCTTCCCCTGAATATGTATCTTACTTCATGAATCCCATGGGGAAATATGAAGGTCATCAACTAGGAAGGCTTCAGTCATGCCACAGTTCTTCTGCTAAAGCCTGCATTGTTGGGGCCTTAAAGGAGGAATGGAGGACATACTTGAAGGGTAGGGAAAATGAACACATGCTTTCTTGGTGAATTTGATAATTCTGTATTATCAGTGCAAGGTAATTCAAAGATTAACCAGTTTTATGTAATTAGCAAAATAATAACAGCAATAAAAATCTCTCTCTCAACAAATGACAGAATTCCAGCTAGATCTGTTGATACAGTGCATGTCTACTGAACATGGAATATGACCTCATATTATTCTTAGCTGATGCTCTTTAACAAAATGCGAGGGGGTCTGTTCCATGTAGCAGTCTTGCTGCTCTGGCACGAGTGTGCTCCAGCAGCAAGTGGATGCACATGGAATATTTCTCAGTGGAAATGTGAAATAATTTTGTAACAAGTAGAGACTTACTCTGCAATCTTAATAAATAAATGACATTTTCATCTCTGTGAGATAGATGTGCAGTGGAAGTCCTCCTGAAATGAACCAAACTTTTGCTACAAACTCCAGCACTTACAAGACTTGCTGAACTACTGCAATGGGTTAGTTTGCCAGCGATTATGAAGAGATCCTTCAGCAGAGGCTGGTATTTGCTTATGGCAATTTCTTTTTCTACCTCTTACACATGAGTCTGGCTACAAAATCTTGCACTTGCAAACTACTTTTGCTTTAATGATCAACCTGTCTAGTAGCAAAGCCCTGTTTTGAGTACTCAAATACTGAAAAAATAAGACACAAATGACCTCTTTTTGAAGGGCCAGTATGAAGCTAGATTTCCACCTGACAATCAAGCTTGGCATTCCACAGAATGGACAGACATACGAAGAAAGCTTTCAGGAGTTCTCAGGTGTAGGATCTTCATGTACTTTGATCAGAGTTTATACGTGCAGAAACTCAACCTCTCTAAGTTTTTTAGGAGAACCCTCTCTGCAAGAAAACCAGTATCTTTTATTCATGTTTAATAGATTTGAGTAACAATTCAGTGCTGTTCAACTCTGTAATAACTGGACAGAAAACATACAGGTCACACTGTATCATATATCACTGCACTCTATTTCTCTCTTTTCACCTAGCTGACTGGGCAAAACTAGAAGTGAGTTCCTTATTTTAAACATATGTTTTATAGAGAGTGACAGCATCATGGAAAAGTTCCAGATGCAGCATCCTTTATTGATAATTTCAGATATATCCTGCACTATCTCTGTAAAAATGCCAGAAACAATGCATTAATCTTACACTTTAGACATGGTATGATAAAATTAAGTATTACCAGCCTACAAGTGTGACAGCATAGGGAGAACTTTGGATTTATTTTGTTTTTTGAGAGGAAATAAATTGTTGTTCTTATCTACCTTGAGAAAATACAGAGGTTCCAGTGCCACAAAAGCAGGACCCTCATCTAAAGATCTTATATAAAACAAGAGGGTCAATTTTGTTTTACAAAGACTTCAAAGAGGAAAAAAAAAGTCCTTGGAGAAGGAAAAGATAATCTGTCTCTGAAATAGAAAACTGAAAATGAATGGATTCATCGGGAGAAATGGCATTTGAAGACCCAGCCATCTGAGATCCTAACAATTAATCTTGAGGGAACAGGGAAAGATGGGGTCTGAGAGACTGTATTTTCTAGTTGGTTAAAAAGAGTTACCTGCTTTTTTATTAAATCTATCAGGTTACCCCAGAAACAAGAGTAGTGCCAAAGAACAAGGAAGGCTGACTCCCACAGCAGCAATGCAGAAACATTTGTAGTTAACACTGTTCGCAATGCTGGGACAATTGTTTTGGTAATCATACAGTCTGTTAGGGGAGCATGTGTGTTTCTCCCCCACTGCCCAGGGTGACAGATCCCAGTTCTTTTAGTGAGTCTATGCTACCAAATCTCCATGCTCTAAAAAGGTCCCATTTCCTCCACAGCACCTGAAGCTACACAGTTACATGATAAATGGTCAGGATATCCAACATGTCCATTTCTTCCTGCAAAGCTACTTGGCTACTGCTGGACCCTTTTGTTTCACCAAAACGGAGCTCTTCGCTGTCATGTGAACAAGGTGTCTTCCCACCCTAAATGAAATGATGATTTCTTGCCTGCAATACTTAGCAGTCAGCCAAAGAGCTGTAGCAAAGCTGAAGTACAGTTTCCACTCAGAAAGGTCAAGTTATTTGGGGTCCTTGTCCTTAGATGCTTCTGCTTGTCAGAATGCCTCTAACACCACTTAGGAAGCTCAACTGGAGTCACTCTAAAACTATTCAAGCTCTTTCTTATTGCCATGCTCTAAAAATCTCATCTCTTTGGCTCATGCTTACTACACTGTTTTTGCTGAATCTAGCAGTCACCCATTAACGTGGAAGACAACCCTGCATGAATAAGAAGTTGATGTGACTTCCCTGATGTTAACCATCCATGTATGCCCCAGTCTCCTGAATCTCCACACTCATTAATGATGTGTCATGAGACCCAATTCTTCTACACACCCATTCCTCGATGGTACAGCCCTCAGAGGATGACAGGGTAAAGCCATTGTCCCTCATTGGTGTAGACCAATTCTAAAAAGACAGTGCCTAAAAAGAGTGGAACAGCAGTTGACAGCTGAATTACCCACTTTCCATCAATGCTGAGAAACACTCACAAGGCACTCTCATAAAATGCCAAATAAACTGGGGTTGGGTAGAAAACTCAGTACAGGGGAACAGCTCCCTATTCAATGGGAGGGCAAAGGCCAGAGAAACCTCTTCCAGGAACATTGTATAGATATAAAATGCACTAGATACTACAATTTTTACTTGGGCTAGCTGCTATCTCAAATTCAGTGATGGACCAGATGAAGTGGATCTATCCCCCTGCAACTGGGATCAATGATGAGACCCATGCTGCAGTAACTACGGCTACTGATGTCCATATTGGAAGCATCAGTGGTGCTGCCATTCTGAAATTTTTATACCTCAGCAGGGTATAAGAGCATCAGTGTGTTGCTAACTCTTTATTATTCTGTGACATTTTGCTCTGGCAGTTGGGTATTAGTCCTCTCAGTGGTGTACTTAATGGACAGTAATTACTTGCAATCCAAATGCTGGAGCTTGCTTAAGGTTTGATGAGGCCGTGAGCTTCTGTAGGAGACAGTTTCAGTCATCAACCTCACATTCTGTGAATTACAGCAGATAAGGACAGACATACAGAACATCTGAACATGCAGAATTGTTGTTTCTTCATCTTCCCTAGCAGAATTGTTTTTTTTTTTGTTTTTTTTTTTTATCATGAGCAGGAAGTTATGTTAACTGAAAGATGGACTAAATTTAAATTTATGATTATCCAGCTGGGGCATCTAAACTGGGGATCAGGGCAAAGTCGTGATTCTGTATGTTCTGGAAAGTTTTGGGAATGTTTGAGTTGATAGCAAGTATTTTCAATATCCACCACAATCTCTCACAGTGAGAGGGAAATAAGGCCCTTCTATGCTATTCTACTTGGAAGCTTTACACATTTTGTACTTTGCTGTTCTATACGGAAGTATGAAAGGGCTAAGCTGGGTGTAGGTCCAGAAACCATGCTGCTATGAAAAGAAAGGGAACAAGCTCTCATTGTCTAACCTGTCTGAGGTGTGTATGTGCCTACAGTGACACACACCTGAAGAAGAAGTGCCATCTGCTGAGACTGGAGCATGATGTACTGCAGTGTTGCTGCTGTGTGAATGAGATTTTTGCCAGCGTATGTCAGAGCTGAATTTAGCCCCGTTGGAGATGGGATAATTAAGCAAAGAAGAGTCCACCTCCAGCTAATTACTTTTCCTCCTACAATGTATCTGAATTAAAGAGTATGAATTACATCTAACACAAGCTTTAGAAAGCCTGACAAAAGCAAATGCTGGAATCCAGAAACTTAAATACCCTTACTTTTTAATTTTTTTTTTTAAGAGATATTTGCTGTCCATCTATCCTTGAATTAAACTGAAGTAAAAAGGTATATTATTTGGGTCAATTAACATGGCATAATGCCTAATAATCAGTACTAATGCTATCTGTCTATTCTCTTTGGTGGTCTTCTTTCCCACATCTGAAAATTATTTCAGAATAAGGTTTATTTTCATTGTAAAATGTAACAATTAGTTTGAGTAAATCATGAAGCCAACTGTCTTCTCTGCATCAAGCACTTTCAAAGCACACTAGGAAAAGGCACCGTTTTTCTGAAGGTGCATGAACTATAGATAATTAATCCAGAATATTTTATATAAAGGAAATTTTACACATTAAATTTTTTTAATTTTACAATTAAATGAAATAATTTAATCTAATAAAATAAATAATTAACTATTAAACAAATTACTAAATATTAAATATTAAAATACAATAAAGTAAATAGTATAATCTATATTATATATATAATAAATAATTAAAAATAATAAAAAATAAAATCAAATCTCTGCATTGGTGTTTGCTGATTCACCAACTCCAAATCACATTTTTTTTAAATGAAAACACTTTTTTTCTTTCCCTTACTATAATGCTATTTCTATGGAGAAAGCAATGTTTCTCTCTCATAATTTGCTGTGATGAAAGGCTGTGGAACACAGAAGCAGTACCACTCATTTCAGATAAAAATGTTTATGAAAGATCTGACAATTTTTCTGTTATCCTTCAGACAACATTTTTTTAGAGTGCTTAAAAGGAACAAAGCATATGTTGTTTAAGCAAGTTCCCTGAACAATGGTATTGCCTCTTAACAGTGTCAGGCTTGTGTCAGAGATCAGAAATGTTAAAAGACAAGAAGACAAACAGGTTAGTAAGGAAACAAAACATGCTCAGCAATAATTAAACTGTGAAAGCAGCTAACTGCTACACATGGGGACAAACAGCAGAAATTAAAGTATTTGAGAGAGAAACTGAGTCAATGTGAAGAAATAAAAACTGCAGATCAGAAAAGTGTAGCCTTTAGCTAAATTTTACCAATAAATCTCAAAAATAAATAGTAAGAGCTTAGAAAATTCTAATGGTAAATTATGAAAATTAATGGTAAATTAATGGAAATTCTAATATGGTACCCATATGATCTTTGATATGGGAAATTTTTGTCTTTATACTTGTAAATTAGGGAGGCAAGAGAAGTATTAAGTACAATCTCTGAATTCTGGAGTTGAGCTGCATCCACTCAAACAGAACCCTGCATCCTTGACACTTAGGGTAGAAGAAAAAATTCAATTCTTGACAAGGGTCCAGAGGGAAAGAGGTTTTTGCATATGTCTGCGTTTTTTTTGGACGGTGGTGGTGATGGTTGTTTTCTGTGTTGGTGTTTGCCTTTTTTTAATTTTTTTAAACACCAAAATTTCGAACTTAAACTGTTTGAAGCTATACATTTCAACCTATAGAAACAGACTTCTCTGTCAGGCATCAACAGCTTCTCTATCTTCACTTACATGAGTGGCAATGAGAGAACTGTCTCCTTGTGAGCACATTTATCCTTAAGATGATCAGACTGGTAATTTTTTAAATTTGTACTTTTATTTACAGAGATATTAAATTACTATATGGATTAGACATATTACAAAATTATATAGATAAATTAATATATGGAACTTGTTTACATTTGTAGCTGCATTCTCCAATCTATTTCAATACCGCCAAGAAATAGGTTTTAGAAATAATCTTTACATATTATAGCCACAAAGTCTATTTACCACTATATCCATGAGAATCATAATTTGAATTAATAAATGGCAAAATGAACAGAATATTGACTACAGAAAATAAACAGAATTTACCAAGATTAAGCAGGGCAAACCGTGTTTACTTTCACAATTTGAGTGGAATGACATACATGGCCTTTGATATGGCAAATATGAGTTTGTTTTGATTTTAAATTATATTTGTCTTTTATTGAACTAATCTTATACCATAAAAAGGTGCACATGGTTTCAGAAACCACAGCAACTGAAGCATTAAAACACCCCCTGCTACCGCTTTAAAGGGAAATAATACAGAAAGAAATACTAGGTCCCATGTGCACGGTCCTACTGTTGTTCAGAGGATTCTCTTCTCTGGCTGGCACTTTGCCCGAATACATTTTTTCCAGGTCATCAAATTCCAGATTACACTCATACAACAAAGGAACACACTAGATCCCTTTAAGGGACCGCGTAGGAAAAAAAAATCGGGTAAAACAAGGCTTTAGTTGCATGTATGCTTTAATCTAAGGAAAAGCACAGCTGAAAGGAACCATCTTCTCTTGCCCCAGTCTCAGACAGCCATTCCTGAACTCGGATCAATCTGTGTCTCTTGTTTGCAGCTGATTGCTGGTACTGGCTCCTGGTACTGCAGTTTAAAACACACCTGAAACCACAGGCTTCAAGAAAGAAATAGTGAGAAGCTTAAGCAAATAAAAGGGATTGGTATAAAGAACAGTCAGCTATTTTTTCAGCTCTGGGGGCTACTGACTCTTGGGTCATTCAGATCCTATTCAGAGAAGAATTATTTCTGGTTTTGTAGGAAACACTACCCCAGAAAATACAACAACAAAACATGAAGTAGCTTCTCTCTTTCACCAGTTTTTGCTCCAAATGCTGGATTTGTTTGTATCTCTCTGTCAACAACAACAACAAAAGGATCAGTACACAACAACAAAGTCTTTCCCTGGTCTATCTGTGTGCTTGTGAAATATGTGAAAGGACTTTGTACCTCACAGGGTATATTCTTTTGCAGGTGCCTAGTCTTGTACTATTATACGGATATATGTGAGGGGAAATTAAGGAAATTAAGGAATGCAGTAGCTCATGAAATGAAGATGAACAGATTCACAAACTAAAATATGATACTACTTAATGAAATCAGGGAAAGCAAAACAACTGCAAGAACCCTGTAATGGCTGTTTTGGCTCAGGCAACTGTACACAATATGTTTTCTCAGTAACTTCTCATCCTCTGCAGCTGGAAGGAAATATGGCATTCCTCACTTCCATGGCACACTTTCTCTCAGGCTACTTAGTGAACTATGTTTTGGCCAAAAGGATTAATACTTTGGGAGCCATACAGTAAATACTTGCAAAAGATCTAAGCAGTTCAGAAATTCAAGACAGTGTCCTCTAGATTTAGAGTGTGCACAGACACCCTGCTTACTTGAAATATCAATCCAGTTCACTGTTTGTCTCCGTAGGTAGTACATTTATGTTTATATTATAACTCTCACCATATCCTTTGAGACTGATCTACTGAGAGATGATCTTTGACATTCTTAAGCAAAACATCCCTCACTGTAAATATAGGTCAGGAACATCTAATAGAAGTTTGCCTATGGCAACACAATATTTTGAGACATGAAAAACACTCTTTCCTACAGAGTACCCAAAAAGACCACTAGGAGAGAAACCAAGATTCCACTTACATTTTTGTATAAGGTAATTAAGAATCATTTTACATGATACTACATACTCAAATACTTCTCTGCTGTTCAGATCCTCTAGTGGACCTTAAACCCAGTAATAAATGTAAAATTTCATTTGAGACAAGATATCATCTTGCTGCTTTATTGACTGTGACACGCAAAACATGCACAAGTGATGCAGATGAAAAATAGATGAAAAAGTCTGCACCAAAAAAAAAAAAAAAACACCAAAAACTGGAACATAGTAAAGTCAGAAGCACAGGACTTGTTAATATGCTGTCCAGCAAGGTAGACACAATACAGTTACGTTTTTAAGAGTTTGACATCTTAGAAGAAAAGGAAAGACTGACTGTAATGAACAATACACAAATAAGTTTTGACAGTCTTTTAAAAGCATTTACTTAAGTTCAAAGAGGTTATTCTAAGACCCACATTTATCATTCTATACACCAGTGTCCTACTTATGGCTCCAAAGCTTGCCATAACATAAAGCTTGCCCATTTCCTGAAGAACCTGGTGCTGGTGATAAGGAAGGCACATCTGGCTTCAAGGCAATATTGTGATGGCCCACATGCTCATTCTGCCCTTTCTCTTGACACAAATCTATTGTGTATATGCACAGGACCCCATATAGACCATATTAATCTGTTTTTACCTCTGGTGACTCTGCAACAGCTCACCTGGCTTACTCTCACCACAGTGCAGGCATCTCTCTGCATTTAACCCATATGTACCAACTCTCACTGCCAGAAAATAAAACTGCTGTGAAATTTTACTACAACTATCCTGTTTCCGTCACCTTAGACAGCAAACAACATATTGCTTAACTGAGACATTATTCAGAGATTTACCAAATTTTCCACATATTTAATACAGAAGCTTATCGACTCTGAAATAATGAAAGTAAAATGATCAACTGTACACATCAAAAATAAGCTTCCTTTAATAAATCTACTTAAAAGTTCTTGGCAGCTACACAAAGATAATTTTAATGAGTACTAAGATTTATATACAACAAAAATAGAACTATCTTGCTTACATTCACTGCATCTTGATGCTGACATTAAGTATGTAGCAAAACAATATTAACTGATACATATATATAAAAAAATTAAATATATATATATATATAAAAATAAAGATCATGCCTTGCTTGAAGCTATTCAGTTGATGTGGAAAACCAGGTTATAGCTGATGAGATGGAAAGAATGATCACCATAGCAACAATTTACCACTTAACAATGAAGGGGGAAGGGAGCATCATTTCTTCCTACTTGCACATGTAAACAGGATTGGTTCAAAAATTCTCAAGTTCAGTGACTTACTCTGTTCTTTCAATAAAAAATGCAGTGAAAATTGCATTATATAGTACTACAGCATTAAATTCAGCATCATATGTCAGTCCTATTGGCAAAGACAAGAAATTCAGTACCAGTAAAAAATATAATGATGGTTTTAATTAAAAATTCTCCTTAGTAACATAAGCTGTCACAGAAAAGCTTGTCTCACTGAGGAACAAAACATTCCAGTGAAGCAGCAAATCAAAAATATAAATTCCTTGATTTTAGCAATGTCATTCATGTACTGAAAGAAAACTTGAATGATAATATCGACTTATTTTAAAATAAATTTTTTGGTTAAAAGAAACACAGTGTACATACGTACCAACATAACATTATCTATTAATGCTCTGGATAATTTAAAAAATATTATTTAAATGTGCTTTTCTACCCTTCTTTGGAGCTATTTGTCATGTGATATAGAACAAATGTGTGTAAATAAAATACACTTTAACTGTTTTTCCTGTGTCTGTTCCACCACTCCTTTCCAAGCACACAAGAATCCCTCAACACCTGTAACTTGCAACACCTTGAAGTTTACCTCAGTCATCTTCAGTATTGTCCATACTGCTCAGATACATTAGGACGAAAACAGCACAGCGAGCAATGAACTGTTCAGCAGCCACTGAAGCAAAGTGAATGACACTGGAGTCTTCCTTAGCTGTGCTGGGTACTCAGCCTTTGAGGCAGGCACTACCTTCATTTACCCACTCATTATTTTAACTGGGTACTTTTACCCCATCTCTGCAGCATGCACACTTTAACCTTAAAGTGCCTTGGTAAAATGGATATTTAAACTGCTCTCATTTTACACTGCACAGGGATCAGAAGCAAAGCATTATGAAGCTCAACAATGCTGTGTTTAAATACGAGGAGTAAAAATCCTAATGCTTAGAAATAATACTTATATCCTCTCACAGTGAATGGAGGAGAATCCAATGTACAGATTAGGTACTGGGCAGCACTTTAAACACTAGGAAAACTCAACCTGCCTAAAGGAAATTCTCAGAGACATTTTCAAAATACATTCTCTCATCTGTACTTATGCAGCTCTGTGATGATGAGTTTCAGGCCACAAAAATTTTCAAGAATTTAAGCTCTAAATTCATGCATTTCAGTACAGATGAGTGGCTTATGGTCAGCATTCAGAAAACACTGCCAAGGGCAGAGTTTGTAGTCCTGCACATCCTTTGTGTCTCTGCTGATAATTAGGACACCAACTCAGGAAGTGTGAAACATGAATTGTGGGTGCCTGCTTCCAGTTCGAATCTTTACTACCTACATACCAGAGGGTGTGTGCAGAACAGTAAAGCTTTTGACAGGAAAAGCTTTACCTAGAAATGATCCAGAAGTGGAAACACAAGTCTTTAAACTTTACCTACAACAAACAGGATGTAAAAGTCTGAAGTCAGTTACAGGAGAATGCAATTCTGTGCAGACTTGGTTAATTATTCTGAAGACAGCTCAGAATCGTCAGGAATGATGCAGCCAAGAACAGCAAAAATGATAAAAGATTTCTGAAAGCACTCTCCTTACAAGAAGGAGGTGCCAGACTAGTCCTGATGATCAAAGTGCCTTAAGAGAAAGCAGAAAAAAAGAAGCTAGCTAGCAGTACTATGTCAGAAACATAAAGGAGATATTAATGTACAAAGGGTTTAATCACTTTCAAAAGCTAAAGAAAACACTACAAAAACCACTACATAAAAGAGCCAACATAAAGCTCTCATGAGTGTCAGTAGCATGGCTGCATAAAAGCACCCCCAGGGAAAAGGGATCAACGGTGCTCACACTGTCACACAAAAACCGCATGCAAATAAGTCATTATCTGCCACAGCACTCATATATCCAGAACTGTAGATGTAGATACGGCTGCAGCATAATATCTGAGATCTTCCAGAATAAACACAGCCATACTACTTATGCCTGAAGCCCCTTCATGGTTTTGGGCAGATCAGCACCGGTGCAGCTGAGGCATGGCACTGGCCTAAGGACACAGCAGGGCCTCCCTCCTCTGTGTGTGCAGATGCAAGCTCCTTCCTGCTTGGCAACAACCTGCTGCCCATCACTTGATACTCAGGAAATCAGAGAATGGAAAAGCTCAGAAAAATGCTTTCCCTGCTCTCCTACTGCTGCTAAATAACTGTACCTGACATGGAGGAAGGGTGTCTAAATGCCCCACTGTGGCAGGGACCATGTCACCAAGGCACCTGGCCATAGTGGTTCCTCACTGCACTACACTCACCCCAAAATGTATTTATCATCCAGTCTGACGTTTCCCATCCGCATTATTTCCACCCAGTAAATCCCTACCCACTCTCAGCTGTGTTTGAGAACCCTTAGAAGTCAGGAGTGGGCTGCTATCAGCAAGACAATCCCTTCAGCCTACTCCTAAGCCCTCTTGTTCAAGGACACTGAGGAGGCAGCTGCAGACAGGCTGAATGGTCACCCCCACTCCCATGTATATTCTTAACTTCTAGCTTTTGCATCGCCAGGACTTCGGCACATGATCTTACAGCGACAAAGGTAAAAACTTGAAAGTGAAATACAACACTGAAAGAGAAATTCCTTTGGCAGATCTTCTTTCCCTCACCCCTTCTCACCCTGCATTTTCAAGAAAGGACAAGATGCAAAAGAGGAGAAAGATTTAGAGGAACAGGTGCACATTGCAGTACCCATCTTACCAGGGTCTACAAATAAGCCAACAGAAATAGTGACAGAAACATAGAATGACAATGCAATAAATCCCTAAAAATTAAAAAAAAAAAATAAAAATCAGGAAAACAAAAGCAAGCCTCTCCCCAGTTACCCTGGTTTTTTAAAACCTCTAAAACTGAGACAGCTTTAAAAATAGCCAACCACCACACACCAAGACTGGAAGGGTCTACAAAGGACAGGTAAGGCACTAAGACTCCATAAAGGAAAGGTCATTCTCAAACATGCTATATAAAGTACTGGATTAAATCATGGTAAAGAAGTAATTATAAATAAACTGTTGCATTTGTGTGAAATGCTAGGGCAGATAAGCAAAAAAACCTACAATAATTTGTTATATGATAAGCCAAAACCCAGCAGCAATTAACACAGCCACAAGTCACTTGGTCCTCGCTAAGAGAAGACTGAGGGGAGACCTCACTGCAGTGTACAAATTCCTCATGAAGTGGAGAGGCAGACACTGATCTCTGCTCTCTAGTGACAGGACCCAAGGGAATGGCCTGAAGTTGTGTAAGGGGAGGTTTAGGTTGGATGTTAACAAAATGTTCTTGCCCCAGAGTGTGGCTGGGTACTGGAACAGGCTCCCCAGGGAAGTGGTCAAGCACTAAGCTCAACAAGAGTTCAAGAAGTGTTTGGAAAATGCTGTCAGGACTCTTGGGGCTGTCCTGCGCAGGGCCAGGAGTTGGCCTCAATGATCTTTCTGGGTCCCTTCCAACCCAGTGTGCTCTGTGCTACTGTGAAGCCTAACTACAGGATGGTGCTGTGGCTGTTTAAGTGCTAAAAAAAAAATCCCAGAGACTCAGCTCAGGGAAAGAATTAATGACAAGGAGCAGATTATGAATATCAGTACCTATAATTACGGTTTATTTGTTGGCAGTGGAAGCAATGAGCTAATGTATGGCGTTGGAATACAATGAGGCAACTAAGGTGGTATTTGTGAGAGAGGCAGGAAGCAACTAAGCTTCCTAGCTACCCAGGATGTGTCGAGTGCAGTTGCTGACACTGCACAGCCTCTGAAAGGTCTGTTAATAAATATTTGCTTAGCATACTGTAACTTGAGCATAGGAGAGAAAAAGTACCCCTTCATATTAGCACACTACAGACAACCCTTACAAACCTCACATACTTTTCGTAGCAAAGGAGAAAATTGCTCCTTCTCTTAGGAGGAATAGGTTTTTTCACAGAGATTGCCTCTCCCACATACATTTCAAAGAAGTAACCAAGTTTATTAATAATCTTCCTCTAAAATCCTTACAGAAAATACTGGAACGCTCACCCCTCAGTATAAACTATACAAAGGAAGACAAATAATTACAGAAGTTTGATATTTTTATCACAAAAGCAATGGGATTTCTTCTGGTAATTTCAGCTTTAGCAGAAACAGACAAAATATTTCAAATTAAGTCAGTTTCTAGGAGAAAATACTAACAAGTCATCATGCATTTGGAGTAATTTTATGTTTAGAGACATACACATTTACACAGAGAAAACAGACCTCAGCCTCTATTACACAGACTATACACTCAGGACCTGTCCCTCTCCTCTACTGCAGCTTTCCATGCAGCAGCATATGTCAGATCCCAGGTCCAGTTAGACAAAGTAGCACTTGGGCACTTATGAGAAATCCTTTGGTGCCCCAAACCAGAATTTGTGCTTATAATCTGAAAACTGCATCCGTCAAAGGCTGAGAAGTTTCATTAGAGGCAATAATGGCCCACGAAGAACATCAGAGGGCTGGAGCACCTTTCCTACAAAGACAGGCTGAGAGAGCTGTGGCTGTTCAACCTGGAGAAGAGAAGGTTTGGAGGACACCTCGTTGTGGCCTCCCAGTAAAGGAGGTTTATAAAAAGGAAAAGGAGAAGAGAAAAAAGGAGGAGAAGTTTATATACTGGCAGATAGTGATAGTACAATAGGGAATGTCTTTAAACTGAAAGAGGGCAGATTTAGATTAGATCTCAAGAAGAAATTTTCTACTCAGAGGGTCGTGAAGCACTGGAACAGGTTGTCCAGAGAAGTTGTGGATGCCCCAGCCCTGTTCAAGGCCAGGCTGAAGGAGCTCTAAGTAACCTGGTCTAGTCTAAGATTTCCCTGCCCATGGCTGGTGGGTTGGAACTACATGATTTTTAAGGTCCATTCTAACCCAAACCATTCTGTGATTCTAATATTGTCCATGAGCAGCTGGTAAAATGCATTGAAAGATTTATTTCCCATAAAACTTCTTTATTTGTTCTTTCCAAAACCATAAATAAATGTGAACTAATGTTTCAAAAGTATAAATCAATTTTTAAAAATAGATTTCAGAACGAAAGCCTTCAAAACACTCATTTTAAGAAGATGAAGTCACATCTGTGCATCACAGACTCTCTGCTTCTGGAGCTGCAGGATAAGCAGCAAACACTGCAATGTAATGAAGGAAATGCTGAATGGATTATCTATTACACATGTGGGACTTCACTTCATTAGCATATAATGTGATCCAAAAGATATATCATAGTTAATGAACAATAAATTTATTTATGAATATTTATGAACAATAAAGTTAGAATCTCCTAAGAAAAGCTGAAATTTATAGCTCACTGGAAGTTACACAGTTATAGAGTAACCACATAACATAACCAGAATAAACTATAATGAGATGTTGAAAATATAGTCTCATCATAGCAATGTGTTTCATCTCAGCATAAAAATGTCTTTCCACAGTTAAAAACTGTAATTTTATGGGCATCTTTCTCTTCCACTAATGTTCAAATTCTAAACTTCCCAGCAGAAGACCTGAAAGTTGTTTTTTTTTGGGTTTTTTTTTTTTTAAGTTTAAACAATTAATGGATATTTTCCAATATATGCGTTTGGCTTTTTAGTCAAAATATTTAAATTTAAACCGGACGTAATTATTACAAAGAAAACATGATAGTGTGGGTGGGGTCTGGTTGACCATCTCTGATGACTTAAAACTCCCTTCTCAAGGGTACTTATTTTTTGAGTTACTGTTCAGCATACAACTAGAGAGAATACAACTGTAAAATACACTAAATTTGAGCTCTTTATGAGTTACACCTACCATGAAATGCATGGGAAGTCTACAGAGGCTAAAAATTTGTAACCAGCCCACAGCCTAAGCCAATGCATTTCTTCACTTCAGTGTAGACATGAACTAAACTTCTACAAAGGCTGATCAGGTTGTCTTATTTAGCAATTTAAAAGACTGCTATTGAATGAGTTATTCCTTAAAAGTTCAAGTTCATTATTTATCAATGTTTAGTTTCCACGATAATGTATAATTAATAATGCATAATATAGTAGTATACCTTGGTAAACACTTGCTTTTATACAGAAGCATATTCTGGTGCTACAAGGCCCATTTTATAGAGCCCTGGACTGCTTCAAGCATTTTTTAACTGATACAAACTTCATTAAGTGTGTATGAATACATAATAAAATATTTATAAAGAGTAGAGTATGTTTACAAAAAACTAGAAAACATGAAATTTTAAGTCTGCATAATTAGTATGATTACAACAATCAAAGTATTTTCAAAATGTATTTTCAGAAATTAAAAAGATGAAAGTAATTAATAAAATTCCTCAAAATAAAGTAGCCTTGAATGACTAAAGAATTTTAATTTGCTTGCCTGCAAAGTCATGACACTTAATTCAGGGCTATACAGCTTCTCTATTTCTCTGGACACATCATATTTCTTTCCATGCAGATCACACAGGTGTAGGATAGACTCACTCCAGAAAACGAATGGAGTGTTTTGGGCACAGCAGGAAAATGTCAAAAAGGCAAAGTGTCCTTACTTGCACTGCAGAAGTACTCTTATTTTGGAGGGGAGCTATTACACACATGGCAAACAGTCCATGACACTGTGCATCTCCTGTGAACCCTCCCAACATGCTCTAATGGCAAAGATCCCAATGAACTGCTTATTCTCTCAGGACCATTATCAGAGATGGACTCAGAGCACAGAACGACATCTCTGCTACATACATTGCATACAACAATGCTATTGATGTGTGAACTCACATTAGGGCATCTAAGCCAGCTTACTGAACTGAAGGAGATGGATCTCAGCTAAAACCTCTGGTCTGGTTTTTTAAAACACTGCATTGGGAAAGAAAAGACACTTTGAAAACAACCAACTTTGGAAGAGTGCTTGCTGTGCCAATAGGATTTACAAGCACAGCTCCTGATAAGGGAATGGTATATTGTATATTTATGTGCAAGAAACTAATACCTTGAGCACATACCCTGCTAGAGAGTACAAGAGGTAAGCATTCTCCCCATGGCCGAGTTGCAAGTCCCTTCTTTGTTTTGACTGGAAAGTAAATTTTGAAGGAAAGAAATCTGAGTCTTCATTCCAAGCTTAGGGAAGAGATAGCAGGAAGAACCAAAACAAAAAGCCTCACTGTCTTTCTTTTTAGATTTATCTGTTATGCTTTCCCAGGACTGTTACCAGAAAACTCTTCCCTAAACTATTATGGGAATTTTAGTCTTTCTCTGATCAGTTTGCAAACAGTATGTTAACTCTTAAACAGAATGTGAGGTTCCCACAAAACAAACCTGGAACCTTCAGAATGCTCTCAGAACAATGCCAAACACTCTCCATTCCTCAGCAAGCTTCCTGTACAGAGGACAGGGGGTGAATACTGATCATGCTGGTGAAAACAGGAGAACAGTAATGGAGGAATATAGAAGAACAAATAAGCAAGATACTGAGTTGCCAAAGTAGAGTATTGGGTGGCTGGAAGTACATACAAATATATGATAAGAAGGAAGAAGTACACTGGATCTGATTTTATAGGGAGAAGTTTATAGATCCTGTTTTGTATCTACAGTAAAATCAGAGTCACTATAATTTATCAACACTACTTTTAACTGAATGTACAAAAAGCAATTTGGGGTACACATTTGATAGGTGGGTGTAAAAGGATTAATGTGAAAAGACTCAAATCAGTGCCACAAATAAAGATAACAGTCCATCCATCCATCCATCCATCCCCTTCTGCCTTTTTGCTTGACTTGAGAAAATAGCACAGAATGACAGTCAGTAGGAACACAAAATTAAAAGCGTGCTATAGAGAAATTGAGAGGATTTTTTACTACTGTCTTAAATTCATGCTTGATAAAAAAGGTATTGATCGCCTTTTTAACAGAAACTTTTGCCATAAATTCAACCGCTTTGGCCTTGCAGTTTAATGACTTGAATTTGCAAGAAAAGGAGGAATTCTCAAATCACTCACCTGTCTTCATAGTAAGGAATAAGAATTTGAAGTCTGATATTTTTCAGAAATCCCTTAGAAAAAGGCCACACATGCAAGCACATTTACTCCCAATATCAAAACACATTTGCACATCACCAGTTTGACTGCTTTGGGACATTCTGTAGCAGGCCAGGTGCTAACAAACCTCAAAATGTATTTATTGGCCTGGTAACTTTATGGATAAAATTGTCATATCCCAAATTCTTGCATGACACAGGGACAAAGTCTGACAACCAATTTCAGCATAACAGAAAAAATGATACTGGAACAGTGTTACGGGTGTTTCACTCTGGATGCTTTTTTAAAAGCAACTACAAACATTCAAGGTGCAACACTACTCCCGACACTCATCTGAGCAGTATCAGACCCTCAGAGTGAAGAGGGCACCCACCATCAGTCAGGACTTGCTTTCATGAAGTTATGGATACTTTACACAAGCATTGCTTAGCACAGAATAGTATCATAAGGGCATGAAAATGCACGACGTTAACCTATTTTTTATTTATATTATCAAACAATATTCACAATATATGATCTGGTGAGAGAAGAAGCTGAAGGCACACTGTACTTCTCTGAAGTTTGAAAGCTGACAACTTCACACACGTTTTTATATAAATAAAAAAATATTTTACTTTCTAAGGGTTTCAGCTCACTTGTATTACTTTCACTAACTAAAAAGAAAAGGTGGAGGGCTGTTTTGAGCGCTATCAGCAACCGAGCAGATGATAAATGTACATCTGTGTGCCATGTAGAGAGACGATGATAGCACAGAAAAGATGGGCTACGGTATCAGCTGTTAGTGGACTATACTCCTGTCAAACGCTGATAAGCTCTACTCATGCATTGCCTTATTTAGTCAGACTTCTCTGCTGACACACCAATGCACAGTAACAAGTGCTTATGATGATCCCAGTACAGACTTCAGCTCCTTCTTTCACTCAAAGCATAACAAATTTTAAATGGCTTAGTGTTATTTTCTAAGGCATACTGGATAAGTCTTATTTTCTCATTTAAGAATACACTGCCAGTAACAAAACTGCACTCTTAACAGCACTTAATGCTGAACACGAAGACTAAAATAGAATGGTCAGAAAAAAAATTGCAGATTTTTTTCATAATGGAGACGGTTACTCTGTCTTTTGAAGACTAAGAAATTTACTGGAACATATGTGATGTTCCATGAGCCTGTTGTTTGGGAATTACTATTTTAAGAATGAGCATAGGCTAGCATAGGCTTAGGTCTCTAGAAGTAACTCAACCTGAAGATAAAAGATTTTATGAATTTTTTATTTACATATATACCTGTATACTTTTACAGTTATAGGATAACTCTTTTCCCAAGTAACTCTAGCTACATTTATTCTAAATGACATGACACATATAAGGAGAGAATATTTTTATTAATATTAGAAGCCAACATCTGGTACTTTCAGAACCATTTCAGTGGCCACACACTCACAGAACTTAGTCCTGCTTCACTGAAACTATTTAATAATGGGTTTCTGTACTACAGTGTCATTTCAGAAAATCATCACTGCTTTGATTAATAGTACTACTGTCCATTAACTCATCTATTACAAATATATTTACAGCACAACTGCTGCTATAGAGGCAAATTAGCAGAGCACATACTGTTAAAGTGTGCATCCCTGAAGTTTTGTCATCATGTTTCACTTACTTGCTAAGTTGTAAAATCAAGTAATCTGTGATTGGCCTTTTAAGTCATTAGCATGAATTAACACTATTCTGCTGTATATTATTTCACTGCTACTGCCAAAAGGTCAGATCTTGAATACACGAGATCCACTCAATGTCACATATTTAACTTCCTTTGGAAGTATATAGAATATATATGACAATATATTCTACTAAAACTCACTCTGCATTGTACAATGTCATTAATGGTGTTAGCTAAAGCACTCAGTTAATATTCTGCTTTTTTTTGACAAGGCACTATGGCTTTCAATGCTTCAGATGAACACCAGTTCCTCATCAGATTTTATCCTTAGAGCAGGTCATCTTGACTAGGCTGCACTTTTCTTGGTACACAGGAGTTGGCACACAAGCTCGACACACAACAAAAACCTGTGCTTATACACTCACCACACCCCTCTGGCTCTCTTTCACACAAATCTAAAGGATTGTTCCCAGGTCAGGTACTTCTAATCTTGCTGAAAGGTCACACTAAAGTTTATGTCACGCTTCCAAAGAAACCCACATAGCCATATTCTGTCATGCATCACATCTGTTGGATGAACACCCTGCCTGTGGCCTGGGAGCATACGCAGCTCACTAAGACAATTCACCAAACCTAGGGCTGGCTTTTGACTGGACAAATACCTGAGGAGGAGCCGCACAGGTGGACTGCTAACTAAATTACTCTGGAAGTAATAGCAGCCCACTCCTGGTCGTTATCCTTCCCAGAGCTGCTGCCTCTACCACAAGGCTGTCTGGCTGCCTCTACCAGAATTTCACAGCACATTCCACACCTGCTTCTAAAGATCCTTTGGGGAAAAGCACAGCCGGGAGCCAGCTGTCTGAATGGCTTCAACACCCTCTTCTCCTTGGAAGCCTCTGATGTACTGCATATGCAATAAGCCACCTAGCTTTCCCTGCCACGAGGTAAATGACACATGCATCGAGCCAGGGAAGTCTGGCACCACTGCCTAGATGACCTTTCGGAAAAGGTATTGAACAAGTAAAGCTGAGGAAAACAAATAATGATTAAAACTCTGTTAAAACTCACTCACAGAAGATGCTTTTTTCTGGTTAGCTAGTACACTGAGGATCTTTGCAACACAGAAGAAACTGTACTGAAAGAAGAATAAAGAAGCAGTAACCTCTGCAATCAGCTATTTCCACTACAAACCATGTAACCTGTTTGCAGTATTTCTGACATGTATGTAAATGCAGAAATCAGATTCACTCGTAGAGCAATAAAGCACAAAGCTATATTCCCAGTTACTTTTCAGAGTAACCCTCACCTGATTTCCAGAAATATGGATTTCCTCAGCAAGTGAGCTTACACTTCTTTCTAGAATAAATTCTGTCACTGCTATTCATATTGAGCTGTATCATACTCAAATCTCAGGTTTTGAAGACAGTATGCAGAACAGCATAGCATTCAGCATGATTAACAGCACACAGAATTTGTGTGACATATGGATTCATTACAGAAGCTTCATTATTTGCAAAGGAAAAAGACTGATTCTCAGAAGGTGCCATTAGTTCCTTTGGAATTCATAAAATAATTGAATTTTAGTTTTTCTGGAAATTAGGAGAAATGGACAGCATACTGAGAACCTAAAAGTTTCCTTCAGTGGCAACTGAACTCTCTCTGTATTTGATTATTCCTTCTTGATCCAGCTGGGAATCTAGTATCTTGACTTTGGCCCTTCAACTGCCTGTGACTCCCACAAAACACGCAGCTCACAAAGAGCACTGTTCCATCAGAGATATCCTGCTATCACTGGAACCAGTGGGAGTTCTGCTGTTGATGTCAGCATAGCCAACATTTCCTACTTCACCAGCGGCCTATGCAAAGGATAAATTAAAAGCTACAATCAGTTCTCACTTTTATCCTCCAAAGCAACAGGAGTAAGTCAAGTCCAAAGCAAATGGACTATAAGCCATTTGTCTGCTCTTTGATTAGAAAGGGATGTTTTCTCTGCTCCTGAAGAAAGTAAAATCACAGGAAGTATTTTAGTAGTAAGGTGAATATTGTCAAGTCTTGACCAATTTTTTCCTTCTACTGAACAGCAAGCTGCATGCTCTTTTACAGGTTCTCTTCATTTCAGAATTTGCCAAGCAACAGCTATGAGGAGTTGCTGATCAGAGCACGAAATGTCACCTCATTCCTTCAAAATGACAGGTGCAATAAAAAACAAACACCTTACATTACTACTATAGTCACACTAGAATTTTATTTCTTAACTATCATCTAGGGTTAATAAAATACACTTTGAAGTATCCTTCAGGGTCATGAAAGGTGAGGCAATTTCAAATTATAATATGAAAGCATTTGCATATTTTCATATTAAAATCCCACAATATTATCGCCCTTCTGATTGTCTATTTCAGATCAATTTAATAAGACAATAGTTTTTTTTGTATTAATATTACAAATGCACTCCTATGTATGCAAGGATCCCCCCTATTCAAACCTTCCTGCTTTCACTCAAAAATACCATAACCTGAATCATGCCAATCTTTCCTTGCTCTTGCTACTGAATAATGTAGGGCTTTCACTGTAATACGCTTACTCTTGAAGTCCCTGCTTTATTCATTAGATCCAACATAACGCTATTATCCAAGTTTGGGGGTTTTTGTTATAAGATCTGGGCCCATTTTCTTTGGCATTCATATTAAGCCATATTTCAGCAGCAGAAGGACAGAAGAGACCAAAACAACGTCTCCATACCATTCTCTCTAGTGGCTAGAAGCAATTGCATACATCACAACATCCATGAGCCGTGGCTAATTATTTTATTTTGAGAAGAAACTAGAGACTCAAAGACCAGAAATCTGTAATTTCTTTCCTGGTAAGTCATGGGGAAAAGTGTGAGAAAAAAGTCCCCAAAAAAAATGTTTATTCTTATCAGCACAATGCTTATGAAGATGGCATTACTGAAGTAAAACAGAACAACAGCGTTCCAAAAAATCTCTACAGCAAATCATCTTTTCATTGCTCCTCTTATTACTACAGAATACATTTTGCTAATAATTGCATGCTCACAAGTAGACTAAGTTCCACCATTTCAGTGATTTAAAACACGTATGAGAAAAAGGTCCTAGAGTCTATGCAACTTAAAAGATGAGACAGAACAAATGGAGACAAATATTCCAGACAGAATGGAGTAAAAACAAATAGAAGAGCGATATTAAGATGTCCCATCAGAAATAACTGGTATCATCTTCAGGTCCCTACTCATACTCTGCAAGAAAAATTACTTCAGGTTTGAAGTCATTCAGAGAAGGATCTGAAAAAGCCATACATTTCTCCCACTCACTTGTAAAGAACATAATGGGTGAGAGCACAAAACAGGAGGTCATGAAAAGTTTGAACGTCTTGCGTACAAACTCTTCCAGAAGGAGTACATGAACAGTACCAGCTTTAAGATGATGCTGTACACCCTGGCGACTGCAGTTTCTGGCACTGAACAAGGGCCCAGTAATGTGCCTCTGTCTATAGGCATTATTTCTGAGCAACACTGAACAAATTAATAGGCTGTATCAGAGTATTTCAACAAAAGGTGCCCAATTACCTTTCAGGATGTTCTCATGCCCTTTAGCCAGCTGATTACATGTGGAGCCTTTTCCCTTAGATGCAAAGTGATTTCTCTGATGGCATCATTTCCTTTTTCATGCATTCAAGATTTTTTCTTTTCAATTAAGCTACACAATAGAAAAACAAACAGCAGGAAAGGATGTAACTGCAGACTAAGGTGACACTTGGTTGACCTTAGGATACAAGCAGATTTGTCTTGTCACATTCGCAAGGAACAAAACCTTTCAGCCCTTTTGCAGGGAACCCAACCTCAGGCAACAGCTCCACTGCAATGCTACATGATCTTTTGGACACAGAGAAATAAAATACTGCCATCAAACAAAGCTATCTCATCACAAACATTTATGATGAGCATTTCAGTCAGTTATCTACATGTTTAAATTGAGCCTATTTTTTCTTAATCACTGCTGTAAATTGAGTTACAGCATCAACTTACTACTAGTCCTACTTGTACAGTCGAATACTGCAGTAGCAAACTAAGATAAATCACTTTAGATCTTCACAGTAAATTTAGAGAAAAATACTGGAAACATTACAAAAATTTAATTAATGTAAGGGAAGATTAATAATTTCACTCTTGTTCTCTCCTTACAGGGGTCCCTGGGATAGATTAGCTCTGGAAAACCCTTTATTACAGTAATACAACAAGTGCAGAAAAAGGTGACATTTAGTTTTAAACCAGGTCAAGGTGATCAAATCTTCTCTCACATACACAAAGAACTTTCTAGAAAAGCTACCCATCCTGTTTCAGAGCACCATGGCCCTCAGGAGGGTATCTAATCTAAATTGCTATTCATTGAAACAAAAATAAAAAAAAAATACCTTCACCAAAACAAGCAACAGACCCAAAAGCAAGTATCAGACATACCACCCCAGAGTAATCAAAAATCAGAAGAAATGTTTGGTATAAAAGCAGCATTATTGTCAAAATTTGAAGTGAGTAGAGTTATCAAATGTTTTCAGTAAACCCTACTTTTAACCTTTTGAATAACAAATGATGTCTAAAAAAAGATACATTTGATACTCTGAAAGAAGATCTGATATTAATCAAAAACTTTTTTCACTTGACGCAGATTTTAAAATGTAGATTTCTAAACTGTACCAGAGGATGAGACCAGCAGACAACAGAAATCGGATGGTTATATAATTTGGTGGTTAAGCAAAGATATTTTTAGTGCTTTGCTAATCCATCTAATGCATTTCTTTCCAAGAGAAGAAAATGCATTACACTGATAGCAATAACAGAGTCAAAACATGAGGATATTGACAAAGAATTTACGTCTTCTAGAAAATAACAAAAAATATCTCAGATTATTTTTAACAGCATCAATTCCTAAGGAAGGTTTATCAGGGATTGGGAATGGGTGACACTTACACGTAAGTAATTGAAGAACCAAAACAAAGAAGGAAAACCTTCACAGAAACACTTCAAAGAGGAATTTTATAATGCAAAACAAGCTGGTGACACCTCAAGAGAATCAAACAAACAGAAAATTAAGTGTGTAGGCAATTTCTGAGTGGCACATAGTTTATGCTATTTGGGAAGCCTGAAGCAACTTTTACTTTTTCTGAAAGAGTATTTTTTTCCAAAAATTACAGTGAAGAAACCATTTCCCCTTACATTCTATTTCATATTAATCTTGAGAGGAACAAAGCATATTTAAACTGAAAGTATGGGAATAGGACAACCTAGGGACAACAAAAGTTTTTTTATAAACAGTAAATATTCTTGAAAAAAGATGAGCTAAACCACTCCTTAGTGTAGTCTGAAACAAAGAGCAGTGGACTTCATGTTAAAAATGCTTCAATCCACATTAAAGTTTAATTTATTAATAGATGGAAGTGTCAAAGTAGTGTACAAAATGTTTCTTCAGCTGACTTGCACCTCATCAAGCTGGATTTCTGCCTCCCTTGAAATTTCTACTTGCAAAATGAGACAACTCAGTGTCAAAGAACAAAGATTCATAGGTGTGAATTAGTTTTACTAATGAAAAGACAATAAATGGTTTCAGAGTCAGACAGACAGAAAATGGTTTTAAGTTTAACAGTGAGCATATAAAAGCAGAAAATCCAAGAGGAAACCATCACTAATTCTGCAAAGCGAATTTCTGTGCAAAACCAGAACTATTTTCTTGAATGGATTAAGCAGTGCTAGGTTATACATCTATCCAAAACCACATTTTCATGTACCAGCAAATTCCAGGGAGATTAGTCATCTTTTTCAAATAAAAGTATCTTTTAAAGTATCACATTAGATACACTAAAAGCAGAACAGCGTTTCTGAAATTTTCAGGGACCTTGAACAAGCAGGCAGGCTTTCTGAAGACAGTTTAAACTGAGTTTTCTCAGACTGACCTATGAAGACACAGTCAGTATGTTCTTTGAACCTTCAAGCAAAAATGCCTTCATTATTACAAAGAGATTAAATATGTTGGGAAATAGCAAATAAACGGGAGAACTTTCGTTATGAGGAAATGAGCTCACACATTTCACAGACCCAAGTCTTGTGCAACCCCTACTCAAATACCAGGGCACAATCCAACATTTCTGAGGACTTTCAATAATGGTCCGAAATTAAATTCAGTATTCTATACTGAAAGGATTCCAGCCTGGAATTCTCCCTTGCTTGAAACAGCAAAAATCTCGGTGTGCAAACAAATGTGTGAGGCTTCTAATGATCTACCTGTACTGTATGGAGACCTTTCTGAAAGAGATACCAGCTCCTTCACATTGCTTGCTCACTCACAATGAAGGTCCGCAGCCAAAGTTAATCATGTTATGCAGCATGCCATCTCTCACATAACTCACATCTTAACTGCTACACAGACTTCATGATCACTTTTATAACGATCTAACCACAAGTGTAAGGAGCAAGTGAATTCAAATCAAGTATCTGTTACATTACAAAGGTGGAGCTAATGAGTGAACTGCTAAAAGCCATTTAAAGCACATCCTGATCAACTAAACTTTGAAGAAAACATCAAATCAGATTAAGCCCAAACTCCTTGGAAAATTTATTCAGAACTGTAATTTTGACTAATTGCTCTCTGCATTTATTGTTCACCAACCCAGCAAAGCTAAATGCTATGTATTTTATTCCCTCTGCTAAAAAAGGTTCATCCTCAGAGCTCCATCAACAATTTTTCCATGAGAAATGCATCATATCTGTCCTTTGAGGTGAAAATCTTTAGTGTCTTTTCCTGATAACAAGTCGTTGCATAAGGTGCAATTATGAGCAAGTAATTGCTCGTAAAGTAACTATGTCTCTTTCAAGTCATCTAAATTTTAAGTATAAAAAATATACACTAATTTTTATTTGTCCCATTTCTGGAACAGGCATAAACTTTGCATTAGTTTATGCTACACCCTTCACTGATATGGCATATACTGTCAAACAGTGTTTGGGATTGTAATACATCATGATTTTTTTTTATCATATTTCATTATCCACTGAGAATATAAAACAGTATTTCTACCTGTGCATTGCATCATTAAGAAATTGTGAAGGCTTACACTTCCCAAGACGAATTACATTTTGCACAAGGAACCTAGCCATCACTGGAAGAAAGCCTCTTCATCAGAAACCACTGACTAATACTTCAACAGTTCTGTACAAATTAAACATTTCTGAATATCGCAGTAAGTTAGCAACTTATTTGTTCTGTTGATTTTAATGGAAATTTTAAATGCCATTCCCACCTTAACTGCTAACTTGCAATTTCCAAAACTGAACTCTTCCCTGAAGCAGAAAATGATGTTATGAATGGTAATAAATTAAGAATCATTTACAACATGAAAAATCATTAGATTTTCAGTGAAACTGAAAATAAATCCTTTGTCAAGATACATGAAGGTAAAGACAGGACTCCTAACACAGACATATGGAAAAGACACCCAAATGCTTAATGGGGTTCAGCACTGCATCTTCATAAAGCATTCTGACAACTGGTACCTGTCTGGTTACAGTCTTTTAGTCTTACAGAACCACAGAATTGTTTAGGTGGCAAAAGACCTCTAAGATCATCAGCCCTAACAGTTAATCCATCATTGCCAAATCCACCACTGAACCAAGTCCCTACGTACCACATCTACATGTCTTTTAAGCACCTTCTGGGATGGTTCCCTTGTTTTTCCTGAAAGACATGTTGTATCTTAGTGCTTGGCATAATATTCTTTGTTTTTAGGATACTCCTAAAATGCTTATACAACTGACATCACAAATTCCTGCAAGTGAAGGAGCTAGCTTAAAAAGGGAACTTGGGCTGAACACACGCACACAATCATGCACACACAACCAGATCCTAGGAAGTAACTTCAGTTTAGTGATCACCAAGATTTCTTGGTCTTTCTTTTCCCTATGGAAATCAAGCTTTTAACCAGCAACAAGTATAAAATCCTAGCTCCAGATAAGAACACACCAGGGCTGTGATGCATGCCTGCATCTGCCCACAGGCCACCTCAACAGTGAGACTTTTGAGTCTTGCTTGTTTCCACATTAAAAGTGGATTTTAAGTTTGTTGACAAAACTAAGAGTAATGTGATCCAATACCTTTATTTATGAAGTAGTCTAAAAATTCAGAGAAGAACTATCTTCGAAATTGTTCACCTCAAAGCCAGAAAGGAAAGCTAAAGCAGCAGCAAAATTACCTCTCCTTCTTATATATGCCAGTAACATCTGAGGCAAGCATGAAGTAGAGGTGCTGCATTATAGCAGTAAGAACTAAACAAACCTTACCCACCTGATTCAGAGTGGTAAAAGAAAAGAGATGTAGATACCTGTCTTCTTAACCTCCTAGAACAAAAGAACTGAAAAATCACATTTAACTGATTTTAGTCAGATACTAGAAGGAAATTTATGGCTTTTAAATGCAACAGTAATACCATAATTTCTCATCAATTCCTACTTTTAATGTAGTAGGACCAAAGTATAGCATTCCTTATTCCTTATTCCAAAAAGTGTGGAAATAAAGATTTTTTTAAAAAAAGAGGAAGAAGGAGTGCTTAAGTGAATAAAAAATTAATTCAGAAACAGAACACAATGGGACAGACTAAATGACTGGCTCTCCCAACCGTGGTTTAACGCTGGATACCCAGTGGGCTCAGGGTTGAGAACCCATGTCACTCTTAAATGCCAGGGAAAAGCTAAGTGACTGAATTCATGAGTGGCAGCATCAGAGGAGTCTGAGGCAGAACTGGAGTGAAGGGCTGCACAAAACTCACTGATCACTCTTAATGGCGAATGAAGTTCAACTTAAGTGTAAGTGATGTGCAAAGCAGAACAACCCTAACTTTATGTATAAATGGCTTTAAGGTGACCTTGGGAATGAGCTCTTGGGAGACTACCTCTATTCAGCAGATCAGGGAATACTAAATCTTGAGAGGACAACAGGAATAATCAACAGGCTGTTTCAGACATTAAACACTTACATGGACTTGAGGGAGACAAACTTTTATGGAGAAATTTATTCCTGGACACCACCCACAAAGAGATTGTGCCTCTACAGACAATGAGAGCAAAGAACTGCAGAAGAATGAAAAAGCAGAAAACAGTGCAAACAGAGGGGTACTGAAAGAGGAAAATCATAGTGAGATAGGCAAAACAATGCAGGTCAGTGTACGCAAATATGTACTGAAATCTGTTAAATACATAAAGCAGAAAAATGTATTAATCACCAGAAACATGAAGAGAAGTCGTAATATCTGACTGATCCATTAATATTTAAACAAACAGTACTACTCATTGAACTACACCAGTTTTGAGAAAATGAATCAATTATTATTTGGGAAATATAGAATTAGATCAACGTAGGGGGCATGAATTAATAATTTTAATGAGTATTTTTCTGCTGTAGTTGTTCTGTGAGAAATATCCTACTCTACATAATACTGATTGACAATGCTACATTTAGATGATAGCAAGTTTTTTTATCTCTTTAAAGAAATAAGCTGGGAATGTTCTGTAAGAGTTGATTTAGTCTTTGAGCAAAACATCAAGTAAATTACTCAAGCTCCAACTAGTACTGATAGACATATGTATGCAGTTGTACTAGATATAGCGGAAACTGAATATCTTTTTTGTTTTGAGAGTATTTTTATAGCAATCAATAACATAAATCTAATGACTTGACTCTACAATTCATACATGACTAACCAGCACAAACGATCCAGATTTTGTTTTTTAAATGGGTATTTATTTCCATCACAGAAACTCTTCTGCAAGTCAGTAGAAACAGATGCTATTTGCAGCTTAGCTTTTGAACAATTGTTGTAATACAGATCAAAACTGACATGCTGTGTAAAAAAATAAGGGGAGAATCTGCATAACAGCTCATCTTCTGTGGCTACAAAAAAGTATTAGTCTCTTTGTGTATCCCAGTATCATTAAAAAAAAGCCTTAATGTTGTCATATACATCTGCTGGGCTACTACTGCAGAAGTCCCCTCCTCTTCTGAATTAAGTGTTCTGGAAATTGGAAAAAAAAATTCTTATCATCTGAATAAAGAACTATTTCAAGAACATTTGTACAGTAGAAAAAGGCTTTCTTAGAAGGTTATTTTAGAAGCACTGGCGCAGAATTGTTTAATTTATGTTCTGAAAGCATTGAATATTTCCAGTCTTGTACTAGCAATCTCTTGATTTTAAACAATTTAGAAAAGCAAATCTCAAGTAACAATTCTGTGTCTAATATATAGTACCCAAGTAATACAAATAAGTATAGTATTAATATATATAATATAGTACCAAGTAATACAAGGTAAGACTGGATACACACCATAACTGCTCAAAAAACCCCAAAATCCTTTATCAAGCTTATGGCTATAGGTAGGTATATTTGGATATAGGTAATTTGATAAAAAATTAAATACTTGAGGCTTTTTAAAATCTCAAGCTGAGGGATGGTACAGGACTAATTTTGTATATTTTCAGCCACGTAATCTTGGTGCATTAAATACTAAGAGAGTAAAAATATCTGTGTAGAGATGTATATATGATTTGTGTATTTCAAACAGGTGTATTATTCATTCCCCAGCAAATAACTGAGGAACAGTCCAAGATTATATTCTTTTACCAACAAGTTGTTTGTGAAATCTGAGGGAAGATGTGCCCCAATGAAGTTAATGGTGTAACTCCCACAGGATTCAAAGAACATATGGTTTTCTATAAAGAATACATAATTAACTTTAAAATTACTATCTATAGTAGCTCAAGAACTATTTTAAGTCTTACCACAGCATTTAATTTGTTATCTTCAAACAAACTATGTAGCTAATTGATTTTGATAAAGTGATTTTGTTTTGAACCTCAGGCAGCTTTCTGTACTGAAGCAAGCAGTCTTATATAAATACCTTTGGTATTTGTTGGATCCTATTCCTAAACACAATGTTCATATTTCAGCTATAATAAGTAAAGCATCTCCAAGGCGTGTGAGGCACCAGGCTTACAAGTGTCCAGTTTAGTTTCTTGAGTAAAGTGAGAGCGGTAGAGTCAGCTAAATCCATTATGGAAAGCTGTGTGTGGCACAAATAATTCAATGCTGTTTGGAATGATTAGCAGCTGCCTTCAAGTGTGGACACAAACTGTACCATCACATGCATGTAATTTCAGCTCTCCCTGGAAATCACAGGTTGCTCAGGTCAGGCTGGTCACACAGGGCAACAAAGGAGCTGCCTAATAAACCATCTAGTACTGCTTCCTGAGACTTCCACACACTTCTTATTACCCCATCATCACAGCACACTGAAGCTTACTCTGAATTAAGGCTCTGAAAAATATAAGCAGTGGGTTCTCAAGTAACTGCTGTACTGTGGACATGGGTGCTCTGGCGTGGACAGCTGAGCTAGAGGTGCTGCCCAGCAACTTGAAGCCCATGCTAAGTGCCCAAGCCCAGGCTGGGGCAGCACCGGGCCAGGACTCAAGGTAAACTGGAATTCTCTGACTCATCCTCAGCACTGAATATTACACAAGTCAGCTACTGGCTCCAGGGCACAATGACTGCAAGGGAGAGCAGGGACCCAAGAAAGTCCATGTTGTGAAGGTGGGTCCACTCCCAAAGAAAATTATTTTCCTGGGTCTCCACTACCAAGTCAATCCTGCTGCACCTTCCTCCTGCATCCACTTCTAACAGCTCAAGACTCTTTCAGAGCCACACAGAACAAGGCAGCCTGCTTGTGAGACAGAATCACAAACAGAGTTTCAGTAGTTTCTATTAAAAAAATGAAAGCTAAAATTTAGCTCTAGCATCTGTGGACTTGGACACAAACATGTTAAATATAAAACTGAGCTGTCTATAAAAGCTGCTCTGAAAAAGAAATCACTGCAGAAGATGCCAGTTAATCCCCTTTCACTGCTCCACTTAAAAAGGTCTTCCTGACTAGAGGCTTGCTATCACTGCTGCCTGAGCACAGACAGCTAATTAACAAGGAGGAACTGCTCCATATTATTAGTAGCAAGATATTGATTTTACTGTTATCTTGTTCTCTGATCCAGTCTTTTGCCAGCTTCTTTTCATCTGTTGGGCACTGCCATTTTCCCAGATTGCAAGGTCTCCAGACAGCATAATTTGTTTGTGCAGTGCCTAACACAAAGGAACCATTATGCTTCACCAAATCTCAGGTGTTCATGTAATGAGAGCCCATTATAATATTGCTTTTAAGGTGGTCACAAGTTCTCATGGCACATTATGACAGTACATACACTTCACTTAAAACTCACTCAAAATTTTAAAGTAATTAAAAGTATTTCGCTTCTGTGAAAAACAGAATAAAAAAGAGGTTTAAAACTTTTTCTTTCTTAAATCTGAAAGATTTTATGACCTGAAAGATCAATGAAATGTAAAGAAAATATCAAAAAGGAGATATTTTTCTCTTTTGATTCCTTTCCCCGTTTTCCTTCATACGCTATTTTTTGGTTCATATTTCTTGCCCTTACTGTGTTTTTATCATGTCCCTCTGTGTCCTTGCAAAGTTTGTTTTTCCTCAGAGAGTCAACACTTTAATAAGAACACCTTTCAAGGGGAGAATTAGCTAGAAAATATTTGAAGGGAGAAAAAAAGAAAAGGGCCTGGATCTGAATACTCAATCCTGAATGTATAAAATTGCCTTTTCTAAAAGACTATGAAGGGTTGTTAGTAAACAAACATCATTCCTTCTGCTTCCACTGCTTCATGTTTATTTACAGGACTGATGTATTTTAAAAACACCCAGTGACAAAGAGTATTATAAGGTAAATTTAAGTTCAAACTTAATGAAATGAATTCCAGAGACATTACAGTTTCATACTGTACATAAGTATTCATGAAGGCAAAGTTAATATAATACAGTGTAACGAGAACTTAAGTAATTTTCATACTAGGAAAGAAGTCTAGTGTCATTCCAGTTTATACTGAACTGCAGAGGGATATCTCCTTATAATAAGACATACGACAGCGATGAAAAGGAGTTCAAAATCCCTACAGTGAGAATTACATGATATCCTCCAAATGAGTTTCCACTTGACTCTTGGCTGAGTCAACACTTGTGGCTTTTTAGTATCTTCCAAAAGGCTCTTCCAAACGTACATCTTCCAGCATTTAAAGCAGTTCACATGTTTAGAAAAGAATCAAACATTTCTGGAAAGCAGCTTCTCCTTTTAGACACAAGGACCCCAAATAAAGCATATAAGCTTGACTACTTTTAGCATAATGCATTAAAGATGAATTTTAATTAATTACTCCCCATAATAATGATGTTTTTAAAAAGGCACCTTATAAAGTTTTGGAAAATGAAAGTATTGAACATACTTTTGAAGTTTCTCAAATTCTGGGATTTTTCTATTTATGCCAAAATATTTTTCCTTAAATACAGCTAGTAAAACTCTAATACACAATCAAATCTATTAAGCTGCACTGTAATTTTAAAAGAATTTTTATTCACTGCTAATTTCTAATCTGTTTTGAATACATATCTGTGTAGCAGAAGCTAGTAATTATTTCCCTGATACAGCAGCTTTTTATACATCACACAATGTTGCAATCTGCTATCTTTTGAGAAGTGCTGCTGTCATTTTCGAAACACCTCAGTACAAATGCCTCGAAAACACAAAAGCTAAGTCAGGAGAGCCAATGTAAATTTAGATTCAGAGAAGCACTACTTATCCCAACTTTTATATTTTTCTCTGTGTACAGAACTGCCACTTCAGACAAAGGAAGATGATTACACAGTTTACTAAAGAGGACTTTTAGACATAAAAAGACACCAGGAATATAAAGCAAAAAACAGTGGTTGGTCTCGTTGAAGACTGTGTGGACATCTGTCACAGGTCAAACTACCAGCCAAACCTGTCATGACCAGCAAGGAGCTATGAAGAGGAGTATGGTCTGTTTCCATTTGGCTGAACAAACATCTTGGGAATAAACAATGCAGGAAGAATAGCATACAACTCCAAGCTGCATTGAAAAGGAAGGTATCTGGATGAGAGTAAGGATTTCTAGCCCTTCGATGGTTTCTGGGGTGAGGAAAGGTCTATCTAGAGAGGTAGAGAGGTCTTCAATTAAAGGAATGGAAATCTACAGCAAGCACACAGTAACAGTGACATTTGTCCAGTCTGAAACATAAAGGCTGCTGTGCAGTGAGGTTATGCCATATGGGCAGAACCACCTTTGTACTACACATTAGAGAAGTTATAAAATGCACTTTTCTTAGACTTTTTTGTGCAGCAGTAATTGTCAGGAAACAGACAAGACCGCCATCCTCATGTTCATCTAGGAAGATGTTACAAGAATGCTACTGTCTAAAGAATTATTATAATATTAATGTATCAGTTTGGTAAAAAATAAAGTTAGAAACCAATACTGGCTGTCAGGTTTCAGTGAGACAGAAGTACTTTCATCCTGAAACCATACCAATCTGGTCAGCCTAGATTTTAACAACTATTTGAAATATAGGTTTTTTTACTCAGTACTGCTCTGGAATCTATTCCAGATGATCTGGCTACTGACCCTGCCAGCATGACAGTTCCTTAGCTCACCAGTGCCCATGGCCTTGCTCCTACTGATCGATACTCAAAACAACTCTGAAAGCTTTAGAGATAGGAAAGGTCTTGCCATTCTTATTAGCGGAGTCCAACATGCCCTCAGAAGTGAAGTTAATATTATCTTCATGCCTGATGTTGCCCAGCTTGGTGTCAGATCTCTTGGCCTTTGAATCAGTGCCAGTACAGTTGGTGCAGTGGCTACTAAAGAGAAAGAAAACCTGAATCTGCCATCCTGCTGTCTATCCTGGTAGTCATGGGAGTATTTCAGAGAGATTTTTAGCTGAGAAACCAAAGGGAGAGATTGCCCCTGGCCACAGCTGTACTACAACTGAGTCCTTCTGCTGCACTTTCAAAAACACATTTTCAAGAAATAAACATTGTTTTTATGAATTGTTCCAAAATAAGCAATTTGAACTCTGTCCTCCACCTAAAAAGGGTGGAAGGAAAAGCAAACAAAACACTTCAGAGACACTTCTTGAAGAGGAAATGCATACACTGTGACTTAGAACGTAATGGTCTCAGACGACAGCTTCTTAATAGGTTTATATGGACTCCAAGTGGTGACTCCCCCTTTCCATACATCCCACTGCCCCATTTCTTTTTAAAACTAGGGCTTATTATGTACTGACAGAAAATGAATGGGATCCAGTACTTGCTTAAAGTGTGGCATTACTGATCTGCTTTGCTAATATGGTATGCTGTCATATAATGCCTTACATATATTTATAGAAGTAACCGAGTATATGCTACCCTTTACTTACATGACCAGTTCTCAGAAAGGTCCTTTAACAGTATGGTACATTCTTCATTGTCTCAACTACTTCTTGCTCTGAGCATTTTATATATTCAAGCTCTCCCACTTATGCAGTTTTTGGTATTTTCTGTATTTCTTATGGCTGTCAGGAAAAGGATAGTCACTGGGGACACACTACTGACCACACTAAATTAGGAATCAGTTGTTCAGCTCTTAAGAGTAATGTGACATCCTCTTTCTAAAATAGCATGAAGATTTTCTTTCATGCACATTCTGGTCTCTTTTTCTATTCAAAGCATATTTCAAGAAAAGCCTGCCTGAGGAAACAAACTAAAGCCATCAATAGAAAAACCACCACAGAAACTTATTGGAGGGCAATAAAAATTAAATAGCTTTTTAAAGAGCTCTCAAACTTAACAATAAAAGCCAATTAAAATTGTCTACACTGATTTAATTTGTAACAATTCCATTTCAAACAAACCATGCTTGGTTGTTGGTTAGGCGCTCAAAGCGAAAATGACACTTTTCTCCTCTACCAATATATACTTCTCCCATCTCAAACACTTGGCAAAGACACAGGGAGAAGCTGACCACCCCTATTTGATGTGGTGGTTGTATGATGAGGTGAGCTGAGGAGAAATGTGCTCCAAAATGGAAGAGCCCTCATAAAGAACTCTTTTGGCAGATACTGCAACCAAGCCTCTAAACACAACATCCTTGACCATTATTCCTATGCTGTTCATACCAGAGTTTCTCAGAAAAAGAGATGCATCTTAAGACGCCTACTGTCAAATGGGAAACTTCAGTGAGTTTCAGAAGCTGCTAAAAAAAAAAAAATCAGCAATACAATAAGCATAACTGGAGCATGCTTATGGGAAAATACTCAAATTTTACCTCATATCCCCCAAATCATTCACTTCTTTCCTCACCAGTTTTATTTTCCAAACAGGTTTAAAGGCACAATGCAGCAGCTCTTGAGAGAAAACAGAAATGTATCAAGAATGGAAATGTACTTTTCCAGTGTATTATGGAACAAACACAAACTCTTTACTCAAATGAGTTGAAGTTCTAAGTTTCACATGCAAAATGCCACTAAAGTCAATGGACCTACACATATGAAAATGAAATGTGAGCAAGTGCTCACTAACACAAAGGTTTACAACCTTCCACTTGATGACTTACCTTGAGGTTGCAATTTCCACTTTGGTTCTTGCCATGGCAGCTGCTCGCTGTGCACCCTCTATTGCTCTATCCACCTTTTCTCTAGTTTTTGTGTTTCGTATTGGTATAAGTTGCTTTCTTATTCCACGGACCAAAATGTTATTTTTGTACTTTCCCTCTTCTTTGGTGCCATCTGGAAACATGGTACATCCATATCCATGCCTCCTGTTATTCAGCCACTCTCCTTCGTATTTCATACCATTTGAACGCTCACTGATACCAAAACCGCTGCGCTTATCATTCTTCCATTCACCCATATAGGCTTCCGTAGTGGTAGCATCAACATGGTCTTCCAGAGGGCTATAATCACAGTCACCATCTCCAAAACTAATTGTAGAGTTGGCATCACTAGAACTAATTCTGCTCATAGCAGCATCGCTCCTGACAGAGCTCTGTTTGCTAGATATCGATGACCTAGATTCCGATTTTCTAAGTTTTATACTACCAAGAAGGGATCCTCTTCTGAATAAGCCTCCTTTTTTCTTAATGCCCATGGCTTCTGCATCACTGTGAAAATTGAGCACAAATCCTCCTCTTGTTCCAGCCGGACTGTCTGAAGTGACATCATGCAGAACAGTGCCATTGCTCTGCTCACTTCGAAGTGACGCCAGAGATGTTCGGAGAGGTGAACGGATCACGGTGGCCATGCCATAGGGTACACTCTGACGTACACCGTATCCATGTCTCATCCCTCCTGTCCACTGCCCCTGGTAGGTACCTTTTAAAGTAATAAGAAGTTAAATTTAGGAAGCTGTAGAAGACCTAGCTCTCTCCATCCAACATGCTACAGGCAACACTACATTGTCAGCTCTGATTTCAGTATGAAGAGATGCACACGGCACAGACAGATAAACTACTTTCGTTACTTGTTTTTCTTATAAATTATTTTTCCACTTAGCAAATCCTTCACTTTCACAGCTGATTTATTTTGGCAACTGAGACACAGTAACTATAAACACATAAGCATTTTTTTAATGGATCTGTCCACAGAAAAAAAAATTGATAAAATTTCTAAAGCAGGACTCCCTCAACATGTTTTTAGGGTGGACCAATAGGAAGGTAGCCAGCAGAAACAGGGACACACTCTATACAGTCAGCTGAGGAGGGAGAGAGGGCTGGAGAGAAGGGAAAGAGTAGGACACTTACAGCTCTTGTGCCAAACTGCTCACAGAAAGAGCAAATAGAAGTAACCATTCTGTTATTGTGGGTTTAGGGTGACTACAGACCTCTCCTCCTCAGGAGCTATTTTACAATGCCCTCAATTGTCTTCAGACGGGCTTTTGGATCCACTGTCATAAACCTCTATCGTAAAATTAAATCTTTTAAATTTTTTGTGTGGATTGGAATGAAAGGACAAAACTTCAGGACTCCTTTCTCTTTATGAACTCTTCACACTAACACTTTCTGGTATCCCCAGTACATAAACTTGCACTGCATTCTGTGCTGTCACAGAGGGATCAAAAGCATGAATTCTTTAGCCCTTTTTTTTTGCTTTTCATTTGTTCTGCAGTACGTAGGAAAGGCAAGGCACTAGCACAATATTGCACAACATTCTAGCAAACATTTAATCATAACTACTCTTGTAAAAATTTTAAACAGCAACGTAAGGAGGAAGTAAGGGATACAAGATGAAAAGTCATGGGTGTCCAAGCAAAGCTACACTGGAGCCAAACCCCACCTACATCATATTACTATAGCAATTTTTTTTCTTGTATTCTCAAAAGGCATTATAATTCTGATACCTGCCAGTGTCTGCTCTCTGAAGGCCTTTTCTACCAGAGGCTCCAAAGGAAGGTGGCATGAATGCCATAACTAGCAAATAGAAGATAACTTGTGTTCTGATTTAATTTCACTCTAATTCCTATTAAACTACTTTAAGCTCCTCAAAATGAAGTAGCTCACCCACCTAGTGCTGGTTTTTTGTTGTTTTGTTTTTGGGTTTTTTTTTTAAGCTACTTTTGAGTATTTTCACAGAGGGATGAATAAGCAATCTTTAATTTTTTAAAAATTTTGATCTACTACAATTGGAACACCTATTAAGTATTTAGGGAATTAAGTATCAAATGTCAAATTCAGTGATTGATAAAGTTTCTGTGAAAATATTTGTGACATATCTGCAGTTGAAGATGTAGAACCAAGATTAATTTGCTTTGAGATTTAATCTCTTCCATATATACATATTGTTTTGGCTTTTTACGTGTCCACCATCTATAAGGTACTGCCTTAATCTTTACTGCTTCTGCTAACTTTTATTTCAGTGTTAACACACAATTAAATTTGCTAAATCTGTTTTCTTTATTATATAATACTAGATAGGTTCCAAAACATAACTGTTGTGTGTTGGTAGAGAATTTTACCAAGTGGAAGGTTTTTGTTTTAACAGATGGCTGCTGACACAAACAAACAACTTTCTTAGTTTCTTTCTCATTCTCTGTATCCTGGATACCTACTGCTGTACTGGTTGTAAGGGTGCCGAATCTAGGAACATGATTATTTTAAAAAACTCAGCATATGGGGAAGAACAAATAGAAACATGAGCACAAAGCACTGGTATGACATGTTCTGTAAATACTGCAAATACACAGGCACATTCTAATCTTTTTTTTTGTTGTTGTTTCATTAAACTGAAAATTCCCGGAAACACATTAATATTTTATGAGCATAAATTACTTCATTTTGTCCCTAATTATTTCTGGGATCTGTAATGATATGGTGGAACTAAGAATCTGGCTACATACACTTATTGCTACATATTGTAACTCCCTTAATGTTCTGCACTAGTTAATTTAATTTTGAAATAATAAATCTAAGTCTAATTTTGATTATACCACAATATTACATTAGAGCAGCATCTCATAATTATGGCTCTCCATGCTGCTTACAGTGTCAGACTTTAAGCACAATCAACTTATTTCAGTACAGAATTTTAAAGAAGTAAAAAAGGCCAACCTTTTTTTCTTACTAATATTTTAATTAATAAATGCTTTTAATGGAAAGCTAAAAAATACTTAATTGATGGGGGACTTGCACTTTTCACTACTCTAGAAAGAAGGGAAGTGGTTGCTGCTGCCCATAAAGGCATTAAAATAAGAACAATTAATGTGCTTCTATCCACTAGTCCAATTTTCCTTTCTATTGGGTAAAAAAAAGTCAAAGTCAGCTTCTTCTAAAGAGAAAATAGTAAAAAAGAAAATGGAAGATTCATACTCATCTTGTCCTTAAAAAGTATGAGATATTTAGGTTGAATTTTATGCAGTGTAGCAGGTAACTATTATCCCTTGTATCATTACAAATCCATCAGTGGAAAGGCTTCTGATACTAACGCTAAAAAGCATCTCATTTTCCTTGGTTTTTCAACTCACATATTAAAGGAGAAGTATTTTAATAACATATGGAGAGCAGTGTCCAGAATGTAGGTACAAGAACCTTGTATAGTAATTTGACTGACTAGATCAGACTTTAACTGCATCACCTTCTTCAATAAATTTTAGAAATCTTTAAACAAGACAAGGTATGTTAATATTGCAATATAATTAAATACAACGATGTATAAGACACGGTGAAAAAGCTTTTCCCATATATAAAGATGAAAACATATGCAGTATTTACCCATCTCTTTACATAGAGATGAATATGAACGATACATCAACAAACACCACATTCTGTTTCACCTTATACCACAGCTGACTGTTCAAATCAGTTGCTCTAAGGGTCGATTATTAAAGTTTTAATTAACACTGTGATGGCCAACATAATTTAAAATTGTATTTGACCATAAAATAGTAACCTTGTTTCACACTAAGTTTTCAAAAGCTAGGCTTGCTATCCTTTGCAATTGAAGAAGCATTCAGCCACACTACTGACCATCCATATGGTGTTTAATTTGCTCTCATGAAAAGGTGTTCATATTTTGAGCCCAAGAGCTATTACAAAGTATATTTTTTTTTCCTTTTCTTTTTGTTGGCAAGTTGCTGTAAGATATAATTTCATAATCTGTTTCCTTAGTTACAGTGTTCCACTCCTTCTAAAACACCCTTGGTGCATCTTACAGCTGTAAATGTCATTGCCCACTTGCAGCTAAAATTTAAAACTACACTGTGAAAAAAAACGGAGAGGCCAAGGACCCATTTAACTACTCCACTGACTCTTATCCTTTACTTGGATATTCTGTGGTTTAAAAAAAATTTGTTGTTACATCACTGACTCAAATGTTAAATAAGTGCAGACCTAGGAAGAAGACCTCTCAGAAATCAATGAACATATGTGACCTTTGCTCAGGGTGCTTTTGCCCCTGATCTCCCTCTGTGAAATGACAAAATGCAATTGGCTTTTGCAGTTGTTGGAAGGACCATAAATAACCAACTCAGACATACTGAAGTTTCGTATTATGCCACAGTCCTTCCTCCGGTAGGTTTTGCATCTTCACACAGATTAAAAAAACATAGGGAGTTTAAAGGAGGCACAAAAATCCAGATTGCTGCAGGGGACAAGATTGATGGGCCACTTGCAGGCCCACTGTAATCACACGCAACGAATGAAGTATCACGGTTTATAATTCAGTGTTTTCCTCAGAGATTTGACTGAGTGACAATTTTAAGCATCTAAACACAGCATGACATACATTACTCATATCATGAAGAGTTTTGTGTGCAAAAACTGAGGAACACTGTCAATGCTTATTTTCCTTTTCCCTCCTTCAATGATATCTCGTAATACCACAAATACATTTTAAAGCAATGTATGAGGATATACTAAAAACAAGCAAACAAAAAGCTAGCAGCAAAGAGGCCTGGATTATAGTGAGTTTGAAAATAAACTGGCAACTGACATAGCCTAAAAAGTTATTTCTCTACACTGGTATTCTCCAAAATTCATGAAGAGAGAGCTTTACTGCAACTGTTTTAAATTATGTTAAAGATACATGTGAAAATCTGGTTTCCTTATAAACCCATTTCAGATGTTGTTCTGGTGTGCAAATACATCTATTGTTCCCAGAGCATGAAAACAAAAACACATCTGCAAATATCTATGACGTACTGCTCTGCTTCATTCATGAGTACTTTCATTAAAATCAATGGGACTTCACAGCCTGTTTGTATGAACTGCAACATGCAAAAGACTGGAGTCATGACAACAGATTTCAGCTAACAGTGTCAACTGGAACCTTCATACGCTGTTCCAAGTCTAAATACTGAGAGAATTTACCTCCAATAACCAGTACTATATTTAGAGTTTTAAAAAAGCCCCAAGAAACCTAAAGAGAAAAGGATAAAAACAACTTTGAGAAAATAATTTCTGGAAGATTTTCTGGAATGGTAATTTACTTTTCGAGAAGGGGAGGGAAGGGAAAAAAGAAAAAAAAGCTACTGCCTGTAATTAGCCAAAACAAATATAATAAAAATTGAAAAGTACATTGTATGATGAAAGTGAAATAGTGAAACCGAAATTTTGATCTCTTTCATACTTTGATTTTGGTAGTCTTTTTTTTTTTTTTTTTTTTTTTTCTGTTGAATCCACAAACACATAGCTGCCTTTGACTATCAGAGCTTTCCCTACCAAGAAACAATTTTTGGACAGCTACAAATATCTCTAAACAAGGGGATAGAAAGGTACAAAACCCACTGCGCATTTCATTGTCTGAAGGAACTGAATCTTACCAAGTTGCTACATTTTATATTTCCAAAAAGAAAAAAGAGGAGCCCAGCTACAACTATCTCATGTTCTGCTTGATACAAAAATGCCCATTCTCCTGAAGGTTTGACTAGAGATCATCTGACAAAATTCCTTGAAGAAACCAGCAAAACAAATCAGTTAAGAGCTGATACACGGGTTAGTCCTTTAGTCATATCACGTGAACTCTGAATTCGGTAAATTCTATTATTTGCCTGGTAACTGAACAAGTTGCTGAACGCCGAGGCAAGCACCATTTCTGCTAAAAATCCTAGAACACTCTAGTCCTAAAACTGAGCCCCGTTTTTCCTCCTGTTACACCAGAACAAACCTGCTCCCTTGTTCCTAGCTGAAGAGCAACTCTTCAAAAGTTGCAGGTGGCACTTCCACCGAGGCCAATAACATTTCAGCAGCAAAGGCGGAATTAGAGTATCAGGCGTATTTACCGCTCAGAGCATGGAGTGACAGAGGCACAAGAACTGCAAGTGAGCACTCAAGTAAGCTCCAGTCCTCACTGACCTCACTGAACCCTGACTTCTTGACCGCTCCCGACTTCAGCAGAGGGCGGATGGCCGCGGCCCCTCCGCACGCCCACGGCGAGCTCAGCCCTGGGACCCCGGCTTTGTCGTGGGGAAGGCTGTGAGAGGCACGTCTGTGCGACTGCACTGCACACCTCGTGCTCTGAGCACGACGCTTGAAACTAACCCTATTTATCTCCATTTACAATTCTGGTAAAAACAGGAGTTATTACATGAGGGTGGACCCAAGTTTCATTGATTTTACACAAGCTGCGTCCCCACTCCATCAGCTCCAGCCTCCTGTTTACAAGCCGAGCGCATCGAGCGCACAAAGCCACCCCTGCCTGCACACCAGCGCGACACAAGGGCTCTATTACAGCAAGTTCTTGCCGTTCCCGCACGACCGCGGTGCGCAGGGGGCGAGGTGCCGGGGCTCGCCCCCCTCGCTGGCTCCCGGAGCCGGGCGCGGCCACCCGGCCATCGCTACCTCGGGCAGGGAGCCCATAAGCCGCCCCGGCGGGGAGAAAGGAAAGCCGTCTGCAGGCGGCCGTAATGCGGATTTCTACCAGCTGGCCGGGAGAGAGCGCTGAGCCCGGACAGCTCAGCACGCTCGGAGCGCAGCAGGGGCCAGGCGGCCCCTCACGGAGTGGGGCGGGGCGGGCGCCAGGCACCTGTGGCGCTCCCCCGCCGCCAGCGGGGCCTCGGGGGCGCCGAGCGAACGGCGCCGGGAACGGCGCTCGGCCGAGGGCAGGGGAAGGAGACGAGACCGCGGCGCGAGGGCGGCGATGGGCGCGGGTGGCGGAAGGAGGGCCCCTCCCCGCGGCGCGCCCACGCAGGCGCGCCCCCCACCCCCGTCCCCGCCCGCCCCCCGGCGCGGCCGCGCGCGGGCCGCCCCCCGCCGGCGCCCACCTCCGTCCCCGTAGGTCTCCACGCCGTATCCGTCCTGCAGCCCGTTGCTCCAGGTGCCCTCGTAGCGGGCCGGCGTGCTGAGGCTCTGCCGCACCCCGTAGCGCCCCTTGAAACCGTGGGACCACTCGCCGCGGTACATCCACCTGCCCTTCGTCTCCACGCCCAGCCCGTGGCGCTTGCCCTGCGCCCAGTAGCCCAGGTAGGTGTTGCCGCTGGGCCAGGTGTAGCCGCCCGCCACCTCGAAGCCGTGGGACCAGGAGCCGGCATACTCGCCCTGCCCCTTGGGCCCGGTGCAAATGCCGTGCCCGTGGGCTTTCCCGTCCTCCCAGCCGCCGCAGTAGGTGCCGCCATCGTCGAAGTCGAACCGGCCGCCCGTCATCCAGGGCAGCGGGGCGAGCGCGGCGCCGCCGCCGCCTCCCGCCCGCCTTCCGCTCCCTTCCCCGCTCCGCCTGCCTCGCCCTGCCTTCCCGCCCGCCGCCCGACCGACAGCCCCGGCGCTCCCCGCAACTGCGAGCGCTCCGCCGGCCGGCCGCCCGCGCCCAGCCCAGCCGCAGCCCCGCGGCGGCGAGCGGCGCCCGCCCCCCGCTCCTCCCCGCCCGCCCCTCCGCTCCCGCCCGGGCCCGCCCCCGGTGTGGCCGCGCCGCTGCCGCGGGGCAGGTGCGCTCCTGGGGGCCGGGATGGGGCTGCGGCCGCCGCGCCTGGGCGAGCTCGTGCCCCGGGAGCAGCCGTCTTCGCCCGCTCGCCCCCGGGGAGGTCTCCGTATGCCCTCCGCTCCCGGGAAAAGGTGCCCCCCGCTGGCCGGGGGCGGGGCGAGCCGGGAGCGCGCATCCGGGCCGCGGCCCCCGCCGTGCCCGGGGGGCGGTGGTGGTTCCGTGCTCGCCGCCCCTCGGGTCCCCTAGGTGCTGCTGCACCTGCTAGCGCCTGCAACAAGTGGGCAAAAAGAGAGGATTTCCGAGTGCTACTTGTGATTCTTAGTTTTGGTTTTGTTTTTTATTTCTTACTTGCTTGACGACGAGGCTTAAGCCGAAATTGTTAATGAAGAGCACAGCCGAGTTGTGTTTTGTCACTTTTCCAAATCTTCTGTGGAGCCCACCAAGTTCCACGGGTGGGGAAATAACGGGGCGAAAAGAACGTGAGTGGTATCGACGCTTTTCACGAGCAGCATTGCTGGGAACTTCATTAGGAGCCTTTCATTATGCTATCAGCTCCGCGGGCATCAGGCGACTGAAGAGCTCTAAATCCTGCCAAGTACTTCTTTGCCAGATATTTGATAATCAGATAAAAAATTGTGAGGGCAAATGACAGGAGAAACACGTAAGCATAGGAACTGCAGAGAGAATAGCAGGGAAGGGATTGAAAGCTGCTGTCACGGTATTGTAGCTTTCTGTTCTTTCGCAGTTACAGACCAGGACTGGAAAAAAATATGAAAGAAAACGTTCCTCTTCGATGGGAGTATTGTTAGAAGCATGATTCATATTTGTTAAACATGGGTCGTGGTACTGTCTGGACACAGATGATTTGGAAAAGCGGAGAAATAACAATGGCTATATTAGTAGTGATGAATGAAAGCAGAAATATAATTGCAAGTGGAAGATTTGAATTCAAAACATTAGAAATTGAAACAGTTAAGCTTCAGAAATCTGCCAAATTCATCCCAAATGTAAGCAGTTTTGACTTAAACCTAAATGAAACTATTGCACATACTAAACACACCCATGTAACTTGAATAAATTTTCAAACTTTGTGCTTCACAACTCACTCTTCTGTGTACATTTTTATGCCATGTTTAACACAGTTTAGTGCCAAAGTATTTCTGCTCTTTCTAGTTGGACATCATAACTGGTACTGTTGTCTCCTGTCATCAAAAGATCTGGGTGCTTCAAAGCCGCCTTTCTGTGCCAGTAAGGATTTCTAGTTCTGCTTGAACATGTGGAGGTAGAAGACAGCACCCACATTTGGACACATACATAGAAAAAGACACAGTCTTTGACTTGTGCCTTTTCATGAGAAGATGGAGAAGCTTTCAATACCCCTTTGAGCCCAGAAAATTTTGTTCTATAGTTTTGGAGTGTAGAAAACCAGGCAAAAATGTTGTTTCTGTAGCACAGACATGCATTTCATGCATCATTGGACAAGGCTACGAAGTGTGCTGAAGTTAAGGACTGAGACCTTCACTGCAATATGGTATTTTTAGAAAGTTGTTATTGAGAATGGAGGGGAAGTTTGAAAATATTGCGGTGGGTGGGATTGCTGAAGAAGATACAGTGAAGTATTCTCTGAATGTTGTTTGAGCTTACTGGATTTTATGCTCTACATGTCTTGCATATCTTCCTGAAGAAAGACTGGAAACAATAGTGGTGATAACACATGTGCTTTGAGGCATTTACTATTTTCACTCTATTAATTTTTTTTCCTGTTTTTTTTTTTTTTTCCTTCTTCTGGCAGAAGATAAAGCCCTGTCATGTTTGATCAGAATTACAGAAGATTGAAACACTTTATATGGTTGTGGGGAACTACCTCTTGGAAGTCAGCTTGCATAATAGCTGATACTGGTGTACAATGAGCTAGTCATTGATGTTGCCTGTTCATAACTGCATGTTATTCTGTGAGCAGACTTTTTTAAGTTTTCATGATTGAACTGGAGCTGCTGAGCATTGGGTGTGTCTGTTATGGGGCTACCATTGCTTTGCATAGTGTTTCTGGGTGCTGTGTGCAGAAATGAAGTGTAAAGCCAGAATTGCCTTAGACACCACTTCTGTGCCCTGTGCACAGCCAGTACACAACCAGCACAGAGGGGAGCAGAGGTGGGGTGTGAAAAAGGGTTAGAAAATCCAGACACTGCTGCTGCAGCTCAGCAATTGGAAGAGGTGGGTCTGATGAGGGACTGGGAGATTCACCCTCCTCCATTCACAGCTCCTCTGTGGATCTGAGCTGCTTCTTTGAAGGACCTGCTGTGTCCCTCTGCCCACTGGCCTAGACAACAATCATGGTTGTGCAAGTCCTTTGCCAAGCTTGGTATCACTTTTGGTTCAGCATCAGTGAATAACTGGATTTGCTGTTATAAAGGCTTGGGTAATTGCACCCCTGATGTGTTTTGGTATTGTTACTTAGTGAAGAATTGTTTATCCCTAAAGCTGTTGATGTATTGTCTCTTACAGTATCACAAACCTATAGCTAATCGGGGCTGCTTAAGTTCTTACATCTGTACAGTAGATCTTGTACCATTGCAAACATTACATAGGCATCTACCTATTAGTCCTTTGTTTTACCCCCTTGATTAAAAGTTTCCAGGTTTTAATGCTAGATTAGCTGAACCAACAAGATCAGGTGGGCCAGAGATGAACAGTGAAAATTTCAGGAAGGATCGTATTATTTTTCTTTTGTTATCACATGTGTGTCAGTGGGTCCTTTTTTAGTGACCTGCAAATGATGCTAAAATCAGTGGTAATTTTGCATATGGTTGATATTTCCAGGTGTACTCATTCAAATAAGGTAATCAATTTAAATGCACTTGATTCTTGATGACAAGATGAATTCATCACTGCTAGCCTTCTCTTATTATATTGTCAGCAGGGGATAAATTTTAATAGATGTGAGAATAGAAGTGCTTTGCAAAGAACTCCCAGCATCGCTTAGCCAGATCTTGATGATGTAAGAAGCCACAGGTGTCTCATTGCTGATGAGGTTCTAGATTTATTATTTGGTTTTTTGGTTAGGCCTTCTTTTTTTTTTTGCTGACAGATTTTTGCATTGATAAGTCTCAACTTTAGTTCAAGCCACATCATATTTGATTCTAGCCATGGTGTAAGTAATGATCATATTCAACCTTTAGCATGTATGCGTTAAATATGTTAAATAGCTTAGATCCACAGATTTTGTTTCTTTTCCTTCTTCCCAGAATTAAGTTAAAAATTATTCTACAACTCCATAGATGCAGGAAGTAAGCAATTACAGGTATATGAATACCTCTTTTGTCCAAAGTAAATGGAATTTATTTTTTTTTAATCTACACCGCAAGAGTTATTTTCTGAAATATTTCATGCATGTAACACTCAAAAAATACAAGGGGCAAGTGCAGTTTCTTTATTATTTACAAGAAAGTCATCACAGCACTAGGTCTGATGACACTATATGTATGCAAAACATGAGTGCCTGATGACACAGTATGTATGCAAAAACTGTGCTGCAGGGTTATATTTAAAAAGGTCCTTGCTATAGGGATGGTAGATGCAGCAGGTGAAGATACACTAACTCCAGACATTTAATATTAACTGAATACAAAACTGCTGAGTTTAAACTATTAGTCTATAGCATGAATAAAAATTAGGCACATTTATTCTTACTCTTAAAAGCCTGATTCAGTAGGGAATTACTTTAAGTACTTTAGTAATCCCATTTACTTCAGTGGGACTACACATGAGCTTTAAATTAAACATCTGCAAGATATCTGTGCTCAAATAAGGCAAAGCTCCGAAGACTGTTCTCAAGTGTTTTTCAGAATGGAGGCAGGATGTTTCACTGATGAGCTCCACGCCTCACATGTTGTATTGGAGGAGTTCACACACAGGACTGCTGTGAGGGAGGCAGACATCCAGAAGTAAAGGTAGGACAAAACACACAGTGTAGAAATTTCAAAGGCAAATAGGTCTTTTCTGGCTCCATAGGAACAGCTACAATTTTTATGTCAGGTTATTTTTTGTGTCTGGAGTCTATGTTAAAGTTTTTAAACGTAGTTCTATATAACTTTAACACAAATAATTTTGTCTGACTTCTAGAACAGGAACATAATACTTTTTCCTTATACACTGTAAATCCACTTAAGTTAGTGTAATTACTGAAACAGTAATTCTAGAGGATTTTTTTTTCAAAAACTCTGCTATAATATTTGAGCAACCTTGTGTTATGAATCTGCTCTCCTGGGTGTATCAGTGTCAGTTCTACCTCACAGCTGAAGCTGGGACCTAGCCAGTAAGACAGCGTATTTAATTCCAGCGATATTGTGCTTATTCAGTGAATACAGTTATTATTTTCCTTGCAAAAGTGCTGATAAAGCTTATAAAAAACAAAAATACAGATCCTCTTCTAACTTGAAAACAAGATGAGTATGTTCTGTACCCAGGCTTCTATTTTCAGCATTGTTCCAAGCAACTGAATTAGATTTGAAATAAAAATGCAGTTTATTTTTTTTAAGGAAATGCAGCATTTATGTTGAACACCTTTGTCTCTGAAGTGATTTTAACAGTAAGAGAACTCTCTATACAGTGTGTTGGAATTATTTTTTTTTAATGCATAAAGATATTACAATATTTTATTATAGTGGAAAAAATATTATATATTGTTTCTGTATCCTGTCAACATTTGGAGTTGTGTTGTTGGTTGTTTTGGGGTTTTTTTAATACATATCTATACCAAAAAAAAAAAAAAAAGAAAAAAAGAGTGGATCACTATACTTTAATCCATTTACAAAGAAAAAAAACCTAACTCCAAATGTGTTTTATTTTCTTCTTGATTTGAAGAAAAGTGTCGTATCAGTGACTACCCTAAATTAGCATTCAGATTATATAGGTGGAAGATACCTATAAAATCAGATTTATCCCCTGTAAATTTTTCCTACATGTTGATAGGAATTGTGCAACTGCTGTAGTTCAAGTCTTGTTTCCTTGGGGAAGATGGGAAAGGTTTATGGATTTCCTCTTTGGAGCAAATTCCCATTCTGAAGATGGCTTGTCTAGTCTTGCTTGGGCATTTTCCTTTAGCCTGAGGAGGCTCTGTGATGCATTATTTTCTTGTAGACCTCATGATTGTCACAGTTGCTGTTGTCTGGACTTTATCTAATTATGTTATGTTATTAGTTGCTAAAGTCTGATTTCAAATACAAACCACACTATTTGGCTAATATTGTGTCATATTAAAGTAGCATGATTCTGTGTGACTCCCAAATGACATTATTCTTTTTACACTGGTGCCAGGAATCGGCAGTATGGTAATTATGTTCTCCTCCACACAACAAGATGATGTATAAAAACATCTTCAGTTTGTGATTTGCTGTAGACCTAGTCCTTTCCCATAGAATTCTGTTTAACTAGTTGCTTCCCTCTTTGTATTAGTGAAGTTGAGTTTCTTTTAGCAGGCTTTCACTAGCATGCTCTTTTTTCCCCCCTTTGGGATTATGCTCCCAAGTTAAGTTGATTTTCAATTTTAATTCCACATTGCTGTTCCTCACAGGTTTTTAACAGTTTGCACACTTGCATGATAACTGAACTCCTCCAAGATCAAAGTTATTTATGAAGGTATTGAATATTAAAGCATTTGGTACAGATTTAGCATTTCATACACCCTTCTTGGCTTGGGACTTAATAATTAATAACCATTACTTAATAACTATAAACAACGTGTAGTCTCTTACAGCTTTATTTAGAGCAGGTTTAACAAACGTCAGCAGCTTTGTGGAAGTCAAAATACATATCTCTTTTAGTGAAGGCTGAAACAGAAAAGCTTTTAGCACTTTGGTTTATCTCTGGTGTGGCTGAAAGCTTTTTCTCCCCACTGAGCAGCAGCACAGCCCTTCCCTTCGCCGTCCTCATCCTCCTCTAGGGCTTTCTCAGTTTCCTTTTCTGTTCCTCATTCTGTGGACTCATTCTGTGATTTGGCCTTTCTGATTTTGCCCCTACATACTTGCACTCTTCCTTAAAATTCATCCTTTAGTAATCTGACCTACATTTTACTTGCGTATGCTTCCTTCTAGTGTTTCAGGGTCCTTGAAGAGCTCTCAATTTAGTCAAGTTTATCTCATGATACTTATTTTCCCTTTTCATTTAAGTAGTTTGTGTTTATGCCCTTCACACTATTTTCGCATTATATTTACAGATGTCTCTCTTTGGACATTATAATAAATTAAAACCTAGTAGAGAGCAGATCTTAAGTTTGTGGTCTTTACAGGGCAGTCTTGGCAGACACTGGCTTGAGATATTCTCATGCCCCCAACCCTCTGTGCTGCCAGCACAACTGTTTCTTCAGTGAGCTGTGATTTGGATCAGGAAACCAATCCAGCTTAAAAATAATCCAGCAAAAAGATTTATTTTTATTTTGCTCTTAAAGCCGAATCCTTTGCTCTGTTTGCAGAACATCTATGCAAACAGTTGCCCTAATGCAATTGAAAGCATACAGAAAAGCTGGCAGCTTTACTGTTCACCTTGTTTGTTTGTAATTCCATTTTCTTTTTCTAGGAATTACAAATAACATTTCCCCCATAATCTTTCACCCATGTTGCCCTCAGTCTTGCACTTTCAGTCAGTTTGCCTGCTGTTGATTAAAAAAGAAGAGATATTCCAGATTTGATGTAGTCACTTACCTACTCAATAACAAAACTTTTCCCTGTACAACTGCCTTCCAGTACCTGAGGGAAGACTACAAGAAACAGTAAGACTATCTAAGAGAGTATGTAGTGACAGGAAAAGGGGGAATGGCTTCAAACTGAAAGAAAGTGGGTTTAGAATTAGGTACAGGAAGAAATTCTTTACTGTGGGGGTGGTGAGGCACTGGAAGAGGTTTGCCCAGAGAAGCTGTGGACTCCCCATCCTGAGAAATGTTCAAGGCCAGGCTGGAAGTGGCTCTGAGCAGCTTGGTCTAGCTGGGAAGGTGTCCCTGCCCATGGCAGGGGTGTTGGAAGTGGATGGTCTTTTAAGGACCCCTCCAACCCAAGCCGTTCTATGATTCTGTACTGTAATGATCCTGTAGTACCTTCCCAACTGGTCCCTTGGTTGTTGAAGTCCCCCATGTTCACCCTGTTCTGTGCTGTGAAGGACGAGCAGCAGCACCCAAAGCTCTTGAGTCCTGCATTGCCATGTCCTGCAGATTTTCTAGGTGCCTGAGGAGGACCAAAACCTGATTGAAGCTTTTCTAATTGTTTGGAGGATTTGTATTAATTCTCACATCAGGTAAGAATTGGGGTTAATATTTATTTGTCAGTGATGTGCAAAGCATCTCTCTTCTGCCTGGATGTGTACTTTGTGGCTTTGCTATTTTTAAGTTGTAGGAATAAAATTTTTTGAGATCTTATTTCCTCTGGTAAATTTTATGTAAATTAGCTAGTGAATTAAGTAATTTTCATACATGCAATCAACCCAGGACAATACCATAGGAGAAAAAAGTTCAGTGGCTCACCATGGTGCTATTTTTCTGAATATCTCTATTGAGAGGCATATACAACTTATATCTTCCCAGAAATCTAGGCTTTTTGCCATGCTTTAGGCCACTTATTAATTGAAAACCCTCCTTTATTAGCTAGCATTTTCATCACCAGTGATTACAGACCTTCACAGGTAAAGAGAATTCCATCATCAGACAGTCAGGTCTGAAGTGTTTCTGTCTCATGTGACTCCTGTGAAGGAGACTAGAGCTCTGTAGGTCAGGTTTGCAGTGGTGAGTGCACCTCAAAGAAGGCACCCATCCCAGCTTCTGTAGGGATCACAGTTCTCCAGCTACTCCCTGGAGCTTGCAGTTCCTTGATCTGCCTTGATTTTGTCAGGCAGATTTTATCAGATATAGGCATGAGGCCTTATGTCTGTCTACATTCATACCTAATTTTATCTTAACATGGGATGTTTTGTGAATTTTTTTGCTTTGTTTCTTATAAAAATGGATTTTTATTTTTTTTTGAGTGGTGATTAATGTTAAAATAGCAATTAGATATGATATTTCTAATTTTAAAAGATATTTTTAGGGCCTTGGCTGATGTCACACTTCTGTTTTCTTGTACTGGATCAGAACTAACAACTGTTGCATTTCACCAGTGAATTAGTGTTGGTGCTTCTCATACCTCAGATAATTGGTTTTTCTGAGTTAATCCATTTGTGAAATTAATTGAAAATCACTGCCATTCTAAATATGACAGTGTTTGGGGTTTTTTGGTGGTTTGTTTGTTTGGTTTTTTTTTCAGTTTATGATGGAGAAAACAAGACAAATGCTACCAGAGGAGCAAAAGCTAAGGGTTTTGCTGCTTGATATTGAATGTAATATGCCTATTTTATGCACAGTATAGTCATTTTGACTATGTTTCCATTAACAAACTTTACAATAGAGGAATTGAGCTTTAGAGGACATTACCATAGGACTAAGCAGGCTGTGCTGCAAAGACCATTAATAGAAAACCACTCCCTCAATCTGCTTAAACTTTGGTGAGGATAATGCGGCTTACTCTAACTGATTTTTGATAAAACAGTAAAAAGACAAACAGATGCTTGTTATGCCTGAGTTGAGAAGTTCACCCTATTGAAAAGTTGCTTCTGCTTCTTCAGGAATATTTGTTCTGGGGAAGAAAATCTTTCTCACCGCAGCTACCATGCAAGTCAAACGCCTTAATGTATTTTGATATTTAAGTTTATATAAAAGAACATAACAAGGGTTAGTGCGTCATAATCAGCCTAACCAATGAATTAAACCTCCCAGCTGGTATGAGATTTCATTTATTCTTCTTTTGCTTCTCTTCTGTTGGTCTTTTCAGTGCTTGTAGCACACTGTCACGATGTTTTTATATGGTGAAGATACCCGTTTGCTGTGTAGATTACAGTATCAGCCCCCTCTGCATCTTGAAAACTGCCTTTCTTAGCAAATGCACTTACTGTAATTCCACATTGCTGCAAAATGGCTTTTTATTTGTCCACTGAAACGTCACTTAAAGACTAGATTCTGCGCTTTGAAGGACACAACCAACAGTGCAGAATTTTGAATGTCTGTCCCTGTGTTGTGCAGGTGCAGGACAGTGTTTATGCTCTTGTTTTTGTGAATTCACATGAATTTGTGTTTGCAGCTCTGAATGTGAATAAATTATGTATGTGTTATGTATTTCTGGCAAGTACATGATAGACATTGAATAAATTAGTATTTGCAGTATTTTTTTCCTAAAAACAAACACTATGATTTGGAGAGTTTTAAGCCTTAAGTTATGTTTAAAAGTAATTTTTTCTTCTTTTTCTTCTTAGGTGTAGAGTCTAAAGCAAGTTTTGTAGTGTTTTTTATCAAAGTATCCTCCTTTAGAAACTACAGTTGTCATAGTAAATAAATTCTGTTTATGTAGAAGTTTATAATCTTGTACAAAAGGTCCTTTATGAAAAATTGTCCATTATTTGAGTTTTTGTAAACCACCTATACTTTGTATATGGTAGAATTTAAGGTAAGTTTTCTGAAGAATATAAAAATATCTCTTCCCTGACAGTGTCTGCTCTAATCATGAAATGTATGTCTTCCTAATAATACAGTGTATTTGAAAAACAATTATATTATGTTCTCTTATGTCTGAATGCATAATAAATGTAATTGACTTACAGAATAATAATTTGTGTTTAGTTAGGCATGTATTCATCACTGAATCGTTCACTTGTAGGTAGACGTAAAATCACCTGTGCTATTAAGTCCATTGTGGAGATAACTTTAGTTTCTGTTTTAGGTTGTTAATTTTAAAATTTGTCATTAACCTGCATGGTATTTGGTTATGTTATGTACAAAGGGTTTTTTTCAGTTGATTTGACAGCTAAAATTGATTTTGAAATTCCCTTATTTTGTGTGATAACATTACAAAAAGTTTTGTTAATTCACCCACAGTTATCAATCTGATGTTTTTGCTTACAAGAAGTTCTGCCATGAAAACAAAAATTTAACAGGTTTGGAGGACTGTTTCTGTGATACAACATGCTAAAGTTAGAAGCTGTTAACTTTAACAAGTTTAAGTTAACAAGTTAAAGTTAGAAGTTTTGTCTTCACTTGTAAAGTGATATGGTTTTATGGAAGTTTGAGACTGCAGTTTTTGTCTAATGAAACTTTAAATCAGATTTTATTTTTATCAGCTGGTTGCATATTTGCAAAACTGAGCCAAACTGAATATTTAAAAAATGTCAACCAACTTTGAAAACTTATGATGAAAGGATGTTCCTACCTTAAATTTCAGTATCCAGAAAGGGAATGAATCTGGAATTATGCAACTCTGTGATTCTCCAGTTCTGGTGCTGAAAATCATATAGCCTTAAGAGACGAAAAAAAAAAAAAAGTGATCTTCTCTGTGCTACTTGTTATCAGTGGTATATTTCTAGATAAAAAAAAAAAAAAATTGGCAAAATTATAACCCTTGAAGCGTGAAAAATGTGAATGTTTTTTTAATTTGAAATTTTGTTGGGTTTTTCATTTATTTGGGTTTTTAAAATTTTTTCGTCCTTTCTTTTACGAAGTCTAGCACAGATCCTGCACTAGGTTGGGTTTTATCAATGCCTGGAAGTGCCTGGCACATTCTGCTCTATATTGAGTGAGTTTCAGTTCATACTTTCCTGATTTTGGACAAGGTCATCCTACATGCACAATTGCTTTAACAAAGACAGTATTTCCCCCCTACTTTCACAGTTTTTGGGAGACACAGCTGCTGTCCACATTTGGAAGTGTTGTGCGGAGCTGGAACTACTGTGTTGCCACCGTCCTGAGTTCATTTATGGGGACAAGTAAGCTTGTGCCCCCATAATAATTTGAATTATTTTATGAGGTAATAGTTTATCTTCTTATGGTTTTATTTTTTTTTTAAATGGAACCTAAAATCGTACCTAGATAGAGTAAAAAATGTTTAACATGATTATTGAAATAAGACTATGTGTGTGCATGACATTGTTAGAATGGAAGTCTTCAATATGCAAGTACGCTTGCTACCAGTAAATTTTGTTTTATTTCATCCTGTCACACTGGGAGTGAGTGTTGAAAGACGAACGGGCAAGTGTTGCTCAGCCAGAGGGGAGAAGCACGTCATCCAGCCCCCAGAATAGCATCGGCAGTAAATACGGTCATGCTGTTCCTCCCCGAGATAGACCCAGATCACATTCGTAGCACCCACCGGCTCTGCTGCTTACCAGACGTTCAGGCCTTTGATGAAACATTTACAAATGCAGCTGCGCTTCAGAGGGATCTTCTGCCAGCGTCCAAGTAGCTGACATCAAGAGAACGGGAGGAAACGGGATCACAAACCACGGAGTTCAAACAAAACGCAGTTTAGGGGGAATACAAATTTAATCACGGTATTAAAACACTGCTCTAAGATATGAACCCATACTTACTAGACTCCTGTTTAATGTTAGTATACGTTTTCCAGTGACTTAGAACTGCTAAAGCATGAAGCTTTTGTAGAGGAGGAAAGGTAAACTCAAAAATAGCTCTTTGTTCAACTGTCTTGGGTCACACACAATGGTCAAAACTGGAATTAAAAGAAAGTGAAATTAGAGAGAAGCTGAGATTAATTTTTTTTTTTTTCCAGTTTCAGTTATTCCTCACTTTGTGCAATATATTGAAATGAGCTAAGATAGCCCTGAAGGTCTGTGACAGCGGCCTATCTAGCACGTTAGAGGAGAAATTTTAATTATTCAAGGCCGAGAATTAAACCCTGTCAATTTCTTCATCTTGAAAAGATAGATTATCCCCCTGGGCCAGAAGAATATTCTTCCTTGTGCCAAAGCTCTGTTCCTATTGACTCAATATAATTTTTGTGCTTTTATAATGTTTGTATTTTGCTCTGAGGACTGTAACCTACAGGTTCAACTTCTGCCTCTGTGCTCTGCCCAATGGACTTGACAGAACCTACAGGAATTAAGCCAAGGCACTGCATCTTCCTCCACCCCCCACCACTTTGCACATCTCTGTAAAATTTGAAAAGCTTGTTTCAGCTTCTGCAGCTTCTCTCCTCTGGCTTTGCCCCCGCACTGGTGCATTAGCTCGGGTGTTAGTGGAGAGGGTTTGTTATTTCAGACACATACCATCGCCTGCTGCCCTCACTTCTCCCCTGAGCTCGCACAGGGCACAGAGACAACTTCATACTTTCATTTGTATCAGTTACACACATGGGATTTAAATTCATCCCCCTCTCTCTGTATAGTCTTTTTTTTTTTTTTCCTTCTCTCCAGATAACTCAGTAAATGCTAAATAGCAAGTGTTCCTGCCTTCAGCAGGCACTCCAATCCTACCTCTGTTTCTCTTAAGAAAATCTCATTGGGATTTCTTTAAATGTGATAGGGGAAGTGTGTTTTCAGAGCAGTAGCTCTGGTATTTGTTCTCTATTTGTGAGTGACGTTATGCAGTTGAGAAAAAATCATGCCAGCATGTTTCAGTCAGTGCCAAAAGAACATAGACAGTGATTCAGTGCCCAGATCTATTGCTGCCCAAAACTGTATCTTGTCCTATTTTTACTTTCACAAATCAGGGTCTTGCTTATTGAGAGGAGTTAGGTGAATGTTATGTTTGCATATATTTGACAGTGAATTTAATCAGCTGTTTTATAGTCTGCTGTTCTTTTATTTCAAGCAATAAGAATTAATTTCTTTTCAAAATTCAGTAAATATACAGTAAATTGATGTATCATAACTGACCACTACAATTTCCTTGTTGTTTCTGCCATACTATAATTTGAAAAGACAATGCAATAGTGATGCATAAATTATGTACTTTAGATTGGGGGCAAAAAAGTCTTAGCAAGAGCAAATATTGTACCCACACCCATAGTTCCCACCCCACCATGAGCACTTGTGAGCTGGGTTGCCCAGACAGGAATCATGATTTTCCTGTGGTGGTGTGGAGCCCGTGGTGGCCCAGGACAGCACAGCCTCCATCCCTACTACTCTGCTGGTGCAGGGTGCTCTGGGACAGATGATGACCTAAGCTTCTCAAAACACCTTTTTTTTTTTACTTCTGTTTGTCACAGATGGCTGACTATCTCATGAAGTGAGATTTCAAGGAGTCTAATTGAAACATTTGGCCTGTTACTGTTTTAGTTTTAGTCCAGCTTGCACAAACGTAATGAGCAAACAGCAAGAGCTAAGGCTGAAGAAACAAGAATTTCCTTATTTAAATAAGTGCTGTATTTCTATGTTGTCCCAGTGATTAATGTTGTTAAAAGAAATGGATCTTCCTTAGTGGCCCCTATTTTTTTGTCAATAACAAGGTGTGGAAGTACATGATTATGCTTTAAAGCATCTTAAAGCTATTTTTCTGAGCAGTTTGCTGGAAAAAGATTAAATGTTTAAACTTATTTACAAATTAACTTGTCAAAGTGTTCATGTTTCCAAGAGAGAGTAACAATTATTTTAGAAATTTTTGAAAATTACTAAACTTTGGATTTGTTTCAGGGATGGAAAGCATAGGAATTCTACACTTTTTCAGGAAAGATTTTTAAAACTGTTTTCCAGTCAAAGAAAACAACACGTAAGACTTCAAAGGACATTTTACAAAATTGTATTTAACTCCTTAGATTTTCTTAAGGCTTTCTCTGTTTGGGTGTCAACTGGATATTTATATTTTGCAGTGTGATTGTAATAGAGTTTGCACTGGCCTAAGAGCTGGTACAGGACCCACTGAAGTCGGTACAAATCGCCCCTCTAACTTTGGTGGATTTGTTTCAGCATCTGTCCAATCTATTTTACAAGGGCAAAGTTGTGCACTCTGGCTTTGGCCACAGGCAATAGCTGGAAGGTATTATTTCCTACATTCATTGTTTGTGTTGTGCTAATATGTGAATTTTAATGGGCAACCAAAAGCCAGTGTGCCAGACAGTGCTGTGAAAACAAAATGTCATCACTGTTAGATTAAAACCAGTACAAAAATCAACACCTGGATATTATTATGCAGAGGTACAACGTTTTCACTGTTGTGGGTTACTTGTCTAAGTTAATGTGAGGGAAGGTGAAGCATGTGAAGTGATGATACAGAATTGTTCCTAAAAGCTTAGTAATGATCCAGGTTTGTGAGCCAGCATATTACACATGCGCACAGAGACAACAAATATGGGCAAGTACAAAAAAAGTTTTAAATATTTTGAATTTGGCTGATATGTTAGATTTTATAGTAAAGATGCTGTTTACATAAAAGCTTGAGGAGGGATAGACTCAATAAAGCTTTAATGTTAATACCTAGATTTTAAGGTTTACAGCTAAGAAACTGCACTTTTTTCCCCTTATGAAAATATATTAAATCTCTGTGTGTGCATTAAAAGCCTATATTTAAATTATAAATTTATATAAATTATATTTAAATGATATTAAAAGCCTATATATTTCAGGAAAATTCATTCCAATCATTGAAACTGTTGAGATTTATATATTGTTAGAAGTAATGTAGTATTTTTGTTACATCAAAATTACTAATAACTATTTTGAAATAGGCTTACTAGAAAATTTCTAGGAATTTTATATAAAGATTATTTATTAATCAGTATTTCTGAAGTATTTACATATGAAACACCTGCATGGAACAGGAATACTGTAGCATTTAAGGAAAATTTAGCAAAATTTTGTGGTGAAATCCCTTAAGAAAACCTGGTATGATATGTTAAGTAACTTTGAAAGTGACTAGATAAATTCTATTCTAAATTGATTTTGTTGGATGTAAAATGGTAACGACTAATTATATTTCCTGAGAACATGAATCAGCTTAGAATTGCCATTGCTCCATGGTTTTATATGCAGTTAAATTAGGGCACAGATAGTTTCAGCTGTGACTATCAACACATAATGCTGCTCTCACTCTTTCTATATAGTTACGTATCTAATTTTTCAGTCATGTTAAAGAGAGCTCTTGTGAGTTCTTGTGTCTGTATTGTCTCAGCTGTGTACCTGAGTTCAATGCTATGTTGTTTTGACTCATATCATCAACAGTAAAGCAGCCTCTGCCAGTGGAATTTAGTCAATAACCATTGATGACAGAAGGTCCAGAACAGAACCTGTCTTACTTTCCTGAGTATTAACTCCTGCAACACTGTCAATTAAGCCAGTTCTGCACTTGGAACTGAACCAATGCATTTGTTAATGATTCATACACAGAATCCAGCTAATTTTCAGCTATAATAGCCCTGGCTGCATAGAAAAAAAAGAAAGATTTTTTTTTTTTGTCCCTCTAGTCTAATAAATTTGGGTTTCAGTATGCACAATAAATTGATATGATAAGAAAAAATATTTTTAAATAGTTTAATAAAAAGTCTAATAATAATACATAAATAAATAATAAATAGTTTAATAAAAATAAGTTTTTTAATAGTTTTTTAAACTTGCATCAATTAGTTTAATGACACATCTGACCTATGTGTTTCTTGTTAGTAATATGGAGTGAAAGGTGAAGTACAGAAGAAAACTGATTACCAGAATACCGATTTCTCGGTCTTTGACCCAGTTTATTAACTGTTTATCAAAACGTTATTTTGGCATTAGCTGTAAATGTTATTTTCTTTCCATGATGTAAAAATATGTGCATTAAAAAAACTTGTAGAGGGGCGTGCATATTTACATATATTTTTGTAAACGTGTATAGGATGCTAAAAATAGCCCAAGGGAGGCCATGTAGAGAAACAGGGTAAAAACATCAGTGTGGTAGAAAAAAGCAATTTATCACACAGAGCTAGGGGTCAGCTTGAAGCCACAAGATGCCAAGATGCCGGTCAGATTTGCATTTGTGCTGCTTGTGTATTCATGGCACTTACACATTCAACACGCCTTTAAAGAGACTTTTATTTCAGTTGTGTAAAGCCTTGTGAAAATGCTTGTGGATCAAGGCGTTCCTTTTTCATAATCTGTCCCTTTCGCATGCTTTTCTGTGGGTATGGGAAGGTAGAGGGGCAAACACGGGTGGATGGGTAGGTAGGTGCTCGTCCCGGAGAGAGGAATCGTCCCTTCTCTGGAAGAAGGCAGGTCCTATGCACCGTGTTCTGGAAAAGGGAGGCCTCGTGTGGTCAGGGCTGGGAACAGCCCAGTCGGGCTGGAGGGATCCCAGCCGCAGGCACTCCCTTCTCAGCTGAACCAGGACTATAAACGTGGCCACCGGGGTGTATTTATCACAGGATCATGGAATGGCATAGGGTGGAAGGGACATTAAAGATCATCCCCTTCCAACACCCCTGCCATGGGCAGGGACACCTTCCACTAGACCAGGCTGCTCAGAGCCACTTCCAGCCTGGCCTTAAACGTTTCTCAGGATGGGGAGTCCACAGCTTCTCTGGGCAAACCTCTTCCAGTGCCTCACCACCCTCACAGTAAAGAATCTCTTCCTCATATCTAATCTAAACCATCTGTCTTTCAGTCTGAAGCCATTCCCTCTTGTCCTGTCACTACATGCTCTTGTAGAAAGACTCTCTTAGTCTTTCCTGTAGGCTCCCTTCAGGTACTGAAGGCCACAATATGCTAACCTGTAAACCTTCTTTTCTCCAGGGTGAACAATGCCAATCCTCCTAGCCTTTCCTCACAGGAGAAGTGTTCCATCCCCCTAATCATCTGGTCCTCTGGACCTGCTCCAGCAAGTCAGTGTCCGTCCTGTATTTCATAACAATATGGATGACTAGGTTGGGGAGAAGAAACACCTCTACATGATTGCCCTTGGTCTGTCTGAACAAGTCTGAAGAAGGAAATACTCTTCTCACCGGTCCTTCTTTCTTTATTGTGTTATGAGATAGGTACATTTCCTTGCCTTTCCGGGTATCTAAACCAGGCAACAAAATGTAATTCAAACACAGAAGTCCATGTGTGATATTAAATTGATTAGCTGTACCAAGAGAAGCAGAGTAGTGGTCTATGTGGTAATTGACAAAATGACAACATTTTGATTTAAAGGCAAAATTAAGGGAAAAATGCAAAACAGAAATCTGAAAGAGTGCCTAGTTCATGTAAATTTAAAAATACAGTTGAGTTACTATAAGATCCAGCTGTGAGGAACAGCTGTACAACAGCCTATGCAGGGAATTGCAAGAATATCCATGTATTGGTAAATCACAGGTTGAAGCCCTTGTGCATGAGAGGATATTCCAGCACTCCTACCTTAGACATGTTTCTTAAAGAGAAGTAAATCCAGCCATAATGCCATCAACTGCATTCTTCTTGTCAGTTCTAAGCACATTCTCCAGCTTTTTGAAGAATAACAATTAAATTAAGTTCTCCCAAATGCGGGATTTTCCATCAGTAACACTGATTGCTATCAGCTGGGATTTGTGAGAAGCCTCTCATCATGCATGACCTTCTGAAGAGATTCTTTTGGTTTGTTACTCTAGCAGGGGGTGGTCTCTGAGGAAGGCGTGGGGCTGCTCTTGTGCCCACTCCCATGACCAATACAGGACTGGAGGCTGGCTTTTTGTTTCTTTCCTTTTTATTTATAAGATTTGTCCATTACCTTGTCTCAGTGACTTAAATCCATTCCCTTGCTTAATATTAGTCAAAATTTCCCTTAAATGTTCTTGTTATTGGGATACAGCTCTCAACATACTAGGTTCAGGTCTTCAAGATACTGATCCTGGGGTTCATCTGTTATATAGAAATGGCATGTGGGACTGAGTTAACAGGCTTACCTGAGGCAGTCACCTTTACTGGGAACTGAGCATTCAGAATGAAGAGAACAATACTCTGGACTCTGTAATCTCACTGATATTTTTTTTTACTTTGCTAGAATCTTCCTGATGTTGCTGATAGCATCTAATGTTCTATCAGCAATCACATCTTCTAAGCTATGTCCGGTGTAAGATACAGAGGAGGCATTTCCTGATGATGTAAGCCATTGTTAGTTATCAAATGCTTTTCAGAAAGGACCTTGCTTTGCACAGGGAAAATGAAAAAAACCCTGCAAAACTGTTAGATTTTCAAATTTGGCTAGAAAAAAATAATGATTAAGAAACTTTCTCTATTGAGATTGAAAGAACACATCTGGAGGCAAAAGAAATTAATCAAAAGCTTTGTTCCTTTTTGCTATGCAATATAGGATCATTTTGCAATAGAAGATCTATGCCCACAGGGTCCAAATCAGGACGACTTATGGTATTTATTTTATTTTTTTTTTTTTTTTTTTGTGTTCCAAGCTCGTGTTGCCGATGTCCCTGGAATTCATACTGGAAGCACTGCTTAAAAAAAAAAACAACAATAAAACAAAAACAAAAAAACAACGAAACAAATAAATATATAAGGCGAAATCCTGCCATGTGACCTTCTCTACTGGCGCATCCATCTTCCTGCGCTTCCTTAGGGGATGCTGCAGACGGCTTTGCCGGCGGTTTCCCCTTCGGAAGGGCTGTCCTCCGAGCAGTGAGGGTGGGGGGAAGGCGGGGGTGTCCCCCGTATCCCCCGGGCATCCCCTTCGGGTAATTTCCAAGAGCGGATCGGCGCTCCGCGCTGCCTCCTGCCCCGCCCGGCGCCGCGAGCCGGGCCGGGCCGAGCCGAGCCGGGCCGAGCCGAGCCGAGCCGGGCCGAGCCGAGCCGAGCCGGGCCGAGCCGGGCCGGGCCGAGCCGAGCCGGGCATGGCGCCGCTGGTGCTGTACCACTGGACGCAGTCCTTCTCCTCGCAGAAGGTGAGGGGTAGGCGGGGGCGTGGGGCCCCGGATCGCAGTGCCCACAGCCCCTGCACACCCGCGGCGGCATCGGGGCGGGAGGGATGGAGGATGGAGGATGAAGGAAGGAGGGATGGAGGGATGGAGGAAGCAGGGATGGAGGAAGCAGGGATGGAGGGATGAAGGATGGAGGGGAGCGGCCGTGGGTGAGCCGAGGCGGGGCGGGCAGAGCAGGCAGGCGGGGATGCTGCCCGGGTGACCCCGGCGGTGCCGTTCCAGGTGCGGCTGGCAATAGCCGAGAAGGCGCTGAAGTGCGAGGAGCACGATGTGAACCTGCCGCTGAGCGAGCACAACGAGCCGTGGTTCATGCGCCTGAGCTCCTCTGGAGAGGTACCCGTCCTGATCCATGGTGAAAACATCATTTGTGAGGCAACGCAGATTATTGACTACCTTGAGGCGACGTTTGTAGATGGTAATCCCACAGGCATTTCAGAATGTGGTTCTTCCCCTCATCCTGTAGCCACAGCAGTGCTGGGGGCAGCTCTGTGTTGCTGCAGGACTCTTCGTTCAGGGCAGAAAATATTTCTAGTCTTACAAGTAAGCATGCTCTCCTAATAGTTAGCAGTTTGGGTTGAAAACCTATCCGTCTAAAATGAACTGAAGGCTTTCTGGCACCTTCATGAGTAAACCTTTGTAAGTAAAACCTACCACCATCCTCCTTAGCCCTTCAGGAAGGATGGAGAGGCCAGAAATGGCAGCAGCACTGTGCTTCACTAACCCTGGCGTGACACTGCCGTGAAAAATAACATGCTGAACACTGCTGCATGACTGCCTTTGTAGAACAGGTCCAGGTTGTCTGTGAAATAAGAAGCATGCTTATTTTCAGAATAATTTTCTTTACAACAATGGAAGTAGAATGAGCAAATTATTTTTGGAGCCAAAATGGAAGGAAGAGGTAAATTAGCAGGAAGAGAAGCCTTAGAAGTGATCACGTGCATGGTTTTAAAGTTCTTTGTGCCTGTATTGTTAAAAACAAACAAACAAAAAATAAAAAAAAAGCCTGCCTCAATTTGTGAAGGAAATGCAGAGCTGTATTTTGTATAGGTGCGAAGATGACAGCATTTTGTATTTCAGAGATTTAGTGATGTGATTTCTGAGGCATGAAGAAAACTTCACTGTTGAATTAACATAATTTGTGCTGTCTTCTAATCAGAAAAGGAGTTGGGTAGGTAGGTAGATCAAGGGCAGGGTAAAACTCATTGATGTGCAGGAATACTTCCAATGATGCATAGGATTCCTGTACTGTAATGTGTATATCATTTCAGGAGCAGTAATGTTTCAGCCATAATCATTCCCTGGAATCTCAGCTGGGCCCAACTGTGAGAGCATTATATAGTTTATATAGTCATATAGTTTTATAGGCTATATAGTCATAGTCATCCATTCCTAGATGCATGTTAACAGAGCTGAGTGTGGTTTTCTGATTTGAAAGCCTCTTAAATATGTTTTTTTGTGTTGCTGCATAGGAATTATAAAATATCTTAAAATTAACTAAAAATATGCATTTCTCTGAGCTGCAATCATACCTTTGAGTTATGCTGGGGAACAAGGGAAGCTTTCTTGCCTGTGGCTGTGTCACCTGTCCCAGATGGATGTAGCTGAATGAACTTTGGTCAATTAGATGATTCTTCTTTTCTTAGATTTATTTTTAACTTTGTTTTGCAGAGGAAGTACCAAGATTAATGCCAGAAGAAGGGAGCATGTATTATCCAAGGGTGCAACACTACAGAGAGCTTTTAGACTCCTTGCCTATGGATGCCTACACACATGGCTGCATCCTGCACCCTGAGTTAACAGTGGACTCCATGATTCCAGCCTATGCTACCAGCAGAATCCGTAGTATGTACTGGTGTAGCTCTGAATGTCTATAACTTAGTAGGTTGCTGCATTACATTCATCTTCTTTCTTAAGTCCACCTTAAACACAAAATGCTGAGCACAGTTTATGAATTTTAGTTGCAGTCCTTGATGATTTGTGTATATACTTTTTATTGATTATATATTCTGTTGTGATTTGAAAATGGGAAGGAGGAGGTGTTGTTTTTGAGGTGTCTTTGGAGTTAATTTTTGTACCATGGCAACATTTTAATTGATGCCTTTATGTTTCCTTCTATGTGTTGCAAAAGAACTAAGTAGTGGTAGGACAAGTATCAACTCCTGACAGCACAGCTGGATGATGATTCCCTATTTACAGTTACATTCTGAGATCTCTGATTTTTTTGTCAATGTCAGTGGTTTATATAGTGTTGAATTTTTTTTGTATGATGTTTTAGAGTGCTCTGTAGAATGAAGTCAAATACTACAGAATCTTTGAAATGTAATACAACTATACTATTAGCAAGTCTATGATATCATAAAAGGTGATATTGAGAAATCAAATTTTCAACAAAATGTCTTATTCTCTGTAGAATTTTTGGTAAGTGAGTGCTCTTACTAGTCACACTCGTATGTTGTCAGAAGTGAAGGCAGACAGTTAATTTTCCATATAGTTGCATGACTGATGTTACTGAAGTAACAGAGAATCATTGGATCATAAAATCATAGACCATAGGATGGCCTAGGTTGGAAGGGACCTTAAAGATCATCTAGTTTCAATGTCCCTGCCTACAGCAGGGACACCTTCCACTAGACCAGGCTGTTCCAAGCCCCATCCAGCCTTGGACACTTCCAGGGATAGGGAGTCCACAGCTTCTCTGGGAAATCTGTTCCAGTGCCTCACTGCCCTCACAGGAAAGAATTTCTTCTTCATAGGTAATCTAAATCTACATCCTTCAATTTAAAGCCACTCCCCTTTGTCCAAGAACACAAATTACTCTGTTTCATTAGTGCATTGTCTAGGTTGGTGGTTTTGTTGTTTTTAGTTTTCCCAAATGTGGATGCTAACTGTTTATTGAACAATTGTGCTTTACTCATAGGCATTATGGATAGTTTTTCTGATTTCACATGGTAGTAATCAGTGCTTTTATTGCAGTTCAATTTACAACATTGTCTCCTGCTTTTCTTGCTGTATGCATTCTTCTGTTCTAGCTTCTAGTTGGTAAAAATTGTTCTCAGTTTGCACATGTTCATACTGGTAAAGCTAACATTATTGCTTATCTAAACTGGGATGTTTTCTTATCTTTTTAGGCTTAAAGCATAGCCTACGTTTTTTTATTTGAAGCTTTGAAAAGCCTGTGGATGTTCCTTAACAATTCTTTTGCATGTTCAAACTTCTCCTGGATGGTTTTGTTTTCAGGTTGAAACACTTTTTTTTTCAGCCTGCTAGATATAATAAGGCATGACCCAGTTGTGTATTATATTTATGCATACCAAATCTAAGTAAGTAATTAATTGCATATATAAGATTTTTGTTATATGAGTACATCCTTCAATTTCTTCATATTAAAGGATGACTTCTACAGTCATGTTGAAATGGATATGTAAAAAAGTGAGTTTGGTTTTCTCTAGAAAGAATTTTTATCAGTTTAATTTACCAGACTTAATTGTAACTAAACTTTATTATCAAGTACAAGTGAGAGATGATTCATGCTCTATAATTATTATTCTGTTCTCAGTTTATGATTATAAATATTTATTTTTAGAAGATTTATAAATCACTGTCTTTTGGTATTCTAGGTTTATAAGTATGGCATTTTCAAGCAAAGCCCCATTTTAAGGAAAAGGCTATACACATGTAGTAGAAATCAGTAAAATAAACTTTTTACATAATTCCTTCTTTAAATCATATAATGAATGTTTTTCTAGGACATGCACACAGATCTTAAAGAAAATTTCTAAAAGAATCACAGATTTTAGCATCCCATTTTAGCTAAATTAAAGCACCTTGGCTCCATATTCAGTGGCATTTAGGCTTTTGCTGTAAAGTGATGCTTATGACGTACAGTGACAAAAAAATCCCAGTGTGGGCCTACCAGCACTTTCACATTGAAAGCTGATGAGCTGAAGGTGTGATGGGTCAATTTAAAAAGCATTTAAATTTTCCAAAATGCAAAAATGTATTTAAATCCTAACCTGGTGCAGATGCTGTATTGTAGCAGCACTTCCAATTTCTTTGGTATGATATTTGTGTACAAAGGTGATTGATCAGTTTCTGTGGATTGCATTATGAGTATGTTTGAATATCTAATATTTGTCATTCCTTTTAATTTTTTAAAATTTTTATTTTTTTTAATCAGGCCAAATAAGTAACACAGAATCAGAACTGAAGAAACTTGCAGAAGAAAATCCAGACCTTCAAGATGCCTATATAGCAAAACAGAAGCGCCTTAAGGTAAGAAACCCCTTTATATGGGCCCCTTTATTATGAGCTTGTTAGTGTTATATTTTTTTGGTCACAATATAAACATTTATTTCACCTGTCATTACCAGTGATTTAACCCTTCAAGGTATGAAACAGTCCATCTTCAGATCAGCTACACACTTGAAGTGTGTGCTGAAGTACTGGGCAGGTCCCACTGACTTCGAAGGTAACTGCACATCAGTGTGGATGTTGGACTGTTGAGCACCCTGCAGGGGTAGGAAGACCTTAATGTCTGGCATCTCTAAAGTTTTCTTGTGTTTTCTGAATTGTCACGAGTATCCCTGTAGTATCCAGCTGACTATGAGGAGAAAATAATCACATTTTATGAATAAACACTGTAGTATTGTAACTATAAGCTTCTCTGATAAAAGTATAAACTCTGTATGATGATTAAAACACTGAACTGTATGTCTATTTAGTCTAAACTGCTGGATCATGATAATATAAAATACCTAAAGAAAATACTTGATGAACTGGAAAAAGTTTTGGATCAGGTTGAGACTGAATTACAGCGGCGAAATGAGGAAACACCAGGTAAGGATTTTTTCTTGCTAAATCCTGTTAATATTTCTTTTTGAAGATATTGAGTAAACTGGTTGAGAGCACCATTATAAAACAATTTTTAATGTGTCAGATTTAATACTTTTAGTATATGTTGATCTATACATCACAGAAGGGATCAATACTGTTTTAACCACTAACTTACTTTTACTGTTCCAGTCAGTGAGTTCTCGGTGTCTCATGAAAGTGCTTGATCAAATTTTCAGCAAAATGAGTATAATTAGCTGCACAATGTTGTAGTATTTTTATCAATAAAATCAGAAAAAAAATAACTACAGAATGCTGATGTTATAGGTGTAGGCTTCAGTTCACTATAATGATCACAACCTTAATGTTTAACACAGGTTTTTTTTTAATCTTGTGCAGATACTGTGTTGATATTTGTGGTATATGCAGAATAAGCAATCTGAAAATTTGCTCTAATCATTAGGCAACCCCTTTCCCTCATCCTCTTGGAAAGCAGTCCGATTTACCTGCCTCCACCCCAATGAAAGTCACATTTTTTACAGAATCACAGAATCATTAATGTTGAAAGAGACTTTCAAGATGATCTAGTCTGACTGTCAATCCAGCACTGTCATAACCACGCCTAAACTATGTCCTGCTGTCTGCTGCCCTGGGCAACTTTTTCCACTGCCTGACCACTCCTTCAGTGAAAAACATTTCTAATATCTAATCTGAACCTCGTCTGGCACAATTTAATGCCATTTCCTCTCATGCTGTTAGAAAGGGCCCAAATACTGAGCCCTGGGGAACTCCAGCAGTAACCAGCCAGCAGCTAGCTGGATGTAGCTCCATTTATCAGCACTCCCTGGGCCTGGACATGCAGCCAGTTTTTCACTCCGTGAAGAATGTATTCACCCAAGCCAGTTTACCCAGGAGAATGCTCTGGGAGACAGGTCAAAAGCTTTACAGATATCTAGATAATATCCACAGCTTTTCCCTCATCCAGTAAATGGGTCACTGGTCATGGACAGAGGTCAGGTTGGCCAAACAAGACCTGCCTTTGTAAACTCATCCTGGCTGGGCCTGTTGCCCTGGTTGTCCTGCACATGCCATTTAGTGACACTCAGGACGATCTGGTCCATGGTGTTTCCCACTACCAAGGTCAGGATAACAGGTCTGTAGTTTCCTGGATCCTCCTTCTGACCCTTCTTGTAGATGGGTATTACATTTGCTAATTTCCAGGCAACAGAGACTTCTGTGGTTAACCAGGACTGCTGGTAAATGATTGAAATAACTGGCAAATTTTTGGCAGCTCCCTTCTTACTCTTGGGCACATCCCATCTTGACTCATAGACTTGTGGGTGTCTAACTGGTATGACAGGTCACTAATCATTTTCTTCTGGGTTGCAGAGGCTTCTCTCAGCTCCCCATCACCAACTCCCAGCTCCAGGAGCTGGATATCCTGAGCGCCACGGGTTTTGGTGTTAAAGACTGAGGCAAAGAAGGCATTAAGTACTTCAGGCTTTTTCTCATCCCCCACTGTTTCCCCCTTCATCCAGCAAAGGATTGAGACTCCTTAGCCCTCCTTTTGATGCCAATGTATTTACTGAAACTGTTTTTGTTTTCTTTAACTGCAGTGCCCAAATTAAGTTCCAGTTTGGCTTTCTTTCTAATTTTCTCCTGGATAACCTCATGACATCCTTGTAGTTACCCCCTCTCCTTCCAGAGGCGAGACACAGTCCTTTTTACCCTGAGTTCCAGCCTAAATTCCCTGTTTAACCAGGCTGGTCTTTTTCCCTGACAGCATATGGGGACAACCTGTTCCTGTACATTTGAGAATTCCTCGTTAAATCTTGCCCATCCTTCCTGTACTATTTTGCCTATCAGGACTGACGCCCAGGGAACTCTGTCAGTCAATCTCCTAAGCAGTCCAAAGTCTGCCTGGCAGAGGCTCAAGGTGGCAGTTCTGCTGGTGCCTCTCCTTACTTCACCTAGAACTGAAAATGCCACCCTTTCATGGTTGCTGTGCCCAACTTGGCCACTGACTCCACATCACCCATGAGTCCTTCTCCAGTTGAGAGTAAGTTTTCTTCCACACACTCCAGGAATCTCCTAGACTGCCTCCTCTCCACTGTGTTGTGTTTTCAGCAGGCATCTGGCAAGCTGAAGTCCCCCACAAATACAAGGGCTGGAAATTGAGAAACTTCTGCCAGCCCTTATATCCTACAAGGATATCTGCAGTGCTGACCTTCCCCCTGATCTATAGCCACAGGCACTTAACCATGTCAGCATCCTAAATTCTGTTTAAATGGGATAAGCCTTCTGCTTATTCACAGCATGGTTCAGCTTCCAGTGGTGCTAATAGGAGTCCTTCCCCTGACTTCACTGGGAACTGTGTGAAGCATCAGTCAATATCAACTGCATCTGCTCAAATCAATAACTTTTTGCATTTAGCACTATAAATAGCTGTTGTAATAATTTCTGGTTACTATCACAATTGTTTGATGTTACTACCACAAAAGTTTGAACCAACAGTTGAAAATCTAGATTAAATTTCTACTGACTCAGCAGTGAAAGAGGCACAGGAAATATTTTAACTCATAAAGGATGGAAGAATTTTGTTCAGCAAACTACATCTGCCACCATTTCCAGCAGCCCCTTTCCTTTCTCTGCTAAGTAGCCTGTCCAAGTAATCAACTGATACAGTATTGATGAGCTTATGAAAACTGCTGGGATCACAGGATTTTGTAAAACATGGGGCTATCGCCTCTTGGATTTTTTACTGCGGTATTCCCACATTCCCCCATATATTGGAGGTTTGTGATCTGTACTTCTCCAGGTCCTGGTCAAACTCAGAACTCCTGCTTCCTCTTGCAACTGCTTGAATCCCTGATCTACTACTGCTGCCACTGCAGGCATCTTTCTTTCACACAGGATAGATTATTTGGTCTTTTCCATCATCTTATTTAATGCACTGAATGAATTCCCAGGTATTCTTTCAGCGACCTAGGATACAGAGACCTTTCTTCCAGACCTGAGAAACCAGTCGAAATGGACTGGTACCAGCTTTGTGCCAAGCTGTTGCTTTTCTCTGGTGGAAAATTTGTTGGAAAGGAGATAGCAAAATTTCTCTGTTTCCAGAGGGGTGCTGCTGAGTGCTCGTGCCAGCATTTTGCATGCCTTCTGGGAAACAGAGTAGTCCTCCCTATTTGAGATCTAGGCTAGAACAGAGCACTTATGCTGGCAGCTGTGATAGCTGTGCTGGCTATCAAGTTTCATATCCTGGTTTTCAAAAGCTCTTGGTGTAGTCAGTACATGTCAGCCCTTTCAGGTGGTGGTGGTTCAGATCACTGACAGCGATGTGTGATGCTGCAGGGCAGTGCCTGCTCTGACCCACCCCAGGAGCGTTCACCTCTTTCCTTTGACTGCAGAGGGTACCTGGGGTCTCCATCTGTGCTCCTGACTAGTGCTGAGCAGTGTGAATATGTCACTTCTCAAACATCTCAGTGTAAAACCCCCATGATTTGGGGTCTAAGAGACACAAAAGAGGGACAGATAGACAAATTCTGTCATCTCACTGGGCTGATATGTTTGGTGCAAGTCAGTCATCTGATTAATTTCTTTTTGACTTGAAAGCCTCCAACTAGTCAGCTGGAGTTAGTTCTTGAGTGAATGCCACAGAGCTGAGTGACACAGGCAAGATGATAAATTCTTCAGACAAGTGGTAGCTTTTCAGTAAAAGCTAAACTGCCTTCCTCCTTTCCAATCCTGTTTTAATTTAATCCAGATTTGAGAAATGTAACTGAGGAAAGTAAGTGTTTACTGTGGGTTTTAATTTATGAACCTGGAATGTGGATCTTTTTTCCTTCAAAAATGTAGGCCAGCTGCTGAGCCTAAGACTTTACAATATTGTGCAAAGAGTGGACAGGGATTAGTGAAATGTTCATTGATTCAAGTAATATTTCAGCTGAAGTGTTGTTGCTCTTTATTAGATGGTACTTTGAAGTAGCACTAAATTAAATGTGCTTATATTCCATTAGTTCCTAATGCTTTATGTTTTATCTCTGCTTAGAAGATGGAAATCAGCCTTGGCTCTGTGGTGATTTCTTCAGTCTGGCAGATGTGTCACTTGCTGTCACATTACATCGCCTGAAGTTTCTGGGATTAGCAAGAAGAAACTGGGGAAATGGAAAGCGGCCCAACTTGGAAGCTTATTATGAGCGTGTCGTGAAGAGAAAAGCATTTCACAAAGTTTTGGGACACGTCAACAATATATTAATCTCGGCTGTCCTGCCAACAGCATTCCGTGTGGCCAAGAAAAGGGCTCCCAGGGTTCTTGGCAGCACCCTGCTGGTCGGCATGCTGGCAGGGGTGGGTTATCTTGCTTTCCTCTGTCTTCGGAAGAGATTTGCCAGCATGGTGCTATCGATTAGAACCAGGCAAAATTATTTTTAGACCTTGTCTGTCCCTGGTGGTGAGTGGAGGGCATCTTTACACCCCAGGAAAATATGTTCAATAAAATATAAATGTAGAAGAACGGTTATGTCTGTGATTTAGAACATTGTCACAGAGTAATCATCTCCTGCTGCTGTATAATTGGGCTGGCAATCCTGAGATATTTTTAAAAAATATGTGTTGGGGGAATGACAAAGGAAAGAAGAGACTTTTCAGCCAAGGGCCTATAACTGTGAGAGTGCTTCGTTAAAGTGATTATTGTCTCCTTTACCCGATAGCTGACCTAATTAAAATGCTTTTATTTAATAGCTATGCAGCAATGTGACAGCTTTTCACTGTAGATGAAATGCATTATTGGGCAGAAACCAGCATTGTTAAAATACTGAAAATAGCTCTTACTTTAAATGCTCAGAGTAAGATTTAATTGGAACATTGTGCCTGTTGTGTACAGGAGAAGTTTCTCCGTACTGATTATTTTCTGTTGGCTTGCAGTTGGACCTTTAAGAATGTGTTGAAAAGTAATCCTTTGAAGCCACTTTTGTCAGTATATGTTCATGCAGCAGTACAGGAAAAGACCTGAAACAGGTAAGAACATCAGTCATTTGTGTTCCACACAAGTGAAGTTCTCCAGAAGAATCACTGGACAACAGATACTAGGATTTTGCTGAAATACAAATGGGAGCTAAACACCTGACACTTCTCTTTTGACAGCCTTTTGTGCCCAGCCACAAACTGGCAGAATAAAATCAAACTATCTTGGTGCACATTTGCTGCTTTCTTTGGGGTGGCTTGATACAGTTCCCTCCATATGAATGTCCTGTGTACCCTTTTGTGTTTCACTCTGAGCACTGGCTATTTTTTGCACACTTCTTGGCAACATTAGCAATTGCACGTGTCTCTACAAAATGCTTGCCCACAATGTGCCACAGCCAACTAGAAAACACAATGCCTTTTTGTATAAGTAATTAAAAATAGTTCACTATCTATCAGTCTGGTTAGGTAGCCTAGACTGAAGGTAAGTCACGCTGTAATTTAGCAATCTGTTTACTTATGGATAGGGGTTGTGTTGATGTAAGTGAAAAATACAGTAAGTTTGGAGACGATTTGTACTGATGATCTTTTGTAAAACTGCACTCTTGTAGCATGGAGGAAAGGTGTATAAAATATTTTGATTACTTCCTACTACTCAACAGATGCTGTGAGTTTTATTAGTTTTGAACTGAGCTCCCATTTCAACAACAAATGTACATTTACCTGAAGATAGAATTTGAATAATTTTTCAGCAAAGAAAAGCATTTGGAAAGGGCTGAAAATTCTCATGACAGTTTAGTAAGACTTTTGTATGCTTGATGAATGTTTGAAAGCCTCAGAATTTTCTTTACAAGTTGTACATAGCTGCCAAGAATAAGGCATAGCTTTAAGTGTTTGCCTGTCAACAATCAGTGCTAACAGGCCCAAGTACGTTTTAGGTCCAGGGCTGGTGGCTGTTGTCTCTCCGTACAATTGCATTTAGGTGTCAAGAAGATCATCTCAAGTTTGTTGGAGAGAACTGAGGCAGTTTCTGTCTGGGCAGTCTCACCATCTAACACATATTAATATGGATAAAATTATTGGATACTCCTGCTTATTATTTAATATTGTGCTGGTTGTCTAGCAAAAGTAGACCAAATCTCATTACCCCTTTTCAGTAATAAGAAATATCTTACCTAGGAAAAAAAGCACTTATTTGTCTAAAAGACAGTTTTATATAATTCTGTTTATGATCCAGTGGTTTTAAGGAACTTGTTGAATTAAATGTGCTCTATTTAGAAAAGCTTTATTATCTCTAGAGTGGGTTTAATCCAACAATACTATTAATATACTGGCAGCTTTAACTGAGTTTGTTGTTAGTGTGTTGCAGTTCATCTGCATTTACTTGTAGCTATCAAATTCCACTAAGTTAATAAACACAAAGTAAGACCTGTAACTTAATGCTTCCTTGGCACATATTTCTGTCAGACCACCTGTAAAATGTAATTTGACCAAGCCAGGGTAAAATTAAATATATATGGCTTAGCCTTTTTTAGAATGAAGTGACCACCAGATGTCAGTGGTTCTCCAGGACTCTGCTCTGGCGTGCCTCTAAGGCAGGAAAACACTACTTTTCACAGAGAAAAAGTTTGTGATCTCAGCACAAGAGGGTTGTGAGCACTCTCGTCACATTAACAGTCTCTCCAGAGCTCTGGAAACAGCTGCATGGTTCTACCACAGGTTTGTTCTCTGACACCTGCCACTTATGCTTGTGTAGTTTTTATACTGGGTAAACGAGAAGCCAAAGTTGAAATAATATTTCACATGAAAATGAATGTTACTGAACAGCAATTAAACTGCAATTAAACATGCCATCTGCAAGAATGAGCATGGATAAAACTTCTACTGCGGAAAAGTTTGGATCCCTGCTTTGATTCACGTCCGTTAGTTCAACTATTTGGTATCCTTATTTTCACTGCCCTGATGTACTCTGTACATTGATTTCTGTACAGGTGGCAGCAAAAGGCTTATCCATGATTAAATTCCTCAAAATTGGATGAGATTTAGAAGCACATATGCTGCATTTGGCTCTTTGTGCCAGATAGCTTTTGTGCCTGTAAAGTTTCTTTTCAGCCTGGCTTATTTTCTTTCTGGTAGCAGCTCTGTATACTATTCGAATTGGGTACAGAAGCAATCTTCTAGTTTTCATTTACTATTTGCTCTCATATCATGAATCAGATATAATTCATATCTTCATGTGGGACCTGCACAATAAACATCTATTCTAAGAGCACTTCATAGTCTGGTTTATGTCTTCTGTGTCAGTAAAACAAAGCACATTTGAGGATTACACTGTGTTGCTGTAAGGACTCTGATGCTATTCAAGGAGAGAAGCCCTTGAACACCTTTTAAACCAGTTTAAAGGTTGCCTTGCATGTATATGGAAACAGCAGTAAAAATTATGTTTTCTTTGGTTTTCTGTCTGAGCTGTATATGTATGATGTCCAAGGAAAGTGATTTGATAAAGTAAAAAAAAAAAAAAAGTAAAAAATTAAGGAGGGCAAGGAGGTTTCGTACTTTCAATTAATCCATAAAAACAAACAAACAAAAAAACAAACAAAGTCCAATCCCACTTTGCTTCTGAGTGCATTGTTGAGCTGCAGCTGGGGCTCCTTTCTGTAAGGTGCATGACAAGCACATAATCTGTGTCCACACTGACATTGTCCTTGGTGAGACTAAATGGTGTGCCCCATTAAATGTGTGTTAGTCTGGCCATAAATGAAGTGCCCCCCTTTTTTTTCTTGCACTGTTGGAGTCTGTATTGGGCCTCCTTCCCTGTTAAGCAGAGGAATAAATAACAGTACCTGAGGCTTGCGTGCATTGTCTCTCAGGATCTTGAAAGTCAGGGAAGCTGCTAGGATCAGGTAGACAGCTGGCAGGGTTTGAGTTTCAGGAGATTATGACACCTGTAGTCTGTGCACCAACTTTAAAGTAGCCTTGATGCTTTAGCGTTAATCAGAAGTGTGCACAGAGCTCTTGCAGTGGAAAGCTTACGTCTAAACAAAAAAGAAGCAAAAGAGAATACAAAGATAAGTACAGCAAATATAAATTCCTTGTCCAGGTTCATAAAGCCATACATCCACTTTTGCATGTCACATTTTTAAAGGCATCTTTTACTTAAGTCTGAATTTTATAGGGGCAAGGAGCTACTAAGATTTAGAGAGCAGATTGGCATGCCCTAATGCATGAGGATTACAGAGAGCAGCAGATGGGAAGTAGGTGAAAAGTAGAGGGTCTAGCTAGCTGGAGCACACCGCTCTGCACTATGGTGTATGACATTTCTGTTTGCTGAGGCCTCCTTGTTATCTCTCTGTTTAGCCAATGTTAGACAAAGAGGTGTAAGGTTTGGCTTAGGCAATTTATAAGATGTACTGAGGAAGTCAAAAGCATGTAGAAAAATCCCAAAGAAAATATGCTGGGTTTTGTTCCCTCTTTATAAAGAAATTTTTAGTTTTGGTGCAGTACCAAGTCATAAAGTCAGGCCCTCAAAACTCAGGAAATTCCAGAAGCCAGAGTTCTTACAATACTGTTAACTCACTCATGCAATACTTCAATAGCCTTTTTATTTCTGTTTTTCTTTCTAAGTTACAATCATGCTCAATTTAATGTGAAGTTAAAAATGTAACACCATAAAATAGGCAGTGGATAACCTTAGTGTTGTGGGAAGAATCTGTTGGAATTTGCAGAGCTGAAGGCCTGAATATTTCTGTGCTTTACATCAGCATTAGTATTTACTACAGTTTTAAGTACTCATCTCATGAATAATTTTACAAAAGTGTGTTGTATAAACTAACACGTAATTGCATAAATCAGTATAAAGTAAAAAGTAAACCTTATATATACTAATATATATTGATATTCTTTGTACATATACACAATAGCATCCCTATTTTTCCCTTTCATATTTAATTTGCTAAAAATGGCTAATTGACAATTATGTATTTTACTGTATTACTTGTCTTCATAAAATAAATTTGCATTTATAAATGTAAAAATTATGAAAATTTCATATAATTATAGAATCATACAAAGTTTTGGGTTGGAAGAGACTTAAAAGAGCATCTAGTTCCAACTCCCCTGCCATGGGGAGATGTGTTCTGTCACTGTCAGACACGAAATGATTCACACAGACACAGTTTGAAGTGTGATGAAAGAAGAAGAAAGTTTATTCTGTCTTTTCAGTATTTATAGATTTTCGACAACGACCAGGGATTGGATAGTTAGGTTGCCACCTTCCCAACCACATTGGCTGTGAGACATGTCTATCAAATGTATATGGAATGTATAAACATTTATGTTTATAGTTACTTTCCTGGGAAAGCGGCTAGAAATTATGAAAACAATAGCAAAAGGCCTGATTCTCAGGGTGACAGTGTTCCCCTTTCCTTATTTACTCTGGTAGCATTATAACAGTATTTGAAAACATTGGTTACCTCGTGACTGTAGGGACTTGAGAATATACACAAACATATTTGGTGCTTCATGTTAGCTGATCATCCGGATCAGAATCTGAATGCTACTGCATTTGGACTGAATAGAAAGCTTTAGCTGCTGAGAAACAGATGCCATCCTGAAAATTGCTCATTTAAGGCTTGTTTCAGAAAGGTTCTAACTTCAAGTGTTCAAGCAGATGATGCCTGTGTTTCTGTAAGCAGCAGAAAACAGAGCATTCATAGGGCCAGATGAGATGTGAGGGGACCACTGGTTCTGTCACCTGCTGGCTGAGGCATTCACCTTACAGAAAGTGGAGTCCTTCTCCCCCACTTTGTATTGAAACAGGTAAAACTCAGCGCTAGAGACAAAAACTCCTCCCTCATAGATTCAGGCCCTATGCAGTAGGGTCAGGCTTCCTCTTAGCACAAAACACATTTGTCTTTACAGAAATCAGAGGCCATTCCTTTGACAGAAAGTAGTTTGGACATGTGGAGGCTGACTGTCAGTCACTCAGCAACTTGATGGAGTGCAGGGCCTGCCACACATCTTCCTCTTCCAGCTATCTTTAAAAGCCAGCAGCAGCTGGCCAATGCCAAGCTCTTGGTAAGGATGTCTTCAGGTACATAATGCAGGTTTGGGGGAAGGGAGGGAATTCCAGACTCTGGAGCCTAACAGAAACCAAGGAAAAACTGGCCAGAGAAGTTCCATCACTGTAACTTGTGGTCCAGCTCTGTATGGCTTTTCTGCAGGTGGAGAGAGGCTTTTGGATTGCTGCTTCTGAGGACATATTGTTGTAACTCACTTCAACTATTTAACTGAAATCAATGAAAGGAAGAAGAAATATCTGTCTCTGATGAATACATGGTGAAGCCAGCTTCCTGATACAGATATTTAAGTTGGATCACTGTACAGACAGGTACTGTGAAAGCATATGTTTTGAACCATTTAAGTCCCCTCAAACACCTTTACACAAGCCTAGACATCAAACTAGAAAAATTCAAATTTGAGGTCTGGATTACACCCCAGATTCAGAGGCAGTAAAAATAGAGAGACCTATTGTTTGAATTTTTAAGTCTTCAAACAGAAATACTTCCAGGGACAAAGATCTCACAGGAAGTCTGTTAAAGATGCTTTTTGTCCAAATCTTGTGCCTTAAGAATTTGTGCACCCTTCTATTGTACTGAATTAAAGACAGCTCTAAAACACAGAATCCACTAAAATTTACAGAGGAAACAAAACTGGCTGATGTTGCAGTAATGGAGGTATCAAGATTTCAGTTTCTAACAGAGAGCCAAATTCAGACCTGGTATGAGTCATTGCTATGAAAAATGCAGTGGTGCATCTACTTACATGGGATCTGAATCTAATTTTAAAGTCATTATGCCATGAATCACATTTACAACTTTGCCTTGACAAGTTTTGTTTTAATCAACCTATTTGTTATGGAGACAATGAAAGCTGTACAGTACCTTTCTGAAACAAAGGAAATATGCATAACTTAATCTTTTAAAAGCTGTGTAAGCTTTGGATATGGGCAGTATATACTGAGTCAAAATTTTTGGAATATGGAGTTATTTTTGGAATAAAGAATTCTTTTAAAACAAGTCCAAGAATGTATGTTTAGGACTGATTCCAGAATAGCATCATAAATTTTTTATTCTTTGGATTTGAAGGAGAACCAAAAATTTATAACTGACTTAATTTTTCTGTTGTTAACTGCCAGTTGTAACTGTGAGACAAGGAAGCTCCAGCAAATAAAAAGATAACACATTTCTCTTTTATGTACATATATGTATAATATACAAAAAACAACAGCACTTATCTAATTTTCTTAGGTAAAGCATATTGGATAAGAGTTCTGCCTCTTGTGTGTTATAAGAAATTAACAGTGCCTTTTTCATGCAAAGTAAGAGATGGAAATATTCCCAAAGTGGCTGGCAGAACAAGAAGATTGGCAGCATTGGCTGAGACTGCAGTTCCACACCCACAGCAGCCCAAAGAAGTGGACATCCAGCAGCAACTGAAGGAGGCTCATTGGCATCCAACAGCCTTCTGTGACAAGTGGGAGGAGAAGCAAACCAAGCTTCAAACCCAGTGCAAGAAATGGCTGTGCTTGAAGTCAGAAGTTCCTCAAGCTGGTTGCAGATAGATGCCAAATGTGTTCATAGCATCTTTGTCTGACTTGGAATGAGAGGACACCTTGGTGTTTACACATTATCAATGGCTGTACCAGTTGTCAGTCTGGGGGTAATGTATTGGAGAAAACTTACATATGGGGTTCTGTAATCAGAAAAAAGTTTTGCTTAAATCTGTGTTGAAAATGAATTGAAGATGTATTTGTGAAGAAAAGCATATTCATACCCTGTTCTCAGCAAGGATTAGTTCTGAAATGTGGTCTTTAGCCTCACACTTCACACTGACATGCTTCAGCACCATGATGTTATGGGAAAGAAAAGGGACAGGGAAGATAGTAATGGAGACTGAGAAAGAGGACCTGAAAAGGTAAGTTATATTAACAGGCTGATACTCTAAGGTTTACGCTTCATTTGGTTTTGTAGTTTGTTGGCTTTTTAATAACAAATAAATCTACATCTGTTAAAGTGCTACACTGTGATGTGTGTGTTGCTGTTGAGAGGGAAATGCAATCACAAGATGTTGTCTGTTGATGAAAGAGTAGAGCCCTTGCTTTCTGAGCATGAGAGTTTATCTGAACACCTCTGCTGAGGATGAAATATGTGAGGGGGCAAGCATTATTACATGGTCATTGACTCTTTCAGTAATAAGTCTGTTTAATGAGAGATTCTGTACTTTTGTCACAGCTGAAAACACTAATTCAAGATAGCAGTAATTTCCCTGCTTGCCTTCATTAACAATTTATTAGGTATTACAAAATTTTACGGTTTTGCATGTATCATAATTAATCTCACCACACGACCTTGCCTCAAAAGTAGTTTTGTTCTCCTACACTGCAGTCCTTCATCTCATGTTTGTTTGTACAGGACTGGATCTAATCTGGGCTGTTTGTTGTATAACCTGCAGTTCCCCAGGCTCCTGCTGGCTGTGGGCACTTTGTGTAATGTTTCATCTTAGAACCGTGGAATCATTTAGGTTGGAAAAGACCTTTAAGATCATTGAGTCCAACTGTTAAGCCAGCACTGCCAAGTCCACCACTAGGCCATGTCCCCAAGTTTAACATCTACACATCTTTAAATACTCCCAGGGATGGTGACTCAGCTGCTTCCCTGGGCAGTCTGTTCAAGTTTTTCCCAATAGCCCAAGGAGCTCTCCTGGTACAACTTGAGGCTGTTTTCTCTTGTCCTATCACTTGTTACTTGGGAGAAGAGACTGAACCCCACTTTGCATTGCTACCGCCTGCTTTTAGGTAATTGCAGGTCCTCCCTGAGACTCTTTTTCTCCAGGTTAAACAACTACAGCTGCTCCTCATAACTTGTGCTCCCAACCAGCTTCACCGCCCTTCTCTGAACACCTTCTAGCACCTCAATACCTTTCTTGTAGTGAGGGACCCCAAACTGCCCACAGTATTTAAGGTGTGGCCTCACCAGTACCAGGTACAGGGGGGTTATCACTGCCCTAGTCCTGCTGGCATCACTGTTTTTGATACAGGACAGGGTGCCATTGGTCTTCTTGGCCACCTTGCTTGTTGAACTCAAGAAAGCAGAGAATTTATCAAGCTTTATATGCTCTGAAGCACGGTTCCTGGTAATAGTAGCTTCTTGGCATCAGCTGTAATTGATAAGACAGATACTTTTGGTACTGACTTGCTTTCCATGAGGAAAACATATGCATATTTTCAACTTATTTCAACACTTTGGGCTCCAATTCTGCCACTTATAAATATAACTGAAAATTTTGTGTGGCAATCTCCATAAGAAAAGGATGATTTTTCAGACTTTAAATGACAGAGATACATTTAACATCATGAATACTTCATCTGTGATACAATGACCTGTTTGAGAATGCCTGATAGAATTAATCAGTTTACTTGTCAAAACCTGTGAGAACTTACAGCTCTCACCTGACTCAGTAAGACTGTGGGCAGTTAGGACATCTGGATCAGGTCCACAGTTGATGCCCACATTATGATATATAATGTACTCCATGTAGGCAGGTGAGGTTTAGAATCAGGTCATTTTCAAATGTAAAATTCCTTAAACCAATTGCTTATATGGGCATATTTGAGAGAGCACAGTATGGCAGGGATTGGTAGATTGACGATTTACCTAAAAGAAGATGTTTCACTTTACAAAAATTTGTGGAAAATTTAATTTGTTTTAAAGTTGCACTGACATTTTTTGTGATTTATCTTTCGGTTCTCGTGTTCAGACAATCTAAACATAATATTAAACCTTTGCCAGGTAATTCACTGGGTGTCAACTAAATTTTTTTATCCACAGATCTTACTCAACTAATTCAAGTGGTCTGGTTAGGAAGTATTTTAAAGTACTTGGCAATAGTATTTCAATCATTCTGCCATTGTTCCAGAACATCACCTGGTGGAAGGCTCTACAGAAATGCAAATGCTTACTTCTCTAGTTTGTACCTTAAAAATTTTCAATCCTGCACTTGCAAAGAAATATTGAACAAAGGCTAGATTAAAAAAAGAAACCCAAAACATCAGAAGAGCTATTTAGCTGTTTGGTCAACATAAAGTGACTCCTTCCTCAAGCTGGAGGAAAGGTCAGTAAGCTCCTACATGTACTATTTATTTTTCTTTGTGTTACATGTGAGACGGCTAAATTTCAGATGAATACAAGTGGTGGAATTTTCCTTTCTAGCTCAGACCTGCCAAATGCTTAGGGAGTTTACTTCTCTGCACTTGAATTTTTGCTGATGAACTGTGGTCACTGTGCTTCATCGAAAGGAGCTCAGTACAAGTACATGGCTTATGGTCAACAGTGTTTGGGTAAGACATTTGCATAATTTTCTCAAGTGTCAGTGACTCCACACTGTTTGCCTAAGTAGCTTTAAGAAAACATTAGGTGATTTTCCAAATGGTAGTCCCTCTGTTTGAGTATGAACCTTAATGGCCATGTTTAAAACAGGGAGTTTTTATATATGATAAACTATTTTTCCTTTAATCTCTGGAGTCTGAATGATTTGGTGTATACAGAGGAAGAGAAGGTATGGTTCCTGAAAAACATTTTTTCCAGACCTTTAACAGAAACAGCACAACAGAGAAGGATGAATGAATAGCCTCTGCTCCATAATTTCAACTAAAACTATCTTCTGATAACCTTTGACATAACTAACAATAGCAAGAGATATTTTATTCCATGAATTGGGCCTAAATCCTTAAGCTATTAGTTAATGCTGGTTGCACTTTGGCCTTATTTGGATGCTTCCTTGTATTTTGAAGACACTAGAGAGCTTTTAATCTTCATGGAGTGATCTTGATACATTTTTTCTTCTTCCCCAATACAACAGTTGACATCCATAGTATTTGGCAGTCTAAACACAATGTTTAAGACATTGTCAGGTCTTTTGAACTCCTCTTTTTCCTACATTGATATCCACAGAAAACATAGCATAGACTATGAAAGTACTGAAATGTGCTCCCTTAAATTCCCATCTTTGTGTCTTTATTAAACTTATGTCTTCCACCCTCCTTTTCACAAGCCTTTGTAAAGTCCATTTCAAGGCCATACCCAAGTTATTGTTTAGTTGTGGAGACAGAAAATATAAGGTTTTGGAAACATGGCCTCCTAGTTTATACTCAGAAAAGTCTTAGCTCTTTGCACAGGTTAGTTTGAAACCTGCTACCATGGAAGAAACCCATTTCATTTATCACATAAAATCATATCTCCTCCCCCTCCAATAAAACTCATCTGTTGTCAAAATTTTCTGCCAGTTTGTGTCTTAAAATAAGTTTGGTTTTTTGCCCCCCATCATTTATTGCAAAAATAAGCATAACCTTGGTTTTCTGATGATTAAATTGTTGAAACTAAGTTATTTCCAAATTTCCTAGCTCAGTTGTACCAAATCTACCCAGTTATCCTTGGGTATCACTAATGTTGTCACAGTTTAAGCAAGCTTTCCTTCTTCCTGGTGTACATTCCCATTATGTATCTATATGCAATAATTACCCTATAAAAATAGCAGAACAAAATAGTAAACTGATCTATTTTACAGGAGAAAAGAAAATTTCCACAGGATGCCCTACCTCAATAAATATTTTCCCCAAAGGTGAGATTGTAAGCAAATACCAGTACTTGGAACCCTTACTTTCAAAGTGTGTTTACTAACTAAAAGTCTGTTATACAGGAGGATACAAGTGAGAGCAGTATTCAGTGCAAAGCCAGCATTTTCAGTAACATGGTAATAAAGTTAAAATACTTGTGAAAAAAAAAAGAAACCAACAGAAAACAAAATAAAACCAACCCACAAAAGCCTTAAAAACCCTTTTAGAAAAACAGTTCAGCACAAATGAATTCTCTTAGCAATGATAAATAAATAGTGATTTCATGACACTGTTTATTTACTGTCATTAGGATTTTATCTTGGATCAAAATATGTAAACAAACACACAACTGCACCAGTTTTGGAATTAAATACAGGACTGGTATTAAAATTATAATTCTTGTTGATACAGAGTATAATCCAGCCAGAAACTTAAATTAAGGTTGAATCACAAGCCATCCTTAGTGCTATAAACACCCTTGCTGTATGTAGAAACTCAGTCACAAGTGAGTTCTCCTTGTTCAGTTCTTATTTTTGTTAGAAAAACACATTTACTCATCCCATTTATTTCATATTGCTCTAATTATCCCCACAATGTGATCATTCACAAAAGGCATTCTTGACCATGAAGAAAATTGTGATGAATTATTAAAATAAAAATTGTAATTTCAGAGTCTACTTTTGAAAGCTTCTCTCTGGCCCAGAAGATGACATCATGTGTCAGTGACATTGGCAGCTTTGGAGTACTGTACACCAGCCATGACAAAAGAGTTTTAGTCCTAGTTTAGCAATAAATTATATTACTATGTAATTAATTTTAGATTATCAGAAACCATTAATACTTCTTCTCAGTAACCCTTTCTGAGGCCATGGGGCATCAGCTGGGACCACTGAATAAGCCTGAACTGCTCAGGAGTCTTGAAGCACAGGCTGTGGAGAGTCCCTCCAAAACCACAGCAGGAGCTGGGTGACCATGGGAGAATCATGTCCCTGGGCTGGGTGATCATGGGACAACCACATTCCTTTGCTTGATCCCGCCACTCAGAAAGTGTCGTTTTTCTTTTGCCCCTCAATTTGGCCATTTCACAGATGCTTTGCTGGCCATGAGAGGCAGGGTGTGGGCAGCAGGAGGCTGTGGGGCTGTGAACTGCGCTGTGCCAGCCACAGATGGTTCTGGGACATGAACACCGTGCTGTGTGCCACAGCTTTGAGCAGCTGGAGGAGCCCATGGCCCCTCAGCAGGTGCGTTTTGGAATCAGAATAGAGCATATCCCACCCCTAAGGGACTGTGGCAGCAGGACACCTACGCTGGGGCAGGGACACTCCAAGTGACAACAGAGCTCTACAGGAGAAGGCTCCAGATGTGTTTCTGGCCAGGGCTTTCTCTTTCTGCAGCCTTGCAGACACTGTGCCCAGTAATGCATGTGCTGAATCTCTGCTGCCAGTGGCACAGCAGCTGCAGTCACACACCAGCTGAGGATCAAGCACCTTGTGCCAGTCTCCACTGCCCTGGTGTCCCTGTGCTGACTGGGAACTGGCCAGGGAGCACAGGTCTGTGTGTCTCCCTTTGATGGAGAGCTAATGTTGTTTGGGCCAATGGGTCAGAAATTCTGGGGGTCAGCAAACCAAACCCCAACATGTCTATTCACGGGCCCATGAGCTTTGCTCAGGTTTGAATTTAGTGCAGTGGGTTAAGAAGCGCAGGTCAGACTCACAAGAAGAGGCATGTCTGGCAAGGAGCACGTTGTCAGAAAACAGTTATCACTGTTAAGTGTATGGATGAATAGAAAATTACTGCTTCTCCAGTTCTTTTGCTGTGCCAAGCTGTTCCCTCTTGGCTGTACAAAGGAAAAATGCTTTTCCCTAAAAGGTATTTTTGTAATGAGAAATCTGCACAGCATGGCTTCATCTATGAATACTTAAGATTTAATAAAATACAGAAGTAAAGCACATTTGTTATCTGTACATCATTACAGAGTAGGTATAAATATATTTTTCAATATGTGACTGTTTTGGAATATCTGCCGTTGAATTAGATTGCACTTCAAGGACCTATTCTCATTAAGTATTTTCCACTATGGACATTGTGAAATATTTGTTTTTTCAGAGTTTTAGAAAAACTACAATATATTTAACAGTAGAAAGTAAGAAAATAGTCACTGGGTTCAGATTCCTTAGGATATTGTGCTTTGACGAGTGAATTTTGTTTTCTCTTTGTTTTGTGGAACAAACGTATGCATAATCCTTCTCTTCAAAAGGTAAAATAGTATTTCATTTTAGTGACATATAAATGAATCTCACAACCTGCTTTTAAAACCCAACTTACGCCTCTATTTCCACGATGCCCCATTTATTATGTACATGGTGCCATTTTCAATTTTTTACTCCCTGTGGATTTCTAACTCTTTCTCATCAAATTTTTCTGCGAATCAGCACATGACTTGCCACTTCCCCAGTCCAGTCCTAGGTGCCTGGAAGACACCAGACATTGGGATATGGAGCTGTGTTCCTGCTCCTGCCCATTCCAGTACAGTTAGTTCTAGTTGGGTTATACCTGGGGCACTCCCTTAGCTAAGGAAGGATGATCTCCCTCCCCATGGGAAAGTTTAAAGAGCATGTATTGAGCAGTGTTGCAGATGCAAACACTGTTTCCACTTGAGTAAAATTAAAAAAAATGTGCTTTTTTCATTCTGTTTCATCATACACAACTCACAATGCAAGAAAAATACAGTTTGAAACCTCACATTTTTACATGCCGAATTATCTGCAGAATTGCAGTTTTTTTATTGAACTTGACAGGTAGTGAAGAGGGATTTTTTTTGGTAAAAATACATCTATAATTACACATATTGTTTCTGATATCAGGTATGGTTACAGCTGCTGCTTGAAAATTCCTAAACACTGCAGTATTTGAGTGAAGATCCGTAGGACAAGTAAATAACGAATCATTAGGAAATATTTTAAAAACATGATTGTGACAGCTCAAAAAGAAAAATCTTTGGACTCATGTATAAAAGGTAGACCAGACACTACTTTTTAAATGATAAATTTATTATCAGGTCAGTAATTTAACAGGACATAAAAATAACTACAAAAGAAATAAGTAAAAACAAAATGGAAAGACTATCCAACCTTCTCTCTTACTTCATATTTAGTCTTACCAATTTGTGTAATCTGATGGAAGATTTAACAAGGTGTGTGAATGATCCAAGTCATCAGGCTTAAAATGGGAACACTAGAGGGATGGCTGCTCCACTAGAACATGATTTAGAAATTGAGATATCTTTTATAAGCCAGAATGGATCATTTTAATGTCACCTGTGGTAAAGCATAAATCTTCTTACTCCTTCATCCCTTTCCTCCTGTGATATATATGACATTTGTATCTCATATGTTTGACTAAACCATTCTCATCTAACTAGCCATAAATTTTCCAGGAAACAGACCATCCCTTACTTCCTTGGCTAGCCCATTTCCAGTAGTTAATTGCACTTCTTGAAAATGAAGATCTGAATCTATGTATTTGAAGTGTTTTAGATTATAATCTTCCACATTTAAATAAGCCCAGCTGTGCTTAAAATCACTTCAAACCCACTCAGCTGAATGAGCATGAAACCACACAGATGCTTGTCCTTAAAACAATGACTTCCATGTCCAGGTCAAGCTCTAATATCCACAGTGATGGATGAGGAGCTGCAAAAATAGTTAATGAATACACTGTGTTGACATGACCGTTGGGATGACTGTTGGGCTGTTTGTTTAGTTAAACACTGGACTGTAAGAAAAGCAAATGAAGAAAAAAACTGCCAGAGATAAGCTATGTCTTGGTAAACATTTAAAGACACTTACACAACCAAGAGAGACAGGGCTTGACCTCCCTCTTAACTCCTTCTATGGAAAGAAGGCCCAGGAACTGAAAAAAGTCTGGGCTTAGAAGGTATCTCACTTGATCTACAGAACAGATAAGTCTTGTGAAGAGAGGAGAACCAGGCCATGACATAACATCTGTTCCAGTATTTGTTGTTTTAAAGCCCATTTCATGCTTTGCGTATGAAAACAAGCCAATGAACATCAGAGAACAGAGGCTGTATTAGGTCACTTGTCTTGAAGAATTGTCTCAAGCAAATGTCTAGGAAAAAAAGATAAGGTTAGAGGAATGATACAATGAAAATTGCTCTGAGAAAAGTCCCAGCTGACAATGGCTTGTGGCACAGGGACTTCCTGAGGCAGAAATTTCTTGTCAATGTACATGTCAGTGTCTTACTACACCTATGTATGCTTCTGACTGTCACTGTCCTGTGTCAAGGAGTTTTGTAACTTACACATTTTATGTATAAACTCTCTCTTTTTGTTTATTTTGGGTCTTCCACTTGATGGCTTAAAGGCCCTTCACACTTGCTAGGGAAAAAGCAGTGAAAAAATATTTCAACATCTGTTGACAGCAATTTCAAATACTGAAAATTACTTCAAAGAATAATTTCTGTCATTTTGAGGGCCTTCAGGCTCTAAGCAGATACTCAGCCAAAAGACAGAATTGCAAGTTTTGTATCAAGTGAGTCCTACTTATGGGTAGGCCTTTATATATATATATATATATATATATATGGAATTTGGGCTACTCATCACAAAACTGCAAATTCCTTTTTCAGGAGCAGTAAAACCTGGTACATGGTACATAAAGATATACCCCTTGAGAGACCCTGAAGAGACAGAAGCTTTGAGGACCATTCTTCTAAGAAGCATTTGGACTGGAGAAAGTTGAAAATGGGTTCTTTAATGAACTCCTATTATTAGATCATCACTTGTAGATAAAAACAAATTTCACATTAATATTAGCAATAAAGTGTTTGTCATTTGTTTCTATTAATAAAGTGAAATTTTAACCTAGTCTCTGCTATGAGTTGAAGCCAATGGTTTATGATGTTAGTGACCAATAAAAATAATGGACTGCTTTCCTTCTTATGACATACCTCCTAAGTCATAGGTAGGCAGCCAGCAGCTCCTGGTTATGTGAGTATAACTTTCCAAAACTCAGTGAAGTTAGCCCAGATTTTCACTAGGAAAACTGAATTGATATGGCCAGTTGAATTCACTCACATTTTTTTAATCTAGTGTCAAGGCATCACCTCATCTTACTCTTTCACCAGAGACAGGATTTTCTAAGAGCTCTTTGCAAATGACAGAATCATTTAACAGGCTGATTAACAGGTGTTCCAACAGTGGCTACAACTTCTCAGTTAAGATCTGACATTCCTTTACACTAGTTTGGGACTAAATTCTCTCTAATTCTCTCTCCCACCTGCAGCTACCAGCTGAAGCAATCAAGTCCTATGTTGTTTATAAGGAAATGGTTCCTTCTTTATTTTGTGGGTGATCCCTTAAGTCCTTGCAAACAAACCCATACATGTTCTATTTTCCCATGACAGCTTGAGTTAAATTGAAGTTAATGTAACTTATAATAATTTCACTGCATTATATTTCTCCTTGCCTGAATGTTAACATTATAACTAAAAAATAACTAACAAAAGCCAAGATATGCTTTATTATAAGGTACAACTTCCTCCCTCCTTTGGAAAATACACTAGTGTGGTATGATGTTGTTTTGTCAGTATGTATTTCCTTTATCCCATTTTCTGCTAGTGTTCATGAATGGAGGGAAATTTGGATTTTAAGCAGAAATTTAAAAATGTATACCCTGTCACAAATTGTCAACATGCTCTCCCACTGTACCCTGGTATAAGAAAATATAATTGTAGTGCTGTAGTAATTATTTCTGCCATGGCATGTGAGAATAACACTGGTTTATACTTCAAACTTTTCTCCCTTTCTCAAATGGAAGATACGAATATTTTGTTTTCTTTTTCTCATTGATATATCTTATTTAAAGGAAAAAGAAAAATATAGTTCTTGTTCTCTTCCAATGCTGGGGTAAATTTATTTGCACTTGATTCTCATTAGTCAACTGGATAGCAAGTAACACCAACAGCTGGCAACAAACTAAGTACTTTTATTTCCTAGGAGATAGTTATTGATAGACTTGACTGCTCATAAGGATAATCATTAATGATTGCATCTTACTGTTAAATTGAAAAATTACTTCACTTGTACTTTCTGTACCTTTTTGTGGGGATATGCAAATTTATAAGCAATATATCAATATATCAAAAGTCTAAGGTGACATTGGAAAAAGCCAGTTTAGAATTGATGTAGGTGAATGCAAAGAATTCTTCAACCTTTTTTCTTCCATTTTTTTCCTTTTTAGTCTGAAGAATGCTTTGTCTTCCTCTGATAAACTAAAGAATGAGGCAAACAAGTGAGACTGCAAGTGGTGCATTTCAAGAATGCTTTTTAAGAAATCCTTTTCTCAAGATGGGTGTTGACTATTTATGGGTTGAAACCAGCGTGTGATTAAAAGAAAATATCATGTTAGAAATTAAATAGTCTTCCTAAATGCTGCAAGGTCAGGATTACACATTTAAAAAGAGATATTTTCCCTCAAATTGTCACAATATCACTGGTTTTCTTTTCAATCTGCACATATCCCATGGACAGTAAATGTTTTCTGTCTTCACTTATTCATCTTAAAGATGTTCCCTCACAGAAGGGTAAAGTTTAAGTAAGCGTAAATGTTCTGAGGTCTTAGATCCTGACCTGAAAAATGCCACAAAAAGCTATAAAATACTTATCTTTGCCATACAATCTTTGCCAGTTTAGATCATCTTTTTGAATTGAAGTTATCATCAATGAAACCAAGCTTTGGTTTGGAAAACCATAATTTCAGAGCAAAGAGCAGGAACATGTGGTGTTCGAAAGCAGTCAAGTTCTCTGATACTTATCAACAGCAACACTTACTTGGAGAGAAAAATGATAAATGAAAATTCTGCACTGCCTTCCAGGAAGGGTTCAGCTCCTCTGAAAAGGAACATAAGTTCAGCAAGAATCACTGATGAGCCAAGGGAAACATCTGTGGTTAGTTAACATAGTACATAGATTAAACAGAGTAATTCCAAGATGATGATAATGCAGCTGAATGATTTCAAACCAGCATTTTAATTAAATTCCTTACAGCAAAGGACTTGCAACTTTATAATCTTGCAGCATGTAAAGAAACAACGGTGAAGAAAAAAGAAACAACAGATGGGGGATTTTTCTTAGTCAATTTCTTAATTCATTGTTGACATGTTTTTAGTTCATACCTACATACATACTGACTAAGGGACTGTGTGCTGGAGATTTCAGTTTCTTAAAATCTCTCTCTAGAAGGGCTAATGTGTAACTCAGCCTTTTTTACACCTAGGTCATTATAATTCTGTTCAAGGCCTCATTGTTTAGTTTAAAATATGTATCTACTGCACAGAAGGCTTATTTTACCCCTGAGAAAAGTAGTCTTCTTTTTATTCTCTATTTTTCCAGTGCTGCAACTAGTTCAGCATCCTTAATCTGAGATGTGGAAGTGGCAATCTCCTTGGGATGCTGCTGTACAAAAAATAAACAGTCTAAATACACAGGTTTTTTTACTTGTAGTACTCTTGCTTCACATACACATTGAGATTTCCTCTGTTTTTGCTTTTCATTTATAATCTTCTTTTCCTGTAATCTTTGAGTTCAGTAATCAGTGTTTGCTGGAGTTTTTGCAACCAGCTAAGTGATGGTCATGTCCTAGACCTTCCAGGACTCAAGATGAATTACAGTGCTTGCTTACCGCATCAGCTGAAAGGCAGTACCCATTTGGGGGAGTGTTCCCAGCCCATCTCAAAAGCAAACTGAAAAATTCCCTCAAACTGTGATGAACATCTGCTCAGTTGGTCAGAGCATGGTGCTAATGTGCTAATAGTGCCAAGGCTGTGGGCTCAATTCTTGTATAGGCCATTTACTTAAGAGATGGTCCTTGTGGGTCCCTTCCAACTTAGAATGTTCTGTAAAAGATGTTCAAATGAACACAATTAACACAATTAAGATAGAGTTTGAAAGTTGTTCCTGGCCTGTTCCTACAGCTCATTTGAGGCACTTCACTGAAATGTGGTAACTTAACCTGGTGTTGGAGTCTTATGATAAAGAAAGTGAGAGTCTCATGGAGTAAGAACTGTCCAGCTGTTTCCCCAACAGACTTGCTTACTTGTCAAACCAGAGTACCTAATATGATGAGGGGTGAGCTGGGGATGTCTTTGACTAGTGCATTTGTCAATCCACACAGTGTTTTCATCAGAATTCCCACTTATTTTTCCTTTTCAGAATGCCTCAAAACTTCTGTTATTTTCTTCTCATTTAATGAAATGTTCTGCAGTACTGCATGTCCCTTTGTCTCCTGTTCTTTGATGAAACTACCATGCTGACGATGGCAGATTTTCTCAATAGATCGTCAGACTGCAGTCTCCCAGGAGGAAATGCAATTTGGATGTACCATCACTGCACTTAGATCAATCTTTTTGTGGTTCATGCATGTGAATTCTCCTAAAGAACATTGTTTTACAGGACACATATAAACATTCATTTGAACTCACCCATAACATGGCTGTTGTCCTTTTTCTGATGATCACGCTTGTGGACAGTTGAAGACGGTTCCTTATTTATTTGTGCATGAAGTTAACTTGTTGTGTGATATTTTATATTTTATAGTATTTGGCTTATTTGTAACAGCTTTGAATTTCATTCTGTTGTATGTTGGTGGTTAATTCAAGTTGTTGCCTAGTCTCTGATAAACCTGTTAATTTTGTATCCTAAGATCAAAGGGAACATGAATATAGATACAACGGATGTAATGCATGATTTCATTACCTGAAAAATTAATAAAGTGACTTCATGGAGTGGTAGAGGCTGGAATCTTTATTTTGATGAAGAAGGAAGGGCAATACAAGTATACCTTCTATCCAGTGTTACATGAGAGCATGAGAATCCCAGGTAGGGCCCACATTCGTACTGTTGTGAGCAATACAACTATGAACAATAAAAGCTTTTTTTGGCCCTGTACACATCCTTTAATCCTTATCCCTGAACCCTTGGATGTGGCCCTGAGCAGGAAGTTAAAGGTTTGCGTAGTACAGGTGACATACAATAGCCTGAAATCTGGCATTTAGCTGTTTTGTTGTGAGATGTCTTGGCTTGCTTAGGTAGAAACTTTAAGAAAGTTAAAAACCTGTGAAAAAATTTAATCCTTCCCTCCAAATCAGTCTGCTGCAAATTGATTTGTCTAATGTCCCTCTATTGAGGAAAAATTTTCATAAAAAGCAATCATTTGTCATCAGTCTTGGCTAAGTGGTGAGATCCCAGGTGATAGAAAGTTAGCTAATGTAAGGCTCATCTACAAGAGCTGGGCACTGTCAGTCTGACCTTAGTGCTAAGGAAGATGAAAGAGCAAATTGTCATGAGTGTCATCACGACACATACAGGACAAGGGGATTGGGATCAGTCAGCCTGGGTTTCTGAAGGTTTCTGAAGGGCAGGTCCTACTTGAGCTTCTGTGACAAGTGAGTGAAGGAAAGGCTGTGGGTGTTGTTCACATGGACTTTAGGAAAGCATTTGACATCATCTTCCAGAACATTCTCCTAGAGAAAATGGCAGGTCATGGTTTGGAAAGGTACACTGGTTTCTGGATAAAAAATCTGGCTGGATATCTGGGTCCAGAGGGTGGTGGTGAATGGAGTTAATATCCACTTGAATTTTGGTGGGGATGTGTATCTGCTGGAGGGTCAGAAGGGTCGAGATGGGCTAGATCAATGGGCCAAGGCAAATTGTAAGAGATTCAACAAGGTTAAATGCTGTGTCCTGCACTTGGGTCACAACAACCCAAGGCAGCACTACAAGCTGGGGACAGAGTGGCTGAAAAGCTGCCAGGAAGAAAAGGACCTGGGGTTGCTGGTCAACAGCAGCTGAACATGACCCAGCTGTGCCCAGGTGGCCAAGAAGGCCCATGGCATCCTGGCCTGTGTCAGCACAGTGAGGCTACTCCTCAAGAACTATGCTCAGTTCTGGGTCCCTCACTACAAAAAAAAAAAGACTTTGAGGTGCTGGAGAGTGTCCAGAGAAGGGTAACAGAGCTGGTGGAGGGTCTGGAGCACAAGCCTTACAAGGGGTGGTTGAGAAAGCTGGGATTATTTAGTCTGGAGAAAAGGACTATCATTATCACTGTCTACAGCTACCAGAAAGCAGGTTTTAGCCAGGTGGGGATCCCAGGTAATAAGTGAGAGGATGGGAAGAAATGGTGTTAAGTTGTGCTAGGTAGGTTTAGATAGTGTATTAGGTTATTAAGCAAAATGGTTGTCAAACATTGGAACGAGTTGTCCAGGGATGTGAAGGCTGAGCAAGGTTCTTAGCTTCCTTGACTCTCACTTTCTTTATCATAGGACTCCAACTCACTGCTTAGAGTGCAAATTTAATAAAGATTTATATGCCAAAGATGTCTTTTTATGCCGGTATCTAATTTATTTATATCACTTTGGTTTTTTTGAAGCTCATTGTGTGGAAAATAATTGCAGATTGAAGTGAAGTAAACTGTAATTTGTGCCAAAGGGAATAGAAAACCAGTAATGCTGATAATACTGGCCATGCCAGGATAGACTTTGGCACTTGATGGCTGGGTTTATTTCAGCAAACCCATTATCTGACTTTCAATAACTCACAATGAAAACCGAGATTTGCAGGGGCAATTGCCATTTTTCTATTATTTTATTAAATTGATAGGTTCTGGTGAATGAGAAGTGCCTGGTATTTTTGCTGTTGCATTTGTTGCACTACCTCTGGTGCAATGCAGTTGTACCAAATGCTATCAAGAACTATTTGACTCTGAGGAAAATGACTTTACTTTCATATTTGCTCCAGTACTTGCACATGAAGTATCTTATGTTCTGCTCCCTACAGCCATGGAGAACTAAGGCCAGATGAGAGCAGTTGGAAGTGCTCAGAGCAATCTGGAAGAAGCAGGAGATGATCCTATGGGTCACCAGGGGTTTTCTAAGCTTTGTTGTGTCTCTCATTCTTTCAATCCTATCAGCATTCCTTTTTCCTTCAGTCTAAAAGTCAAAGCACTGAGAGTAAAGGTTCTGAAGGCAGCTATGGCCTAATACCACAAACACAAAAGTTTATTGCCATTTGAAATCCTGTCGGGAAACAGAGCTTTAAATTTTATTCTTGGAACGTCTGGAGACATGTTTTTCTACTCAAGACTAAGCAGGAGTTCAGGTATACTCCTGAGAGAGATCTCCTTTCCTGAACTGAGTCAGGAATACAGACTTGTTCATTTGGAGATTGCAATTAGCTCACAGCTGGAGTACATTAGAGCAATCTCTCACATTAGAAGTCCCATCCTGGACACACAATGTCTTCCTGATTCATTCTTTATTTCTTTAAACAGGTAATTTCAAATCACTGTCTAGTTTTACCAATGTCTAGTTTTACAAAAATTCATGACATCCCTTCACAAAAAACCAAACCAAACCAAACTAAACCAAACAAAAAACAACCAAAAAGCCCTCCAAAAACTTCATGTTTCTTAAGCTGCTTATGACTGAATGCATACAATGGGTATGCTTTAGCTTCTCCACAGCAGCATGCTGAATTCCCAGGAAATGCTGATGGAGTAATTCTTCTTCTTGGGTGGTTCAAGTTTGAAACTGACTGTAAATTTTAGAGTACCACCTGAGGCATGCAGTAATCATACCAATATGCACTGTCTGGAGTGTTTTATTCCTTTATTGCTGCATTTTTTGCTGTATGCCTGGGAAATCAACTGATCTGGATTTGTTTCAAAGTTTTAATTCATACTGAAATGTTTCTTTATATTATTTTTAATATTGTAAGTAATGAAATCCTGGGTCTTACTACTGAGAACACCTTTGTTATGCAAAATATGTAATTTTTATTCTTAGGCCTTGCAAGGACTAGTAATCAAATAGCATGCAGTAGCAGCAGAAGTCATTTGGGAGTAGAAACCTCAAAATGGCACTCAAAAAATACCCCAAAATTAAATATAGATCGATAACTTGTTTTTCGATCATTGATTGTGTGTGAAGGAACAAGGTAATGTTTTCAAATGTAATTGAAGCTCTGAGAGAGCCAATCTGAGAATAGAGAAATTAGATGATTTATTATTATTATTGTTGTTGCTGTTGTATTCTAGTGTCTAAGGAAATGAGTGCTTTTATGAGTTCAGTGTTGATTTCATGAGGAAGAGGCTGTTAGAATTCACATTATCTATTCACTGTGTTAGGTATGCCTATACAGCCCTGTAGATGAGCAGTTATCTCCAGAAAGGCCTGGATGGAGGCTGATAGGGGCTGATAGGATCATGCTGCACTGCCTACAGAGAATGCCAAATAAGATGAAGCAGTGTAGGAGAATGTTGTGGTACGCCTGGAGAGGGGTAGAGAGCAGGAGAAACAGCAAAACCACCTGGGAGACATTATAAGAAGGGGAAAACTGCTTATTTAGCTTGGAGGTCTGTCTAGATGTGAATCTAATTTTATTTTAAAGATTTGATTTCAAATGGAAAATTTGAATGTGGAGTGTTGATTTTATGCCAAGGGCTTGGTTGAAAATGTTATTCATAAAGCTGGGAGGGTGTCATTATCCAATGAATGGCTGTTACAGAGCAACAAACTTTTACACAGAAGCTTAGGTGAGGAGGAACTTCTCAGAGAAAATGTATAGTGAAAAGATCAGAAAGAAATTTGAAACAGAAGTTGATTTTCTGAGGAAGGGTCCAAAAACCTGGACAAAGGAAAGAGAGGCAGGCGTTATCAAAATCTTGTTCAGATATTTGTCTCTGAAGGCTGCAAGAATAAATTTGGAACTGTTAAATCTAGGGGGGAACCATTAGAAGGCAGAATGGTGAACTGTTGAGTTTCTTCTATAGCTCTTTTATTAAGTTCTTCTGGGAATTCAGCATCAGTTTTGGTCTACAAAATGTCAGCTCATTTTCTAAAAAGAAATACGTCTCTTAGGCTCTTGGGTATGATTGCATTACAATTACACAGTCAAGCCTTTTGAAGCAAAAAAACCATGCAAACAAACTAAAAATCCCCAGCAAACCCCCACAATTAAAACACTTTGTTCAGCCTTAATTTGTCTCTTGTGCATATGCCAAGATAATCTTTAATCATTCAATTTTCTGAGGTCCCGACCAGGAAGTCCCTGTCCTGTTTCTACAGCAGCTTATTAGCTCTCTCCTGACAAAGTACTGGAGAGGCAGCACAACACGGTTCTGTTATCACTGGGAAATCTAGTGGCAATTGCAAACTGCAGTATTAACAGCATCAGAAGATTACACCAGTGATAATAATGAGAGACAGCACTGAAGGCAAATGCAGCCCTCACAACCATAGCAGCCCGTGCTCACAGCTGTGTCCCACCTGAGCCTCTGCTTTTTGGGGAGCGCTAACTTTGAGCCTGTCTTGGAGCTCCCTCTGGTGCTTCACTGCTCCAATGCAAGGCGGAATTAAAGTCATGACACATGTCCACAAGAAAGGGCTGTTTTGGAATGAGTCTCATTAAAAAGAGCTAACTGCAACAAAAAGTCTTTGCACCCTCTAATTTAAATTATTATACCTGAAGGAGGGTGGATTTTGATTAGATACTCAGAAGTAGTTTTTGCAATGAGTGTGGTGTAACACTGGGACCCAGAGAGGTTGCCCAGAGAGATGGTACATGCCCCACCCTGGAAACCTTCAGGTTAGGTTGGATGATGCTCTGAGCAACATGATCTAGTTGAAGATGTCCCTGCTCATTGCAAAGCTGCATGACATTTTAAGGTTCCTTCTAACAAAAACAAACTGTTCTAAGAGTCCGTGATTCCATTATTCTATGAATTCTTAGGTTAAAAGCTATTATTATTTAGTTTTTTTAAAAGTCTTTTTTCATTTGCTTAACAGCCATCTGTTATGTTCAGGTAAAAAAGTTGAAAAATTTTCATCTCAAAATGTAGTATTAGTACCTGAAGTTGTAATAAATAATTATCTCACAATTATGGTACTGAAGATACATGTTCATATTTTTGCCTGTGTTTAATTTTGGGCCCCTCATGACAAGAAAACCTTTGAAGTGCAGGAGTGTATCCAGAGGAGGTCAATGAAGCTGGTTAAGAGTCTGGAGCACAACCCTTATGAGGAGCTTCTGAGGGATCCTGAGTTGTTTAGTCTTGAGAAAAGGTGTCTCAGGGAGGACCTTATTGCTCTCCACAACTGCCTGGATGGAGGCTGTAGTGAGGTGGGATTGGTCCCTTTTCCTGAGTAACAAATGATAGACAGGACAAGAGGAACTGGCCTCAGGTTCTGCCAGGGGAGTTTTAGATTGGATATTAGGAAATAGTTCTCTATGGGAAGGGTGGTCAAGTATTGGAACAGGCTGCCCAGTGAGGTGGCTGAGTCACTGTCCTGGGAGGTATTTAAAAGATGTGTAGATGTGGCACTTAAGGACATGCTTCAGTGGTGGATTCAGCAGTACTGGATGAACAGCTGGCCCTGATGACCTCAGAGGCCTTTTCCAACTTAAACAATTTTATGAGTAATATAAGAAATATTTAAAATAAATTACAGCAGTTGTTTTGATCTTTTGCATGCAAATGCCATGGTTCCTTCTCTTTGCACTCTTTGGACTTCACTGATTTCAAAAAACTACTGAAGGCTCTTTTTTGATGTTAATGGCTATGGAGTGAGTGCAAAACAGTCTTCTGTAAGTAGAACACATTGTAGAAAGTCCAAGTAGATTAAAAAATATTTTTACTGCACTAATCTCAGCTCTATCAATCTTCAGTTAGCAATTAAGATGTCTTTGATTTCTCTTTATGAAGCATAATTTTCATTCAATCAATATTGCAATCATTTGGCTTTATTGACAGACAAGACAGGCTTCTACGAAGACTGCAGCAGCTTGCTTGCTCTTTGCTTTTTGTCTTTCTGAAACTGTCCAGTTTCTCCTCTGTGATGTTAAATAAAGAGAAATAATTTGCAATAATTACAGCCAAATATACTTCCATTTGATGGATGGAAAGAGAATTTTGCTTCTTTTTATGGGATGCAATATGCTGGTATCTGTTGATGAAAATCAGTGGTATCATGAACTGATATTTGGAGAAAAACTAGTTTGTACATATTTGTTTTTTGTTTTTTGTTTTTTTTTTTTTTTGGCACCATTAAAACATAAAGTATTTATTGGTTAAATGTTGGCTACACGTGTTTGTGATAGTTGGAAAACTGAAAACCTCTTGCCAAGGTAAATAGTTTTCATCGAAGTGAATTGTTTTCCAAGAATCTGAACCAGCAAATTCTTTCTGCTAACATTCTAGATTTCTTGGGGAAGAACAGTGAAATCTGCATGCAGAAGAAAAAAAAAAAAAAAAAAAGAAAGGAGTGAGAATGATGCTTTTGGCAATTCAGCTTGCATTTCATTACTCTCTTGCCAGCTTGAACCTGTAGCTATTTCTGTCAGTGTGCCCATATGGGCACCCCATTCAGCCTGTCAAGTCCTCTGGACTTCAACAGCTTTCAGAGTGCCAACCATATGTTTGGATCCCACCTGCAAAACTTCAGTTAAATAAGCAATGGTCTCTTGAGAGATACCTGTCTGCAATGTGATTTATTATGAATACTATGCCAAATGCAGTGTAACTCTACTGTATTTGCAATGCAATCTTGTCCTATAATAGTAAGTATACAGGAGAAAGTCTTGCTGTAAGTCACATTATTATTGAGGGAATAATACATTTTTGATAACACTGAATTTTAAAGAAGTACCCATATAAAATCTTTCCTACTATATATTGGCATGAACCAAGCCACTGTGCTGAATTTATCACAAGAGACACGGTAACTTCTGTATTCTGCCTCCCATGCTGCTTCTACTCTATCAGAAAGGCTGTGAGAAGGACAAAACCCTTTGTTTTTGCAGTCATTTTGCCTGGTCTTCATTGCTGATACATAATCTGCTTATTCCGTCAGAGAGGCTTGCAGCTCACGGAGCAGACAATTTACAAACTTTTATCAGAGCCACAACAGGACCTTTACATGTAGGCTTCAGTTACTGGTTGGAGGTGGACTTCTGTCTTGCCAGCTGAACAGAGAAGTCACAGAATAACACAGGTGTTAAAAAGAACCCAAAAACATAAAATCCCCCGAACCCCTGAACCTGAAGCAGTTCCTACTAGAGAGGAAAAACCATTCCTACCAGAGAGGAAAATAAAATAGCATGCCTTGAAATGAAGGCTGGCAGAAATCTTGAGCCCTGATGCTAGAGCTGGAGGAGGTATAAGCCTGCTCTGGGAGGAAGGCATGGAAAGTGGAGTTGAGGCTGAAGTCGGATGCTTCTGAGGAGTCTCAGCTTGGACTTGAGAAATAATTGTTTTGCTCCTGGCAGAATAGCAATTTTATCCTGTAAAGTGCAGAACACAGATACAATATTTGAGAATTATCAGATTGCAAATCCATCCATGAACTGGCCAGTCATTTTCTTTAAATGGAGGATTTTTTGATTGTGACCTCCTTAACAGATTTTTGTTTCACAGTTAGGTTGCAAAGTTGCTACAATACAAATTGCTAATTAAGGCAAGTCTGACTTGCAGTAACTTTTTAGGCTGACATTTGAATTATATTCAGTAAAGTTATATTTGTGAAATAATTTTCTCCTATTTTAGGTTTTTTGCTGACCACAGGCAAGCAAAAATTGTCATGTTTTTTTGTCCTGAACTGTGTTTTAGGTTTTCTATATCTGTAAAGCAAAAGCTGAGACATGATAAAGTTCATTGTGGGAAATATTAAGAAAATAATTGAATAATGCTTCCATTTGAGGCCTACTGCATTCTTTCTTGGCTGTTAAATCTTTCTGTTTCAAGCTCTTCTAAAAATAAAGTCATCTGTCTCTAGCAGATGTGGCTGAAAAGGTAGAATTACAATTGAAATTGGCTTTATTGGACGTGGTCGCAAAAAATTGGTCATGTTTCAAGAAATTAATGGCATCATCTGTCACAGAGTATGCTACCTTGTCTTGCAACTTTTCAAGCTTCTTCTGCTAAAGCTTGTACTCCTTCTTGGTACCTCTACAATTTCCCATTTTCTTTTCACACCATGGGGAGAAATCATCATTTTTGGTGTATGACTCCTCTGACCTATTTCAGGTCTTTCTTTAGGGTAAGATGAGCATGCTGGTGCTTCCAAATGCTTGGAGCTCTTACACTTTGTAGAAAGCTACATTAAATAGTATAAATTTTTGTATAATGTACATATTAGCAATACAATACATACTGAAACACTTTTTAGGGCATAATAAATTCAACTTGGGCTGAGACTTTTTTCTGAAAAAATATTTTATTTTAGGGTCTACATCAATATTTCAGTTGTAGGTCTTCATCTTGTCCCTATTTCTCTTAGGTAGTTTGCATTTTTAAACAGTGAAATGTTGTTTGTATAGCTACATTTATTTAAGGAAAACTTTTCATTGTTGTGCAGCATATATTTTCTGTCATACTACTCAGAATTTAAAGAAGATACTTGAATTTTACTTCTTTGGAATAGTTTTGCTTCCCATTGCTGTTCCCAACCTTGTTTACAAATGTTATATTGGGCAGGGCCTAGAACAGGAGAACCCATCTCTCTTCTTGATTAAACTTAAGTATACAAAACTGGACTTTATCTTGCTTCTTCTCTTTCTGACCTTGTCAGTCTTGATGCTTACCTGTTGCATGGTCTAAAATGCAGTGGAAGAAAAGGGAAAAACATCTTGTAAAACATACGTATGTAGTCTGTTTTTTTATCAAGATGTCGTTATATATCAATGACAACTGATAAATAACTGATGTTGGATTTTTTGTCTTATTTTGATGTGTTTTTTTCCCCAAAGTACTGATGGGAATTCCCATGATAACGATGTGTACAGAACACCTTGGGATGATATTCCAGGTACTACAGCTGATGTCTCTAGTGCTCAGTCAGCAAGTAGGACTGGAGAAAAGATGCTGGAAGTTATTATTTTCTTTATCAGGGAAGGAAAGTAGTAGTACAAGGGACATTTGCACCTCTTATTGCAAGTGCATCTGCAGCAAAGAAAGCCAACAACCCTGCCAATCTCAAAAATTCTGTGATTCATTCCGATCATCTGTAACATATAACTTTCTATATACTTCATGCACCTTTAAGCACAGAAGCAAACAATGGCAAACTTATACATCTCTATGCATGTGAACAAAGAAATTATCAAACACATGCATACAAACTGGTCAGATGTACCTCAGGAAATTATTTGTGAACAGGAGAAAAGCTATTATATGATAAAGCATTCCCCCCGCTCCTCAACCAAAAAGAAAGTATAATACTGACTCTTTCTACAGTGACTTAGATGTTTGATTTAAAAGGAATTTATCAAAAATGAAAATTTATAAATTAAATAAAAACTAAGGAAGATATTTAAGTGGGGATAAAAGAGACAGTGGGGGCAGTTCGGTGTCTCAGACTGGCAAACTATCAGCCACTTTTCTGCATGTGTAAGATGCAAGAAATTATACTTTTAATGCCTCAGTCAGTTTATTGACAAAGCTGTTTATTGTTACTTATCCTAAAGTTTTGTGTTTGGGATTTCCTTAATCTCTGTTTTAAAATATGATCCAAAATCAATAATTTATATCTCATTTTCCCAGAGAACACCTCAGGAATCAGTTGATCATGTACCTATAATCACAATGTGTGTGGATGGGGCTGTGTGAACCAAGCAGTCCCTGGAGCTGCACATTTCATTTCCTGCAGCTGGCATTGTGATAGATTTTTATTCCCATAATGGATTTATGTTGTGATAGATTTTTAATCCCATAATAGATTTATGTGTGGTGAAATGCCAACTAATCATTAAGCACAATGTGTGCCTCCTTCTTGATTGCCAAGTAGTGCATTTCCCTTGAAACACACCCTCATGATGTAAATATTATTAATGCACAATTGTGCAGGAGGGAGCAAGTCAAAAGCTGGAAGAAGGAGCCTTAGCAAAGCTGAGCAAAAAGCCTTTCCATATCTGTCCCACTCCTTTTGGGCTAAGAAGTATAGAAGCAGGGACTTGGAGTAATAAATTATATCAAGGGTTCCCCTGAGCCTGTAATTGTCACTTGTTACCAGAGAGAACACTATCACATAATCCTTCCATGAGCACAGGTAAGACAGAGGAATTTCAATAGAACTGGGAAATGAAAGAGCTTTGTCAACTCTGTGGGCTTTAAATCTGAGAAAATATTTTTGCTTCTTTCTACTCACCCTGATTTTAATGCGAGATTCTGTACACAAAGGTCTATACAATCTATAGGAACCTTTTGTCTAAAGCAAATTACGGCACTTTAAACCAGTTACCCCATGACTTAATTCCCAAGGAAATAGAATTTCTGGAATGCAATGCTTCGATAAATAAATTCAGAAAACTGGAAATTATTTGGAGTGGGATATCTGAAATGTAACCATAGCTTCTGAGCAAAAGGTCAGTGAGGTGGTGAGAATTCTTCCCAAGCCCACAAAACTGCTCGATCTTATCCATAAAGCTGATCCTTCTTGCTTAGCATATTAAATAACTTCAAACAAACCAGCCCTGTCAGCTTAGATTGACCATGACCAGCAAGGATTGATCTAGGTTTTCAATTTAAGAAAAATTGCTAATGGGTGTGATAGGATATCCCCTCAGAGCGCTTCCCTGTGGCCCTGTGTCTGTTACAGCATTCAAGGCGAGGCAGGTCAGCCAAGGTGTGATAGCTCTGCTTGAGGGAATGCTTAGAGCAGATGGTTTAATGGCATTTGCTAAGTGAAGGGCTAGGCACTTTCTGCTCTTTGACAAATGCTGTGAGAGTGCTATAAATAAATATTTAAATAGCAGTAGCTTTGAGCTTTCCTTCTCATCTATCCACTTCTGATCTGTGGCCAGATATCTGTAGACCTGCCTTGTGTGTGAGAAACAAAGCCTCCTGAGACTCCTAAATGCTGCCCTCAGTCTTGGCTGGCCAAAACTGCCAGCTTTCTAATAATTCCTAATGAAAAGTCAGTTAATTACTGTATTATTTCAAATTTCAGTTGTGGCTGGTCAAAACATTAGAAACAGCCACACAAGGAAGATGGCAGAATGTAGATTTGGAAACAGGGACAAAATACAACATTTGAAACTATCACTCTGAAAGGCATGCAAAGTTCCATTGAATCTCACATTCATTTTTAGGAAGCCAGTTGCTTGCCAGCTTCTTCCTCCCTTGTCTTTCAGTGTTTAAAATTCTTATGAATTAAAAATACCTGTCTCCATATTAAAATACTTCCTGTGTTAGAAGTGAGCTAAAGGGACTTTAACAGAAATACCTGAAAATAAGACAACAGCTCTTGAAATGTACTGGAGCTAGGCCATCTGCAGTTGGATGCAATGTGCTGCTTTATGGATGCCAAAAATGGACAAAACTTCTCAACATAAACCAGAACTGTGTGCCAGTATTCTAAAACGAAGCAAGATGCATGAAATATTTAATTATCATTTTTTGAGACACAGTGTGAAAGGGAGATCTCATTTCAAACAAATGAGGATAGGCAAACAAAAGAGGCTCAGTTTCATTCTGTAAAACTAAAATATTTACAAGTAAATGCTTGGGCATTGTGAAATGTGGAACCCATAACAATTTCAATGTCTTCCTGCTTTGTAGCAATCATTTCCCTTAAGAAATTCTAGACTGGAAAACTGAATGTTTATGGGAAAATGTCTGACACACTAAAGGCTTATATTGCATAAAATGCATCCTGTGTGGTAGGTCATTTGCTGGAACAGAAAAGGGGTGGGGAAGGCATCAAGCCTGAGAAAATTACAGGAAACAAAATGGATCAATGACCTGTCTCTCTAATATTTGAAGTGTGGTCTTTTGCCCTTAACACAGTAGGAGATCTGACCCAGTATCAGCAGGTACTGATATCAGTGGGCCTTCACTGTGATCTGTTGTACTCTCTGTTAGTTTTATCAGCATGGGCAAAATCTCTCTGTGCTGCTGAGCTTTAATTTACAGATAGCCTGATGTCAGACAGCATGGAGAAAGGAAGGAAATATCTGCATGGCTACACTTGCTCTGTTGCTAATTTTTTGTTTGGATTTTGAAGTAGCAGAGACAGAGTTTGGATGAGCCCTGAACCTCTGCTCACATAGTTGGGATCACAGTCAGCTCCTGACATGTAACAGAGCTGAAGCGCTGCAAAGGTGATGTGCACCTGCGTGCCTTGAACATGGAGCTGAACAGCTTGGCTGCACCTGAGAAGGAAGATGAAGGCTGGAGACCCAAGCAAGTACTAGATGATGGAGGACTGTTTGAGGAAGGATTAGCATCTTGAACTTTCTCCATAGTCTTAAAGGCCAAACGGCAAACAGGCAATCCTTAACCTAGAGAAGGAAAGACTGACAACAAGCAGTCTCCAAAGCAGGCTTAAGCGCTTGATGCCCCACCTTTGCAATGCACTAGAATGTGTGAAAAAATGTGTAATAGACAGAGAGTGCCAAGAATATTTACCAAAGAATAAAAAATAAATAAATAGTTTAGTTAACAAGATGAGTTATAATACGTAGAAGCAATTATTTTATTCTGAAAGGAAAGGGACAAAATGCTGAAATTTAAAGCGAGGTGAGGCTAGATTGGAACACTACTAGTGAGGAACTAGGGCTAAGAGAGTAGGAAAAAGGGATGGGAAATACGAGGAGTAATGATGTTGAGTGACTACATCACAGATCACTTCCACCAATGACCATTTTTGATCATTTGTGGATAGGCTTGGGAAGAAAAATTGTTCATCCCCAGGATTAGGGAACATAAGTATTTTAGAGTAGCTTTAAATATATCTTTCCTGGTTTTAGCAACTCTGACTTCATTTAGTAAGAAGACTCAATAAGGCAAAGTTAAATTTTCAAGATCCTTGCAGCTCTTCAAAACCATATTCTACTCCCAGTCTAGAAAAAATTTGGGCTGAGTTGTTGTCCAATCAGAATCAGCTAGTGCTATTAGAGTGTGTTTTCTGGCACTCAGATGTTGGTTTAGATCTCCAGTTTCTTCTATGTGTTATAATTTGAGCATTTTGTGAAGATGTCCCAGAGAGTTTAGGGATTCACAAATGGTTGTAAATAACTATTTAGGCAAAGTAATTGAACTGCTCCTCTTTTGCACCCATTTTGGTTTCTCTGTGGCATTCTCCTCCATGCTGCCATGGTTTAGCAACCATGCCTGAATTTCAGATCTCATTTCTCCCAACCCTCAATATTGTAGTACATTCCTAAATGTTGCCTTTCTTCAAAATTTGTATTTTTTTTTCTTCTTTTAATGCTGTTTTTTTTCTATCCTGCTGCACTTGGGAATCCTCTCACTTTATAGAGATTCCCTGAAGAGAATGATACCACTTTGCTTATACACACACAAACATATACATGCATACATATATACATATCTATACTAGAAGGACTTAGATACATTTTTCTTGAAACAGTGTCCTAATACCTTGCCAGTCATTAGTACAGACTCTTAAATTTTAACCCAAAAAGCAACATGTAATAACTGCACTTCTTTTGTATGGTCATACTCTGAATTTCTAAGAAGATCCTACAGAAATAAGTCATGCAAGTACATCATCCCTGTAATGTCTGAACCTTTTCTTCGGCTTATGATTTCAGCTTGCATCAGGCCATTAATGTATTTGCTCTGTACTGGACAAAATTCACACAGCAAACAGTAATAGCTATATTTGTCACAGAAACATTTAATATTTCAAAGTGAAATTAAGATAGGAAAGGAAGCTTACCAAAAACTCTTTAAATATACATAGTTTGACTGTCAAGTGGTAAGGGAAGGTCACTCTGAGGAGTGGACAACAGTTTCCCAGATCCTTCCTAGCTTCCCATTATAAAATCATCTTACTGGAAAAAAAAATCATGGTTTTGATATTATAAGCAAAAGGGACCACTTGCATTGGTATAGGTCAGTAGTTACTTTATCTAAAAAATGGATATTACTGGGAAATTGCCACTTCTAGAATAGTCCAAACAACCTTTTACAAGTTAAAAATTTTCTGCAGAATTTTACTGTCCATTATTTTCCAAGCTAATAAAATGACAGCTTGAGGAGGCTGTCAACTTGCCATGCATATTCCTAGCTATGTCCTGTATATTTAATTTATTTCTACATTTTAGAATTAAAAACAGGCCAATAAATCATTCTAATGTATACAGATGTGGCTAAGATTATGCCCTGTTCTCTGCTATTTTTTTGCATGCTCTAATCTTGACTGGATTCTTTACTTATTGTGATTTGGAGGAAAGTCCATGCCTTCACATATGCTTGCATGGTTCCTAGAACAACAGAACTTTAAATGTTAGTAGAGCCTTAGGGCATTTTTGCTGACTAAATATGGACTTTTATGGTCAAAATAATGTACTTTGGAAAAGTGGGTAGACAAATACACTATAATGTACTGAAGAAGGGGTTAACACATTGGGTGCTAATTAAAAAAAAAACTAAAATAAAAAAACCACCACCTCTCCCCCTGAAAAAGTCAGCATGAAGATACCAAAAAGAGGATTTTTCTCTGTGTAAGCAAATCCCTTGGAAGCAATTCTGCCTGGACAGTTCTGCGGAGAAATTAGGTCACATTTGGCTAACATCGTTTTATTGTCAGGGTAACCTGCTCCTTTGGCCCCTCTTGCTTGCTGTGTGTGTCTGTGTATGGGTTTGGGTGTCTTCGTCTGCACTTTTCCACTAAGGCTCACTAACAGCCTGTGTTGAGAATCCTGTGAAGGAATTGATTTGAATTTTTTTTTTCCTTCCTGTGTCTCTGCAGGTGCTTTAGAAAGATATGGCCTAAAAGGTTACTGAAGGCTTCTTTGATCTTGGCATTCATTTTGGTTTCTTTTTCAAGGAAACCTATTTTCAGTATAAAAGATTGAGGACTGCTAGGCTGTTTTGCAGACTCTGAAGCCTGTGCTGTAGAAAACAGCCTTCCAATAATAATAACTGTACAAAGTAATTTCAAAGTAACCTCCTATTATCTAGTCAGTAAGGAACAAAAACAAGAACATTTGTTTTGGTTTTGTTTCTTAATCTGAAAGAAATCCAGAATTTAAGAGCTCTTTGGCCTTTTCAAGAACAACAAGTTCACATGTGATTTAGTCATATAGCTGCCATAAAGTTGTGGTACTGTGCTTTCTTAAGAGCTCTGTTATCAATCTGTATCTAAAACATCAAAATGACTGCCATGGTGTTGCAGATTATTCCAAGATCCACACACAACTTCAGAAGATTTCAACTTTTCCTACATACTGTGTACTTCTATGAGTGCAGACAACTCTAAATTATTTGTGATTTTAAAACAGTGAGAAATATAACGCTCTCAACCAACCCAGTAAATGTTACACATCAGAGGTGTCTGAATAAACAGCCCCAGTAACACAGGAATAAACAGCAAGTTCATGTAGCAAGCTGTGTCACCTCATAGAACAAAGTCACTTTGAACCAGACACATTATAAGATGACTTTGTGGTTGCACAGACATGGGGCTAGCTGGGCTGGACCAGACCCCAACACAGTTTGTGAAACACGGAGCCTCAGCCTTTAGTAAAGACAGAGGTGCAGCACAAGGGTCCAAACACAGCACAGCTAATATCTGTAAGGGCTCAAGCAAAAATTAAGGCACTTGAGTTGGAAGGAAAACTCATTGAGCTTAAATTTTAGCCTAAACTGTGAGAGCACTGGCATTTCAAAACCAATTAACAGTGATATTATATAAGTTGAGCTAATTGGTAGTATTGTGCAAATGGAGAAGAGAAAAGAAAGGGAAAAATTCTGGGTAATGTCAAACATATTAGCATAGCCTGAAGTATATTAAAAGACTGAGGAATAATTTTAAAGAAAATTATTAAATAATTAAGCACATGGAGGTAAAAGGAAAATAGGATAAAACACAATATTAGGTTACCAGAGACTGATCTTGAAGTTCAGCCCAATATTTTTCTTTAATAAAAATGGATTTTTAGACTAGAGAAATACAGTAGATCTATCTGGATTTCAGTAAAGTGTTTGATATGCTGCCACATAGGAAATTACTAGTTAAACTGAAATAAATGGGAATTAGAAGAAAAATTGCAAGGTGAGTAAGGAGCTGGCTAAAAGGGAAACTTCATGTGTTTTGCTTAGAAGGGAACTCTGAGGCTAAGAGGAAGTTACTGGAGGCAGACATAAAGGATCTCTGTTGGGCCAATTTTACTTGATATTTTCAGTAGGAATCATTGAATGGGAAGGATTATATTGTTTTAAGAGCACCTGATGATGATCTGGAGCTGTGGTTCTCTATGCTTGAGGAGGGCCACACACTGTCTTTCAGGAGAATTGATCTGGCTTGCATCCAGGTCTTGTGGATCTGCCTTTCCCAAGAAGAGTCTGGCACATGCAAGACAGGCATTGCATAGTTTTTTGGTGGAGGCAGAAGCCATGTCCCATCTCACTAGGACGCGCTGATGCCTCTCCTGCCCATCACTGTGTAGGTGTTTAGCAAATCCGAAGCTCCTGGCAGATCATCATCTCATGGGGTAGTCTCATTAAAAATCTCCCAAGGAACATTCATCAGAGCCATAGAGCAGCATTAACCCTGAGTTTTGCCCAAGACAACCTGCCCAGCCCCTCAGCAGGGCACATTAACTCCAGTCCAGTGCGTGTGAAGGCTTTGACAGGGCTTCTGGGTCAGACCTGGCTTGTGGCTGCCCAGGCTGGCACTGTGACTCAGATGTAGACGAACTTCAAGACAGTTTTTTTTGTTTAGCCTACCAAAATAAAGTCTGAGAAGAAATTGAATTATATGATAATTGCAGGACTGGAATTATAGTAAATTGTTTCCTTAAGTAAAAGGAAACTGGATTTGATGCTCCTCCCAGTCTTTTGTCCCAAGCTTCTAAGTCATACCTAACTGACTGTGTGGTTCTTCTGGCAACAAAGCCTTGTCAGGGTGGTCCATAGTCAAAGCTGCACACTTAATTAATTCTTAAAGATGGCCGCAGAGAGAGCTTTCTGCCATCTTTCTACAACTTTGTGATGTTGGAGGAGTCTCTAGGAGGAGTATTTAAACTGTTTGTGGTCTGGATAGAAGAGACAGTAAGAAACAGCTTTGCCAAAAGTTAAGCACAACCTACTGAGTGCCGTACAAGAAACACTAGGGGAATGGAATTTCTGCCTGAAAGAAGATGCAGACAATTTGAGAAAGCCAGGAAAGCAGGGCTTTGGTAGAGAGGCTGTGTGCCTCTACTGGAAAAATAGAGAGACATGGATTGATTTTGCATGGCAAGGTTTAGGTAGTGGGAGCTACACTGGTGGCTTCTGTCAGAAACAACTCAGCAGACTCCCTAATCAGTGAGGAAGGTGGAGGAGGACATGCTCCAGGCACTGGAGCTGAGATATCTCTGCAGCCTGTGGTAAGGACCGTGGGGAGGCAGCTGTCCCTCTACAACTCATGGAGGTGCACGGTGGAGCACATTGCGGTGATGCTGTTTGTCTTTCCAAATAACCATGATGTGTGATGGAACCCTGCTTTCCTGGAGAGGTCTGTCTGCCTGTCCATGGGAAATTGTGAATGAATTACTTGGTTTTTTGCTTGTGTGTACAGCTTTTGATTTCCCATTAAACTGCCTTTATTTCAATTCTCTCCCCCATTCCCCAAGAGGGAGTGAGAGAGTGGCTGTGGTGATTATTTAGCAACTGAGGTTAAAACATGACAAAAATCAGGCCCAGAAAGCAGGAAAGGAGATATTTTAAGATTTGTTGTTTTGGTTTTTTTTTTCATTATCCTACTCCATGTTGATTGATAACTGATTAAAGAATTTCCCCAAGTGGTGTCTGCTTTGCCCAAGACTGTAAGTGGTAAGAGATCTCTCCCTGTCTTTTTCTTGACCCGTGAAGTTTTTGCTCTGTCTTCTTTCCCCTGTCCAACTGAGGGGAGTGATAGAGTGGCTTTGGTGGGCACCTGGCAACAAGACAGGATCAATCCATCACAAAGCAGCAGACAGAGGTATTTTGCGGTAAATCAAGACATCTAATATGGAAAGCCCTCTTAACCTTGCTATGTGAGTCTGCCTAGGAAACATCCATCCTATCCTCACAGATTGTAATGGAGCTGACACGTTATCTCCTTTGTCTTTCACAGAAACAGAGCTTGTTTGAATTTACTAGTTGCTCAGACTTTATATTCAGCAGTGAGTCTGTCCTTTTTCCAGAATGAGTAAAAAGCAGGCTGGGATAGGTTGAGCCATAGATACCATAATAGATACCATACATACTATAAATGGGTGATAAAGGATCCATAAGCAATTGGGTGGTTTTGGATTTTTATTGCTTTATAAGATTTTGCAGGCAGCCATCATCTATCATGAGACAATCATCTTGGCAGAGAATGAAGAGTCTAATGGTGTAGACATCAGCTGACCCATTGGTAGGGTAAGTTTAAAATAAAGGAAACATAATAGGCTTTTTGGTAAGAATACAAATTGCTGCTGCTCATTTTGTAAAGTAAGATGTATGACATTTCTGGTTTCACGTTCTAGACTTCAAAGTGTTTGGGTCACATAAGGTTTTATTTCTGTAGAGCAGGGTTGCACGGGCGGGTGCTCCAAGGAAGTATCCTTTCCAAAGCAGCCAGAGCAGGCTGCCAGACCAAATGAGCAGTACACAGCCTTAGTACAGTGCTTCCTATGTAGGGAGAGAGTGTGGGGAAGCAGCTGGACAGGCATTTTTTACATGCTGGTGGATGACAGGTAGGAGCTGAACTTTAAATGCAGGGCAGGCTTCAGTTAGAAACTTGCCAGCTTTCCTGTCAGTCCCTTTCCTGCCTCCTTGGGAAGCATCTAAAGGATGAATTGAGGGCTGGGGAGCTCCAAGGTTTCCAATTAACTGGAGAAACTGTCCATCCTGAATGCAGGCATCTCCATGCTTCAGGATGGGAAATCTGTGGTGAGTTGCCAAGTGTCATGTCTTTGAACCATTTCTACCAGCATGAATGACCTCAGGTTGGAGGTCACAGGCCCTTTAAGTTCCACAGCTTGGTGTGAGCTGCTCTGCAGCTGGTGTTGGAGGAACTCTGGCTGGTGCAGAGAGCAATTAGCACAGTAATATCATGGTGGTTATGCAGAAGCCCTACACTAACACATTTTAGACTAGCATTCAGTAATGCACAGCTGTTACTGTTACTATTAACGATAATTGTGTTCAATCCAGTTGGTGACTGCCAGCAATCTTAGGAAATACATTTCATTTTGGAAACACCTTGTGTTTAAGAGTTTCTGAAACTAAATATGGCTGGACTTCAGTTCTGTGAAAAATTTCCAGTGTTTGGCTTTTCCTCCCGAAGCAGGATGAAAAGTATTCTGGTAATTTGGAAATTATCACAGAATGGAAATTCATCTCCCTGGCCAGCTCTATTTATGAACTCATTAATTCAAGTGCTCATCTACCAACCAAAGACTTCCTAGCCTTTAATTATATTGGAAGTATGTGCTTTAGCATTGTCCCTCTGGTTTTGTTTCCAGAACCTCTTTGAGATTCTTTCTACCTTTCCTTACTTTTGGCTATGATGGCACTTGGAAAGCGTTAAGAAACTGTAAGAATGCCAAGGAGATAGTTTTCTTGTGAGATTGTACATGACATTTGAGGAATAACCCTTCAGCTAGCAATCCATTCCCTCCTCTAAGGAGACCATTTACTTTCTACTGAGTTGTTAAAAATCACAAAACCCACAGTGTCCTGGTTTAGGACAAAGCTGATTTAGTAAAATTCATAAAGCTGAATGCCTCTTTTCTAGTTCTTCCTCATGAATGTGGTCTTACTTTTAGAGTGTTCTATATGGTGATGCAGACCAGGCCCACTCTTAATTTAGTGCTTAATTTTAGGCCTCCAGATCTGAAAAGCTTGGCCTGCAGTCATAAGTGTACATTCTTTATGCACCTTTCAGAAGACAACTCTGATTGTCTTACATTGATTTTGAGACATTATTCTCTGTGCTTTGTCTTTGCCAAATGTCAAAATACAGCTGTTTCTTTGCTTAAGGGATACATTATGCTAAGTGCACTGGAAAAACACACTGGCAAATGATATAATACTCTGGAAAAGAGAAAAAAATTTGGAAGGTGCTGGGGGGAAAAAGGAAAAAAAATAAAGAAAGTAAAAGAGTAACCTTGCATCATACTGCTGGCAAATTTTGTCAAGCCAACAGCCAATGAGAGTTAATATGGCTTTACTCTCAACAAACCTGCAGCAATGCTATTATAGTTTCACTACACTGTTTATGAAAAACTTAGCTGGTCTGGAAGGCATTACATGAAAGACAATTCCTGGAAAAAGGGAAAAAACCCTGTAATCATTGACAATGCTGGTGTCTGAAACCTGGTTTTTGAATGTACATTAGAATGCATAAAGTAAATACTGAAAAATGGAGAGAATGTGTTACTTCCTGATTTTAAAACGATGATACCCTTTCTACTATAGCAACTACAAAATTTAGTGACTATCTCATCTATGCATCCTTATAGAAGGAGAGAGACCAGGATGATTAAGATACATGTGCCTCTGCACTTGTTTCCTTTCAAAATCTGACATTTCTGTTCTGAGGTAACCAGTTATCCCTCATCCCAGAATGAGACTTTCAAGGCAGCCTCCTGCAGTACTGCAGCCATACCTGCCCTTTGCAACTACAAGTGCAGCAGCACCCCTGCCACCATCATGCAAAGGCTTTAGGAGAAGTAGCAGTGGTCGAGGTGGGATCATTGCCTGTAATTGTACACATGTACACACAGACACAATCTATCACTGAGGATATACTTAGTCTCTCACGCCTGGGGTTTGCATGTGTGGATGTCAGCGTTTCAGCTACACTTTTACCCACCTAGCTGCATATTCTGGCTTCTCCTGGTGTGTACATAGCCCTGTGGGGCAGTGGGCCTTCCAGCACACCTAGACTTTGTTGTGGAGTACATCTCAGGACAGCATGGCTGCTGAGCCTTCCATGAACTGGAAACAAGGTTGGTACCTTTGGGGATGCTGAGTAGCAGCACTACTGCACCACTTTGGACACAGGTGCCTCTCTTTACAGAGGGCTGGTCAGCTCAGGTGCCTGTGCACAGGCTGCAACTGCTCTGTGTACATGTGCCTCAGAATAAATAGACACTTTTGTGTCTTGGAACTGTTCTTCAGAGTGAAGAACACAATATTTAAGTTTAGGGTGAATAAAACCATATTCTTTATTTTTTTGCGAGCAATAACTTCCTGTCTAATCTATGATGTTTAAATGAAAAATATCTGAAAAGTTAAACAGTAACAGCCTCCTGGGGTTTTTGACATTTCTCCTCCTGTTGACTACTTGTGATTAAAATCCAGAAAAGACTAACATTTTTGAAAGTTCATAATCACAGAAAATCTTAAAGTTCATTGTTTTTCGGTTAAATACAGATGCCTAAAGGAGGTCAGGCTTAGACATTTAAATTGCACAATTATTTTCTAGACTAGAACTCTAGCCCTGGGTTTGCCACACATCTCTAGGAAGCACACACCAAGTCACTGCAAGTTGTCCAAACTTGAGCCCTGGAAGCACTAGGAATGCAGGAATGCAAAGTGGACTTCAATCAGTACATGTCTTTTTGAAAGGCTGAGTGTGAGTTCTCTCGTTGGCTCATGAAGTGATGGGAGAAACCCACTAGATTTTTCCTGTGCTGGCTGAGCTGAGCTGTAACATCACAGTATTGATGTTGAAATATCATGGAAGCACACAGGGAACCAAAGCTGGGTTTAGTTAAAGACACAGGTGTGCTTCTAACAAAAACAGGGGTTTTGTTAAATTTCTATCCCTAGCTGTAAGAATTGTTTGTAAAATGTCATGTACCCAGAGCAAAACATCGCAGTTGCTTCTGGAATCTTGCTGTCCTAAGGGGATCCTAGTTTTTTACAGGGCCAGTAGGACAGATCACTGAAAATCAGGACTGTCCCAGTGTTATTTTTCTAAAATAAACATCAAAGGCTCTAGGGGCAAAGCAGTTCAAATCCATAGACAAGTGCCTTCAGGACAGAAGAGGAAATGCTAGTGTGAATTTAGACCATTAGTGCCTTTGAAAATCTAACCCTTTTAGCTGCAGCATGTTCTGCAAGAGCAGTTTTGTCCAGGTGTTGGTTATGAACATTCACTGTGTAAACAAACAAATCCTCTATGCCATTTTATACTATGTGCTCCAGCCAGGACTGTGCCTTGAGGCAACGCTGGGCTGTAAGGTAAGATTTTAGTGAGGAAATTTTCTGTCCTCAAACCATTTACAAAAATCCTTGCATGACACAACCTGAAGTACTAGGAAAAGAAGCCCCTATATGGATTACTCATCTGTCCTAAAGCAGAGGCTGTATTTTACATCTGGTTTGGCCACTGGAGGTCAGTGTTTTGGAGCAGAATGGACACAATCCATTTGGTAATCCTCTGTTATGGCCATAAAGACAGGAAGCACTGTACCAGACCTTTCCATGCGTCATTGTGGTGTTTAGTATGTGTCATCTTGGCTTGACATGGGAATATGAGTACATTCAGCAGCAGTCAAGGGGTTATATTTTCGAATAGTGTGAGAACAGCTGCAGAGAACACAGTTATTTCTCAGAGATTATGTAATGAAGTTGCATGTTGCAGAGTGCAATTGTGGTTTAGTGTGCTAGATACTCCTTACTCACGTCACTGAATAATGTGACACCAGGGCAAAACATTAGAAAAGCCAATAGGAATAGTTGCCTAATAGTACTTCATGCTTCATTTACAGCTGAGACCAGTTCTAGCAGCTTTGGCTCTTCTGTTTGCATGGTTTTCACTTCCCTCCTGTTGGTGCTGAGAACAGAGTGTGGATAGGAAAGGAGGTACATGTACATACTCTTTCCATATTACTTTATTTTCTTTCATGTTTCTGGGATTGGGAGGCTCTCTAAAAAATGGGTGAATAGTAGTGTACCCCACTAATGGCCACGAAATAGCAGTTTATCCAAGAGCCCAATACTGGGTCCAAGACTGTTTAACAACTTCACCAATCATCTTATTGATGTCCAGAGTGCACTTCAGCATGTTTGCAGAGGGCCTGTGAGGAGTAGCTGGTATGCCAGAGCATCAGGCTGTCATTTATAGGGACCTCAACAGGCTGCAGAAATGGAATGAAAGCAGTGGGAGCTGGAGAAGCAGATGGTGCAGAGGGAGAGCCTCAAACTCTAGCTCCTTGCAGATGTCTCCCAGCCCCTCTATGTCACTAGTATCCTTTGCCTTGCTCCAACTGGCATTATGCTAATCTTTCCTAGGCTATCCTGCTCCAGTTAAGAACATATTTTGTCATCCCCACAAATTCTGTCACTGCCAAATATGAGAGAAAAAAATAGATAATTTTGTCCCTTTCTGTCAGGGCAGCACAATTCATCTCTAGAAATTCCTCATTGGGATTTTTTCATTATTAACATGTTATCAATCATAATCACACCTGAGACATGAAGCCAAATTCTGCTCACATTTTTACTGGTTCAAATCTGGAATATGTGATAAATTGAACAAATTAATTCCTGATTTACCGTGTCTTAGGAGAGAAAAGAATTTGGCTTGTTTATGAAGTTTGTAGAGTACAAATATATCATTCAAATAAATTTTCTATTAAATACAGAGATAGGTAAAAGGAATGGAAAAATCGTGCTAGTGGGAAACAGCCAGCCTATTCCTGGCAGTATTTTAATTATATCAATAGGTAAGCCAACCTCCATTTTTTTCTTTTGTCTTTCGAATGGAATGGTTACAGTCAGAAGCATATGTGGTTTGTCTCACCATCTTCAATTTCTTTTTGTCTTACAAAATTTGATTTCTGGTCGCTGAAAAACATGGATAATATTTTTTTGTTTTAAAAGAGTGACAAAATCCAAAATATCTTAGGAAAAGTCAGATTTGTGGTAGATCTTGATTCCAGCTGAAAGATTTTCACTGAAAGAAAACAAGTCACTCAGAAAACTACTCAAATTGCCCCTTCTTTAAACATGGGGATATTTTGAAGGAATTATGAAAAAAAAGGGATATTTAATTCCTGTTTGCAAAACAAAAGGTGATTTCTGTGATACTTTTATCCACATAAAAGGGAATAATTTCAGGGCTGAGAAGAGTTAGGCTTCATCATGTTTTGTTGCTATTCTAGTTCTTCAGGGGCATAAGTACATGACCACCTTGATGCTGGAACATAATTTAAGTTAAACAGTAGAAGGCAAATTCTTGCAGTGCAATTCCAAACACCCTTTCCTGAGAGTGTCCTGCCCAAGAAGTGCTCACACTATTTCTCTTTTTTCCCAGGGCCAATTTTTTTAGTAATTCTCTTGTTGTTTGCTTGACCTTTTTATTGGGCTCCCTCACAATGGTTTCCATCTGTTTCTGTATTTCATGTACTTCATTAAAAAACACCCACTGAAACATCTTATGACTCATTAGATTACTGTGTCATGGATCTTGCAAGTGGGCTGTGTTTATATGGTGGCTCCCACAGTTTGGTGTTCTGAACTTCAGCGAGAACTTCACATCTTTCTTCACTGATTGATGACTGCCAGCATCCATAAAGTTTCCTCCAAAATACATCACATCAGCATGTTGCTGCTGGTGGCAGATAATGGCAGCTGTGAGGATCTCACAGATCCATCTTAGCAGAGCTCTGGAGCTTCTTTGGTCATCACCCTTGAAAAGTAAAAAAACATTTATAGTGAGAGACAATTACAGGAAGGGGTTACTTGGACAGAAAACTGATGAAAAATGGTGGCAGAATAAGAGGGAAGGTCTAATTCATTCAGCTGAGTACTCACAATAAAAGCTGGCTCTGATATCACGTGATGTCTCGTACTGGAACTCCAGTGTTGTACTGCAGGGTGTTGTGTATGCTGTGCAAGAAAAACAGGTTGAAGAGGAATACAGAAGACTACAAAAAGGAAGCTACCAGTGTGATAGCAGTTAAGGCTGTGTCACATGAGGGGTACATAAAGACCAAAATTTCCAGGCTCAGAGAAAGCTATTTATATGCATTCAGTTGGAAGATAATTTGAGATGATCTATAGGAAACTCTCAGTCTAAGAGGGAGGATTGAATATTTGGTAAGTTTTCTCTGACTAAATAGAATGAGCCACAGGATAAGTTTGGAGCTGAACTGAGCAAATCTTCTGACAGGACCTCAGGTCTGTAGTATAGTGCAATTGCATATGAGAGCTGTGGCTTTTCCTTTCTCCATTGGTCCTGGCACAGGTCAGCAGGGTGAGCATGCATATTACCTCTACCACAAGAGTTCATACAGAGGCTGTACAGAATGGCCTGAGGTGTGAGAAGGTCATTGGAGCATGAGGGGGAAGCAGAGAAGGAGGAGGCAAAGGAGCAAATCTCCTACTAAAGGCATGAGATATATTGGAACTGTATCCATTGCCACCGGTAGAAGACAACTGCTCATCAACTGTGCAAAGTTGTGCAAAGAAAAGTATCATTGAACTGAAAGCATCATTTAGTGCAAGAAATGACAATTGCCACATTATACCTATTATAAGCTTCTGACTTGTGACTAGGTACCAGATTCCATAGCTGAAATTTTTTTAAGTTTTAATCACTTATGTTCTCGAATATTACAGTTTATTTTTTCATTTCCCCATTTACACATCTATTATCTAAAGTGAAGGACATCCAGAATGGTGTCACTAGACTGCTCTTCAGGAATTTTATCACTTTGTCCTGTGTAACTTTCACTGGCTTCCCTTCCTTCATCAAATTAAAATATAAATTACATTCCTGAGGGCTGATCCTTTTCTTCATCACATCAGTTTTAAGCCTGTGTAGCTGTCTGGCTTTATTAGTGGTGACTGTAATTTAAAAACACCCTCTGGCTTTTAGAGCTACCCATAGATTTAGTCTATCCTGTCTATCATCTTGTACTCATGTCAACACCAAGACCTTGAATCTGCATATGCTTCTGTTGTCTGGGTTTCTTTTCTGTCTCTTTTCCATAACCGGCTATTCTTTTATTTCTTTGATATTCTATAATTTTTTTTTCCATTTGAGTCACTGTGTTACCTTCAATATGCAATTATAAAAATGTCCTTTGAAGTTTCTGATTGAACCTATGCACAGCTAGAAGTGGCAAAACAAAGAATGACTCCAAGAAACAGAAGACTTGATTCTTCACACTCTACTTCGGTAGGAGCTGAAGGCTTTCAGTCCAAGGAGATTGGATTATTTCCAGTGCTGGGCTATCCAGAATCAAATTGTTTCCCTTGTAGCAAACTATTTGCCTAATTTACTAATTATCAGATTAAATGGGATTAGACATGGGACTTTCCAGATGATTCCAGGCAATAAAACCAATTAAATAAATTCTCTTCCGATGATACTTGCACAGAAATGTTACTGTGGGGTAATAGTCTGCATGCAAAAGCTGTTTCCAGCTTTGGAAAACATACCATTTCCATGCACAGCTCTGGTGCAGCCAGTGCCAGCAGGCATAAGCTCTGTGTAGAATTTTGACAGTGTTTGTACCTCAGGGTATGACTGCATAGTTACATCTCCTGAGAAAGACAATGGAGAAAGCAGACAGCTAACAAAGAAGATGAAAAAGAAATGGATAGTCTGGATATGAAAGAGCATTTACACACTTCTACTTGACTGAAAGCTTCTGGAAAGAGATCTCAGATCTAAATCCCTCAAAGATCTGGAGTGTAACTCATCTAACCTCAACAGTAGATGCCCAAGTGAAAATTCCTGACCTTCAACTTCCTCTTGAGAAGTTTCCAGCTTGTAGGCAGCTGAAGTCTGCAGGCACCTCTGCCTTTAACTTTAACATTTCTTATCATTTATTTATGTTTCTTTTATGAACTGTACTCAGCAAGGCCTTAACTTTAAGTGTTCTCTGTAGTGGGGTGCCTGTCTCATAGTCAAGAATTTTGAGCATCCACAGATCCTATGTTCTTCTGCCTGTGTAGCTTAAGAAAACCAGAATGTTGGGTGCAGTGTGAACAAACCAAATGTCGTTGGGTTCTTCATCAAATAGGCAGTGGTGGTGGTAGTGATTCAGTGAGTATTGCTTCCAATTTTGGTTTTGTTTTTTAATACAATACTCTGTGGTTAGCACACTTTTCTAGGCTCTGGAAGACAGAGATGTACTTCCTTTCTCTTCCTGATTTACAATACCATGCTGGCATTTATTGCTGGCTGCATGAGATATTTTCCTTCATGTGCTGCCTGTTCATTACTATCTGGAAGGACCCAAGTCATTATGTAAGAAGCTTAGACTTTTAGCTTGTGGTTGATGATCCTCCCCACCAGCGGGGATTTATATTATGCTTTAATGCTTTAGTAGTGCTTAGGTTACTTTGTCAATCCAACTCTTGAACATCCATCCAAAAGCTTCGGTCTCTTGCATATAAAAATGGGAATGATTGGGTGGGAAAAGATTTAAGAGATTTTTGTACAAAACAGTGCAATTTACCTGAAGAAAAACATCACATTTTTATTCACTTGGAGGTATTTTAATGACAAAGTCTAATGAACAGTTGCAGATGTTCTGTGTGAAATGGCTCAGTTACAGCAAGAGCTACATGAACTTTTACCCTGAACTCAAACCAAGATCTTTCTCTCTCCTTCCTTTTTTTTTTTTTTTTTTTTTTTTCCTGATGTACTAAGTTGTTTAGTTAAACTTTTGGTTTGTTTCTTTTCCTGTTCATATGCCTCTTTAGTCCTTTTTTCAGCTGGGACTAGTACTCAGCTACCACCAGGAAGGCTGATTTGTGAGACTCACAGCCAGCTCTGTTCTGTGTTGGGCAAATTTGTTGCAGGAATAATTGCCACACCAGCCTTCCTAATCTTTTCCATTTGTAGACTGTAACTAGATTGCAATACCAGAAGAAGGAGGTGGTCATCTTTCTGTCAGTGGAGATGTCAAAGAAACAGTAATGGGAAAGTGATACCCCAGTGACAGGGTAGAGATGGGTAAAAACAACGTGGCTCAGGGGCCTGTGTTCAATATAATACAACAGCCTTGCCATGTACATCATACTTGTAGTAGGCTGTAAAAGCATTATTCCCTGGTTAGTGCTCCTCATTCAGCTCAAGTCACAAAGCAGTAGTGGACAGGGAGGGAAGGGCAGAATAGGACAGAGAAAGCAACCGCTGTACATTCAGCTGTGCAATATTTTCTTTGGTCTTGCAATGAACACAGATACTTCAGCTCTGTGGCTGGAACTTGGCAACCCTTCTCCAAGTTCCTTAAAAAGAAACAAAACTGTTCTACCATCTGTGAGACCCACTTGTCCTTTCCCTCTCCTCACACATATGCTCACTGCATTACGTTACCAGTTGAATATAGCAACATATGCATGCAAAGATTTCCAGCTGAGATGAATAGACATTCTTTTACAGTTACCAGAATGGAGTCAGCTGTGTAGCAGACCTGCTCTGCCCCAATCACTTAACCCATAATGTTTCAGGGGAAGGGAAATATGGAATGGCAATAGAATTTGACTTAGGCAGAATATGGTAGCTGTGATTCAGTCTAGAATATGGCTAGTGCACAATTATTTGAGACCATGGGCCAGCAAAGTACTTAATTATGCACTTCACTGAAAGCAGGCACAGTCTTAACTGACTTCTCATATTCTGGAAATTAGAGCTTGAATGTTTTATTGGGCTGGAGCTTCCATGAAGACACGGTAGGATCATGGATAACTGGGTAGGTGTCTTTGTATATTTTGGGCAAATGCAATTTTATTTTGCCTGAACTCCTGAGGGGTGTGACAGGAACTTGCTCTGATCCAGAAAAGGTGACTCCCAATAAAGTAATGCTGAATACAATGTACCTCACAGTAGGATTTAGGTACATGGACATGCTACTGCTATCACATTGTTGACCAGCTCCAACCAAGGACAAAGCTTCCAGCTGCCTGTCCAAAACACAATCTGCTGACTGACATCTCTTGTGGTGGCTTTACATTCAGTTGCAAAGCTTAAATTCAGGTACTCTCCTCCAGACTACATTATTTGGTAGTATGGTGATAGAGAATGGATTTAGAAATGTCAGTGGCCTATCACTGTTTTGGTAACTTCCCATCAAAACTCATAGGAATTTTGGCTTTCCTTTTGAGATCAGCTTTCTACACTCGTGGAGGGATTCACTAGGATATAGAATAAAACAACCTTTGCCCACAAGAATATAAATTCTTTAAGACATGCTCCATTGATGAAGAGGTTTGCAGGAGCTGGTTTCGAGGTGGGATAATTTTCACACAGAGTGACTCTCATCCTTTTTTTACATATTAAAGAGCCAAGGAAACACCAAGAAAAATTTGTTTCCTTCTCCTCTAACTTAAAGGGGGGCAGATTCTCAGCTGGTCTATATTAATACAGTTTTTTGAACTCTTTGGAGTGATGCTGATTAAAACCATCTGAATACCCTGTCTAGGATTTCTTGCTATTTTTACAAAACTGTAAAAAAGGGATCTACTCAAGTCTCAGTAGCTATGAAAAGAAGCTATATTATGGGCTGCATTTTAACAACAGAAGCAAGAGAGAAAAAATGTCTATGGGGAAAGAATGCTTTTACATGAAAGGTAAAAAACATGTGGAAAAAATTACCAAACAAATGACATATTGAGACTTTAAGAATATGGGTTGGATGCACTAATGAATTTGTTGGGCATCAGCAGCGTGGTTTTTTAAAATTTTTTGTTGTTGTTGTTTTGTTTTGCTTTTGAAAGTGGATGTTTTAATTCAGCAATATAAATAAACCATTTTCTTTGCCTTTTTTACACACATAAATGTCGATCATAAAAATCTACTATATGTCTCTTTTTAATGAACTATGTAAAAAAAAGCATTAGCAAGGCAAAAATGCGCATTAAGCACCTTTCAAAGGTCGCAAGTAGTTATAATAAAATGCTCCAGGATAAATCAATGAAAAGCTTTGAGTTCATTGCCTGTTAGAATGAGAAGTTTTGATTTACTTGTTGAAATGTTAAGGCTCATTTTGCCTAATTGGGATAGGAAGAGTTTTTCACTGTTTGAGCTTGAAACAGAATTCCCACTGCTGGCAAAACCAGTGGAAAAATGTCATGGTTCCTAAGGATCATGAAAAACCAAAACAGCAGAGCCCAATTTCAAGGTCGTGGTTGAATTTCTATTTAGTTTTTACTAATTTTACAGTAAAAATGTAAAAAAAAGATGTCTCAGCAATTTCTGAGTAAAAATGACACCTGAAAGTCCTTGAGGGATATACCTGCTCATCAAATTCTTTAGATTTGAAAAAGTTTAAATTAAAGTTCTTTTTGTCTTTTCTTGTTTATGTTTTTTGTTTGCATGTTTGTTCATTATTTTGATTTGTTAGCCAATCCATCAATTTTTGATGGTAGAATTGTTTTTCAAAAATAGCATAATATTTAATATTATAATTATAATATAAATATATTCCTATTTAATATATAATTTATAATACAAATATAAACAATATTTACCCAATCTAGCAAACAATCCCAATGATAATTTTTATGATGTTCCTATACCTTACTAGGGTGAGAGCTCTCAGTGTAGATTCTCACCATTTTTAGGGGGAAAGCCTCTATGTTTATATAAACTACTTTTCAGACTTCATACTCTCACTATACTAGTAGGCTCCAGATTGAAACTTCCCTGAATTTTATGTATATTATCTTGTGTATGTTCTCTTACTTCTTTGAATTTTAAATTTTGGTTTAAGCCAATTTCTCATATCTCTCCTTGATCTAAATTCTGATTTCTTGCAGAAATAATGGAGTTCATCTATCATCTTCGAAAATTCATCGAATTGTAGAAGTTTCCTGACAAATATAAAACAGCAATGTCATGTACACATTTTAGAAGGGCAAGAAGGGTCTTGTCATCTCAGTGCCTGGAAAGGTTATGGGCTATAGTCTTCTCAATGCCAAATCCAGTCCCATGAAGGACAAAAGGTGTTTGGGAGCTGCCAAGATTGATTACCCAGGAGCAAATCATGCCTGACCAATAAGGCCACCTTTTATAAGGAGATGACTGACTTGGAAAATGAAAGAGTAGAGGTTATTTTTCTCCTTGGCTTTACTGAATCCTTCAGTCCTGATTTTCATAGCATCTTTGTAGCCAGAATTGAAAGATGTGGACATGACTGTTGGACTATGAGGCTAGAGGATGGCTGTCCCCAAAGTACAGTGGAAATTAAGCGGAGGACTCGTTATATGTGCCACTTTTCAAGGTGCAATAGTGGGGTCAGTACTGATCAATGTCTTCGTTAATGTCTGGGTGGTGGGAAGAAATGCATTCTCATCAGCTTTGCTGACAACACCATATTGTAACCAATATACTGCAGGCTGTAAATACAACCAATATAATGCATGGCTGCTGCTCCTTGAGAGGCTCAATCAATGTATTAAGATTTAAATGTGTTAAAACCTTATGAAGTTCAACAAAGCAAAGGTCCTGAAACATGATAAACTCATGCAAAAAAGGCTGGGTTCTGATTGGGTGGAAAATGGCTTTCCAGAAAATGTTAAAGGGAGGTTTGGGCAGAGAAGGAGTTGTCAAAACATATTTTTTTCAGGAGAGAAGGACAGGTGCATACTGGACTGTATTAGCAAGAGGATAGCCAGCAGGAATTGGGATTCTTCTCCTTTATTGTATTTGGGAGATCACACCTGAAGTACGCTGTCCAGTTTTGAACAGGACAAAGACAAGATAAGAAAGATGCTGACATACAGAAGAAAGCCAAGTGGAGGGCCACCAGAATGGTTGAGGTCTGAAGAACCTGCTGTATAAAATCCTGAGTGAAATTTGTTTTCCTAAGAAAAGAAGACTAATGAGTGTCCTTGCCTAGCTAGTGAGTGATCATTAGTAAATAAGATGAAGGTAGACTCCCTGAGAGAATCATAGTGACAGGAAGAGAACCAGTGGACATTAGTAACAGCAAGGGAAATGACAGATCTAGACTGTCAGGCTGTGCCTCAGCTATGTTGTAGGTACTGCACTGCCTCCTGCTGTCCCAGTTTATTGGTTGCTTCTTCAGGATGGGCTCCAGACCTACCCTGTGGGTAAATTTTCCTCCTGTTTTCCCTTCTGTTGATTTTGCTGTTGACCCTGGAAGAGACTCACTATCTTGTCTGAAACTGTTCTGCCTCTTGGGGAGCAGCCCTGCTCTTGCAGCTGCTAGGCAGGAAACTGCAGTCAAATAGAAAAAAAAAAAATTCTCCCCAGTGCTGGTGGTGGTTTGATGGAACAGTTTGCAGAAGCAGCTGATTGACTTTCCATCCTTGGAACACAAATGGACAAAGCTTAGAACAACTTGATGCTGTTTAGACCTGGGCTTACAATGGGTAGGAGTTTGGATCAGTTGATGTACAGAGGCCCTTTCCAGCCATGGTTGTTTGACTCCTTGGTTCTAAGAGGGCAAAGAGTAGAACAAGGAGTTGCCCTTTGATTTAGCACTGTTGTGCCTGTTCTTTAAAAATGTTTCAGATTCTAGAATTTGAAGTATGTGTTTCTCTTTTAGTAGGCAGATTCAGTCAAGATCAGAGAAAAGGATTTCCCAGTCTCAAAGATCTGTGCTTAGGTGTTACAGATTAGTTTTTTTAAAGAGGGAGACAACATTTCTGGGTGGCAGTGAAAAGGGAAGTGCTGAAGCTAGTCTGGTGTACACAGGAAAAAATAGACTGGAAAGCAATACAGTAACATCATTGTGAACCACACTAAAAGGTCAAATAATCGTTAATTCTACATGCTTTATTGCCCTTAGAATGCCGTGGGGAGCAGGCCTACACTGGCAGGGACAGACAAGATGACCAAATAGCCAGTCTTTTCCAGCTTCAGTTTCTGGGATTCTATGACTTATATTCATCATGTGCTTGGTAGTAAAACGTCCTTGTTTCCTCCTATATTTGTCTTAGTTTTTCCTTTGTTCCAATGAAGAAAAAAAAAAAAAAATAAATAAAAGAGTGAGCATTGCTATTAAAAATTTGTGCCAGTAAAATTAAAGCAAGATCCCACTCTGAGTGCTGGGGATAACCCGGAGATGTTGGTGGAGAATCTGGATTAGCTGGAGAGCCAAAAGAAAGACTCAGACACTGGGCAGATAGCTGGAAAAGTCTGTTAGTGCAGCTGTGAGCTGTGGGAAGACAGAGCCTATAAAGGACAAACAGCTGTTAGAGTCAGACAGGAAAGCCTCTGGAAAAAGAAGTATAAGGGAGGAGAACAAGTAGTTTGATCATAGATGGGTAAAAGGCCAGAGAAAGAGGTTTGTATCAGATTAGAACCTGAGTGTAATATTGTACACACCTCTCTTTAGGACAGAAGAGGCAAAAGTCAGCAGCAGTCATATTGGTGAGTTCAGAGGAGCAAAAGAAGATATAGTTTTCTTTCTACCTTATCAAGATTGCCCCCAAATATCCTGTCGTATCATGACTCTGTCCTGCAAGTGCTCCAACAAGAAGAAGAAATACCAAAACTTACTCTACTATTGAATGTCTTTTTAGTTGCCTGGGCCAGCTGCTTAGGGAGCTATTAGTTTTAAGGTGACTGCCTGGTTTCTTATGATGCCAGCAATAAAAGGAGTATACTTGTAAGTCTAGATGAAGTTTTTGGAGCAGAGGCTGTTTTATCAGTCATTTGAAATTGAAAATTCTTTTTCTTGAGTAGACTCCATATGTCAGCCACAAAAAATAAGTTAAGGACTGGTTGTAACTTTTCAGGACTTGGCATTTTAAAATGATATAAAATGAGTGAAGCAAGTTCCCGAAAGTGGTTTAGGTTCTACTTCTACCTTCCTAGTGAGAAATTAATATTAAATATAATCTTCAGATTAATTAGTTGTTCTCTGCCATGCTGCCTTTGTTCTAGCATGAGTACTTTTAATCCTAATGTGAATCTGGTGACAATCTAGTTCCCTGCTTTGTTTTCGGGAAGGGCAATGCAGTTTGTAACTAGAATGTGGAGACCAAACTATCAATTTTTTAAGCTACAAACGCCAAAAAGAGGTGTGATTTCTTTTTGTTTTAATAAAAGGATTTTTTATTCTCACAGAAGAAATGACTAGTAGTAAATATTCCCACACAGAAATTAGTAGAAATTACAGTTTTATGATGGATAGGTTTTCCCTTTTTTCCCTTTCTCTCTCTGGTCTTGGGACTTATTAAGTGGTTTTGGGTTGTTGAACTGAACTGAGAATTTCAAAGGGTTCAGAATTACTTCAAGGCTAAATTCCCATTGACTTTCGGTGAGAGTTGCATTCCCATCTTACTCTCTGCTCTTTTATAAAAAAAAAAAAGCTTTAGTTTCATCCCAGATGACCATTTACATTTCCCCAACAGCCTAGAGACATTGCTCTGCCTTTTAGAAGTTGTGGACCTTGGTGTATAGGCTCATTATTTTAGTTCTAGAAGACAAATTTATTTATTTTTTCTGGTTCAGAGGCTCTGGAAGAAGATTAAGGAGGGAAAGCACACACACAGCTTTTTAGACTGTGTGAACAACATATTTTAAACATCTTTTAACTTGCTCTTGCATTGACCCTTTTCAGGCATTTTGTAACAAGCAGGAATATTTACTTGGGTGTAGGCATCATGAGAAACTCTAGAGCCCTTCCAAAGTGAGAGCTCCATGGTATGGGCTGAGCCACCCCTGACTGGGTCTGAGCTGGGGAATCCCAGCGGTGCGGGCTCCTGGTGGTGCATTGCTGCTGGGATCCAGCACTTTTCGGAGTATGGTCCAAAGCAGTACCTGCCCATGGGGATGAGAATCACATTTCACAGGAGATGGTGTATTGAAGTACATAATTAGGGTGTTGCTTCAGCATGTTTAGAGTTAGCTGAGATATTCTAATCTGTCTCCTTGATGGTGGAATTTAGGGTTTGCCCAGGGAGTTATTTCTGTTCAGAGACTGCAGGTTTCTTTTCAGCTTGTGTAAACTTTCCAGAAGATGAGTAAGACCCCAGTGCCCTCTGCACTAAATATGACTATGCTTGCTTATGTTTAGAAACTCAGGTGATTCACTGGCTGCCTTTATTCTGGTAAATAGACTGGGGAAAATCCCAGAAACACAAGAGGTCGGACAAGGTTGTCATCAGATCATGGTGCACTCTTCCTCCAGAAAGAAAGACACCCTCATCCCTGATGCCCACTGGTCTTTGGCTCACAGTATTCCACAAACAATACTTGATCCTTGGTTGAGAGGATACTGGCATGTGTCAAAATTTTATTTATCGGCTGGGCTCAATGCTAACGTGGAGCTATGCAACTTGGAGAACTGGGTGCTTGGGCTCAGCCTTGTGCCCTGAGATCATCTGCCTCAAAACCTTAGGGATACCCCTTGGAATTACTCACGTTACACTTGAAATAGAATTTTATACAAGAATTACATGAATGAACTTAAGATAAAAGAAAAGAAAACAAATTTACTTCAGAAAAAGAACTGGAATCAATTGCCATCCAATAAGAAATACACAAGGGGCTAAAAATTCCAGGAATAAGTTTAAAATTAGCAAAAAACCTAGGTTCATATTTAAAATATTTGAAAGCCTTCAGCAAAACATCATTTAGATGACAAACTCTTGTAAATGTGATATTGTCATAATAGACTACACTGTGAAGCATTTTTGTCATGACAAGTATTCTGTCTTTGTGTATAGAAGGCTCTCTTTTTTTATAGATTTCATCTAAGGTTGCTAGTAGGTGAACTTTTTACAGAAAACTGGAAAAATCCCAAAGTTGAATCTATTTCCAAGGGAAACAGCTTGCAATCACATTCTTTCACAGAGTGATTTTTACATGTTTTTGTTGCCTTTCTGGCATAGTGGCAGGACCAGAACTGTATTCAGTTATTGAAGAGTGAAATCAATATTATGAAATGGAAAGGCACATGCTATATGTGTGGTTAAAGAAGAAAAAATATTTGTGAAAACACACATTCTTAGAATTATATAATAATTCATTTAAAAAAAACATGTAGTCAATTAAAAAATAGGACTCCTATTTATTTGCTGATGTGTTTAATGTTGTTCTTATACCAGTGTTGTTGAGACAAAATGAAGAAGTTGTGGCTAAAACTTGCCCAAATAGTACACAGCCAAGAGCCACCGAGGATCCTGATGACACAGTAAGAGCTTTGTTGCTGGTGGTATTTCTATGCTTGAGTTTATGTTAGTAGAAAACATTTTGATAGCCCCTTACAAAAACTACATGAATTCTGAAGTTCTGGAAGCAGAGCTTTTGCAAACTGAAAATCTATTGAAAGCTTTTGAAATAATAAAAAGCAAATTAATTCTCCAACTACAAATCAAAGTGAAGGTTGCACGTAGTCTGCTTTTACTAAGGAAGGTGTTTCTATTGATGCAACCAAATGAGTCTGTATGGAGCATCAATGTTTATCAGTGATGGGATAGCACTGATCAAAAGCATAATAATAATAATTTTACTTTCTCTGCTTGGATTTTGTGACCCACGAGTCCCAGTAAATTTCCCATCTGTTTGGAAACTATTAACAGCATTTCTCTCTCTTTAGCTAGTAAGACACCACCCTATGATTTATTGTAGATGAAAAGTAGAAGAGTTAGAGAAGCTAAGGATGTAAACCCTCCGGAACAATCTAGTTCAATAACATCGTTATTAGGGTAATTTGGGGTCAGCAGTCTGCCTGGGGAAGAATTGCATTTCTTTCCTTTACTTCACAGCCTCCTCATTCTACTATTTGTAAGCCTTGCTGTTGTTAAAGACTGCAGTAGTAATTCCAACAGTTTTCACTAATCTTTACTGAGGTACCATAAAACCAAAGCATCTTGTAAACGTTGCTGACACAGAAACAAACTCCAGAACCTCTTATTTCAAAATCCAGAAAGGGAAAATTTGTATATTTGTCTGTAGTTTTTCTCCTGTTTTCTTCACAGGCTACTGAGTGTTTTTGAAAGGGCATTTGAGCAGTAATTGCAAATGCACCCACAAAATTGGAATAATTTAAGACAAATCCATGTGTAATGTTAATTATTTGCTGCTTTATATGGTCAAAATGGCTGTATGTACTAAAGTTTTTTGAAATATCTTTGTCTTACTAACTTGGGAAACAGCCAAATTAAATTTTGTCTGCATCCTAAGTCTGGTCACTGTTATGGTCTATATTTATGCTTGTATTTGGTGAATGTATTTCAAATCAAATATATTTTAAACAAGTCCACAATTGAATCAGGAGAAAGGATATGCTGAAAATCTGTAAGAAAATATGAATAAAGTAGTGGGAAGTTCCAATGACTTTTTTTTTCCCTTACACTGTATTGTTCCTTGTGCTTTTTTTTTTTCCCCCCTCTTTATATTTACAGAGGATTTTGTTCCTGTCACACTTCAGAAGGAAAAATATAAATGTTTTCATTTATTCTTGCCAAAAAAAGTGTCTTGGTAATTAAGGGTCCACATTTTGAAGTGCAGAAAGTCCTCTAAAAAGTGTAGGAAACAGAGAACTGTGAATTAAGCCTCATAGTCTGCTGACAAACTGTTACCTTTTCTCTTCTTAAAAATACTAGTCATCTAAATACTTCATAACAAGGGACTCAGAATTTTGGTTTCTTAACAGAGGTGAGAGCTCAAGAGCCCCCTTGAGTGGCACTTCACTTGTCAGATGAGTGCGTATCTGAATAAAAAGAACTTATGTGCTGGTCTCCCAGATCAGGGATTAGTGAGGTGTCAGCAAGTTTATGTCTCTGTGAACAGAGGAAGGGTGCTTATACACAATGCTTCTGACCTTCAGTAGGTCTGCAATGCCCTCTTTAAGGTAAAACCCACCTTTTGCTTGCAGCAAATTCTCATTAATAATATCCAGTACAATAAAATCATCATGGTGGGTATGTTTCTTTCTGAATGAGGAGCAAACAGAGCAGTTTTGATAGGTTCCAAAACAAGGTTAAACTTTGCAAAAATATAAAAATAAAGGAGACACCAGAGTTGGGTTTTAACTTAGTATGACCTTCTAACAATTCGTAGTGAAGTCATGGAGTGTAAGTATGCCAGTGAAAAAGTAATGCTCACTATTTATAGCCAAGTTGTTCAATCTAGCTTGAATTACTTAATAAAGTTCCATTTATCTCATTATATTAGTTAACAATAGAGATTATTTTCCAATTCATACTGGCAATAAATGCAGCTCAATATTCCTTAAACAAATTATGGGATTCTCTTTTCAAACATCCTAATCCATTAAGAGAATTAGAGAATACTGTCCATGACACCTTTCTCACAGCTTTTGAAATGCAAGAGTTGGTAGAAGATTACAAATGGTAAAGAGAATTTAGGTCACAAACGCTGTTGTTGACTTTGATGCTTTGATTCTGTGTTTATGCAATAATTATTTAGGAGAAGGCAAAAGACCAAATTAACTGCAGTATTTCTAAAAAAGAAAAATAATTACAAATATAACATCTATCTTTTACGATTTTTTAGTTAGGAATAAGACTTTTGTGGCTCAGTTGTTATTGTCTCTGTCAGATGCCACAGATGTGGAGATAACTGAGCATTTGATTTTAGTCCAAATGCAGGCCAAGTACAGAAGAAACTGCATAACTGCAACAAGACTGATGGGAGAGCGATGAAGGAAAAGTTTAGCAACATCATGGTTTGGAACATTTAAAAGGGGGCTTTAAAATACTTTATTTTCATGAATGCCTAATATGATTAAAGAGTTTGACTGTGAGGACCTGGGAAATAATAATGAGACTGTTACAAGACTTTACAGGGATTCTGTTTTGAGAGGAAGAAGTATGTGTTTGAAGAGGGCTTTTAAAGACTGTTTTTATGACTAAGAGCAGTAAGCAGTCTAAATGGCAGTCAGAACCTTTGGCTGCAGAATAACAAGCCAAATCACTTCTTGGTGAGAAACCCAGGGGAGGGAAATGGTAAAATAGAAAATGTCATGAAGTGCCTTTTCCAGATTCCTGTAAGTAATTTTCTCTATGGGATATTTTGAAGAAACACACATTTGCTGATGTTATGGCTACCTTTCCCTTCAGTTATATAAAAATATGGGCAGGTTGTGTACCTACTTTTTTTCTAAAGGTTACCTGTTGCAGTGATCTTTACAGAATAGATTCTTCTCATGTGTGTAACCAAGGGGGTGATTTTCCTGTGGTGTCCTGAGCTGTACATGAAAGAAAGAGAGGAGATCTATGGTATATACTGAATGAGTCCTTTATTTTTCATTTTTTTATTTTTACAGAGTCTTTTTCTAAGATTCTGGTGTCACCAAAACATGGGTGGGAAGCATCAGAGGCAGCAGGGATGAAATACATTCTGCTCTTCACAGAGAATTTATGTGGGCTTTGAAAAATATTTAGGTACACTTCAGTGAAGGCTTTGTATTGGCAATGTTGCAAGGATTCTTTGTTGAAGGAAACTAAGAGCTGCTGGGAGTTCTAGCACAAGAATTGCATAGTCATCACAAATCCAGATTCCACAAAGTGATAGAAATATGCAAGAACATAGTTTGATAGTTCAACAGACCAAAATTGAAAAGGATAAATAATTTTACCTACTACAGATGTGACTATCAGGTGGAGAATGTTTTGAAACCAAGTGTTAGACACTGGTAATTCCCAGTGACAAATTGACATAACACTTAATAGGTTCATGTCCCTGAGTAGTACAGAGTAAGTAGGAGAATGAAACCGCATAGAGAAACCTCAAAGTGACCTCCAAAAAGAATTGCTTTTGCTCTGAAATTACATCTTACTCCTGCAGTTTATTCCAATTCTACGTTATTTTGCTCTAGGCTCCTTTACATGGTACATTTACTTGTGGCTATTGTGCAATCACATTTTTGTAGTTTTCTCTACATTTGCATTTATTTCTCTGTTTTATGGCTCATTAACCCCTTTAGTCAAGACTATATTTGTGGTCAGTAATTTCTCTTCGCTGTCTTCTCTCTCAATCGACCTATGAGCTTCCATTATTCATGAAAAATCTAAAATGGATAATTTCCTCCGGATGTATGGGAAAAAAAATGAATATGAGGCCTACTTCTTCATGTGTCAACTGTAAATACACTACAAAACTTCTTGGACAGAATAGGCAAAACTAGGTAACAATCAGTGTGTATACAATTGACTATGCTATTTTTAGGTTCTGGAAATGTTCGATTTTTCTAGAACAAAGAACAAGTTCAAGAACAGTGTTCCATCATCAAACTGCATGAACTATTGACCTAATTTTCTGTCTTTGGGGGTAAGCAGAAAAATGGTTATTCAGAAGTGCAGGGTAACAGAATTTCTAAAGGAAACAAGTGCCTAAAATATCCATGTGATTGGTTTCCATTGGTAAATTACAATTAAATCTGGGCAGAATATATGAAAATTAAGTATTGGTTTAAGCCAAAACTTTGGGCCCAAAGAGTTCAAACTGAATTATTCTGAAATTAAAAGCAGAGTAAACTTTACCACCTTTCTTCAGAAAGGTTAAAATCTAGAAAGTCAATTCTCCCACACATGAAAATTCCATAAGTGGATTTTACTGTTTGAATCCTAATCCATCACAGAAAAAAATGATGCAAGACATTAAAATGATGTAATGTGGTGTATGTGTTGCCTAAAATTTGCACATGAGTATCAGCAGACCTGGTTTTAGTCACAGGAAGGTCTTAAAAAAAGATCATAGTCAAACTCCTTCCCTGTATTTGAGGGTGCTGTATTAATATTCAGCATCCTGGCTTTTAGCAGTCTGTGCCATGAACATTTATGAAATCTTTAAATTGCAAGTTTCAGCCTTGGTTTTTTTTGTTTTTTTTTAAGAGAAAAAGTATTGACTGGTGTTAGCTGCTAAAAAGATTAGCAACTCCACAAGTCATGGAAATTCAGGGATTTTTGTTTTTAGAGGAGGGATATATAATGTTTCCCTTTCTTTATATCTAACTACTATTATAATTAATCTTTATTTGTTCAGCTTTTATTATTTCAAAATACAGTCACTGAGTATTCAGTCATGATTTTGTAGGGATAATCACTTGCACCTGTAGAACATGTGACTTACATAAATGAGATACACTGCATCCAATCTTCTGCATCATGGTTTTTGTGACTTTGGAGAGGCAACCCTAATTTACACTGTCTTCACAACTGCACATTCACAACTTGTATGCTCTCTGACTGTGAAATCCAAGTAGTTCATCAAGACATCTGCATATATCCTGGACTGTGAGGATGGACATTTTTGAGTGAACACCCTTTGCAAACACAGAGGATTGCCTGCTCTTGCAAATTTGTATATCTGCAAGTGCATTATAGCTAGTAAATCTTATAAAGACCTGGTCCAGTGGTTTTATGACTTGTTGACTGAATGGATGAAATTTCTGTAATAAAATTAAAGGCTCTTTTGGATGTGTGGTTGTCTTTATAATCTGTTTTTATTTCCATTGTCTCTGTTGCCATTGAACCCTTTTGACATCAGAATAAGATTAAACAAACCAGCAGTTTAGCACACACTGAAATGGAAAATACAAAAAGGCTTAATAAACACACTGTGTAACTGACAACATCTGGAACAGCTTTGTAGCCAAGTGCCTTGAAACCACCTCTTAAACACAGTCCTCAGTAATCAAATCTAAAAACATACTAATTCAGGAAGCTCTAAGATGTTGCATCAATTACATCTTTTGAAATAACTTCCTTTCCCTCATCAGCTAAAGATACTGCTCCCATTTATTTTACTGCATATTTAAGACTACCATTTTGTGTTAGTATGCTGGATAACTTACTGATGGAAAAATAAGGGTAGGTAGCTAGCCAAATTAATACATTGTATTTTTGAAAGTCAGTCAGTAATTTCTTAAAATATACAGATGATTATGTAATTAAAGAATGAAGGGATTTTTACATTTGAAAGAAAAAAAAATCACAAAAATAAAATCTGTCTTTTGAAAAAAAAATCTGGTGGTATTAGGCAAGAAATTTGAGCTGTTGGCCCTTTCCAGTGTACTATCAAAAGCAAAACGGGCTCGTAATCAAGACAACTGAGGTCTGGCTGGTTTTGGGTCAGTATCTGTGAGCTGTACCCCATACAACCTGTACTTTACCCTGCTCTCATGCCATACTCCACCAGACAGAGTGGGCAGAGACTCTGGGCTCATGTCTGCCTGCATTGCCCTCTGTGAGAGAGCATGAACATGTAACTCTCCCACAGGCATTCACAGCCTAATTCAGCTTTTCACTGGTACCTGAACAGAGACACACACATCAGTTGTATAATCTGGAACAGAGACACACACACACACACACACACACACACACACACACACACGTATCAGCTGTATGATCTGGAACAGACACACACAGCAGTTGTATGATCTGGAACAGAGACACACACACACACACACACACACATCAGTTGTATGATCTGGAACACACACACACACATCAGTTGTATGATCTAGAACAGAGACACACACACACACACACACACACACACACACACACACATTAGTTGTATGATCTGGAACAGACACACACACATACACACACGTATCAGCTGTATGATCTGGAACAGAGACACACACACACACACACACACACACACACACATATCAGTTGTATGATCTGGAACACACACACACATATCAGTTGTATGATCTGGAACAGAGACACACAGCAGTTGTATGATCTGGAACAGTAGTTCACATTAACTTGAACTGACTTGAACTGGTGGCCAGCTACTGGAGTTGAGGGCCTAGATATGAGGGAAATATCTACTTGAAGAATAGAATATTAGAAGAAGAGACATGACTAATGGGAGAGTGGAACACAGGAGTAAGGCCAAAATGAACGAAAAGAAGAATCTAATAACTGACAAACATTTCAGTGTTAGATTTCTAAGAGTCGTTTTAGGACTGATTTAGTTACCTGCGAACTTTCTGATTTGAGTTTCTCTGTGTTATCTCAGACATCCAAATGACACTGGCTGATACTATATGGGACCCATAGGAGAGATGTACCCCTTTCCTGTTGAAGCTGGGATGAACTGAGTAGCTCAGATACTCCTAGAGACCTGAGAGTGAACTAAATAATTTATCTTTCATCTTTCAATGATCACAGGAAAATACTACCATCTGCCTTTGAGATAGATTTCACACTAAAGGCTAAGAGGTCTATGTACAGCACCACTCTGCAATACCATGGAATAACAAAAAGCACTCAGTGTAGCAAGGGAGTTACAGGCATGATGGCACTTAGATTTTCCATACACATATACCATGAAATAATGTATTGCGTTATTGTGGCAGTAATGTAACTTCCATGAGCAGACAGTGGTTCAGTGTTCCTAGCTGTCTAGCAAGGATCCTAGCAGTCTGAAAACCAAAGTGCTTTGGGAAAAATAATGAAGTTTATGGTATCTCTACTTTAGCCATTTTAGTAGCAAACTGTGTCAGTTCAGGTAGATTTTGTGGAAGGCAATGGCATAATTTTGAGGCCTCAAGGACCTTAAGCAGATAAGAAAACAACAAGTACTTCCTACTTGCAGTAGCACTCTGAACTATGATCACTGGAAACCACAGAAGCTTTAATTCTCTTTGGTTTTCTTTTTACTCATTTCACAATTTCTTATGCTACTGGCAGCTGTTTATTGCATTTGGCTCACTGGTTGTTCATCACCCAGTGCTCATTTGGCCATTACTGCTTTAACTCATGCATGGGAAGTTTGGAGGAGTTCCTGAGCTTGGCATTCTTGAGAGTCTTACACTTTCTTTTTGGCATGTGAGGCAAACACATTTATGTGGCCTGTTTGGTGGACTCTTATTTGAGGATTGGCAAACGGGCATTTCTCTGATTTCTTTTGTCCTGGAGATAGAGAAGAGGAAAGAGCAGCACAAGGAGTAATAAATACTTAAATAGTCAAGACAAATAGGATCTGTCCTGTACGATGTACACCAGACTCCTGTTCAGCTCACCAAGGAATGTATCGAGGAACTCTTGCAGCTGCTGCTGTTGGCTCAACAGGACAGCAGTTTCTGTGTTCTGACACAGACATGCACAAAATTATGGAAAATGAAAAAAAAAAGTACATCAGACCTTCAGAATTTCTTTCTGGACAGATGCAGAAGCTTAACATGGCTACATGGGGTCTGTATTTTTGCAAATATTATTTATTTCAGATGCCTATCCCAAGGTGCAAATACAGAACTAAATTCATTACTCTTTAGCCCCCCTGAAAGTATTTAGTACAATAAAAATCAGGTATTCTGGTATTTATCAGTAGTGGACTTCCTGTTTTTAATTCTATTTTTTGCTAAAACACTAACAGTTAAGCTGTCCTGTTACTGGTTAACTACTTAATAATGCACTCCTGTGACTGAAAATATTAAACATATCTACTGAGTGGAAATGCTTTTTTAAAAATATCTCAGAGCTGTGAAAATTATCACCCATAGAAGTCAGTGGATCTGACATGAGGCTGAACAAAAAATGCATTTGCATTCTTGTTCCTGTCACAAAATACTGCCCTAGATTTTTCTCTCTCCCTTACACTGATAACCCACATTTGAATACTAGTTCCTCTGAGATTTGATTTTATTTATTAAATAATGGCTTACATCTCTCTGTCTTTATTTACAAAGCATATTGATATAGAAACAAAACACTCTTGTTTCTAGTGAAAATGAACCATTTAGGATAATGGGAATAAAGATATTGCTTTCATTTTTTGTTCCTGGAAATACTGTGATATTATTTTTTTTTGTTTGATTCTTTAATGCTAAGTCTCTTGCAATTAGTGGAAAATGGAGAAGTTCAGTCCTATGGGGGCTGTGTTCTCATTTGGTTTTAGACACAAAAACATTGTGCCCTTTTTGTTCTCTACAGTGCAAGTATATTATGAAATAAATGAGAGAGACAAAGTTCTGGAAAAAGGAATTGCCTTTCTGTTTAACCATGTAATTCAAAAAACATGAGAAACTTTTCAAGGTTCTATTTTATAAACAAAAGACATGCCAAATTGCCTAGATCTGTCAAAAGTTTACTTAAGTAGGGACATAATTTACAAATTGTTTTATAAGATTTCTCTTAGACACCCAAAAAACTAAAGTTTTCTTTTTTCATAATTTAATTTTATATTAAAAATTTTTGCAAGAATGATCCTCTATTCTGGAGAGAGTATATCAGAAGTATTGTATTTCTGTGGTTACTTGCAAGTGGCACTACACTCCTCAGTAGCTTGTTAACCATGCATGCATTCTCAATACAATGAACTAGTATGTGGACATGGCATTTTCAGATTAAAGTTGAACTCTACATAAAGATTCACAACCTCCTAAACGGCTCATTCTCACAATGAAGAGAACTGTTTTGTTTCTTCCTGTAACAGCAATGCCTTAGAAAATAATATATATCAAAACAGCACATTAAAATAACAATATCAACATTCCAAGTCAAGCATTCATAAATTATGAAGTCCAAGAATTGCAAGTTCCCTTTGCCACCTTAATTAAATCTCCTTATGAGTGCTCATTATGATAAATATTGTAATTGCTTACCCTTCTTTACACAGGATCCTTGCCCTTTGGGCTCTTGTCCAGTCATCTCAGTATCACATCTTGCCTCACTCCTTGTCTCGACACTTTTTAATCAAAATTCTTAGAAATCTATTTCTTGGAAGTGGCTGAAGTGCCTTAGCTGACGCTTTCCCCGGCAAAAGTCTCTGAGGTATACACAGCAGGGAATGCTTCAAATGTGCAAATGGTTAAACCTTAGCAAAGCTATAAACAGCTCAGGATGTGCTCTTATATGGTGATATTAAACTACAGAAAACAAAGACTAGTTCCACTCTTATTTAGCAATAGTCACCTCAGTGTTGTGCTGAAGGTAGGGTGACTGGGGCCCAACAAAAGATAAGATAACCCATGTTCACAGTTACAGCATAAACAGTGAAGCATGGTCTGGGTTTTGTTTCAAGTTATTGCTGGCAAACTCCCATTGGAATAACTGCCATTACAAATCTATCTTTTGATTACAGACCCAAGGGAAAATGGTTAAATTGCTTGCAACATTGAGTAAAACTTGTAGTTAAACATTATCCCTCTCCCTTTTATCTGTTATGAGTTTTTATAGGGAAATTCCCTTCTCCAACTGTCTTTTAGATTATATGAAAAACAGCAATAGTTCTTCTGGGATAAAAAGAGAAGATAATTGAGCTGGTTTGGACTTCCTAGATTTTTTGTTGCTACTCACTCTTATCATGTTTCCTGGTGGACCACAGGAGGAAATGTTCAAAGAAGAGGTCAGGAAAGAGAAATAAGCCAGAAAATGCAACATCTGCCTGAGGTGCTGACTCAGACATTCATGAGCAGAAGACCTCAAGCACAGCCTATGTTCTAATAGGCCAGCTAAGAACATAGAGCCAGCATTGATTTGGGTACCTGTTTTCAGCTTCTCTTGTTGGTTTTACACCAGAGTTACAAGAGCTGCGATGTGTAGGAGAAAAGCAGAAAAAAAAAAGGGCAAGGAAGGAAAAACAGAATAGTAAAGCACCCTTCCCCCCCTCCTCTGCTCATTTTCCTTCCAAATCTCACAGGGTTGAGAGCAGGACCACTTGCTTTCTGATGGGGGTAGAGTTCACATGATCAGATTGACTACTTCAGCCTCACTGCAGCTGGGGCATTCCTGGCAAGCTGTTCATCCCCGAGTATTTGGGAGAACACACTTCATTGATTTCAGCTGTATGTAAGGATTTCCTGTATGTCTGGAGTGCTGCAGCTTCAGTGGTAACCTGTGCCTTCATGGCAAGCCTTGACTTTCTGTCGTTGGAATTAAGAGTCAACTCAGCTCTACTTTTTATTGCTCTATTTTTTTTTCTTTAGTAACTTTTCTTGAATTTGTCGGTTTTTTGTACAAATTATATAGGCCCCACAGAAGGCAGACATGCAAAAGTTAAAGGAGAAATAGGACATACTGAATAATCCATTGTTTATCTTAGTCTTACGCAGCAGTCAACAGATCAAAGACAACCATTCTTCACTCAAGTCTCACACTTGCTCATGAAATTCTCAGTAAGATTAGGGAACAAAGTGTAAACTTGATACAATAAAAGGATGGCAAATGTTATGGCAATTCCATTCCCAGTACTTGCGAATATGTTGTTCTTTTTCTCACTGTTATTCTACCAGTTATCTTACAAGTTTTATTCCTTAGGGAGTTGTGCTTAAAAGACTTGCAGCTCTGAGCAGCTCTGGATGGGAATATATCCAGACTTCCTGGCATTACTCAGAAAAGTCTCCACTTCCATGGCAGCATTTTAATCTTTGTCAGTGTCATTTTCAACCCTTTTTTTTTTTTTTTTTTCTATCCACCCTTGCAACTGCCTTTCCTTAACATGGTTATTTTGTGCTGCCAGAGGTTGTTCAGGAAGATTTTGTTCCATACATTAATGTGATCATAAAATACTACAACACTGATGTATGTGGGCTCCTTTTCTCTTGGCAGAGACCGCACATGTAGGCAGTGTCAAACCATCATGTAGGGGCTGGGGTGTAGAGCACTCTGGGTTTCTCTCATCTTGGATAACTTTACTGTATCTAGTCTGACTAAGTGATATTTTGACTCCACTGCATCAAGCACGGTCTTGCAGCTGACCATGAGGCAGACCTGGATGTACCTTCTTACAACCCAAGTTGATAAGGTGGGACAAAAGGATATTTAACCCATCACAGTATGTAACCAAGGGTATTCAATTGCTATATATGCCTTTATTTGTTCATCTTCTTTTTTTCCTTTTATTTTGGGTAGGAAAGCAGTGATATATTATGTTTACATAGTGGCACTGTTTCTGCAACCTGTAGAAATTTTTAGCTTGGTTTCTGCAGTATAAAAATACTGGGGTATGGTAATGTTTGTTTTTGCTTTAAAAAACTCCCAAACCTCTTCCTTTTAGTGAAGGCTCATTAACTCTAAGATTTGCACTTTAAAGGTTTCAGTGTAGGAGAGGGGTCTAATGTGACAAGCCAAGTCTTGGGAATTTTTATTAAATTTGTATGTCACTTTACTCACTTTTCCCCTCCACAATCTCGCTCTCCTGCCCCAGTTTCCTTTTATGTGTGTATTTCACCTAACTGCTTAATACTGACTGTAAGTTCTGGTGGGAAGCATCTTCCCATTGGTTCAATGGCTAATGTGATGGAATCTTGATTCTGGATTGGTATTTCTATTAACGACAAATCTGTATTTCTCATAAACCAGATATTTGTTTATTATGAAACTGATTTAATACATCAGGTCGTCTCAGAAACTTAATCATGGAACTGTTAAATCTCTCAAATACCTAAAAGATAAGCCATAGAGAAATTTTTGAATCAAAAGTTTGGGAATCTTTACTTGATAGAAATTTGGTATTTCACCTTTTATCGTGGTCTGAGATGAAAACATTTAAGTTCTGATCTTTAAATTTTTTATCTTTTAAATTGAGTAGACACTGACTGAGGAAAAGCATTAAAGTTTTGCAGGAGCACTGAGTGAACACTGATCCTCACCTCAATAGTGAGGATCTTGGATTTATCCTTCAGACCAAGTGCTTTTTCATTACTCATTTTTTTCCAGAGTTACAAGTTGAATATTGTGAATATTACCAACTTTTGTAAAGCAAACATGGAATTCCCTGACAAACAGAAAAACTAAAACACTGGGGATTGTGGGTTTTTTTGGCTGCTTTGTCTCCATCCTGGGAAACAGAACCTTTAACTTGGAAAAGACAGATTGAAAGCCTTTTCCTGCATTTGTCTTCTCTCTTGTTCTTTATTTGTATTCTGAGGCCATGTTTTGAGAAATTGAGGTGGGTGTTCTCTGCATTACACTGTTTATTTGCATGTACTGTTTATTGTTTTCAACTGGAAACTAGGCATTTGTGTGTGTAGTGACGTAGTTAGGCTGCCACACTTCACGTGCATCAAAACATAGTTTAAACACAATTATAGCTTCCTATGTTATACTTCTTGAGTGATAAACTTTGATTTTAAATTAACCTGAATATTAATGTAGAAGAGCCTGAACAGTCCAAATTCGGCAGCAGGAAACAAATTTCCAGTTGTACTAAATATCAAACTGTGACAAAATAAAACCCAAATGTCCTTTTATGCTGCTGTTTTGTGTCATCCCAGAGCACTACCTTTCCTTCAGGCCTCATGTTAAATGTGATTAAAAATAGAATTTGGCCCTTCAGGACTCACATTTCTTTGTATAACTCTGAGTGCAATACTAGTGTTGTAATGTTAGTATTTAATGGCAGGAGCAATTCTCAGAAAACACCCTTTATATGACACTGCCATATTTTAAGCTGATTAAGAGAAGTCTGCATGTTTTTGAAGTATTTAAAAAGAGACAGAAGAATGATGCCTTTGAACTGGAAGCTAGGAGCTTCCAGTTAGATTTTCTAGGGGCTTCTAAGTTAGATTTTCTATGCCAGCTTTGAATCTAATACCAAGGCACATCAGAGTCTCAGTTCAGGAGGGCTCAGGAAGCTTAAACAAGAATCTGTCTCTGTTCCTGGTAGCTCAGTGTGACTTCAATCACCTAACTGGAATCAGCTTTAATTTAGGGCCTCAGCCAAAATAGAATTTAAACATGTCTTTAATTTTAAGCCTGTGAGTAGTGGGACTAGTGATATGTCTCAAAGAAAGTACATGCTTATGAAATTTGCTGAATTAGAGGCTTATGATGTCAAATATAAGAAAGAATGCCATATTTCTATTCAAGTCACATTTTAATCACACCAGTTTAAAATCTGAGAAGCCAAAATAATAATCCCTTTCTTACTCTTTAGGTAGGGCCTAGTGGTAATTGTAAAAACTTAAAATTCTCAGGATACCTCGGAAAATATCAGCCTCTCTGTATTTTGTTAGATTAAATAAAACATATGCATGTTTACTAGTGGATATCCTATTTCTTTCTTCTGGGCCAAGAACACTGTTGGAGACATTTATTTTGGAAGCAATGAATATTTTTAAAGATCTCACTTTCACTACAAAAGCCTTGTCATACAATTAGGGAGATTTCAGGAAAATGTGGCTGAATTAAGCTCCAGAAGTTTGGAAGACAGATACCCAAAAGCTGAATGGCATAGCTTGTTCACTACCAGTGCTTTCTAGAGAAATATGTGCCTTTGAAAAACATGTCAAATACTTGAAAAGATGTCACATGAAAAAAGGTCACTCTCACACAACAGCCTATATGAACTCATTTTGGCCACCTATTCCCTGCCCACCATTCTAAAACTTTGTATGCTTTTGTTTCCTGCCTTCCCAGAAAGGCTATGCACTTACCAAGGCTGCTTTACAGCGTGTCAGTTTTGTCCTGTGGCAGGCTTTCTTTTCTAGAGGAGCTTCCATGACTCTGATGGCTCTTGGAGTTGTGAGCTGCTGTCTAGGCTGGGGTTATCTGCACTATTTTATGTAGGAACGCACTCACTCTGCAACTCGTCCTCGTGCATGGCAGCCCCACGACTCTTACTGAGCACTGCACACCAGAGATGCAATTATTCAGCCTGAGATTTGAGTCTTTTCACCCTTTTAGCAGAGATGCTCCTTAATAAATTTATGCCATAACATCCCTAAATATTAAAAAAACAATGTTAACCATCAAAATATAGTAAATGAGATTTCGTGTAGCTGGAACCTTTGTCCAAGGAAGTGGACTCTGAAATCTGAAATGGTCTTAAATAATTATTACACATTAATATATTTAACATAATTGATTACATTAACTGCAATATAGTAAACAGAGTTATAATTAATTATAGGGTGGAGTTATGTCTGAGAAAATATGTTTCCAGTCAGCTGCTTGTATTCAGTACTCCTTTTCCTTGCAGGCTTCTCATCAGTGGGTACTAGAATCAGCCAATATTTACTATTTAAAAATACATAGATTTCATTATTGACCTCAGGAAGGTGGTGATTAATCTTTTATTACCATCAGAAGACCTGAACAAATAAGTCAATTTTATGTGGCTGGCAGGCTAACTACATCTCTTTTTTACATACAGGTGCTTTTCAAATAGCATTGGTTGTCACAGACGTTACTTTTTTGATTGCAAAAGGTAAAAGATCTCAGGAAGATTTATTAAAAAAAAAGTTTCTTAAAGTTTCTTTCTGGATAAATAATAAAAATATTAGATATTTACACTAAAAATGTAATATATAATTTATATATTATAATAATGACATAATGTAATCTTTGGATGTAAATGAGAACAGAAAAAACAAATCCCAATTTTAACTGGGGAAAAAAAAAGCACAGTATAATTCAAAGTACAGTCATATGACCATATTTGGGTCTAATTTTCTGCACAGATCCCTTTGCAAAAATTACTAGAAGCAGATTATACACAGTATTTTGATCCAAAATTCTCATTCACTGTCTGTCAATAGTTACACAAGTCATGAGTAATTGTATTACTCCTTGACTGCCTGATGCATGAAACTTATTTACAAATTAAGTTTTCCAGTTATAAGTAGGATAGAATTTTCAGTTTTGGTAAAACACATGAAGTGTGAGGTTTAATTGATGTAAAAACATTAACACTAATATAATTGCAGTATGAATTACAAACAATTTATAATAGAGATTAACAATTAGTTAGAATAATTAAAAGAAAAAATCTTGTGTTTGAACTCTAGAAATAGTACTGCGGGTTGGCCATGAAATTCCAGAGAAAAAGGAGCAACACATTATTTTAAAAATACACATTTATTTTCACAGAAGCCTTTCTGACTTGAAAAAAATTCAAGTTTGTTGGAGCAGGTTTTTTTTGCATTAAGCTGTGGAAAATATGTTACAGAAAAAAGAAGACAGTATGGGATTTTCTTTTAACAAAATGCTTATCTAAGAGAGGAAAAGAATAAACCTGAACTACTTTATCTTTCTCATTAGAGCTGTCCCAAGCTGTCCAAACCTTTATGATGACTGACTCAAGGAACAATGGTGAATTCTCCTTTTTGTAGCTATATGCTTCTTCTAGTTATATGTTTATTCTAACATTAGAAAGTTTTACCGCATTTCAGAAGGTAAAACTACTAAAGCAAATCAAGATACAGTGTTCTTAAACAATTCAGCACTTCATAATCTTCTTGGCAGGGACATCAGTCAAAGATATCAGAGTCTGAAAAGCATTAGGCCAATTTAAACAAAACTATATTTTGGCAGATTTTCTAAATGGTATTGTGCCAGGTCTTTTCACCATGCGAAGTCATTTGGTGTCGTTTTACTTTTCTACCTATAACATGCAATAAATGCATAAAAGTGATAGGACTTTGAGTATTTGCTAGTCACAACACTTCGGGTCTTGCTCGGATGTAATAATTCAGCAGTTAAATTAATTTTCAGTAAGTGGCTGGGTCTGAAAAGCAATCCTGACATTTACATTTGCTGAAAATCAGGCAGAATCATTCATAGTGATAGCTATGTTCAGACTAGTGAAGAGATGGATTAGGAAGAAATGAGAGAACTTTGAATGACCAATGTATGAGGAAAGTGGGAACTATGAGTTTGAAATTTATCAGACACCAGGTAAACTTGATAGTCAAAATTACTCTTTACTAGACAGCCTTGTTATGGTTCAAGAAAGCATTCAGCCAGCCACCAGACACAAGGTCACTGGAAATCAAACATTAATTCCTATGGTCATGGAACAGCTTTTATTTTGTGTAATTAATCTCAAATGGGAAACATATGCACTTTCCTCCTGTGAGATTATGCAGAATGATGTGCTGTTTAAGGTGCAATAGCTTTGCAAAAGGTAGGTCATTCTGGAGGAGCCAAGTTGCTTTCTAAGACCTGATTAATTTTTTTTTTCTATTTCTTTGGTTATTTAGAATATGTGTGTAAACTGACACACAGAGACATACAAAATAAACACGTATTCTTGCCCTAAGTTCCTCCTAATAATCTCTCCTATAAACCTGCTTGTGCTGTGTCTTTTTTGCTGCCTGTCTCATTTTCCTGCTAGAGAGGACAAGAAATTGAAGTTCTGGTGGGTGTAACTACAAACCCAGTATTTTTGTAAGTATAAACTGCTTATTATCTTCCTTCCACCTCATCAGAAGTAGCAAAGATATTTCTTTATGTGTGAGCACATAGAAAAAGATGGATTACAGAACCACCTTTCTAATGTTGTTTTCCTTTGAATTTTCTCCCTCTGTTCCTGTCACCCCTCATGCCTAGGAGATTACCTGACCCCTCCCTTCATGCTACCTGAAAATTGAACTCTGAATACCCAAATTTGTCACAGGTAATACAGGAGCCTCAATGATCTCACACAAGTGATATATAGGGGAAGATACACGGTAGTTTAAATCATGTATGACAACGGTGGAAATCCCTTCCTTCCTAAGGTACTCAGTATGACTTGGCAGAACTCTGCTCAGGGCACAGTTCAGGTCTTTTGTTTTGCAAATATTTTTATATATAACCACAAAGCAGTATTTTACTCTGGGTGCAAAGGCTTTCTCCTGGACATCTTGTTCATGGTATTTTCCATTTATTTATTTATCCATTTAATTAGCAAAGAACATTTTACTTAGTGACATGTTAATATGACCTGTTGCTGGTTTCCTGACAGATCTGGTTCTTATCTTAAATACTGTTGCCTGAGCTTTGAACAATTTGGTTTGAATTTTTCAGAAGCTAGTTTTATAAGCTAAGTAAGCAAAACACAGTGGTCTTTAAAAAGGACAATCACTTTGAGATTTAAGAAATTTTTCAATTATTTTTTAAACTATGAGATTTGGGACAGGGGAGCATTCAGGAGGGTTAGGTACTCCAGAAAAACACTTGATCAAAAAGATTTATGTATTGCAAGCTCAGATTTAAACTACATTTACCTAGTTTTAATCTAATTTTTTTCCAAGATGCTGTGTTTGTCAGAATGACCTACCAACCCAAACCAAATACTGGCTGGCCCCATGTCTGACATCTGACTTAAGAAAACATACTCACTTGGTATAACCTTCCAGCATCTGAAAACCTTGGCCATAGGGACAGGTTGAGATAGATATGGTGTCATTATTTTAACCACTGTTGTGGGTGTTTTCTTCATAACTTTGTATAATCGCTTTTTGGATCCTGGAAAACATTCAGCATCCACAAAGTCTGTGTCAAACCAAAAGTCTGTTGGAAGGACTGCACCTTTCCCACCTCATACAGCACTTGGACAAAAAAAGATCAATCTGTTTGTTGACATAGTGGACTCCTCAGGAAAGGATCAAAACAGTTTCAAAAATGTATTTTAAAACTGATACTAGAGTTGTTTTTATAATTATTATGTAACTTCTGCTGACAACAAGCTACCTTTCCATAAATTATAACATGAAGGGTATCAATTATTTCTCTTATTTTTCATTTAACACAGAATCATTTTACACACTATACAAAAAATCATGAATGTTGTTTCCCATCTCTTTTGAGTATTTGCCTCTTGGCAAGAGTCTTGTATGACAGGCAATTTCCACTTTAGAGAACTTATTTTGGGATCTGACTAGCCAGTACTATTATTTAGACAGAAGAAATATCTTTCCAGTTACTGTAGAGGTATAGAGTCAAGGTTTCTGCACTAAAGAGGTCAAAAGGTGTGTTCTGAAGTTTAAACATCTTTTGAGTGGGTTGTACATTTTTCTGCCTGGTGCATATTCTGAGAACCTGCCACTCCCTCCTATGAAGAGAATGGCATGGATGGCAATGGTCCAACACCTGATCTGGGAACAAAATATTTAGGTATATCTAGCTCTTACTTAGGGAAGAAAGTATTTTAAATAGTTGCTTTTAAAGTAATTTAAATCAAAACAGAAACCACAGAATAAGCAAAAGAATAGAACTTTAATACAGATACTGTTTGAAAGAAGTGAATAAATGCTGATGATTTAACTTGTAAAGAATTTTATGAAACGGCCCCCAGTAAGGCTTTTGGGTTACTTCAGCCCCTCTAGGATTCTCTGTATATCTTTGCTACCTGTTCTTTAAATCTGGAGCAGTCTTTTTCCTGTCTTGGTACAGTATGTAGTGTTTGGGTGACTGATGAAGGAGTTTAGGTATTGCTAAATATCTGTAATGGAAAGGCTTAACTGAACATCTGTGCAGAGGTAGAATGGAGTCTTGTGAGGAGATAATTACTTTTCTAAAATAAAATTTAGCAACCTATCAACAAATTAAATGGCTGTCTTACATAACAAATGGTAAAGATGTGAGATAAACAAAAAGCTCCTAAAAAATGAGTCAGGGACAGTGCCTCCTTTCCTTTTTCTGTGGACACCAAAGACAGCAGGATTTCCCTAGTCTAATTGTGAGCAGAATTTGGCCCTCACATGAAACAAACATCTGGAATAATACTAAGTTTATTTACATAGCCACCAACTTCCAACCCCTCCAAGGAGCTCAAGGCAATGTCAAGAAAGCAAATCACAATAATAAATAAAATAGATAAAAAAAAAATAAAAGCATCATAGAACACAGAAAATATATTGGAAGAAAATTATTTTTTCCAAGAACAGCTTCAATTGAGCTGAACTGGACAACGAAGACCAAGTCTTTTAGTATACAGCTGTATTTAAAAGCCTGCAATGAATGTGTAGAGGAAAAATTAAAAATGCCAAGCAGGACACTGAAGTGAGAACAACCAGAGAAGTTTATATAGGTATGTCAGTGATGAAAGGAAGACAAGGGAAATGTGGGCCATCTTCAAGAAAAAATGGGAGACTTGGTTACCCAGGACCTGGAGAAGGCTAAGGTATTTTTTAAGCTATTTTTCCTCAGTCTCCACCATCAACTGCTTCAGCCACAGCAGTTGAAGAAGGGAAAGGCAGGGACTAGGAGAATGAACAGTAATAGAGATTAGGTTCAAGACCATAAAAAGATCCTGAGGGTTCACAAGACCATGGGACCTGATGAGTACACCCACAGGTCTTGCAGGTGAATGAAGTAGCTAAGCTGCTGTCCATCATATTTGAGAAGTTGTGACAGTGAAGTTTCCACCGACTCAAGAAAGGAGGAATATAACTCCCACTTTTAAAAAGGGAAAAAAGGAAGATTCTCATTCAGAGTTCAAGTCAAGAGTTCTGTGTCCACATGAAGACCAGTGGTAAGTGAAATTCCTCCTGCACTGGTATTGCACTGTTTAATATCTTTTTTGGTGATATGGGATTGAGTGCACGCTTGGGAATTTGCTGATGACACCAAGCTGTGTGGTGCAGCCACACGCCAGAGGGAAGGGATGCCATCCAAAGGGACCTTGGCAGGCTTCAGAGGTGGACCTGAGTGAACCTCATCAAGTTCAACAAGGCCAAGTGCAAGGTCAGGCATGTGGGTCAGGGCAATCCCAAGCACAAGTACAGGCTGGATGGAGAATGGATTGAGAGCATTTTTGGGGGTACTGGTGGATGAGAAGCTCAGCATGAGCCGGCAGTGTGTGTTTGCAGCCCAGAAAGCCCAGCTTGTCCTGGGCTGCATAAAAAGCAGAGTGGCCAACAGCTCAAGGGTGAGGATTCTGCCCCTCCACTCTGTCTCCACTGATCATGAGATCTCACCTGGAGTGCTGCATGCAGCTCTGGGTTCCCCAGCTGAGGGAAAACATTGACCTGTTGAAGTGAGACCAGAGGAGGCTCACTAAGTTGGTAAGAGGACTGGAACACCTCTCCTGAGAAGAAAGGCTGAGAGAGTTGCACTGCTCAGCCTGGAGAAGAGGAGGCTCTGGGGAGACCTTAGAGCAGCCTTTCAGCACCTGAAGGAGGCTACAAGAGGACCTGAGATGGACTCTTTGCAAGGGCATGTAGTGACAGGGAAATGGCTTTAAACTAAAAGAGGTAGGTTTATATTAGATATTCAGAAGAAATTACTTCTTATGAGTGTGGTGAGGCACAGGAATAGCTGACATACACAGAGAAGCTGTGCATGTCCCATCCTTGGAAGTTTCTATGATTAGTGGGATGGAGCTTTGGGAAACATGGTCTAGTGGAAGGTGTGTCTGCCCGCACCATGGGGGTTGGAAGCAGATTATCTTTAACGTCCTTTCCAATCACAGCCATTCTATGATCCTATGAATTACCTTGGAGATAGATTAGTGCATGACAAGAGAGAAAAACAAAAGACATTTCAGTGTCCTGGACAGGACGTTCTGACAGTCTGAGGGTTTTTACTCTAATGAAGATGTTTAGATAAACATTTGGCAGAGTAGTTGCTTTGGAAATCTAAATACAGTACCTAAAATGGAAAAATCTCACTGTAGCTAACAGACACTGAAAAAGTAATTGGATTCTCTTTTTTTTTTTTTTAAGTTTAGTTAATTATGAAGATACATGGAAACCAAGAAGATCCCTGCCTCTGTGTGCATCTATTAATCTGCCATTGCAAAAATCAGTATGCCTCTGTGCTCTCCTATGTGCATTTCTCCAGTATTGCTTTATCAGTTTGGGTGACATATATGTTGAAGTCTTATACTCAGGGATTTCTTTTTCTCAGAGGGAAGTTTAAAAAGTTCCTGACATATTAACATGTTAGGGCCTAACTGCACTGCAGTTTCTCATAAATAATGAGTCCAGAGTGATAAGACTCATTTTTTGCACCACTCCCTCACCAACAAAATCATAGCCATTTATTTTCTTCTACTATCTAGATTAGAGTATCCAAGGCTACTTTATTTTTATGATCACATAATACTTAGCCAGATTACATAGCTAGAGAATTTCCTTGTTTCCTTGCTTCAGACATATAACCTTTCAATTTCCTTTTCCAGTGCATCAGAGAGAAGTGAATCTTTGTTTTAAAATATGTAGGAGGCTGAAGAATCACCATAGCTACAAGCTTCAGCATCCCATGATGAGTTCACACAGTGTTTGACCTGAGCTCTGGTAAGTCACAGAAGTCAGACCTTAAAATTAGCATATTTTTATTCAAATAAAAATATACCTTTTTATATATATTCATGTGCCTAAGGATCAAAGTTACCTTTCTTTCCTTGAAAAGAGTTATAAAAGACAAAAATTGGACTATTTATAAAAACAACAAAAAAAAACCCCTCAAACTTTAACTGTCTAAACAATTTCTAAAGTATGTGATGGAGACAAAAAACACATACTTTAGTATTTTCTGGCTTAGAGTGTGTATTGGGCTGTTTGAAAATCAGTTGTGGCTTTGCCACATGTAGGTAAAGCAGTCATATCACACACCTGCCAATAAAAACTTTCCTAGCACTAGGGACCATCATACATTCACTTCAGATCTGTGCGGGAAGGGTAAGTCCTTTCATAAACAGGAATGTCTTCAAGAGTTAGCTATATCAGCACATATGCACACAGCTGTGCATAGCATAGCCCAGCTGATAACATTGCCTATTATTAAGGTTGTCTGACACGTTCTCATAAAGAGCTGGAGGCTGTTTCATAATGACTTTCCCAAAGTTTGACCATTTGAGCAGAAGTTTTCCAAGCTGGAATAATTTTTTGGAAAAATTCTGCCAAAAATTGCCATCAATTTCCAAGAATTATGTTTAAAAATGTTTTCATCCCTTAAACTTATTTTGATTATCTTCTTTCTTGTTATTTTATTTCTTGTTAGAAAAGTTCTAACATTATTTGCTCAAGAGAAGTGATTTGAGATTTGGAGGAATGATGGCTCTTGTGTCCAGTATGTGCTTCTAAACCTACATATGAACATCCATCTATTGTTGATGTATTTATGAGCCTTTGCAGAGGCACATTCTATACATTCTCAATAAATACCTGTTGTAGCTTGGAAGCTGAAATTTGCCAGTCAGTTTTCACTCAGAGGGCAGGTCTGCTGCCTTCATATCTGCTGACTGGGCTATGAGTAATCAATTCTTGCAGGGAAGCATGGGGCTGCATATTTATGACACACAGGGGTTCTGAAGTCTGTTCCAGGTTCAGCTTCAGAACAGTCTGAAACTGTCCTGGTATTTTCCACCATTTAAGCCTGCTGCACCATTCTCAAGAGTCCAGCTCAGTCATAGACTTTTGTCTTGCTGCAATCACTTTGTCTGGCCAGTCTCAGTTCTATCCCCAGCCTGGGCCACCTTCTGCAACATTGAGCTGAGTCTCTTTCTCTTACACAGACTGCTCTTTCGTTCCTCTGCATGATTTTGCCTTAGCTTCAAACCCATTGTATTTAGCCTCTGCAAAAGCTCCTTGAACAGTATTGTCATTCACTGTTGAATTGATTGAGCTCCTTTAACAGTATACTCATTTGCTGTTGAATTGAACAGGTACATCCTGCGCTGAAATATTCCATGAATCCATTACAAGGCTTGGACTACCTAAGTGGCTTCCTAGTCTACTGCTGAGCTTGATGGCACTGGTTGGGATAGTTCCTGGAAGAAATGAGGGATGGATAGCTAGTAACCACTGAAACAATTTTCAATTACTCAGCTACTCTGCCCAAAATAAATGCCTGGAAGAAGGAAGGAACTATCTTTAAAGAAGGATTTATTGCACACTATTTTGAGTGCATCTTAGATCACTCAACAAGTTAGTAGATAAAGAAGTCGGTATATGCATTATTTCATGTTGAACAGTGAAGGAGGGTACAATGGTGTTAAGAGGAGCAGTGGATGAGTCCTGGTGTCTGAGACAATTGCCAATACCTTACAGATCCCATGAGCCCGTGCAACTGGGTACAGAATGCTGTCAGTGTCAGCTGGTTGTGAGTGGAGACAATGAAGAAGGCACTACCTTTGCCTAGGAAAGCCTCTGACCTTTGCAAATGCCATAAGGAAAGGGAGATTTCATGTCTTAGTTTTTCCTCATGATAATGTTCTAATAACCCTGTCCAAAGATGGCTGCTGTGGATTTCCCAAGCACAGTGAAAACTGCAAAGTAGATCAAGTCCATAGAAATGTCGAGAGCTCTTTAGAGAGGATGTTACTAAACTGTAAAAAATGATGTAGCTGAAATATAGCCAGATTATCTGATTTTTCATTTGAGTATAAATACTTTATTGGTCTATACTGATCTTTGAATGGGTAAGCGACTTAATACGTAGCTGTGATCATAGTTTGTTGTGTTAATGAGATTGGCAGGGACTCATTTATCCATCAAGAAAGACTGTTGATGATAGAACTTCCAATTTTTCCAGGGTGTTTTTGGAAGCTGGTTGTGCCACGAGCATCCACAGTTAAGTGTGCTAAAACTGCAGTGAGTTTTTCAAGGAGTAGAACATTTTTATATAGGTAAGAATTAATTGCTGATGTCCCTGTGGCATTAGGATTAGGTCAGGAAGCTGTGAAGCACTAGGTCTGTGGATGACCTAGTTGCTAGATCTCCAGAAGGACATAAAAATATATAGATGGGCTCTGAGAAGACCTGTCATCAGTGTCTGTTTCCTAGACTGTCATCTAGGAAAGACATGAATATTCCAAAGACTGAGCTGAAGAATAGACTGCCTGAAAAAAATTACACAGAATTAGGGCTACCACTTGGGACATCTGTGGATTTCTACTTGGATGGTGTCAATGTCTGATAAAGTTGACTCTGCTGGTTTGAGTTCACCATATCTTTTATCATAAGTTTGAATCTTCTAACAACGCATGTGGAAACTGACTCAGCAGCACAACACATGTAAACTTGGCCTCCTTCATTTTTTTGGAGCTCTTAATTTTTTCTGAAATATGAGCGCCAGATTAAGTGAGAAAGAGAAGCAGGAAACTAGACTGTCAGGACTGGGATCAAGAAAAGACATGAAAAAGATAAATAGCAGCTTCCCTGGCACATAGGAGAACCCCATCTGATAAATGAGTGGGAAAGTCCTCCTAGCCTTCCTCTGATATATTTTCTCCACATCTCTGAAGTAATGACAAGAAATTTAAGACCAGCTGTTCCCTAAGGGCTGGCATCAAGGAGAGAGTAGGGATATGATTTAGTATATGGACTCTGTTGAACTTTAAACTATTCATCTTGCAAAGGGGACAGAGTTCACGTTTTTTCAAATGGTGTTAGGGAGTACTGTTTCTGTTTTCTCTTTTCTTACTCACCACAATCCTCACTTCTTTTGTCTTTCAGAGCTGCGTGGGAAAAAGCAAGGTGTCAGATGTTCTCATTTCCAGGCAGAGCTCATCAGTCTGTCACTGATCCTTCTTCCCCTTCCATGGCTGCCACAGGAGGAAGCTTGCTTTAAACAAACTTTGAGCAACTCAGAGGTTCAGGAATGCCACCAACCAATTTCTAGGTTTAACAAAGACATTTCTTAGTTCACATGTAAATTTCAGTGCTAAAAGTCAAGTAATTGAAATTGATCTGCTCTGTTACAAAGTAGCTACAGTATCAATATATTTGTTATGCATGTATCAAGGTGAGTTAGTGAGCCACTGAATAGGACATACATTATACTTTTCTGCCTGACATAACTTCTACATTTTCCAAACTAGAAAAGGTAAACCAGACCCCCGCCCCCCCAGGACACAAAAATTCAGACTGCTTTACCAATATCCCTTTTGACACATAAAGGGTACCAGCGTTGGTTGAAAGTAAAAGAAATACTAAGGGCTGCAAATTTGAAACAGATTTCAGTCTTAAATTTGGAACTGGATGCCTTTTGAAAGCCTAAGTTAGAGTTGAACCAGAAATGGACTTTATACTTACATTGCTGGCTGGATTTCTTCAGACTTTTTCTTCCTGTCATGGATGAATAAGACAAGAATCAGATCAGACAGTGGTGGGAGGATAAGACAAATATATGAGGTCCTGATTGGTACCTGGGAAGGTTATTTTCTGCTGCGGACATATATCAAACAGGCACAAGACATGACCTGTCATAGCTCAATAAACTCTGAGAGATCCCATTTGAACCTTCTAACAGTAAATAAATATAAATTTTTTGGGGGAAAAGATTTCAGGAAGTATGTTCTCTAAGACATAACATATCTAGAGCAGCATATTCAGAAGAGATCAGCTTGCACTCCATGGCCAAGAGGGAACAGGAAAACATTTATGAACATAATATTGCTGCAATTAAAAACTTAACAAACAAAAGTCTTGGAGTTAAACTACATTTGAATAAGGTGTGTAAAGTATTGAAAGCAAGAAAACATTTCAACATAATTCTTAAACTTTTTGTCTTTTGTGACACATCTCTAGGAAAATTATCCTGGGAAAAGTAATAATTCTGATGAGATTTTCACTGAAGGCAAATTGAGATAAATGCAAGTTGGGAGAAAACATATGAAAAAAGACCCTTCCCTTTCCCAGGCATGAAGGATGAAATGTACTCAGCAGGACTTTCCCTGAACAAGTATTCCAGACCGGGTCTGAGACCTGGTGCAGCAGTATTAGTTAGCCCAGGCTGTGGTACAGCTATGTTGCCATGAAAATAAAATATTGTTTGATGTACTTTACAAATACATTTTGTTCCTCTGTGATAAAGTATTCCAACAAAATAGCTAAGACCTTGTAATTAGGAGAAAAAAATTGTGTCAACAGTAACTACAACTCACATTTCTATACCCTAAATTCACTCTCTAAGGGGAGATATTTCTTCCTGTGCAAGTACATAACACTGCTCTAATAATACTCCTGAAATGACAAAATGCTGCCTGAGTTGAGGTGATGTGCAGAGCTAGTGTAACCTTCAGCCAAGGGCAGAGAGGTGAGTGGCATGAGGAGTATTCATATCCAATCTCTTTTGATGCCCCAGCCTAAGTGATTACTTAACCGCTGACATTTAATCTCATGCACTTAGAGCTGGAACAAGAAGTCTTATCTGCTTTATTGTCTCACACCCTTGAAATAATTGAAACATCCCAAATTTTAGTTTGTGTTACACAACCTTGAACTTTGATCAGGGACTGTGTCTATTGTGGAAATTTTTGGGCATACTATTGGCACTCTGGCACAAGAAGATTGAAATAGTTATCCTGTTGCTAAGCCTTTTTTTTTATTGACAGTTCCTGTCAAAAAAAGAGGAATCTGAAATCTTATTGTCCACAAAATCTAAAATCAGAACCAGTGACTCTGGTGGTGACATTTGGAATATTTTCTTTATTAGTTTTGCTTCATTATACCTCCCATGTATCTTAACCTACAGACTCAAGCTCTGTTGTTGGAAATGTCTTGTCCTATCACTTGTTGAAAGGGAGTGAGTACAGTGAAGAGGAGAAATGTGCAGCAGCAGATTATCATTTTTGTAAGTATGGAATGTGTTATCATGCAGCTCATTAGAGCAAAGAAGTAGGACATTAAAAACTCAAAAGCAATAAATTTGTTACACACACAAGTACAGAAACATATGAACTCCTCTGGGAAGAGGAAAAGCTGGGGAATTAGCCTGCAGTGAACAGAGGGACAGCTAGATTGATTCAAATTAAGGGTCACAGAGAAAAAGATTTGAGGTGGGTTGACTCTGGCTGCTGGGTGCCCACCAAAACTGCTCTGTCATTTCTCATATGGGCAGGAGAGAGAAGAAAAGTTCATAGATTGAGATAATAGCAAAAGGTCATTCGGAATTACATTCGTGGACAAAACAGACTCTGCTTGGGGGAAGAAATTGAATTTATTACCATTCATATCAGAAGAGAATAAATATATAGTTCTTCTCCCAAGAGCAATACAGAGGTAGAGAGGGAATGAAGAGAAGGAATTGAAAGCTGAAATACCTGATCTAACATGGGCTATAGAGTGAAAAGTGGGTGGCCTTGTTTCTCTCAGTACTTTATGCAGTTAGAAGCTGTACTGAGGAATAATGAATAAAACACTTGGGTAGGCAGCAAGACCAGAGAAAAATCAACAAAATCATGGAAATCAAAAGGGAATGAGAAGGTAGAAGGGGAGACATGAGAAAGTAATAGTGTCACCAGCAAATTCAGCATACTTATTAACCAAGAACTCTCACTGAATTACAAGCATTCTGTGAATGAATTCCAGCAGCAGTTACAACTTTTTCCAATCTTTTGTGCAGTTGAAAGTATTTCAGAACAATTTTTAAATATGGGGCTTACCAAATAAACTATTAAAAAAAAAAGAGAGAAGGAAAGAACCAGTTCTAATAACTCCCTTCTTCTATAGGCTAGTCTGATTCCACAAAAATGCACAGCATTCTCCTGGGGCTGAACTGCTTTGGACTTTGGCTTTTGGCAGAACCTTTTTTGATGTCTGTGGATTATTACATAAAACTTCCATTTATTACAAATATCCAAAGAAAAAGCCACAACATAGTCTAGTAATTGCTTACATGGAAATATGCATATTGGTGTATATATATACACACATATATAAAAATATATATATACACACACACATGCCACACACATGAAAGCAAAACCTCCAATTCCCTATGAAACTAATTGTTCAAAGGATCAAAGACTGAAATTAATGGATAATGCCAAGTCATGCAGTTTCAAGGCTGTAACCTTCTGTAAATATGAAAAAATACTTTTTTTTCCTCAAAGTCTTAGAACATGCAAAAACTTTTAGCAAATACAGGTTGATTTATTCAAAGCATTGTTGGTTTATTAACTCAGCTCCAGTCAAGACAGTAAATAAATACAACAGTAATCAAATCAAAATTTTATCAGACTATCCATTTTTTAAAATACCAAATTTTAGACATCATAACATTGTCTACAAGATCTTATTTAAAGAAGAGAATAATATTGATCAAGTGTTTTAGAAGAAAACTAATTTCTTTTGGAATAATATTTATATACTCATGTATCCAAATACTGTTGTGGGAGGTTATACAGAAACCCCTAAATGCGCATTCCTTACTTACAGTATTTGTAATATGTAATACTGTTGTAATTTCCTGTACAGGATAATGTTTACTTATGCAAAAATAAAAATGATGGTTGTAGAATTCATATGTGGTTTGTTGTTCACCTGCCTAGAGTGGTACGATCCGTGCATCCTTTTATTCAAGAAAAGAGTAGGTAATTCACCCCATTAATAAAAAAAAGGAAATAAAAGATGTTTTTTTTAAATAGCACCTTTTCAGCTTAAAAGGCCTTTCTAGTGCTGCAGTGTCAAACCCCCCACCTCTGAGCAGGGGCTGTATAACTGCTTATTGTCTTAATGATATGGGCTGGTCCTCCAGAGAGTTGACTTGTCAGACCAGTAACAGCTGTTTAGCCAAGAACAAATACTTCTGTTACAAATTAATAAATCAATCTACTTATTTTCCCTTAGCAAACCTGAGTAGAAATCCACACAGTAAATAGGAAATTCTAACCTTTAGCAACATGTTCCAATCTTTGTCAGAATAAGATTGACTGTTAAGACAAAACCTGAAAAGTCCTTCTCAAACTGAAATTATGATATCAATTATACAATTTCCAAGGCAAAAAATAGACTACCATAAAAAGAAAAAAAAAAAAAATCTGTGAAAAAACCAGCCTGCAAACAGACAGGCATTTGACACCTATTTCAGTATCAGCTTTCAGCATTTACTGGTCAGAGGAAGAAATGTTATCATTGGTACAAGAATCATAAACTACCAAGATGCACGCAGATTTTTTGGCTTCAGTAAATTGCCAAGCTACTTACTGGCAGGTCAGTTCAGGAGAAGGAAAATAATGTGCTTGGAGGCTGCATTGTTGAATCCAAACCAAACAGAACAAAGCAAAACAAATAAATAAAAGAAAACAAAAAATAAAATGTTGAACAACACATTTCTGTAGCTGTTGTAATCTTACTGCAAGGTAGTCATGAGTGTTTGTTGAAACATAAATGTCAGCTGTATTATTTAAGGTATTGTCCAGTAGCATGTTGGACTCCAGCAGCAGATTGACCTACTAGGAAATAACCATTGGTCTAGGCAATCACCAGCAGTTTATCTAAACCCCGAACATATTTGAAACATAGTAATACAGCCACCAAAGCCACAATGTACATAACTGGCTATGGATTATTGTGGATTTTTCTAAATCTAGGGGTTTAATACTATGCAAAAAATGGAAGTAATTTTTAGATTTTCAGATTAGGACAACTACAATATCTGGCAATCTGATGTTGACCTGGTGACATCAACAATTGCTGCTTCATAGCCAGAATGCTGTAATTACAACCTAGCAGGTCTGTAGCCAAGTTGAATGACTTGGGCAGGTTTGTTCCTGTCTGCATTCCCAAGCTGTAGAACACATTATGCTTGCCCATATTTTTATAACAAGGTACAAACACAGTATGAATCTGGAGCATGCTTTTATTTGCAGTTAAGGTTGAGGCATAAGAAAATGCTGAAGCATGGGGAAGCTGGCCAGCTGCGTCTTTTCACTGGTAGAGGAATTTGTGTACATTCAAGTAACTTGTATTCGGAGTGAATGGTTAGTTTTTTCATGAAATAAAAGACTGAAAAATTAAATGCTACTATGCATCGTCATGTTTGTGCTGGACTCCTGTAAATCCAATGCGGTTATAATATGCTATACAAAGTATTTTACCTCACTCAATAAAATCTGTAAGTTCAGAGGTCATCACTTGAATCCCAGCTCCCTAACCAATGCTATTATTAACATAACCTGGCATTAAGTTTACAGTAAATTAGAAAAATTCACTGTAAGCACAGACATAGGAACTAGGGAAAAGATTTCCACTGAAACCATGTGGCAACCATTCTAGGTTTTACTAAAGCAGAAACCAGTTATTTTCAGCTGTAAATCTCCACTGCAAGCTGAGGTGAAAGAAAATATACATTTCATAGAATACCAAGTGTAGTAGATCAGTGGAAAATAACTCAGAACTGTGTTCAAACAGCAATCCAAAGGAGCACTTGGTGGCTAGCCAAAGGATCTAGCTTTCAGTTTGTCATATTTCTCAGTGATTTTCAGCCAGTCTTCCATCGTTTCTCTCCCCTGCCCCACCACATTTCTTTTACTTTTGTCTAATGCTTGATGTACTTTCCAGAAATAGATGTAGTCTAGTTAGGGCATCAATCCACTTAATGAAAAGAAGAGTTGAAGTAAGATTGTGCTCTATAGAATACCTTTTTATAGATTAACAAGGAACAGAATTCTTGTAATTCCTTTGGGGCTGTGTGTGCAATAGCATTCTTCCATTTTTCAAGTGCCTGCACATCATTCTCATGTGAAAAATTAATACATTTTCAGAACCAAACTGTTTGGATGTATTAGATTCTAAGCATTGCTAGTTTAAATAAAGCAATGAACATATACTCTATTCAGAGGTCTCCTGTTTTCCTATAGTCAGCAGCTTTAGCAATATTTGTATAGCCAGCTATTTTTGTTGTTTTTTCCTGTAACTGTGTCAGTATCTGTGGCTGACACAGCATAGCAGTGCTCACTTCAGTGTTCTTATCACTTCTCAAAAAAGACATCTCCAACCTCTCTGTAAGCCTGTGATAGTTTTAGAGCTGCATTTAAAATCTCCACTAAGAAGCACTATGAAGCCACTTGAACCATCAAATTTAGAGATTCCTAACAGGAAACCATCGACTGTTATTATTTCAAATAGTGCCATTTCAGCATTACATTCGCATACTAGAGGCCAGTACCAAGAAAGGAGGAAATGTTGTCTCTTTGCTCTAAGATGGATTTGCTATTGTAATTTTTAAGCTAAACCAGGTGACCTAAAATATTAAGCAAACTGAAATTCTGCAGAAGCTCAAGATGCTGTTTCCCTGTCCTTCTGCAAGCTACTCCAAGAGCTGAGAGCTGCCAGTGCAGACTGGAACAAAGATTTTTGACCCAACTACAGGCAGGACCTCTTTCATAATCTCTGGTCCACCACAAATGTATCCCTCTAAAAGCAGCACTTACAGTGATCATCCACCACTTGTGACCCCTTGTGCCTCATAAATTTTGTCTCCACCACTAACACCTTTGCTTCATAGCAGCCCTGAGAAGCAGCAATATTGATTCCAGGTCTTCTGAATTCATGTCATGTTGAAAATCTAGTGGCACATTTGCTTCCTATTGGGGAAATTCTTGTCAAAGTTGTTTGCAAATTCTGCTTCTCCTGTATATTTTTCTGGGACATGAAATATTAGCAAAAAAACAAATAAAAAAAAGCTCAAAACAATTTGAGAGAATAATTGTATTTAATTTACTCAATGATAGCAAAGCAAAAAGATCAGCAACAGGGTTAAAAGGGACAGATCCCATCTGTTGTGTAACACAAAAAATTAGTTTATTTTGAGGTAGTTAGGCTTTCAGATTTTCTACATGTATTTAAGGTGCTATTACTTGTACTACCAAAAAACTCCATGTTGTGTAAGCATCACCTTTTGAAGAACAGTCAGAAGAATGTATACCTCAAAACACAGGTTAAATGAGGAGAAAGGAAGCTGTAGCTAGTAGTTTCCAACTAGGGAAGAAGAAATCCATTAGCCTGTTTTGGAAGAGTAACCTACCTAACTATTTGGTGACCTAAGAAAAGCAAGTTACATCATTCTCTCGTTGTTCCAAGAAGAAGAAAACACAGAAACCTTTCATAGATGCTCTCTGACATGCTTCATTATTGTGAAGTTTGCTATCACTCTGAAGGTGTTATCAAGGTGTTGTAACCTTGGATGGCATATTGGAGCCTCTTTTCTAAAATACATGTTTTCCAGGTGTACCTTCTTTCACTGACAGAACTCAGGTTTAGTACAAAAAAGGTTGAAAATAAAACATCCAAAAACCCAACAGCCAAAACTTTACCTGGACAGTAACAATTCCTGCATATCCTGGTCTTTTCTGGTCCATAACATCAAAACTATTATCCTCAAAACTAAAAATTTTCAGAAATACACAAGTTGGTGCTCTAAACCACTAATTCTTTGTCATTAACCTAGTCAAAACTCTCTGAATCCTTTAGAGGGTGGTGTCTGAGATGAATGCACGTGTATGCCTACTCAGATTGAATCAGCACCTTTTTCAGAAGCAGAAACAAATATATGCTTGGTCTGAATTATCTGGGGAAGACAGGGGAATGTAATTTCTTCAAACACTAGACATTCTCTAGAGACTTCAGTTGGGTGAAAAGATGCAATGCATGGGGAGCAACATTTTACCACTGAATTACTTCTTGAAACCACACTGATGGATTTCTTACAGAAATCTTTGGACAGTGTAGGTGTAAGGCTTCTACAGCCAGGCCTTAAGCTAGATTGTAAATACTTCTCAAAGCAATTCTTCAAAAGCATCCCATGTTTCATGTATTTCTTGAAACAAAGTGAAAAAAATACGGACATCAAGAATAACTTGGTTAGACTTAAAGTTCTACATGCAAGGATGAAACCTTTTCTCTCATGATGTATAAACTGACCATGCACCCCTTTCTCACTGATTTTCTAGGAACATTAACCTTATTTCTGAATTAAATTTAACCTGAAATTATTTCATCTTGTTTTTCTATTGCCCTTTTCAATGTAACATTGGCAAATGTGAAAGGTGAATAAGATCAGCCACATAAACATGTTTCTGTGAAGAAACTATCAAGGCAATAGCCCAGAAAAAGTCCTATTTTTGGAGTTATTTAAAACAAAGATGTGATTTAGGGAACTTTGAGAGAACTAGAAATCAAGGCAATTTAACTGAGACTGAACCACACACAAAGGTTTTATTAAACTCTTTTTTTTATTTTATTCATCTTTGTGTCTAAAAAGTAGAATTTTCAGGGTAATTGAATATTTCATACAATATCACGATCAGAGTGGATATTTAGTATTGTTTCTGCAGAAACAGTGGAGCTGTAAAAGGTACAAAGAAGGGTGACAAGAAGGATCAGAGCTATGGTTAAATAGATTAGGGTTTCTCTTGGTTGAAGAAAGGAAAACCGAAGGAGTATAAAATATCAATCTCTATAAGTCTTAAATGAAAAGGAGAAAGTGAATTCAGTATGATTTACTGTTTAAGAACTAAAGAATATCTTGTGGGTCTCAAATATCCATTTTAGAAGGGATTAGGCAAATTGTCAAGGGCTGGACCTGGCAAAGGCTGTTACAACTTTAGTAAATGCACAGTGTCTGTCTTCCCACATGTAAGTATTTAATTCATTGATTTTTGTAAACTACCTCTGTGAGAAGAGCATTCAACCTTTTCACAGGCTGCTCTTATGGTCTTTTGACAGTGATTGAATGAAGATAATAATGAACCAGTGGTGTGAACCAATATGGTTGTTTCTGACTTTATATTTTTACTGTTCCATGTGATGGAATAGTGAAGTCAGCAGTCACATAAAGCACATGTGAAAACACAGTCCTGTGACATTTGGTGCCAAATTAACAAGCACAGAGTGCTGACACACCGTTAGAATAATAAGAACAGTTCTTTTCTTAATATGAAGTCTCTATGAATCCCTGACCATAGTCAATTACATTAACAATGTACAATGGCTTTGACATTCCTTTTCCAGCAGATTCAATGTCTGAATGAACAAATAGGTGAGTGGGGTGTCAAATTTGAGTGGTCATAAGCAGGTAGCTCTTACTGTTGTTCTTGAGGCAAATAATGCCTACTGCTAAGGGGTGTTCAATTATGGGCCGTGATGACAGACAAATACAGATTTACCAAAATATCATACCCAATTTAAAGAAAAGCAGTTTGAATGGTGTTCATGAGCCATTGGGTCAAAGTTGTGGGCAATAAAAAAAACACTTCATAAAATATAGCATTTGTTACCTCACCCTACCCCTCTCCCTGAAATGACATCTTTATATTGATTGCAAGACTTGATATAAATATATAAAGATAGGTTGAACAGAAAAAGTGTGTTTTCAGTAAAATATGGTACCACAAATAGAACTGAGCATTGTGCTACCATAATCCAATGGATAACAAAGAAACATGAGATACTTTATCATATACTTTCCTCTGACAATTCCACTGAAACTAAAACTATTTTAATTATTTGTTCTAAACAAATTGTAAAATGAACTTAGTAGAAAAAATTAACATTTAAACACAGGGATATCCATCAAAGTCAGGATATATAGATGGAGCCATAAAAATGAGTGATTCTCCAAAGCCAAATTGCTATTTTCTACTTTAATAATCTCACAGTCCACTACATATGTGCAGGTCTTGCTTTGGAGTTAGATGTGTTAGCAGAGAATTTTCTGGCTTCAAGATTAGTTTTATGTGGTTTGTCCAGGAAAAAGAAACAGTACTGGTGAGCCACAGTAGTCTGCAAATTTAAGTGCAGCTCCTTGTGTGCAGCAGGCCAGTGTCAGGTGCATCAAAGATGAAAAATGGCATAATCAGTTTGCCATTTTGAACCTTTTGGGTCTAGAGCTTTCCAGCATTTTAGAGTAAAATATCTCAGCCTCAAGACTTGAGAAAACTATTTCTCTAGAAATTATTTGGTTGATGAAGTCCACCAGAGGATAAAATTTCTTTTCCTGTTTTTTACCTCTGTCCATCTGCCCACCTCACTCTATTAGTGTCTTTAAGGCAAAAATATTTAATTTATGTATATGTGATGTAGAGTTAATTTTGTTTTGAGTTCATTACTGCTCTGAATACTGACTTTAGGAGAAGACAACTGCTATATCTCCTTCAGTTGGCCTAGAAGTATAAATTATTTGCCTTATTATCATTGCTGATGCCCATGCAGAAAAAGCTGTGTAAGTGCTTTCCTGTGTCTCACCAGACTTCACTAAAGTAATTTCGAAGATTTTATAGTGTCTTTTAGAGAGGAATACCAGAGGAAAATACAAGGAACTTACTCCCCTAGTACTGAACACCAGCTGAAAACTTTTGTTTGTTAAATATGTGTTTAGCTATACTTAAAGAACATACAATATACAGTTTTAATGTAACTGTGGGACTGAGAGGCCAAAAAAAGAAATGGCCTGCAGGGAAGGGCTGGGAATAAGAGCATGCCAAAAAATACCCCTCCCCTTTGTGTCCCTGCCAGCAGGCAGACTGCACAGAACTGGTTCTGAGGCAGCAGCATTATTCTTCTCAAAGCCTGTAAGAAAAAAGTCTATTAGTGTGATCCCAGCTGGGTTAGCCAACCTGCCTAGCAGGGGTACAGTACAGAGAAACTTGTGCCTCACTTGTGGCAAGAGCAGTGAAGCCACTGATGCAGCCTGCAAACCTTTGCTTCAGAGGAAATATGAATGTATTAGTAAATGCAAGTGAGAAAGACAGAATGTGGTCCTAAGTAAATACAGTTGCCCTACCTATTTGTTTTCCAACCAAAGGAACATGTATTTCAAAGTTGTGTTATTAGGATGTAATCTGCAAGTCAGTGCCTCTGAGGCACTTTCTGTACCAGCTGCTATCCTCCCTGTTCCAAACAACAGATATTACGAATAAAAAAATATTTATTTTATTTGGGGCTTTCCCACAGACTATTTTTAAGTTATGACTTCTGAAGAACTGTACTGGCTGTATTTCAAATGCTCACAAGTTAAAGCCATGAAGATTCTTGTTTTAAGCTCTTTACTTCTCAGCAAGGCAAAAAGAATGTCTGAGCAAGGTTTGTGCCCAAGAGAAGAGAATGTGAATCCCATTGTCATTCTCTTACAGTACTTTGAAGCATCTAATAGTCCATGGATCATGTAGGCACAGTCATTACAATATTGTACTCTCAGATCATGCCTAGTTACAGGGCAGAATGAAGAGTATCTGCATGTGTGTTTCTAGCTCATGAAGACAAGCAGAAGGCAAGTTGAATATTTTCTCTGGTTTCACAGTCAGTGGAGACCATTCCTTATCACACAAGGAGCAAATGGTGGACATGAGGGTAAAGCATTTGGTACTGAAATGACCCACATTCCTCCTCTCCTCCTTCCCTGCATTATGGAAGGCAGGAGCTGCAGTTCTTGTGTGTGTTGCAGACTCACTGTCCTTTCCCAGCTCTGTTTGGGACATTGAGGACAGGCTGGACAGTGAGCCTTCAGTAAGTCAATGTGTCACGTGTGATGTCCTAACACATAACAGACTGTAGGATTATTTTCAATCTGAAACCTCAAGATAGAAGTGACCCTACATCTCACAAGTGTGAAGGCATTAGTTTGCAGCAAGCCAGGACTTTGGGAAAGCACACAAGATGTTGTGTCCCACATAGAGACCAGTTGTACCAAAGGCAATTCATCCCAGAGCTCATCTCACCCTGTTGGAGGAAATGACTCACAACTGGTTTTTGAATAGGTCAGTTCTGTTCTGCAGAGCCTTTGCACATGTGCTAGTGAGATCTAGTATTTAAAAGCCTTCTGACTCCAGACTAGCATTTGACAGCTGGAATAAGGACTCTTTTGTCTAAAATATTATTGAAGTCTTGGTTGCTGTTGGTATATTTTTGATAACAAAACATCTGAACACAATTTTGGAAGGAGACAGAGATAATAGGAACATATTCACATATTCAGTGACTGACTGCGATGTCAGACCATGTAATAGAAAACATGTTCAAGGTCCCATGGGATACTAAATACAATGATTAGGATAGTAATCCAAAGTTTTTTCAGGGTTTTTTTTGTTTTTTTTTTTTTTTTAATTATGAAGCTGGAGATGGAAACACAGTCACAATCTGCTCAACTTCAAGAATTTTGGAGAAGAGTATTTGCTACACTTAATATTGAAGTTGGCCTTTCCAGCAGACTCTACATTTTTTACACAGGAGATAACACAAGTCTGTCAAAAGCTACAGGGCACAAGAAAATGTTTTGTTAAGAGAAATCTAGTGTCTACAATATTAATACTTCAGAAATAGAAAACCAGCTGTATCTCTGAGTACTGCTGTGTAGTAAATTGATTTGACAGACCTGGGTAATCTGCTTGTGATGAATCTTTGTTCAAATTTTAGATCTGGAAGTTGCATCTACATTTTCAGGGTAGCAAATTATGATTTCTGATTTCATACCAGAGATTTATGTTTATTATTTTTTATTTACTTATCATAAAATGTATGCTTGTCCTCAACAGTGTGGTATGTCTAAACAGCATTGTATCATGCAATCTTTGGTTAGTAAGGAATATACTGCTGGAAAGAATGATTTGGGTTTCCTTCTGTAAGTGAGCAAATGTTTTATTTTTGGTTAACATTAAGAATGATATTGTCATGGCACCACATCTGATAGATATGTCCTCACTGTCTTTAAATGATCTTTGCTTTCAGTCCACCTCTTTAATGGGTTGCCAATTCCAAGGTATCACTTACCCACATGGTATTGCTATTTGTTTCATTTCTTTGTAAATATAGTAGCTCCTAGTAGAACAGACACCATTTGAAACTCATTTTATTACAGGTTTTGTAAATCAAGACCAAAATATCTGCTCAAAACATCTTAAATAACTTAGATAAAAATCTGAAAACTCAGTCTTGATTTGGAAATGCTGGAATATCCCTCCATAATTCAGATGAAAACAAAAAAGCAAGGGGGAAAATCCCATGCAGGTCAAACTTCTTCTTTCTGGCCATGAACCTGACTCTTAGTTTTTCCTGTTGAACTAGAAAAATAATTGTTGGACATGGGTATTGTCTGGGTTCTGTCATTACCATCTTTTTGCAGTTTGAAATTTTTATGGTCTGGAACCCAGTTTCTGTTGTGGTGTACATTGAAAAAACAGAGGAAAAGGGCCTTAGACTCTAGATTTCAAACAAACTGAAGTGGAGAAGCTTGACTTGGAAAGCTAAAAATATGCCAGTACACATTGTTTCTGAGTCCTATTTGCATGCCATCTATGTGGGAGAGGGTAAGCCTGAGAAATCCATAAATTAACATATTATCTTGTTATTCAAAACCATTAACCAAAACAGTTGTTTAGCTGTCCAGCATGTTTTGGGGTATTTGACTTATCTCATGTTTTTATTAGTTTCTTTACTTTTGGAAGAAATAGGTTTTCACTTTGCTTAAGTGCCAGGGTTTAGCTGAGCATTACATCAGATTCTTTCCAAACCCTTGGGAAATGGCCAATGCATATGGACATATTAAACAGCACAGCCAAAGGATGAGAGATATAATGTCTATGAAGAAAGTCAGCTCAAATGTTAGTAATTTAATTTAACTTAACACTTTATTTTTCTCATTGAACAAAACTGTTACACATGCCATATGTTTGAAGAGTAGGGGTTTTAAGGTAGGGCTGTTTGTATCTGATACTTCCTTTTGACACATGGTTGGTTTGCAATATTCTCTGTTATCTTTACATCTGATCATAGAATCACAGAACCATAAAATCTCAGAATGGTTTAGGTTGGAAGGGACAATAAAGGTCATCCATCTCCAATCCCCCTGCCATGAACAGACACCTTCCACTAGACTTGGTTGTGAAAAGCCCCATCCAGCCCAGCCTTGGACACCTGGATGGGGTGTCCACAACTTGTCTGGGCAACCTCCCAGTGCCTCACCACCCTCACAGGAAGCACTTTTTCCTACTGCGTGATCTCAACCTACTCTCTGTTTGAAGCCATTGACCCTTCTCCTACAGCCACACAAACTTGCCAAAAGTCTTTCCCCATCTTTCTTGTGGGCTCCCTTCAGGTACTGATAGTTGATCTGTGCCATAGCTGGGCATCTTAATATCTGATTCAGAGAGATGTTGGTATCTCCATTTTACACCTGAGGCATTGAGACACAGAACTGAATTGATCAATCACCATTATTTAAGCCACAAAGTCAAAGAAATGCATATAGAAATAATTTCTGCATACAAGTTCTGGAAGTTTGCCTAGTGGGAAAGGTGGGTTTAATTTTGAAGTGGGACAAAAGAGAAGAAATTAACTAAGGTCTCCTGGATTATGTTTGCAGTGGCGTTGTCTTGACTTTAGGGTGTGGTACAATATTTCTGGCTCCCTCTCTGGTTTTCAACAATCAGGCAGACTGCCCATAGCACACAGCAATACCAAAATGTGCATCATACTTCAGGGATGTGCATCACAATAGTACCTTGGCAGGCCTACTTCTATATTGTGAAGACAATGAACATGATTTATTTTCACAGTGGAATTCAGAAGCTCAAATTATATCCATCTGTGGTAACTCCTTTCCCGATGCTGACATCTGTAATATACTACAACTGTGATGTTGCCTTTAGTCCAGAAAATAGGTGGGCTAACTTTTTTCTGGCCGTTATTCACTGTAGATGAGAGTGAGCACTGATCCATACCATGATGTGATTTAGATAGAGGCCATAGTGGAACAGTTAACTAACTGAGCAAGTGTTGCTCCATTGTGACATACACTTGTGTTTTAAGTTACAATCTTATCTCTCCAGCCACTCACAGACTGAATGAAACATGTAATAATAAAAGCAAAAAATCAGAACTTGACTTAAGCAACAGTTGTCCATGCAGCTAATGTAAGAATTGAATTATAATAGAGACTTATTTAACTCTCTGTCCATTTCTCTGTCCTGCCCTACTATTTGGTGTGCATTTATGGAGGCTACATTGCTACTAGGAAGGAAACAGAGATATTGTAAGAAACCCTTGAAAAAGGAAGAGAAGGACCAAGACTAAGCCATTTTGGGAGGCTTTGTCCTGTTTAGTCATGAAAATAACAGCTGAAGTTAAGAGCTTGTTTAATTATAAAGAGGAATAACTTCCTGCAGATATACCTCTAACTGTTGATGATCCTTGTTCATTCTGAATTTGGCTGTCATGAACTAGTCAAAGATTTAGCTGATAGCTGAAATTTAAACCACACTGATGATACTTTTTGCTGTTTTATTTCTTAGTATTTCAGTAATCCTTTGTGGTTTCAATAAAAACTAAGACAGGAAAGGAGCCATTGGGCTTCAGACTACCCAATAATGGAGACAGACTCTCCTTAAAGGTTAATAAGGATACTCAGAGGATTAACAGAAATTATCACAAATGGATTTCAATGTTATACAGCAATACAGGCACAGCATAAAGTGTGAGAGCAAAGATCAGTTATTTTAGTATAAGGTAGTGGTCTTGCAAGGTATTCATAAAGATTTACTTTTGTTAAGACTTTTTATCCTTCTGTTTCCTGTAAAAAGAATGGAGATACCTTAGTCTCCCTCTAAGCCAACATTTATAGGAATATTATTCTTTTTATTAGCTACGGAAGGAATCTAGTTGGGCTTGGATCCCACCAATATTGAATGTTAACTTGTTACAGTGTGGTATGCAGCCTTCTTTATGTATGGTGAATTCTAGCTTATTTTCCCCCCTTACTTTTAAAGATGCCAGATGACCTTAGGACTAGTTTTTGATTCCTAAAATACATGAATATTTCATTCTGATTTGGTTGTCATTTCTGATTTCCCATTGCATTTTGTTACTAAGTTTACTGGTAGCCTAAAGAATTTTTGATTCCCTTTCTCTCTTTTTTAAGTGAGTTATATTTGGCCATAGACACCTCTGAAGTTTCAACTGTCTCCATAACTGGCTGAAAGTGTAATAATATAAACTCAATATACTATGAATAGCTCAACTGTTTGGATTAAGATTTATGTTGAGGAATTGATATACATGATTGTATTACCATGTTTGTGGTTTACATAAATCTTCTATACTTTAACGTTCAAAACTCATACTGATCTGTTTATACAAACATGTTTCTTATTAGTTACTCTGAAAATATTTTGTTGAATCTGTGCAAAGGAAAATGGTGAGGAGAAGAATAGCATGATTCAGGGATAAATGACTGAGCCCCTTTCAAATTCCCTTTCATTACTTCACAGAGGATTGCGTTACAGAGCTCATCAGGATATATGTGGTCACCTTCCTTAGAGGTCATGAAAAGATCTCAGTTTTTGGTATCCTTGGAATCTACTGTCCCTTCAGTCTTTCAGCTGTGAAAAACTATATGTATCAATATGAATATGACATAAGCCTCTGCCATAAAGGCTGAAGTCTCTGCACACATCATACTTTCCAGTAAACATTTTAATGCGCTGCAATTAACAGCATTATTAACCTAATCTGTCAAAAACCAAACAACTGTCAACTTATGTGAAAAAATAACTAAGCTTTCTCTCTATTATAGACTACTACTTGTTCATGCTGTTCTTATTTTAGGTAGCTATTCTATTGATAAAGATGCACCTCAGTTTATTTTTTCCAAGAAAAGTAGGAATGCTATATATTGGTTTATTCTTACCATGTGAACTCATATTCTTAATTTTTCAAAGGTTTCCTCTTGGCAGACCCCTAAGAGTAGTTAAAGCACAAATCTTCTACGATCAACAAAATCTATGATCACCAATCTTCTACGCTGGAAAATAAGAAAACTGAGATGCATAGATTAAATAAGTTGCACAGGAAGCCTGTTGGCAAGACTAATATTCTGAGCTTTTAGCTAATTTTTGGACAACTCTATTTGAATAAGTCAGGGGAATGACAGAAAATTATATTTGAGGAGCTGCAGCTGTAATGTGATTGTAGGAACTATGCAGTGGTGAGGCTGATACTATATTATGTGAGTAGAGGCACTCATGCATCACTTTGTCCCACAAAGAGGGAAGAGACTGCTACAGCTATGGTTAATGTAAAGATTCTAACCTGAGTGACAACAAGTACATTTCCTTGAATAAAATAAAATAACTTTTAGATACAGAATTTGAAACTAGTAGAAGGAGAACATTACATAGATTTTCAGATACCAGAGTCAGAGAAATATTAGCAGGGTCTGACCAGTATGCCATGACATCTCTGTGACCCACTGTATATTTTGGGAGCAGATGTGAAATTCTACCAAAACCAAGATGCATCAGACAATGATGGGAGGGTGGATTTGAGATATTACAATGGGAATTGTCAAATTTACAAGCTATAAATTTAATTTTTTTTATTTTTTTTTTATCATTCATTACCCTCCTCCATTGACAAACATCTATAAAACAGTGTTTTAGTTTTAAAATTGTTTGATGTAACAGTCTGCATTTCTGGAACACTTCAAGTTTCCAAAGAGATGCAGGAAAACTCATAGCCACAGTAATGGCAGCAGCTATAGTAGCAGCACTTGTGCCAGAAACAGCAGCCTCAGCAGACACATTTCAGATGTACACAGCTGCAGATGAGCCACTGCTGATCCTTGCAGAATGCTGGTTCATTCACTTAGTATGTTTTTGGGAAGTAGTTCAAAAGATGCAAAAAATTCACAGCTTAGTTATATGTTCATCCCTTGTCGTTTTCAGCCTTTTCCTGTCTCATGCGGTATGTGTTTTGATTAGCCAATGCCCTTGTGTAAATAATATGCCACTGAATTTCCACAAAATCACAATCCATCCGTGCTCAGCCAGTTTTATCCGACTAATGTAAGTTTGGAATAGTTTGTGCTAAGTTTTTAAAACATACAAAGATGCTAAGACAATACCACACTTGCAAAAGCCAGGAGAAATAAAATCTAGAAAATACAAGAAATACTGCCCTGCTGAAGTGATTAAAATGTATATAAAAAGGGGGCTGAACACACACTTTGTGTGTTCGTTTCTTCCTGGTATCTGCACTTCTTCTGTGCCCGTTGGCAACCAACTTTTCACAACCTGATGGCATGATGGCCAGCCTGGTTCCTCTTCTTACATTAACTACCTGGCCATAGGGAGAACTTTTAAAGTCATGAGCAAATCTCAGTATTTTCAGTTCCTCTGTCTATCACCAGAGGGTCTCCCTTTCCAAGAAAAGGAAAAATCAGGAAAGCTCTGGGGTTTGGAGTATGCAGAGTGCTCTAACTATCAAACTCTAATAGAAAATTACTGAAGGTGAGCTAGCTGCTATGGTTAACACATTTAAGAGCTCATAATACTGAAAATTCACATAAAACTTTAGAAATAAAGTGAAAAATTATATTGGTCTCAAATCTATATGAATCTGAAAGTATAAGCTTCAGATGGGCCAACATTTGCTGTTAGACAGCTGTTCAAGGATGATGATGAATGCTGACTAAAATGATGAATCAAAATGAAAAAAATCTTTCATAATTAGATTGCATTTCATATTTTTTAAAAAATAGATTACCTGAGTGTTTTAAGAAGAAGTGCTTCTGCTCTTTAGGTTTTAGTGCTTCTGTTACTTTAGGTTTTCCTTTTTACACACAATTAAGAAAAATCCATACTTAGATGTCCCAGGAATTCTATATATATACTTAGATGTCCCAAAGACAAAATTCTAAAGCATGTACTTCATAGTTTGTGCTCCCACTGATTCAGATATGTCAAAATTTTTGCATACCTTTTAGCATGATTTCTGGGTTTTTTTTAAGTAACAATTCTATAAATGCTGGTAACATTCTGATGGCAGAAAATAAGGTTTAAGCACTTAGACACAGGGCAAAGTATGCCATTGAATTCTGAGGGGCATCTAGACTGGCTAAAATTTTTACTGAATTTGTATATCAGGTGAGAAGAGCTTAGATAGAATAACATCTTTAATTAGTGTCCTCATCCCACCTAAGAAATCAAATTCACATTTCTGTTTCCACATCTGTCCTTGTCAGGAATTATCCATTTCCAGAGGTCTGCTTTCTGATTAAAAATAAAAAAATAAAAAAATATATTTAAAAAAAAAATTATTAACACTAGTGATATGATTGTTTATCATGGAATATAGATTGATTGAGACATTTTTGTTGTTTCGTTGCTTTTCCTGTCACATCTCTTTTTCGGCCCTAGCTCTGTTCTTCTTTTCAAAGTATCTCCATCCAAGCTGTGAAATCAGCTGCAATCTGCCCTTTCCTAAAGTTTTTGTGTGCATGTCTCTTAAACTCTGGATGCACTCTGCTCACTACTTCCGAGCTACAATAGCTTCCCTACCTTGTATTTGCACTCTGGAACCCGTATTAGGTTATAGTGTTACATTTTCTTTGGAGCTAACGTAGCTGGAGTGGTTCTGGAGAGACTGAAGGTTTATGAATTTCCGATACAAACTTTCATAGAAAACAAAAATTTTAGGGGTTGAACACTTAAAAAAAAAAAGCAATTGGAAACAGTAAGGAGCATAAATGCAGGAAATTAAGAGCAGTACTTAAGAGATAGTTGATTAAGCTCTAATAAAATCAGTCTTAAAATAGATGTACTTTAGAAAGCTTTGCCTGTTATGCTTTCTGCTTGGATAATGAGCTAGCTATATTCATTGGTGTTATCAGGAAAAAAAAAAGGAAAAAAAATCTTAGATTTGACTAGAAAGAGCCTTAACTCTCCAAAGACTTTGCATTTTCTCTGAATTAGTATCCAAATCATGCCCATAAAATTTTTAATTCAGATTTTATGAGCCCTTCCAATAAAGACTCTCTTGAACAGTAAGATATTCAAAGAAGGAAAAAGTTTATTTTAGAGCTTAATTTGAATAACTGATGTTATCACCTTGGATTTCAGTAATGGTAATTTGAAATTAGAACCTCTTAGAGTCTAACTCAGCTGAAATAATGTTACAGAAGTGGTGAATTTTCTAAATTGCATATGAAATATATGTACCATGTTGTCTGAGGTCCACATTGTCATCTGGTTACCTTTGAGTGCTGTTTGTTTGTAGCTCAAAAATGGCAAAAGTACTGCAAGTGTGTGGAGGGGTTGTGTGTGTGTGTGTGTGAATGTTTGTGTGTGTGTGTGTGTGTGTGTGTGTGAGTGGGCATGTGTGTTTTTCTGTCCAAGCTTTTAAGTGAGAAAGTGGCAGAGGACCAGCAATTCCTATAGGAAAGGGAGAAGGGAAGGGTAGTTGAGCTTATAATTTTATCAGTGCTGCTTATTGAGGAACATCAGTTTTAAAGGAAATCACGTTAAATAACTTTTTTCTCAAATTCTTATTTACCTATGAGGTAAACATGATCAAGGCATCCACTTTGGGCAATCACTTTTACTATTTTTAAACTCACTTTTTTTTTCCAGCTGTTCCAATGTGTTCCAGCTTACTCCCTTTGTTATCTCCTTTCACCAAGGAGGTGACTAGCTTTGAAACTTCTTTTTAATAATGTTTTAGAAAATACAAGAATAGTCTAATGTTTACCTTAATAAATTACTTTGTATGACATTTCAGATGACTGATAATTAAATTAAAATTCTTGAAGGTTTCAAGGAAAGTGAGAATAAAAGGCACATTATGTGACTGTCAGATATGCTGGTTACACTTTAGGCTGGCAGTGGTTCTGTGAATTTCCCCAAGGCTTTTGGAGCTCCAGATAGAAAGGGATGTTTGTGAGTACTTTTGGCTAGCTGTTCTCTTTCATACTCAGTCCTTCCTTTAGAGCTTTATACCTGCTTCACATCAGATTGGATGTTGCAATGCATGCACTTATACTTTATATTATCTGAAAAAAAACCCCACCCTAAATTATGTAGAATGACCAAGTTAGGAAGGAGAGCATCTTTGCATGTATGTTCTGGTCTCTAGCTTCTGTCAGGATGAAACAGATGGGTTTATTTCGACCCACAAACAGTGTGAGTACTATGAAATTATGAAGGAAGACAGTACTGATGCAGAGATTAAGTGCTATATGCCAGAAGACATTCAGAGGAATAAGAAAGTGAGAGACATACTGTGAAAGACGTTTGAACACATTCAACAACATTGAAAGATATTCAGAGAACAGAATACTTGAACACATGCCACTTACTAAGTATTCTTCATACTCTCTCTTGAACACTGAATATGTAAGTCAGGATAGCCTGATTGTTGTCATCCTGTGGTTCTGAAACAACTCTCAAAAAGAAATTGGTCTACATTAACTCAGAAATAGAGAGTAAATTACATCTGCATTGGGATGCTGAAGGTTAATAGATGTTCAGGAAGCAGTCTGAGGTCTAGAATGCATCACATGCTAATTGAACATTTAAAACGACATGCAGATGCATAAAAATATTGGGGTAACTGAGAATCTGAAAGGTACCTAAAGTGACCCCTATAATCTGCTTTGCACTCAAAAGCCTTAGCTGGGATTGTGTATCAAGCTTGGAATAGTGCAGCCTAGAAATGATTCAGCTCCTTTGGAGGGAGTTTCAAAAGGTGTAAAAGCCAAAAGAGGACTCAAGAAGATATGACATCAGGCAGAAATTAAAAACCAAGGCTTAACAACCTACAGAATACTGAAAGGGGACGCTATTATAGTCTTGCACATCTGCAAAGAAGGGAAACCATTGTTTTTCAGACTTAAAGTGGATAGGTTATTACTTAAATGGAAGAAAACCAGTCTACACATAAAACATTTTCAGCATGGAGATTATCCAAGCCTTGAAACAGATTCCCTGAGGAGAGTGTGAAATATGTAGTTGGAGGCCTTTAAAAACAAAAAAAACTACAAGCAGAAGAAGGTGAAGTCTTCTCCAGCTTTAATGTCTCTGTGATTCTGTGGTTTACATCCTTTCTGTCTCACAGTTTCCATGTTGCCTGTGAAAAGGTCTATCACAGAAAAGGAAAAAAACAGGCTTTTTAAATTGGTAACTACTTACATGGGAGATATAAAGATATTTTTATTTTAAAACTGTTTCCCCATTGTCATAAAACATCTCACATATAATATCAATGAGTCTTCTTTAAAATGCCCTGCCTCCCCTCTGATATTTTCACAATTAAGCAGAATCTAATTTGTATTTTGGTTCATATTGCCAGTTTGTGTGATTATTGATATAGTTACAACCTATTGTGTGTGTGTCTGGAGCCCTGTAAGTAATAAATCCAAAATGTTCTGTTCAGTTGCATTCTATATCCTTTTTTTCATGGGTACACTGGAAAAGCAGAAGGTGAAATTCTGATATTTTTTAACTCTTAAACTTCTGTTTCATACTACCAGGCACATGCCCTGTAAAGACTTGCTAGAGTGTTTAATAAATACTTTTGACAAATATTTTATGTATAGACTAAAAAGATTCAAGGATAAGCAATTTAAATAAGCCAAAGCCAAAGCCATTCCAAAACTATCTCTGCACAAAAATTAAGAGAAAGGTATAAGTAGCTAAGGATTTTTTTGGTTCAAATGGTCAAATCTATTTTCAAACCACTCTCACCATAATATGCTTCAGTTACTTTGGCTCTGTGTCATATGAAACAATAAAAGTGGTGATGTGTTGAAGCTGAAACCATAAGGTGAGAAAGTAAAATCTGTTTTTTAAATTTATGTGGCCTTTTGGGCTTGGATTTATGTTATAATTGGCTATCCAAATTCTATAATCAAAACCTTATTTGTGATTTTAAAGAAAGCCAGTAGGTTGGGTTGGACATAATGAATGTACACTTCTAGAAGTTGCATGAGATCAAATGTTTAATGAAAAGTTTGACTTTGGTTTTAGTTTTTATGCAGCAATATGAGAAAATGTTAAAGATGTAAACATTTTAATCACAAATAAAAATCTTTTATGCAAAAAAAAACTTTGTAAAAAAAAAAATACTATCAAAACAATAGAAAATGATCTACTATTATTTTAAGTCATTCACACCAGTGGAAGTATTAGAAGAAAGAAAAAATTTGAGACATTGCCACTGGTTTCATGGACCTCTCCCTTTGAGACAATTACCCAGCCACCCTTGCCACTGCAAAGAGATTCTCCTCGTGAATCTCTACTACTGTTTTTTAAGTGCATTTGAATACTCATTAGACGATGGTAACTTCAACGACATCAGACATCCAAAATCCGGGTATTGAAGAGACAGATACCTGTGTAATAAATGTCTGCTGTCTTTTCAGGATGACTCAATTTGATTTTTAGCACAAACAGCAGTCCACTGGAGACAAGTGTGCATCACTTAGAACAGAATGCTTTGTCACCTACAGCCCCAAAGTTAATACCATCTCCAAGTCTGTGACAGGGAAAAACCTAAACTAAGGCACACTGACACATTTTTATACAGCACTAAGTCTACATGTTCTGAAGTACCCAGAAACAATAAATTAGCAAAATATAAATTGGCATTTATAGATTCCCCTTATGCTAAAGCCTCTTCACTTATAAAACCTTCAAAACTGGTTACCTGAATACCTAGGAGTACAAAGGAAGGATTTTGTCTTTTTCACATACGCATGTGAAAAAACACAGAATCACAGCATGGTTAAGGTTGGAAAGCACCACCAGTGAGGTCATAATATATACATAAAAACTTACAGCCCTTCTTTCAATTTATGCAAGCATAACATCACCCCTGTACAAAGTGTTTAGGCAAAGGTCTTTTGCTCCAATACTTCATTTATTCATGACCTGTAAAACCAACTGAGTGGGTAAATATATGAAAGGACCAGCCTTAAAGAGAGAGACACTACCTCAAAGTAACACCACCTTCCCCTAGGTTCCCTATTTAGGAATTTCCCTAAAAATCCCTATTTGCTGTATCAACCTCCATCATCTTATAGATCAGACAAGACAGGGAAGAAAAGGTAGACTGTCTTAGCTGGTCAGCAGATAATATAACTAAACATCACTGCTGCCTCAAAAATAAAGAAAAATGCAAGAGTTGCAAGACTGAAGTTCATACTGAAAAAGAGCAACTGATAGATAGTTAAATAAGATAAAACACCTAGTTTCATCCTTTTATAATTTTATAGGTTTTTATTACATTGAGGACTTCTCAAAATCTGGGCAATTACATATATTCTTGATTTTGAAAATCAAATTGTGTAATTGTTTACAGACAGCAAGCCTACTTGTAAAGCACAAAAACAAGCATGTGGCATGGTACTGCCTGGTTTCACTGTATCTTTTGTCATGGTGGATAACACATCTTAGAACTTGATTAACTCACTGGCAGTTGCTTTTCATTTCTTCTTGCCTGAAGCCCTGCAGGAACTACTGCTGCAGCTGATTTCAGATAAATTGTGACTTTCTCAAAACCCATACTGGATTACAAGCTAGCTACATATTTTGACCTTGTTTTCTTCAAAAAGGCAGATATTGTATATATAACTTTGAAGTAGCTGGACTACTTTCATAATGGTCCATGTTGCAAAGGTTAGTTGCTTCTGATCTATTTGATAATATGCATTCTGTACCTCAATAACCATTCTTACAGCTTTTGATGATAAGGATCTCTTAAATCATCTACACCTCAAGAAAAATATAAGTCCTTCTGATTTGACAACATTTTCTATTCAGTTTGCCTCACCATAAAATATGTCAACAGTTTGAAGCAATGGAGGACTTAGAAACTGTTGTGAGCAGCACAGCTTACATCAATACACCCATTGTTCACAGTCTTGGCATCACTAAATGAAAAGGTAGTGTCAGCACAAGGCTAATTAAAATAAAAAAGTTACCTTCTGTAACTTTTCTGAGGACAGCTTTTGTGAAAGGAATATTATGGGAGAAATTTTTTTTATTTTTTTATTTTTTACAGAACCATTTCTGGTCACATTTACATAAATACCAAAAGTAGTGAAAGAGAGAATGCAAAAGGAATCACTCTATAACCTTAAAATGTCACTAACATAGTCAGGTATCCCTCCAGTCTTGGTTGCTACAATAGCTTTTGGAATATTTTCAGCATTCTTTTCAAGAAAGAGTTTATTTTAGAAATTAACTTCTCTAGATTTTCAAATGCACTTTACTGAATAACCAACACAATGAATATAAAATTTAATATGGTGGTCATGAAAATTTTCCTTTTTTAATTATAGAGGCTGGATTTTAAGCAAGAAGTTTGAGGATAAATATTCTTTGGATGTATTTCATTCCATACCTCTCTGTATACAAGATTTTCAGTGAATAGAAAATCTGAGACGGATTTAATCAAGAATATGTGCCATACCCTGATGTACTCAAACTAGTCCTACACCATACAGAATGTGCATGGGGGTTTCCCAAGCTGGCTGAATTCCTGAAAAATCCTTTTGCCAAGCTTAGTGATACAGCACAATTAGCCCCAGCAGGTAAATTTAACAGTAAAGTGCTTTTTTTTACTGGCTTAGCTGCACTCTGTGTGTGTAAATGGAGTGGAACCAGGAATCTGGTACTTCTGGGCCAATGGTCAATGAAATATTCTGGTAAGGTAAAAAAGAAAAGGAAGTTGACTACTATGTTCCAAACTTTGGGAAATCCTATTAATGTTAGTGGAACTGCAGCAGCCAAATAATGGTCATCACAAATTAATAACCAAAGTAGAATTTAAGAGGTTCATACATAGGAAAATAAATTTAACAACTTAATTTAATAGGCTGTTTACTAAGAAGTGACATCTACCAATCTTTTCAGCAGTAACATATGTTTAAACATAAATCTGAAATGTTGTTTTTGTCCAGTATCTCGATAAAATCTGAAAGCAGAACAAAAAATATTTGAAACTAACTTGAAGGCAGTGACGACATTGCTCACATCAGACTATTGTCATTTCCCTAAAGCAGCAAAAGAAAGAAATGTTAGTTTGTACCCTGTGTGAAACATGAGTCTATATTTCAATAGACTTCTGGCAGAAGTCAGTATTATGTAAGTTTTAAACGAAGGATTGTTTGTCTTACAGAACTGAAGTTAACAAAATTAATTGTTCAGATTTTAGTTGAGAAAATGAAGCTGAATTAAATTAATGGACTATTCTACTTCAATATATTTTTTAATATTTGAGTTTTCATTTGGCATACACCATTTTTTGTGTCTTTTCCAGCCAGATACGTTGACATATGTCCAGCCAGATATGCTGACAAGTGTCCAAAGCATAAAATAGCCGTTAGAACAACCTAATTTTTTTCTTTGCTTCTATGTAACTTGGCTGAAAGTAGAGAGGTAATCCATCTTCCTATTTGGTGCAAAGTCTCTTGTCATCTGCTGATTGACTGGCATAAATCAATATCAACTTTTGGAGCTCATAATATTTATTTGCATGAAGTCAAAGCTTACAACATATTGTGTCAAGTTTCCAGATGCTACAGATTTTTAATCAAGAAATAATTTATTTTTCTTTCAGCAAAGCTCCAAGAAGAAAGCATATGTAAAATCTGGCCAGAATTCTCTCAGAAATTCCTTCCTTCCTTCCTTCCTTCCTTCCTTCCTTCCTTCCTTCCTTCCTTCCTTCCTTCCTTCCTTCCTTCCTTCCTTCCTTCCTTCCTTCCTTCCTTCCTTCCTTCCTTCCTTCCTTCCTTCCTTCCTTCCTTCCTTCCTTCCTTCCTTCCTTCCTTCCTTCCTTCCTTTCCTTCCTTCCTTCCTTCCTTCCTTCCTTCCTTCCTTCCTTCCTTCCTTCCTTCCTTCCTTCCTTCCTTCCTCCCTTCCTCCCTTCCTCCCTCCCTCCCTTCCCTCCCTCCCTCCCTCCCTTCCACCACTTCCTTCTTTCCGCCACTTCCTCCCTGCCTCCCTGCCTCCCTTCCTTTGAAATGAGCAATCAGGAAGATCCTCTAGACCATTAACAATCTTCCTGGTATTTTAAAAACCATTAATGACTTCCTTCACTGGGAAAAACAAGCAAGTGCTTTTTGCCTTCACAGTAGCTTTTACAAGAGTTCTGTGCTTCCTGGTCTTAGGAGGTGGAGTTTTCTGTGATGGCACACACTCCCCTAAGGGTGATAGTGGTCCTGGTCGAAATGGCTCATGTTTCTGGCTGACCAAGGTCTTGCTGGAGCACATGATGCTGGCTTGCTGTCTTGTTCTCAGCTGCTAAACTCCCCAAAAGGAAGCATAGCTGTACTATATGCAGTATTTCTATCATCCTCACTCCCCTAAGATTTCATAAAAAAAAAAAAAAAAAAAAAAATTATAAAGACTATGATGAAAGATTACTGTTAAGAAATACTGTAGCATCAAAGAACAGAAAATAATACAGAATATCAAAATGCACTCTAATGTAAGAAACACATTTTGAATGTTATAATCGTGGCTTTTAGGACTGCAGCTTATGAAAAGGAGGCTGGTTACTAGCTGCTGCAGTTTGCAGAGGAGAAAAAAGTGAAGTTTATACTTTCTACTCTTGAGTCTAAACATAGACTACATGATGTTCTGAGTTTTAGTAGGTGGTTTAAAGGCAAAATTCTATAGATTCACTGTTTGAAATTTTAAGAAATAAAAAACCAACACAAAAAAACCTCTTTTGGACCTACGTCATTCCTGTCATTCACCTAGACCAGGGTCTTTACAAAGCAGTGACTGTCTATCTTTCATGAAACATGCCCTCAAATAATCTGCCATTAAAATCACAATTTTATTTCTATTAAAGCAGTATGATAATCCAAATTCATTGCAAAAGTACCTCTACTGTAAAATTCAGACTCATTTGTTCCCTGTCCTTTAACTATTAATTATTTTAAAAGATAGAGCTGTACTGCTAGAAATCACATATCTCTTCTTTATAGCTGTTTGGACAAACCATAACAATCCAGTGCAATTATCATTTTAGTACTTTAGTCCCTTTATTTTTTAGTACTTAAAAGAAAAATGCTTTTATTATTTTGTTGCCATCTTTAGGTTGTACATTTTTAGCTCTAAGAATCTTTCTACAGGGTGAATTATGTTCATCACTTTCATGGACATGTTTCATTTTATCTTGTGCACTGTGATTCACTGCAACCAAACTATGTACCCCTTCATATTTCTTCTCCAAACTTCTAGTTTCCTGAATCTTTGTGCCTCAACTACTCAATAATAAGTGATTTTGTTACTTTCAAGAATTTATGTCATGCCCAGCTGGCAGCTAAGCACCAGACACTCATGTCTAGATTGGAAAAAGAATGAGAAGAGTAAAAACTGGGGAACACAGAGTTTGAGATAAATACAATTAAATGAGTAGAGAGAAAGCTGTGCATGCAAGCAAAACAAAATAAGGCATTCATTCACTACTTCCCATGGACAAGCAGGTGTCCAGCCATTGCAGGGAAAGCAGGGCTCCATCACATGTAATTGTACCTTGGGGAGACAAATGCCATAACTTTAAACATTCTCCACTATCTTCTTTTCCCCAAGTTTTATATAATGAGCATGATGCCATATAGTATGGAATATTCCTTTGGTCAATTGAGCTCAGCCAGCCTGGCTGTGTCTCCTCCCATTTTCCCATGCACTTCCCAGCCTCCTTGCTGGTGAAGTAGGGTGAGGAGCAGAGAACACCTTGATGCCGAGTAAGCACTGCTCACCAGCAACGATAACATCCCTTTTTTATCAATGGTATTTCCAGCAAAAACCCCAAACTCAGCCATACCATCTACTATGAACAAAATTAACTGTACTCCAACCTAATCAAGCACATCTTCCATCCGTTATTACACACCATTTACATAATGTTTAAGTCCCACAGTATCCAGTACAGCCTCACTAACCACCACCCTTCTCACCCTTCAATATCATACACAGATATAATTTTATTAGTCTTTGAACCACTAATGTCCATAAAATGTCCATTGAGTTAATTTAGTCCATGCCTTTGGGCTCCATCTGCTATGGTGGTCACTCAGGACAGGAGAGGTGATGTGCTCCATGGAGTTACTGGGAGCCCAAGTCAGCTCTGGTTGGATGCAGCTGCTTCCAGTAAAACTTGTTCTCCATTGGTTTGGGTGGTTCCTGCCATAGTAATTTCTGGAACAGGCAACTTAAAACTTGGTTTACAAAAATTTAAAGGTATTTCCATCAAAATCTCCACCCCTGTTCCCTTTGGACCAGATCACAGTGTTTGACATTGCAATGAACCCTTCTCCAGCCTGGACTTACCTGCAGACTGTAGTCCCATGGTAGAGCACTTGCTCCTCTAAGTTAAAGAGAGAATGCAAAACTCTAGGAGTTTTATCTGGGAGTCTTCAGGGATATACATACCTGCTGTGTCACAGACTTATCTGCAGCCACAGTTGCTTTGAGGTGCAGCTGTTCCAGTGTGGCCTTTTCCTATGGGCCACAATGTCTTCAGAGATACCTGACCCATCCTGGCCTTACCCATGGCTGCAGTTCCTGCAGGGATGCACCTGCTCTTATCCATGGCCACACTCTGAGGTTCTCCAGCATGTTTTCATGCAGAGTCACTGATGTTTCAAGGTGCACGTGCTGCAGCGCAGACTTATCCATAGACACACAGATATTCTGAGGTATTTCTTCTCCAGCATGGACTTACCCTTGGACACCAATACTTTCAGAGTTACATCTGCAGGGTGGACACAGAGATATCCATGGCACACTTTGGGGTGTCCTGCTCGCAGGTCACAGCCCTTTCAAGTCAAGTTCACACTGGATTTCTAGCCTCTCCAGCAGTGCAGCACAGAGAGAGCAGCGATGGCCTGGCCATCTGCCAGTCCAGGCACATTGCCACGGTTGTTATCAAAATGTTCCCAGGCACAGATAATAAGCAAGATCAAAGAGCAAGATAATAAGCAGAGCAGCAGTGCAGCACTGCACAAAGCAGAGAAAGCAAAAGAAAGCAGCCACTGATGAGCACTAAACTCTAATACATAGCGGGCAAGCACTACAGCCTGACAATTAATAAGCAGTAACAACAGCTATACATTTGATCTGGCACATTCCAATCAAGTCTGTCTTTACCTTGAATCCTTTGAGGTCCATATTGGATACCTCACTGTTTTTTTCTATAGCACTTAGCAGGAAAAATAAAAATAAAAAATACTCAAAGCTCCATTGAATCAATGTAGTTTAAAGCACCCAATCTGTGTAGAGTAGGTTGACCTTATGCCTTATGTTTTAGGAATATGATAACAAAATAAAACCCTTCTTTCTCCCAAGATCTTATTCTGTTCAATTTTTTTATTTATTGCTTTGTAGTTGTTCCAGTCATATAGAACCATGCTAGTTATTTTCATGGAATATTCTTAAGATGAAGGACAGGGCCAGGGAAATAGCTTTGAGACAGAGGTTCAGGCATGGCTGGAGAACAGGGTAGCTTTGTCATCAACTACAGCATGTGCTTGGCAGGGCTGTCGGGAGAAGCAAACTAATGTGGCTGAAGTGCATTAAATGTGTGAACTCCTATACACTTGGTTATTGTAAGATGTTGCCAGGGTAGAAAGTTGCCTCACAGAGTACATCCCTGAATAACACAAGCACACCTTCACTCAGCTCTGTTCAGATATTCAAGTGTCCCAGAGAACTGTGGATGACCCATCCCTGGAAGAGGTGAAGGCCAGATTGGATGGGGCTTTGAGTGACTTGGTCTAGCGGAAGATGTCTTTGATCATGATCTTTAAGGTTCCTTCCAACCCAAAACATTCTGCAATTCTATGATCCTGTATGTCTTTACAGTCATTACTTTATTCCCTCAAAGAAGTTTTCTATCATCTGCCATTAATCTTTAACATTATCTGTCTCGAAAAAGTGAAAAATTCTAGAATATACTTCAATTCTTTATTTTACTTGATCAGGAATTGGCATTTTCCCTTGCATATAATAAATATTAGGGCTAATTTCAGACTCTCTAGATTAATGAGACAGACTTCAATGAATTTGTGATAAATTAAGGGAGGTGGTGTGGTCCTGCTCTGGCTGGGTACACAATGAGGTGGAGTCTGTATAGTTTCCTGTGTGGACCACTTAGCTATAAAAAGTCTTAATTTTTTCACTACTTTTTATGTCTTTCCCGTCTATGATTAAGAAATGTTGCGCAACATGAATTTTCTAGAAACAGAGTTAGTAGTGAAAATTAATTCTTAAACAAAAGTGAGGGTTGTGATGCAGCTGAGTTATTTTCTGCTGTAAGAACTGGTAAATATTAGATCATCCAAACAGACAACGGTCTGTGTCTGAACAGACACACAGTCCAGAAACACGATAGTAAATATTAGCTGCTCAAAACAACAGTTGCAGTGAGAAGGATTTGAGAGATCTGTAGGCTGCAATGTCTCCTTACAAAATAGCTCGTGGAAAAATTCCAAGAGTGGACAAATTTGTCAGGGTTGCAAATGAGTAAAATTTGCTCAGCAAAAGGTCTCGCTGAGCTTGCTTGTTAGCTAGATGAATTTCTTGCTTGTTCACGGAGCAGGCAAACATGCCACTGGTCTGAGTTCTCTGAGTTTTTTCTGGATACTTTCCAGTTCCAGGGGTTTTACTGTGGCAGGGGAGGATTTGGCCAAATATATATGTTTTTTTTATTTTATTTTTTTTTGGTTTTTTTTTTGTGTTACATAAAACTGTAGGAAGATAGCTTTGCCAAAGGGCACAAATAATTTTTTTGGGCTTAACAGCCCAGAGTTTTGTTGATTACTTTTCCCAAACAGGATGTCTGTATAGTGGGGAGACATAGTTTCATCTAGTTGTTTCAGCAACTAAATGATTTTTTAATATGCCAAAAGGTTTCTTTTTTTTTTTTTCCAGTATCATATTCTAAAATATTCATGTATATTCATTTATATTCAGATATAAATATTCACTGATTCCATACCTTATAATATTGCCATGAAATAGCCTATAAAAATTTGGTTTGCCTGTTGGTAATGTAAAGCAGATTACTCTTATTTGAATAAGATATTATGACAGAATATGACACGTTGGATCATTAGCTCTCAGGGGGCAAAACCTTCATCCCTCAGGAGAAACAACTCTTTGCTTTCAGTGCTCAGCCTAGCAGAGTTCTAGTCCAAACAGTGGTCTTATTGCTGTAGCATGAATATTTATTGCTTCTATAAGGAATGATGCTTTAGCAAGAGTGAAGACTATAGAGTCTTTAGCTGCTAAAAGCTAAAATTTACTAGCAGATATAAATATTACACTCCTTTTGAGGAGAATTGCCAGGTGAAACCTCAAACCCCACCTCCACCTCCAAAAAACCCCAACTTCTTTCCTTATATTATTCCAGAAAATTAGATTCTGTTTTATGGGCCAGTCATTATAACTCAGAAAGAATGCATAGATTCAAAAGGAGAAAGGACCCACGATCACCCGTGATCTTGTGATTCAGCCACATTTTGTCTCCAATCTTCTGAAACTACACCAGGGGTCTCAGTTTTCTTAAAATTCTGCATTCACACTTTGTGAAAGGAAAAAAAGAGAATACATTTAGATTGAGGCCAATTCTCACTGTTCCACAGCTGTTTGTAACTTTTTAATTTACTTATCCAGGCTAATCTGTATTTCAAAATTTTTCATAAAGACCTATTCCCAAATATTCAATTTCAGATTTTTTTATCAATTGAAAATTCAGAACTGTTACAAGGTCAGCTAAGAAAGGCTTCCTTATTTTCTTCATCAAAGTAAGCTAAACTTATTTCATGGACAGAGAACTGGAGTATTTCAAGGTAATTTAATTAGGTTCCAAATTTTGTCATTTAAATTTTACCTCTGAATCACTTTTTTTTTTTGAACTGGCCTTTAGAAGTACCCTGTCTGCATGCTTATGTATATATTTGTGTCCTAAAGGAAATGTATGGTAGTAAAAAGGTGGAAAAGCCTATTTGCACAGAATCCATTTTGATAGCTCCCATTCCTTGCTTCTAGGCAATCCTAAACACTGAGTTCAGTAATCAAATTGTCCTTTTTATCCTTGGCTTTTTGGTGTTTCATGGTGTATTCCTAATGATTTTGGTGGGGTTTTTTCCTCTAATTTTTTCTTTATTACATATCATGACTAATAGAGATGAAATTGGGGTATAATTTACATTGTCTTCAACAAGTCTTTTGACATGGTCTTCTAGAATACCCACATTTCAAACTGAAGAGATATGAACTAGGTGTGTTGATTACAAAGTGGCTGCTCAGTGTTAAAGATGATAAATGATATAGGAAATGAAACTGGATATCACTTAATGGCGAACATCCTTAAGTGTCAGTGCTGGAGCTCAAACTATTTAAAGTCTTTATTAATTATTGGGACAGTGCAAAAAAGTGCACCTTCAGCAATTTCATGGGTAACACCAACATGTTTTCAGCATGCTGGAAAGTAGTGCTACCAACCAGAAGATCTCAATCTGCAGAAAAAACAAGCTGGGAGAAATCTTAGGAAGTTCACCAAAGGATATGCAGCGTCCTGCACCTGATATTATATGATATGACATTATAACCTCAAATAAAAATACAGACAGGGCAGTAACTTGTAAAAAGTATATCTACAGAAAAGCAGCTGAGCATTCTGGTGTACAAGTTGAATGAAAGAGAATTATAGAACCATTTAAGTTGGAAAAGACCTCTAAGGTTGTTGGGTTCAACCATTAATCCAGCACTGCCAAGTCTACCACTAGAAAATATCTTTAAGTGTCATATATTTTAAATACCTCCAGGGATGGGAGATGCAGCAATGTGCCCTCACACTGGCTCTCTGGGTTCTCTTAGCCAAGGAGACATACAGCAGGTTCATTATGTTCAGCTGGTGGATTGTTTTCCTCTGTTTTTGAGACTGTATCTGGAATACTATCTTCAATTTTGGTGCCTAATACAAAAAAGACATTTCCATGGTTTCTGGGGGAGGGGGTGGGGGGTGGGAGGGAGGGTGTTATATAGTCAGGAGAGAGATTGCCTTTTTGGTTATTGCTTGAAAAAATACGGATAAATGTCAACAAAGGTCAGAGTCCTTCATCTCTACTTTTCTGGAGCCTCCAACAGTCTTCAACCTAAAATATACCTGCACTTAAAGCAGGACTTATGTTAACACCAGAGCAGAACAAGGACTCAGAAGAGACTTGGGCTTTCAAAATCATGGTCACAAGCTACTGTAAAAGAAATTACTTGGGAATGTCTCCAGGTATAATTTCATAATCATCTCAAAAATATATTAAGAACAAGCATAGACTGTCCCAAAAAAAACCAAACTCAAAAACCAAACACTACCCCTGTTACAAAAAAAAAAAAAAAAAAAAAAAAAAAGAAGAAAAAGAAAAAGAAAAGAAAAGAAAAAAAAAAAAGATAAGTCTAGTCAGCCAAGCAACTTTGTCCTCAAGATCAGGAAGGACAAAACAGGATTGCCAAAAGTCAAACTGTGTTAACTTGTAAGAGATATTCACACAAGTAGAAAAGATTTCTTTCAATGCAGAAATAAAGAAGGATATTGATGCTTGTTCACTGTGGTAAGAGCTGAGATTGGAAGTAATTGAAACAGAAAACTAATTAAATTATTTGCTTGAGCTGAGATAGACAGAAAATGAAATGCTTCAAATCCAATTTTGAGGCCTGGAGAATATCTGTATCCAGAATTCTCAAAAAGGGCATATAAAGTGAAAGATCAAGTAACTAAACAGGCTAATAAATATATTGACAAGTGGTTACAACAACCTAACCAGAAAATAGCAAAGGAGGTTCTTAAAATATAAAGAAAGAATATCATGTGATAATTCCAATTCTACTACTATGTCTTCAATAGTATTCAATGCTATGAGAACATATTTCAAGGTATGAGTAATTAAGGTAATTCAGCTAAAAAGGATTGGGCTAATATATGTAATACATTTACCCAATCTAGATTATGCCATACTAAACAAATGAGTAAGAAAACAGAAATTCTAGACAAAGAAAAGACATAGCAATATCATAGCAAAATTTCAGTGAAAAAATTAATATATTATTATAGAAGAAAATATTGGCAAAGCTGGAGAAACTGAGGATTAGAAGTGAAATAATCAATGAGGAGTGTACTTTGATAATTTATATTCTTTATAAACATATCTTATATGACATAAAGGACCCTCAAGATCTCTATAAAAACTTCTCTGTGTGTTATTTTAATCAATGCTCTTGGCATAAGTAGTGAGTGGTGAAGAAATAGCTAATCAGTGCTAGAAAGCACCCCCTCTGTGAACAAACTGAATTTCTGAGAGAGTTGGATGTCCTTGAAGATGAGCAAAGGAGGTGATCAGAAATACTGCTATATACATTACATGATTCTATGCTTAGGAGTTACCTAAGAAGTCGTGATTTAAACTCATTTGTAGAAAAGAAAATGAAACCCAAGGTGAAGCTTGACAGCCCTGGACAACTACAAGCTAGGTACATGATGTAAACTGTGAATATAAGCTACTGAGATTTGAGAATTTGCTGAGTCATTTTAAATGAAATTTGAATATTATTTCAGTTGTGTTGATGTTACTGTAGTTAAGGTCCTTTAGAATTTACAATGTAATATAAATAAAGAATAACCACTTGTATGATTAAGGGAATGGATAGTTTTTGATATGAACAGGAATAATTTTCTGTGCATTGAAGCAAATAGGAAACTATAACTGTAAAGGAGTAATGTGCTATTTTCTATGATTTATCATGTTTCTCTGCCTCTTCTCCTAGCAACTGCAGTGGTTGTTCATAAACTTATGAAATAGGATCTATAACATGGTTCCTAACTATGCCATTGATAAGTAGTTATTGAACTAGACAGTTTAATTTTTCCTGGTTCTATTTACCAAATTTATTCATGTACTTCCACATGACTTCCTTTGTGTTATATATTTTGCTATATACTCTTTCCTTCTTTCTCCATGCTCTTTTCTTCAAATCACTTCCTCATAATTTCTTATATTTATGATTATTTTCTTTTTAATATCTTCACACTACACACATTTTTCTACTATTAGTTTTGAAACATTTTGATTGCTTTCCCACATGCATAGCACAGTTCTTGGTGTACTAAGTAGTATTTATATATAGGTTTCTTATGAGTAATATTTATAAACTGATGACTTCTGGATAGCTATTACTCACATATGGTTTTATCATCTACCAATGCTTAGAAAATACTTATGCATCATATGCTGTATATTCATATAGTGAAGGGTGTATTTGCTTTATAATTAATTTCTTGCTGTACACACAAGTTATGAGGGCTAAAATCATGTGGTTTTAATCAATGGCATCAAACAAAACAGATCCTTTCAACTTGATGATTTAATGCCAGAGAGCTTGGCTTAATGAAACACCTAGACTCACAGACTGCTCAAACCATACTCCATCATCCAGAGGTAAAGTCACTGTTCTGCTGCTGTAGATCAGTGTATCTCCACCGAGTTCAACAGAATTACATCAGATTATGGTGGTGAAGGGTGAAGCCAGCAAAACTTAGCACTCTGCTTTGGTTTCTGCATTTATAACCAGCATCCTGCCTGTTCTGCAAAAGGTTTAAAGCTGCTTTCAGGGAAATACTTTTTGCCCCTGCTCACCTATGCCCTCTGCATCTCAGTTTGCCTGCGTACAGTGTGGATGGTTAACTCCACTCTTACCAAAGGCTTTTTTTGTATAGATGTATCCAACAGAAGTTGGCAAACAAATTTAGATACTCAGGCTGTGGGTCTCTTTCACAGTTTAGTTCTTCCTACCCACATTTAACTTCCAAAAATTCTGAAATGGCAAAATTTTAAAAATCTGACATTTTATTTCAGTGTTTCAGCCCAAAGAGAATGGGACAGGTAGGGAAAATTGTAAGATAATCATTCTTTCAAAAATATTACTGAAGTCAAATATAGAAATTTCACTGTCCATTTTCTATACCACTTTACTCTTCAAGCCTGAACATTTTTTGCAGCATCATACCAAATGCATTTCAAATAATTACTTTTATTACTACTAATTGATTTTTACCTTGATTTTTAAAGGGAAAAGCCTTTTTTTCCTGCATTTATATTTTTCTAGCTCTCCTGCTCACTAATATCTGAACTGACTGGCTAATTTCAATCAACTTAAACACAGGAAAAACGTAAAGTTTTAGATGAAGAAGATACACCTCACTTATAACAGTAATTTAATAGTAAATTTTTTGTTTTTTTGACTTTGAAGGAATCTACAAGGATGTTTCTTAGGTCTTGGGAACCCAGTGTTGATACTTCATATTTAAATGGAATGGGCTTATGAAATAGGGTTGATTGAGCCCTGTTATTAATACCTGTCTGGTATTAAAAACTGAAAATCCTAAAATAATTAATGTAAAGTGAAAAGGACCAACATCTCTTCCTTGCCCTCTGCACCCTGATGAATTAGATAATTCTTCCTTACCTTCAATCCCCCTAGGAAAATCCTGAAGTGTCTAATTGGAAAGCCAACATGACATTCTGTTGACCACAGGTGATGTACATAGAATTAAGATTGAGGTTGTAACATCCCATAATTGTGGAACAGAACAACATGTTCCTGCAGATAAACTGGAAATTTATCCAAGCAAAACTTGAAGACCCTTTATCTCTAAATATGAACTTCCACTATGAGAAAAGGGCTGCAGAGTCATTCCTGTTCTAGCCTAAGACATCACCTTTGCATAGTGACCGTGACTTTATTAAGACAAACACAAGCTGATAGAAATCGTAAGTAACTTCTTAACAACATGAATCTTCATTTACTCCCTAACAATTTGGCATTCGTACGAAGAAGAACAGTAGGAACAAGTCTCACTTGTGCTTCAAGATGAAATTGAGATCTGTCCTTGCTGTGCTGATTACCAATGAAAGGTCTGTCTTTTCTGTAACCTGACTGGATTATGAGGCATGGAAGAAATAAGGTTTTAGCTCTATTTTGGAGATGAAGACCTTCAAGATGTAAAGTTCAGGACTCTCATAAAAATGTCAATGGCAATTTTGAAGCATTACTACGGATATCCTCCCTGGCTCTTGGAATCCCAGGCCAATATTTTAATCATATGAACACTTCTCATCTTTCTATATTTTCTAGATTTGTATATTATCTCTAAAATAAGGTCTATGGGATGTCATAGATATGTGATATATTGAGACCAAGTGGATTAAATCTCTACATTTTCCTTAGCAAAAAGATTGTTCTCTCTAAAAAGAAAAATAAATCCTTAGCTTAAGAAAAACTCATGGTTGCTGTCCTGAAATACATGAAATCTTGCAGGAATAAGGAACCTAACTCTGCCAAATAGTTAGAGAGATGATAGGATGTGTGTACTTTACATCAACCAGAAAGCTAGGTCAAGAAACGAGAACTTCTCTATTCATCAAAACATTTGATTGCTTTCTTTTGGCTGAAGCTTGAATTAAAGTTTTTTATAATGTTATCTATGAATTGGTCATCTTTTAGATGAAACTGTGTTGTTCTAAATTCTTCTATGAGTACATGCAGCAACGAGCTGCTCTGATCAAAGAAAATAAATATTTTCAAAAAGAAAATAACCAATAAATAAAATAGACAATTAAAAAAACTAATAAAAGAAGAAAAATGGTGAGATTTGAAAAGTTGAAAATGCAGGTGACTGACAATAGAAGACCATAATTGACCAGTTCAGAAAGCATGAAAAGGATGAAAAAGAAAACTCAAGAGAGAAAAAAGTCAAGCTAAACCAAACCATACAAAATCCCCATCACAATTAAGGACCACTACAAGACTCAGGCTCTAAATAATAACATAAAAGGTATTTATATAAAGTTTTAAATAAAAATGATTGCAAACGTAAATGTGCTAAAAGGTAGACAAGCAAAAAAGTTTACCATGTGAATGAATGAAGGATGTCCAGGAATCAGGCAGACCCAAGTATTTTCAGATAAGAGGTTTGAAGAGGACTAACTAAAAATAATTTAAATTCACTTACAGAAAATGAACAAAATTAATTAAGATGTTACAGTTCTACTAGCTTTGTGAAGATACTGGTCAGAATAATGACCATTATCATTATTCTGACCATTAATAATGCATTAAAGGCAATCTTATATCTACAGAGAATTAGAAATTTAAAGTATAGTTTATCTGAGCCAGCAGGAATTCCTGGAGAAGACGGCTGGAAAAGGTTGATTTTTTTATTATCTTTTTTAATTTTTTTACAAGATTACAGGCCAGATTATGTCATGGTCTAAGAGATAATAGAGATTACTGATACAACGATTTTACCAAAGCATTTTATATTGAACTATAACATTTTAAGACCTCTGTTAACCTGTCTCAATAGGGAGCTATTAAAAGGATGAAAAGTAGAATGCTATGCTATGATTAAAATGCAAGAATATCCTGTCCAGTTCTACATCTGCTGTGAATAAACAGGGTCTGAATTACTTAAAAGAGCTCAAAGAACTGAAATAATGATCTTCCTGGCTTTGGAAAACAAACATAGGCTATAAGGATATAACTCAGTCTACTCAGTATACCAGGAGTAAATCTGATAGATCACCAGGTCATTCTAAGAAAACATTTTAAACATGGAAGAGAAAAAAATTTAAGGAAACATAATTTATTGGGAGGAATTTACCATCTTGATGAGGAAGACAGAAAGAAAATTGTATGATGAAAGATAAAATTAGAGTAGCTGACATAAAGTGAAGTATCCTAAGAGCAAAGATCATTTTGAAAATATGGAAAAAATTATGAATTGTAATCAAATCAAACAACTTTTTATGTGGGGTCTACAGTGCAAGTGCTGTGTGATTTCACATACTTCTACTGATCTTTTCTGTCACTGAAATCTGAGAATTAGAGAACTTGTGAAACCTTTTGTTTATTTTTATTCCTTCATACTCAACAAAAGCTACATTCTCTAAAATACACAGCTGCTTGCAGGTCTGAGTTTGAGCAGTGATATGACATAAAATTTTACCTAAAAGTTTCATACCAGATTGACTGTGTGAAAAATAACCACTCTTCCTACATTTTATTCGGAAAGTGAGAGAGAAGGGAATGGTTCCTGCTCTTCAATTCCTGTGGATTGCTTGACTCTGCAGACAGATAGATGGACAATGTTCTGCCATGAAAATAATGCTCTTTACTATATATATGACTCTCTTCTCATAAAGGTTTAACAAAAACAATTGATTTCAGTATGGGAGAGAATTTTTCTTGCAGTTTTCATACAATCTACTCATCTCCAGCTGAAGAAGAAATTGACACCTTGAGAACTCTTTTAACCAATTCTTTGGTGGTTCAGGGGTCTTTTCCAGTGAAGCTTCAGAGAAGTTGTGGAGTTTCTTTCCCTGCAGATATTCAAAAGCCATCTGGACATGGTCCTGGGGAACTGGCTCTAGTTGGCCCATCTTGAGCAGGGAGCTGGACCAGATGCTCTCCAGCAGACCCTTCCAGCCTCAACTATTCTGTGAAGACATTTCCAGTTCCTACTGAAAATGAAGTAGATGAATGAAGACATAAATCTCTTGAGAACTAAAGTGCTTTAGTCTAATCCAGCACAGTGGATCCACTAGGATGGTGATAGAGTGACATTAAATGTGCTCTCGTATAAAAGTCGTCAGACTATGAGACAGTGATTTCTTGCCTCAGACTCTATGAAAAAATTAAACCTCTTCCTAGTCCCCCAAAAGAATTTTGGGCTGTAAAGCCAAGCTAAAGGAAGGCCAGCTGTATAGTGTAATCTGTCTCTTGTCATCAGAACCAGTAACAAATGAGCCTTTACTACTACTGAAAGGCAGAAACACCACAGAGTTTCAGGTACAAGGTATGGCTCTTTTTCTCAGAAATAATACAGTATCATCCACTTCTAAATCCTACAAATCTGATCTGAAGTCCCATGAGAGACAATAATAATGCATTTCAAGCTTTTAATGTCACAGATTTAAGGTTTGTAATATTAAATGAAGTATGAAATCTCTTGCATGGACCCCCTGGCTGCTCATGAGGCTCTTCCCTTCCCTACAGGCTGCCAGCCTTGTATGAAAAATTCCTAACAGCAAATTTCAGGTGTCTTGGGAAGAATGTGTTCAGGAAAAGAGGTAGATCTTGTTTATTCATGTTTGAGACCATCTTCCTGATGGAAAGCATGGATTTTATGAATCTATAGGCCATAAAAAAATGAAAAACTGGTTATATGATGACCCAGTTTCTACAGTACCACTTCTGAGCCACAGGTGTAGCTGGCTCAGTTTTAAGAAGTTAGTGAACAACAAGATTTTGTTCTGGTTTAGGAATTAAAGCCAGAGAGAATGAAAATCAAAATGACATCTGTATTATCAGTGGTGGTGAATAAGGAGGAGTTGTCAGCTCATGTTAAATTAGAGAAAAATCAGTACGGGAAAAATGGGCTGTGGTTCTGTTCTTGCTAAACCAAATCAAACCAGGAAAATTTCAGTAGAACACAACCAGGAACTCAGCAGAGAAAACCTTTGGTCCCATCTGGAGTTTGCTTTTCAAGAACTAGTCGAATAGAATGATTGTCTTTATAACCATGTTTTTTTGTATGTATTGGCAAAAGAAAAGGAAAGAAAGGAAGAAAGGAAGAAAGGAAGAAAGAAAGAAAGGAAGAAAGGAAGAAAGAAAGAAAGGAAGAAAGAAAACAAGCACAATAGACTCCTCCAAAGATGAAAATGTTAACTCCAACTACAGAGATTCAGATGAATTTTTTGTCACTGATCTTAACAGCAGTCACTGTTAACATTGGCTTTGGAAAAGTGAAAATATGAACTTGTTCCTGACTAGACTTAAGACGCAATGGGGGTTGCTTATCTTATTTACAAAAAAATAAATCCTTTCTCAAAGTCTTTGATCTATCTTGTTCTACACATCATTATTGCATAAATCTCTGATTTTGCTGTCAGCCTTCATTTTCCCTTGGTTCATAATCGCTTTCCTGAGTTCTTAGGAAGGACTTCTATTTTAAAGCTCTGTGTGGAAACTGGCAGAATAGAATTTTTTTCAGAAGATCCCAGGTTTCTTCTGAGGGAAAGCAATGAGAAAATGTTGTGATTCCCATAAGAGGGGAAGATTTTGGCAGGGATTTCTGGGTCTCTTTGTGGGAAGGGAAGGGTTCCAATGTTTTCTCCAAGAAAGGAGAGTATTTTTAATCTCTGTCTAAAAGAAAGATATTTTAAATTAAAAGTTACCTTTCTTCTGTACATATGTACTTTTGAATACTTAAATGTTTTACAGTTTTGTGGAAGAAGGTTTTGTTTTTTTCAGGCATGGTTGTTGCTGTAAGGACTTCTGTTTAATTCAGCGTGGTGGGGTTTTGAAATCAGTCACTTACAGACCAACACAGAAAGTGTGCCTCTACTGTGTTCATTAACTGAGGAGCAAAGTTTTATATGTAAATGACAATGTTCCCAAAGAACCACAAGGAATCCCAGCATTTTTTTACCCACTGGTAGTAACTTTTTATAAGAGAAAATTGCATGTGTTCAACAATTGGAATAGCCAAACCATCTGTAAAGTAGGGTAGTGTATTCCCTTGAAGGTTTAAAGCATTTCTAGTATCCAAAAGCATTTATGATGCTTTTAATTTATTTAGAAAGGGATTATTTTTTTTTATCTTGTATTGCTGAATGAGATTCTGTGCAGAGATCATTTTCAAGGGAAGTTAAGAAGAGCACAGGGAGCCTGATTATAAACCTAAGAACATGTCTGTGCTGTGGTGACTGTAGCAACCTGTACGCCTTTTATTCTACCTTCATTCTTAGCATTTCTCATTCCTTTCCTTCTGTCACTACAGCACCTGGCATTTCCCCTTCCCCTTACGAGCAAGCCTTGCCTTCTTCCTCAGAACTGTGGATTTGGCTTAAAAAAAAAATGTTTGTGCTATAGCTGGCCTTTGATGAAAGAGGTTATCAAATCTTTTCTTCCACTTTTGACTGGGAAAGTGGTAACCTATTGGTAATGTCAGCTGATGATGTCACTTGTGGCACTAGAAATGTACATGAGTAACTCTTTGATAATAATTTAATAGGGTCAGTTGTTTCTTTAACTTTTGTTGCTTTGTCCCTTCCTTTTGGGTACAGTTCCTGCTTTAGTATTTCGTGTTTCCAGACATCTTTTTTGGAAGCACTCTTTCGACAGCTGCTTACTCATTTCTATACAGAGCTTCTCAAAGCTGTACTTCTAGTTGAAACTTTTACTTTTGGTCCAGTAAAAACTTCTGAGCCTGTTGTTGATTTTTATTGTTCCACAGACCTTACTTTTGAGGGGGAAAAATAAACTTATGACTCTGTCATAGTTCAGCTAGATCCATCTTTACTAAAGGTTTTCATACCTTCTCTTTGTAATAATTTTAAATTAACGTTCCAATATAAAAACATTCCTTTTATGCCCTTGTGTTTTCTATTCCACCTAGTCAGCATTTTTGTTAGCCTTGTAAACCCAAGTCCCAAACAGTAATGGAGTTTAATTTTGCTATAAACCATGCAAATGCATTCAGCGGGTTTACAAATTATCCTTTCTGCTGCTTTACAACAAGATCATTTTTTAAAATGGATGCATAAAGCTCCCCCCCGTCCTTTCTTTTCTTTTCTTTTTTTTTTTTTTTTGGAAAGAACATCTGGGCTGTTATACAGATTTTAAGAGCAAAGTTAAACAAGAACTGGGCCCAATGCCCAGAGAAACCAACTCAAATAAAACTTGGGCAAAATAAACTATCCCAAAAAGGAAGAGCTAGATAGAAGAGCAAATAATGTATGTGGAACTGCCCAGCTACAGAAAGTGGAGTAGAATGATTTTGCACTGAGCACAGTTGCACACATCAGACACCTTCAGAGGGAGAATGAAGAAGATGCCCACAGAAAGGGATGCTACTGGATTGGATTCCAATACTTGAAGGCCTGGCTTGAGTCAGATTCATTTGCAACAAGGATATTCTCATAGAAACATATGATGTAGACCTTGAAAGCATATTGTTTAAATTCCCAAAGCTCTGGGCAGTCTTTGAGTTCACCAGCAAGAGCACCTTGGGTGAAACGTAGGCTCTTTCACTTAGGTGAAAGCTGTGGGATTAGATCTTCCTCTTGTTTTTTTCCCAGCTAAGCAACTGGAAATTGCTAACATAAGGAGCTGACACATCAGACATGACAGCTTTAACCTTTGGAATATACTATGATCCAGATATCATGAGACTGAGTTACAAGAATGAAATTCTAATAAAAATATTCTTTAGTTCCTTTCACTAGCAATCTGAATCTTTGAGCTGTCATAGCCTGTTTTGTATTGTGTCCTATATCCTTGAGGTGGGTAAGCTACATTTAAAAGAAATTGAAACCCCAAATTCTCGTGGATTAATATGTACATAAACACAGGGTTTTTCAAAAGAAAAAAACAACCTATTTGCAAATGCTGGAATGTGTTGTGCTTGAGACTTGGATGGATGGATATATGAATAGCATCCATTTTCTGAAGTTATTTGTGGCTTCATTTACTTGAAGGACCATTAGATTAGTATCAAAGACATTAAATTGGTGGGATTTTTGTAAAGGTGGTGATTTATTGTCTGAATCTGTAGAATTACTGGGTCTTTGTTGCTGGGTTAAAGTAAAACATTGTAAACTGCCAGTTTATCATATTGGTGATTTTATAATTTTTCACAGGACTATATATGAACATATTCACATATAACATATTCAGATGCAGAAGCAACTTCCCCAGTCTCCCTGAGACAAGTTGAGCCCTTCTACTTCTAGGTTTTGACAATAATTATTTTGTTTGGTGTCACAAGTGTCAATTTTACCTGGTACACCTTCAGCACACAGTTCTGCAGATGAGACAGCTTCCCCATCCTGCTTTCAATTCCATCTCTGCATCCTCCTTCCACAATCTTCACTACATCCGCACTCCCTTTGCTTCCCATTATTCCCTCTTTCCATAATTTCCTCTAATTTATATAAATTTGTACTCAGAAGAGGAGGATAATCTTAGTTCCAGTCATTTAAGTGACTAGTTAATCAGATGTTACCAAACTTTCTCTCAGCCTTGATTTTTATTTAACTGTGTTTCCTGAAGTTTTCTCTGTATTTGGAGAACATTTATTTGCCCTGATCTAAGTTTTATCTCTGCTGTAGTATGTTTATAGGACACAATGTGTACTTTTCAGAAGTAACCTCAATTTCCTTGACAGACTGTACTTGTTCTTTGTCTGCATGTCTATTTGCCACACAATGCTTTTGTGTTATGCCTTGTGTTAGTAGTATTTGGTTTTCAACCTGAACTAAATGAGAATATAAAGTAATTTGCATTAGTATTTCCACTAACTCAACAGAACTCTATTTGGGATAATTTTTTTTATTTTTAATTTTATTAAGTGACACAAAAATGAATCATAAAACCCCAAACCCTGTATTTCATATTACATTTTTTTTATCCAGCAGGCAAGCCAAACCATTAATCATTTGGATTTGTATGTGCTGCAAGATCAGGTCCTGGCAACCATGACCTTAGTCCTGGACAGTGTATAAGCGTGTGATTAACTTTGAGCAGATGCTTAGCTCCTATTTTTGACAGTGGAATGTAAGCACATCTGCTTCCTAAGGAGTCTCATTTCTACTGAAGTTAATGCAAGGTTTTCTTTGACTCCAAAATGACCTGAATCAGACTTCAGTTTCCTAAAGATACCAACGAGTCCTGGAACTCTGTAAAAAAAAACACTTTTAAAAGAATTTAATTAGAATGAGAAGAACTGATCTTCTCAAAGCAGTTTCTAATGATTTATGTCTCATTTCTGTCATAGTGCCTTGGCATGTATTTCGTTAAGCTCCTCAGCTTCAGGGACATTCCATGCTGTGATTTAAGTAGACATTCAAGGGGACTTTTAAACTGATGTTTAGTTTCCCCTCACTTCAAGTGTTTAATTCAAACATGATCAAAATAATTCTAGGGGATTTTGGTCAATGCCTATGTGTTGTCTCACAGGATTCACTTACTTCGGAGAATTTTAAGCCCTTGCACAAGGAAATGGTTTCTTCTGAAGAGAACACCTTCTTAGAAGTCTAGCATATTTTATTTGCAAATACAGTGTTTTCACTAAAATGTTTTTTAAAATCGGTATCTAATAAACCTCCATTTGCTGAAGAGATACCAAGAAATTTTACTTTTAAAAATAAGGCAAATATAGCTGGAATAATATTTAAAAAAAATGTATGTTCAAGAAAATATTAATTTTTTCAGCTAAAGAAAAATATATGATAAAGTCTTAGTTTCACTACTAACAAAGAAATTAGTAATGAAGCAATTAGAAGTACATCTTTTGGCCTTTTCAGATTAGATTCAGGAAAATAGAAGGCCGAACTCTTTTTAAATGGTTGGGTTGTTTGTCTTCCCTAGGAGTTGCTATGTAATACAATAATATGCACTTACTTATTGTAAAGCATTTATAAACTTTATTATATATGCTACCATCTGGGACATTGACTTCTGTACATTGACTTACCAGTGGTTATTGCCAGTGAGCACTATAATTCATGGACCCTTCTTTTGAACTTATGAGCATGCTGGTCTGAGCTCTGACTCTGTTCTCACTAATACAGGAGTGCAAAAATGGAAAGCAATAAATATTCACATTTAAAATATGACTTTTTAAGCTGTTCTTGTTTAAAATGTAATATATTTATGAGCTACATTTAAAATTTGTTCTTTATTAAGAGGATTTTAAAATGCAACATCCATAGTAACTTATTAATCCTAGGAAGTACCTGTTGATATTATATTGGCAGCATGATTTGGATTTGTGTTCTGCTATTTGACTACATATTATGTAATCTAATTCAGTTTCTTCCAGAACTGAAAGTGGTAAAAAACCTATGCTAATTGCTTTCTAAAAGCTTAAAGTCACACAATCATAAGAATATCCCAAGTTGGAAGGGACTCACAAGGATCATGAAGTCCAACTCCTGGGTCTACACAGGATAGCTGCAAGAGTCACATCGTGTGCCTGAGAGCGCTGTCCAAATGCTCCTTGAACTCTGTCTGGGGCTGTGACCACTTCCCTGGGGAGCCTGTTCCAGCACCCAAACACCCTCTGGTGAAGAACCTTTTTCTAATATCCAACCTAAATCTCCCCTGACACAACTGCAGACCATTCCCTAGAGTCCTATCACTGTATCGGCACCTGCTCCTCCTCTTCTCCTCACCAGGAATTTGTACACTGCAGTGAGGTCTTCCCTCAGTCTCCTCCAGGCTGAACAAACCAAGTAACTTTAATCACTCTTCATATGGCTTCCCCTTAAGGTCCCTCACCACCTTTTGTACATCCTTTGTACACTCTCTAATAGTTTAATGTCTTTCCTATATTGCAGTGCCCAAAGCTGCCACCAGCACTTGAGGTGAAGCCACCCCAGGGCAGAGCAGAGCGGGACAATCCCCTCCCTTGTCCAGCTGGCCATGCTGTGCCTGATGCACCCCAGGACATGCTTAGCCCTCCTGGCTGCCAGGGCACTGCTGACTCAGATTCAATTTGCCATCAAGCAGGATTCTGAGGTGCCTTTGCACAGCACTGGTCTCCAGCCTCACATTCCACACTGTCCATACATCCAGGGTTGCCCCATCCCAGGTGCAGAATCTGGCACTTTCCCTTGTTGAACTTCATATGGTTGGTGATTGCCCAGCCCTCTGATTTGTGTAAGCCTCTCTGCAGGGCCTCTCTGCCTTCAGGGGGGTCAACAGCTCCTCCTAGTTTAGTATTACCAGCAAACTCAATATCCCTTCCATTCCTACATCCAGGTAATTTATGAAGACTTGGAAGAGCACAGCCCTGCAGAACCCCTCTAGTGACAGGTCACCAGTCTGATGTCATCCCATTCACTGTAACCCTTTGTGCCATGAGCCAGCTTCTCACCCTTCCCAGGACATGTTTATCCAGCCATGGACTGGACATTTATCCAGAAGGATCCTGTGACAGATGGTATCAAAATCTTTACTGAAATACAAAAATATTACATCAATTGGCTTCTCCTGATCAGTTAAATGGGTTACCTTGTCATAAAAGAAAATCAGGTTTGACAAGCAGGACTTTCCTCTCATGAGGCCATGCTGACTGTGATGGATGCCTAGGTTGTCCTTCAGGTGTTTTTCAATAAACTCCCAGGATAATCTCCTCCACATTTTTACCAGGCACTAAAGTGAGAATGATGTGCCTATAGTTTCCAGGGTCATTCTTATTACCCTTGAAAATTGGAAAATGTTCACCAGTTTCCAGGTGACTTGGAGCTCTCCATATTTACAAGACCATTCAAAAATCTTTGAGAAGCCCTATGATGATATCAACCAGCTCTTTGAGTATTCTCAGATGAATCTGATCAGGCCCCAGAGACTTAAAGAGATCCAGCTGGAGCAGCAGATCATGCAAATATTCAGGGTTGACTGGGATTTCATCATTCTCATGGTTATAATCCTCCAGCTCTGAGCTCTGGGATTCCAGAACCTAGCATCAGTTTTGAGAACGGAAGTGAAAAAAAAACATTAATCTCTGGTTTGTCCATGTCCCATGGTTTGTGAGGCGACCGTGTTCTTCAAGCAATGGACCAATGTTTTTTCTGGATTTCCTTTTGCTATTAACATGTTTAATAGGTCTTTTTATTGCACCTCAGAGTACTGGCCAGCTTCAACTCCAATTGAGTTTTGGCCACACAAGTTTTCTCCCTGCAGTGGCGAAGAGCATTTCTGCATTCCTCCCATTTCCCTCGACCTTGCTTCCACTGGGCATACACTTTCTTTTTAGATTTTTCTTCTTCCTTAGTTCCTGCTCTGCCAAGCTGGTCTTCTGCCTCGTCTGCTTGAATTCTGATATTTTGGAATTTCCTTTTCCTGTGCTCTAAGTAGGTGGTGCTTAAAAAGTGGCCATGGCTGATGGAGCCCAGCACCTGCAAAAGTATTTCCCAAGGGGACCTTACCAACTACTTGCCTGAGGATTTTGAAGTCTGCTTGCTTCACATCCAAGGCTGAAGTTTTTTTGGTACTTTTTCTGCTGTCAACAGAGATTTGAAACTCAACTGCATGGTCATTCAGGCCAAGATGGCCACTAATCTCCACTTCATTCACAAGACCCTCTCTGCTAACAAGTAACAAATCAACGAGTGTATCTCTCTTAGTTGGCTCTCTTAGTACTTGTACCATGAAGTCACCATTGAGGTGTTTAAGGAATCTTCTTCTTTAAAGAATCAGGCTTCCTCAGTAACCTTACCAGGCAACTCCTTTTTCAGGAGTTTACTCATTATTTTACTATTATAATTGTTTTTCTTCTCAATATGATTTAAATGTAATTTGATGCTGGAACTAACCAGGTTTGCGTCTCCAAAGGTTCACAGAAGGAAAATGCATCAGTCAGCCACTCTGGAGTCACACAATGAGTGGAGTAGCCAGGACCACTAGAGTGAGCTCTTGTAACAAAACACTGCTCCCCCATGAAGATCACTGAAATCAGTCCAGGCACTTCATCAAGCTCCAGTGCCATTAACCTGCAGCTAGATCCCAAGCTATATATAGTTTTATACAAGGCTTAATCCTGAACTGGCATAAAGCAGACAAAAAGATTATAGACCCATGACCTATTAGCAGTCTGGATTTATGGAGTGAAAACTGTGCAGTACAAATGTGGATTATTTTTTATGGAACAGTTACAAAAGCAATTGAGAAAGGAAAGAGGATATCATCTGGGTTTTGGTATAGCATTCAACACAATGTCTGACGAAATCTTACTCTTCAAATGAGTTACAATTGGCTTGGATCTGAGCTCCATCACATGGACTGAAAACTAGCACATAGAGCACAAACAAAATATGATAACAAACAACATGATAATATTGAGCTGTATGAGTTGACAACAGGGGTGCCACAAGGCTCTATTTAAGGTGCTGTCCTCTTTATAATTTACATAAATAATTTGGAGTTGAAGCACAAGCATGGTAATGCATTTCGCAGATGATGTTAAATTAGAGATTGTTCCAGCAGCAGTCAAGACAGGCAAATAATAGAGGGTCTTAGAAAAAATTGAAACATGGGCTGAGAATAACAGAACGAGAGTCAGCTTGGAAAACTGAAAATACATCTGCAGAAAATTAATTCAAAACAGACACACCACAAGGAGGCTAAATCTGGAAAGCAATGATGCTGAAGTATATTCCTGAGGTGACAGAGGATGATCAGTGAGATAATGTGTGAGTCTCCAGAGTAACAAAAAAGAGCCAAAGGATTTGGAGCAACCAACTCAAAAAAGTCTCTTCTCTACAAGGTTGAAATCACAGTACCTTGAATATTTTTGTTGCTGCTAGACATTTCACAATCACAAAGTGAAAAGTAGAATCTTAATTTTAAATGAGGATGGCAATTTAGAAGTTGTGTCTAGTCCAGTAAAATTATATTATTTGCTTTACATTCCAGGAAGAGGAAAAATAAGAGAAAGGAGACAGCAGGTGACTTATAGAACAGTTAATTCTACTTATTTTAAAAGCCTATCTGTTATGGGATAAAAATACATCTCTATGACTGTTGAACTCTGAGACAATGAACTGCCTGACTTTAAGTGTAATTACATTTACTTTATTGTACCTACTCCAGGTCCTTACGTTAGGAATATTCATGTATTTACAGTACTGGATAAAACTCTAGAAGTAATTCAGATGGAAACAGCTTCATAACAGATCTTGTTTCTGAACTACCTAGCCACCAGACACCATATCCCTGAGACTTTGTTGGCCTCATAATACTTGTGCTACCACATGCTCAATGGCTTAGCTATAATAGGAGTCTGCTACTCTTCCTCATTTCAATCAAATGACATGTTTTTTGAATTTGAATTTGAATCTGGTCAGACTGCAAAGCTGTAGAAACTAGGTCTCCATTTCCATGCAGAGCCTGCAGCAAAGGTGCTACTTTTGGCTGTGTTCTGGAATAGAAGATGTTGACACTGTGGTACTGGCTCTGGATATCAGAGGGACTTACAGCATGAGTGACAGTCCTTCCTGGAAGCCTTGTGTAGAGGTTAGAACTGGCTTCTGGACATCCAGCTGTAGCTGTCTACCGTGCAGACATCAACATGTGAGACACACACACTCTAAAGCTAGCTAAGATGTGTCTCACCCAACTTTTTACCAGTGCATCTTTGCATCATGCAAGAACATGGATGGATGCCAGCACCTAGTTCCTTCAGTTAAAGCAATTCCATGTATGCACAGCAGCCTTGGCAGTCTTAGCAGCTGAGATATGAGTAGGAGTTGATAAGTAAGATATGTTCACAGATGGATGCCATAGTGCTGACTTTCTGGATAGTTGTCATTGACATTGGTGCCCATATTCTATATAAATACAGTGCATTGGATATCAAAAAGGTATTGGATTTGGATCCTATCCAAAATCTTGACTGTTCCAGTGAGTGGTGTGTTCACCCAGATTTCAGACTGGTTTTGCTGTCAATGTGTAGACCAAATTTTGTTTAAGTAGAACAAACAGAGCTAAGTATGTGCAGCAGAGGGAAGGAAAGCCACTTGAAAACCATTATCTCTTGCACTTTATCTGAATGGTTAAGCAAAGCTAGAGGCAGAATCCTGTAATTGCTTTTAGAAGCATCTCTGTTCTGTATTTTCATATTTCTATGAAGTAAAAGAAATTTAAAAATTATTCCTTATAATACTTTGGATTTCCACACAGATGCCTTGAAAATGGTACCTTCTGTTCGTTAGTGATGAAACACTAAACACAGCCATCTGTTCTTTAGTGATGCTTTTCTTTCCACTTCTATATGTAGATTAATTGGATTTTTTAAATCTGTCTAGAGATATGGATCATTCCAGATCGTGAACAACTCAAGATATTAGTGTAAAGTATTAGCCTTTAAATTCTTTCCTTGATAATATTTGAATTACTCACTCTAAAACGAAGTAATTATTTAAAACATCTAGGATTTCACCATTGCTGCAACATGTAGTTGACCAGCAGACTGATGAATTGACTTAAAATTCTACCTGAACTTGGTTCTATTTAAATTAGCCAAAATTAAGACTCAACCACCTTTTTTTGGGGCAAAAGACCCAAAGTATGTAGGAGATTAACTATCAGCATGTTTCTGGGTTAATTAAAAACTTAAAAAACCCTTCACATTTCCTGAATGAGAAATTTTGGAGTTAAATCAGAGAAATAAAAATTTTAAGCTTGAGAGTTCATATTTTTTTGTAATTTGCAACCATGAAAATGGACAGGGAGCATGAAGTAAGTGGTTGTATCTGGATGGCAAAACTATTTGTGAATTCTGCACATTTCTTTGCTTCTAACAGTGCCATTCCTTTACCTTTTCAAATCGTACAGAGGGTAGCCAAACCAAAAGTTACTAGTGAGTTTTCTTAGAAAATGTTTTCTCTTTATTTGCTGTTAAAAACCTGATAGCACCCTAAGTATTCTTGAAGAACAGCTTTTTTATTTTTAGATAGTGTACCTCTTACTGATTACGAGTCCAACAGCCAAGACTTGAGAGCAGAATACTGGTTTAATACCTTGTATCTGACTTAGAATTCATTGCTATTAAAGATCAGAATAGAAGTTTTGCTGTCTGAGTTTTCCTATTGTGCTCTTAAGTTCTCATGGAATACCTGATAGGAGGTCCATGGTGGAACTTCTATCCTTTCTCACACCACCATGAAATATGAGTATGCAAAAATATTGGATAATAATTTCTGTGTAAGAAAAAACCCAACCCTCTACACTGAGTTAATTTGATGAAGAAATCTGCTTTGGAGAAGAACCCGCCTCTACACATGCCTGTTTTTGTCAGTTTTTTAATATTTAAACATAAAAGAAATAATGTTCAAAAGTAACAGGACTCAGATTGTTCTAAATAAAAGTCACTCAGTTACTTATGTTAAACCTTAAGCTCATTTTTTTTCCTATCCTGATCTTACCATTAATATCTGGGAACAGTCATGTTAGGTAAATCATGTTTTTTTGTTGTTTTTATTTTACTTTAACTTTCTGTGATTCCAGTTCTTTGGCTGGTCAGATCAAAGCATATTTTGTTGATTGATTATGTGAGTTTAATGTCACTCTAAGAACTCATATTTAATTAAAGAATAAGATCAAAGTCTTGCTTTTGATCGATGCAAATTTGGCATATGTATGAACTCAGGACACACAAGACTAAGCCTGGAAGAGAGACTGAGATCACCATAGTGGTAGAAATCTGTTTGACATCAAACGCCTTCCTTGAGAAAAATCAAATGCCTTCCTTGAGAAAAATCAATTTATAGACTCATAGAATTGCGGAGGTGTTGGTTAAAAGTGATCTAGTCCAACCCTCTACTTGAAATATGGCTATTACCAACATCAGACCAGAGCTACCAGGGAATTCTGGTTCTGAAAATCTTCTGAAAGTCCATAACCTTCCTCAGCAGCCTGTTCCAGTGCAACTTTTACCCCTGTGAATGTTCTTCTCTTGATGTCTAATCTGAACACCTCAGGCTGCAGTTAGAGGGAAGTTTTGTTTCTCCATCTCTGTCACACCACTACACATAGTTGTAAAGAGGTATATCACCTTTTTAATAAGCTGAACAAGGTTAGCTCTGAGTCTTTCCTCCTGTGTCCTGTGCTCCATTTTGCCAATGAATACCCCAGTGATATGGGTCCGTGTATCAACTGCTGGGGTGCTGTGCCTGCTGACAGTTGGATGTTGAGGCATCATCCACCTGGTAATTTTTCTGTCCAAGTAAAAAATGCACTCCAAGGCCACACATCCTTGGCTTCTAGATATGATGACAAATAATGTCAAAAGCCTTACTAAAAACAAATTTGTTCCTACCCCACCTCTCCAGCTGATTAATAATCTACTCATTTTCCTATTAGAAGGACAAGTAAAAGTCAAAGGTACATTTTGTCTTGAGGAACCAAAAAAAGTTTTTATTTTGATCCTTAAGTGGAGATGACAATGAGTATCTTGAATATCTTTATATTATCTGCTTTCACTCCTGCAGTCATTTTATTTTATATTGACAGCTCCTTCAGCTTTATGCACATTTTATCAGAGAAAGCCATATGCCAATATCTGGTAATGATTATGAAATAATATTATATTTTCAGTGCTGAATAGAAGCTTTCACATTAATTACAGTTAAAAAAACAAAAAATTGAGTAGCAACTTCAATACTGTGAAAACTGAAAAATAAGAAACTGCCCAGCTTTATGTAGAATTTTATTGGCACATAGCCCATTTATTTGCCAACATTTTCTAGGCTTGAAAAAAAAAATGGCTATTTATGCCGCTCCTTCGTATCATTCACATGTCGTAACAATCAAATCCTTTTATCTAGACAAGTCTGTTTTTTTGATCACTAATAGCTCCACCATTTAAGTCATAGGTGGGCATAGACATAGTGACAAATTTTATAAATTCCTTGTTGTTTCCTAGTTCCTTTGATAAATAATTGATCTCACCATTTCTCTTCTAGCCTTGAAAAGCAGAAGTTTTAATGCCACAGATTGAATTAGAGGATAAAATCCTGCCTTCAGAGTTACTCTGAGTCCTTTTATTTTGCCTTCTGAGAATACTTTTATAACATTAAGCTATATTTCTGTAATCTTCTGCACTCAGTAAAAAGAATCTGGGAAAATGATAGTTTAGACTTTCCATGTGTGTAGTCCATATGGAGTAAATGCTCCAGAGGCCACTCTAAAGCTGACAATAAATTGAGCTTAGGCCTATTTTCTGACCCAAAACCAAAAAACCTTAAACTAAACTCAGCTCAAAACAAGAACAACAAAAAAGCACTAAACCATATAAATATACAAGATTTTAGCTTTCTAGTGATAAAACCTGCAAAATTGCAAATGTTTGGGTTGTAGCTGTTCCCTGAAATAGTGAAGAACAGAACCATGATGTGATGAATTTAAGTTGAACATCATCATATTTTATGGTGCATTATTCCAGTCAGTTTACTGTGATTACTATCTTATTTAAATTAAATGTCATGTAATCAGCTCAGTCACACATAACCCCTCTCCCCCCACAAAAATCACACCCACATATTTAAAAGGTGTTTTATTAAAAAAGGTTGAGTATAATCAGCACTGTTTCCAATTCTACTGAACTTCTACATGGGATTGACAGCAAGATTAACATTAAAATGTAAAACATTTAAAGAGCCCACTGAGGTACTTTTCAGAGATGGGTTGCAGCATTTTGAAAACACTTCACTGCACAAAACAGCAGGATGCTTGATCCCTAAAAATTCATTGTTGATGGATCATTGAGAGTTCATGATCAATAATACACAGAATTTACCACAGTGTGGTGGAAAACCTGGTTAACTGCAGGCAGTGGATGGAATTCCAAAGTGGAATGACAGCAAAAATGTGAAGCAGTTATTGTCAATCTTATATCTTAAAATTTGTAACTGTGGGAGGTAAACTCATTTGCTCCCCTGAGAGGGATTGGAGGGGAATTCCCCTTCTAAGTGTGGATGTGGGCAGGAGGAAAAAGAGGATGGAAATGAAGGAAAGATAGAAGAGCAATGTGCATATTAACTCACCTCTCTGTTTCATGAAATCATAAAGAGTAACTCCAAAATGGACCCTTTGATTATATAATCTGACCTCCTGTAGATTACAAATCACAGTCAACTATAGTCATCCTGTATTTTTCTGTAATTGCATTTCTGTAAAACTTTAACTTTTAAACCAGTACTTGAATACTTCAAAGGCTGCTCAATCCTCCATTTTCTTTGCTTGTTCATTGAAATTTTTTAAGAAAGGCCTTTATTGTTAATTGAACATCTCTTACAAAAGTGCTTTCATTACCTTATGCTGATAGAGCTATCCTGTCAGATTGTCAGGAAAAAGGTGGCTAAGAACTACTGCAACATTACAACTCATTTTACTTTTTCCTACAATCTCAGTGTTCTAAAAGTATAGAGAGAAAACTTTGTTATCTCCTTCTACCCCAGAAAAGATTCCGTTCCAGATTCCTTCTACTACAGCTTTGGGGTGAAAATCCAAGTCATTTGTTATTTTGTCTGAGTATGATTGTCTCTATCTACAGAGAAGCTGTCAGCAAATTCTGCATGGGGAAGGAAGCAAGAAAGAAAAAAAAAATCTGTAAAATAAGTATGGAAGAATTTGAGAAGAACAAGTATCATACATGATATAAAATAGATCCTAAGAAAAGCAGACAGCTAAACTGTAGTAGGAATCTTCCAGTTTGAGGTCAGCCAGAAATGTTGGGAAAATGGGAAAAAACTGAAGTCAAATCAAAGTCCCCAATTCGGTACTGCTGTTCTCAATACAAAGGATAATTGCTGAAAACCTCATGCAAAGAGGGCACTTTTTCATTTGTAAACTACATGATTATTTAAATTCTGATCACAAGTAATATGTGTAGCATAGCATTTATAAATAATAATGCTTTGCAATAGTTATGGTAAAATCCTTACATAAGTGAGTTTATCCCTGCTCTTTTGCAGGAATGGGAATTAAAGTGAATGTAGATGAGACTTCAGAGAGTTTCTATTGCAGTTACATTGAGTTTCTCTTAGCAGCACCCATTTAGCTATGAAAAACCTGCCAATTCTACTGGTCGTTAGCATGAAATTAAGTCTTGATAATGCAAGAGAAATCTCACTTTGCATCACTGTACTTTTTCAGAATTTTGTAGAAAGTAGTCATTAAGAAGTAACAGAACTTGGGTGTCAGGTTTAAGACCCACTGAAATACAGATTTATGGTTTGATCCTTTGATAGGTGGCGAGAAAGTACTATAGGAATAACTAGATCTGGCCTGATTCCTTTACACATTTTTTCTGTCTTCTCACATTCTGTCTCTAATTTTTCTGATAATTATCAGAAAAAACAACAAAAGTCTGGATATCTTGTGTCAGAAAAGACATCTTGGAAGGGAGTTCTCATCCTCTCATCTACATGTTCTTCATTATTTCTGGCTTATGCTTATATGGTTTATATATTTCTTGCTACTCAGAGGACAAGCTGTGCACACCTTTGACATCATGCTTATTTATTGAAAGCTTCTTTTGCTACCAGATGATTATATTCTCTGACACTATTGCTTCATTTTAACTTCTTTTAAGCTTTTTTTTTTTTTTTTTTTTCCCAACACATGGTCAAAATTGCTAAGGCATAAGCATAAATTTCTATAAGATTCTTGGTAGAAGTCTTCAGAAAAGCTACAGACTCTACCAAAAAGCTTTATTCCTCTGCTTTATTTGGCTAGAAGGGAAGCTATGTGTAGTTTAACATCAGTCATTTTCACTCAACAGCTCAACACTTTAAGGTCAGAAGTTCGCAGATTTTGTGTATGGTGCCCTGAAAATTGTTTTTAATACTTGCTTATTTATTAAAAGAAAACAAAAAAAAATCTCCCCCAAAACAAAACAGAGAGAAGGTTTTGGAATTTTTGAACCTGTAAATTGTGTTTTTTGCAGCAAATGGTTTATCCAGAAACTTCTGTGAATAAATAGGGAGAGTTACAAAAGTATTCTGCATGTTGAATGCATCTAATAAGCATTCTGCAAGTAGTTAAAATGTCTATTACTATAAACATGAAAAAGATCAACAAAAGCCTTAATGTAAAGTTAATGTAAATGTATTGGTTAAGAAAAAAACAGATCTGTTTCATAATTATTTCTCTTGCTTTGTTTGTTTTTTTTTTCTTTTTGTTAAAGAAATTTCTCACAAAAACACAGCTTCTAAAACAATCCCCTGTGGGATATGATTTAGAAGCAATCACACTAATCCCACCTACTTTTGGAAAATGTGAATCTTCTCTGCACTGTATTTCTATTGCTACAAAATACACCACTCAGTACAAAGCTTGATGCTGAAATGAGCAGTCCTTAGCCAATGCAGGGAATCAGGGAATTCTATTTCTGCCTAAGATTTTGACTTTCCATGACAACAACCACCCTCAACAGGAGTGAACTTTCAAACACAGTAGTGAAATTAGACATTATAATAGCAGTGATCAGATTTCCAGAAGCATCATTTAAGAGCTAAGTCTGATGGCTCAGTTACGCTCTCACTTAGAAAATCCTCTAAAATCTTCTAAAGCAAAAAGTGATGATACTTTAGAAAAAAAGTGCTTTTTCAATGTGTTCAAACACAAGAGTGGGTGAGGTGAAAGAAAAAAAATAATGTATTTTCATTGAAAAATGTGCATGAGAATCAGATAACATCCTGAAATAAGTTATTGTATGCTTCCATAAACTTGATCTTCTCTATGTGAAGTTTCTGCCACTGATTTTGATAAATGTAAGGAGGTCAAACTATCTGATTACTTTTACCTAGATCACTAGACTTTTTTTTAAGCATTGCATAGAAGAGGAAGACATGTAACATTATTTCCATGCTGTCTGTTGACCACGCTGCTTCTTACCTTTTTCATGGCCATGTCTGACAGCAGTTTCTCTTCAGTGCTGTTTTCAGTAATTGTTACTGGATGTTCGGCAGTTTTCCTTGGCCTATTTAATTTTTTTTCCTTCTCAATTTCTCCTATTCTTAAAGTCATCCAATTTCTCATCACCAACAACATGGCAAACTTCTTTTTTTCCTGTCAAGAGCATAAAGGAATCAGTCTTGTACCAACAGCAAACTTTGGGAAAGACTATACTCATTCTGAATTGTCTATTATAGATATTTTCAGTACTTTTAGATATTTTCACTATTTATTTTCTATTCTTAATCCTCCTTTTAGTCAAAATTATTGGCTCCTCTAGTTACTCAGCAGATCCATTTTGGCTCATAATTTCCCACAACATGTTCTATCATATTCTTTATACAAGCATAGTTATGCATGGACTACAGTATGTGTTTCATTAAGAACACAATTTACACCAACAAAGAAATTTCTACAGTACCTGCTAATTATCTAAAAATTTTGAAATTGGTGATAACCCAATTATCTAATCATGACTAGATTAAGATGTCTGATTTTTAGTCAAGTTCCATTTTGATTTTTTTTTTTTTTTTATCTTGATTTCTGTTATTCAGTTTGCCTCTGCCATTTCATACTGAAATAAATAGTCTTATTGAAAGTTGAGACAAACTATTCCTTTACTATGGTGGCCATATCTAGATTATCTTAAATCTCAACCTTGGTCTTCCTTCTTTTTTATTTATTCTATTTTTATTTATATTCCCAAAATGCCTTTCTTTCCTATTTATTTTGATATCCTTTAAAGGTCTAACTCCGCTTGACTTTTTGCTATTCACATTTTATCCCAACACTTCTTGACCTCAAAAGATGATTTCTTGGCTGTTCAGTCCTTTTTTCCATTCCTTATAGCTCTCTGCTTACTTCTAATATTCTTTTTGTTTATTCATTTAGCTAGGTCTGATGCTCTTCCTTGCACGTTTTTCTTTTCAAATGGAAGCATGTTCTAGATAGTTTATGAAACTTTGCCTAAGGCTTTCCTCTACATAAAAGTCTTGTGTTTAGGCCAGATGATTTAATTAACTAGAATTTTCCTTTTTGTAGTAGAGGAAGGGGATTTTTTTCTGTTTTAAACTGAACCTGTCAATGAACACACTTTGGTAAAGTTATTTTCCTATTCCACTATATCAAAAATATCTTCAGGCCAGGTGTGTAATATGATTATTAGGTGTCTCAGTAATTCTGAGGAAACTTTCACATTTTTAAGGCTTCTTTAGGAGTAACAGCATTTGTTTTCCAATCTATAACTAGGAAAGCTAAGTCTCCCACACTGTTAGAGTTTATGGAGCCCTTGTTCTGAAATAATACTGTAATGACTCTCCTTCATAGCCTCCTTCAGGGCTGGCTTCTAAAATTCTATGAGTTTGAGGTTAGCAAAATTCCTTTTTCTTTCTTTCTCTTTTTTTTTTTTTTTCCTTTCCTTCTTCTTAATCAGTAAATCTTAGCGATGCTTTACCTCTTTTGTTTTTATTCTTATTTTTTCTGGTTAACCTAGCTATACTTCATGTATGACTCTGTGTTTCTGTTAGTGTCTTTCCAATCCCATTCCATAACTCCACTCCCTTCGTTTCCCAAATGGCTTGAACACATATGTGAAGTGTTTTTTTCCATACCACTAACCAGATCAAGTTTCCTACACAGACAACACACAGTAATTTCTTTACAAATTAGAGAATTTCAAATACTGTCAGTGTTAATATTTACTTTCTTTGGTTTGTCTATCTCAGAACCAGTGATATTCCTTTCTCCTTTGCTGTATCTTTTAAAAATTGATTTTTATTATCTCTCTTTAATAAAACAATATATAGGTTTCATAAAATTTCTCAATACATATCTCTTCATCATAAAGATCTTTGGGTTTCAATAACTTCATTTTGAAAAAAGCTCTATCCACACAACCTCCGAAAAGTCCTTTTCCTGTCTACTATATCCCTACTTACTGCTTTTCTTACCCATATTTTTTACCCTGCAAATCCTTCACTCCCTTTCTCAGACATATGGGAATGATTATGTTTTGCAGTAGACTCATTCCAAGTTCACCCACCTAAAACTCCCAAGATTTCTTTACTGTCTCTCTGAATAAAACTCTGGTTCTTTGGCCCAAGAGTAGTAGCTGATGTCTTTTGGCAGAAGCCCCGACTTTTCTCATGCTAATATCCTTGTTGTAGGTCCTGGCATTAGTAACAAAGATCTGGCCTTAGGACATCCTCCAAGGTGTTTCAGCAGGCAGATGTAATATAAAATTCATAGGCCAAATATAGTACACTTAGCTACTCATTTGGCTTTCCAGGGCTAAAAGGCAGGATGAACAGCTTTTTCCTAATGACTTTTTCCTTCCAAGGCAATGACTGAATAATCATAGAATAATAGAGGAGAGCTAGGAGAGTTGCTCAGGCCCTCTTGTCATCTTTGTGGCCTCCTCTGGACTTGCTCCAATACCTCCATGTCTTGTGCTGAGGATCTCAGAGCTGGATGCAATATTCCAGGTGGGGTCTCATGGGACACTTCTTCTGAGGGAGATAAAATGTTCAAACCTCTTGAGTAATCATGATCTACCAGAAGACATATGCTGATGAGTCAGAAACTGCTGGGTCCCTGTGCTACCTCACTGCAATGTTTTACCAAAAGATAAAAGTGATGAGGTAGGCAGAGTGTGCATATATGGTATTTATAGACACTGTCCACCTTCAGCTAAACGAGGATTAAAAATTGCACCTAGTAGCAGCACCAGCAGTCTGTGCAGTACCAGTAAAAACTCTTAAGTCATGTTTTGTGCCTTTGGCCTGACTTTCCAGGTATTTTTCTAAAGAATCCATATAACTCCCCATCACAAAAATTGGCAAATAAAATATGTTCCGAGTTGCAGGAACTGTCTCAAATAATCCTTGTTTGTTTAGGGAGGATTCCGTCTCAAAAAATATTTCCTCCACAAAGGCTGGTGATGTGTATTTTTTTAAACTTCAACCAAAAGATATGTTCTGAAAATACATTTTCAATAAAAATAGTTTATTTTGGACTGATGTGGCAGTCATGTTTATTAGCACATTAACAAAATGATCTAGTATTTCTGAGTCCTTGAGCATCCATCTGTTGTAATGTTTTTTCCACTGCAGAGAACATATTCAATCAAGACCACTGGAAAAGGCATTTAAGTGACCTGAATGTGAGAAGAATTCAGCTCCATGCCCTTATTTTCACTCCCAACTCCTCTTGCCTTCTCCTGTCCAAAGGAGACAGGACTCTGACTCTGTGTGATGGCCAATCCACTGGCCCTCTGTGTCTTGTTTCCTTACTCATCCCCTGATGATCCTCTTCAGGTCCTAAGACAGAAGTCTAAGTCTGGCAATGGCCATGTTCCTTCAGGACCTGAAGAAAATTATTTCCATATACTGCACCAAGTGTAGGTTCACAGAATGGTTTGGGTTGGGAGAAACCTTTAAAGATCACTTAGTGCAAACCCCCTGCAATGACCAGGGCCATCTTCAATTCAATCAGATTGCTCAGAATCCCATCCAACCTGGCCAGAAAGGTTTCCAGAGATGGGGCATATGCCACCTTCCTTGGGAAACCTGTTTACCACCCTCATTTACAAAATGTCTTTCTTTTTATAGGAGGTCGATTAACCCTCCTTCAATTACCCCTAGTCCTGTTGGAAAAGGTTCTGCTAAAATATTTGTCCCTATTCTTCTTATTGCCCCCTTCAAGTGCCTTAAAGGCTGCTGTAAAGTCCTCCCAGAGCCTTGACTTCTCCAGACTGAATAACCCCAGCTCCCTGAGCCTCTCTTCATAAGAGAGGTGCTGCATCCCTCTAATAATCTCTGTAGACTTGCTCTGGGTCTGCTCGAACAGCTCTGTGTTCTTCCTGTGCTGTATCAGCAATTGAGCACGTTTGAGACCTGTCTGAGCAGGAAAGACATTTGCTGCTGCTGCTGCTCCAATGTACACCCAGGGACTGGAGATGTTTGACTTGGAGATGCAAGTGTACCATAGCTAGAGAACCTCTGGTCTGGAACCTCAGCTACACTAAATGCTCTGGACACAGGAATACCAATTGCACTGCAAGGAAGTGATAATTTGATTGGAATAGCAAATAAATATATGCAAAAACCGTGACTATTTAACGTTGTATTGTCATGGAATTAATTTTATTCCACAGCATTTTCTGAAAATCAAATTAGGCTCCATTGCAACCAGCATATTTCTATAGCCTATTTTTATCGCTGTGGAAACAGTAAAACTGTTTAACATTCCCTGCTCTATTGATTTAGCCTGAGCCTTTTGGAATAATTTTATAGACTCATGCAATGGTTGATACTTGTTGCTGAACAACAGGTCAGGTTGTTTTCTCCGTAACTGAGACATGAGCAGTCTCTTATGTCGAGGATATTACATATTTGGCATTTGTAAGAATGAACTTACCTATAGTTTAGTACCCCTTCCTGCAAGGTGAAAAGGGATTTACTGGATTAATTATTGGGACTGCTGTATGTCGTAATAAAGTATTGCTTAATAAAGTATTGCTTAATAAAGCAAGTATTTCAAAATTGTCACATAAGAAGATCCATGAATATGCTAAATTATTTCTACAGAGTTGCAATAATTAGTTACAGGATCGTACCAATAACATTTCAGCACTGATTATTCTTAAAATTTATCAGTTTTTTAACTGTGGATGTATCAGCCATAAACAGAACATGGAAGTCATGTTAACATATATTCTATGTAGTATTTTAGCACACACAAACAGCCTACTTCATCATATAAAAGTAAGTTGCAAAGCATAACCACAGCTCATTAGAGTGTTTATTTGGCCACACATTTTTCCTAGGCTTTTTAATTTCGAGAAATAGCATATTAGATTCTCTTTCTTTTGCTTTGCTTTCAAAAAGCACATGAAGAAAATGGCAGTGTGAGCTGATTCAGCCAGGCTTTGTTTCATCTAACTAAGTCATACATGTGAACTGAAAGAAAGAAGGTGGCTTCTCCCTTTCCCAGTATTGTTGTATTCTTTCACAAGCAAAACTTTGGGAGATGTAATAAAATAAACAGATTGTTTTTAAACAGATGTTCTTGTGCTGGTCTGCATGGGAACAGCTGATATATGAGCGAATAGTCTAAGACCCATTACAAAAATAATATTTAAATTGGAACAAGTGCTCTTGTGATTTACACCTAATGTTGTTCCCACTCTGATGGACAGCCAAATGTTACAGAGAAAACATACAATGCCTGTTCTCATTTTGAAGCAGCACAGAAGATATGTAGAGAGAAATGTATGAAGGGTGCATGAAACCTTCCAGAGTTAAAGACGCAGTTCAACGAGTTGTATGTAATGAGCTTGATTACAGCTACTCTCAAACTTTTTTAAAAACCATATATATTTTTAGTAACTAGCTTGGCTTTAAGACTAGGTATTTCATGGGTGTCTAGGAGAGCTAACTATTTTTAATAAATTTCTTTTGAGTTTGACTCTTGAGCTACCATTCCAAAATCCTGAATCAACAGGGCCCCTGGGAGCTCAGAGCACAGAACACATCGCTGTATCAAATTTTATGTCAGTTTCAAAATGTCATATGTACATATGTCCCATATGCTAACTGCTAGAACTGCACTCCAATGAGAGATCACCCATCTATTGAAAGCACTTTTTGAGGGCTCAAAGAGGAGAATGAGAATCTTCCAGATGGAAAATCAGAGTGGGGGATATCCCAGAGTAGTGAATCTCTGATAGGGAACACCATGAGCGTGAGAAAACCTTGTCTCACAGAGGCTAGAAGTGCAAGTGAGTGTAGGATGTGTATTTTAGAGGCAAATTAGGATAGCTGTTCCTGTGGACCTTCCACTATACTGGAGGAATAAAACATGCCAGAGCCATAATAAATAGAGGGACACATCAGTTCCCCACTGTCTCCAGTTTATATGGGTCAGCATGAAGAAAACCTTATTCCTGGCAGAAAGTGTGATGCTTAGATTTAGGATAGGTAATTTAGATTGGTCCACAGTTCAGGGGAGTAGTAAAGAAGAGCTGAATTCCCTTAAAGGATGTTTCAGTAAGGGGTGATTTATAAAATGCCATCTCACAGTTTATCATTAGAGTATGAGTAAATAAAGGGGTAAGCATATAGGTACCGTTAATTTTTAATTTCATTTCAAAAAACCCATGCCATGTGGTATACATGCTCTGTTCATATATGTGCTGATAGTTTGATGGCATTGGGCAGTAGTATAACAGCCTAGAAAGAAACAAAAACCAAAAAACAAAACACATGGAAAAAAACCTAGAAATGGCCCATATTGAAAAAGAATTTCTCAGATTTAGATTTATTTTATATACTTGGACATTTCTTAGAGCTCTTCAAGGAGCTTTTGTAGAGTTTTACTTAGAAATCAGGTCTGGTGGCAGGTCCTAGCTGCTGCCAAATACCTCAGTGGGTCATGTCGTGCAGTGATGGTTACCCTGGACTTTAATGAAGATTTTTGATAATGTCTCTGGCTAGGGCAGAGCATGACAAAAATGCCTGTGCCCGTGCCAGTATGGAGCCAAACCAAACATACATAAGCCTGGCATAGCCTAGAGCTGATCTTACGACCAAATTTCCAAATAAAACTCAAAATATAACAACTTCCTTTTCACTTTTAAAAAAAAAACTCAACAGAACTTTTTTAGAAAAGTGAGGGAAAAATTACAGCTGGAGAGAAAATGTTGCATGATTCCTTAGCTAGATGTCTGGAATTCAGTCAGCCCCTAAGACAATCCTAGACTAGAGATCTGATTCTTTTATCTTCTTTATCCACAGGTCTAGTTCATGTAACTACAAATCAAAACTCAAATTCTACCTTTGAGGACACAAATATATTCCAAATATTTTCAGTTGCATTTCTGGTCTGGCAAGAGATGACAACCTTAGATGAAATTATCTTTCCAGTCTGCTCTAGTCTGAAGTTTGCAACAAAATTGATCTTTTCTGTTTCATTTTTCTTTTTCTTTTTAAAGCAGTGATTTTTCAGGAGCATTGGTGATTTAAATGGCAGAACATTTGAGCCCATTTTGCTTCCTGCTTTTCCCTCCTAAACATATAATTCCATAAGATTGCCACCATATGGCACATGCAAATGCTCTCCAGACAGTTCTCCAAAGCCCACTCAAGAAAAGGAGAAGGTAGAATTTGCCATTTGAGCTCTGTGTCATTTCCTTTCTCATAACCTAGGGCACAACACAGGAGGTTTTTCATACTTCTAGCACTCTGGATTTAAATAATTATTCCATTCATGAGCAGTGAGGGTAAAAATATTCATGAAGAACTGTATGTCTTTCATATGTACATAATTTTTCCACATTATCCAGAGGACAAAAAAATGCTACCAAATTCTTATTGAAAGAATTGTTCACAATTCTTTCTCTGGCCTAACATTGTTGATTATTATCTCATGTCAATTAATTTTACGTTATTTAACATGTTAGGTGCATTAATAAGCGATATTAAATAACAGCAATACTTCAATGTGAACATACTTAAGCCTACATTCTCTAATAAAAATGTAAGGTCCTTTAGCTACAGTTATGAAATTCAAAAGAAAGAGTGTTTGAAGCTATAATTTTTTTGTATATTCAAATACCTCATCTTTTAGTGCTGTCTAAAATAGTGAGAATGTAGTAAGAACCATTCTTGAAAAAGGCTCTTTTGGATTAATATATAATAAAAAATATGTAGAAGAAGAAATGTGACAATGAAAGAGGTCTTGGCAAAAATCTCTGCTAATATTCTGATTGTCTTCAGTTGGTGCTGTGACCAGACAGTGTGAGTTTATGACACAATTCACCCTGCAATCCAACTCCTGAATCACCTCCACTGGGACTTGGACCTCCAAGGCACTTGCCTGGTGGTCTTGTGGAAACAGAAAAGCAAAGGATAGGGCTGGGTTGGGCTGGTGGGCTTCTGAGTCTCATCCTCCCCAGGGGTCAGTAGAAGAACAGAAGAATATGACTGCTGGGTGACTTTTATTATCACTGTGTGTAAAGCACATTAGGTGAAGTTTAAAAAAATCCAGATTTCTCTGCTGAATATTCTGGGAGACTCAGAACACGTAGAAGAGGGTGAATTTTATGTAAGTTCTCTCCCATTTCTCATAGGTTCTCTTTCCCTTTCTGAAAGGCTACAAGACTACTGTCCCTCCATTGATGGGAAGGGAAGGTGCGGGAAGGTGCGGGAAGGTGCGGGAAGGTGCGGGAAGGGAAGGTGCGGGAAGGGAAGGGAAGGTGCGGGAAGGTGCGGGAAGGGAAAGGAAGGGAAGGGAAGGGAAGGGAAGGGAAGGGAAGGGAAGGGAAGGGAAGGGAAGGGAAGGGAAGGGAAGGGAAGGGAAGGGAAGGGAAGGGAAGGGAAGGGAAAGAAAGGGAAGGGAAGGGAGGGGAAGGGAAGGGAAGGGATGGGAAGGGAAGGTAAGGGAAGGGAAGGGAAGGGAAGGGAAGGGGGAAGGGAAGGAAGGGAAGGGAAGGGAAGGGAAGGGAAGGAAGGGAAGGGAAGGGAAGGGAAGGGAAGGGAAGGGAAGGGAAGGGAAGGGAAGGGAAGGGAAAGGGAAGGGAAGGGAAGGGAAGGAAGGGAAGGGAAGGAAGGGAAGGGAAGGGAAGGGAAGGGAAGGGAAGGGAAGGGAAGGGAAGGGAAGGGAAGGGAAGGGAAGGTGCGGGAAGGGAAGGGAAGGGAAGGGAAGGGAAGGGAAGGGAAGGGAAGGGAAGGGAAGGGAAGGGAAGGGAAGGGAAGGGACCCTCACCAGACTGACACCTCATGTGAATCTTCATCTAAGTTCCTTTACAAAATAAACACTGAAATTGGGTCACATAACCACCCCATGTGGACATACTGATATGTTGATACATGATATCCTTTCTCATTCATGCCTCCCTCATGGTAAAATTATATCCAGACTTCTATGTTTTTAAGGTCAAAGAGATGTGTCTTGCTCTCCAGGCAGAATTTAGTGGGGTGAGTGAAAGACAGTGATGATAAGGTTAGTTAATTATTTAGTTATTTAGTTAGTTCTCAGGGGCTTTCACTCCCTTGTTTTTTTATTCCACAGGGAAATGTTGCATCCAGTGCAGATGAAAAATAGCTATGAAGTTTCAATTGTAATAATATCTTTCTTTGAATTTAAAAATGGTGCCTTAGTCATAGGTCTGATTCCTCTGTTTGCATTCTGAATCATTTCTACTTGGTTTATTGACAACAATAACATTTTGCTACATTTTATTTTCTCAGAAAAAATATGAAAGACAGAACTGCATATTCAGTTCTATCTTTTCCTCTGCAAATTTGAGATTGTGACAAACTTATATTGTGTCATTATAGTAAGCAGCAGTTTTGGCACTATTTAAAGAAAATAGTTTTCCTAAAATAGAAACAAAATTTACCTGAAATACAGATTTTAACACTAACAGTATTATCCAGTAGTTTCTTTCATACGGAGCTAACTTTATGTTAGGATGTGGAGATTTTGGGAGGAATTAATTATAGTAAACAAAAACCAAAAAAGATGGACCAGTTAAATAAGTTCAGATATAGATAAGAGATGTTCTACTACAATTCCCCAGGGTTCAGCAGCTAATTTTAAATAAAGAACTTCAGATTTTTTTTGCCACTCAGTTTCTCTGTGGGGCTGGAGTTTGAACATATCAAATCTCTTTCCAGTTTTCACTTGGCAATGTTAGTGTAGTACTGTAATTTTCAAATGATTTACTCTTCTTAATGCCGGTTTTGTTTACATCTGAATATGGCCCTTGGTATTAGTTTGGTATAATTGGGTTTTTTTCAGATTTTAACACACACATGTGCCAAGTTCACTACAGAATGTGTTTTATCTTGTCAAGTAATTTTCAGCTTTTGAAGCAGCAAAGTTGCAACTATGTACAAAAACAAGAGCAAAATGACCTTTCTTACTAGTGCTACCCCAGGTGTGTGAACAACAGTACTGCTCTTCAAAATGGTAAACTAATGAGTTTGCTGAAAGTCTCAGGTTTCCTCCAGTTCAAAGAGAGATAAAATCACGAAAGAACAGAAGAAATAATTTTGAGTGTGAAACTTGGTGTGACATAAATTACATTTATTTTTTTTTCAGCTTGCTAATATGCTTTTATTATTTTAAATTACCTACTTAGAAACGTTTTAGTTTCTTCCTTCATTTTAGAATGAAATGACCGGGGTATTTCCAGTTAATCTTAGTAGGAGGTTGGTGTTTCTCCTTAAGACAATTCACACATCACACTGCATTCATTTTTCCAACTGCTAATATAAATGATGACCTGTTGAAGTGATCTCTCTTGGCAAGATATAAAACTGGCAAGGATTTCTGGACAGTTGAGTACATTTACTTTATGAACAAGTACACTGTTCTGTGTACCAGCACTCACTGCCTTGCATTAAACAGTCCTGTGAACATAATATGACTTTCTGAGAGTTTTAACTAACAAATCTTGCTGAGAGGATATAAGATTTACAGTGTTTGGGGCTTCTGTTTTGTAAGGGTTGATAAGTTTCTTTAAAAGTTCTGAGAGAGAAAAATCCAGCTAATTTGGCCATAAAGAAGGGAATGAATGTCCTCCATCTCCTTTACCCTGTACCATATCTAAACTTAGTGTATATCACCTGCAATGAAATTATGGTCACATTTAAAGAACAGACATGGTTCAAATTCTGATGGCATCACTAACATACAGTCTTCTCTGTTGCTAGGGAAAAATTCTGCTAGCACTGGTTATTAACTCACTGGTTATGTTAATAATTACTTTCAGGTTAATGTCTTGTGAGTATGGGTGGGTGACAACAACAACATTTTGGTGGAAAATCTTTTAGAATTGCAAATTTATTCTGGCTGATAATTAGCCTCACCAGGTGCAGGTGGATGCAAGATCAGATCCTGACTGACAAAGACTGAGGCCTGTATTAGGAAGAGACTATCTGTCTGTGGGTTGGTGTTCCTTGTTTTCACACTGTCTTTTTAATCTTTCTGTTGACTGAGGACTATTCTGAGAAAATGGAACTTTTTCATGTCTTGGAAAGTAAAATGTTACAACATATAAACATAAAAAAAGCAAAAACTTATTACCTTTTTCTGCACCTGTATTGCAGCATTTTTATTTTTATAGCTCTAAAGAAACATGCTGAAAATCTAGAAACACTTTTCTGAATCCGTACATAATTTCAAATGATGTTTTGGAATGGAAAATCTTGTTAGGAAAATACTCGTAAAATATCACTTTGTATATCATTATATTTATGACACCACCATTCACTGATGGCACAGTACAGTGATTATAAACACAACAGTCAGAGCTTAATCATTCCCATCAGCAATGATTTCACTCATCCTCAGATGTCCTTAAATGTACCATCTTTAAGCTGACACAGCACAATCTACCAGTATTGTGCCTATTTGAGAAACGAGGCCCTTGACTCTAAATTGGGCTGCTCAGCAACTTGCAGCCCTACGTTTACAATAACTAAAAGAACCTGCATGGTCACCATATAGCTTCCAGTATAATGCTTTTCTCTGCTAGAGAAAGTGCAGAGGCAGGATAAAAGGTTCAAAGTAAGATTAAATGGAACATGAAACAGTTGTTTAATCAGTTATATTTCTTCTTGAAAGTCAATATCACTGACCCAGCATCATTCAGGAGGATTAGATTTTCCTATAAAATTTGACACTGAGTACTTGACTAAGTACAGTCAGTAAAGATCACACTGGACTCTTTAAGGGAGTGGAGTTATTTTCCTGAATGTTTTAGCTGTATCCTAACTTGGATGGTTGTATTCAGCCTTCTTACATTTCCACTGATAATTGACAGAAAATGCTCTAGTTTTTAATCTATTGATTTAAGGTTTTTCTGTTTTTGCTTTGTTTGGTTTACGGTTTTTTGTGGTACTGCTTTATTTTTTTTCCCTGCTGTGAGCTGCTAGAAGTAGTTTGTTCTGCTGGTACATACCGATGAAAAATCAGTTCAAGATAGTGGTGATGGATTGTCAGATTTATATTTGAGTTCAGTATATGGGAAAATTAGATGCTCATCTTCCTATTTGTATCTGGAGTTTGCACCTGCAAGTAACTGTTGGCCAATAGCTGACTTTCTGGCAAATCTGGTTGCTGTCATTTACTCCTGGTGTCTGACTTACAAATTTCAGTTTCCCTAATTTTTAGTGTGTCTCAGGTGATGTGAACATCTGTGGTGTTGAGTTAACTGAAACTGCAAGCAAAATTGCAGCTGAAACAATTTTTCTGAGAGTTAAGATATTTGGAACACATCCTTTGAGATGACTCTTAAACACTGAACAAGATCTCTGTGCTGAGAGATACTATTCGTGTATATGGCACATAAAACACTAGATAATCTTCCTAGTTTAGGGTCATTATGCAATATAAAATAGTTATTAATGAAAAGAATACATACAGCAACAATGAAAGCACAGAGTCCAGATGAAACTTCAGTGTAATCAGTGGACCTTAATTGATTTCATATGAGCTGTTTCTATCTCCATTTAGTAATTTCTGTGAGTGCTTAAAATAATTTTGTGAAATCACCTTGATTAGCACTATATCAAAATGTCTGATAAAACAGTGACTTTGTTTTACTAAATTAAAAGGATTTTAACATCAGAATTGATTATATTTTATGAACTTGGACTTTGATGAAGAAAGGAATGTAGTTTTCTTACCAAAAGATCAGAATTGTTGTATACAGCTGGCAAAAAACATTCATAAGGGCATCAAAGAATAATATTGTGCTCTGTCTTTTGTTAATACAGAATGTGGAATTCCAATTTGCATTTGCATCACTTGGCAAACCTGCTGTAAAAACAAACTCAACACCACCATTCCTCTTTCTTAAAATATTTTGTCTAGTTGTATTACCAGAGATCTTTGTCAGAGATCTTTGCTTGAGGTCAAAGAGGCCATTGTATTGCCTGTATTCATAAAAGGGTAAATAATCTAGCAGGACATAGAAGATTGACATGAGTTGAAGGTGTCTCCTTTAGTCTGCCAGTTCTTTCCAGATTGAATGCAGATGTATTTAGGGGAAAACTAGTGATGACAGGAATGATCTCAAAATGAGGACGTACAAGAGTAGCCCTTCCAGTGACAATAATTTTAATCCAGATGACATAAATAATTTAAATTAATTTCTCTTAAACTCTTTTAGCATCAAGGAATAAGTGTCACAAAATAAGTTGAAGCAAATTAACAGTAAAATATTTTTGCCCAAGTCAAAGGTTTTAACTAAGGATCAAGCTTAATAAAAGCATTGCCATCATTCTGTTCAGCACTAAGGAATGCCTTTTACCCATCCTGCTTGCCTCCTGAGATATGGTTTCCCCAGAATTCTTCCAGTCACTGTTTCACTGACAAATAAAAAGTGCCATTTATCCTTCTTCCCTGATGAATGTTTGTATCAAGTCATTGCAAAGTTTTTAAAAGCCAGTGACTCCCTCACACTTTGCCTAAAATGGAGATAGTTCATTGAAGTTTTTTAAAAGTAGATCACAGGACTGAGATACATTTCTTTTATCAATTTAAAAAAACAAACCCAAAAACATAGAAATACATATGAAAGTTCTTTAATGTGGAAGAACTCTTCAAGTGTAGCACTATGTGTTGATTGCTCTCTATATGGTGTACATTCCACTTCTGTGTTGAAAGTAAGGCTTTTATGCACAGTTTAAGAGAACATTTTATGAATCACATTTGGTCTAGGAGCTGCATTTTTCAGTTTATATATTATATAGAAAACACAAAACAAATGGAAAAATTGGATCTATCCAGGATCCAAAGTGAATGGCATACCTGCACCTAAACCGTCAACACTCAAGAACAAACTTGTGTAAGGCAAAGATTCCAGAGGTAATCAATATAAAAAATTGGTCTGATGCTAGTGGCTTTTTCTTTGTCTCCATGTCATTAGGGTTAGACTTGCTTGAAATTCTTATAACAGCCCTTCCTAACAGAAGACAATATTTAACCACAAGCAGCAAAAGGAAAATAGGAGGGTCATTTCTTCTGATGTAAATCTGACACCATGCTGAATATTGCTATATTTTTCACATCACAGTGGCTGTTGAACCATGGGAAGAAGATGAAACGAAGGGGGAAAAAGCACATGTAGTACAAGCTGCAGACAGCTATCCTTCACACATCTACACAGGGGGGTTCCTCATCTGAAAGGCTTATGATTGCTTATCTTATCCTTATGTGAGAATGAACAAAGCATAGACAATACCACCACAGAACTGGACAAAAAATCAAATTTTTTTTTGATTCCTAATCTCTCCTTGGAATGAGGGAGACTGAAGAAAAAATTGCATGAATCTGCTCTTTATCACAGGGCACAGAGTATTCTCTAAAAGGTAAGTGTTCGCATTTCTCACCATCTTTGTTTTAAGTGTACCAGGTTAAATTAGAGTCACAGGGGTCAAACAAACATGCAGAGTTGCTTTTTTCTCTATAAAAAAGTGCCTTAGATGGCATCTTCCCAGAATAGAATTGCATCTGGATAAATACTCCCTATTTCCTCACTGACAACTAGTAAATGGGAGTGATGTTTGAAATGTAGAGTACTCAAATCAATGTTTTTTAATGTCATTTGACTACTTTGCCTATGGACAAAACTAAACTATAACACATTGTGAGCAAATAATTATACCATCTGAAGCATAGCCTTGAAAGCAAAGAATAGCAGGCTCTTCAAAGGTTTTGGGAACCAAAACATGAAATCATGTCAGCAATCAGAGTAACTTGACCTAAGTACAAAGACAGTTGATGAGTTCTTCCTAAAATGGGAAGAAGCCTTCTGTGGACAGAGGGATCTTTCCCCTGGGTTCTAGTGTCATTGGGTTGAGATGAAGTTCAAAGTCAGACAAAGTCAATATATTTGACCTTCCCTAAGCAAAACAAACACTAATGGTGAGTGTCAGTAACAATTCAATAGCAATGAATGTTTTTCTTAAAGGACAGGGTAGAGTCAGGGACTTTGCTCTCCCTTTCCAAGGGTAAGCTTGTTCCACTGCTGGAAGACTGCACTTTAAGTCAGCTCAGAAACTGAACGATGACAATGCATTAGTGTGGCAAGAGTAGCTCCATGGACATGGAAAATGAAGAAGGAAGGATTTGGATCTTCTCAGTCTTGTAGCTATGAAATTTAAATACAAATTTAATAATTATATAGTTACAAAAGTTCTTGGCTTATGTCCGTATATCATAAAAGTGGAAAATCTTTTGAGAAGTTATCCTTCCATGCTGATTCCTCATCTACTCTATCATTTGTTTAAACAAGTATTTCTTCAGGGTGAATTTTTCTCTGTTGGTACAAAGGTTTGACATTGACATTTTTGTAAAATTTCCTCTATGCCATTCCCATTTTTGCTTTTCACTTGCTAGCTTTAATTAGTTTTGCTTGCCTTTATTCACACTTTTTGTCCCTACCTCCTTAATTTTTATTATAAACCTTTCATGTAGATATTCTGAAACATTATAGCCTTATTATTATAATTAGCCTTATAGCCTAATATATTATAAGGCTATAAGGTTAATTATAGCCTTGCCTTTTTAAGATTTTGATTTACCTTTACATTTAGTAAGTAGGAATCATCTTTCTTACTAAATTTTAACTGTGTTCTGGGATTCTTGGACATTTTAAAGCTTTTTTTTTTTTTTTTCTGCAGCTCATCTATAGTGATGATCTGTGACTGTGCATCTCATTTATAATGTATAAAGACCTCATCACGGTTGTTCCAATCTCAAGAAGTAACTCTGCAATAATTCTCGACAAATAACATTGGCTGCTGCTACATTCAGTCCTGTCTGGTAGAACAAATGCCGTCTTCATGTTTAGAGTATTTCTAATCTTATTTCCTTAGAACTGCAGTCTAGACTTTTCTAAAATAAAATGCCTGTTCAACAGCAGGACACAGTTTAGGGTTGTACTTGCTTTCATACTACATGGAGCCCTTTTTCTTGAAAACAAGAGCCGTTTCCTGCTTCATTTTTCTTTCGTCTTACAGTCTCTTTGAAACTGTCACTTCATGTTTGATATTTGACTTCACAAAATTTGACTTCATGTTGCATATTCCTGTGAGGTTATGCTTTACAAGTTCACTACTGCAGTGGTATTGTCTTTCATTTCTTCCAAGAAAATGAACTGGCTTTGCACTGCTATCATAGAATAACTGAGGTTGGAAGTCTCAATGCAGGGTGATCTGTAAGCTCAGACCAGGCTGCTTGGGGACTTGGCCAGTTGGGTCTTATAAACTTCCAAGAACACAGATCATCCAAAATCCCTGGGCAATCCCTGTTTTGTTGCTGTTCTGCCCACATAAAGGAAAAGTTTATTATGGCTGAACTTCTTGTTCCAATTTATATCCATTTTCTTTTGTTCTTCTGCTGAGCACTGCTGAAGATACTGGCTCCATCTGCTCAGTTACCTCCACAAAGCTCCTGCCAGACTGGTCTCAGATCTTCCTCAAACCCATCTCTCCTTCAGGCTGAAAAAGGCCTATTCTTATCCTCTTCTCCAGACAAATGCTCCAGCCCCTGGTCATCCTGATGGCCCTCTGCTCAAGTCACTACATCTTATTGTTTTTCTTTTATTGTGTAGGGTGTGTCTGAGGAAACTGGATGCACTAAAGTGTTCTAGATGTGGTCTAAAAACTGTCAAGTAGAAGTAAATAATTGCTTCTGCTAATACATCCCAGGAAGCTGTCAGCCTTTGATGTGAGGACATGCTGCTAGCTTATACTCATTTCGTCTACCAAGGCCTCAGGTCCTTTTTTACAGAGCTGCTCCTTGCCAGTATCCTAGTAGGCCCTGCTTGCATCAAAAGTTCTTCCCAGTTGAAGGACTTGGCATGTCTCCCTGCTGAAACCCCTCTGGCACGTTTCTCCACCTGTCTACAATTTTTTCCAACTTTTTCCAGATTCTTCACTTCTAATCAAATACCATAGGGCTTCCCCACCTTCTGTGCAGTTGGGGTTTCAGCCTCTCTGCTGAGTTGCTGTCATCTTCCGAGACACTGTATTCCTGGTCTTTGTTCCACATCTCCTTAACGCAGCAACCTGGCTCCTCAACAAACGCATGGCTGCTGCAAGTCAGGACATGTCTCCCACAACTCCAGCCTTTAGGCTCCCTCCAGAGCCCTGCTGGGGACAAGGCCTCCTCTTTCCCAGATGCAGCTGCTTGACATTCCCAAATCAGAAGGCAGCCAAGATAAAAGGCGTAAACACGTTTTAGCGTAAACAGCTGAATAAGTATTTAGCTGATAGATTTGGTAGAAGAACAACTGTGGAATAGCTCCCCTTTCCCAGCAACAGTCACTCTAAAGTGTCTAGAAGACTGTCTACAGGTCCCCAAAGATGTTAGAAGAAGGTCTCAGAAGATATAGAATAAAAGCTTGTAAAGTACTCTGCAAACTATCGTGTCGCTTAGCTTCAGTTTTGATATTTTAACAGCTCTTGTTTATTCTAAAGTCACATTCTCCTAGTAATCTCATTCTCCATTTTGGGTCTCTGATTCTTACTACAGTTCAGTCTTGAATGAGGGATTCCATAAAGCCTCAAAATTACATATTTAACTCGACAGTCTCAAATCTGTTGTAAATGCCTGAAAAATTTCATTTTCTCTTTAAGTTTTCATAAGAAACTGATACCTTTTAAAAGACTCTTTCTCTCTAGGAGTTCTGTTTTCCTAAAATATCTGTAGTACAGGCTGATAATTGCTTTACGCCATTTCACTTTTCTGAAATAATAAACGTTTCTCTGGCCCAAGAGTAAATATATAAAAAGGAAAATATCTTCTACTTATTTTTTTTTTTAATTGATTTATTCATCCTTATGAAGATATGAAATTCATGCTCAACTTTTCTTCTGTATTTCTGACGAGTTTTTTACTGCATTAAATTATTTATCTTATTAGCTACTAAGCATTTAATAACTCACCATTTCAACATTCATGTTTTAAGAAACTGTTCCTCCATTTCTTTAGACAGTGGTTTGTGGGAGACTTGTGTCAGATTATGTGACAACATAATACTGAGTCAGTTAGCAACATAAAAATAAAAATGCTGTGAAGATGAGAAATAGATATCTAAGCAGACCTCTCACAAGGAAAACAATTTTGAAATTGCAATAGTCGAGCAATACTTTATTCTATTCCAGGCATAAAAAGGTTATTTGTTTAGTGCAAATAGATGAGATTGAAAAAGACACAGAAGGGCATTTAAAGACACAGATTTAGACTCTTGCCTGAAGTTGCAAGCAATAAACTTCATAACTCAGAGTCACAAAGAAGGCCAGCAACAGATCCAGAAATTGATGTCACATTTTCTGCTTTGAATACAGTGAACTTGTCACTACACTACCTAGAAACTTTTTCAGTTTGAAATTTAGTTTCTTTCAGCAAAGTTCATTTGGGCACATTCAGGTCAAACATAATTTAGAAGGTTGTTTTGCTCACAGAACGAAGGAAGAAGGTGAACAGCTTTTCAGATTCCTGTAGTGTGTGTAACATATGTTCCTGAAACAGCTGGTGAGGGAGTCAAGGAGTGAAGGCTCCTCGCTGGACCTGTTATTTTTGAACCAAGAAGGATTGGTGGGTGATGTGCTCAGAGGCCATCTTGGGCTCAGCAGTCATGAAATGAGACCTTTCAGCTCTCAGAGAAATAAGGAGGGGGATCAGCAGCCCTGCCATCTCGGACTTCCACAGGACAGACTTTGGCCTGTTCAGGAGATTTGTTGACAGAGTCCCTTGTGAGGCAGTCCTGAAGGGCAAAAGAGTCCAGGAAAAGTGGACATTCTTTGAGAAGGAAACACTAAAGTAGAGAAACATATCATCTTCATGTGCTGAGTGATGAGATAGCGGGGAAGACGACTGGCCTGACTGAACAGAGAGCTTTGGCTGGAACTCAGGAAAATAAGGAGAGGTTGTGACCTTTGAAAGAAGGGGCTGGCAACTCAGGAGGACTACAAGGACATTGTGAGGTTAAGCAGACAGAAAATTAGAAGGGACAAAGCTCAGCTAGAACTTAATCTGGCTAGTGTCATAAAAGACAATAAAAAATGTTTCTATAAATAAAAAGCAACAAAAGGAGGGCTAAGGAAAATCCCCTTGTAACACTTTCTTTGCCTCAGTCTTTAATAGCAAGGCAGTTGTTTTCTGGGTACCCAGCTGGGAGACAGAGAAGCAGAATGAAGCCCCCATAAACCAAGGGAAAATGGTCAGTGAACTGCTACACCACTTAGACAGAAACAAGTCTATGGGGTCATATAGGATCCACCCAAAGGTCCTGGGGGAGCTGTGGGAAGTGCTCTCTGAGCCATTTTCCATCACTTACCAGCAGTCCTCGCTAACTGGGGAGGTCCCAGCTAACTGGAAGATGAAAAATGGGACAGGATGAAGACGTTGTCTATCTAGATATCGGTAAAGGTTTTAACACCATTTCCCACAGCATTCTCCTGAAGAAATTGGTGGCTCATGGCTTGGATGGGTAAAAAAACTGACTGGATGGCTGGGCCTAGAGTACCGGTGAATGAAATTATAGCCAGTCGGTGTCTGGTCACAACTCATGTTCTCATGGCTCAGTGCTGGGGTCAGTTCTGTCTGATACCTTTATTGATAACTGTCTAATATCCAATTTAGACTGGATATTAGGAAAATTGTTTACATTGAAAAGGTTGTCAAGCTTTAGAACAGACTGCTCAGGGAAGTGGTGGAATCACCATCCTAGGAAATATTTAAAAGACGTGTAGATGTGGCACTTTCAGGCCTGGTTTAGTGGTGGACTTGCCAGTGCTGGTTTAACAGTTGGGTTTGATGATCTTAGCGGTCTTTTCCAGCCTAAAATGATGCTATGATCCTATAACCCTAAAATGAATACTCTAAAGGTCGGGAGAAATACTGCAGAGTATACACACCCATTCTCCAAAATGAGTGCCAAGTTGCTACGTATCTTTGCTTTATATAGAAAAAGAAATATTAGAAGTGTTGAAAGTGACATAATGCTAGAGTAAGAACCTGATTGGCAGATGACAAATGTTGAACACCCACTAAAATATTATTCTTTTTCATTTCAGTACTCTTCAAAGTTCTAAAAAGGATGCTTCAATCCAGCAGAAATGAAACATGAACTTCTGCACTTGGAGTGAGAAATGTTGCTTTTTTTAGTATTGGTATAAACTGGACTTTTGAACTCCATTTTCAATTATAGAGATGCTTAAAACACCATATAAAGACACTATATCATCAAGGAGCTATGACAGAACAAAAAAAAGGCTTATGTTTGGTTATGATGATCACACAAGACAAGCACTGAAGACCCTACTCTGGTGCTTAAGGATATTTTGTTTTATAATTTATCTATCCAAAGAAATTAAGTACTGATGCATTCATCTGTTTTCATTATGCTGGTTATGATAAGATTCTTAAGCAATGCCCAGAGTAGTGAAATGTGACACAATAACCAAAGGAAACTCTGGAAAATGTATGCTTGAAATGCCAAGTACACTTAGCCTAGTAAATTCTTAACCCTTCTGCTTCCCTTCTCTGTGACCAGTGGTTTCTGATGATGTGTCAGTGTGAAGAATACTGATTTTATCAGTGCCTCAAAGTGTGCTAATTACCTCATTTCTAAGAAATGTTATATTATGACTGGCAACAGCTCTTCAGCATCCACTCAGCAGGAATTGCTTGGCAGAGCAGAGTTCTTGATACATTTAATTAGAATTTCCTTTCATTATAAATAATTATTCCTCATTTTCTACTAATTCTTTTCCAGGCTGTTGATATATTTCCAGTAACAACAGACAAACCTGAGCAAACTGGGAGATCTTTCTTATGAGGAGAGACTGTGGAAGCTGGGCCTGTTTAGTCCAGAAACAAAGGTTGAGAGGGGACCCCCATTAATGCATACGAATATCACAAAGGTGGGTGTCAAGAGGATGGTGTCAGACTCTTTTCAGTGGTGCCCAGTGACAGGACAACAAGTAATGGCTATAAACTAAGACACAAGAAGTTCGACCTCAACATGAGGAAGAATTTTACATTGAGGGTGCCTGGGCACTGGAACAGGCTGCTCTGTACGGGGTGGAGTCTCCCTCCCTGGAGACATTCAAAGCCCATCTGAACTGTTCCTGTGTCACCTGCTCTAGGTGACCCTTCCTTGTCAGGAGGGTTGGACTAGATGATCTCCAGAGGTCCCTTCCAACACTAACAATTCTGTGAAATTGTTTTATGAGTCTTCCATATGCCAGATTTGTTATTGTTGCCACCCAATCCTATGCCATTAAGGATATTCATGTCTGTGTTTGGTGAAAATTATATTTTAAGCTTGCTTGGAAAAAATGTATAATGCTGAGAATATGATTGTCCATATCATACTTATTCCGTCTTCTTTGTTTGAAGCTTTTATCTTTGGTACAATTTGAAATATTGGATAGGATTCAGTTCAAGATGAAAACACCATAAGTTCTGTCTCTATATAAACTGAGTGCTTACAACTCCAGTGTAATTACCAAGATATAATCAATATAGTCAATGATGTTTAGAGTTATTCAAGCAATCTTCCAGGATATGTGTCTGATATGATCTGAGAAATATGAATGTGTGAGGTTTTTTTGAACTTTACTCTGCTTGGAGATACAGGACAGGGGGAAAAAAAACTTCTCATTTTAGCCTTCAACTATATGAATTACTGTCCGCCACTACAGATATAATATCAAAAGTATGTAAAATCCCAGGCAGGTATGGTCAAGTTATTCAGAAGTAAAATAAATTATAATAAATATTTCAAGCTTAACTGCCTACTATTAACAATCAGCATAAAATTATTTTGCTGTAAATATGCTATTTTTAAATTACAACGATTCAGCTTTTATAAATTCTTAATTAATTTACTAAAATAAATGTCACTCAACATGATGAAGTTCATCCCACATTGTTGAGCAAGGGGTAATCACCTATTACTCAGAAATTCAGAATTTATAGTCTTAATGAAAGGAGTACACTGCAGAATGACTATTGTGAGTCATCACTTTTATTGTACAGTGAAGGTAAAGATGCTACATTTAATAAACTCATATCCTGTTCTTTTTGACCCATGACTTTGTACAGCCTATGGCCCAGATGAAATCTAGATCTTATGGTAGTATGTTATATTGCTATTTCTCCTTTTGTTTCCTATGCATGAACATTGGTTCTGTAAAATGTGGATATTTTATAGAGAAACCTTGAAATCTAGTCCATTTCCTAGAACTGAGTCATTCAGAAGATAAACTGAGTTATTTTTCTTATTTTTTTTCTACCTTCTTTCTCACTCTTGATTATATAACTTTTCTCACTGGTAACATTTGCTGACATTAAGTAGAAGAATTATTGTCCTTTATTTTTTTTCCAGGCTGCTCAGAAACCACGTTGTGGCCATCTCGGCTGGCACATTCTGTTCCTAATTAGGTTTACAGATATTTTGACTTATTCAAAGTTTCACTAATGCTCTGTCTCTGGCCTGTAATGGTCTTTTATCACAGGTCAGATTGTTTGCTTTGTCTTTTCAGAGATGGCTGAAGAGTCGGGGAACAGTTCTTTTTTGAGTATGTTGCAGATGGTACCATCCACTTCTTATTTTTCTCCTTGAGACATCTTTGATGTGTTTTTTCTTCATTCCTCTTCATTTTAGACATTCCTCTCCTTGGCACAGACCATGAGAACTTTAGTGTGGCTTCATTGGCCTTGCTTGTTAAATTTCATCGTGTATCTGGTGATTGACTCCTTCAGAAGAAAACTGAACACACATGTGCGTGTGATTGTCTTCACTATCTTACTTATCAAGCCTGAGAGTTACTATCATATTTCACTATTTGCAACTTCTTGACAACTGACCAGTACAACACGCTTGGCTTGAGATACTCTCATGCTCTAAGGCCTTTCACCTTCATAATACACTTTTTGCAATAATGATTATTAGCATTGCTCATAACTTTTTTTTTTTTTTTTTTTTTTTTTTACATTTAGGTAGTTGCACTGACTGCCAGTTACATAGAAACAAAGAACTAGATGGTAAGGGAAATAAAAGAATTTTCTCATAAAGTGGTCTATTTTTCAGGGAAGTACACCTCAGATGTACAGCTCTGACTGTACTTTTATAGATGTAAAGGCTATGGCTATTTCACATTTTCTTTGTATATCCTTGCTCTTCTTTATAGTGTCCTGTATCGTAAGAGCCTTCAAGTACTGCCACAAGGTACAAAGAAATAATTATAGCACTCTAAAATGTGGCTAAGTAGTAAAACTTACCCTCTGAACTTCCTGACATGTTAAGCTGGTGTCTTCCTTTTGGTAACTTATTGAAGCTTAGATGAAATCAAAGGACCTGCAGCAATTCAAAGAAGCTGAGAATTCTTATTGTACTCATACAATGGGAAGACAGTTCCTGACATTAACATGAACAAATACGAGATTCATTTCAGAAGAAAGCAGATGGAATGAAACTAATCATCCAACATCTAGTCCTGCAAGGACAAATTATGTCTTCAAGTTTCTTGTATAATCATGCAAAGGAATACCTGCAGCTTAAGTAGCAGTTTTGGACACGCTGGGTATACATATAGTAATGTAACTCATTATGACACTTTATACTTAACACCTTTCATCACAAAGTACACTATCAAACGCTAGTCATTTGATCCTTACGCCATGTGTGTAGAAGACTGTTATCCTGTTGTAGAGATTGCACACCGAGATTAAATGGTTTGGGTTAGGCCACACAGCAAGTGAGCAGCAGAGCCAAAAGGAGAGCGTGAGTGTTGGCTTCCAGCCCTGAGCTCCAACTACTGGACTGCACTTCCTTAATACTTAAATCCCATATTACTTCTCTAACAGAGCTACTGAAACTTTTGAGCACTCGTAAATTTTGGTGTAATAGCAAACCTGTTGTGTTTCTCCCTCCCAGCTCCTTTATGATGTCACAAAATACTATAATTACACTTTTAAGGGTCTCATTTCGCAGGCTGCCCCAGGTCGCCCAGCCCTGGTGGGGAGTCAGCCTGACATTGTGTAGCTCCCATACGCCGTCCCCAGTACACAATCGCTGGCTGCTGCTGCTTCTCTGGTCGCTTTCGTCATGGCCTCAGTGTTATGCCCTTAGCTCTGCTGTCTGAGTGGCTGGACCATTCTGTGCTTAAATAATTCCAGCTATAGGCTAGGTAATGGGGAACAGATGTCTCCCTGGCACGGGCGGGATCTCTCGGTCCTGCCGCTCCCGGGACTCCTCACTGGCAGACGTTCAGGTAACTGCTGTGGGACAGCCGCGACCGCCCGGAGCTCTGCCTGTGCCGAGGCCGGAGGAGAAGGGGGCGAGCGGAGGGCGGAGCAGCCCTCGGGCAGCTGCCGTGCCGGCGATGGATGGAGCGGGGCCGCTGGCCCGGGCTGCCGCTCGCCCGCTGCCCGGCGGGGCCCGGGCACACCGCGCTGCCGGGCCGGGCCAGGCCGGGGCCACGGCGTTGCACGGGTTCCTTTTCCTGTCACCGGGACAGCAAACACGGGTTTGCAAACTCTGCGCCGTGCGGGCTCGTGGAGCTGCGTGAAACAGCGCTTCCCGAGCCAGCCTGATGCTCGGGAAATGAGGAAAAAAAACAGCCACGGAGGGAAGGGGAAAAAAAAAAGAAAAAAAAGAAAAAAAAAAAAAAAGAAAAAAGAGAAAAGGTAGGAAATGCCGAATAGAGAGTGCTGCACGCTGGCCCTTTGTGCTGCAGCGGGAGGGGTGTGACCGAGTCCCCAAAGCACCCACCCTCCGGGGTGCCACCCAATGGCGGCCGGTGCTCGGCACAGCCCCTCCCGCCCGGCCCGGCTGAGCGCGGCCCGCCGCCACACTGCCCGCGCTGCCTCACACCGGCTCCAACATATAAAGGCTGTCAGCAGCTCCTCTGGCCACAAGCTTTACAACCAGCACGGTTTTCTTCTTTGGGGGGTTGTAATAAGAGACACTTTCTTCACAAAGGTTCATATCATCACATAGGAGAGTGCTATATATACTGGGAGAACAATAGACTGTGTTCTTTTTTTCTTGATATTATCCTGAGGTAAGCCATTCAGTTCCATAAGTTTCTTTGCATGCAGTTTTATCAATGCTCATCACATTTGGTGAACTTAAGATTTGAATGCTATTTCTAAGATGTCCTGCTTTCATGCTGTCTATGTTTTCTTTTGCCTACTAGTTTATCTCTGCCACATTGTGTCAAAACAGTCCATGCCTATGGGATAGGCATAGCCTAGGATGTATTTTTAATTTTCAGTGGAAAACGTGATGTGAGATTTCTTGCAGTCTCCCCATTTAAGATTTATATTGTGGTTTATGGACTGATCGGGTGTGATAGCACTGCCACTGTTTCAGGAATACTACTAGCTCTGACCATCAGTCGTCAGTGGTATAATGATACTTCAGTTTGGTGTGTTGTAGTAAGTAAGACCATCATCACTTAATACAGTTATTGAAAATTGCTCAGCAACACGTGTTCTGCCCGGATTGTTTTTATGATTGAGCTGACAGACAAAATGATTTTTCTGGTCACAGCCTGCTAGTTCACTTTGTCTTGCTACCCAGATGTACAGAATCACATCTTTGGTATCTTCTCTTCTACAGATTTGTTTTCTGCTGCCCTGACTTAAAGCAGAGTACCTCTGTGGCCTATCTGTGTCCTTTGGCCCCAAAATGACAGTAATTGCTGCAATCAGTTGTACTCTCTTACTTTCCATTCTCTGTGAAACAAGTGCATTTGTGTTACCCAACTCCACTGACCTATTCCTGTCAGACAATAATTTCACTGACATCAAGACAGCTTTGGCAGCTCATCTGGACTCTGCAAAAATTCCCAAAGCCAGGCGGAAGCGCTACATTTCACAGAATGACATGATTGCCATTCTTGATTATCATAATCAAGTCAGAGGCAAAGTCTTCCCACCTGCTTCCAACATGGAATATATGGTAAGTGAACTGTTTATTTCAGAGTAAAACAAACTGTAAATCAGTGCTCTGATTTTCTTAAACAAATTGTAATGGTTTAGTTAACTAAATAAATTTTTTTTATCTGTTACTGCTTACTAGAATGTTCTGTCCTTATGTTTTTCAAGCTGCATTAACTTCAGCAAGCAAAACCTAAATTTGAACTAAATGAACTCTTTACTTGCCCTGTTCAATTTTCATTTCCATGTGTAGTCCCAATGAAGTGAAGTGGTGAGTTAACTGCTTGTTGGCCTGAGGAATAGTATGTGATCACATGTGAACCAAAGTGTTTAAAGTGCTGATCATTAGCCGCATAGTTTTTGTGGACTACACTGAAAGTCATTGCCCTGATGTGGGCAAAAAGATACCCAATGACCATTTCTAATTTATTTCACACACAGTATGTATGGAAGCAATATGGTAAGACTGTGTTTGCAAGGTAGTTCATCTGATGCAGTTTGTCTCCTGTTCATGTGTTTTACTTACTGCATATTGTTTGTGTACACCCAATACCTTTATCTTTCCATCAAATACAATGCTGCTTTTAATGTTTATATAGTATGTAGGATTTCAATGTGCTCAAAAAGACTATGTGGCAGGCACATTTTCCACTTATTGGAAAATACTTTTAGGAAATACCTGTTCCTGCAGGTATGATAGAAGTTTCACATTCACTGTGATCTCATACTTAGCACTACTGGCTAAAGCAGTGTTTGCTACTTCGTGTTCCAACTTTGCAAGCATGCATAAAGTGCGCCTCTAATATTAAACATAGGTTTTCCAACAATTTTTTTTTTTTCATTGTAATTAGGGTATTCACACTGTTTTGAATGTACAGACAAGTTGTTTCAGCACCATAATAAATGCTTAAAGTCCCAGAGGTTCTCATATGACAGCAGACCGTTAATAGGCTTGAGAAACAGGACACCATCAGCTTGACATAAAAAGGGGGCATCAGTAATAACAGCTCCTCCTTTGTAGCAGCTAATGATTAACAATTTGGACATGTTTCTATCACAGATGTTACCTAAATCTGTATTTCATCATATAATCTGTTCAGCACATCCCAACAGCACCTCAGAATGTTGAGTGCTCTCAGAATATTGCAGGATGAAGACCATAGGCTGAGTTTGAAGTCTGGTTAAGTGGAAAGGTCAGAGACAGAAAAACCAGAGCGGTCAGAAGTCAAGCTCAGTCATCATTTTCATTGCTGTACTCTCCACTGATGTTTCCTTTGATTCTGCATAAATAAACTTTGTTGTAATGTCTGAGGGAATGGCAGCCTACCATACCCTTGCTTGGCTTGTGTGTTTTAGAAATGTGCTCCTGCAGTTTGCTTAAATGAAGCCAGCGCTCTGTCATATTCCCAAGGGTTTTGTATGTGCTATGTTCTTAGCCTGTTCAGTAAAAAAACCTTGTAAATAGAAAGCAAGTTTCCTGGATGAAATCTATTTTAATGAACTCATATACATAAACTGCCAAGATTTTATCTATATTGGTGGGTGATCTGCTGCAGCTTTGCTGCAGCATAGATACAAAATCAAGATTGAAGTCATGCTCTTTACAGCTGGCATGCTGTTCTTTTCCTTGCCTTTCTTACTATTGCTTTTGCCAGTAGCAACCAGCCATAGGATGCACCTGTGTTCCTGGCAGGATCAGCCCCATCACTAGTGTCAAGTGCAAGGACTGAAAGCTTTCTTTTACATTTGGCTTTCCAGTCTGAAAGTACTTTGTGACTTCATGCTGCAGAATTCAGATCAGCACCTAAAGCTATGTAGGAAATGATCCAGAGTGCAACTTGAGCTTGAATTCCCAAGTGGCAGCCACCCCTCTGCCATCAATTCTCTTTTAAGATTGTATAAGTCTGAGTATGTCTCATGTAACTACAGGGCAAAAAATGCTCACTGAGCAGCATCACACATGGTGTGCTCTGCCATCTGGGTTGTGGTCATGGCACCATCTTTGGTACTTCTTACCTCTCTGACTACAGAAGAATTTTGGCAGGGAGGCCTCGAAGATGATATGGTGCTGTAAGCCATACCAAGGCTGGAAATACCATTATCATTAACTGAATTTTCCTTGTCCATTCTTTGGTCTGAATAATTTTGGTGTGTGGCGCAGCATCTGTTGTATCTTGCAGAGACATGAGGTTGCTGCTGCTATATAGAAAAAGATGTTATGTTTCTCAATACTTACTTTCATAAATAAGAGAATGAACACATTATCATTACCAGCGGACAGCATGCATTTGTACTTGAAAGAACCTTACAGAGTGTGTGTTCCTTTCCTGAATACTATGGAAAAGTGCTGGGGTAGTGAAGAAAGTGGCCTATCCCATTTTCCCTAACAATGACTAAAACGGATGTCACATGTTAGAGAGCTGGAATTGCTTACAGATGCAGTAGATTGTGGAAATCTTTTGTAAGTGTGTTGAAATAGAGAAAAACGAAGCAGTTTTGAAGCACTAGAAAAAGATATTTTTTCATATTTTCTCTGTTCACTGTCATAGCAAATTGTGTTTTGTTGTTTTTTCTTAATTCTGTTAGGAGCTGTTCTTCTCATTAATTACTGTATCACATTCTCACTTCTGTGCAGTTCAATTTGCTTTTATTTCCACCTCCCTGGTGGAAATAAAACCCCTTTAGGGTTTGGCTGCATGGTTTGGTTCTTGTGATTCCAGTTTTCCACACCCAACCTTTTTTGGGGCTTTTCTACTTGACACATTCTGTTCCTCTCCTTGATACAGTCTGCTTCTCCCATGTTCAGTGCATTCACTGATACTTCACACTCCTTGGGCATTTTTCTCTTTGCCCTTACTGTCTTGAAGGTTTATGTACTGTAGGACTTTGGATGAGAGGTCTGGGAGAACAGCTTTGAATGCACATGGGTTAGGCAGGTAAGTTCAGATAAACTGAGCTGGGAAGTGTTTTAGTTCTCTTTGGGAGAGGTGGGTCTGCGTGCTGTCCCAGCCTATTGTTGTCTGCAGCCCCCCATGGAAGCAGATAGCTGGGGATTCAGTCATGGGGGAGGCATTGTGTCAGTCCCCAGAGAAAGAAACTGGTGTGTCTCATGCCAGTTACATTTTGGTAAGTCTTCCTGTTGGGACATTGGCACCCAGTGTGTTAGTCTTTGAAGTAGTCCTCCTTTTGGTTCTGCTTCTGGAGCTGTTGATGTCTTCAGCTGGAAGCTTTTGTACAAGTACAAATCTAGTCAGTGTATATGTGAAGGAAAATGAAAGGGAACAAGAACTTCCAGGCCTATAATGCAGAATTGATGAGTCCTTATTTTAATTTGGACCTTTTTCTTCCTCATCCTAAGAAATTCTTTGCTTGTCCTTTAAAAGCTGAGGGCATACCTGCAGAAAGAAGGAAAACACCGTACTTTTGGCCTGCCAAAGGGTAAAAATCATCTACTTCTCTTTGCATATTTTTTGTGGAGAAAGCAGAAAGATTCCATAAAATTCATGATTCAGAAAAATGAGGTGTAGAGTTGCCAGCAGCTGTCTAGTATGAAAAGTATGTACATCTGTAGATCCAGTGGAAGCATGTGAACAAAGAAATCCCTTTTCCTGAATGCTGATTCTGTACTATAGAGACCTGTGTTGCCTTTCTGGAACAACTCAGCTACTTGTTAGGCCAGTAAATATTTGCAAGATGTTGCCAACTGAAATCTGAGTCTCATAAAATGTCTTTTAGTGTGCATTGGTACTATCTTTAGGCTTCCAAAACATTCATTCATTAAATACCTGTTCCTTTGATGATTAGAAGTTATGTTTACCTTTCTTACAGTCACCCCCACTCGAGGCCAGTTTCTTCAATGTCTGTATGGTCTTTGTTGTATCCCACATCTCTTTCTGTGCAAAAGCTGGTTGAGCAGGTGCTTACATACAGACATGCTCTTTACAGCTTTACATGCAGAAGCAGTAACTGATATAACACTTGGTGAACACTGAACACCAGCCTCCATGGAATTCCCATGCAAAATGGAAAAATATGTTTTATTTAAGAGTTCTCCAAGGTGATCTGAATAACTCGTTGAAGAGCCGTAGCAAAACACAAGCCATGGGTAGTTTCACTGCTGGCTTGGCAAGGATGAGTCCTGAGCCCAGTATGGGCTCACACTGGTGGACTGGCAGTAGCATGTCTGAAGTATAATAGAGAGGACAGGATTGCATGCTCAAAAACAAGTTTGTGGAATGCTGTCCGAAGATTTTAAGTGCAAAAAGTGCTCTAGATAAACTTGAGCCTGCCAATGTACCAAAGATGTTCTGACACAGTTTCAATTCTCTTTTGTTCAGTGATATGTAGCTTTCATATTTGGGAAATATAAAACTTTTATGTTTGGGAAAATCTGCCCCTATTTGAACTTTGTCACTTTGATTCACTTTGTAGAACTCAAAGTAGTAAAAGATTTCCAGACTATCCTGAAACGAGTTTGTTTAGCTACCCAGAAGTTATTTTGTGTTTCTCATGAGCTGATGGCAGAGGAACTGGAAGAGAATGGAGAACTTCAGCATATTAATTTCTAGTAAATCCACATAAAAGACCGTAATAGACTAAACAAAGGAAACGACCTATTGTTATAAGAACAGTAATTGTGTTCCAAAAGAAGCTCCTGTAGTCCTGTGAAGGAGTCCATGAGTGTCATGCTGGAAATATGTGTGCTTTGTGTGGCCCAGAAATGACTGTCTTTGCTGAGGTGATTTATTTGGATACTTCCTGTCCCAGAAAATTTGCAGGTAACCTCTGCAGTCAGGTCAAAGAAGGAAGGTATAAGCACAAGTGTGGTAGTGCTCACAAATGCAAATACTGCCTGATTATTTCACTTCTAAGTTTGAAAGTCTTGATAAAATTCTTTTGCTGTCAAGGTGATCCTAAAAATATTCTGTGAATATGCAGTAAATGATGGGTAAGACAAAGACAAAAAAAACCCCAGCAAACCTACTTCAAGTTTTCCAAAGTTCTGCTTAATAGTAAAGGCCTTTTGTATGGACATGGAAGGAGCGAGTTAGGTTTTCTCCAATTCAGTAGCATTTCTGATAAATAAACTTCTCAATCTGTTTACCTATTTTTATTTATTTATTTTTTTACTGTTTTCAGTATGGTTTCTTACAGACCATTCTGAATCTTTAAGGACATTTTGTTCTTGAGTCATTTGCCCTGGCTTATTTACATGGTCCCACTGAAATCATACATGTCTGTGAGTAAGGATTGCAGGGCTAGTTCCTTCAAGATTTATGTCTAATGTGTTGGATAGAGTCTCTTAATTCATGTACTTTATCCCTGGCCTGTTGCAGGACTTCCTTCTGCATTACATACATATGGTTTTCATCTTGTCTGCTCTTGAACACATATAGTGATGCTGTCTCAGTCACATCTCTTGGCAAATACTTTACCTTAGGAATAGAAATTATTTCCAAATGTCTAACCTAAATATTTCCCTCTAAACCTCAGATAATTAATCTTTATATGCATTTTTAAACTGCCAATAGAATTTCTATGCTTTTTCATTTCAAAAATTACCCTTTACATATTTACTGATAGTTTTCTTGGCATTAAGACACATATTATCTTTCCTTAATTTGCATGTGCATGCCATTACAATACTTCCGCATATTGGATAGAATTACAGTTGCACTCCATTTACAGTTCCTTTCTTAAACTGGTGAACAAGACCCTCAGATGTCAAAGAAGATTAGGCCCATCTTTTTAACTGTGCATGTCTAAAGACCCAACTGACATAAAGCAATGAAGAATTTGCTGTAGAAGTTACTGGCAGCCTACTTTTTCCACTCAGTAGCCTTGTTCCCTTAAATCCGGAATGGTAAAGTTTGAAATAAAGTAACCAGATGACGTGTCAGGGTACAAAGTTCTTGATATGCTTTTCATCATGCCAGAGCACAAAATAAACGTAAGTATAGTCCACCCCAGTCTTCTGGCAGATGAGAGCTGAAGATACTTGGGGGTTCCGCAGTGTGGGCTTCCTATCCCAGTCTGCCGTGGCTTTTAGCTTGCTCTATGCTGGGAATTCACAAGTGAGGTAAGAACAAATAGGAAGGGGTATAATGGTGGAATGTGTTCACTGGTTCCAGTTTGTGCCTCCTACCACTCATTTTTCTGTTTATCAAATTGAGTATATCCTTTCTGCCTAATACCATAACCCAGCACCAGAAGTGTCTGAAGACTATGGCAAAATGAATTCTGCAATAGTGATCCTCTCAGAAAATTAGAATAATATGGAGGGAATTGCGGTGGTTCACATGGCTACAGTTAATGCCATCTGTCTGCATCACAGCCTGGAAAGGAAGCAGTTGTTTTACATCATACTCAGTCTTTTTCTGCAGTGGAGGCACAACATGGCAACTGGCAGCAAGCTGAGAGAAAGCAGGAGTAAATGGAGCTTACTTTCTGCTAATTTGGGCATAATAGATTTACCTAGCTCTCTTTTGCCTCAGAGGTGAGTTTAGCCGCTTACATATTTCCTAGTGCACCACCGTCAATAATGTAGCACTGAACTACTTGGCTGTCACTGAGATGTAGAGTGTTGCCCATTTTTCCAGCAGTTTCATTGACAGAAAGCTAGGAAAGCCTGTCTCAATAACCAGTGTGCATCTAGGGTCAAATCCAAGTGGATTTTACTGATAACAAGTACAAAAGCCATCTGTTATGTTCAGAGTGAATGGTAGAAGATGCATTCAAGAGTTAAATGGAAAAGACACTTCCTGGAAAGCACTCCTTGAAAAGTCTGAAAAACTTCTTTCAAAAATGCTGTTGTTGATAAATTTTGTGGAAAAGAATGACTGTGTTAAACTTGCTTTGGTACTAGAGCTCTGTTCCAATGTTTTATGCTTAACAATTTTAAAAGATCCATCTTGATGGTGTTTTAGAAAAGAATATTTACATTATTTAAATTTAGTATGAGCAGAGAGCCTTCTAGGAGTTTAAACAAACAAAAAACAACTTAGTAAAGTCTCAGATAGAAAAGCAGCTTGCCCAGAGGCCTCGGAATTAGACATTCCTTTATTATTAAATGTAGCACCTCTTGAACTTCTTGGCTAAAAACAGAGACAGGGCATTTTTCACAAGAATCTTGATCCAAAGTACACAGAACTTTGTTTCATACATGAATGGAGATGATAGTAACCTTAAACCTCTCAACATTTTTGTTCTCTTTCTACCTGGAAAGATAAGTAGTCTATCACAGATTTATATGAATGCATCTGCAGGTGACCTGGGATGGGATTTGAGGTCTGTGTTAATGAAACTGAGAATGAACTGGGTTTGCACATCTATGTATCTGTCAGTGATATCTGTTAATCTGTATCAAGAGAAAGAATCTTAAATTGAGCTTTCTTCTTCTGAGAATAAAGAACTATTGTTCTTATTCTTTATTCTACAGAAAGAAGGAGCTTCTATGTGTTTTCTTTTATGTCATGCTGCCATATCTTTCAGCTAGAGCTACTTAGAAAATAGTAAGTATTTTCTTTGAAAACTTTTAAAGAAATTAAGAACAATTTTTCTTTTGATGGAAAGCTTCAGTGGTTAGTAACAAAGAAAAGCGAAGTGTAGATTTTTTTCTATATATAAGAGGAATGAAACACAACAAAACAAATACATTTTCATTCACATTTTGTGTTTCTAAAAAAATACAATTTGTTCTGATCATATTTAAAATGAAAGAGGTCAGACACACTCCTTTTCAGACTTCTGACCAATTGTCAGGGTGACATGGAACTAGAGTTTGGTCCTTTTTGTTACCACTTCTAAGATAAGCTGCTGCCAATTAAAATATGTCCTGCAGTAGGTTAAAAAAGCACTGAATATTTTAAGATATATAGGTGCAATATTTAACTTTTCCAAAAGCTAAACAATAGCATATCAGAGAAGCTTATTGTTATTAAATCTGAAAGCATACCAATTTTATTTATTTCTTGTTGTCTAAAAGCCCGATGCCAAACATGAAAGGAAGTGCAGACAACCTTTAGAAGAAAAAAACATTGACTACTAACAGTGATAAAACTTCAAATGATAGCACTTTGTGTTTGTACCACAGAGACACCCAGGAATATAAACTCCTATGTAAAACACAGACTTGAATTTTCATAAGGAAAGTATTTCTGGCAATGAGGTTTCTTGGGAATATGTCCGGTGATGCCTGGATTAAGCCAGACTTTCTAATACTGAGCTCTTCAGAAGTGTGACTCAGATGTTTGGGGGTTTGGATATATGAGAGTAAATTTACTATAAAACATTGCACAGTTTTGGTTTGAGTTGCAGTGGGTTGTTGGACAAGCAGCTTGATGTATTAGCCCTCCATTTATTTGCAAAAGAATGACATACAGAACTGCGATTCCCATCAAAATATTTTTCTCCAGAGGGTAGACTGGCAATTTTCTGTGTAAATTTTCTAATTATTACCTACTACATGTGAGAAAGTACTTGCATATGTGGTAGGCACCAATTACAATATGCATACATAAATTTTTAACAGGTGGCTGTTGAGATAAAAGAAAAAAATCATATTCTTAGAGGGAGAGAGTCTAGAGTCCAAATGATCTCAGAGCCTAAATAAATATATAAAGTTTGTGACATCTCTCTGTAAGTTCCAATGAGCTCATATGTTTTCATCACACAGTATGTATTGAAAAAAGTGAGAGCAAAAAGACGAGGCTCTTTCAATCATTCGGCTGTAAAAGCATGCAGGCAGAAGGGCTGTTGGGTTGTTTTATTAAGCTTTCTGCCAGATTTGGGGTAGTGGACATGGTGGGGGGTCCTACAGAAAGGTTCAGTAGGAAACCTGAAAATACTACAGGTCTGGCTATATGAAAGAGAAGGGGAGCAAAGGACTCCTGTGTGCCCTGCACGCTGCTGTGGGATTTGAGACAGCCACCGCACGCGCAAGTGGTGTGAGCAGTGCAAGGCTGAGTGACCCGTGAGGACAAGACCTGTGTGTTGGAGGGTAGCAGCCTACATCTGCTAATCCGCTCTGGGACTTGCACTAGCAGCTGTGGAATGCAGCTGCACAGATGGGCTGGACATGTCGAATTTCATCCCTTGGCTTCACAGTGTTTTTATCGGAGGAAGAAATTGCTTGAGCCAAGGTTTTCTTCTTTCTCGCTTGCTGCCATTCTGGAAGTAAGAGCTTTTGATCTTCAGCTAGGCAAACAAAGAGAAGCAGGGGGCTACTGGAGAGTAAAATAATATGTTTGAGGTGGAATGCCTAATTTTTTAACTGATCATTGCTAAAAGAAGGTCATACTGGCCATCTTTCTGAGAAGCCTAAGAATTGCTGTAGATTGGTTTGCGCGAAATAACAATCTGAATATCACTAATATGATTCCACACTAAGCATATATAAACGAAAAAATAAGATGCCAAGACTAGAAAACAAATTGCCATTTTTATTGCTTCAAAATGTAGCAGCCTCACCATGCAACTCTCTTCAAATTGCATATCCCTGTATTTCATTTGCCATCTCTTCATGTAGCTGCACTTTGTTAAAGAAGCTGCTGCAGAAGGGAGTGGTTAAAATAGTCAGCTTCACCTGTTTGAGCTGGATTTGTGTTCACATCTCTACCCAGTGTTTGTCACTTCAGCTGTACTGATTGAGCTGTAGTGATTGAGGACTGCAATTCTGCCTGCAATGAAAATGAGCAAAACTGTGTTCCTAAGTTCAAGTTATAGTTAAAAATTGTTATGTATGCAATTCCTCAAAACATAGGTATCAAAGTAGGAAGGGAACAGCCAATTATTTTTCAACAAATGTCATGTACAGTTCTTTGTAATATTGTAGTTGTTTCTTTTCTTTTTCATCATCAGAATGTTTATTCAGCTTCACCATTGTTTTAATACCTAAGAGCATAGTTGTGACCAGGACCTTCTGTTCTGACCTAGCACAAGAGGACAACTTTATCCTTTTTACATGGAAATTGTCTAAGAACAACTGCAAGACCACTATGGAAACAGCTATAAAAAGGGAATGTATGAGGAAACTGTAACCCACAATATTAAAAGGCTTTCCTTGGTGAAGGAAGCCCACTTTTTGGGCTTCAAGAAACTACATTCAACATGAAAGAGATTTTGTTTTACTCTCTATTGCTTATTACACATTTTAGGGATTAAATATTTTACTATTTGTTTGCAGAGGGAAACAAACAAAACTGAGGATGAAATTCTGGCTCACTGGCAAAATTCCTGCTGACTTTATTAACGCTAAGATCTTACTCCTAACTCTCAGCAAACACATGCTGTGTGGGTGTAGAGAACAACCCAGAGCTGCCTCATGAAATAGTCTCAGGTGTTGAGGCTCCCCATGTAGAAGCACTGTCCTGTTCCTTGTGTTCAGCCCTCTTGACAATTTTCAAATGAGATAAAGTTTGGAAGTGTTGTTTTGCAGGGAGCAGTACAGAGAGCACAGTCAGAGAGCTTTCTAGGAAAATAATCTTTGGCTCAAGAAAGAAAAATAAATTGGCCAAAGGATGTTCATTTCAAGTTGTCAGTGGAAATGTGGTGACACGCTTTAACTCTATCGTGGCTCAGTTAGACCCAGCTGAGAAGTGGGAAGGTTTCCATGCTGGACTGAATCAGTGATCTGGAGTTTGGGTGGGATCTTTATACTGGATAGAAGGCGACTTCTTCTTCAACTACTTGAAACCCAGCAAATGAAGATTAGCTGTCCCCAGGGAGTGGATGGATCATAGTTTGGCACTGGGAGTTTGCATGATCAGCATTTCAGGATGAGTCACCTTCTTAGATCTTAACCTGCTGAGTATGGAAATTTTTCTCATTTTTCTCTTTTACAGTTTTTTGTTCATGTCAGGCAGCTTTATCGGATGTGTTTAATAGGAATATGATTGCTCATGTGTCAGAGTTTGTAATTTTGTTTATCACTGTTTCTTTAAAATTCTTTGTTAATTAGCTTGAGTTTTTAATTTCTTCTTGTAGGAGTCCAGAAATGTAGTGACATTTCTTTGTTTATTCTATTGTCTAAAAAAGCATCAATCCAATTTGCTGTTGACAGAAGGGCTTCCAAATATTCCTGAGCAAACCAAGATTTGTAAGAGATTAAGTAGAAAGTAGAAAAATGCTTAATATATCACTGAGGTGAAAAATACAGATTTTAGAGGGGTTTCACACATGGAGTAAAGATGGAGGAAGAAGGGTATAGCTTTTAGTTCTTCTTCTTCCTTCTTCTCCATGATTCTGCAGTTTTTGGGAGCACAAAGAAAGATTGGTTTAGAATTAGTCGCAGTTTTAATTACATAAGTAGATACAGAAAACTTGTTTGTTAAGATATAATAGCAATACACGTGTCTGTAGTTAATAGGGTAAAAATAGATATAAAGGTGAAGAGACCACATGGTTTGGGGCCATTTTGTACCATCAGACCGAAATGAGCCAGGTTGTGGTGAATTGAGCTTGTGCAGTCAGTCTGGATGGACCTGCCAGGTTTTGTAATGACCTTCTAATAAACACAAGAAACAAGATTCTAATGAGCCTGGGAGTTTTCTTCAAATCATAAGAACTGAGATAAGTGGGACTCCCCACGAGGGAAGATCCCAAAAGAATTCAGTCCAAAGGAGACTGAGAAAGCCAGGAGAAAAAAGAAAGATATAGAAAAAAGCAGCAGAAACAGAGAAAGAGAAAAAGGGTTTATTAGAGAAAAGTTACACTCCTTGTACAGAAACTGTCCCTCTCACTTTCAGTTACTTCAGTTTCTCTTTTTAGGCTATATTTGCATTTCTTGGTATGCTATTTATCTGTGTACAACAATGAAGCCACATGGCTTCAGAATCCAAATGTCTTTTCACTGCTACATACCCAAAACACTGAACTGTGATAAAAATTAGTACAACTGTGGACTCAGGATCAGACTTTGTTTTGAAAGGGTGAATTAAGGCACAGTCTCTTGCAATATTTTGGGTCATTATGAGATAGTATTTTTCACCTTCAGCCTATATTAGTTGTTTGCCTTTTTATAGAATCATAGAATGGGTTAGGTTGAAAGGGATCTTAAAGATCATCCAGTTCCAACCCTCCTGCCATGGGCAGGAGCACCTGCCACTTGGCCAGGTTGCTCACAGCTCCATCCAGCCTGGCCTTGAACACTTCCAGGGATGGGGCATCCACAACTTCTCTGGGCAGCCTGTTTCAGTGCCTCACCACCCACACAGTAAAGAATTTCTTCCTAACATCTTATCTAAACCAAGCCTCCTTCAGCTTTCAGCTGTTCCCCCTTGTCCTATCACTTGATTCCAGAGCAAAAAGTCTCTTTCCAGCTATTTTGTAGGCTCACTTCAGGGGCTGAAAGTTTCTATAAAGTCTCCCTTATGCATTCTTTTCTTCTGGTGATCATCTAGATCTAGTCCTAGAAGGACTGAGACCACCTTTTCATCTGATAAAATGAAGTAAATAAAATAAGGAAGGTGAGTTACATAGCAGAAAGAATCTCTATAGAGACTTTCCACCAGCCTGCTATGAAAGAATGGAGGAAATTTAAAGATGCCATATGTGCTTCCCCCCCCACCTTATTCCTTAGTCAATAGTTATTTTCCTTCTCTTTGTTTTATTTTTTTTATGTTTGCCAAAACTTTAATGTGTCCAGAGAGGGATCAATGGAAAGCAGAGTGCACTATACATGACAAACTCACAACATTTTAACTGAGTTTGAAACAATACCCCAAAATTTTACCAATCCAATGCTGCAGATGATTTCTGATAACCAGAAGTGAAGCTGAGGAGAAGCAAAAGTGAACTAGAAATGCCCTCACTGTCCCAGGCAGGGGCTATGCCTAGTTTAAAGAGTGTTAATAGTGAAAACCTAGTCCATTCTTGACATTTCTTTCAAACACCTAACATGCTGTTTTGCGAGGCAGTTCAGTACACAGAAATGTGCTGGGTGGAAATCAGGATGTTGGTGCTATTTGTGCGAATACAGTACACATTTAGATTACTGTGGGAGTGCAGACAGGTCACTTGGGAGCGAGCATGCAAACCTCATGTTCAGCCTCCTGGCAGGAGCACTCCTGCCAGAAGCGTGATTAATCCCAGCAAAGGAGGGTGTTTATGGGGTGTCACAGTCCTGGCAGAGCAGCCCCGTATGGATGCACACCAGGCAGCTGTGTTTGGACCCAAGCGCTGGATCTGTGAGCTCCTCTGCTCCCCTGGGCCTGGGCAGGCTCCAAACACTGGCTGTGGCCCCAGCCTCTCAGGCACACTCCCCAGGCACTCTCTTATATTTGTACCTACTCTTTAAGTCCTCTTTTTGGGACCACTGCTGTACCACAGGGGTTTTTATATACTGGCTACATGCAGCTAGTAAACTTAATGGCAGAGATACAAAGCGGAAGAAATGTCTATGCACAGTTTTCTTTGCCTTAAGCTGTAAGCATATCCTGGGTTTTGAATTTTTTATCTCTTAACTCGTCCAAGAAACTCCCATAATTTTTCAGAGCTGAAGTCTAAGTGTTCCCTGGCTTGAAGAGCATGCTTCTTAAGAAACATGTCTTTTGTCCTTGTAGTAGAAATTTGCTTTGACTTTGTTCTGGAAAATTTTCTGAGCAGGTGTAAAATAAATCTTCTCTGCTTTAAGCACCACCCATTTTACCATCCCTAAGATGGTTCTGCTTGAATGGAAAATGATTTGTGTTAAGGAGCCTTACTGGTCTCTATTGTGCTTCTTCACTTTTAATCGAGGAGATACCTTATCTACCCCATATTTACAAAAGCTTGGTTCAGTGGTCTAGCAATTTCATAACATTTACTAAATTTTGTCCTTCTCACTAAGAGAAATTTCACAAAGTACTAGAATTAGGGCATGATTTATTGCTCTAGTCAATTATTCACTCTTCAGGTTTGTGAAATTAAAACTAAATTCAGTGTTAGAAATAATTATTACCTCATAGTACAGAAGATATTTGTGATGTGGGCCACTTTATCCTATGTAAGTTTATTTCTGACTTTGCCACTTATTTCTTGCCTCAGAGAGCATACTCTTTATTTCATAGCCACTCAAGATATATGAGTTTGTGTTTATTTAAAAAGCACTGATGGTCTACATAGGCAATTTTACCACATTCTGTTCTGCTTTTCTACTTGCAATTCACTTCAACTATTCTGCACCCAAACACTCCACTCAGGGTATTCCAAATATACATGTAATTCCAGAATCTACAGACTACTTGGGTATCCCTTAAAACACTAAGTTATATTAAGTTTTGTGTGCATTTGTAATGTAACAGTGAGATATTTTTTATCAGGTGTTCTAGTGGTGCAGTAGGTTCTGTTGCCAATATCTCCATTATTTCTGAGACAAACCTGTTTTGCTGTGGAGAGAACAGCAGAGTTACAAATCAGGTGTGTAATTGAGCAGGAAAAGCATATAAAGGAGACAGTGTTTAGGTTCACTTGTCATGTTCCAAACACTGGAGAACTTAAGAAGTCAATTTTCTGTTCTTACAGAGCTGTTATCTTTTTATATCAGGCAGTGAGCAATGCCAGTTCCTGTGCAGAATAAAGTAGTGAAATCCATACTGCACCTGGAAACTACCCATAGTCTTTGCCTTTGTGGAATCCCTTTCTTGACCTTGCAACCTCAACTGTGAAGAGCTGCCAAACACATTGTCTCTGGCTATAGATATTGCTGAGATCTTATTTCAAATGTGTTGGAGTTATGTGGGGTATGTAATACCTATGCTGATTTTTTCTTTTTTGTGTTCCTCTCCTTCACTTTCTATCTGAGTCCCAGCCAACATTTCACTCCTCTCCACACATGGATCTCATCAACACAAAAGGGAAGGTAGGAAAATGCCCGGTTGGTGAAGGGCTTTTCCAGAAAAAAAGGGAGAGATTGGAATACTTGGCTTCCTTGAATGATGTGGGCAGGAATTCTGTCCAGCAATAGGGCAAATCCCGCTGGATTCTGTACATGCTGCTCCCCAGTTCCCTTCTTATTTCCAGATCTGATGTGTTCCGATATTATATTTGTGGGTTAAGGTACTTGCTTATTTTGTTCTAGCACTATGATCATTATCTGCTCTTTTCTGTTCTACTGCTAAGGATACATTATTTTGTCAGGTTTGGGATGAAACTCTTGCCAAATCTGCTGAGGCTTGGGCTGCTACATGCATTTGGGACCATGGACCTTCCTATCTTCTGAGATTTTTGGGCCAGAACCTGTCTGTAAGAACTGGAAGGTAAGAAGATACCCTACAAAGCAATTATTTTGTCAGCCTTTGAACAGTCTCTGAGATCCAGATGTTGGACTGGTGCAAATTTCATCCAGTATTCTGTGTTCTGTATCTGTCAGTGTTCATTTGGCTTAAGAATATTATTACTTGATACTCTACCCCTAGTGATCTGAGGAGAAATCTAAAATGACACATTTTTCTTTCTGTGTTTTAAACAAACCCAGGTATCGATCTATTCTCCAGCTGGTAAAGCCATGGTATGATGAGGTGAAGGATTATGCTTTCCCTTATCCTCAAGACTGCAACCCTAGGTGCCCGATGCGATGTTACGGACCCATGTGCACCCATTACACACAGGTTATATAAATTATTTTCCTCTATTCAAAAACTCATGTCCAAAAACTGGACTTTCCTATGATGTATTTATAACCCTCTCTCTCAAATAAATGTATGTGTATATCTATAAATCAATGTATATGTATATTCCTTTTCATTTTGGACTTCACCAATAATAAATATTTATTCAGATGGTTTGGGCCACTTCCAATCGTATAGGCTGCGCAATCCACACATGCCACAATATGAACGTCTGGGGATCTGTTTGGCGGCGAGCTGTTTACTTGGTATGCAACTATGCCCCAAAGTGAGTTGCTCTCTTTTATTTTTGTTTATTTTTATACTTTGTGCATGTTTTGGTCCTCTCATAGGACTGCTTACTCCTTTTTCTGCAGCATGACCTCTATTTGTGCTTTTTTTCTGTGGGCTGCTCGTTTGTTCAAGCCTTCCATCTGAACATACAGAAATGTATGACTTCGGTATACAAGGAGGAAAAAGAATCAACTTGATGTGTGTGGAACAGAACAAAAGACTTGTTTTCTTTTATTTTTGTTACTATTTTTTTTTCTTCCTTCTTTGTGCTGACTTTACTTTACTTTGAATTCCTTATTTCTTCACTCTTTTATACATAGGTGTGATGAACTAGACTTCCTCAGGTAAGCAATGCCACCATAGATCAGGGTCTTGATTTACTGACAGGGTAGTGGGCCTATGTAAACCTTATGAAATTCAGTGAGGCCAAACACACCTAGATTGGGTTAATCCAAGCACAGGTGCAGACTAGGTAGAGAATGGATTGATAACAGCCCTGAAGAGAAGGACCTGGGGGTGTTTGTGGATGAAAAGCTCAATATGATTTATCAGGGCATGCTTGCAGCCCAGAAATCCAACCATTTCCTGGGCTCCATCAAGAGATGTGCCCAGCAGGTGATTCTCCTCCTCTGCTTTGCTCTCCACCTTGAGAGCTGCATCCAGTTTTTGGGTCCTTAGTACAAGAAAGACATGGACCTGCTAGAGCAGATCCAGAGGAGAGCCACTAAATTGATCACGGCTAGAATCCCTCTTTTATGAAGACAGGATGAGAGAATTTGGGCTCTTCAGCCTGGAAAAGAGAAGGCTCCAGAGAGACCTTGTATCAGCCTTCCAGTACCTGAAGGGATCTTACAAGAAGGCTGAAGAGCAACTTTTCACAAGGGCATGTAGTGATAGGACAAGAGGGAATGGCCTTAGCTTAAGGCGGCTGGGTTTAGATTAGACATTAAGAAGAAATTCTTTACTGTGCAGGTGGTGAGGCACTGGAACAGTTCACCCAGAGAGGTTGTGGACTCCTCATCCCTGGAGGTATTCAAGACCAGACAGGATGAGATTCTGAGCAGCCACAGCTTGGTCCAGTGAAAGGTTCCCTGCCTGTGGCAATGAGGTTGGGACGAGTTCGTCCTTAAGATTCCTTCCAACCCAAACCATTCTGTGATTCATTCTATGATATATGTCATTGCCCACAGGATACCTTTGCTTATGACCATGCCACATAATCCTTAGCATTGCTTCCATATAAGCTCCATGTGTGCCAATCTATCTCATCTTGCCTTTCTTATTAGGGTCTGTTAAAATACAGGCCATAGACACCCATAGGTGGCCCTATATCCCATAACTTGCAGAGGCCTGTGTTAGGTTGAAATGCAGAAATTAATTTTCCTAGACATCATCCCAGGCTTACATTTGGGTGCAGAATGAGTCAGTGAAGTGTGGCTCTGGGAGACTGAGCTTCAGTTTGCGGTCTGGTTTGCACCACTGTTGCAGAAGCCGCACAGACAGTGTAAGTGGCTGCTTTCTCTGACTGTGCATTAGGCAAAGACATAGTTCTGTATAGGAATCTGAGTATGATTAATTGAGCATGTTTTCCATAAACTCTTGGTGGCACAGGTCCATTTGTGGTAAAGAATATGCAAGAATATGTCATTACTCTAGCTGTTACATGAGTAAAAGAATTTTTAAAGGTTTTGCAACTGAAAAATAGATAGGATTTCATAAGTTTACTTGGGGAAAAAAACCACCTTTGGAAATCAAGGAGATTTCTCTGTCCTTTTGTATTTAGTATTTACTGGAAAAGGATGGTAAGAAATGAATGTGAAGGAGCAAAAATTTGGTAGTAAAAAAATGTATCTGACTTACAGTTCCACAACACGGACAAGATGAAATCAAAGTTTCTAAGAGAACTTTTATGTATCTTTATTTTGAAAAAAAAAATTAAAAATTATAAACTTTCTGGAATACTTATTTTCATATATAGGAATAAAATGGATTTATACACTGGGCATTTTTGGAAACTGATTTGGTATTTGTGTATCAGGTAGCAATGAATTAATGACATTTTATATTTTCTGAGTCTAAAAGTCCCACAGCTTTTCAAACAGCAAACCAAGCCTGAAGTTGCAAGCTCTTTCTCTGTGAGATTTTGAGTAGACCTTTCAGTCGCGGGAAGTAGAATCATGATTGTCACATCTAGTTCTTGCAGGGTCACAAAAATTACATTGAGCAGTCTTCCCTGGACCTAGTTGGTTTTTCTAGATTTAATTAAGTACATTAGGCTTGGAGTCTTTGGGCACAGACATTTAAAAGTCTTTTTGCCACTCAGTAACATCTCTGTCCTGAGCAACTAGCACATCAGAAACTCCTCTAAAGAGGAAGAGAGTGAATATTGCAGCCCCAATCTGAGTTACTAAGATTGGAATTTGGCAAAGATTTAGTATTTATAACTCCAGTAATTTTCACTGGTGCCATGCTGTAACAATGAAAAATATTTATGTTTCTGAAATGAGTGAAAACCCCCTGAAGTTGAGAAGGATAGTTGCAGTTTAGTAAGGCCCCAGAATATCTAACACAAATCCACCATGTGTTGCACAGAAAATGAAGCAGAAAGCAGTTTTCAGCAAACTCTGAATTTCCATATCTGTTATCAGACTACATATTTTTCCTGAGCACTTAGTCTGCTGTACCCATTTGGAAGAGAGGTAAGAATGAGCAAATTACTTGAGATTCCTACTTTCTTCCAAGGCACAACCCAGACCAGGGCTTTTGATTCAGTGTTACTGGCTGGGAGGTGGGGGATGACAAAATGTTTCATAAATAATTGCATTACTCACTGCTATTCCACGTCACATGCAAACTAAAGGAAAGCTCTCTGCTCTGTGAGACATAACATTTAAATAAAAATCTAATTTTAACTTTCTGCCTACATCATGAGTGTTACATGATTCTCTAAAAGTCTGTGGTTTACATAAACCCCTAAAAGTCTGGATGTGTTTTTCAGATGTTCCTAGATGTTTCAGAGTTGCCTCTTTTCATATGATCACTCTCCAGACTTTGTACCCCTTTCCCCTTAGGGTCTATTGCACACTTCTGTCCACCAGACAGAAGCCCTCCTTCTCCTCTCACCTGCATCTGTCAGACCTCTGGAAATTCCCCAATCCAATTCCTTTTTAATATATTACTGGTGCAAATAGTTTTTAACCTCGCCTTTTCTCTAGTAATGAATTCAGCCTCAGAGCTTCACAATGTGAACCTAGGGTGGTGCAACCTAATAGTATGGTTTCACTTGGTTTGTTTTTCCATCTTCCAAGCACAAGCTTCTAAGATAACTGCCAGACAAAAATGTGCTCAAGGAAAACCTTGCACCAATCCTTATTTTGCTATTTTTTGTAAATGTAGACCTCCAGTGAAAAATACTCTGTCGTGGGATCAGAGAAACAAAAATCACTTGGTTGTAGCAAAAGCAAGAGGACTGGGACTGCACCACTGAGACTAAGGGATATGGAATGGATATTACTGGCCTAGATTCACATGGTCATTTTCCTGCTCTTATTTGGGAATTGCTAGATCAATGTTTATCAATAAACTACAGAAATAAACTAATGTCATGTTTATGGGATATCAGTGGAGATGTTAACTTTAATCACTCAAAACAAGTATGGTTTAATGATTTTTTTCTTCCACTCTGAAATTATTAAGCATTATTTTTCATTTTTTATTTTCAGGGGGAATTGGATTGGAGAAGCACCGTATAAAGTAGGAGTTCCATGTTCAACTTGTCCTCCAAGCTATGGAGGTTCTTGTATTGACAATCTTTGTTTCCCAGGAGTAACATCAAACTACTTATACTGGTTTAAATAAGTTAAGGTTAACATTATTTTAAAGAAAACCCACAGATGAGTAACAAGAACCTTGTGTATTGAATTTTGCACATATTATATATAGAGAGATATTGTAATAATACTCTGATATTTTCTTTTTGTATGCTTTTGTATAATTAGCTTTCAAAGTACAGTATAATTCGGTTTTAACACTTTGGGATTTAAGGCTTGCATTATCCCTTTTAGATTAACATTTTGTTAAAGGAGAGCAAACTCATTTTAATCTTAGCAAGTGTAGCTTCCTGAAGATTAGATTGTATTAAAAGCACATCAGAAAGTGGAATATTACTTCCTTTAAAAAATAATAGCTCTAGAAAGAGAAGGGTCATTGTTTAATACTGTGCTTTAAAAATGGAGTGTGACATGCAAAGCAACAAATTGTCCTCACACTCCTGATGGTTCCTCCTGTTTACACCTGTGCTTTCACCTGCAATGTCAATGGGACACTGAGCAGAGGAAAACATATGTGCAAGAGAAACTGCAGGATATTACCTACCTCATGCACAGCATCAATTCATTTATGGTGTTTCAAGAGTTCAGCACATGGCTGCTGCTATCACATGTCTGTGTGCAGACAGGAATATTAAAGGAATGAGGAACCACCCTGACAAAGATGCAGTGGCTGTTAACTCACATGCCTAAAGTCTCACCTAGATAGACTGCTACATCACTTCAAAAATACTGGTATAACAGCTCAGCTTGGCTCTACCTTCCTGTATTTCTGAACACAGCCATAGTTCTATAATGGTGCTTTTCAGGATTATATTTATTCTTTTACAGGAAGAAATATATTGCTACAAAGCAATATACATCAATGCATGACATCCATAGTGTTTTTTACACTTTAAGTTTACTGGTATATATGTTATCCCTCTGGCTGAAATTCAGCTGAGAATCAGGAGAGATCAGACCTAAAAATAAGTAGGAAGATTTCTAAATAAAAGACATTAGGGAGCTTTAAAATTCAATATAGATTTGCAAAAATTCCAAATTTCTAAAGTGATTTGCCAGTGCCCATTAAAAATTTATTGCACTATTTCCTGAAAATATCCGTGTCCATTATTAAAAACCAAATCTGCCAAAAACTTTTTTGCCAAAACCTGAATGCCTTATGGGTTCCTAGTAGAACAACAAACAAAAAAAAACCCCAAACTATTATACAGGTACTTTTCTTGAAAAAACAGATTATTAAAAGGAAGAAATCCAATGTTTGCCACTATTACTAGATAATTGAAATAGCCTCGAATTTTGTTACATGGCAGAATGTACCCTACTTTAAATATAAATGTTTAGTCTGCTTGCACTGCTGCATTTAGACCTCTGAAATTTTTGAGCATTGAAAAGCAATACTGAGTAGAGCAAGTGGAACAACAGGATAATTTTACTAGAGCTACATATGTATGCATCTTTAAATCACTAATTTGGTCTTTTTAGGGTATTTGAGACAGTCTGTCACCAGAACATGAAGTAACATGCTGGTGATATAAAAAGAAAGATGAGAATTAGAATTCTTCACATTATTCTTTCTCTCCAGCAAGATATCTGTAACAGGCAGTATAGTGTATGAAATGTAGCAGCCCTTCTCTATCTGTCCAAACTCTGATCCCTCAGAGAACGTCAGCAGCTGATCTATGGCTCTTCAGATATTTCTGGTCAGTGACACTTCTGTATCTGACAGGTCAAGAACTAGACAGGTATTTTACCTTTAGATGTGTCCATGTTGTAAAAGGATAACTCTTTGTAATATTCTACTAACTCTTATACAATATAAACATTTTTCCTTTTGTTTTCAAAGGAGTTTGGACTTGAACAGTACTCAATCGGTCAAATACTTTGGCAGAGTAAAAGCCAGTCCTATTTTGGGAGTGAAAGACAACCTCTTTGCATTATCTGTGTACACACTGAAATAAATGAGTGAGACAAAACTACTTGGTGGGTCATTAGCCCCTCAGCCAGCATAGTTTTTGACAAAGATGCAGGTGAAAAATGCATTTTTGTTCTGCATAAGAAATCTTCTATAGTGGTAAAGACAGCACAGTTAAAGCAGTGCATCTAGCCATTTTCATGTATTTTTATTTTTAAAATACAAATAGGAAGCAGAGCATAAGAGAAAGTTCAGGTTAAGCCATGGAGCCTTCAACAGTAGGTCTAACAATAAATGACTATGCACTTTGAAACTTGCAACTTGTATATTGTATGGTACACTTTCCAAACAGGACTAGACATTGTAAATTAATTTATGATTCTGTAATTCAGCTGAAATTATTATCACGGGTATATATATGTTATCGTATCTGTTACATTTTAAGTTGCTACAAATACCTTGATTTTGTGGAATATTTTGTTTTCTGTGAATATAGAAAACTTTGCATTTAACAAACAGGTATACAGGTTTTTTCACAACATCCCATAATGGTGCTAGGGATTAAATATTGTAATCACACTGTAATTGACAGCAGCAAAATATGATCTGGAAATAAGCTATTTCATACGAGCAGCTCCTGATAAAACCAGCCACAAGCACTCAAGCATTAGCTGAATATTTTTCATTTAACAGAGAGGATTACAGATCTTCAGGAATTTGATTGCCACATGAAATCTCCACTTCAAAGTAGAAGACCTTTCTGTATTGCCCATTTGAATTGCCCCAATTTCTATTATCTTTTTGTTCTTGGGCCAGGTAATGACAATGCCAGTAAAGCTCTATTTTGATTGCCAGTGCCAGTGCTTCCTGACTGACTACCTGACACCAAGTGCTGCTACAGATAAAGCACTGAAATGTGCAGAAGACTTCAGATGTCTTTGGCAGCTCTAATACATGCTGAGCTTGAAGAGTTCAAGGCCATGCTAAGGCAAACCAACTCCAGTTGCTATTCTGATGGCCTTGAGGTACTAATTTCTTATCAGTAGAGGGGTGTGCCTTTAAAGACAGAGAAATAAGCTCAGACTTCTGTTCTAAATATAAAATTGTAAAAATATGCAGAAGTTAAAATAAGGCAAAAATTATTTTTGGTCAAAATACTGTGAGATGCATAAGAGTAAAAATTACATATAACAAAATTTCTGTAATTAATTATTGAGTGCAGCTGTTTATAATAATACCTGCTTGTGACTTTTTGCCTCATTTAAACATCTAAGGCGATGGGTAGCAGTTGATACCTTTTGGTGCTAACCTCTGTGTTCTGGTGCTGAAGTTACAGATTATTTTTTGTGGAAATATTACCATATGAACTCAGTGTTTGAGAGATCTTTTTCAGCTAAACATATAACTTACCACCAGGTCAGATTTGCTTTCAGGGTTCCTTTTTATGGCTGTTTCAGGCTCTAATAAGAGTTTTATGTGCATCAGAGAGGAAAATGTATTCCAGTTCAAAACCAAAACAAACAGTACCCTCCCCTCATCACAACGGCCAAGTGCCTGTGGAACAAATTATGGGGAGAGTAAGACCTCTGAGATTCATGACTTCAGATTGATGCTGAGCAAGTTTTAGACTCGGATTCCAGATCGTCTCTCTGAAAAATAAATTACTTCAGAAAACCTGGGCTTGACCTTGCACACTTACCCTTGTGATCTGTTCTTTGAGATCAGTTTTTTTCCCTCCGAATTTGAGGTGAGTTTGATCAATGAAAAACAGGAGGAGTTTTAATATAACTTCTGCAGGAATGAAAAATTTGGATTCCATGAGAGCTTTGTGAACAACAAAATTAGACTTCATATGCCATGCCCTATTAATACTGGGAAATACCGTGTGGCTTTGAAAGAGGAAACCTCCCAGAGCAAAATTACTGTGATTGCACAGAAATATATCTGTGTCTATATCCATATCTATAGCTGTAGGTGGGTGGATAGGTAGGTAGATATATGTGTTTATACATTTTCTCTGAGGATCAGGTTGCAAACATGGATGCCCTCTTGTGGGTTAGAATGCCACTACCCATATACATAGGAATTCAAGAGGTTTTAGGATTTTTGGAAAACAAATGAAAATCTAAAGTTTTTGCATTGATTTTAGAGGCATGACTTCATCTGTTTCCTTTGAGAAAAGAGTTGCAGTGCACAGCTCTTCCATTTCTTAGTTTTGCATGATTTTTAAGTACAGAATTCAATTACAGTTTTATTAGCTGGTGACTACCTAACATACAGAATTTTATGAGTATGAGGTAAAACAGAGTTATTCAGATGTCAGGAGAATTTTTAGAAGTGTTAAGTCAGATATAGTTCTTAAAAACCAGGGTGTGGGAGGCCTCATTACTCAGATACTGAACTGTGATGATCCCTAATAAAATTTTAAAGGCCCAAATTGCTCTTGCAATCTGCCCTTTATTGCTAAATTTTCAAGATAAAACTCTTGTTTTCCTATTCAAAAATGAGACGATCTTGGAATCCAAGCATCCAAAATGACTGTGGTGCTTTTTAAAACTGCAGAATTGAAAATTTGTATGCTCTGCTTCTCAGATCATACATAATTGATCTGGTGGTCCTAAAGTGTACAAGTGTTCTTGTTTAAATTTGCAAGAAGAATGTTGAAATTTTATCAATAGAAGCCTGAAATAGCAATAACCTTCTCAAACTGCTTTCTTTCAATAGAAAACAGTTGAAAAAATTAAGAAAAAGTAACAATTACCCATCTGATTAATTCAACAGGTGGGCAACAGCCTATCTTTTTAATTCAAGAAATTATAAACAAGATTGACTACTGTTGGTAATTTGAATACTTTCTTTCTTTTTAGACTTCATTTCCCAACTTTCCCTCAGGGTGGAATTATTTTCTGTTAGAAAAGAATTACAAGGTGTTGCATTTTTAAATTCACACAAGTCAGTGGAAGAGATAGAAAGTTTTGATTGTTATCCATATTCTGCAGAGTTCCTCTGAGCATGATATGTGAAAAATCCAGACTGAAATGGTTTCATTTCATTATCTCTTTCTGCCAAAAGACAAAATTCAGAGTTGAAGAAGATTTTGACACATTATAATTGGGTAATAAGATTGTAAATTCTTTAAAGTGCCTTATACTGAAAATGCATATAAATTATACTTGGGGTTATTTTGGCCAGCAGGAAAGAGAGGGAATCTCTCTCAGGTTATATGTTTAGCTCACAACAGCAATTGTCATTCAAATCACTGTCTGTTCATCATGCTGCTAACTCACTACAGCTTTGATAGACCATCCTGCAAGTCAGGAATTATGTTAGATGTGATGTTTAAAGTAATAAAATTTTTCCTGAAGAGTGAGTGGTAATATTGGAATCAATAGCTCTTAGGAGTTAAAAAGCTTTGTTTCATGTAAGGCACTCTGTTGTAATTGAAATGGTGCTTAAAGGCAGGGTTCATTTAAGACGCAAACCATCTACAGATGCTTTTTTCCGTGTGCAACAAGGAAAGATTTTTCTGAGGCTTAAAGATGCTGGGGATTTGGAAATAAGTATATTTCTATGCTTTTTTTTATCTGAACCCATGTCAAAAAAAATGTTCAGTGTTTATAGAGTGAAATGCTCTTTCCCCCGCAAATTATATTTTTTCATTTTTATTGTTTAGGTTTTTTGATAATTGTGTGGGTGGGGTTGTATCTGGTTTTTTGAAGAAGAAAGCTTGTTGTCTAACACGTGTTGCAGTGAACTTACCAATGTATCATTTGTGTTGTCATATGACTCTATATATATGTTATACCTGAGATATAAATTTGTATCCCTGTTTCAACTTCTATTGCTATGAAACTGTACATCATTTTGATCTATTTTGTAGCATCTATGCATTTAAATAAATAAGTAAAAATCATCAATATTTACAGTTTATGTTCTTTTGAGACATCTTTTGTTGTTTCTTTTTTCCATTTGTACCCCAAAGACAGCAAGTTTTCAGGGAGACAGTAAAGGACAGATCTAAACTGAATTTTAAATCAGTTTGAATATATTTGTGTAAGTGCATATGCTTTACACTGGAGCTCCATGATGTACTTGAAATCTGTCTCGATGTATCCACCCATATGGATAGGAGCCTGTCTTTTGGTGTTGAGAGATGGAACTCTTCATTAGAATTAGTGTTCAGGGTATATTTTCTTATCTGCCTCTGGCCAAGAAGAAAAATCTGAACTGTGACCAAAGGAGATATCCACAGAAAATCGCAGAGGAATGATGGTCAATTGGCCAAGTGTTTTTCCAGGGAAGGAGCCATGCTACAGGCAGAAAAATAGTAGTTCTTTGTTCCTGAATGATTATTCTTCCTCCCAAGGTTGTACCAAATCTGTAAAAACTACATTTGGAATCAAAATTCAGACATTTTTAAAATAAAAAGGAAGCTGTGTCATGAGGACAAGGGAGAAAAGAGGGAGGAAGAAAAGGCATTTTTAAAATGCTTAGACATAGCCTCACAAAAGCTATTCAAGCTCAGTGTGTAAATCCTTGGTTCTCTTTGGTTCATCCATCACAAGCTGGACAAAAACTACTTTTCTTAAAATTCAGTGTGACACTAATTATTTTATGTATCATTTAGACATTCAGCTAGGAGGACACAGTCTTACAGAATATAGGAAAGAAAAGAAGGGAGAGCAGATTCTTTCAGAATGCCACCGTGCATTTTCCCTAGTATACTATTTTGTGTGTAATGACATTTTATGATTTTTATCACACCTGTTTCTGATGTAGAAGTTTAAAGAAATTTGGGATTAATATTATGAACAACTGAATAAATACAGCACAAGCTGTTGGCAGTCTCTGGGCAATTGTAATGGGATTATGGCAAATATCAGTATCCGAGCAACAATATTCAGTGTTGTTGCAAGTCTCCACCTCATCTGAGCCCAGTATTGTTTGCACTGTGACAAGAAGAAAGTGATTTTGCGTAATTTCTTATTTCTCAACAGACTTGTTTCTTTTTTTCTCTTTCTATCTTGCTTCTATCCCTTCTTTTTCATGATCTATGAATTGGTCTGCAAGTTTTGGAAAGACAATGCTGATAGACATCAATCCTCTAGAGTATTTTTCATTTTCTTATTGTTGTCCTTTTATCTGGATCTGAGAATGAAGATTTCCACTTAGTACTAAGTCTCAGTCTTCCAGTTTTCTAATCATGGTTTCCATCTGGCCTTCACACCTTGATTTTTCTCCAAGAGGACCCAAAACATGGAAAAGCTGATGTGTATGTAGGTCAGACACCAATACAGGGAGTAGATGAAGATGGGAGTTTGAAAGCACTTGTGGAAGCCACAGTTCAGATGTAATGGAGGTACTCTAAGCTGTGATTACAGCAGGAAAAATTGCATCACTCTTTCCAGGAGGCATCAAGTCCACATTTCATTGTGGTGCCATGGTTTGGTGTACCTTTATGTCACTGCACATTGGTTATGGTCAGGCTGAGAACCTCTCATGTGAACTAGGAAATTGTGTTTTCCTTATTTTTTTGGGTAAGCATGTGTCCACATGGTAATAACCACGTATGTATACAGATAGTCAATGTGGCATCATAGCCATTTACAACCTAGGAGAGAGGCAGACCACTTCTTGTGCAATCATGCTGTGCCTGAGAGTCTAGTTAAAACAAATTTTGCCCTAATCTTTAAGTCTCCAAATCCCCAATGACTTTGACATCAGAGGTATTAATTGATTATAATTTGGTGCTTTTTTTCCTGTTAGGTTTGTTTTGTTTTGGTTTGGTTTTTTTTTATTAGTAACAATAACCTGAAAATTATTTCTTCCTCCAGATGAGTTTTTCCTGTATCTTTAACATATTACCTTGTGTTTCACTGGGGGACCATTGTAGTAGTTGCATTTCTTACATGTATGACAGGCCTTTACAGAAACATGAAAACATCTAATGGAAAACAACATGAAGAGTTCTTAACAGATAATAGCAATAGAGAGTGTGTTTTCTCAACTTGGCAGTCTTCTTTTATTGGCTAAATAAATAAAAAATATTTTAAATTTTATTTAAATAATAAATAAATAATAAATAAAAAATATTATTTATTTTATTTGGCTTTCTTTTATTTTCTGTGGGATTTCATCCTGAGCTCTAATTCCATCATTTTGAATCCTCTTTTCATCTGAGGCAGGACAGGGTTATTTGACATTGTCTGTGAAATCTAGCACTGGACTTGCTTGGCCAGTTTGCAGTCCATACATCTGCAGCAACAGCCTTGGAGTGCTGTTTCGCAGCATTTTGTAGACATTGGCAACACTGTGGCGATGTTATTTTCAGCCAACAAGGACCTTGACTCATGATGGGAGATTTTTTTCACCCAGGTAACATCTGAATTCTCCTCTTTAAGTGAATGTATTGAAATTCACTTTCATTAGCAGCCGTGGCAACTGAGTCTATACTTGATCATACTGTTGTACTAGGACGTAGAACAGAACAAAGAGAGGCATGTACTAACATACATGTAGAAGGTGAAAAAATAATTTGCATTATTTAAGTAACATTCTGTGTTCTGTGAACTTTTAATATCTCTACATCTGTTTAGGTGCTGTAGGGCCCTTGGCTGGCTGCTTTAAATTGGATTTTATTTTGGGCCCATTTTTTCTGCATCATTCTTCAAAGAGTCTATATACTCCTTGTTTGCAGGATCAGATGTGTTGATAAATTCTGCATACTAACTGTGATCTACCTGCAGATCTTGGCATGTAAACTCCCCATATTTTCTATTTTCAGTACACAGAAGTGGTTTTTGCTTTTTTAGCTTTACCCAAAATCTCCAGCTTCTCCCATAGCTGCATGATCTTGTAGTCATTCTCATTTCATTCTCCTCCCAGTAGAAAGTGTACTGTTTAGTGTGCTGTATACCACCAGCATTTTCTATTTTCCAATGAAAAACATATGTGCCAAAATAACTGTGATGGCAGTCTGCAAAAAAACAGTGTCTTCCTATGGGTGTGTTGAATGTGCACAGACATGTGGGGTTTTTTCCTATAGGCAGTGCCAGAATCCTGCTGATATATCAGACATGGAAAAATGTTTGCCATTAGCTATCCCCTGAAGGATTTTTCCAGTCACAGGTAGTGGAAAATATGCCTCTTCTACTTATCTGTTTGATTATTTTGGGTATGTCCAAAAGCAAAAATAAGCACACTGGTTTTAAGTGAGTGTATCTGTTTTATCCATTATTCTAACCCCAGTGTAGTCACCTGGAGGTGTATACCAAAATCTAATGCCTGGGAACAGTATAGATCAGTAAGCTGAGGGCAAGGGATCCTCCAAGAGTAGCTCAGGAACACATGATGTCTTTAGCAGTCCTGGAATACTTTTATTTCCTTGCTAAACAAGTCTACATGGGCCTCATAGCTGGACTTCATGATGACACTGTGATATTTCTATCTCCAGAGTCTCTTTCGCTGCTTTCCATAAGTCATATCATGAAACTATCACACTGAAGCAGCCTTGTTGCTTGTAGGACAAAGCATCAGCTAAAGATCTAAATGTAATTCCTATGGCAACTCAGGAGTCATAGGTGGGAAGCATCTTTTATTTCTGGAACAGCCTGACTGGAGAATGCACAGCAGTGAAAGATCCTCCCCTCTTTGAAAATGTCAAATTCCTCACCTGCTTAGCTTCTTTTTTTTTCTATGAAATTTCTTCATAAGACCAATGGGGTGACATACTTCTAATGAAAAAAACCCCAGCTCTTTACTCAGCTTCTATTGAAGTTTCTATGATTCCCATAATTTAATTACCCAGGCATGTAATTCCTCTACTCTTTTGTGGGAATAAACTCAACCTGAATTGTATCCACTCATCTTCTATTACTTGTAGGTCCTCTGAGAATAATGTGAGGAATGTTTCAGGATAAAAAGAAGCCAAATTTTTTAATTATCTTTCCCTCTATTTCAATCCATTTATTATCTTTGCATGACAAGAAAATGTTTTAACTATGGTCTGCAATCATTGATATATGCATAAGTTTTCAACTTAGTTGGCTCTTTTCAGCTTTTTATTCCTCCATAAAAGGTACTTTAATTTCTTTTTATGTCATTCTCTTCTTCAAGTGTTTTCTAGAGGCTTATGGTGGCCAATACAGCTTTTGAGGCAGATAATTCCCCACTCTCACAGCTGGGTTACCAATTGTCCCTCACACATCATCTCTCTTTTGTGTGATCTTCACAGCTTGTTACTCATGCTCTGTGGATGCTGATATTTTTGAACTTTGCTGATATTATTGCATAACTTTCTCTGTGTTTCCTGCAGGACATCATGTTATCTGATTTTGTCTCTTTTTCTTATCTTAAGCTAGTATCCTGGTGTCTATGGGTGCTAATAACTTTTTCGCAGAGGCCCATGTAGTGATACCTTTGAAGGAACTCTCCTCTGAAATAATGTCGTTTAGGTGCATGTGCTTCTCTGTAGATATATAGCAATGGGCTCAAACATCAATCTTTTGAAGTCAAGAGTCACAGGATAGGCAAGGTTGGAAGGGACCACAGTGGGTCATCTGGTCCAGCCTCCCTGCTCTAGCACAATCATCCTAGAGCACATGGCACAGGGTCGTGTCCAGGTGGTTCTTGAACATCTCCGGTGAGGGACACTCCACAACCGTCCAGGAAAGCAGAGCTCCATTTTGCACAACAGTGACTTGGGAAGACAAACACCATCATTCCCAACACTTGCCCTTCCTCCTTCTTCTCTCAGCTATAAATGCTCAGCATGACACCAAACAGTACAGAATATCCCTTTGGTCAGCTGTCCCAACTGTGTTCCCTTCCAGCTCTTTGTGCACCCCCAGCTGCTTGCTGGAGTGCTAGGGTGAGAAGCAGAGAAAGCCTTGATGTTGACAAATAATAAAAACAACCGTATATTACCAGCACTGTTTCCAGCACAAATCCAAAAGATAGCCCCATACCAGCTACTATGAAGAAATTAACTCTATCCCAGCCAAAACCAGCACACAAATCATTTTAAGAAGTATCACTTTCCCTCAGCAAGTGAAGAAACTTAAAAAATACCTACAAGTTTTATATTCTTCTCCAAAAGGTGCATGAGCATATAACAGAGAGAAAAGGGTTAGAAAAAGGAGAAAATCCATCAGAAGGAGTAAAATCCCAGCTTCATGAAACTATACAAATGGAAAAGATAATTTTAACTTGGAATCTTTGAAAATTTCTACTTTAGCACATGCTGATTTTGTGCTCTGAAGATTTCATACTGTCAAACTCACTTTAAGTGTAAATACTTTTATTTCCGACAGCTGCATTTACAGAAGAAACAAAACTAGTAAAAGTCCTTAAACTGAAAAGGATGCTATAAATAAAATATCTGATTTGGGTAAAAAATTAACTTCTTCATTAAGGGCCCTTATTTTCTTAAGGTAAACAATGCTATTTATTTACTGTAAACCAAATTACATTAGAAATTAATTTCTACTCTAAATTCCTACAATAGTATTGAATTTATTCAACAATTTTTCTCCAATTAAATTTTAACTATGACTTTAAATTATTTTCATCTACATTAACTAGTGTTATGGTATGTACTTTTCAATGTTAAAACAGTCTTTGGGGTTTGCCAGTCAGAAAATAGCAGTACTTAAAACTGCAGTACATGTTTTTCTCTCTATTTTCTTATAAATTATGTGCTTTCAAAACACTATGTATTAGTTTTAACTAATAGTTCAGTATTCTCTTTATAGATATATATTTTCAAAATTTCTTACCATTATATTAGTAAAAATCTCATACTTCCTCACAAAGAGTGAGAGGTACTGAAACGGTAGTTCATGCACCACGTGGTACAACAGCTGGGTAAAAAAGGCAAAATTTCAAGAAGTAATTTGTTTATTTAAAGAGCTACTTAGACAGAATATAAGTACCTACATCTAAGAAAATGACTAATAATTCTTGCTTTCTACCAGCAATGTCCTAATATAAATGACATTCCATAGAAGCAGAGCATGTTCACCTCTTTTCAATGGTAAAATGATAACTGAATTTTGACATCTCAAGTATTGAGGGCTAGAGCCTTCTTCCTAGGAAGAAACAGAGCTCAGAAGAGCTACAGAGCAAGGAGATTGTTCCTTTTGCTGTCTAGAAAGAAGAGGCTGAAGTTTTGGCAGAAAGTGCTGCTTATATAAATGTTTAGGTTTTTTATATACTGTGTATTATTTTTTAGATAACCCTTATGAGAAGTAGGTGCCTCGGAGTTACTTTCATCCTTGTCCAGAGGGGATTCAAGTCCTTTATCACACTTTCCATAGACTCCCAAATAAAGCTTTCTATAAGTGCAGAAGAGCGTTGTCAAAAATCATTGGCAAGGATCTACAGCTGCACAGCCAGGTGTACAGCAGTGTACAGTAAGAGGCCCAAGGGAAAACAAAAGTGGTGGTTTGGATACCTAACTAGAAGAGTTACAAACCTCAGCCCCTGCTCTCAGGACTGTGGCTGCTGTAGACAGTGATTTTGGTATGCAAAATGTCTAAAATTATGCATTTATTTTTAAAGATAGAATGTAAAATGCATCATTTCAAGGAACACAGACTAGAATCCACCACCTGCTTTGGAAGAGTGTATGTCTTACCTGAGGATTGGGGTATCACTTCATCTCTAAACCTTACATAGACTGGACAATTCCCCAGAGTCACTAGGTAGAAGCCAACTCTGAAGTGTGTGTTATTTCATGCAGAAAAAATATTCCATGAAGAAAAAAATTCAAAAAAGGAAGTAGACATAAATTTGAATGATTTTTAAGCATCATGAGTGCAGTCTCTTGGATGTTTTCTGAACTTAAAGTGAGAGAGAGCCTCATCTGATAAGCATGGATCTTACCCCACAGATAGGGTGGGGGAGGTAGGGATGTGAGCCATGTAGTGCTAGGGTCATAGAAGGCCAGATATTGCTACTTTTATTCCAGCTGTGTAGTTGAAAGGGTTACTGACTTTATGTAGTGGGATTAATAGCAAAGTAAGATAATACAATGGTAAAATCGTGCTAGAAAAACAAAGACTATGGTATTTATCTGTGCATGTAAAAGTATATTTGGATCTGCATATATTTCTAAGCTTTCATGTTTCTCATCCATGAAAAGTTTGGCAAACCTTAACATTACTACAAAGAGTATATATTATTCCATAGGATTTACTTCATAACTTTTTTCCCCCTGCACCTTAGCCAAGCTTCACCATGTGTGTGCATAAGAAACCCTTGACAAAAGCCAGCAGAGGGCTGAAATGTTGGGAATTTGCCCTCTTCACCCTTATGAATAAATCTTTTTTTAAAAGCAAGGAAAAAATCCTCTTGGCTTGGACTATCTCAGCATGCTGACTGTGCACAAACCAAGGCTGGAATAATTGTGCATTAACGTGATTTGTTTTTGTATTGCCTCCTTGTCATGTTTTAAAAAAAGAACACAAGTACTATAATTTCTTATTGCTGTGCACCAGGTGCTTGCCAGATAGCTAAGGAGGGCCAGCTGTTAGCTTTCAGGAGATGCCAGTGGAAGGACTGATAAACTTTTTTAAACCAATGAATTCAGAAACCTGTAACATTCCAGGAAGTAGTACAGCATTTTCTTGCCCTGAGAAGGGGTGCTAGCAAAGCACTGAATCCAGCTTTAGCTGTCTTTTTAGAAAGCAGAAGGAAGGAAAAGAAAGGCAGCAAAATGTGCATGATGTGATGAGCTAATTCTTCATGGACCACCAGTGAGTGTTCCGCAAGCAACACTTTGAGAACTGTTTCTGTAAATGATGCCAAATGAAAGTATGGTCTGATAAACCCAAAGAAAATAGTACTGTCTGTCTCTACCTACCCATAAGCTGCACAATGAAAGCACTGAGGCTTGTTCCAGTGCTACTCTTGACACCTAGGTTTATGAAAGCTGCAGATACACAAAGAGAGTTTATATTGAAAAAAAAATTGCTGTCAGAAAATCTAAGTGCAAGTGCTATCAGTGCTGTTTTTGAAACAACTATTGAAACAGGATGACTTTGGTTTTCCTGCAGTTAGAACAAAAATTTGCCATTATTTGCCACTTGATTTATATCACCAGCTAAGTTTGCTTCTGTTTTAATGCTTTAATGCATTTATACATGCTTTAATAACCAGAGCTACTCTGGTTTAATAACCAGAGGTGCTCTTTCTTGTCCTACTACTTGTCTCATGTCCCTAAACTAGGACACTCATCCTTTAAATTAAATGGCTTTCAATTAAGCTCAGTCTCATAGGTCTGATCTGGCACTATCCCAGGAAGCAAAGTTTGCCAGTCACTCCAGTAGAAGTTGGTTCAGATCTGCCCAACAGTGTGTGTGGTGGAAGAAGCACTGAAGATTTCTCCTGTGCTGCCATGTCATGCCACCACACCTGTGAAAGCTGGTAAGAAGGCAGAGCATAGATGGAGAAGGCCAGAATTTCACTAACTAAACACTAATGATATCTGAAGATGTCCTGAGCAAGGCTGCCATCTTGCTCCTCTGTAGTCACAAAGTTCCTTTTTCGCTGTCTCTAGCACTTGGACTTTTCTTCCCTGCTCTTATTCCATTGCTTTGTGCTTATAATAAGTAAACACTTATATCAACCCATAATTAATCCTTTTTGACCCTCCTTTATTGGAAGGGGTGAGGGAAGGGGAGTGGCTGATTTGGAGTTTAATTTCCTGCTGGTATTAAAACAGCACACCTGACATTGTGAGGAAGATGAAAAATTTGCCAGATTATCTCCAACAGCAAAACGTACCACTGGCCACCAGAATTAATCATTAGGCAGAATCAAAGTTTTTGAAAACTATATTGTTCAAAAAGTCAGGGAGTTCATACCCTGAGGAAACTATTACGTTTAGGGGTACTGAAGAAAGAAACAGTTGCTCTCTACTAAACTGTGTGAGACAGAGAGAAAGGCATGCTAGAAGAGATGGCATCCAAACCCATTTCTCTGTTTTGTGCTCTCACTCTTCTATTTAGTCATAACCATGGGGTGGTAAATTTGTTTGACTTAAAAAATCAATTTTGTATCAGTCATTTCACTTTGTTTTAGGAGGTAAGCTGACTGTAGGTACAGTGAATGACATAATGGCAGTATTAGCAGCTGAAATAGTTTGCAAAGAAGCACATTCATTAAGAAAGTGTCAGAATAAAGCAAACTTGATGAAATACAGTTGGATAAATAACTTACATAGATAAAGAGATGACAGTTCCTAGCATCTGTCTGGTCTCATTCTTGACATGGTCCACTGAAAATTAAACAGACAAAGCTCTACCAAACAACCCTCAGATCAGATTTTTTCATAGCTTGTTTTCGGCTCCTTCATCAAAATGAAAATGTATTTTTGAGCTGTGCATATTTTGAGAAAATAAACTGACTCACACAGTAGAGGAAATCGTATTGTTCATACTTTTGTATCAGTTCTGAGACTGTACATGAGCATGCTCAGATATGTTTCAAAAACTGCCACTTCCTCCAGCAAGTAGCTTCCCTTTATATTTCAGAATCTTAAGATCTGCATACATCTGAGCTGTGCTCCTGGACTCTACATATTCTAAAAATGGGAGATTAAAATTCTACAGAATATTTTCTGTGATTTCTGTCAGAGTCCCTGAACCAGGTGATTTTAAAGTAAAAATAAAAGATATAAATCTGACTGGATATAGGGATTAGAATTTGAGGAAGAAATAAAAAAAAATAAGATTTGGGAGCTGTTTGTACATAGATGGAATTGCTGATAGATTTTGCATTAAAAATGTATCTGGTAGATCAATACAAGTAAGGAGAAGTAAGAAGCAGGGGTATGACTGCAGGATCTGATCAGCAAAGTAAGATGAGAGTGAAGCAGGCATATAGCAGAAAGCCAAGAGAAGGCAGAAATCAGAGAAAGTGAGAGAAGGAGGAATTGTGGAAAGAGTAAGAGGCAGAATAAACACAAAGATGATAGAAACATACACATTAGATTTAACTGGAGTGACAGTTAAAAGAAACCTCTAGCTTCTATTATCTGCTGGCAGAGATAAACCATTTTTGGTAAAATCATTTTTAATCCCTGTAACTTGTAATTCTATGGCCCACTTTAGCATACCAAAATAAACTTTCCCCCACATTCTATATCACTCTGTCATTACAACTGTTATTTCAACTTTTCCTTTTGAAAAACATTCAGCCCTCTAATAGCCAGTCAGGGAGAGAAGATTTATTTTATCCTTTTTTTTTTAAAAAAAAAAAAAAAATATCATAGAAGCCAAACTGTACTGAAGAAAAGTTCAGCAGAGTAGTTCCAACACACAATACTTTTTCCAAATGCAGTGAAGGTACAAGTTGGTCACATGAAGCATGTGACAGTACCTAACAAAAGAAAAAAGTTATATACATATACATATACATATATATATATAATATTTAAACTGGTCCTCCCCGTGCTGGGAGTTCTAACTTCTAGTCTTTATACCTCTTCTAAGAGAAAAACATCTAAGGGTAAAAATGAAGACAAAGTAAGACTGCAATGTATACCCACCACCCCCTCCACCAAGGGCAAAGGACGTGGCCTGGCCTCTGCTTCCTTCAACATGTGTGTTGGACAACATGTATTGCTGCTTAATTTTATCTTTAAGAAATCTCACTATTTTTCCAGGCAGCTGGCTTGCTTCCTTCCCCTAAGGAAGGAATGTAGAGGAATTTTGGCACTCTCATTTCACGTTTTTCTCATCTTACACCACTTTTATACCACTAAGCATTAATCTGTTCCTTTCGGCAAAAAGGTCCCTGGTTTCCACACCTGTAGGATAAGAAAATGAGCAGATATAGATATTTTGTCTGCCTCTCTGCTTACTGATCTTTTTGCTGCAGAATTCAGTGTCAGCACATATTTCTGGGGCCTGAGTATGGATATTCAGCATTTTGGTCAAGCCTCACACAACCATTTTCTCTTCTACAGAAAGCAGTTGTCATTAATTCCCACAGCTGGAACATTGCCTCAAGTACTCATGTGTCTTGCCCCTGGTCCTGACTGATTCTGTCCTGCCTTACAGGCATGGAGAATGCCTCTCTGCCTTTACTCATTATTGAAAAATGGAATACCTTAAAATAAGAATACTCAATTTTTTTTTTTTTTTTTTCTAGTCTGGGATATTTTGCTCATCCCAGTACTTTTCATTATTATCTTCTTATGTTTTGTATTTCTCACCTCTTTATCACTACTGAAGTGGGCTTTGTCAATGTCCTTGGTAGGACAAAGAGAGTCTTTATGGCCAACTTTCAGAAAATGGCAATGATAAATAGAAACAAGATCCAGCTTTTATTCAACATTTGATATGAATTATGGCAATTTGTAGTCATTAGAGTTTTATTGAAGAGGTGATAGATTCATTCTCTCGAGCAGTAATTCAATGAATCAATGAATCAATGAGTCCTTATTTTAGAAAACAAAACATAGGTCAAACTTGAACTTTCAGATGTTAGCCTACCAAAGAAGACTTTCAGGGAAGGAGGAAAATTCATAATCCTACAGTTTCAGCATGTGATGTTGCTGTGTTTTGTTTGAAGCAGAGGGGAGAAGCTGACAGCTTTTTCATCAATAGTACAGTCACATCTAGACATGGTCTGCTACATAAAACCTTCCCTCCACTGTCTGCGTTCATACATTGAAAAGGGAAACCAATAAGATCCATTTTATATAGGCAGAAGGAGTTATATCAACAACAACCACTGTAAACTGAATCCAATCAATTATTTAAAAAAGACATTCAAGTTTTTGGGGAAACTATAGGAATGAGAAGAATAGAACCATAACATTGGAGAAGTGGACGTGGACACATTTGAAAAAAGTGTCATTAAAATCTGTGGGACATACACTGATACATTTTTTATATACATATGCTATTTTTAAACAAAAGAGCTATTTATTAGACAGCTAAACTTTAAAAGGTTTTCCAGTTTATTTTTGAGTATTCTGGCCAGTTTCTCATGCTGTATTGCTAGCATGAGTCCATCTGTGAGAGCTTTAATGCTGCATCTTTAATGAACATTTTAGTGTTTATCACATTTGTATGAGTTGAAAATGTTAAGAAAATAATCCTAAAGTTTCTAAACTTTAGGTTTAGAAAAAAAAAAAAGGTTTCACCACATAATGAGCCTTCTTGTTCTCAACTTAATGAGGGGTGAGTATCTCGAAGATCATGTGAAAATAAGTATGACTAAACAAAGGTAATTTCACCACCCACCCTTCTTCCTTAAAACAAAGTGTCCTAGACAACTATATGTAAATAGAATACTGCAGTTGTCATCACTTCAAGTCAGAAAATATATGAATTATCTTTTCAGAAGCTGTATTTGCCAAGATCTATATAATATTTTTTTTATTGCTGCTTAATTGTGAGATATTTTTTTTGGACTAACAAAAGGTTGAGATTATGCAATGTATTTTACTTTGTACTACTCCTGCAGTGTTAATGATTGAGTGTCTTCCAACTATGCCATTGTAGTTTTGCAATTTTCAAATTTCACTAGTTTAAACTTCCTCTCATTATTTATTAACATACCTTATAATCAAGTATTGCAAAATCCTATAAAATGGCAGACTGTAAAACCTCTAATACTTATTCTGTAAGAACAACACCATTTTTCATGAAATAAAAACAGAATTTCTGTTAACTTGGTAGAAGAGTAAAGAGTTACGAGAGTAGTTTTAGCAGTCGGGTAGAAATTCCCTGTCAACACCTTACAGGAACAATTTGTCTGCCAGTCCTCTATGAAAGCCCAGGTGATTCTTCTAAAAGATGCTGTCAAAGAGCAATCCTTTGAAGTCAAAAATCACAAACTTATGTTTTTAACATCTGCCTGAAGAACTTATGGCCTAGGTTTCAGGTGCATAGAGAGTGTGAAACAGCTTGTGCTGGGTGAGGATGTGAAATGTCAATTGAGAAAAGAATCATAGAATCAGTAAGGTTGAAAAAGACATGTAAGATCATCAAATCCAACTGTTGTTCCCAAACCACCAGGTTACCGCTAAACCATGTCCCCCGGAAATGCTAACATAAGAGGTGAGAAGCCCATCCTAGAATATTAAGGAACAGAAGAGCTTAATCAGGGTCTAAATTCCTTAAGAAGGCAGAGTAAATGAAATTCTTACTGATCACATTCCATCTGAATAATTATAGGACCTTTGTAAAAAAATGAAAACAAGGATGTTTCTTTCTTCAATTCCAGTGTTTTTGCTAAACTTTATCCTGTTAGTTTCCTCTCATGGTTGCTTGTTACATGTGTGGCTTGATGAAGCCACGAGGTACAGAATTAGGAAATCACTGTAAGAGCATCATAGGGACATTTTAGCATCAGTTCAGCTCTGTGAAGAGGTCATTGCATCTGAGCACGTGTGAATTTGCAGGGAAAATGTGCTGTACCATAGCAGTTGCTATAGGAGTTTGAAACTGCATTTTTTTGGTGTAGCTTGTAAAGTGCTCCATTTTTTGAAGATCAAGCTGAAGGCATAGAAAGCTTAGACCTGAGGCACTCTGAAGGAACAGTTTGAAAACCATGTGTAAGTTCAAAGCAAGTCTCCTACTGAGAAACGCAAAGAGATGTTTATTTTCAACAGAAAATAACAGTTGGTTTCAAAACAATCTTGTATTTCCAACCGAGTTATTTGTAGGAAAGAAACTATGAAAATATTGGAATGAAGTGCCATCACAAGAATGTAGTGTGAAGTTAACAACTACAAGGTTGTCATTATGAAAAATTCTAGGATTCAGTCTCTCTTGCCAAAACATACATAAATATATATAATGCTGTTAACAAGACACATATGCCTATCACCAGACAGTATAATTATGTCTGATAATTATTATAAAAGCTAAATAGGTGTTAATTGAACACTTCCTTTTTTTATTTTTTTTTTTTACTGGTCCCTCCCCTTGTATCCAAGTTCATTAGCTCCTTGGCAATTGCCTTGTGCCCTCACCACAAGACTGGAGGGAGCTCCAGGCAGTCAAGCTATGGAAAAGGCCCAGCAGTTCCACCATGCAACTTCATTGTCTCATCAAGGAGGCAGCTTCTTTTAATATTACTTCAGCACCTCTGGTGGAGAACATGACATTAATCTTTAGCTGCTTCATTCCTTGGAGATGGAAGGGCATCATAAACATGATGCTCATTAAAGGGGGAAAGACCTTCCATCAACTGAAAAAACTCTAAACCTCTTTGTAGGGACAGGAAACCATCTGTGATATCAAACCATCCATGGCATTGCCCTACTCATTAATGTCTCACAGACATTACTACTATCTCATTATAGAGGCACTAGTGAAGAGTATTTTAGTCATGTTTTTGTGGCTTAACAGGTAGAAAAGCAGAATTTAGCACAATTAATGGTCTTTTAGGAATAGACAGTGACCATTCCTGAGGGAGAAAGACTTTTGATCTGAGATTTATGTTATTAATTTCTTTCAGAAGATACTGAATGTATTTGATAGCAAATTCCTGGAACTTCTCAGGTATCATTCAAAACTTCCAAAGGAATGTTTTTGTTGTTTTCCTCTGCTAACCCAGAAGTATGGTCAAAAATAATTTTGCCTTTGCTCCTCCTGTGTCCAATGTTTTAGAGAACTATTTTGTTTCAGTATACACACATTAAATATATTACTCTATGTATATAAAATATTTTTCCATATTTTTCAGTGATTGATGTAGAGACTTTTGTTCAAAAACAAAATCCAAACTAAATTACTACATTGACCTGTTTTTATAAAGGTTCAAATCAGCAAAAATAGCCTTTTTTATCTCCATTAGCCGGAAAAAATTATTGTTACTGGAATAAATAACTTGACTCTAAATATAAACTGGAGGCGAAGTTATAAATTCTCCAGACTTTTCTGGTTGATATTTAATCTGGTGGATAATGCAAACAGATCAGTCCTTTCCAAAACAGCAGCTCAGGATACAGTTTTAGTTATAGAGATCAATGCCACTTCTCAGTGTCCTTGTTTTGTCCGTGATGACTGGATTCAAAGTTTAGTCCCTGCCCCTGTCTGAACAGTGATCAAAACCTCAGCTCTAGGACTCTGTGGTAATGCAAGAGTTTAGTGCAAGGCTCTGCCGTAGTGACACACAGATAATCCTGGAATATACCACAGCCTGGCTGTTAATAGAGTGGGAAGAAACTTCTGGTGAAGGAGGGATGAAAAATGCTAAAAATCATCCAGAACTTTAATGACTGGCCTGTTGAGTAAAACAGGAGTCACTCTTTCAGCTAGCTTGGGAATGTGCAGGAAGGGGGGACATGGGCAAGTGTTGATAAGTCTGATCATCTACCAAATCAAACTGTATTTTGGGAGAAGTGGAGGAATGTGCATTTTATGAGCCCTGAAGGAGTTGAGCTATGAGAGAGGAACTCAAGTCTCCTGCTGTCAGACTGCAAGCAGATATACACATGCCCAAGGGGTATACTGAACCAAGGAGTTCAGTACCATAGCAACAGTAGCAATGCAAATACAGGCTCCAAGTGAGATAAGTTTTGGTAGTCCTAGGTTTTTGATTGCCAGAATTGACTAGAAATTAAATTTTTATTGAATTTAAATGCTTAAGAAACCATTTAATGTCTAATGGTTGGATAACAACAGGGAGTCAAAAGACTGGGAAGTATGGAGAAAAAAAAATTAGAGTTCATTTTCATATTAGTTTTTATTTTTTTAAACAGTAGTTTTTCTCCTGATCCAGAATGATGGGATTAATAGAGTTCTGATTTTATACCCATTGAAGATCTAGCTATTGTTGATTTTATACATTTTTCACTGAAATTACTTGAAAACTTTCTGAAAAAATCTATCTAAGGAACACAGATGTCTCTTAACAAAATTCAGTACAGAGCAAATTGAACAAGATGAACAAATTCATTCCAAATCCTTTGGGATTACAGCTTTTAATGTAAACATCAAAGGAGAATATGAGTACACTTTTAAATATTTTTAAATTTCCAGCCAGTCACACTTCTGCAATATCATGGCACAATTTGCTTTTACTCTTTCAGAGTTTCCACCAAATATTATTTGTTTTTCACCTTCCTTCTCACTTCATATTTAATGTTGATGTTGAATATTTGTAAATATTGTCTTTGGGTAACTTTATTGTAATAGTTCCACAAGTGAGTTGAGAAGTATGACAAAGGCTCTTGACAAAGGCTACTCAGAAGAAGCATTTCGCTTTCTCCAGTTTTAATATGCTCTTATGGAATCCTGTTAGGGGATGAGTTCTTTGTTGGAGGTGATAATGTTATAGGACATACTGAAAATTATACCCTTTCTCCTTCTTTAGTTTTTGTTTTTTTTAACTTCTTCCATCAGACAAGAGTCATGGGTTTTGCAGACTTGCTGCTTTGCCTTTTGAATCTTCAATTTTCTACACTACACCCATTACTTTCGTGTTTATTTGGCTCTATCACAGCACTCCACCTCCAGTTACAGAGGCAGAAAACACTGAACCATTATGAATTAGGCAGGGCTGAGAAGAGACTCCAAAGGAGCCATTAGCCAAGAAGAATGCTCATCTATTTCCAAACAGACCAAGCATATCCCAAGGCTGCTGTCAAATATAGATCTGTGTGAGAAGCTTTTATTTTGCTTAACCTGGTACCTGTTAATGATGTGATCACTGAAGTACACATGTGCTGCAGTGAAAACATGATGCATCTCCTCGTGTGTTTGCTCGTCAGACCTCTGTTAGCTGATCTAGTAGAGTTGCTGTTTTAGCTCGCTGGGTGGAGGCCTGTGGTTTTGGAAGCCACATTTAAATCCCAGTGTTGTGTTTGTGGCTGGCTGATGATCCTGGGGTCAGTTTGTCTGTGGTCACAGATCATTATACCCCATGGACAACAACTCTCATACCACATCACCAAAAATTATATCCTGTGAACACAGTCATGTCTTCTCAACCATCTGAATATTTTAAATGACTGATTTCTTGAAGAGTGTGTATATTAATTACCTTGGCAAACATGGGATTTATGAACTTTAAATTTTGTCACATTTTAAGAATTTTGTTTCTATATATAGTAATTTTCTTTGTTAATGAACACAAGAGAAGTTATTTTACATTAGCACATCACAAATAAAATAATTTGAGAACATCTATTATGGGAAAAGCACAGAATTCTTCCACTAACTTCAGTAAGTGTTGGATCAGTCCCTGAGTACAAGAATATGTCAAATTTAGATCAGGCACAGAAATAACAAACAGGCTAAATCTTGCTCTTTTTCCTTATATTATATATTGGAAAAATTAACTACCTTCTTAAATGTACATCATCAAATTCTCTATATAAATGATTCCTATATCTTTACCTAAAAGACACATGGAATTAAGTCATAGAGTTCATGCTTTTGGAGGAAAGCAAAAGAGCACACACAGCAGTGCTGCAGTTGGCAAGTATGAACTGGATGAACTTTGCAGGCTCGAAGACGAAGCTGTAACCTGAAGTAAAAGCATCTGTGACTCACAGATCTGAATAAATATTTGTTTGTTGAAGTCCATTTCTGCTTTACTAGAAGAGGCAGAGGCTTTCTTATGTGTCTCTGGATGTCCTGCAACTTTCTGTAATTGCTGGCTGCACATATACAAATGTTGGTTAAAAATTGCCTGGAATATGTGAGAACACTAACCAGCTTCTTTCATGGATGAGGAAATAAGACATAATACGAAGACCTTTTTTTCCTTAGAGATTCTTCTAAAAATACTTTTAAATATGCAATTTTAACCACTGAATGCAAATATATGTGTTGGAGCTCAAAGTACTTTAACAGAGTTTGACTTTGCAAACCTGTTGGCTAACTGAGCTCCTGAAAAAGTAGGAAAAATTTGATGCACACCTACAAATGAGTTGATTTATTTCCCAATCTAACAGTCTAAAGAGCACCTTTCTTTAAACCTGTGTTCTGGAAGAGATATCAATAACAGCAGTCAAAACAAATTTTATAATTCACTGCCACTCCCTCCAGCTATGATCTTTCAAGGTGCGTATGTTGCACATGGCACTGATCCGTTAATGAAGTAACCAGTGTAAAACAACCAAGCAGCAAAACACAAAAACCTGGTACTTCAGTGTCAACATATCTTGGACTGTGTGCTTGCAGACTATTATACACAATAAGAACATGTCCCAACTCCAAAAGGACTAATCTTAACAGTTTTAATGAGTTCCCTACTAAGTGACTTTCACATATAAAACTTTTTCCAAACTTCACTGCTTTCTAGCAAATAACACAAATAGACCTCTAACATTCTCTTAAATAGAAGAATAATTCTCCATTTTGCAGAAATTTTTGTTCATTTTAAGATTAGGAAGTTGTATTAGGGAATTGTGTTTGTAGCTCCTCTGTTCACAAGATGGACTTTTAGGCAGGAGCCATCATTTTAGCAGCACTGACTCCCATACTGAAAAGAACCTTATTAGGATGTGCATACTTCAATATTTCAATGCAGACAATTATCCCAGTTATTTTTCTGCTGCCTATCATGCTGATCCTGTCTGACCCAAAGTACATGATTGAAGGAATATGGCAAGGGAGTAAGGAAGCAAATCTCTCTTCAGTATTAGGAGGCCCATGTCTCTCCACCCGGATGTATCTAAATCCACTCTTACTTCTAAGTGTGCTTAATTACTGCCCCCCATTTCTTAGTGTTTAGATTGGTAGTGTTCAGGCACCTGCTGATCCTGAGCACTTCCAGGTGCTCCACTTCATCATGCAGCCTGGAACAGTTCAGGGAGCTGTAGTTTGAAAACAGAGGCAAATGATGGTACCATCACTCTCAAAGTGTCCCCACATCTGGGTATGCCAGCTCTGAGTGGCTGGACTCAGTTTCCCTGCTTGGAGCGTGTTCAGTGCTGGAGCATGTTCAATGCCTTCTGGTGAACTGACAGAACACAGGCATCCTTATACAGATGTTACAGAGTGAGGCAGAAAAGGGAGGATTTATGGATCTTATGCTGTCTAAAAGATAAGGAAGTGGACTGCAAGTTTATTTTAACGTCAGATCATGAAGAAATTTAGCCACTGTAATGATGATTTAAAACCCCCATGCAATACAGGGCACCCTGTTCTGTAAGACATGGGCCTCAACCACAAAGCTGTTAATCAGAGCAGCCCAAAACTCTGATTTTGCAGCTACAGGCATTGCTTTGCTTAATTTGGAGACAGGCAAGCTATCACTGTGGTCATCAGGAGTTTTTTCCCAAAAAAATCTGAAAATGCTTCACTATGTTTGCAGGCATTTTTTGTGACATTAAACCATGTAGTTTCCACAGATTTCTGTATGTGGGCTAAATAAGGCGGAATTAATGCTTCACTTGTGCAGCTCTACAAGTAGGTTTCCTTTTTCCTGTTGTCTTCTTCATTGCTCTCTCTCAATATGTTAAAAAATTCTGCACTTATCAAACTTCAATCTTTATTTCCTAACATTCAGTCCCACCAGCCCCTTTTCCAACCCGTCTTCTGCTTCTTTATCCTTCCATTCAACCATCTTAATCCATTGCAACCTCCCACCTCTTTGTCCTCTCTAGCCATCTCTGACTGACAGGGTTATGAGGATCACAGAGCCATTTAGGTTAAAGATCCTTAAGTGAATCTGGTGCCGCTGTCAACTCCACACTGCCAAGTGTACAACTAAACCATACCCCTAATTGTCAATATGTGCTGTCTAAAAATAATAATGACTGCATTATCAGGTGTTGTGGGTTGGCGCTGTCCTGATGCAAGGCACCCACCAAAGCTGCTCACTCACTCCCCTCTGCAACGGGAAAGAGGAGAGACTATATAACACAGGGTTCATGGGTTGAGATAAGGACTGGGAGAGATCACTCATCAAATGCCACCATGGGCAAAATAGGCTTAACTTAGAGATATGAAATCAATTTTTTTCTAATAAAATTAGAGCAGGATAATGAGAATTTAGTTAAGCCCTTAAAAAACACTTCCCCCCACCCCTCCCTCCTTTCAGCACTACCTCCTACCCCAGCGACACAAGGAGACAGGGTACGGGGGCTATGGTCGTTTCCTCACCCACGGCTTCTCCTGCTCTCAGGGAGAAAAGTCCTTCCCCTGCTCCACTATCAGGTCCCTCTTGTGGGAGACAGTTCTTCATGAACTTCTCCATCTCATGAACAACAGCTCCCTGTGACCTGCTGCAATGTGAGTCCATCCCACGGGCAACAGTCCATCCCCAAACTGCTGCAGTGTGGGTCCATCCCACAGACAACAGTCCATCCCCAAACTGCTGCAGTGTGGGTCCATCCCACAGACAACAGTCCATCCCCAGACTGCTGCAGTGTGGGTCACTCTTCCACGCAGTGCAGTCCTTCAGGGACAGGCTGCTCCAGTACAGGAGCAGGGCCCCTCTCCCCACAGGTCTCCCATGGGCTCACAGCCATCTTTCAGATACCCACCTGCTCCAGTGTGGGATTCCTCCACAGGCTGGAGGCAGATCTCTTACATCCCCATGGACCTTCATGGGCTGTAGGGGCAGAGCTGCTTCACCTTGGCCATCCCCATGGGCTGCAGAGGAATCCCAGCTCTGGTGCCTGGAGCACTCCTCCCCCTCCTTCTGTGCTGACCTTGGTGTCTGCAGAGTTGTTCCTCTTACATGTCCTCACTCCACTCTTCTCTGGCATCAATTAAAATTGTGCACCCACTTTTTGTTCTTATTTCATTGCCTTGGCCAGTGGAATGTCCATCTTTGGAACCACCAGGGATTGGCTCTGCTGGATATCGAAGAAGCTTCTTGCAGCTTCTCACAGAAGCCACCCCTGCAGCTCCCCCACTATAAAAAATTCAGGCCATGCAAAGCCAATACATCAGGCAAAGCAGAGATAAACAGAAAAGGCAAAATAGTAATCAAAAATGTACAGTGACTCAATTTTGGGCTATAGTATATTGGGTAAAGAGACTGAAAGCAAAATACCCCTTACAAATTGAGCACCTCTTTTATTTCTATGCAATCTCAGTGCAAATTTTTATAGGAAACAGCAGCATAATAACTGTTGTTAGTTTGCTCTTTGACTTTTATGAGAAGGTTGTTCCAGTGGGTTTTGACCATTTATACCTGGTGAGACAGATACCAGACACATATAGAATTGCTATATTTCCTCACAGACACTTCAGACATAATATGCACAGAGCACAAATGCATACCCATTTTTCAGCCTTAAAACTGATCAAACATTTCAACAACTAACCTTTCATTACAAATACATTTTTTCACTGAAAATGATTTGGTTTTGCAGAGGAACTCCTCTTTAAGAGCAGAGGACAGAAATGCCAGAACTGGAAGGGAGGGAATAAGGAGGAGTTACAAAGAAAAGGAGCTGTATTACTGTATTGAGTTCAGTATCATGGCCAGCTGTCCCATATTTGTATCACTAATCTAGTCTACTAGTTCAGAACACAGCCCTTGTCCAGAAAAAGGTCTCCATTGCTGAAATTGCTACAGATAAATGTTGTATTTAATATTTTTCCTTTTTCTTCTCCATTTGTCTTATTGCCATATCATTGAAAGGCCATGGAATTGAGAAAGTAAATCCAGTAGCTGTAGAGAAAATAGAGGATAATCCCTTTAGTTCCACCCAAGGAAGGGAAGTGGACATTTCTAAGAGAGTTATATTCTATGTTTAAGTGAGCAGATATACTCTGCAGACATGCATAAAATTGTAAGCAAGGACCAAATCATAAAAAAGAGAAGATGGCTAGGTGTATTCAAAAGTTGCAGATCATGAGCATCTTTGGATAAAAGTAAGGAAGGAAGTTTATACTCTGCTCTCATTTCTCTGGACTGATCTGTTTACTGCCAATCTTTTGTTGAAATAGTGTAGGATTTTTCTTCCAACACACTAAACTCAGATGTGTTTATAGCAAGGAGTCTCATTATTTTAACATTCTAATTAATGTCCTCATGGAAGGTGCTTATTATTATTGGCTCTACCATGTCTGTAATTCTGACAAATTAACAGATTGAGGGAGACTGTGTTGATGTTGCCTATAGCTGTTTGTGGCTTTCCCATTTGAAAGAGTATATTAAAGTTGGATCCAGATTACAAATGTTTAATCTGGCAAAGATATTTGCTGGCCTCTAAAACAAATATTGTGTCATTAATATAGCAGTATCCGTAAATGGGACTGGCGACATATAATGCTGCGTCTGTGGATATTTTCAAACTCTGTTTAGGGTCCTTAACTAACCCCGTTCTGCGTAGGTAGTTCCACCTCTTCGGTACCTAAATGCAACAAAATAAGTTAAGACTGTATTTTTAGTATTAGCTCTAAATTCTCAGGAGTTTGTGGTTTTTAAATGAGACTCTAAGTATTATCTGAACGTAGACTTGTTTTGTGGTTCAATAGAAAATACACAGTATTCAGTTTTTCACTTTTGGTACATTTTTACAATGGCATTAAAAATAGTGAAACCTTTCAAGTTTATTCAAGTTGACATGATGAACCATAATTACATTGTTTAGCAGAGTTTACTGTATAAATACAAGCTTACATTTTTTTGAGTGAATTTTGATCCAATGCCAAAACTGTTCTTTGAACTATTTAGGCTGATTTTTGACATGATATTTAAAGATGTATCATCTCCATCCAAACCACTGAGCTATTATAATATTGCTACAGGAAAGAGGTGTGAGCCAAAATGATATGAGTATTGAAGTTAGGAAAAAATTACTGCATCGAAACTGGTGGAAAAAAAAAACCAAACAAACAAAAAAAGCCACCAAACAAAAAAGAACCATGGTCAATTTTATTAATTTTCTACTACCAAAGCAGAAAATTTGAATCTCTTTTGCAAACTTCACCCTTTATGGACTGTGTGGAATAGCTGCTTCACTGCAGGGAGCACAAAATGGCAGGCCTGTATTTTGGGCTTTTACTGTAGAAAGGCAGCAGTGAAACCTACCACCAGTGGCAAACCCCCAACATCTCTGCTTAGAGTTTGCTTTGAAGCATTCCATATCACAAGAGAGATGTTAAATTTAGTCCTTATGGGAACAACAAAAGTCAGACAGTGAAATTAGTTAGGTAGAAATCTCTTGCAAAGAATTTCATCATCTGACAGGTAAAATCATTGCTGAGGAACCTTCCATTGGTATTTTCCATACTATCTTCTCTTTGCTTCTTTCTCTGTCTCCTACTGGTCTTCTCAAGGTTTTTTTTGTGTATGTACATCTTCTTGTAAAGTTGGCCAAACACCTGAAAAAGTGAGGACAAAATCTTGAAACCTTAGAGAAGTTCAGTACTCTTGCAAGAAGCTATAAAGAAACTCTCTTAGTAAATGGAATTATACATACAAACTCTTTATTAGGAAGCATTTGTTCGATAGAAGGGGAGAGGAAGATATATGTTGTGAAATATAAATGATATTTATACAATGGATGTGTAATTTTTATGGCTATCAGATGTCATGTGCATCCTTTTGTAAATAATTCACACCTTCTGTCCTTTCACTTAGTTTTTCAATAACAAATATTGCTTTGCAGGTACTTTTCTTTGAATATTTGCTCTTCAGTAGAAGCATTAGGCTGCAATGCATTAGCTGGTTATTTTCACTGCAGAAGACATTTAAAAATAAAATTATTAACAAAACTGGTGGCTTTTTCAGTCCTTCACTGCCATCTATTGGGCATAAAGTGTATTGAGTGTTCTAAGCAATTAAAGAAAGCTAATCATCAAAGCAACTTCAAATTAGTGATTCTGTATTAACCTCACCCATGAAAGAAGATGAACTCTATACAAAGTGGGACCACCGACTCCCACCCCTCCAAATTGTGATGATATTGTAGGAAAAGCAAGGGAAAATCTTACATTTGAAATTGTTATGTAAGTAAATCAAGAAAAAGGTCAGCTGAAGGAGTGCCAGAAGAATAGGAAAGTGGGGCATCCTTGAATAGTCTCTCTTCTTGTTAAGACAAGCAACATGGAGCTTTTCCATTTACAAAGAGATCAAAGTAAGAAAATACAGTAAAAACAGTGGGGTTTATTTCTAAACTTATTTATTTAGGTTTTTATTGCATTGCTTAGAGTAAAAGAAAAGCTTCCTAAAAACCAAACAAAAACTTGCTGTTTTCACAGACTTCCCTCAGAGCAGACACAGTCATCTAATTTCTGTTCTCTTTCTGAAGTACAGATTTATGAAAATATTTATAGACATATTTAGATTTGCACCTCCATTAGGTTAGATATCCTTGAGTCTTGCAGAAGTCAGTCTTCCTTCTCTGAAGATGACAGCAATAAATTTGTAAGTTAATTTTATTTTATTCTATCTTGCAATTTTAATTTTGTGAGTATTCTACCTAAATCACTTCAGATTTAGATATTCTTCACCAGTAAATGTCAGCCAGGAACAATACTGACCTCTGTTACATGACTCTCAAACCCATGGAGATTGAAAGTCTCCTAAATTTTGCTCAATAAAGTGTTACATTTAATTTTAGCATTTACCCCAACTCTAGGTTTCCCTAGACTTGAGTTGTCTTTAAATTACTAGATGTAGGTGGGAGAAATATGGAAATATACATATTGTCTGTTCCTTGAGTTCTGCTGCATTTTGATGTCAATTTCAAAAATTTAATCTGTTAATATTTTGTGAGATTCACATTGAGTCTGCTTTGATTTTGAGTGGTCTCCCTGAAGAAGTGAAGAACCTTTATTCCTGACAGAAAAACTGAATAACAGAGCTTAAGTTTATCCCTAATATGTCTTAACAATGTTTAATCCCTACCCTAATACATTCATTAAAGAGGTTATCTGCTATAAAATTAATTTCCTGACTAATGACAACGCTATAGGTGTTACGGAAGAATACACCAACTCACATCCCCACCCCACAAAAGTAAAACAATATGAGCATTATATTTTATTTTTTTTTTTTTTTTGTTAAAACACTTCTTTGCAGTTAAACAAAAATGAAGCATGTCTTTTAAGATAGGTCAATCCAATTGGCATCAGTAGAAGACAGCAAAATAATGTGGTGAAATGAGGTAAATGGAAAGACTTCTGGGAAAAGCAACATCCTATTCATCATTCCCACATTTTCTAAGAAATAGTTTAGTGAAGATTTTTGAACATTACTTTTAGTAAACCCATCTAGTACATGCCTAAACATTCCTGAGAAGAACTGAAGGAGTCAAATACTTCCCAGGCCAAGGAGAAAAGCTGTGATGTACTTCGAGGTATTTTCATCTCTTTTGGAAACATAACAAAAGACAAGAAGTTTTGTTCTTTTTTCAGAATTTTAAATGAAAACTTTCAGCATTTTCCTGGCCTAAAAAATTTAAGCAATTCAATATGATTCTTTGACATATCTTTTCAAATGTCTTTTTTATTTTCAGACTTATAAAGAAAAATGAAATAGGACTGAGTAAGACTGGTTGACAAGTAGATAGATAATCCATTAATATTGTAGTTGCATAAGTATGGCTGTCAAAAAATAACATAACTTAAGATTTTCTTTATTTTTCCCCCAAAACCTGCTTCTTATACAATAATTTTTCTCCCTTTGCAAAGGAATGGAAGAACCGCGTGTTATAGGTGGGGTTTGGTGACTGTCATCATACATGTAAGGCATGTTCTCTTTTCATGTGCATTCCTAGGAGTATGAAAGTTAACATGCAAATAGGGCTTAACGAGGGTCTTGGCTGTGAGACTTTTCCCTCATCCCAGGCATCATTCCGTTGTTAATCCTTGCTCCTGCCTAGCACAGGATAAGCAAGTGCCTTAGCTCGTGTCCCCAAGAAGCCTGATCAATTCTTCATTGACTGAAGGCAACTCTGTAGCAAGTCTGGTAATTCAGCACAGCCTGCCTGGAGGGCTTTTGGGCTGCTCACCCTTTTACAAGACAGAGAACACCCCACTGCCCTGGCATCTACAGGGACCATGGTACTTGCCAAGGATGTGCATCAGTCGCTGGCCCAGAGCACTCAGAGTGACCAAACTCGAAGCTCTTGAAGCCTAGACAGAAACAAGAGGCATTGAGTCCTGTGCACTGAATAATAAACTCATACATTCAGGCTGTCTTTCATGCAAAAAAAAAGCAAAAAACTTCTTTCTCATGGTGTATTTGTGGGAACCCAACACCTCATCTCCCCACATCAGCCTGGAGCCAACAGATTCACTCCTAGCAGAAACACACACCTTCAGAACTACCATATTCATAGATGCATCTACACTGTTGAGCAGAAAACATAATTCCAAAATAACTATTTTTTTTTGGATCATGCATTTTCAAAATACCCAAAGAAAACTTTTGGAAATGTTTTGCTCAGACAATACTCATATTTGGAAAATATATTTAAAAAACTCTTTCTTTACATCCAGAAGAGAAGCTAGAAGTTTTTAGCAGTAGAAATGGCCCCTTCCTCCTCTCCCATTACAGCAAAACCCACAGATCCAAAGATTTCACTAACCAACAGGGAAACAGCCTCTAATTGTTTTTACGATACTTTGGCCCTCTTTAAATGGCTTATTCAAAAGGATTAAACATAACAGCCTCACTGCCTGTGTTCTCCTGACAGTGAGGTTATTTCTATTTACATGTGCTGGAGGCTGGAACATGACCAGCACAGTTTCTAAAGGCAGGTTTCCTTTTGCTTCCTTCAAAATTTCTTCTGGATTGAGTAGATGGCTCAGAGGTGTTTTATGATGTTTTATATTTTGTCTTTTAAGAAAGAAAGCACTGAACTGCCATGTATATGCTTAGTCTTTGTTGAATTAAAGTGTTTACTTAACAATTTAAGACTGCATCTGGGTGTTCTAGATCATGATGAATATCATATTAATGGAGTAGGTAAGGCTGGTACCATATTCCCTTTATGAAATAAAACCTAATGGCCACATGAAAAAATAAAGGCTTATGTGCATAAGCCCCCATCTGTAAGGAAAGATAACATCTCCCTTAATATAAATGTATTTTCTGTTGGTTTTGTCATAGGCCTAACTATTTTTTAACAGACTTTGGGATAATAAAATCAATTCTTGAGCCATATCTTCTCTACTACAGATGTAGATAATGTTAAATGGCTACCTCAGATATGGATATCCTGGAGGTTGAAGCACTGAAAACACAAAACTATGTTAAGAGGTCAGTAAATGAATGTACATTTCTCAATACAAGCAGCTGCAGCTAGATGACTTCATTTAATGCTCCTCCTCCCTCAGATCTTACCCAGTCAGTCAACAGCTAATTTATATCTATCCTTTTTATGACTCTTGGGATTTTTCAGGATTCAGCTGAATTTACACTTCAGTCATATCCTTTAATGGAGCAGGGAAGAATAGACAACTGCATTAACAGGGAAGTTAAAAAGAGCTGGCAGGTAATTATTCTACAGGCCCCTAATTTTTCTACCCTTTACAAACAGCAGTTTCTGTGGCTCATCAGAATGAAATCTAAGCACTTTTTAGTTTGAGCCTAAAAGGGTAAACTGAGTTCTTAAGGAATCAAATTTTTCTTTATAGGGCAGACACCTTCCTTATCATTTGGTTACACTTCAGTGCCAACACTGATGCTGTTAAAATATCTAGATGTTTTGCTGAAAACAGTTCTCCCTTCATAATAACTTAAATTAAACCAAGACAGAAACAAAGCAAAGAGTAATTTCATGCAGTAAAGCTGACCAATAAAATAAACAATGATAGACTTCTGGTCACATGGCAACTAGGCAGGCAGGCTTGGCTGTATTATGATCATCTGTTCAAGGAAGAACATACAAAAAACAGCATGAGAATAAACATAGTTTACACCTACATCAGGAGACTTTTGTAAGCAGACTAAATAGAATAAGTGAGGATATATAGTACAGAATATATTATTCTCTGCAAAACTGATTTTTCTAGTTTTTCGAAGTCTGGAACCTCTGTTCCATGAGGTTTTTGAACCTACAGCAAGTTTTTAATTTATATATCTGAACTTCACATGTGCTCAATGTTGCCATTAAAGAAATCCGCTGGAGCCTTTTTCTTTGTGGATAAGGAGTTATTTAGAGTAAATGCTGATGTTTATTTTCAGTGATTGCAGGTTTCTTACTCAGAAATGTGACAAAATTTAATTAAGAAGAAAGTACTGATGTTTCTCCAAGTGTAAGAGTGAGAACGAATTCCGACAGTTGGTTTGGATATTAGATGAAGAAGGGGAGAGTTTTTTGGGTTTAAGTGTGTGAAGAAATGGCACAGCCAGTTTGCCATGGAGAAAAAAAAAAGATGGAAAAACACCAGGGAGTAGACTTGGGACACGGACCATAAAGATTTCACAATACAGGGAATTCTTCTTCACCTTGATGAATGGTACTTATGTGCTGAGAACTGGGAGCAAGAGTGGTCAGAACCAAGATTTGAATGACTGAGAGCAGCATGGGACAAATCTGGCTCACTCACGGTAGCAGAGGCAGGTGCTCTGCTGTAGACCTCACTGCAGTGACATGTAATATTTACTCAGAAGGAAAATAAGCTGTTTGAGACTAGAAGATCAGGAGCTGCAACAGACTGTGTCTGAAAAAAACTTTTTGAAAAACAATCCAGAAATCAAGAGTGGGAAATTCAACATTGCATAGGAATACAGGTAATCCACACAAAGCTCAAATTGTTGTTTATGTAACAACATGAAAGCAACTAATTGTTCATTACACAAATAAAGTTGAGAAATAATTTAGTTATTTTTCATGATAGACACTCACTGATTTTGAAACTTTTCATGTACAGTCCAGGAATATTTGAGACAATTTTCTACTGCATTTCATGCAGAGGTTGATATGGTTTTCTAAATGCCTCTGCAAATAGAACAAATCCGTTCCTTAAAAAGGAAAGTGCCTATTTTTATGCAGTACTATTTACAGCTGTGATAATATTTGCAGAGGAAGGAAGGGAGGAAGGGAGGGAGGAAGGGAGGGAGGAAGGAAGGAAGGAAGGCAGGAAGGCAGGAAGGAAGGAAGGAAGTGGCGGAAGGAAGGAAGGAAGTGGCGGAAGGAAGGAAGTGGCGGAAGGAAGTGGCGGAAGGAAGGAAGGGAGGGAGGGAGGGAGGGAGGGAGGAAGGAAGGAAGGAAGTGGCGGAAGGAAGTGGCGGAAGGAAGTGGCGGAAGGAAGTGGCGGAAGGAAGGAAGTGGCGGAAGGAAGGAAGTGGCGGAAGGGAGGAAGGAAGGAAGGAAGGAAGGAAGGAAGGAAGGAAGGAAGGAAGGAAGGAAGGAAGGAAGGAAGGAAGGAAGGAAGGAAGGAAGGAAGGAAGGAAGGAAGGAAGGAAGGAAGGAAGGAAGGAAGGAAGGAAGGAAGGAAGGAAGGAAGGAAGGAAGGAAGGAAGGAAGGAAGGAAGGAAGGAAGGAAGGAAGGAAGGAAGGAAGGAAGGAAGGAAGGAAGGAAGGAAGGAAGTGGCGGAAGGAAGGAAGGAAGGAAGGAAGGAAGGAAGGAAGGAAATCATGTTTCTATTTCAAAAACCTGTAAGAAAGGTATCCTAAATGTATTAGTATATTAAAAACCTAGTGCAACAGATTTTACTGTGTCTGTCAGATGTTAAATTTTCATTTAAATGTACTTCAACCCTCCTACTTTCTAGTGCTCACTGTCCTAATGTTATTAAGCTATTGACAGTCTGCCCAGGGAACCTTTAGTACCAATACAGATTGAAATTTCATCACTTCCTCTGAAGTAGTATGAACTTCAAAGATTACTTCTGTTCAATTTTATGCAAATTATTTGAAGCAACCTGCACAAGTATAAATAAAATATTTATCTTAATCTATTTAAATTTAATTATAGAAGACAAAAAGTCTGGTTTTGACTTGGAGGACCCATGAGAATTGAAGAAAAAAAAACCTTAAGTACACAGAACCAAAATCAATCTTATTCCAACTGTCCCACCCAAAAATAGATTTGGGTACTTTTAAAAAAGGCATGTTTATCAGAAGTTCTTTTGGTTTAAACATTTCATCTAGTTTTCAAAGTTCTTAACAGTGATGCACTTGTGAGACATTTTATATCAAATGCAACAGGTTTTTGCTTATCTTTGAATCCCTGACTCTAATCACTTTCTGATCTCTTACGATGGAATTGGCCAAAGTGTCTGAGCTTTAATCAAAGATGGATGATTTGTTCAAGAGCTTTTGAAAAAAATTTCCTCTGTTTCTTCCAAGTTTCATAAAGTATTGTGAATTTTAAACCATTTAGGTGCTTTATTTTCTTGGGAGTAAAATATCCATCAAATTTCTGGATGGCAGCTAGATAATTTTTTTCTTGACATAATTTGGTTTTATATTTTAAATGCAGATTCCTGCCTATCTCCTAAACTGAGAGGTTTGCACATAGATGTGAGCCATTCTTCTACACCCAGGAGAACTGAACAGCCACAGGAACTGTGATGACCAAACTTGAAATAGGAAGAGAAATGGTCTCCTCAGGACATATTTAACCATAAGGAAAAATATATTAAAAATCCATTTCTCACAAAAACATTGCCCCTATAACATTAGCAGACATTTCCCCCTGACCTTAGGGAAAGTATGGGGTCAGCATAGTGCTCAGGCAGTCATCAACATCAGGTTCTGGAAGGAGAGAAATCTCATCTCTAGGCCCCATGATTCTAAAGGGGAAAAATGAATGAATGAGTCTGATTTATGATATTTTATATTTTTGGGTTATGTTGGGATTTTTGGGATTATTTTAATTATTTTCAAAGCTAGCTAAAAATGTCTAGCCTTACTCTATAGGAAGTAAAAGATTTCAGATAATAATATCAGTTCTAAATTTTAGAAAGCAAGTAAAACCCTCATAAATCAGACCCTCACACATGGTATTAGCTTAAAAATTGACTATAGATAGCTTTTACTCCTAGTTTTTCAGCTCTCAGGGCAAAGAAATTTGTATCTTTTGAGCTTCATAGTAAAATCTGGCTACACTGAAAATACAGTTTGTCTTTTTTGCTACTAGTGCATTTTTTTCTGGAAGTTCTGCAGAACCAGAGGTTTCTGACTAGTTTTAGATCATATGTAAGGCAAAGGGAAGCCTCAGATTTGATTAGAAACAGGGCATAGCAAACTCTGAGAATTAAGTGTGACCTTGGGTTGGTTGAAATTATGAAATGGAGCACATAATAGATGTCCTTGTAAAGTGATATCCCAGTGTCTGTAGACCCTAGATAAGCTTCTTTTCACCTCCTCTGTAGAAGGAGATAAAAAGTCTTGTGTGTCTGCTTCAGAACCTTCTCCACAAAAAATGGCATGCTTAGTTGTAGGCAGGCCTTGAGAAATATCATCAGATGTGTTTAGTAGATATGTTAAGCAATGCCCTTCTCCTTATTGTACCCAGCAAAGTGCAGTAATAGAGATCGGATCATATTACGAAATACTTTTTAAGTGCTATGAATTTTTAATAAGAAGTGATCGAAAGTAAAAAGCAAGAGTAAACCAGATGTATTAAATTGGTCTCAATTTCAGCTGATTAAAAGACTGTTCTGCAATATGGAAGTCTGTCGGGAGAGGGAGCAATCTACCCATGGACTTGTAGCATTTCACCATCCTTGCCTGAGTTTTAAAACCCATCCTATTTAACAGCTGAGGCAGGAATTGGACTTTCTTTTAGAAATGTGGCACTTGCCACAGTTTTCTTTGTGTCTAAGAGCATGAGCACATAAGTGAGAGAAACAGGAAATCTTTATGCAGGTGAAGAAAATAATTTGTGAATTAATTTTTGATTATAACCTGAGGAAACGTTTGCAGCAAATAGCAGTCTTGAAGGGTGGGAGGCCTGGAAGGCAAAGCTGAAATTAGTGGAGCAGAGGCTTCATGGTTTTCTGTAGACAGCTCTCTAGCTGTTTTACAATCCAGTTTATGAGGTCATGCTAAACATAACAAAAAGCCATCTTGTCTTGGCAAGTTTCTTGCACAAAATTCTTTTGTGGAGTAGAAAAATTGCCCTCATATGAATAAAGGCAACATCATTCTAAAATTTAGTGGCAAGAGGAAAATAATAAGAGTTTTGCTTTGCATTTGAATATGTTTCACAAGATACCTGGGCATTAAATGCAAAAACATTTTAAATTTCATCACATACAGACTCTCTGTTCTTCAACAAGCAGCACACTTCACACAAAAGAAATGTGTAAAAACAGCAAGATGATCATAATCGCAAATCTTTTAAATATCTTTCCTTATTTGATTTTTTTAATCTTGTAAGTTATATTTGCATTTTTCTGTTATTGAATATTTGTCTCTTACATGAAGAGCTTCTCAAACACACATGCAAGCACATTGCCTCAAGTGACCCCCCCTCCCATCAGGTTAATATGCACAATTTTTCCACTTGTATCAAGCAAAATTATTCCAACACTAGTCTGAAGGGTTTAATTAAAAACATTTATTGGCAGGCTAAATTATTAGCACACTTTAAAATGCAGAATTGAGGATGTGACCATGTATTTATATTTTAATATTTATTTATTGATGGCTTTCCTAATGATGGATGAACTGCAATTCTTACTCATGTGAGCTGAAGACTGAAACTTTTGCCGTAAAATAGCATAATTCATATGAGTAAATGCTGCCTTTTAGAGCCCTAAATTCTTTATTATGTTCCCAGTCTTGGCAAAGTTTACCCAGGAAAATAGTCATTACCCAGCCTAGGGAGTACTTCAAAAAGTGTGAGTGTTCAGAATGTGAATCCTCTGTGAATCTTAATTAATCAGTGCAGATGAAATAACTTATACTTTCATAAAATGAGACCTCTAAGGTTTTGAACTATCTGTCTTAATTGTCAGCAGCTGAAGGAATTTGGTGCTGAGCAGAATTAGCCTCTCATTTGGAAACATTTACATATCAGATGCATTGATACTATTAACTAGGACTGAAAATTGCTAGCTTGCTGCCCAGGAGAGCTTTCCCTGTGGGTGAAATAAAAAAAAATATCAACAATCAAAACCCAAACCAAGCTGAACTGAAACCAAACCAACAAGCAAACAAACGACAAAGAATCATGCCTCCCTGGCCAACAAATCAAACCAAAACAGCATCCTAAGATCCAAATCAGGATAGCAGTAATTTTCTTCTCCCTCATTCTACAGCCTTAGGCTGCTAGCTCAACAGCTAATTGATTTACACCTTGCTAGCAGGGTCAAGACTGTGCTAAATGCTCCTCATGCACCATTGCCTTCTGCCATCAGAACAGCCCAAGGCAGGAGGAGTTGTAGCTTCTGCCAAATAGAAATATAGCACTGGGTGCTCACCCTTCACAACCTCTTCTGGGCTTTTTCCAGATGCAGCAACACCAGAAAGTGGAGGAAGCAAAGTTAGAAACTAGAAAGTGGAGTTCTAAACCAGATGATGGTGGGTGAATAAAAGGCCAAGAACATCATGCAAATAAAAAGTCGAGTACAGAGCAAATAATGTCAGTTAATGAATTTTTTTGGAAAGGTGTTATTTGTGCTGTAGGAGAATAACTGAAATTTGGAAAAAGGCACCACAAAAGAATATGTTACGTTATCCTTCTCAGTGCATTTTGAGATGGCAAGTGTTAAAAACTGTCAAAGGCACTTGTTAAAAGCAAAGTGTCTTTGCTTCCTGTTCCCTCTTCTCTCAGAAAACCTGTTATCCTCTGCAAATACTCTACACACCAATCCATTTTTAACTTAAAAATCTAATAATTGAGATATGACCTGGGAGAGCTGATTGCTACTTGCAGCTCTTTGTTATCACTTGGTTGCCAGGTTCCTGATAATTTTATCATACTATATTATTTATTCACTTATATTAAATAGTTGATATAATATTTAATATTTCAAATATATTAAAATGCATTTCATAATGGATCCCTTCCGTCTGGATATATTATATGATTCTGTAAACACACAGATATATTTTGTGTCTTATTTAGTAAAATCAGCCATCATTTTGAAAAGGCACATTGGTGGTTGGTCCAGGGATACCTCTTCAGGAAGAATGTCTTTGCCAACAACTTATCTTAAAAATCAAAAAGAACTTGTGATAGATGTGGAGGAATAAGGTGACCTAAAGGAATTTACAAAAGATAAGGAATGTTTAATCTGTCTTTGAACTCAGCAGGACAGGTTTGGGCAGACATAGAAAAGAGGCAAGATCCACACTCACAGACACCTTGGCTTTGATTACTGATACACACAGGCCTAGCTAGAGATGCCCCACTTAAGTCACTTCCTAAAATTAGGAAAATGCCTAAATTCTCTGACAGGCCAGCTCTTTGAATGTTAATATTTGCCATAAAAGTCTGTGTAACCAAGCCAAATAGAACAACATTCAGGCATGGGATCAGGAGAGAGTTTAAAATAAAGCTGCAATTGCACTCATTTAGATAAGATGCCTTTTAATCAGCCCAGCCTGAATGGAAGTTTATTATGCCTTTCCCCACCACAATTCTGGCAGCTGGGACAAGGATTGGCACAGGAAACAGGTCTACTAAGGGAATGGGCTAGGTGTTGTATTTTCTAATATGAAAAGCACAAAATATATTTTTCTGTACAAATAAAAATCAAATGCTTTGAAATAATGTATAGATTTTAGATAAATTAAAGGTATGTATAGCTCACAGAATCATGTGATTGTATGATCTTTCAAATTGGAAGGGTCCCATAAGGATCACAGATGAGGAGGTCTGTTTTCTGTTAGGGTTAAAACAAAGCAGTAGACACGTTTTTTAATTTGGTCTCCTAGTATATTTTACTTGGTTTCCTATGTTTTTTCATGTTTTCTTCTCGATCCAATGAACTATATGACTCATTGCTATCTGAGGAACAAAGGACACGTTTCTAGCACTCAAACTGTTCAGGCAGGTGATATATATAGGTGCTGTCTGGGCTGTGTGTGAATGTTCGTGCATGTTGCATGTGCATACATGTGATTGTGTAAAGTCCTCATCCTCCATACCTCCTCAGCTATTATATATCCACTGACAAGGACAATTTCTTTAGGATGCCACTGAGCATTTACCAGAGTCTTGGGCATGTGGCAAGCAGAACAGAAGAATATCCTTGTGATAGATACACAGACACACAGATAGAGGAATTATTTATGACAACTTTGGATTGAAGAAAAACTGTGGCAGAACCTTTGAAATCTGCACAACCTGCTAACAGAGCTACTTCTGTGCCTGATAAATTTCCTTTGCGGGCCATAGCTCAGCACTGTCAATGCACACTTTTTCTAAAAGTATAGACAAAGCTCTCTGCTTTGGGGGAAAGATGTCCAGGTGTTATCAATAGATATAGTTTGAGGCATTTGCTACATTTACTCTTTCTCTTCAGATTGTGCTGCTGTCCTCATCCCACAAGAGCTTATTGAGAAATAACTAATCAGCAGAATTTGCAGAATATTTGTACACTCAGATCTGTTCTGACAGGATTTCACTCATACCATGATTAGCTGTGATCTCTTACAGAAGGCAATGAGGGTGGACAGTAGTTTTACCCTTTGTTTAAATATTTTGGATCTTACCTAAAAGAGACTGAAAGAACCTCCAAGGTTATGGACTGCAAAAGCCCAGAATAATGCAAGTTCATATAATTCCTTTCATAAATTGCAGAACGTCTGACTAAATATATTTTTTCCCAGGAACTTTTACTAAAAATTTACTTTATTCTCTCATGTTTGTGGTTAAAAATATTCTTTTGATTTGCAGCCTTAGTATTGTCATAGTTAATTTATAACTTTGTCTTGTTCCACCTCTGTCCTTTAGTTTAAATAGCTGTATTATCTTCCTGATGTGAAGAAAAAAAACACCTCAAAGATATTTTTAGACAGACTGTCTCAACCTTTGATGTGCTAAAAAACTATGGTTGCTGTCACTTACTATACAAAAGGACTTTATTCTTGTGGTCTTCCTAACAGAGCTTCTGTGCCTTTGTCCCATTTTGAATCCTGCTTCCCTAGACATGGACAGCTACTGTTATACATGGAGCCCTACCAATAAAAAGGCACTATTGTTTCACTCCTTCTGTGTGGATATATCCCTCTTTGCCTTTTTCACAGACACATCACATCTGATGGATCAGCATACACAAGTTTTCCTCCTCTTCTGTCATTCTCAATGATTAGCTCCCAGATTTATAGCAGAGATTCCTGGTATTAGTCTCCAAGTGCATGACCCTGTACTTCACAATCTTGAATTCCTTCCCATCTGTAATACTTGGGTCCTCAAGGTCGTTCAAGTTTTGTTCTAATCTCTTCCTTATCCGGCTCAAATACTGGTTTCTTATAAAGCACACTGCAACACAGCGGGCTGTCCTAAAGTTTGATTATACTTTGGTCAAAGTCCTATTTGTTTCAATGCTCTCATTTCCCATTTTCCATCCTGTCTTTGGCCTTATGCTCAGTATAATTATTCTTACTGAGAAGGGAAGCAAAATATTAATCTAGTCTGAGACTATATTTTGATTATCTTTAAGCTGTACCTAGTCATCACAGCATGGCATAGTGATTCTTTATTCCTTGACCTCTTTTCCCACACAGATACATGTCTAGGAAGTCTGTTATCTGTTTCAACTTTTTTTTGTTGTTGTCGTTTTCTTTAAAGACACAACTTAGTTTAGCTTTCAAAAATCCTCAATTCATCTCAGTATTTCTTGGCTTTCTAGGAAGAGGCTTCTTCACTGACCTCTCTGCCATATGATTAATCTTAATATGCGCCTTTCAGGTTTCACAATTCTTCCTCAATATTTTGCTTGCCTGCAAGATCCTCACAGCCTTCACAGACAAGATCTCTGGGGCTTCTCACCCATTTCCTTCACCTCTCAGTCCAGCAAAGTCCCACATGGGCACGAATCATCGGCAGCATTCATGATGGTTATGTTTGGACAGACCTTCCTGAGAGTCGTGAGAGTCCATTTGGTGCACGAAGGATGTTGAGATGCATTTGCAGGGTGCCTTCCCATTGCAGCCTGCACTAACAATAGCTACAAAAACTGCAGGTGTAAGATTGCAGGTGCAACTGAGCCAGAGCAGGGGAAAAAATACTGTCAGAGAAGCTCTGGAAAATAGCAAAGCCACGGCAACCTGAGTGACTGCAGAGCTGGAAGTCAAAAGCCAGCCACAGAAATTGCAAATAAGAAGTCCTCTACATTACATGGGATAAGGCATTTAGGCAAGTATGCCACACAGGTTTGTGTGATTTCTATCATATCTAGTTTTATCTGATGTGTGATTATTTTGAGTGTATTATTTATTGCTAGAGCTTATTGTTATATAAATATTTCAAGTTTTTGTTGTTAACTTTTGGCTTCTTTTTTTTCTGGTTGTGTAAAATATAATACTCTTGGTAAATGCATTGTTCTTGTTATTAATTTTAGGACAAATATTCCTCAGCTGCCTCCCACACTTAAGTACCCTAATCATCTGATCTTCCTTCCTTCAGCTGTGAACTAAACCTAAGACTGATCTCATGTAAGTGTCTTCCAAATGTATCCTATCTTTTTTAAAGATCTTTTGATAAAAAGTTCCCTTTTTGATACCAGAAGTCCCATTATCCAAGTGCTCAGGAGGGTAACATCTCTTGTTTGGTGTATACCTCCTACTTGTTCATTATTCCAATACCTTTCCTTACTCAAAATCCCAAAATCTCTCAGGACAGAAGGAACTTGATACAACCTCCCTGCTGCAAGCAGAGCCACCTAGAGACAGTGGCCCAGGACCATGTCCAGAAGGCTTTTGCATATCTCTAAGAGGGAAGGCTCCACAACTTACCTAGACCACTTCTGCCAGTGCTCAGTTATACTCACAGTGAAAAGATGTTTCCTCTTGTTCAGAGGGAACTTCCTGAGTTCAATTTCTGTCCATTTTCTTTGGTCATGGGCACCACTGAAAAGAGCCTGGATCTCTTCTCTCTGCCTCCTCATTTCAGGTATTCATAGACATTTATAAAAATCTCCTGGAGAATTTTCCAGGCTCAAGAGTCACAATTCTCTGCATTTTCTCATAGGAGAGATGCTCCAGTCCCTAATGATCTTAGTGACCCTTCACTGGATTCTCTCCAGTATGTCTGTGTTTCTCTTGTATCAGGGGTCCAGAACTGGACCCATCACTTCAGGTGTGGCCTCACCAGGGCCAAGTAGAGGGGGAGGATTACTTTCCTCCACCTGCTGGCAACACTTCTAATGCAGCCCAGGACATCATTGGCCTTCTTGGCCACAAGGGCACACTGGCTCGTGTTATTGTGATATCGTGTACTTGTCTGTAAAACTTCTTTTCCTTTTGCATTCCCATAAATTATTTGGAATACTTTCTGAATTCCTTAATAGTTCATCACAACTTTCCCACTCTTTTTTAAAATTTAAAATTATCTTCTCAGTGTCTGTGTAATAACTATATTGCTATCCATTTTATCTTGTTTTTTCCTCCAATGGGAACTTTATTTTTCTTGATATATGTTCCTTTTTTTTTTTAAATTGCAGTCAATCTTGGTTAAATTTCCATTTTGAAACTACTTCAGTAGTTCATTCATCCTGCATTAATGCTCTTCCCATGCTTTTTAAAATCATAGTTTTAAATTTAATAGAATAAATAGGAGTCCAGCGTCTTCCAGATTTATTTTTAATGGCCTGATTCAGGCAATGTTTTAGGTTTAGAACACCTTGTGAATTAATTTGACTATGCTAGAATATTCTTTAACTGATTTCCTTTCCTACATATTTGGCTTTTGTCAGTGATGAAAAACTGTGCCTGCAAATACATTTTTCTCCTCTTTTAAATGTAAAAATGAGAAAAAAAATTTAGATGTTCCTATATGCTTTCATTGTGAAATAATTTATACACATCCAGGCAATCTCTTTCTAAAATATTAATTACTGTAAGTGCTTGTCTTTTCAGAGCTTATTCCTTCATATAAAAATAATTTTCTATTTTCAGTTTTGGAGAAAATGTTTTAGGAATTTATATTTGAATGTCTGTAATAAGCAGCTCTGATTATTTGATTGTCCCTTTCACTATCACTGATCCTGATTTTTTTTTTCCAATGTTAACATACCACTGAATTGCCAAATTACTTATATATCTTAGCTTCTGTAACAATGCTCATATTAACCCATATAATCTGCATCATTCCCATTTTAGTAAGGCTTTAGTAAGCCTAGTAAGGCCTTACTCAATTTTAGAAATTATGTGGTCGGGTCCGATTATATAGAAGAGAAATACCAGTTATGTGAAAAATTCTGAGATTTAATATGGACAAAAAAAAAAAAAAAAAAAAAGGAAAAAAAAGGAAAAATTCATAGATTAAGCAGTTTGAATTGTCAGCTACAAGCTCATGAGCAACACCGAAATCTCAGGGACAATCTTGCCCAAGGCATGACAAGACCTAAAATGCTGTTGCTGTAAGAGGTATATTAACTATCTCCATTCAGGCATGATTTCTTTAAGAACTTTTACAGTTAATACATGGTACTCTGTGGAGGACAAGATGGAAACATTGTCTGTAAAACTCATGTCTTTTTTCAGGGAAAATAGTGAAAGCAACTCAGGTGCTAAATTTATACCTATGGGTTTTGCTACACATTATCAGGCCACACCAGAGAGGCAAGGGCCTAACGAGGACCCTGACAATGAAAGGGATATATGTATACCCTTACACATAAAACGAGAATGGCTGTTTATCTATGTTATCTAGTCAGTTATTGCCAGCAACCATTTTGGCTGCTATGCAGTATCTGTGAAATTACCCATAAATTTCAAAAGTTCACAGTGGAAGTACATTATTATTGGTTTCCATTCGTGTTGAGCATCTGTTTAAAATGTTTGTTATCCATTTAATCAGGAAGCAAACCTCCCTCCTGATCTGTGAATTACTCATTGGTCAAATGCCAAATCACCATCAAGAGCCAACAGCAAATAATCTACATGATTAGCTTTTAGCATTTCAGGGAGTGGGTTTTAATCTCAAACAGTGAGTGCCATATGGCTCATTGCCTTGTTGTATGATTCCTGGAGTGCTTTTCAGAAATTAGCATTGCATTATATTTTTATGGTACAATTACTTTCTCTGTTTTTTTTCTCCTACATCTTAGGTGTCTAAACTTTATTGCATACTATACAGAACATAAAGAACAGAGAGATCTACTTCATTACAGTCTCTCTGTAAATAGCCAGCGTGGGTGCTTCAGGAGGAGCAAAAGGGCAAGGCACCTGTATATATTCCTCAATACAATTTTCCAGGTTTTGGCCATCTGTGTCTCATGGGGTTCTTCAGGAATGAGAGATGCATTTGTGTTTGATCTCTTTTGATATTATTTTCATGAATTTTTATACTCTCTTTTTGAGCCCAAAACAACACTTGTCTGGTGGTGTCAAATTTTTTTCTTGGTATATTTTTGATGATGATGATGATTATCCAGGGTGGAGTGTGCCATTTCCTTCTGATTACAAAGAAATTACATATATACAAGTTCAGCTTGAGCAAACACTGTACCAGTTGAGAAGAAAATATATAAATCAGAGAAAGGTATGTCTTTATCAAAGCAAGAAAATATTAAGAAGTGAGTAGTTTGTACTAAGCTTAAAAAGTCCTAGCTGTATCAGCAAGTAAGGAAATTTGACTAAGAAATAACAGTAAATCTATTGGTCAAAAGTTCTGCTAAAGGAACATTTAAAGTCCTTTCAAAACTGATGCAATTCTGTATTTGCATTTGCAGTTTCATTAAGAAATTAATAAATGGAAATAATATTTTGGTGCAATGCATTTTCCCCTTGCAAAATCCAGAAGTTTAACACTGTACTTTGTGTCTTCTCAGTTACAGATGTTGATGTACACAAGTAAAATGTAATCTCTGTATATGTATTTTTACTTCACTACCCTCCATATTCCTGTCATACCCACACAACAGCTTTTAAATCTCAGGTTAAATGTTTTGCGTATTTACAGACTAAGTAACCAAGACACCAAAATAATACAGGAAAATGTTCTTAGCAAGAGATGAATTTTGTAACCAAAACTTAAAACAACAGAAGACTAGAAATAAGGATCAAAACCTTTATCAAGTTAGTAGGGTCTTTATCAAAGCCTTATTGCCCTATTCCTATGTCAGAAGTCTTCTCCATGTATATATATATATGTAGATAGATAGATAGATATAGATAGATATAGCTATAGATGGAGATATCAATAGATATATATATAGATAGAAATATAAATAGGTATAGATAAGGATATAGATATAGATTAGATATAGATATAGATATAGATTAGGGATATAGATATAGATATAGATGATATAGATATAGGTATAGATATATTAGGAAGAAAAAAAGGCACTAAGAAATCTTATTTGCTTACATGATGACTATACAACATGTTTTGGGCATGAGAAAAAAGTTGCACTGAAAAATTAATGGCTTTGTTTAAAAATGTTATATTACCTTCTTGTAAAGAACATGATGCTGCAACGATGGACAAAATAATGCAAAAGCACTGAATTTCTCTGTGAGAAACACCTGTCTGATTTTCTTCTGATGTTTACCTTCTACATTCATTCTACATTGGATACTGTATCTCCAATTCTTCTCTCATCCACAGTAGCACATCCCAGTGCAGAGCTGCCTGGATGGGTCAGTCACCTGCCCCTAATCCTTCCCCAGAGATGGTGCCTCAGGGTAAGAGACAGTGTGATGCTAAAGCATGCCTGGCATTATACACAGCCGAGGGACTTGTGGGTCCCTGTGTTCATGAAGTTGTAACAGATTCATGACCCAGCATGTTCAGTCTTATGCGTAGGAACCCCTGGGAAAGTGAGAACACTATAGAATCAATAAGTAAAGTGCAGCTGCCTCTCTGGGAAACTTTGTCTTTCCTCAGATAGAGCAATTAAATACAACATGTCTTCTTAATATTCAGTTTTCTACATCTGTTTTTAAGTGGATGTCAATGGGGTCGTCCTCTGATGCTGTAGGCCATAAAATGTCATGTTATCACAGTATTTTAGCTGCAGAGATATCACTGCTAACTCCTGTGGAACCAGTGTGAAAAAGTGCTCTCACTTATATTTAACAACTCCAGCATCTGAAAAGTCTATTTCTTCTGCGTAGGCAGCTTTTTGTACATAGTTCCTTATTTTATGAATGCTAGTTTTGTGGTTGTGCCACTGTGGGGCTGTGGCTGCCGTGGTGATGCCTGTTTGTCCTCAGTGTCCTGTGTGTCTATTTTCCCACTCACACAAGCAGCCTGATGTTGCGGTGGGGATAGCAGCCAAGGGCCGGTGTGTAACATCCAGTATACAGAGGGCAATTCTGTCTAACTGCTCCTCAACGTATTAACCTATAATTAGTCCAGAGCCAGTAAGCTACAGAAGAAGAGAAGCTTGAAACAGAGCATTGAGTCAGATGGAAAGGATAGTTCAAAGCTCCAATAACCTGTCTGAAAAAGTTCACGTTTCCCTTTGTACAAGCACAGAAATAGTTTGTTTTCCAAATAATTTCCTTTTGTATACCCATCCACTTACTACTCAGCAACTTTTCACTGGTGTGAGCTACTTTTGCACTTAACAGACTGTTTTGGATTGGATTACAACTGTAAAGCTGTTGATGGTACTTGAGCTCAATGTTTGTTTGGCAGAAGTGTGTCCATGTCTTCCACACAGAGTCCCTCATGCTTCTGTTGCAGCTTCTCTGAAAGCAAGAGATTCTCATAAATTATCTTGTGTGTTCTTCTTCATTTCAGACTGATGTTACCCAGCAAGTCAGGGTGATCCTGGCAGCCACTGGAATCACAGTTTATCAGCAGCCATGTGACAGATCATAACCCACTAAGATTTCCTGTAACCTTAACTAGGCCACATGACTGAAGCCAAGTAATCTTTTACTTGTACTCTTCTTCATTATGGCATAAAGAAGAACTAGAAGTAAGCTATGCCTTTGCCAATACCAAAAAGAAGAAATGATGTAGCTTAAATTACTCACTGCATATAGAAGCTATCAGAAAACCAAAGAAAGTATACAAAATGAGGTGCTTTCACATTTTATTTGTTAAATAATTTCTGAAGGAAATTGTAGATGTTAATAGCTACTGTTATTTATAAGGGTAGGAGTGAAAGTGCTAGGAATCAGTCCACTGGCAAGGTAAAGAAGATGAGAAACCAAGACAAAGAACAAAAAACGAGAGTATTTTCTTCAAACCATTACTCAATGAAGACAAATTTACAAGAAATGTAGCAGTCAGTACAAAATGTGGATTGAGGTTTACAGATAAGAGAAGTTTGGAAGTATCACCAGAATCCATGAGAACACAGCTAAAAGAAGAGATACATTTAAAGTGTCTTTGTCAATACTTTGTTAAATGAGATCTGGTGATTTTCAGAGACACTGAGAAGAGGTTATTTGCACCTCCTGACTTCAGGCACCCTAAACTGGGAGTCTGGACTCGTGTACAGTCAATGCAGGCTGCCTTAGAGGGCTGGCCAAAATCAGGAGGTTAACTTTGATGTTTAAAGTCTCCTTCACAATGGATACAGAGGAAAACCATCCTTACTTAGCTACCTACCTCAAGTGTTCCTAGTAAGAGATTGTAAATAATTTCTATCAGATGCTGTCATGTTAATAGTCAGCACATTTGCTAATGAAGCAGATACAACATTCCAGGTATGGCCATTTGACCTTGTGTTAGGAATATGTGTTCTGAAATTGTCACTTCAATTCACATAATTAACAAATGGATTATTTGTGTTATTGCTGATAACTAGGTCTAAATAAGGTTATTGAAATAAATTGACTCTGCTGTGTGAGGAGAGTGAAAACCATGTTTGCCAATGAAAACATTAATAAGTAATCAAAGGACAGAATAAGATTTAATTAAAAAGGCATATAAAGGAAGGCAGAAAGCCAGAATAAAAAGACAGAAAAGTAGCAGTAACTAATAAATACAGATGAGGTGTTGTATTCAGCAGTCCAGGAAGGAAAAGAGACAGACAGAGACAAGAGTGTTTCACTTATTTTCAAGTACAAAGAATTACCAGCTATAGTACAGCCCTGACCCTTTATTCCAGTAAAATATTTTTTGTTTTAGGTATGAAAAGATGATGATGCAAATCAGAGTTCTCCATTAAATTGCTTAAAAATTGGCAAATTGTTAAGTCCAGATTCTATTAATAGTTTTCTGACTGGTACATTAATTCCCAAAAATCAAACATCTATCTGAAATTAGATCTGCAGAGATCTAGGATAGTCTTTTAAGTAAGGAGAATTATTTCACTAACAAAATATTATTATAGATTTTTTTTAATGGGGAAAAAATGAAGTTCATTAAAATCACTTTCCTCACCAGGAGAACATGGCCTAAAAATAATGTAATTTAATTTATTATGGGTTGTTTTCATCATCTCATCAATTTTCCTGTGCCACATTAATGTTTCTTTTAGTGGATTGAAATGCTTACCAAAGAATTTCTTTTTTATCAATCATGTTTTCAGATTTTGGTAAGACATCTAAAGATCTTCTTCAAAGACAAATCACATTTGAAATGGTTACAATTAAATGGCATACCTGAACTAAAAACAATATAAATATTGTAACAAGCATATCAGTTTGTTGCTCTTTGTGTATGATCACTGAAGATACTTTCAAACAATGAAAACATGAAAAACACAAGGTAGACTAAAGTTTTAAGTTCCTTACAGAGAAGTTAAATGCTTGCTCTAGTTCTTCACTCACTGATATTCCACAGTATGTTTAATAACAATAAATTAATCCATCAATCAAGGACACTGAAATCAGGATCCATATTATATCCTGTAGCCAAGTGAGAGACTGAAGAGATGGGACTGTCACCTGAAGGGGAGGGGTGGGAGGGTGGGATTTCCTAAAATCCTTTTTGTTTGTTTGGTCTGTGAGCATCCCAGGAAAGCTGAGATCCTTGTGTCTGACCAGTCTGTCTGTGTCCCATTATGGGCACACTCAGTGCTGGATCAGAGGGTGGTTTGAGTAATATGTTCAGGGTCACAGCACAAGAGGCACCCCTGCAGAGTCTCCACTCTTTGTCGAGTATGTCACCCGCTGCCGGTGACTGCCGTCAACACTCACTGTGCATGGAATAACACACTTGATTTATTTACACCCTGTTAGCAGAAAAGTGTGACAGGTTAAGGTGTGAAAATTTGAAAATTTTAAAAGGTTTGAAAAGGTGATAGTATCTGACTGCAAAAATGTATTCAAAGCAGTATGAAGACATGCTCTAATCACCAATAAAGTTAGCTCTAGGTAATAATTTAGCTAGCATAGAATATGGTTCTTATCCAATGGACATCCCAATGGGGGAGAAGAGAGGTTCAGCCCATCAGCTGATCCCAGAAGTTACAGTGGGGTCTTCCCTAACTTCTCCCCATTCTTAACTTACTCTTAAACTATTTCTTTATGTTTAGTTGGAGGTTGAGTGGCTCTAGTCATGCATACCCTTGTTAATGATGGGTTCACTCTAAAAATTATAATCAATAAAATATAGAGCACGTGCTCAGTGAAAGGCAGTTGTACCTTTACAGTGAGTAATTTGGGATGTGTGTTAGTCTAATAATTAGATTATAATGATCCCAGTTCATCCTAGGAGAGCCATTTCATCCCAGTTGCTGGTTCAGCTCCATACCCTCCCTACAAGCGATGCAGCTTCTACTTCCTCTCTATTAAATATTTTGTAGCAGTGATATTAAACTGATATTGTACTGCATTGCTACTTGAAGGGTAAAGATGAAAGCAGACATTGAAAGAAAGAAAATACAAACACTTTTAATGATCATTAAAAATCATTTGATTATTAAAAAAAATTAATAATCAAACTTTTTCTGAAAAATCTGTGTAACAGGGCCCAGTTGTCTTCTGTCATTGCTATATTTGGCATTTATAGAAGGAGGCATGTCTTCCTGAGTTTCATCCAGTGGTATTAGCCTGACCTACCATGTCAGGCTGGGGGAGTATGAGGAAAAGACAGATGGAGAGAAGATGAAAAATAAAGTCAAGTAAACGGGGAAAAAATGTTGAGGGATTGAAGTAAGAGCGACAAAGAAACAAATACCTGCTCTGTTCCAAGAATGAAAAGTGAGAATAAGAAAGGCAAAAAGGAAGATTTCAAGCTTGTAAAACAAAACTGTGGAATGAAAGAGACTGAGAAACTTCATTCTAGCAGGCAAGAACTGGCTGGAACAATATTGTGGTGAGCAGATAATGGGAAATATTTTAAACGTGCTAACTGGAGAAAAATACAGAAGGTGAACAAAGACAGTTGTAAGTGCCCAAAGTAGAGGGTATAGTATTGAATGCTGCACACACAAAACAATCAATACATTCCAGTAAAACTTAGTGGACTCTTTGTATTCTGTAGATGGTATGTAACTGTTTATAAGTTATTTATACAAGCCCTCTGGGAAGGTATCAAAATGTATCAGTCCTGGTTAGACATATTTTAGGCTCTGTCATGGGTAGATGGTTGTTTACAAGTTCTGAACCAGCAGCTGGTCTTCCTGAGGGTTCTCCAGGACAACCAGATACTTTCCACTTTCATAGGAGATGCAGTTGCAGGAGGCAATGTGCAGCTTGCCTTGGCCTATGTTACCAAATGTACCCTGAGATTAGGGAAAAATGTTGAACCACCAGAGGTCCAAAGCATGGTTTGAAGAATACCTGCAGTCCAAGAAAGAATCAAGTGTTCCCAAAGAGATTTGGAAGTAGCATCTCATGCAGAAGAAAAGGCTGGGTACAGGCATGAGGTATCTATATGAACTTGCAAAGGTGCTGGACTAAAAGAGCAGCCTGGAAGGGTATGAAAGTTGAATAAGCAGCTGGCTGTGGGAAATGAGAAACAGAATAGAAAAATTTTCACTATGATATTTTAAATAACTCTTCTACACGTGAAAATATATACAGTATAATTAAGCTACTTATTACAAGCTTTATAATTAAGAGGACTTTGGGCTATAGTTTCCTATCAGAAATCCCTATAGACATTGCCAATTCCAAAACATCTTTCTGCACTTAATGCTCTTTACTTTATGTGCCTTTTTACCTTAAACTGTCTTAAATGTTGAAGAAACTGCTTTCTTAGCATTTTTTAAAGAAGCATGATATTTATTCCACATCTGGAAACAATGCATTATATAGCTCCCTCAGAACATTTTTTCTAATGTATATTTTGGGAACCTTAGAAATTTCTGTTATTTTTATCATGATATGTTAAGTATAGATGTTGAGTCTTGCTGACAAGTCGTTTTTCAAAACCTTATCATATGTCAATGAGTGGGTGGTCCTGATGTCAGGAAGTGATTGTGAAGGGAAACCTGGTTGAGGTAAGAAAACACGAAGAGTTAAAATCTGCCCAGAGGCAGGTGGGTCACCACATTAATGTTGTGTGGCTTTTTATTATGATAGTATAATTTTGAGTATTTGATATGGCATCATTCATACATAGTAATTCCGTTGTAAATTCACGTGATATGAAATATTTAGGAGAAAAAGGCCACAATATATAAAAAATGTCATCCACAAGTTTTCACCAAAACCACAAGGATCAGTTTTCACAATCTTCTAAAAAAACTTACAATTTCTGAGAATTTTCTGTGAAGTATTTACCCCAGGCATAAGAACCTTTTAAGAAAACCTCCTTAATATGCACCTTGACAACTCTGCACATAAGTGGCAGTATTTTACTGTTTTACTATTTTTCAAGGTCCTATTATGAGACTTAAAAACAGCACAAACCCAAAACCAAACTGCTGTACACCTCTTGCAGATTATAAACCCAAAAGTACTAAAACGTCACTTTCCTAATAACAGACCCGAGACCAGAAATTTTGTGCTATTCTATTACAAGACTGGCAAGCAATAGCAAAGGACTCAAACACAGCAGTATTTTGATTTGCTAACTGCTATCAACAATATGTGAGGGATAACTCCTTTTTTTCTTCCATTACTGAGTCAATATGATTTGCACGGAGGAAATGAAGAAATCAAACGTTGCCCTTTTTAGCCATGTACTCACGTGTGGGCAGATCTGGTGGTAACATCTGTGACATTGCCAGCTACACACCTCCATAGCACGGTCATGCTGTGACAGCCACAGTCACTTTGGCATCCTATTTGATGTGTGCCAAAAGGATGATGTGAGGAAGCCTTTCAAATCCCTGCCTCCTGCAAGACCCAGACCATGAGTCCTACTGCAGTTTGAACATTTCACACCTCCTCCCTCAAATAGTACAAACTAATGAAAATAAAACCACATCAAATTTCTTTCCCAAAGGAAACAGGCTTCGAGTAAATGTTGTTATGTTGATTCCACTTGGCTGCACTGAATTTTATAGCATCCTTTGGAGGATCATTTGCAAAAGACCATATGGCTCACAAAGTTTTTCCTCAGATAGGTCAGGTACTACTGCAAAGATGCCAAGATCCCAAAGCTCTCCTCATCAGGAAAGACCTGTCCCTTTTTCCCTTTTTTCAAGGCAAGAAGGAACTGTGGTGTGTAAATATTGCAGTCCATACCCTCTGTAACTGTCTTGTTTGCACATATGAATACTGCTTCTTTAAGAAAAACAGACACTGGCACCAGTGTAAGAATGTATGTTTTAATATTTGCACACACAGATATCGGTCTGTTCAGAGCGAAAAGGCTGAAGAACAGGCACACACAACTGGCACAAAAGGGGAGCTGACCTTTCAGTATTTACCCTGGTGGTGTTTGCAGTGGCACCTACCTGGCTGACGTTGGCGACGCCGTTTTGGAAAGCGCCAATAAGACTTTGCAAACCTGAAAGCTTCTTTGCAAAGCTTACTCTATACTGCTTGCTTGAACTTCCTCTGCTGGGCCCCCACTTTCTGTAAGCAACTAATTATGTTTTATAACATAAACAGGTCAGTATTTTGATGTGTATATCCTGCACTCCCTTAAAGGTGCTATTCCTTCAAAGCAGCAACTCAAATCCTCACATACCCTCTTGCGGCTGTAGCTGTAGCAGTAGCTGTGTGGATTTACCTTCCACTGCAGCAGCTGTGGATGCAGAATTTTCCCCAGTCCTTGGCTGTGGTGCTCTGTTTTAACAGTGGGTTCAAGGAAAGAGGAAGTTTGCATTATGGGATGCAGAACATCAGAACATGGAAGACTGATGAAATGGGAGCTTCCTAGGAAAAAGCAGTTCTCTAATAAACATCCCTTTATATTTTTCAGCCACCTGTATACCCAGGCCCATACTGCTGCTGAATGTAGGATTTTTTTAATGCACAGACTTGTTATACAGGCAAAAAAGGTAGTAAATAAATGACATATTTATTTAGAAATGTGTACAGTTATTCTCAGTGGCAAGGGAGGAAGTTAAGGAATTGTAAAGACATTGCTCCTGAGGAGTATTCATATTTCCCAATATGAGGCAGGTAAGCAAACTCAGTAACAAAGTTGAAGATAAAATAAAGGGCTGGGTCTTGCTCTGAGAGATTACAGAGTGTGGTTTCTTGTGGGTGGAAGGACACAGCAGACATGTGGAAGGAAGGGGAAGCGTGGGACTGGGATAGAAGAAAGTAGATAGGAGAACTGGCTGATTTCCTTCAATTAACATTTGACACTGTTTAGTTTAAAGAAGAAATGAGGGAAGAATGTACCTGCACCACCTGCATTGGAGGCACAGAACTGAAAGCTGCTGCTGCTGCTGAGGGTGACAGCCCATCCACATCATGGTATCCTTGCACTGGTTTTAGTCTTCCATGTTAATATCTGCATCTCCTTGATATTACCAAATGTGCCACATGAATCAATTCCCAAAGCCACCATTGCCTTAAAAAAGACACTGCAGAAGAGCCCTCTTCCTGATGCTGGAAAATAATTTACCCAGCATGAGGAATGAGTATTTAGAGGTGCTAACAGTCAAGGTTACACACTGAATTGTAAATGACTGGCAAATAAGCTATTAATTAAAATAGAAATTGATTCCATCTTGTGGGATTTAAGGAGAAATAAGATTCTCACAAGGTCTCTTTTGAGTGCTCTTTTAGTACAGCTAAAGGCGGTATTTTAATTTTCAAATAATCCAACCCCATAATTAAAGTTACATTTTTGCCACAAATTTTAAAATATTAATGAAACTTGAATAAGTCTGGCTGAAGTGCTCCCGGGCAAAATATAGAAATATGCTAATAACCACCTTCTTCAAAGTTCTATTTATGAAAGAGCCATATTCCTACTGACAAAGTTCATTGCTTTCATTGTCCTTCATAGTTCTAATTAAAACTTCCTTTATGAATCAATTTTTAAAACATTCCTTCCTTTCATGAGCTTGTGGAAACTTATATTTAATTACATTTATCTGGAAATTTACAGGGAATAGTATAATAACAAAAATTAATAATATTAAAATATTTTTTTAAATATTGTGTTGATTTTTGTCATTTGCAATGAGTTGGTATTGAAAACTGAGGCGATATGTAGGATGACATAAATTAATTCTTAATAAGTTGACCATAACTGCCCATACTGGTATAATCTATAAAGACCTTGTTTTGCACAGCAGGGTATGAGTGCTTTATATAGAAGAAAAAAAAAAAGGATTACTAACAACCCATAATGGCTTATTCATGCCAACATAAAAACAGAATTAGATATTCTTACTGATTTTGCCCACATCAAAAAGATGTGATTAAGACCAAACAAGGTCTGAGACTTGTAAATTATACTGTTTTTTACTGTCTGATCTGATAATGAATATCGGGTACCTCCACCATGGCAAACAGATTTCAAGGACCAGGATGATGTGAGAAGAAGAAGATGAATCCAAGACAGCGGCACAGACATGGCAGGGTCTCTCCCAGGGTAAAAATGTGTTCTTTAGAGATTATTCCTGACCAGTCAAAATCCTCTGATTATGTTGCAGGAAGCTGTGAGTAAAGAGTAGCAGCCTATGTAGAAGCAGTTCCATAGGTCCTTTTCAATATGTGTCTGATTTCAAACCAAACAAATGACACTTGGGGATGTGTTCCAGTGGTGGACTTGGCAGTGCAATGTTAACAGTTGGCTCGATGATCTGAAGGGTCTTCTCCAACCAATGACTCTGTGATTCTGTAAGTAGGTACATTACAGGTACAAAACAGACCAAAGGATTTCTGTCAGCAGGAAGCATTTATGCCTTGCACCATTTCTAGCTCTGGGGCAGGGCAGTGCTATTTCCTATACTTCTCATCACCTCACCCATGCATATCTCCCAGCTTACTTACAAGAGCTCGGAACCTGCAGGGTTTGGAGCGCTGATATTTGTTCAAGGTACCTCACAGTGCTTCATTCCAGTGCTGCGTAACTGCTGCTTTTGCCAGAGACAGGGTGATAGCGCTGCTGAAATCTGACAATTTCACATGAAGTTAGAGTTTGTAACCATCTGCCTTACTGCTACCATGAGGGACAAAGCACACTAACAATAATAGGATGCCATGTCTAACACCAATGCATCTTCACCTTCCTTAGAGATAGCAAAATGCACAATTCACATGCAGTCACGCAGTAAAGGTCAACCCGGAATTTGCTGGCATGATAATATTTGGAATCCTAAGATGGTGGCTTCTAGACAGACACAGCATCTTCTTCACTGTCAGTGGGACACTCTAGTTTGCTCAGTAGTTGAAGTAGCTCAGCACAGATTGTCTGCATCATTTTTCCCGCACAGTAAAGATCACCGGTCATTTCTTCTCCAAGATTCCCGACCACTTTCAACACGGAGTAGAGATGAGGCCCTGCAGACATCACCATGGGTAATGTGTGAGGCTGACACTTGCAGACTGTGTGTGCCATAGCTGTGCACAGTTTGAGCTGCACAGGCCATGCTGGAATTCTCCCCAAAGAGGTCACACCTCTTCCTGTCAAGCTGCTCTTGCACAATTGTTCACCGGGTTGAGCGATATCTCTCTTCACATTTCATATAAAATATGAGAAAAATAATAAAATTTGATACTAGGTTTTGTTCCAAACTTATCCTGAAAAAACTCCTCTCTTGAAGTACAAGTTAGTTTTTGGCAAAATGCTCCAGCCCTGTCTCTGCAGCAACACTGTGAACAAGAGCAACACTTAATTCGGTTAATTTCACAGGACAAATAACTGGAGACAATAACCTCCAACAAAGTTCTCAGTTGTATTTCAAATCAATCAGTGGCAAAGGGATTTAGAACAAAGTGTTTTGGTGCTTAAGGCTTGAATTTATTGGAGCTGTCTGGGTATGTCTGTCTAGGCAGAAAAAACAACATGCTCATAAGTCCCCTAATCCCCCAAAACAAAAAGCATATATTTGTGAGCTTGAGAGCGAGCATAAAGTGAGACTACATCAATAAGAATATATATGGTATCATAAACCTGCCCCAATTAGTACTTTATTTCAAATACATTAAATGTAAATATTGTTTTTCAATGTGACTTCATTTCTACCAAAAGTACTTTCATCACTGGGTTACAGAAGTGTTACTACACATCCTTCTGGCTCAAAGTATACTTGATTATTTTGTGAAATAGAAGTGACAGAGAGAATGTTGTTCTGACTCACTGTAATGTACAGGTTGGGGAAATTAATCATGGGCAATCTGGCCCAAATTCTTTTAGAGAGGGGTGGAAATGGAAGCCTACTCCTTCAGATGCTGGCTGATTATCTCTTGTGATACTGTATAAAGGAAAAGGCAGTATGCATTTGTCTTTTGTTTTATTTTATGAACGGCCATATTGAAATCATGATTCTATGTGCTAAAATCTAATGTCAGAGACTATGTCAAAAGAGCCCCATTGTTCTTTATTTCAAGAGTTTTTGTTTGGTAAACAAAATACTTTTTATCTTGATGCACTTAAGAGGCAAGTGGAAAAAATTAACCAGTTTTATAACAAACTGCAGTTCAGAAATCAGAACAATTTCCTGTATCTTTCTTATAAAATGTATCTTCGGAGTAATTTAAATCATGACATTTTTCTTTTTAATGATATCCTGCCTCACATACACCCCAGCTCCCCAGTGGCCTGCTGTTCTGACATCTCCATTGATTAAACTCTTTATTGGATTTAATACCAGTTGAAGAATGTTAATTGATGATAACTTTTGTTCATTGTTGATCTTAGACAAAATCAAACTAAAAAATTAAACTGTTCTTAGTCTCAATTAGAAGCAGAGTAGAAGCTCCCCTTAGTAGAAATAATTGTTTCCATCCCTGTAAATACACTAGAATGCCTTTTTCAAAGTAATACAATTATATAAAATAATAGTTCTGTCCTCATGCAATCACTGTATTAACATTTTAAAATGAAACTTTTTGAACTAGTAAAAAAATAGTAAAATTCCATCCATTCATAACAAGTATAAAAATCTTATGTTCAACTAATTGTTCTAGGAATCATTGCATGACTTTACTTCATAGATTTCATATATCTTTATATAGCAATTTATATTTGACTTTTACAGAACTTTATGATTACTTTTTCAGTTACTTTTGTGAAATAACTGGTGAGGATGGTGCAGAAAAACATTTCTGCCAATCTTGTTCTTTATCTTAGCAATGGATAGTACATGATAATAGATATGGTTAGTGAAGGCCAGGAACTGTGATGACCTACAAGAACCTGTTAAATGCTGTTCTTTTAAATATTTTTCTGAGAGACCAATGGGGAAACACAATCCTTGTGAACTCTGCTGGTACAATACCAAAAGCAATGAATACAAAGTTTTCTCTATGATGCTCCAATGTCTAAAGATGACCTACACTTGAATGAACAACATGTAGCACAAGCTACTAGGGAAAGTACAGTAATACAGAAAGGAAAAGGTATGGAAGATAAAGGAAAATGCATGGAAATGCTACCTGGTAAATGCAATATGTCCAGGCACTTGTCCAACTGCTGATAGATGGTATGGGATATTAATGAATATTTTTATTCTGGTAAATCTAGCCAGAGGAAAACTATTCCCCATTGTTTTATTGTGGGTTTTTTGGAGTTTTTTTGGTGTTTGTGTTTTTGTGTTTGTGGTTTTTTCCCCCTGAGTTCTGTCTCTGAATTACCAATATAGCTGTGCTTCTCAAGAAGAAGACAGTTCACAAAGTCCTTAACAATGGATGTGGCCAAGGCATTTTTGGCTGAAATAATGTATCAAAAGATTTTGAAGCACCGGAATAATCTTGCATATTACACACCCAGAAGAGCAGGGATACTGACCCCCGTTATCTCTTTACTTCATTTTTTGTCCTCCCCAGAAGTTTTTGTTTGTTTGTTGTTTTGTTTTGTTTTTTAATCATAAAAAACCAAAAACACAGTTTGGGTAAAAGCTTAAAACAGTGCTTTAAGCAGAGTTCATCCATTTTAGTCACCAGCCTTCACATGAATATACTTACCTTCTCTAGTTCAATGTATATTTAATTTTGGAAAAAAAATGAAAAAAAAGAAAAAAAGAAAAAAAAACCAGATTAAACAAAGGTCACCAAAACCAAAATCAATTCAGACCATTCAGCGCCATGGCAGGCATACTAGATCTCAGAAAAGGAGCATTCAAGAAACTGCTCCACATTAGGAAGAGATTGAATCTGAAAACTGGTCTCTCACCATACACACATCTCTCTTGAAATGTCTCCTGCTTGGCCATTTTTGTGTGAGTCTGAAACAATTGGCTGCATTGCTAGTTCAGACAGACAGATGGGGTCCTGATTTGGGAGTCACTGGAGTTTGTGTGCCTGACAGCAGTTTTGTGATATATGCAGTAATGTACACCTCCAGGGCTTAAACTTGAGGTGTACAGCAGGTCTTCCTGGCAAAAACACTTTTTTATTATTGATTATTAGTTGCCTTTTTAGTCACCATCAGGACCAGGTAACAACTAAACACTGTTTTTGTGGGTCTAGGTTTTGGGTAAAAAATAAGATGTTCTCAACTTTCTGTAATGGATCAGACTTTTTAATGGGTATTTTAGTCAATACAGCACTGTGATGTTATCAAGCAAAAAATCAAAAGGTGGATTAACTAAAGACACTTAAAATCAACAGAAAAATGGTCTGGATCTGGATTCTTCCTTCTGTTTTCAATTAAAAGCTCAGCTTTTAATATTCCTAGAATTCCTTCTGAATTTAGCAGATTTGTTAAAGATTCTTTATATGTATTGCAAGTCTTTCCTTGCCTTCTTTAATTGGCAGTGTAACTTTCTTAGCCCAATTATCAATGTATTTTTTCTTTTAGGAAAACAAATTGATGATGAAGTAAAATTTCTTTTTTTTCGTGCCCTTGTTTACTTACAATGATTGCTGGAACTTGCTCTCATCAAATGCAGGAAAATTCAGACAGCAGAAGATATCTTTTTCCCTCACACTTTAAATCTCTTTTACCCAAAGTTCAGAGTAAAATCTTCCTTTCCAGGATTTTCTTAGTGTCATATTCTCTGTGTTTGTGCAGCATGTATCTGGTGACTTCTTACTAATTTCTTTCAAGTGGGTTTTTGGTTGCAATTTTTGTTGTTGCTGTCACAACTATTCGGAAAACAGTTACTCAGTCTATCAGTTTGCATATGCACTGTGCCTTTGGTAAGGGAGGATATTTAGTTTTAGTTTCAGGAGATGTAATGGTGCTTAACTGTTTATTATAATAATTTTTAATTATGCATCACAGTTATATATCCAGTGGCAGAGGTTTAAACCAATCCAGAAAAACAAAAACAAAAAAAAAAAAGAGAAAAGAGCTTCCCTCATTCTAATTAAGAAAAGAGATCCAGCAATGTTTAATTATATTAATACACAAAAATTAGTAGATGTGTCAAAATATTGTGAAAATCATATTACTTTTATGTGGCCACAAACCATACAGCCATAAATCAAACTCAAAGGGCACAGTCATTGGGTACACAGGATTTATTTATTTGCTGAAAAATTATGAGAACAAAAAAAATCCCAACAATTTCAACGAGGCCTACCTTTTTTTTTATTAGTATTTATTTTAATGAATCTAAAACTTGCATCTTAAAACAATGTCTTCAATTTGACAAAGACCAAATATAATCAAGTTCTTTCTAGAAGTATGATGAATAGTCAAAATCAAAGACAGTAAGTGATTTTTGACCTATATTCTGTTTGAAGCACAACAACTATCCAGTGCTGATGGAAAGTTGATGTGAACCCCATAAATATCCTCACTCTTTTAACATTTTTTAAGTTTCTTTTGTGCAATCATTACTGGGTCTAATAATAAAGCTATTCTGCTGCTTTACAATGAAATAACACTTGTGCCAGTACACAGAATAAATGTCACATACTCTTTACTAGGTGATAATGCTAAGCTATGCCTCGATGGCACAGAATCTGCATCTTGACCATCTTTAGAGGCCTAAAGAGGATGGAAACAAGATATAGCAATACAAAACAATGTGAGTATTAAAAAAAAATCCAGATCTGACATATAGACTCCATCAAGTACTTTGCATTTTTTTGTTTCTTTCCTGTTCCTTTAAACTCTTCAGCATGGCCAGTCTGTAAGTATGGCTCATTCTTCTGTATCCAAAATGACAAGTGGTAAGTTATCCTGGTGTATAAACAGAGAAAAAAATTGCATCTAGTCCGTGTATCCAGCTGCACAGTGGCACTTTACCTCACAGTTTTGTTACAAAAAAAGTTTAGTGCCCAATAGTTGAGCACAGAAATCCAGTTCCAAGATTGCAAGAAAAAAAGTGATAAAGATCAACCAATACGGAGCATAAGACTTTTTGCATATCACGGTGTGTGAGTAAAAGAGTACCTATAGCATCCTGCACTTAATTCTAGAGTCTTTAGGGAAATTATAACTAAAACTGAAAAAGAGAGAGCTCAAGAAGCAGCAGTGTGTTACTTGCATGGCATTGTTTCTCTTGGGCCCATGAAATTTGGAAGCATTTATAGGGCTGGTCTGAAGCCAGCTGGATTCTGATGAATTTTAACCTCAGCCTCTCAGTTTCTGAAAATGAAAATACAGAAAACTTTTGGAAGCTGATACAGCAGTCCTGTGAAGACTGGAAGTTGGTCAATCCTGCCGTTAGCTCAATGTAACAAATTATACTAAGTAAATGAAACGTCAACCCCATCAGCTCGTGAAAAATTTCAGTCCAGAAGACTTCGATACAACAGAAAGTATGTATCCGATGCCTATTCTTGCTTGGCACAGAAATGAGCGGTTACAAACTTTTGATTTCTGCTTTGTAAAGTCTCATGTGGCTGGGTTTGAACCCACAATAAAATTCCTGTCCTGTTACCTCCAGCCATATTCATACGTTCTGGACTTTTGCGGAGCTCACAGCCTTTTCTCTTTGCTGCGTCTCAGCGGGAACAGGCCGGTTTAGCATTCTCTTGCCTGCTGCCAAGGATGGAGGCGGTTGGGGACGGGGCCCCCCTAAACTCTTCTGGGCGATAGCTTTTGCAGGACCGCGGCCAGCTTCTGGCTGAGGCTGCGCTCCCGGCCAGCCCTCGCTGCCCGCCGGACTGCAGGTATCGCCCCTGGGGCTGGTGCGAGGTCCGCCGCCCCCGGGTGCTGCTGCCGGGGCCGGGCGCGGAGCCCGGAGCGCGGCCGTCCCGCCCCGCGGGGTGCCGGGGAGGGGTGGCCGCCGCACGTCACCGCCGCCTGCCATAAATGCCCGGCGGGGCGGGAGCCGTGGGGAGAAGCGTGGAGCGACTCGGGGCGGTGGTGGCGACCCGGAGGCGGGCGGGGGAGGCGGCGGCGGCGGCGGCTGAGCTCGGCGGCAGCCCCGCTCCGCTGCTCCGCTGCTGGACACGTCCGCGCCCGCCGCGCCGCTCCCAGCGCTGCTCCGCCGCAGCCGGCGGGACAAGGCTGTGCCCTCGCCCCCCGGCCCGAGGCGGGCGTGGCGAGGAGGCGGGCGGCGGGGCGAAGCTGGCTGCGGGGAGAGCAGGCAGCCGCCGCCGGAGGGGTAAGGGCAGTGGCGGGGGGAGCATCCTCCCCGCAGCCCCCTCCCCGCGGCGGCGGGAGGACGGGCGGCCGGGCAGGCCCCACGGAGAGCGGGGCCGGGTGCGGGAGGCGGCGGCGCGCTGGGGAGCGCTCGGTGGTGCCCGAGCGCCTCTTTGTGTTTCCCTCCCAGCGGCTGGTCCGGTGTGGCGGGATTCGCGCCTGCTCACCCGGGGTGAAGGAGTGACCTCGGCTTTCCTACCTAGAGCGCTCGGTCGTTGTTAGAGTATCGCATTCTTGGAAACGGTACTACTTTTTCTGAGTTTTCGGTGCTTGGGAAAGCCCGTCTCCCCCGCTTTCGTGTACGAGATCGATACCTTTAGTTTCATTAGGGTTTTGGAAATCGTCAAACAAAAGCTTTAATCAAAGTCATATTTTGAAGTGCACTAAGAGGCGATATTTTGCATCAAGTTAATTGTGGATTTCAGTTTACTTTTTGGCAATGACTGTGAGCCCTTAACCTTAAGTTCCAATACTGGAAGACCTTATCTACAGTCTAATCTTCATTGATGTCTGGCTCTTTTTAAGTAGCTATGAAAAGCATGCTTTTTGCATGCAGGCACTGAAATGTGCATGCCAATGTAATGTGTAAAACCACTTGAACAAACTGAAGTTAGTAAGGCTGAAGATAAGCTCTCTTCCCAAATCAACAGTGTGCACTTTTAGAGTAAAAAATGCAGCACCCTGCTTTCTCCCCCTAGAACAACAGTTACAAAATCTGTATGAACTAGAGATTCTGTTGCTTCATAAGGACAGGCCAGTCCTTCAGTCTACAAATCACATTACTCTCTCTTATGCATTTGCAGCCAGCAAACCTGGAAGAAAGACTTTGTCTTGGAGCTAACTCCTGAACATTTTGAGATCATTCATCATGAAGTATGTAGTACAGGAATGGCTCAGAGTAACTACCTTGCTATTCATAGCTCAAGCAGTTTCTGCAATGGTTCTTCCCAATGCCACGCTCTTAGAGGAACTTTTGGAAAAGTACATGGATGAAGATGGTGAGTGGTGGATCGCCAAGCAGAGAGGGAAAAGGGCTATCACAGACAGTGATATGCAAAGTATCTTGGATCTTCATAATAAATTACGGGGTCAGGTGTATCCACCAGCTTCCAATATGGAATATATGGTAAGGAAAAACGGATAGTGACATGCAGAAAAAATGTTTTTAGAATAGTTGCTATCACTTTATAAAACAGCATACTTTCAGTCTTAGTTTGCTTGTTTCCTCATTTAAAGAACTTGTCACTGTTTGTCTTTTTTTTTTTTTTGTACAGGTATGAACTGTGAGATAAAGATGCTTGTTTGTGGATCAAGTGTCATGCTCTACCTATATTAATGTGTTTAATTTCTCATAGCTCTCCTAAATTTAAGTGGCAGTTCCTCAGTGTTAAGGGCCAATTTCCAAAATTGCAGTACTCAATAAAGTTGATTATAATTGTGACCTAAAAAGTTACCATCTGAGAAGAGTACTGAACTATGAAGTTTCACAATAGCATGCATGTATATTTTTCCCATGCTTCTAGGTTGGATGGAATTTATGAGCAAAATGAGAGTTTTACAACAAGAAAGTCTTCTATTTAAGTTGGCATGTGTTACTGGAGGGCTGCATATTTCTGTGTTCAGATTAATAATGTAATGCATAATATCTGTTTATTTTTTTTTTCCTTAAGAAGCGTCTGTGTTTGGACTATTATTAGTGGCATTAAGTTCCATGTTTCTGAACTTTGTTTTTATGCCATAGTTCAAGGCTATTTCTATCTCTCCTTCCTAAGTAGATCAAATCAGATCATTAGAGCTTTTAAGAAGTCCAGAGGTTTGACAAAAATGGGCAACTTCTATTTTTCTGCACTTTTTTCCTGTATCCACACAGTATATTGTTGACTTATCTATCCATGCACCAGAGAAATAGCATTGTATAGGTTGTGTAGGTATAGATTGAGTTGTTTATATCAAATATTATACAGGTTTTTTGACAGTTTCCGTGACAGAAATTTATATTAACACATTTCCAGATCAAAATATCTTTCCTAGACTGGAATGGTTTCAACTCTTTCAGGTTGGATATTTGGTTGAACTGAGCATGTATATGTCCTGGAAAAATCATGCTTGCTTAAACCATCAGTAGAATCATAGGATGGTTTAGGTTGGAGGGGACCTTTGCAGGTTCTCTAGTCCACCCCCATTACAGGCAGTTTAACTTAAGTTTACCTATATGAGTGTCACTGTATTATACTTATATAATTATAATAGATATTATAGACTAAGAGCCATCAGAAAATTAGTTCATGGAATCACAGGATATGTTGCCACATATCATCTCCAAATAAAGGCATAATAATACCTGAAACCCCTTTAACCTGTTCAGTTACAATTGTCTGCAGTATTTGTAAACTTTGTTTTCTCTTGTGACTTTTTCAGACCTTGTTATAATAGAGGTTAACATTTTGTTCCCAGTCACTCAGGTTGATTTTTTTTTCTGGGAAGCTCAAGAACAAGCTATTAAGTCTCTTTGTAAAAGAAGAATTAGGAAAACTGTTGCTTTCCTGTGTTAAAATACTGCAAGCCTTTTTCTTGAGATTCTGTGAAAGCGCAGCTGATTTGTAGTTATGCGCCTTTTTCCATTCCTAATGCCATACTACATTTGCCTGTCTTATATTTCTTGGAAAGGAGAATTTGGATATATTCACAGAAGTAAGGTTTTTAACAGCTATATTCAAAGATTCCTCCAGCACTGCACACACTTGGGCTTAGACTCTGTGTTAGGTCTACATCTGGAACAAGTTTTTTTGGTTTTGTTGTTTTTTCTGTGCTCTCCAATTATGCCTGAGCCAGAGAGTACAAGTAGCATGGAAAAACAATTACCCAATTTTAACATCAAGGATGTTACTCAGAACAGGGCAGCAGCTTTCAAGGGGGTGGGATTCAATTTTGGCATAATACCCAAGGGAATGAGGGATTAGGATAGGCAAGGGTTTGAGACCTGTGAAGGCAAAGGTAAAGTGTGTGGTCAGAGAGATAGATACCTGTGGAGGGACAGGGACCCATGAGAAGGGTCTGGAGAGAGCCTGAGTGGTCAAGAAGGTGTTGAGAAATCGTTGTGATGGAGAGAAAGAACATTTGAATAATAAATATGGTTAAGCTAAGACCAGTAACTGTGATTTGGATCAGAAGTTTGTGGTAGGAGGTTAAGAGCACAGAAATTTGCTAAGAGTGGCTATTTAAAAAGTCTAAACCTGTTAGTAAGTGGGGAGGAAGATTGTATCTGGAGGAAGCAGGTGGGAGTCAGTATTGGGAATGGAGACAGGAGAGTTTAGAAGCCTACTGCATGCTTCTTGAAGGAACTACATGCTGCTTGAATAGAGCAAGGAAAGGACAGGACTTCTGAGTGTATGCACATATATTTTTATGGTGCTCTTAGAGATTTTCCTTTCAGTGTCTTACCAAAGATAATTATTAGTGCTCCAGAAGAGGGAAACCATCCCTCTAAATGCTTGCCTGATGTTTAGTGAGATAGATGAGTGCAGCTGAAATGCTTTTGTCTACTTTTGATGTGGTTTATTAATATAGACATGCTGGCAAACAGGTCTCCTGCTACTGGCGCAGTCATGACCCTGTATTCATGATGAGACTGATCCAAGTACTTAAAGAATCAGATTTTGTTTTAAAAAATGTAATTTCAGTGGTTTTTTCATTCTGAGTCATGACACTGTCTCCCTGCATGGCAGAATCAGATAATTACCAGTGCTGATAAAAGAACATTGGAATGCATAACTAAGGAATGGGTGGGATGGAGAACCACGCTGGGTAGGATCTATTGGCTTGATTAATTACTCACTTACAAAGTCCAGACTTACCTTTGAGATAAGGCCTGCAGTGTAAGATCTTGGTTCTATTAAAGACAAACAAAAAACCAACCAAACAACAACAACAACAAAAAAAAACAACCCAAGGAAAGCTAAAAATTTGCATGACTAAGCTGTACACTCTTGCCATATGCTTTGGAAAAGCAAACATTACTTGGCTGTCATAGTTCAGAGACCTAAAGTTACAGTGCAGTAAGGTTCACAGTAGCTAGGTCTAATGAACAAAGCGTTCTCATGGTTGTCTGGCTGAACTTACTGGATGAAAAGTTCATCTTCCCGAGTACTGTGACTCTGGTGGTGAGCAGTAATGGATTCCTAAGATAAGAGGATAAGAATAAAGCATGTGAAAAGAGAAACTTCTGCAGTGAAGCACTCCAGCTTCCAGCAAACAGCAGCTTAGGGACTTCCTTAATCTGCTGTTGTTCTTTTTGCATCAGATGGAATACTCTCACATGGAATTTTCTTCATGAGTTTGAAAGCTTCTGAGTCCACTTGTATTTTTTAAATCCATGGCATCAATTTGCAGAGCTCTATAAATTTAATTATGCAATGGGTGAAAAAATACATTTGTTTTCCTTTAAACTTGCTCTTCTATTTGATGCCTTATTTTTCTTTATCGTGAGAAATAGTAATTTCCTCAGTGATGACAAGGTTTTCAGCTGAAGAATCCTATTTCCTTTACTTGAAAACTGTTCTATCTGAAAAGCTGTTCCATTTTGCTATGATTCTCCTGTTTTCCTTTTAATGCAAAGGGGACAAACCAAACTGTGGATAGTCATGGCATACTGCAAATTGTTATTGTTGTATTTATTTTCTTCACTTCCTAATAGTTTCTAACATTCTTTTACTTTTTGACTTAGTGTTCTACAGCTGACATGTTTTATAGAGCTATTCACAATGACTTTAAGATCTTTCTAATGTGCTAGAGGTCATTTACTACACTACTGTGTATGTAGAGTTAGCTGTTATCTCCAGCAATGTTCTTATTACTTTGTATTCATTCACATTGAATGCTATAAATAATTTTGTCTTCCAATCACTTAGCATTAATGAGTCTCCTGTCTTCATATTTTATTTTTCCTATCCTGTTTTCACCTATCTTAAATAGTAAATACTATACTATGTTATCTTTTCTTGGGCTATTGTGGAGAAGGTATGCTGCAGAGACCATGAACACATCTTGCAGGGAATCTGAAAAATTGTTTTGTATTCTTAGATCCCTTTAAAGTAATTTATCACTTCTTTCTTTACCTTATGATAGCTTGATTTTGTTTTTTTGCTTGTTAATTTTTAAGTAACTTGGGAACTCTGTGGAAAACTTAACTGCACTTAACCCTCTTCCACATGTTGACACTTTCAAGGTGTAATATATGGAGGACTAATTATCTGTATATTTCATTTTTTTTTTAGCTTACCCTATAAAGTCATCCCAATGGAAGTCAGTTTTAAGTCTGTGGTTTCTCAGGATCTTTTGAAGCTTTTAAAAAATATTTTTAACAATGTGCTGGTTTTTGTTAATGCAATAACAAGAGAGATAGTGTACTGCACAGTAATTAGAAGTTCATTTAGCAAGTTCTTCCATGTTCTTGAAGGATATTGTTTGGTCCTGGCAATTTGATACTGTCAGTATTTTCAGTTTTGGCTACTGTTTCTTAAGGCTGATTTGGATCCTTCACCTTGTCTTCTGTCTTTTTTCCTGTATGGAAGGATTCTGGTGTGAGAATGTGCATAAGCTCCTCTGTAGGAAACAGTATTAGAAAAATTCATTAAACTCCTCTGCAGTGGCCTTACACAACCTTATGACTGCATGTTAGATCATTCTTTCCTAGACCTCCTCATTCAAAGCTGAGAGAGTCTTTGGGCTGTTGACTTAAATAGAAAAAGAAAAATCTTTTTCTGAGGTTATGATGAACAGTGTGTTATGAAAATGCATGGCAAATGCATATTGTGTATTTTTTTTTATCTGGATTGCTTCCTTTTAAAGAAAGATGCAAGGAGCATTTCCTTTTTGCTGCACACATGTATTTAACAGCACTGGAAAGAGAGGAGAGAGGAATGAGCTTTCCCTGCTCCCTTTCTAAAGCACCTGAACAGAGCTTAGAGCAACTCCTAATATTTTTTTTTTAATTTTTTTTTTTTTTGGAATGAACAGAAATTGCAAACTTTTTTCCTAATAATTTCATTAGTAACATTGCATCTTAGTAAATCTCAATATATTAATGAAAACTGATTTTCTTCATGATTATTGCAGTCAAGACTTTAAAAATCTTCATTATTATTTGGATAGTGGAAGTTGTTAATTCCTCTATATTTCAAAGAGTTGTAGTTTGCAAAATAGAATGGTTCACCAAGAAGAATATTCACAAAAGTAGTTTTGGTTCATGAATTTATAATGCACTCTACCTTGAACTTTTCTTTTAGTATTTGTTCCTTGATTTCATACATATTTTCCCAAACAAATAAGTCAAATGATTCATGTGAGATCCTCATTCCATGCATGTGCCTTTGCTGTACTAAAGAGTATTCAGCTTTCAGCTTGATAGTTTGCAGAGCATTTCAACTTGGTATTTCTTGGCCCCAAGCCATGCACTGCATTTTATAATTACTGAAATTGGAGACACCGGTGTCTTCTAGGGCAAGGAAGTCTTTGCTTATTTCATTATCTCTAGTCTTTTGGCCAGACCCTGCCAATAAATACCAGGGATGTCATTGCAAAGCCCATAACTTTCTTCTATAAAGTTTTACATTGGAAAACTCGTGAGGAAAACACAGAGTTCTAGAGGTGCTTTTAAAACAGTTCAGATTTGAACATTTATTTGGTATAGTTGTGTGGTTCTTCAGGAAAATTCTGGATGCGTATCTGGCAGCAGTATTGGACCCATATTTTGTTCACAGAAAGGGGAAAACCATTTTTTTTTCTTAGTTTGTTATAATTTTGGTATAATACCTCTGAAGGTCTTAGTTTGAAAACCTTGATAGTGATGTGTTGAAAGTGCTGACACCATATAATTCCTTTCAAAACCATGACTAATTCAAAAATTCTGTGGAGGGCCTTATATTTTGGGAGGCTTGAAGATTTGCCTCTCCATTTCAGTAGCTTCAGGAAGAATTGAAAAGAAAAAAATTAAGAAATATAGCTTATTTAGATTTTCTTAAAATTTTTCTGTAGGCAGTCTTCTGTTATAGTTATATAGAAACCATTGGACTTTGGATTGTATGAACCCAGTAGTGGATAGAGCTCTTGCATGATAATAAAAGGCTATTCATGGCATCATAGGGACTGAATAGGGATCAAAATAAATTTTATTGCTGTTTTGTGATGCATTTGGCTTCCATGGTCAGTTCAAGTCAGGGAGTAGCAGATCCTCTGTATGTGTATCTGTAAGTTCCCAGCTGAGATTTTTTTTTATTTTTGTAGTATTCCTAGGAGACTTGAAACAGCATTAGGAAACATAAAGGAAGACCTTGTAGTGGACATACATGTTTTGGTGAATTCTTCTGTTCTGATGTGCCCTGTTAAATTTCTTAGACCTTTCTGACAAAATATTTTGATATCTCTGTTTAGTGTATCTTACCCATCTTGCCAAAACTCTTTGGGGATGCTTGATTAAAAACAATTCTTATTCCTTTTGAGCAGAGGGCTTTGGTTTGTGGAATTCCCTAAGTGGCTGAAGAGCACTTTTGGGTGCCAAGAACAGAGCAGCTCTATTCAGAGTGAACCTGCCTGCTTTCCCTCTGGTTTTCCACTTTTCTGCTTCACTTCAAAGATTGGTAGAAGTTCTTCAGCTTCTTTGCCTGTGCTCAAAGGCTACTGACTCTGCATCAAAGAGCGCAGTGACGTTGACTTATCCTCTTATTCTCCCTGGCAGTTTTAGCAAAGGATTGTGCAATGTGAAGTGGCCAAGAAAAAAAGTGGCATGACTTCTATTGATGTAATGCCAACAACAACTAAGCAACTCCAAGTAAAGAAACTGAAAGTGGAAAGCAGCAAAAAGGCTCACTGTCTCAAAGTTTAAGGGAGCCTTCCCAAAATAAAATAATTAGCAACACAGGACAGGCACTGTTCATCTTTTATTTTTTCTGTCAGAGAACTCCTTTGTCCCCAAATTAAAGAAGATCGTTATTTTTTATAATATATATTATATATTAAAAATTTTAATATTAATCAGTCATAGCAGAATCTAAGCTTAAGTACAAAATATGAACAGAACACATAAAACAATAAATGAGATTTATAAAAGTAGCTCCCTGTTTCCTGTCATCTTCATGATATTTGCCTCGGAATCTTCCTTAACTGATTTTTTTCTTTTTAAGTGAGAAAAAAACCCCAACTTATTTCTTAACATTATTTCAATGAAATGCTAGATATGAAGTTATCCTGTTCTATGTCAATATAATCAGCCTTAAATTTGGCATCAGTGACCATGATAGAAAAAGGATCATTCATTCAAAAGATATCCTCTGATAATACACAGATGGATAAATTTCACCTTATTGTGGAAGAAGATCAGAGATTCTTAAAATGAGGCTGTTAAATCCAGAATTTGGCTGCCTGATACATATCACAGTAGATTTTTCCTGAATTTCCTGTTGGTCAGGGATTCCTTTAATACATTTTCCAATGTTTATTTTAAGATTTTATATGAAAATATTTCTTGACAGTAGTGCCAGGTCACATCATATGATAAATGGATGCTTTCTGGCAGTAAGTTATATTCACTTATGTCAAAACACAGTGGTCATCTTTTAAAAGCATTTACTTTGACACGTATTTGAGATACCACGGCTAATTCGTGTTCAAAGTCCAGGAAATTCTGTAACATCTCTAAAACTGTTGTATGAAAGCAATCAGTTACAGTGAGTTTAACCTGGTAATCACTACTAGGATTTGAGGTAAGGACCTGTGCTCTGGTCAGTTTGTGATTAGCTATAAATATTCATGAATACTATTTGCAATGAATGCGTGCAATTCATAATTTGACAATGGACAAACTAGAGAAGTCAAGATCACCTTTCATGCTGTTGCTTCTCTTCCATTCCTGTTAGAATATAGAAGTAAATAGATGATTTTTAGTCATGTTCTAATAGGAAGCCTTAATGCACTGCTTTTAAAAAGTAGCAAAGTAAATGCAGTGTTTCAGAACACCTTGGAAAGCTGAATATTCCAGCAAGGTTTTTTAACATGCTTAAAGTACACAGAGAATTAAATGTGATTACTCATGTCTGCTGGTTCCTATTCCTGGTTTTCCTTCTTCAACACAAAAAGCTCAAACACATGAAGCTGTAATAAGGAGATACTTCTAAATATTGGTGCAATTTTTTCAGTGTTTGGGAACAATATTTTTGGCGTTATACCACTTTCCTGTTTCCAGGCAAAAGCCACAGTTTTCCTGCTTTTTGCTCTTTTCCAAGAGAGTAGCTGAAACCTCAAGGTCTATTCAGGGATCTCTGCCCGGTTTAAAGCTCTATAAACTCCAGTCTGCCACATGGTAGCATGTAAGTTCCTTACCATTTCACTTCTAGCCAGGTAGTAGTTTTCCAGCAGAAAATGCCTGTCTTAACTTTCTTGGTAGAGGAAAGTTTTAGCTATTCTTTCTTTGTGCTTAAAGAATGTATGGGTACTAGTTAGTATTGTGGGTTGTTTTATTTTCAAGGGAATTTTGCCTGGTGTTGCAGTACTCCTGAGTTTCTGTGGTCACTGCTGCATAAGGGATCTCAGGCTGTGGGGAGGCCACATTTTTTTCTGACTTAAATGACTGGAGGTAAGCATCTCCACTGAGTGCAAGTTATTTACTTTTCAGATGTGCTAATTATCATTAGTTTTCATGGACTTCCTTCAGCTTCTTTGATGAAATTGCCTCACTGAAGCATGACTGAAAGAAAAGCTAATGAAAACTGCCAATGCCTGTAAATCAAGGAGAGATCATGTCAAATCAATCCATTTTATTTTTTAATGACCCAGTAATTTAGGGAAGTATTAGGTGCAATATTTTGACTGGAAAGTTCTTGATACTCTCTACCCTAGTGTTTTTGTGAGAGAAAATTGTCAGAACCTCCTTTTAAACAGGTGGAAGGTTGCAGGTGTTGGAGCCTCCTTGGTTTTGGTTTAACACTTCTGACTTGTGTCAGCAAAGAGTACACCTGAAAACTTCAGTATATATATATATATATATATATATATATATATATATATAATGTGGGCACAGGATAGGATTGTTTTAAAGAACATGATCAAAATTAGAACTTGAGAAGTAGAAGTAATGGCTAGGGATCAACATGATGAAACTTAACTGCAAGGCATGGAATGATGAAGAAATTAAACAGGTGAAATACAACGGATAAAGCGTAGAGGTAAAACTGCAATATAAAGATGCAGGAGTTGCACTGACTTAAAAAATTATATGTGGCACCAATCTGTAAAAGGAGTTGTGTGTGAAACTGATGAGAACTTATCTGAAATGCAAATGTCCATTTTTGGTAATTTTAAAAGAATGGTCTGCCCATTCTAGAAAGTATGAAAGAGATTAATAAGATTGATTGTCAAGACAGAATATGTGATTTATGGGATGATTCAAGGAATGAAACAGCTTAATTTGGTTAATCTGGGAAATAAAGAAAGGCAGATTCAGGAAAGAGAGAATTTCTTTTTATATGACAATAAAACATCAACTACTATTGCAGGGCTGGAGGTTTAAGTTGCATACCAAGGGGATCCTCTTTACTCTTATAATCATAAAATTGAGAAGAAAATGAAAGTAAATAGGTTTTCTGAAAATACTGTTACTATTTTAAATTATAAAAATGTGGATAATGCACATGTATTTGCCTCAGTGGAAAAGGCTACATTACAGTCAGGATCAGCCTCTGGAAGTAATTTTTAACTGTACCTTTCTGCTTCTCTGTGTTGGTACCATGCTGGTGATTTCTAGTTTTCAGCTGTATTTCTGTCAAATTTGCTCATGGCATCTCTCATTCTATGTTTCATCTTCCCTTTTTTTTCCTTCTCAGTGTCATTAGTCTTAATACAGTGGATTCTTTAAAAAAGTAAATAAATACCCATACTGTACTGTGGTATTTACTTTACCACTCTTTCCCTATATTTAGAATGTATACAGCAATGAGGTATTTATACTATGCCATGGTAAATGTTTGCTTTCAGTGGTGCCCACTGTACTTACTTTTCCATCTTTGCTGAGCTTAAATTTTAGCTCTTCTTTAATTTCCATATAGTCCCAGTCCATATGATTTTTTCTCCCTTCCAACATATGTGAAAATATCTCCAATTAAAATGTTACCTCTGTTGAGGTGTTTTTTTTTTTTTTTTAATTGCTTTTACTGGAAAATATTTTTTGAGCTAGTGGCCTTTGCAGTTCTGTTGCAATACCTTTTGGTGTAATAGATGGCCTCATGCTGGTGTGGCTTGGATGAGAATGCACATTTTTGATTTAACACTTGCTCAGCACAAATGGTGGGATTTATCTCACAAAACTTTTGTTGTCTGTGGTGTAGATGTCTGTATTTAGCCAACCTCCTTTAATTAATACAGAAAAATGAGAATCTCCAACATACAGTTTTTCTCAGTTAAAGGTGGGTGGCTAAAATTATCTCCCTCTATAGATGCCTATTTGTCTATGTAACTGCAAAAGTTTAGATAATTAGCTCAGATATAGCTATCTGCTTTGAAGCTGTTTAAATTCAGGTGAGGTTAATTCCACCCCATTGATGTTGATGGCTGTTGATGAATTTTAATTTAAGATGTTGTAGCCTCACTGAAACAGCAGCTCCTCCAATAAGCAGAACATTGGTTCAGGTCTACACTCTACCTGAACCCCATGTTGACAGAGGTTAAATTCCAAAATTTGTCTGTAAAGCTAAACTGGCATTAGTTTTGGTTTGTTTTAGTGTGATAATTTGTAAACCAGAATCAGGCAGAGGATCTGTATTGTCTGCAATATCCCTGCTGCAGAATGCAGTGAAATCTTCTGAGGTAGAGGAAGAGTCAGCAGCTGGAGGCAGTAACTGCTGCTACCACTCAGTCTAACCTGCTCAGCTGGGTTTTGGCTTCAGCCAGGGTAGTGTTTGAGAACATTTGTGAACACTGAGTGTCCCATATCTGTGTGTCTTCGATGGTGCACTAGTTTTAACAGGATGCTGATGAAAGAAATGTCCATGTTGACAAGTGCTGTTGTGCCATTCAGATTTGTAGAGCAAAATAATTGATGCTGAGAACCTGACATTCATACTAATTCCATTTCAGGGTTTGTTTTTTTTTATGCTGTGTCTTTCTGTGTGGAATGAATACCCATGAACAACTTCAAAGTGCACTCTAGCAGTGTTCTGCAAAACAAAAGGAATAGTTTCAAGGAGGGTCATACCACTGAGCAGTTTGTGATATTTTCGATGTGTGCCTTGTCTCAGTGTAGAAAGCCAACTCTGATGATACCCTTTCCAAAAGATAGATCTCATGTCGTTTTCTGACAATGGGAGCTATACTTTTTCTTGATAAACAAGTTGAATTACCTTGCATGTAGTACCAAATGATTCCCAGTCAAGGTGCTTGTCAGACCTGGGAATCAGCTGCCTTGTTGCACTTTCATCTTCTTGTGCTCGCTTCAATACCCTGTATTTACCAAGGAAATCTGATAGAGCAAAGTCATTGAAACCTGGTCACATCAGAGCATGAATGAGGAAACTAATGGATGAGAAATCAGGAGCTATGCACACCTATATTTCAAAAAACTACAGTCTCTCTTTTTATGAAATTTCCAATATTTTTAAGTAAAGGTGTTTGAAGATTTAATTCATCCTTTGGCAAACAAAAAGAACCTTGCCTACAGCTATGCAGAGATTTCTTTTCAACTTTACCATTTCTTTCAAAGAGTTGTTTTAAAAGTGTCCTTAGTTTAAATCTGTAAAATACCAACTTTTTCAGAGTAGTGTGGAAGAACTTCTTGAATTAAGCTTAAAGCTTAATTCAGGCCAGCTCAATATATATTTCAACAGTCAGATTTTAATATCACTAATGACTTTGTTGTTAAAATTTGAGAAATGCTTAGTTCTGGTAGGATGTAAAATAAATAAGTTGCTGTGACTCTTCATATTCTTCCATTTTTATTCTGGCTTCCTTTAAAATGCCAAGCATTTTGGCATTTTAAAGATCGCTAATTAATTTTGTATTTGTTTGATGTTCTTCATTGTTATTTGATCTGAATGAACATGAAAACTTAGGTGTTTATCTTTCTTTGTATATGGAGATGCTTTCATTGTTTGAAGCACAAAAATTGCTATCAGTGAAACAAGGGAATGCTATTAAAAGCACAAGAATAAAATTCCTGTTGCAGTAAAGAGGTATGTTTTAAATACTTAGGCAGATTATTGTACATGTTTGTTTCATTTAGCCTGCTTTGTGAGTGAAATGCATTATATTTAGAACTAATCTGACACCATTAGTATGAAAAAAACTTTAAAATAAACAGTCTTTTAGCCTGTGTAGTAAGATACACAGTTTTTCTTCATATAACTTCAATTAGAATAATTTAGGAGAGAAATTTGGATCTCCTGTTTTAATTGCTGAAAGAAAAGAACAAAATTCAAGGTGCTATCAAAAATGTAAAGCAACTTCTTTCTGTTCTTGATCTCATCTCTGATGCAATGATTAGGCAATTTGATAATTTAGTAGAAAATCTTCTGAATTCTTCAAATTCCACCTACGTGTAGACTTGGCCTTTAAAAATACCTTTAAGCCAATTTTCTTGGAGTAAGATGTGATACGGCATTGCAATCTTACAGATTTCTTGTACAAGTTTTTAATTTATATTTAGAAATTTCACACATATTCATCTTACTAGCACCTGTGTATAATTTTTTGCATTACTGGAGTAGTCAGATACAAACTGACGATCATTTTCCTGGTGGTTGCACCAGGGATTGTGATACCATTTACAGAATCACAGTGTGGGTCAGGTTGGAAAGGACCACAGTGGGTCATCTGGTCCAACCTCCCTGCTCAAGCAGGGTCATCCTAGAGCACATGGTACAAAATAGCATCCAGATGATTGTTGAATATCTCCAATGAAGGGGACTGTGCAACTTTTCTGGTGTGTCTGTTCCAATGTTCAGTCATCCACACAGGAAAGTTATTCCTCATGTTCAGGTGCAACTTCCAGTGCATCAGTTTCTGCCCGTTGTCTCTTGTCCTGAGACTACCCAGAAGAGCTTGGCTCCAGTCTCTTGGCACCCTCGAACCTGGAGTCATTATTCCCAGGTAATCTGCATTTGCCTTTCCTGAATTTCAGTGGTTCTTCTCTCCACCCTGTCTAAGCCCTTCTGAAGGGCTGCACAGCTCTCTGGGGTATTGCCCACTGCTCCCAGCTTTGTGTCTTCAATGAACCTCCTGAGAAGACATCTGCCCCTTCATCCAAGTCATTGATAAAAAAAAACTAGTATTGGGTCCACTATTAAATCCTGGGGGACACTATGTGTGACAGGCCTCTATCTAGACCTTGTGCCACTGATTACAACCCTCTAGGATCTGCTGTTCAGCCAGGTCTCAGCCCACCTCACTGTTCACTCCTCCAGTCCGCAGTTTCTGAGTTGGCCTATGGGCATGTTGTGCAAGACAGTGCAAATACCTTGCTGAAGTCAAGGTAGATGATATCCACTGCTCTCCCCTCATGCCTGGTAGTTTGCTTATCATAGTGGGAAATCAGGTTGGTCAAGCATGATTTACCTTTAAAGAATCTGTGCTTACTATGCCTGATCACCTTGTCCCTCACATTGGTAGAGATGGCCTCCAGAATGGGGTGCTCCATTGCCTTTCAAGGGGTTGAGGTGAGGCTGACTGGTAATTTCCTGGGTCCTCACTTGTGTTTTTTGAAGGCTGGGATGACGTGATTTTTTGCAGTCCTCAAGCACCACTCTGACATCCACAAGCTTTCAGACATGATTGTGAGCAGCCCCACTGTTGTGTCTGCCAGGTCTCTCAGCACTTGTCAATGCATCCTGGTAGGGCCCATAGACTTGTTGATGTCAAGTTTGGCTAAATGTTCTCCAACCCAGTCCTCCCTGACAGAGGGAAAGCCTTGATTCCATTACTCTGGTCTCCTAGATCAGAGATCCCTGGTCTTGTCAGTGAAGCCCAATGCAGAGGTGTTCAGTACTGTCTTCTCTGGGTCCTGCTACCAGGGCCTCCCTCCATCTAGTAACAGTTATTGATATATTTGAATAAGTCCTTCATTTTGTCCTTGTTGTCCTTGACCACATTCTTGAAGGGCCTTGGCATTCCTTCTCTCATTTTTGTTTACTCTGGCAACCTCTCTATATTCTTTCCAAGTGGCCTGGCCCTGTTTCCATCTCCTGTGTATTTCCTGGCTATGGCTGAGTAATAACAGGAGCTCTTTATTCATCCACACAGGTCTCTTGCTCCTTTTGCCTGGTTTCTTGCTCATCAGGATGCCTCATCCTTGAGCCTGGAAAGTCATCCTTGGTCCTTGAATATTTTTTTCCTCTTTTTATTGAAGGTCATTATAGACATCCTGGAGATTGGGACGCCTTTTCATTTCTACATGAGTTTGATTTGTGATTTTTGGCTTCTGTCTTGGTAGGTCTTGGAGACACAAGTAACTGGGTCTTCTAGCACTTTTATCTCTTTTTAGTCTGTTGGATGTAGGAGATTAGTGATGCTTTATTCACATTTTTTTCTTTGAAGCCTCTGATAATCAAGAAAGTGACTCTAATCTCTAGAAAATTCTTTGGAACTGGGACATTTGGACATTATTCCAGAATGTTTTATAAAATTTTCATTCCTTAGTAGAGTTTGTTGTGTGTTTTTTAAAAAAAAATTAACTTCTATTTAAGACATTTCAAGAAGTGGAGGTTTTGATGAGAAAATAAGCCCACTTAAGGAGTTTTTTTTCTTTATAGTGCAGTTTACACTTGACTGATTTTTTTACACCTGAATACATAACACTTTTGATATTTATTCCAAGTGATTAAAATGAGAAAGAAATTAAGTTGTGTCTTGGTAATCAGAAATTAAGCTTCTTCAAGAAAAGTGCATTATGATGAGGTCTAGAAAGAGGGAAGTGTGCTTATCTGGCTAGGTAAGGTAAAGGGAGTAAAGACAATATTTTATACTGTGGATGAAGGCAGGGAAACAGTTAAAGAAGATGCAATTTTTTTTGAAGACCATATCCAATTTCAACAGTACTTAGAGTGTGGGTGTTCATCTGTTGGGAGGATTGATGATGAATTTAAGTTTTTCATCAAAAAGCTGTTCTTTCAGAGTTCTGGATGGCTCTGTCATGCACAGCTTTCATTACTCTTTAAGGAAAATTTTGTTAAAGGTAACTATTTCACAAGATTGAAGAGTTGATTCAAGCAGCTACTGATTGCCTAGCTCTAAACATTTAAAAAAAACCCAGTATTCTTATTTCAGTTAAAATAGCTGCATAAAATATTTTTTTAAATTGGTGAGGTGAGAAAAATAGAACAGTAGTACAATTCCTTTAACCATGACTTCTGTTTTAAGAGTGGAAAATGTAGGGGGATGCCTTACAAGAGATTATCTTCTGGCTTTCTGAAGGTCATAAGAGCGATAAGAAATTGTAGCTAGCCCTGGAGGTAGGAAGTTCTAAAACTGAGCAAGTGCCGAAATTTTGTTCTATCATTAAGTCTAAATTATTCTAAATTTGTGTTTCGGAGTCCAGTTGGCAAAACCATTCTTAATGGCAATTATTTGGGAAATATATTAACTTTATGGCTGGCTCATCCTAAGAGCTAAATTTACACATTATAAGATTTTTAGATGACTTAATATCATACAATATATGCAACAAAGATGAATTGTAGTGGCTTTTATATTAAAATATTGTGGTCTGGTGGTTTTATGGTAGAAGATGAAGCAACTCTACTACAGCTTATATGAACAAAGTATACATGTGGAGGAAGTGTGTTAATCTTCATGTGTTTTTACAATGGGTACAATAGGGAAGAACATTTTATGGTGGTGTGACAGCTAATGGGAAGAGGAAGAGAATTATACAAACTATCATATAAGACTTCAGGATTTAAAATTAGAATATTTTCTTCTGGTGATTACAAAAAAAAAAAAAAAGTAAATATGGTTTATGACACAGAATTAATGGCCCAGGAGAGTGAATGGAAAATTCATGCAGTTTTCTAAAGTCAGTGGTCTTTATATCCATAAGTGGGTTAAAAGATTTATTCTGTCATTATTATATGTTTATTTCTGTCAAAATAAAGGTTGTATTTTGAGAGTCAAAATATACCCTGTAAATTGTTTATTTGCTGATAATATTAATAATAATAGACAAAATGCTTTCCAATACATTAGAGACTTCTGAAGAAGAGAAGCTAGAACAAATATTCTAGGATTAAACTGAATGATAATAAAGTCTTTACATAATAATGGTCTTGCATAAACAAGGACATACTTGTTTTTAATGTGTTATCCGATTAATAATTTGAAAACTGCATGTCAAAATCCATAGAAAAATAAATTTTAGCACATGGAATTTGTCTGTTATATTTGTGTAATCTTTGTCTGTGTTGAGGAGTTTTCTACCTTTCATCTGTGCCAAAAATTAGTAGACATGATCTCCAGTGTCTGCATGGGAATTTGGATCTGGAAATATTGAATTACTGTTATTTAAATAGCATAGTCTCACTTTTTGAAATTTGGTCTGAATGTATGATGAAATATTCCAAGTTCCATCAAGATGTGATTATTTCCTGGAAATATTCTAGTTTCCTAACCTGAGTGTTGGTATTAGAGAGTCAGGAATCTGGAAACTGTTTCTGCAGCTATCAGGAAATTGCAAAAGCCAAGAAAAAATATGGATATTTTGGGCTAGAGTGATGGACCGCTTTGAGCAAACCCCAGTTTAATGCATAAAAACTATGCATTCACAGTATGGTATGACTTTTTAAAAAAAAAGTATGTCTTAGTATGCTTTTGAAAAAAAGAATCTTGGATTTGCCTTTCAGCTGCAAGCCTATTCTTCCATCTCCCTTAAAGAATAAGAATTAAGGATAAACAACAATTCATAAGCTTTTTTTGAACTTCTAAGCATGCCTATTTGCTATCATGGATGCCAACCTATCCATAAAATCAATGAACCTTAATCTAGTTCTCATATTTTGTGTTTTAATTGTGTATTATTCCAAGAAAAGGTGGTTATAGAAAAGGAAGAGGAAGTCTCATTCATTCCACATAAACTATTAGTTTAGACTAAATAAAGCCTTGTTTGAAAGCAGGTTGGATAATATCCTTTCGGTTAAGAAAAATGCCCATTACTGAAACAATCTCACAAGACAGAAAATGCACTCAATTTAGCTTGGAAAGTTGAACTAAGCCTTTCAGTTTCATATTTGTGCTTTATTCACTGCAGTGTGGCTGCACGTGGTTTCTAAAGGGAATGCTGTGAAGGGATTAAAACTTTTTTTCTCCTGGTGAAAGCATTTTTCCTTTTTATGTAACACAAATGCAACACACATTTTTCAATTCTTACTTTTCGGTCTTCTGCCTCAGTAAAAAAAAAAAAACTTCAAAAATTAAAAAAATGGATTTTTTTTTATTTTTAAAAGAATAAGATACACACCAAATATCTCTAAGAGGATTTCCCTTTCTTTTCTTTTAAATTTCAGACATGGGACACAGAACTGGAGAGATCTGCAGAGTCATGGGCTGAAGCCTGTCTGTGGGAGCATGGACCAGCAAGCCTTCTTCCATCAATTGGACAGAATCTGGGGGCACACTGGGGAAGGTAGAAGATTTTTAAAAATCTAACAAAATTAGCTTGTTATTGAAAGGAAAAATGGTAGAAGCTTCAACTTTTGAATGATCTAATACACTGCTACTGGCTTTCCTAGGTACAGACCTCCAACATTTCATGTCCAAGCATGGTATGATGAAGTGAGAGATTTCACTTATCCCCATCCTCATGAATGCAATCCATATTGTCCATATAGATGCTCTGGTCCTGTTTGTACACATTACACACAGGTATGTAGGTGTGCTTGGTTTTGATCACCTATGGAAAAGTGGCAGAGACTTCCAGCTAGGTTGCTGTCTGACACTTAAAGCACACTAAACTCGCAGGAAATACCACAGCAGAAAAGCCCAAAAAGGGCTTGTTTAGACTCCATAGTTACAAGCACTAGGTATTACAAATATTTAGATTTCATCTTTATAAATATCAGCAGGATTGAGGAAAAAGCTCACAAACCCTAGTGTTAAACTGAGTGTTACTGCTCAGTGCGCTTTGCATAATATGGACAGCCCTTCCCATAATATGTTGAAGAAACAGCTCATTTAAAAGAAACCAAAAACTTTACTTAGGTGAATCCCTCAGATCAAACACTAGTTTTTAAGACCTTGTTTTAACTTCAGGAAGTTTTTAAAATTACACAGTGATCATTTATTTCATACTTGTGAAATCTGTGTATCTAGCCTGAATTTTTTTTCAGGGGTACCACTCATGCTCTCAGTGAATGGGAAATACATGATCTTCAGATTATACTATGGTCCACATATGATTTTTGATATAACACTGGAAAACTTAAAAATTATCAATTTTCAAACACTTATTTTCTGTTTACTAGCATAATTTACAGTCATACTTAATTTTAAAATAAATTTACCTCTCTATTCTTATTTACCGTGTCTATAACCTGTAATTACATTTACTATTACATGCAAGATCAATACATATACACAGTTTTTTGTGGTACTAGTTCTTCACAATACTTATCTCTTTCAACTCTTAAATCTTGCTAGATCTACAAATTTGTCTTACCTTAAAGGAATAGATTTTCAACACCTGTCATATTTTTATCATTTGAACATTACAGAATTTGTCATTTTGATTATTTTTGAGATCTGCAATAAAAGGTGAATAAAAGAGTACAGCCACCTTAGATTGCAGTGCATGAAAGCATGTTCATTTAAAATCCATTACTTGGGTCTATTCAGTATATTAGTATTTTTGTTAATGTTTTTATCCATTGTTACCTCCTTTTACTGCTGAAAAATAATTTATTGTCTAAGTCCAACCAATCCAAACCCCTCTGGGTCCTTAGGTTGTAGTGGAACTCCAGCACACAGGACCGTAACTTCTAACTCACAATTATCAAGTAATTGCGGTTCCAAGAATCAGTTCTTCAGATCATGTTTTGTAAATGTTTTGAGACACTTTCAAATATATGCTTAGAGCATTTGTATAAAATGAGAGCCATATCTTTTCCATCAAGGTGAAACTTTTCACTCTAATAAGGGCATAACTGAATGGCTTTTTGACAGTTGTAATTAGGCCACTTCGAGGCATTTATAACAGAGGGGAATACGTCACTTTGGTAATTTGAGTTTTGTATATTGGTGATAATTTTGATTTTAAGTTGATCATCTTTGGTTTTCATGTTTTCCTCCTTTATTTTCCATAGGTTGTTTGGGCTACAAGTAGCAGAATTGGCTGTGCAATTAATTTGTGTCATAACATGAACATCTGGGGGCAGATTTGGCCAAAAGCAGTTTATCTTGTATGCAATTATTCTCCTAAGTAAGTACATTGACACCCAAAAATATCTTGAGGGGGCAAGATACTTTATAATAGTCCAGGAAATAATCTGCAAGGAAATCAGTCTGGATTTTCTGGTTTTTGTACTGTTGTTACAAAATAGAGCATTGTTCCCAAACAGCCTTCAGCTGCACAAATACTCTTGTGAGATCTCTGGTGCTTCAGTTTTCTGGTCTGTGTTTTAGTGCATATACAGCATCAGAGACCTTTATTATAGTGTGATATTTTTCTGAAAAATAAAGTTATCTCCTCACTGTGACTTAAAGGAAGGTGTAACAGGAAGCCCATGGTTAAGGTAAAATTTGATAGAATATTTCATCTAGGAGAGAGTGGTGCCTGTTCTCATGAAGTGGAGGAATTTTGTCTTATGCTGCTATGCAAGTCTGAAAAGATCTTACAGCAATTTATGTTAGTTTTTAATTTTTTTGCTTCATGGACTTCTCAGTGAGATCCTGTGTATTTGGTGTAGAATCATAGAATCATTTAGATTGTAAAAGACCATTAGGACCACTGACTCCAGCCAGTTGCCTAACGCTGGCAAGTTCACCATTAAACCATGTCCTTGAGTTCCACATCTACACACCTTTTAAATACCTCTAGGGATGGTGACTCCACCAATTCCCTGGGCAGCCTGTTCCAGTGCTTGGCAACACTTTCAGTGAAAAATGCATCCTAGTATCCAATCTCAACCTCCCCTAGCACAACTTCAGGCCATTTCCTCTCATCCTATTGCTTGCAGCTTGGAAATATCAGAACAATGTTATGGTCTATGTGCCTGCTGGTTTTCATAATTTATTTCTCAATATATTAAATGCTGTTTAATATTAATACATTAATACACTCATTGATTAATGCATTTTTTGCTATTTTTTTCTGTAAAGGGGTAACTGGTGGGGTCATGCTCCTTATAAACCCGGCCGTCCCTGTTCTGCATGTCCCCCTAGTTTTGGAGGAGGTTGTAGAGAAAACCTTTGTTATAGAGGTATGTACTATTTCACCATTGCAACTAGAAACAGGAATAGAAATGTAACTTTTCTTTTGATTTTTTTCCTTATTGTGCTTTAACATAGTGGAATAAAGTATATTATGTGTGTGCCCAAAGACCAGTTATGCCCTACGTTGCTATGATGAATGGGAATACGTGCTTGTGATACGTGGGGCTGAGCTCTGCCAGAGGGAATGGAGTGCGCTGAACTCCTGCTGATAAGTGCTGATTCAAGGGTTTTCAATTTGTTCTCACAAATTTGGAGACTCATTGTGTGCTCTTTATATGCCTTTCTGTAATTACACTGGAAGTCTGTGCAGTCATTTGTAGGGAAACATTATCTCAGTGACACGGTCCTGTGGTGTGTGTGAAAAATCAGGAACAAAGCTAGAAGACGTTAGTAATTAAAGAAAATGTCAGCTAGGATGATTATTAACTTACAATTTTTGAAATAGCATTTGTAGCATTGAAACACAGCGTATTATGAAGCTGCTACTTCTTTTTGTTCTACCCTGTGAACAACCCATTTAGCAATTTTAATTAATAAAGCTGCATGTGTGTGCCCAAATAGCTTCCTTATGCTTCTAAGTAAGAAATGTAGATACAGTTATGAGCGTTTCAGAATTATTTTCACTATATATGAATAGAAGGGTCTCATTTTCATGTGTATGTTACTATGAAATAAGCTTTAATTGCATGATATCAATGAACTTGGTAAAACTTTGCCCACGTGTAACAGAGATTTTCTTTGTCGAATTGGTTTTCTGATGGCATAAAAATATTAAAACAGGAGTGTTAAGAGCAGTTTCATACTTCAATTGTGCTACATTTGCTGGGAAAAAAAAGTATAACTTTTCTCACTATCACAAACATGCTTGAGGTGTTTTATTAATCTTGAGTTCTCCATCTTATGAAGTAGTGGAGAGTTTTCCTTGCTTTCTTCCTTTTGTCCACCATCTTATGAGAACAAAGCAATTTTACTGAAACATGGTAAGGGATTTACATTCCAAACTGATATTTTTTTTCTTTTCCTGAGAGATTGTATTTTTTTTTTTAACCCATTTTCTGACACAGAGGATTCAGAAAGACCTTATTCCCCCCATGAACCAGAAGAGGAAACCAATGAGATTGAACGTCAGCGATCCAAGGTCCAGGATGAAACTGTGCAAAGCCGGCCAAGAACACATCAACCTTCAGCCTCCACAGGCACTGATGACAGTGAGAAAAATGAAGTGATAAGCACACAGCAAATGTGTAAGGAATTTACCTGATGTGCAAGTGGTCAACAAAATTGCATTATCTAGTATCAAATTCATTGCAGTGAATTTGCTTTTTGCTTGTTTTAGCTCAGATTGTTTCATGTGAAGTAAGGCTAAGAGATCAGTGCAAAGGAACAACTTGCAATAGGTATGGTAAATTTTACAGTTGTCATTTTGAGACTTTTCTGAAAGGCTATATTTGTACGTGAGCTGGAATATTTCCACTTTTTGTAATCCCAGGATTTAAAACCAAGTTGTATTTAATTCTCTTAGGTATGAGTGTCCTGCTGGCTGTTTGGATAGCAAAGCCAAAGTTATTGGAAGTGTACATTATGAAATGGTAAGTACTTTTAAATTGGATTTTGTACCAGTACAGTGTTTAATGAAATGTCTTTTCTGTAGGCATACTAGTTAAAATCGTATTAAAAATAGATTTTGAGGATGTCAGCATTCACCAAAAGTAAAAGCTTGCACCAAATGTTTAAGAAAGCATAGATGACCTAAATATGCATCTGCTATTCTGTGTGTACTGTACAAATGTACTCCATATTTATACATACACAGAAGTGGAACTTTTTCTGTCCACATATTTACATGCAAATACGTGAAGGTGCAACTAAAGGAGGAGTACAGCAATTTGTGAGTGTGCTTGTAAAAATTGTTTCAGTAAGATGGGCCTGCTTATGTATAAGCTTAATACTAGCTGAGAGTATTCCATTTACAAATGGGAAAACAGCATAGGAAATGACAGCTATTGTGACCAAGTATACTGAAAATGAGAATAGTTTATCTCTGAGTAAGGCAAAGTGGTGGTTTATTTGCTTGAAATAACACCTATATGAACCAAGTCAAACATAGGAGACTCTCTACCAAGCTTTTAATGACACATTGTCATTAAAACCTGCTTTTTTGTCTGACATGGATCTGCTTTTCCTGCTCTGTTTTTCAGCAATCCAGTATTTGTAAAGCTGCCATACATTATGGCATTCTAGACAATGAAGGTGGTTGGGTTGATGTCACTAGACAAGGGAGGAAAAATTACTTTATCAAGTCTTACAGAAATGGTGTTCAGTCAATTGGGTAAGTTTTTTCATAAAATTAAAAATGAAAATGTAAAATGTAAAATAATTAAAATGTATTATGTTCATCTGTTTATTTTTATTTCATACGAAATATATCACATTTTTAATAACATTTTGCTATGCTTTTTTGTCATAATGAATATGAAATTGCTATAAATAGGCATGTAGATATAGAGATATTGTATTCATTCTGAAGCTTTAGCCAGTGTTTAATGGTGAACAGAGAGTTGGCACAATAATAATGGGAAAGAAGGTTAAGTAATGTACAGGATGACTCAGGCACTAAGTTAGCATTTGTAGTTGAATAATGTTGGGAGTATTCAGTTAATTAATTGGTAAGAGTATATATTTACTGGCAAAAGCTAGCACATACTGGCAGAATATTTTATGTGTTTTGGACATGGACAGAGCAATCTATGACAGTTAAGCAATAATATTAAAAGGTTGTGTTTGTAAATGGCCCTCTTGTAGTGTGCGTATGGAAGAAGAAGAAAATACACCTCTTCCTGTACGGTTCGGTAATTTCATTACAGTTCCAAAGTTTACATATGACATTTTGCACAAATATTTTACACAATTTCTACATTGGCTGGTGATAGAATAATATTCCATACTGTGGAAACTTAATTTGGAGGTGTACTGCACTTCTGAGGTGCCTTCCCTAAGACTGATATGTGAAAGCAGCTCCAAATACTTGTAGACATGCTAAAGAAAAACTGAGAAAAGCAACACACAGAAATGGAGAATGCTTAGCTGTTTCATATGTAATTATCCAATGATAGATAAACATCAATATTAATATATTTGAGTCTATGATATTGTTGGTATTTGCAAATTAAACTTCACTATATCATAATGTATTCTTTAGAGCTTTATATTTCTGTATTTATTGTATGCATGTGTACTATGCTGTATTTAAAAATTTATGTATGTATTTATTTTATGTATTTATTTCTGTCTAGAGTTAGTACATGTGTAATACTGGCATATGTGTAGCTCATAGGGGTAATATTGAGCTGAAAGAAAACAGAATTTTTCTGAATGATACATTTAGCTTCCATGTAAACCCAAGAGTCAAGGAGATAGGTAATCATCAGAGGCTGTGCTTTCACTCTGTGCTGTGCAAACAAATGACACAGGCTATGACACCTGTCATCATTTCTCTTTTCAACAGATATGTCTAACCCAGCATAGAGAGGAGCATTGACATGGCAGACTAAATTCAGTGGCCTATAGTTTGGTCTACCTGGGTAGCACTTAATGCATTGATATCAATCAGTTTCTTTGGGTCATCTGATGACCTGACTCTGGTTTGATTTACCTGCCTAAAAATGAAGATAGAGACAAACATTTCTCTTTTTTTTTTTTTTTTGCTTGATACTTGCTCTGATACAAGGAGAGAAGTAGATATTGATTATAACAGAGCTAACATATGAGAAGCCAGCTTACTTACAAATATAGGAGTAGATAAGCTATAAAATCTCTCTGAACTGGAACCAATTGATTTCCCATCAGCTGAAATCTTTGTGTTTCTATGCTATATGGAACAAAACTGTATGATTGTCCAGCCTGCATAGTGTATTTAGCACCTGTCCTCTGAGAACTGGAACTAAGGGCGAGTTATTTTGGCTATGGGATAAATAAAGATTATTTGCCAAAGTTTCAAGCCTTCAAAAGACTTCAATAAGGCAGGGGATATCTTGCAGCTTCCTGACTCTCACCAGTTTCTGCAGATGGAGCCTTGCATAAACTACTATTTAATCTACTCAAGAATAAATGAAATAAAGTGAATCTCATCTCTACTGCAAAACAGAATAGAGAATACAGAAAATTGTCCAGTGCAGCATACAGCAAATGTCAGCTCCTTTGATTTCTTATCAGGATTGCTAATACCAATGTTTTTTCAGCAGTTGAAATTTCTTAGGATAGAGTACTGTTCTGAATGTCTCAACAAGTTTGTCAATAATAGAATACATATTCCTGCATCACTTTTTGACACTGCTAGGGCCACAGAAGTCTGAGCTACATCAGTGAAAACAAATTTGAATCCAATAAATGAGCAGTGTGAAATTGATGGTTCATACAAGCAAATAAACCAATGCAGGCAAAAAGTGGAGTCCACAGGGACAATTTTCTCCAAAGGTGAATAGGGAATAATTTCCTTGGTTTGTTGGGTTTTTTTTTAAATTTTTAATAAGTAACTTTATGGGTGCCAAAGGCACCATCAGCTTCTTTGTTACAGATGAAATATATCACAATCAGAGACATATTCCAGGAGATAAAAGAGGAAGAAAATAGAAGATGAGGGGAATAAAATAAAAACATTCATCAATTTGTAATGAAACAACATAATCTATGTACCTGACTTTTTATACCAACAGGAAGCAGATACATCTGAGTGTCATATATTTACAGGTTAAAAAAGAACTCTTACATGTTATCCTGGGTTTTTAATGATGCTGATGATAACAGGAGATGCAAGATCCAAAAATAAAATTTAATGAAATGTTTCAGAAAGGCTGTGAGGAGAAACTCTTCTCAGTGTTGCAGTTGTTTATAGGAACGGACCTTTAGCAAAAGGTGAATGAGTTCTTCTGGCAGATGAAAGCTTCTGAGCAACCACATGCTATTTTATGAGGGACCAATATATTGCTTAATTGGTTCCTATCATGCATTCTCTTAGCAAACTAAACTCCTGAAAGAGATTAATACACATTCCTATTTTTGAAACAGATTCACTGGGTGTACAAAGTAAATGTGTCATTGCAATAAATATATTCCCATCTGGGGAGAAGGGGGTGCAGTAAGTAAAAACTGACTGGGGACCTTCTCTTGGGTTTATTTCCATATTTTCTAATACAAATTATTCTAGCTAAAAGAAATCACTGAAATATGTTATTTACTGATAATTTCTAATATTTCTTCTTCAGAAAATACCAATCTGCTAACTCCTTCACTGTGTCTAAAGTAACAGGTTAGTATTTATTCCTTACAAGCCCAACACTACTCTGTTTTTTCTAAGTATCACACATTTACTTGTATTTGTTTTATTTTCTTCAGTTCAGGCTATCACCTGTGAAACCACAGTGGAGCAACTGTGCCCATTTAAAAAGCCAGCCTCACACTGTCCAAGGTAAAGTTCATAAAATGTTAATAAAATGCTGATCTGTTTTCTGCCACTTAGTAATTATTTTAAGTTACATTAAGTTGTTGAGAAAGGAGTCAACAGTAGCTGTAAAAATGAAGTCAGAAATGTTCAAGTGATATTTTAGTCTTTGGACTCAGCAGAAGGCAAAGTAGGTAAAGATGATCTGCAGGATTTTTCATTAGAAAAATCTCTTTTTCTCATTAAGATCCTGTTGCTAATCTTAGTGAAATTATTACACTAAAGACTGTTAATAAAAGTGCATTTGCATTTTTCATTGTCCGTTACTATACATATACACCTTGGACAAAGTACGCTTTATTTCAATTTATTTACCTGTTAAACAGATAAAATAGAAGGATAAAATTCAGATAATTATCATAGAAGTTACCAATTTGCATGGCAGTTCTGGAGAAACTGGATAAAAAAAAAATTAATATATGTGGTTTAGGTAAGGTCTGGTCTGCAGGTTGGTTTTAAATATCTGTGCCATTTCTTTGAAGCCTGTGTTTTAACTCTTCAAAAGGTGCCTGTACCGCAATATTTTGACAAAGGAATTTGGTAACAGTTCTTAAAACCATAGATGAGTCAAAGGTAAATACACTGTAGCATGATTTACCACAAATTAAGCTGAAGATATCCACAGGATTACTTTCATAGCAATCCTACAGCCAACACAGGAAACAAGTACAAAGCCAAAACTGCTAGGAAAACATCCCTTCATGTGTAGCACTTGGGTCCATGGACTCACTTGCAGTTTGGCTATGACTCCTGGCTTTCTAGCTGGAAGATGTGGAGAAGGAAGCTAAGGAGTGGAATACAGGAATGGATGGGTACAATCTTCATGTTCCATCTTTCTCTTTTTTTTTTTTTTTTTCATTACTAAAAGCTAGAGCTAGTTTCATTAAGAGAAAAATGGGTTATGTCTTTAGGAAAATGAAAAAATAAATACAAAGTTAAAAATTCTGATGTGTCAACTTAAGGAACTTCACAATGGCAGTGATTTATTCAAGAGTCTGTGCCTGCTCTTAATTCTGAAAATTAAATTCTTGGGAATTACAAGCAGTAATCAGCCATGGCATTGATTACACAACCTCATTTTTCCCTCTTACTTCCAACTCATAAATCAGCAGGTCTTCAACAGGCTTCAACTTCTTGATTCCTTCTGACAAAAATATATTTCCTGACTCTTATCAGCATGTTTTAGTTACCCATCTGGCAAGACTCTAGCATGCCCAAGTGATTTGACTTACCAAATATTGATTGGAGCCTGGATAACATTTTAGAGAAGAACACTTGCCCAGGGCTATCCCATGTAGGGTGGCACTGTTATTCAAATTAAATAGCTCAGAGTAGACCTAGAGTCAGCTGATGGTTCTTCCTTGTAGCATTTCACAGTTAGAAAATAAGATGCTGACACCTTCTGTGTTACTCTTAGGTTCCCACATGGTTTTCCTGTGCATTTTGAAGCTACAGAAGACATGAATCACAGAGAAAGTTTTCCTCAAATGTTAACAAAATGAAATTAATAAAGACAGGGTTTGTTTTAGAAGGTTTCTGACCTCCCAGAATCAGCTAGGAGTCTGACTACTTTCCAGTGTTTTACATTCTAGCCACGTATCTAATGCTCAGCTTCATGATAAATTGCTAAATTGGCTTGTGTCACCAGGTCATCAGTATCAAAGCATCAAAGCAGGTCCTCAGTCAAATCTGCCTCTTCTGAGAAGGTATCTGACTGTACATTTTGTTTAGGGCACTTAGAATCAGGTAAATTATAGAATAATGAACAGATTCTCTTCTCACTGACTTTACTACTTACCTCACCTATGCTGAACAAGAACAGCATCTGCTCATCCAAAGGAAGGAAGACTAGACTTGTTAAAGTATGATTTTAAACACTTCATTATGAACCTCAACACATCAGCAATGCTTTCACCTGTATGGTCAAAGCCTCAGAAACTGACAGCTTTTAAATATCATTATGGACCCATATGTACAGACAATCAACTTGATTTATACTTAATAATGCTATCATTGAACATGATGTATTAATCCTCTGATACTCTTCTTAACTGTGTGTGGTTTGTTTTTGATCTTTCAGGGTGTATTGTCCTCACAACTGTATGCAGGCAAATCCACACTACGCTCGTGTGATCGGCACACGAATTTATTCTGATGTAAGTATAGGGATTTACATTGTGTTAAAAAATGAGATACAAAATTCCATGAAAACAATTATAATGTGACTATAAGATAGAATATTGATATATAGCTTTCCTGCATATGATGGTTTTACACAATGTTTTCAAAAGTTCTTTTTCAGAGGCTCCCATTTAAGTTAGTGGTCATCAGATGCTGAAGATATGGAAAGTTATTTGGAAACTCATTATAGGTATCACCAGTCTCTGGACCCATACTTTAAATTTTTTATCAAATTCCCACTGTTCAATATTTGTTCAACATTAGCAGTGTATACTCATTTAAACCCTTGCACTTTAGATCCTGATGCAACCATAATTTCTGTCAGACTATACAAAAAAATATTGCTATAAAATAAATGTCCACAGTGACATTATTTTGAATATTTCTGTCTGTGGATAGCTAAGTATTTGCAACAGTCTTTTGCTGTATTTGTGTAAAATATCTCACACTGTCATATTATTTTAACAGACTTTTTTTTTCTGTTTGTTAGTCAACTTTTTTCCCCTGTCTTTTCTGCAGCATGTTTAGTTCTGAGGTGGGTAGAAAGTCTGAAAAGAGATTTCTAATTTATGCCCTCCTTTGTCATATCTCTGTGGAGAAGCCAGGATAACAGAGAAAGCAGTTCATATTTTTGGCAGTAAATTCTGGGGTTTAACAGTCGTATGGATGTCATAAAAGTGTAGTATGGCAAACAACTGAGTCAAATAATGATTTTTCAATTCTTTCCAGTTCTTTGAAATGTGTGTAAATAATATGCAAATATTTACTCCTCAGCATTTTGAAACTAAGTGATGTCCATTAGATTACAGGAGTAATTGTCTTGTCCTGAAAATGCTCTTGTCCATAAGCAGTATCATGGGTGTGAATAGTATTTCCAGTTTAGAAAGATAACTGATTTGTGAACTGGACCCTTAAGGTGTATAAAAGGGGCAGTGAAAATAGATTCAATGCAAGTCCAGTTTGTGGAAGATGATTTTCTTTCAGCTCTGTCATTGCAATTATGGGCTACAGACAAAGTTTCCCAGTGAGTTAGAAGAGACTGTTGTAGGATAAAGAAGATGTGCTTGTGTTTAACCTTGACAGGAGGAAATCTCAAAATATGTATTTTCTTTGGCTGAAGTCCCAGGTGACTTTAATTAGTGTTATAGAGGTATACTTTAAAATTATTTTAGGTGTACTATCTATTCATTGCCATTATATAGAAATGTGTTCGTTCAGCCATACTGCTTTTAGGAAAAAATGGACAAAAATACAGATAAAAAACAGAGATGGGAGTCTTCTTATCAACTTCAGATGCTGTCAGGGTAAATATTTACACTGAATGTTCTTGATTATGTTTTTAATAGTTTGTAGTACAGAGAGTATAGTGGTAAAGGACATAAATAGGTATATGCAGAGCAGAATTCATTTGAATTTTTCAGTGTGTCTACCTTAGTTCTTCCAGGGTCTAGAGACCAACAAATATCTTTTATCTAAAGAGTTTGATGTAGTTATATAATTTTATACCATTTGAGGACCTTGGTCATACTAATTTTTGTTTCAATAACCATATATAGAAATATTCCCTGAAACTTTTTGTAAAAGTATTCATAATTTTCTGCTATGGTAAAATATAGAGAATATGATGTAGAAAGCTATTAATTATCTCCATATTTTTATAATGATATGTTAAAGACACTTGTGGTTTAAATGTCTTTGTAGACTAATGCTATGCTGTGGTAGATACTGTTTTTTGTTGAATATCTGAAGAAAGAAAATAATTGACTTGATATTCAGATCCTATGACCTGTTAAAAGTAGTAACAAGTTTAGGAGTGCTCACACTCCTAATAAATAAATAAAGGAGGTGTCCTGGTTTAGGGCAAATTTGGGAGAAAACCTCCAGTGGGGCTCTCCCCGGGAAGCAAACCCATGTGGCCCTTTTCTCCCACCCCCCAACCGGTTCGGGAAGAGATTTCTCTGAGAGAAGTGGAAAAAACTTGTTTATTTCACAGGCACAGCACTACCCAGCACAAAAATGAATGATATCAAATTACAAAACCTCTCGCCCTTCAGAAGAGATGACAAACTTCAGAGGGTCTCTTTCCTGTGGGTGTTCGCTCTGTTATCAGTCCCTCTGGCGCTGGAAAATGCCGCTGCCCAGGCTGGGCTCCCGGTAGTCCACGGGTGCAAGCTCCCGGTGCTCCCCCGAGTCCCCAGTCCAGAGCAGGTTCGATTCGTTTCAAAAAGGGAAAGAAAACAGTCCAGGAAGACCTCTCTGCTCCGGCTAGTTGGAAAGCCAAGGCGATCTGTGTCTTGTTGTCTGTCTGTGCTGTAGTCAAAACTCCCGATGCGGGGGGAGCAAGTACAGTCTCTGATAACAGACTCGGTGCTTCTTTTCCACTCACTTTTACTCTCAGATGGAATTTTAAGAATACAAAACCTGTGTCTGGGTTAGGTGGACGAATGGGGATACAATTTATACTTGCTTAAATCAACCCAGGACAGGAGGTAATAAAGCAGGGCTGTATAATGCTGTATGAAGGGTTCATAGTAACTTAAAAATACTGCCTTATATATCCTTTGGAATTTCTTCATCAAAATTAAAGAAGCAACCCCAAATCTTTGAAGTTTTCCAGAAAGTGACACAAGGATACTGATATAAACTGCAAATAATATGGTGAAATTTGTGATAGACTTAGTGAAATCCTGTTTTGCTTAAATCGACAGGAGGCCTGCCTTAGTGTTTCAAGTAAGTGTGATCTGGATGACATAATATTGAGCATTGGAAATACTGTTGCATCACTGCTGGAATCTGATGCCATTTAGATGCATGTCTAATAGTCTTATTTCAAGACAATGAGAAGTTCTTGAGAGAGAAGGATAAATAATGCTTTGTAAAAAAGAAAATTCTGTATATGTTTATAAAACTATATACATTTATTTGTAGCTATTCCTAAAAACTAGTTCATAATTATGAATTTATACTCACTTAATTGTTCATTTATTCAAAAACTATATGCATTTGTTCTCCAGTCTCATCTGGAATTTAGCATTAGAATACCAGTTTATTTTTCATCTGAAAATAGCCTCTGAGCCGGCTTCATGAAGCCCAGTTTTCTGACATCTCCTTTTTCACATATTCCATTTAAGTGTCTTGTCTTCACCTTTGGAGTGCTGTGCATTGGCCCAGCCATACTTGATTGGTCCAGTTGTGGTGCCAGCCCTAACAATGGCCCCATGCTTTGCTGGAGATAGTTTCCAACAAATATAGTTGGAATATATATATCTCCAAACTATGGAGATAGTTTCCAGTCAGCCTCTCTGTCAAAATCTCCATCCTCTGACTTTTCCTTTCCTTTTTTACTTGACTAGAAACTTCCAAACAATTTGGAACAGCCAGTATCTTTGCCATGCTCAAATGTGATTATGAAGGTATATCCCTATCTCGTGATGTAAAGGGTGTAGCATTTTGGTTACTATTACAGAGGTGAAAAAGCTGATCTTTCTTTTCCCCAATTGTACCTCTAGCCTTTTTTTATATCTCCAGTGGGAACTGAAAATGAAGTTACTGCTGTGTTATTGTATTAGGAATGAATAGAATGACTAGTATTCTAGTTCTTCAGTGTAGTTAATTCCTTGTAAATATCTTTTATGTCTTCTGACTGTAATCCTGTATTGCAGAGCCCATTTTTTCCCCTGGATATTTAAAATTGCTCATGACCAGTCTACTCTTTAGCTGCTCCACAGTATAGATAAATAAGGGGTGTTATAATCTTAACAATAAGGCATCTATTGGCGATCAGGGTATAAAAAAAGTTTTGAAACCTTGGGAGGAAGAACAGAACAGCATAAATAGTATCCTGTCTGACATATTCACAAACTGTGCCCATCAGTGTGGAAAGAAAAACTTTAAAGCATCTTTGCAAAAGATCATTTGCATAAATTATTTCAGATCTTTACTGCTTTAAATATTGTAATGTTAAAAGACAAATGATGTATGAGTAGACTTGGCAAGTCCTGTGCTTAGAATGATAGTAGGAAAAACATTGCTATTTTAAATTCCTGATTTTGTATAGCAAAATGAGATTGAAAATGGCTATGTTAACATATATAAATTATTCCAATTATAACTGGAAAAAAAATCAGTTTTTGTTTAAGTCATGACCTGTTTGACCAGCTATTTATATGTATATTGGCTTAATTTTTTTAAGGTTGCTTGTGGAGAAACCTATTGCATTGAAAACTTCTCCCACCAAAAAAACTTGTCTATAAGGGGAGATACACTGAAGCTGGAACTGCACTTTGTTATGCTATGTTTTAAAGATAGGGACCTACCTTCTGCAGTATCTAAGAAGTTTCATTCTTCTGCCAATTAATAAAATGCTGAAAGAGTAATAGAGTACTGCAGGTTAAAATCAGTTATTTAAATTTCCGTTATCAAGACTGTCACTGAGAATTCCTTCTGTGGATATTGTTTATTCCTCATGGGTTCATGAGGGGAATTCGTGGTCAGAAAATAGAAGTTTCAAGCAGCTATAAGTGCTGTTAACTTCACAGAGAACTTTCATGTTAGACCTCTATCTTCTGTCTGATGCTCACATTATACCCTTCATTTAATTAGCTTTTAGTGGTTACCCATGCCTGGATAGAAAACTGATACTCCCTTTAATTATGGATCATTTCACTGATATTTGAGGTTTCGGTTGATAGATCCTTTCATTTTGAAAGACTGAAGAATCAAACATCTTCCTGATCCTTGAACTGAAATAGCCTGAAATAAATGATTTTCACATCATGGTGAAAGTGATCTGAAATCTCTTTCTGAATTCCTATAAAATGGCCTAACTTCCTAACGAAGCTGATTTTAAATATTGTAAGACTAATAAAATTAGTCATGCAATAAATATTTTATGTTTCCTAGACTTGGTTTAAATGCCTCTACTTGTCTTCTTCTTAAAAATGATGAAACAAAAGGATGAATGCAAAGCTGATCTTTCTCTTCACTCCTTCTCAGATCTCCAGTATCTGCCGGGCAGCAGTGCACGCTGGTGTGGTCCGAAACCAGGGCGGTTATGTTGATGTGATGCCAGTAGACAAAAGAAAAGTCTATGTTGCTTCCTTTCAAAATGGGATCTATTCAGAAAGGTACCGGGCCCATTTGCAAAGATTGCACTTTACTCTTGACCTCCATAAGGTTCACAGTCTTGCACTGTGTCTGTTTGTCCCTGGGGCAGTGCTAGAAGCCAAACAGGCCACAAGGGGTGATTTACAGAGCTTGTGTAACAGCAGCTGCAGTGACTTTGGAGAAGCTGTGGTAGTGGAGGTGCCTGCCTCCTCTAAGCTCATACATTACCCTGAAAAGCTGCTTATGAAATAAAGTAAACCTCTTGTTTGCTCTGCTGGTTCTGTTGCAACTAACACAATATTTAATAAGAAAATGGCATTTTCTTCCTTCGGGAGCTTTTAAAAATTTACATCCATGATGCAGGTTCATTGGTTCCTGATGAACTACTCATTAGTGATTTACATGGTATCAAAATAGTGATCCTGAATCATACTTAATACTCACAAACATTAAAATTCACAGCCATTTAAACATATTTTTGACATCCTTTTTTTTTTAATAATTGGTTGTTAACAGTGTTTTTCTGAAAGACATGAAGATGCTGTGAAATTTCACTAGCTGTATTGAGTGTGTTTTTGCATTGTGTGATGATAACACATGGCTAGATGTTGCAGATTAAATTTAACCCTCAAAAGGGTTCTCCAGGTTCTAAAGGAAGAAAGAGAAATCACTTTAAAAATATTGTACCACTCTTTTTGTCCTGTAAAGCTAAGATTGTTTCTTAGACTAAAAAAGATTGTTATCTAACACGACTATAGTCTTTTCAAGAAATTTGAGTAGGAAAAAACCTCAAAAGGTTTCTGCAGGAAACTCAGAAGTAGGAAAATATTGAGCATTTTTATCTTGTTCTTTATTGTGGGTAGGAGAATCTCTTCTCTCTCTCAGACCATTCAAATCTGGAAGCTTGTAAAATACAGATTTTCTTTGCTCAATGGGTAACTTATTTTACATATTTTTTTACTTTCCTCTGTGATCATTTAATTCCCTTAGAGAGCTTCCTTACTGACATTTTTGCTCTCCATATAAATCTTCTTGAGTAGAGAGGCAGACAGGAAGAATGTTGCAAATTTGATCATTATTTATACTTTATATCTAATATACATCTTATATACTATCAATAAATACAAATTTTAAAATATTTATGAATACACATACATTTGCATATAAATCATCTTAGTAAAGTTTTGGAAGTCAGCAGTTTGGAAAAGAGTCCCATGCAAGTTTTCTGTGAAGCAGAAGACGATGAATTCTAATGCTGTTGTAACCAACCTGGTCTGTTGTGCCTTTCCTTGCTTCCACCTCCATTTCCTGTTCCTTCCCAGATAATCTTCAGACAGGGTTTGCTAAGGAAAAGACAATGGACCATTAAATAGGATGTGCTGGTCCAACTTTTAAGGCAGAAATACTTATTCTAACAACATTTCTTTGGAATTGGGTATTTTTGTTTATTTTCTTTTGAAGCCAGATACTTATCCATTCAGAAAGCTTTGGATTTTTTAGGCATTAGGTCTCAGTAGAAATCTATTCTTCATTGTATAGGCAACTAGCAAACAAGTGATCTCCTGGGTCTGCAAGTTCTCTCCAAATACAGTTGCTAGAATAGTAAGCATAAGATGTGTGTTTTCTCTATTTTCAAAACACTTTTTGTATTTTGCTTCAACTCTTTAAACCAGAACCCCTCATCACAAAGGATTACTTGATTTTTTCTAATGCTGTATTTTGTTCCTATTAAGCTGTTTGGGAAAAAAAAAAAAAACAATCTGAAATATATGTATTTTTTATTTGTAGCAGTTTTAAAGAAATCCTAGATAGCTAAATTTATGAGTTGTAACAAGAAGTGCTGCAAGATACTAGAATCAACAATTAAAAATTTAAAAAAAGTTGTTATTGGAGTTTTATGGTCTTAAAAATAACATAAGAAATGTTTTTATGTTTCAGTTTACAGAATCCTCCAGGAAGCAAGGCTTTCAGAGTATTTGCTGTTGTTTGAATCTAGCACGTAAAACATAAAACAGGCAAGTGAAACCAGAGCACTTGGAAAAGATTAATACAGGCCATTTCTTGTGATTCCTAAAATTTGTATAAAGCTGTAACATTATTGTACAGAAGATGTATACTGCTTTCCACCAAAAAGTTTAAATTACATATAAATCTTAATGAAAAAAACCTGTAAAAATAAACATGGGAGAAAAATTAATTTGAAAATCTATAATGATATATAACAATACTTTGAATCCTGTGTTAAATATTGCTATATTTTCTTAGCAGTTACTCCTTTACAGTTAATTCAAAGCTCATAAATGTTCTTTGTTTTCTTCATCTGAATATATTATTATATGGTGCTTTATATATGCCACTAACAGTAACCTTGAAACTATACCAGAGGGAGGCCTGAGTTTTTATTTTCAATGTTCATAAAAGAAGTCATCCCAGTATTTTGATAACATCAATCATGCCTTAAAGTAAAATAAAAGCATATATAACTTTTTGATGAGCTAAAGTAACATTAGCCATGAAAGCATAAATTAAGAGCTAGATTGTTCTCAATTTCACACTAATCACAACAAGCACAAATACCTATTTTGAAATAAAATGTGAAATATGAAATATAGGAAGAAGCCCCGGGTCATGCTAGCATGCTTTCCTCTACAAAATATTCTTAAGAGACTGGGCCATTCATGTCTCTTATTTTTAAAATAGATTAATAAAATATTTATTGGATGCTGCTAAGCTCTTTATTTCAAATAACCATAATTCATTATGGCGCAGTCCTTCACAGATACTCCACTGCCTTGGGATGGGTGTGTGAAACAGACATAGATTACCTTGAAGGATCTCATAAAACCTTTGTATTGAGAAGTGCAGAAACCTGAAATTAAGGAATAAGCCTGCAGTTCTGCCCAATCTCATGCTTTATTTTTGCCATGTGATTCCTTCAATTTACCTAAATTTGGGTTCAGAAAAAATGTAGAATTGTACGCATACAAAAGATTTTGCAAGCTTGTAGCCTTGAGCTATACATGTTATCAATATGCTAAACATTAATATGAGAGTAAATGTTCAAAAAAACCAAAGAAAATGGTAACAAAGGCTAACCTTGCTCCTTGTGACCTGGCAAGTACTCCTGCAGGCCAGGAAGTATAGTGGTACGAAGCCAAGTGGCAATTATGTCATTTGTTGCTTCACAGTTTTAAAGAATTCATTTATGGCGAACAGCTTGGTACATTAATTTTACCATATTCTGGTACATGAAGAACATGTAGTGGTGATACATATGTTTCTTTCTATGAAAAGTGTATTGGTGCTTTAAGACTGAAAAGCTGTTAAACTTTATTTTTGGTATATTTTGTTTCTGTTGTTGAATTTATTTCACTCCAACTTGTAAACTTATTCATATTCTTCATATTTCAGAATCCTATATTCTGCCTTCTCTTTTGCTACATGTACTACCTCATGTAGTTAGGCAAGCTTTGTTAGGTTTTTTAATCTGTTTTGAATAAAATTAATTTACATTGTAAGAATACCTCTCATAGCTTTTTTTGTTGTTGTTTTTTTTGGTCCTGATTCAAGAGAAAGAAATTAATATCTACCCTAAATATATATCTTTGTTTTTCTGACCTAAATTTTGCAAGCAGCCATAGTCTGAGTAAACTGTAAACTATAAACTGTACTCAACTGTAAAGGCAGTTTAGACTCAAAACTTCCACTAATTGCATCACAAGTCTTATGGAAAAATCTCATTTTTTCAAGTTTTGACCAGGGTCAAATTGATGAGGGAGACAAAGAGTCTTTTATGTATAACTCTATTTTTTTCTGCAAGTGGTGGCCATTGAAAGAAGCTTTTATATAGATTTTGCAATACTGGCATTAACCATTTTTCAGGATTGAAACCAAAGTGCAAGTAGACTTTGACTGTGATGAATCTCCAAGTCAGTCAAAGGCTTGAGACAGACTTGCACCACCTTTTTTAAAAAGCACCAAAGCAGTAACACAAGAAGGAAGATACTGCATACCTGCAGCTAGGATTATCAGAACATAGAATGCAGTAAAGCCACCCTTGAAATTAAGGACACACAAGGAAAGCTTCCAAAGCAAAACATTTCCAAACAGGCAGGATGTGCTTCCTTGCAGCCTGGCCTTGCCATCCAGCAGCTCTCCATGTCCCCTGCCAGGTCTATGGTCCCCAGTAGGCTCCTCAGAACCCCTGGAAAGCCTGAGGGGTGGAACGTGGGTGCTGAGCCTGGTCCAGTGCAGAGCCTGGTCCAGCGCTGAGCCTGGTCCAGACACCGGGCAGCAGAGCTCATCCCTTCCTGTGGGCAGAGCAGAGCCAGCAGGGAGGGGAAGAGCAGGCAGCCAACCTTCTGTCATAGCCACAACTTCCTTATTTTGAGTAGGTGGGTGAATGGAGTCCTGCATGGAAACACAATTGCCACACCAAGTTTCTGCCCTTTTCCTCCATTTTTTTTTTCCGGCGCCTTTGTTTGTTCTTTGGTGTATCTTTGCTTTCTCTTTTCTGTCAAGTCCAGCCTGCACTTCCTGGAAGTTCCTGTGCAATGGGGCAGGGGTGGACCCTTGAGGCCAAAACAATAAAATTAGTTCTTGGTGGGAGGAGAAAGAGAGATATCTCCAACATTCCATGTATGAATAATTGCTGTGAGCAGCTCTACTAATCAAGAGTGACAAGAAGAAAGTTACTCCTCATCCTTTCTCCTCACATACTCCGTTGTCCAAATTTTTTCAGTTCTGTTGCTTTCCCACATGCAATGACTAATTTGTTCTTATCTAAATATTCCAGGTCACACTGGAGTTTTGAGAAATTTTCTTCTGTATTTACTGCAAGCAATAAGTCAATGAGTAGACATTTCCAGGAAGTTGTAGAGTGGGAGCTGCACTTTGGTATTTCTTTCTGCAGCAGGAGCAACTGTAGGCCAGATGCTCTCAAATAATTCATACAAAGCCTGAAGAATAACTAACAGTATTGGAAAACTTGTAAAACCTGGCTGATGAAAAAAAAATACAGAAAGGTCAATTTTTAAATTCTGAATAGTGTTTGATTAGTTAACCAGCAGCTTAAAAATTGTGTTCTGAAATTGAAATAAAAAAAAAAAAATAATGGATAACCAGTAAGAGAGTAAACCTTAGTTAATATTTAGCTTTCTTCTCAGGGAAGACCTAGAAGTAGCCAACAAGAATTATTACAACTTATACATAACAAAAATGCATTAATATGTCAATATTGTTACTATATTAATACACGAATACTGTTCTAATATTTGTCATTTTTAATTTTTCAAAGGGCTCAAATTCCAAGAAATATAAGCCTGCTAAATAAAGTAGGCCCTTAAAAGCATATATGAAACAGCAAAGGGTACATATGAACCTTTTCCTGTAATCTTGTGGTATTTCCCATTAAGACTTGCTTCATGAGGAATCTTTTCCAAAGAAGTGAATAGAAATTATTTGGAGAGGAGCCAAGCATAGGTTATTTGCCTGGTGAGCTGTTCAGTAAGGACCAGTTGATGCATTGCTCTGTTGTGCTGCATCCCATCCAGACAATGTAGCTGATTTCATAACTAAAGTGGTCAGACCCAAACAGATGATTCTTTTAACAGTTTCTCACCATTTTGGAAGCTATGGGAGGATACTTTGGCTTTAGAGAACTTGGGACATATTGTACTAGCTGGACATGAGCTAAGGAAACTTCAAAAACATTTCCTAAAATGTGGATGCTGGGGAATTTTTATTAAAGGGTTCAGAGACTTTGTGTTGTCTTGATTTCAGCATAGAGGACAGTCTGATCTAAAAACTTTACATAAAGTGATTTTGAAACCAAACCTGAAACACAAGTTGGGATAACCTGTGTATAAGTTTACAGTTTTTTTAACTGAAGAAATAGGTTCAAGTTTCATGTAAGTGTCAAGTGTCAGCTGCCTGTGGATTCTCAGTGGATTTGAAAGAGAAAAAAAAAATCAGCTTTTTTTGCATGTATTGATAGTTATGTTCAGGACAACGTATGACACTTCATATGGCAGAGATGTAACCAAGTTACTTACATTAACAGTGTCTGCTATGTGGCAATTGCTTTGAAGTATGTTTTGAATTTGGTTTAAAAGCCAGATAACCCAGATTCCTGTGAATACACAAGGGAGTGTTTATTTCCTGCAATTTCTGTAGTCATACAAAGGGTAAGATTTAGGAACATAAATATTTGGAAGTTACAAAGATTATTCATACAGTGCAATATTCTGTTCAGAAATGTATATAAATACTGTATAAAATACTCTCCTGTCATACTTCTATGGCTTAAGGGTTTTTATAGCATCTGTGGAACTCTAGGGAATTATACAAGGAGTGAAAAGCCTGAAGATTTTTGTTTCATTCAGTGTATAATATGCATCCTAGAGAGCTTTAGATATACAAATGACAGCACACTTTAACACTCAGAAAATTGCATATGATTTTTAAAAACATGCATTGTGAATATTGGAAAGGAAGCCATGCTGTCAGTCTTCACTTTAGCCTGTCTTTGCTGTCAGAAATAAATGATGGAAATAGTATTTTATATCTGGTCATAATTTATAATATTGATATTATTGTTAGTAAGGCAGAAGTCCTTGACATGACAAGTGAAAATACAATAAAGTGTAATTGCTGCTCCATGTTAGCATAGGATGATAATGTGACACCTGAAATTTGCCATCAGCTGTTCAATGATCTATGCTGACTTGTTCATCTTAGACTTTTTGCTGGGAGACAGATGCCTACATCATTAAACCATCATAGCAATTTTTAAAAAGTGCTAATAATGAATGTTAAATATTCAGAAGCTAGCAAAGCCCCCCAGTCAGACCAGCTTGGTATGATAAGGCACAGGAAAATATAAGAGATGGAAGGAGGAGAGTCAAGAACATGCAACCAAAATGGCCAAAGTGCTCCTATGTGTTACTATCTGCATTGATTACTGCAGTAATCACCCCAGTTATTCAATTCAATATCTGCCCCCGTGCTCTATCCAATATTGGTTTTGTCTTTGCTAACAATAGGGCTGGTCTCTGAGGGCTGGCAGTGAAGCTGTTGGTTAAAAACAGATATGCTGGCCAAAAAACACTATGTCTTAGTAGGCACACAAAAAAACTATAGTTGCCAATATCAGTAACTCTTGGACTTTTAAATCTCCAAATTTCATTTAAAGCATAAGCATTTATAGCAATATTAGCAATAATCTTGAAATTTAATTTAAAGTCTGGTAGGTCTGGTTCTGCAGTTTAAAAAACTTTATTTGATGTGTTTGCAGTTATTTCTGAATGAATTATTTTCTATGACAATATCCGTTTTAAAAGTACGATCTTAGAATAAATACAAGAACTTGCATTTAGATTTTCTCAAATATAGGCAAGCTGAGAAACTCATATGACTTCATAGTAATATTAATTATTTTTAGGATCCTCAAGAAATTAAAAGTGCTAGGAGGTAGTAGGGCTTTAAACAACCTACACAGTTTGAAAAAACAAGTACTTCAGTGGTCTAATTATTCACTTAGACTTGTTTATATGCAATGTAAATAGCAAGCTGGCTCTGACTTCTTATAAATTGCTGCTACTGTACATCCCAAAGATAAATTGGAAACAGTTGCTAAATAAATCTTCCTGTAGTCAGTTCAATCTTCATTCTGTATTTATCAGTTGAAATCCATCTGTTTCTTGTTGGTGGTTGTTTGCCTACTGAAGATCATGTCCTCTGAATAAGAATTTATTTCATTGTGTCAGAGCAACTCCAAGACCTTTGAGGCTGCAGGCTGCACTGAACACAGAAACAGAGCAATCATTTTATGCAAAAGGACTTAGTCTCAGATTTTGGATTTAGCTCAGTTCAGTACACAAAGAAGTGCATTGTATGAATTTATTTAGCGCTCACTGTACCGGAGGTGATAGTCCTATTCCAGCACAGCTATAAAACTGAGCCAAGGAATAATTTTGTGAAATACTCTGAGCCTTTCTCTCTTATCCAATAAGAACTGTGGGGTAAAGTAGATCAGTTTGCATTTTTAAATAACAAGAATAGCTAGAGAGATGGGTTTGGTGGCTTATTAATAAAGACATACCCTTCTGCCAGTGGTTGAGGGTTTATGCATGTTATACAAGACATGTTTGGTGATGTGCAGATGCTGTGATTTTTTTGCTTGCCATTAATATTAAAAGGATTTAAATTTAGAGTATTGTTCTTTATTTTCTGCTAATGCTCCAATTCAATTTGTAGTTTTCACTGCAAGTCCTGGTGAAGTATAGTCCAATCAAAACACCTAAATATACTTGAGGAAAATCATCATCTCTACCAAAGTCTCTGAGAAGACATTGAGCTCTTATTTATCTCACATCAGTACAGCACCCAAACAGCAACTCAGAACCACTCCTACAGGAATGTCATTCTGTGACTCCTGAGAAGGCTGAGGCTCCAATCTAGCTCATTATTTAACATAAGTCAAAGACATGGAAAAAGGTTTAACAAGAAAGGGAGACAAAATTGCAAGTAAAAGCTAGAATAGCTGAGATATCAGAGAATATGAGAAATGCCTCTTAAGGAAAACAGATCACTAGGAGATGAACTGATGTGCTTGTATCACATGATCCATGAGTAGAGCTGGTAGATGCTACTATAAAGAAAAGAGTAAATATTAATAAAGATTGATCTCAATACCTTAAAACTGTTTGTTCCCAGACCGAATAACTTTTAAGTAACATCTCAAAGCTCATTGTTTTGTATTTTTTGTTTGTAAAATTAAGCAAATACTGAGGTCTGGGAGGCTGAGAATGAGAATTTTTTGAAATTTGAATGGTAGGGGGTAAGAACTTGATGAGGTATACTGATGCAAAAAATCTGATGTAAATTGTCAAGTTCACTCACAACTCTCAGACAACAGTTTCCCTGTGAGCTGTATTTTTCTGCCAACAAAACACTTAAATAGGTATCCATTTGAGTTGCATTTCCCTGTTTTGCAGGACTGGCAGAAGAAATTGATTTGCAATTAGTTTTAACAAATGTGAGTCTGAAGCCATTTCGTGCTAGCTGTAAGATGAAATAAGAAATATCCCTCAGATATACTTCCTAAGAAGTATTTCAGAAATACTTCTTAATGCCTTGAAACTGCTTATAAATACAGAGCTAGAGTTGTCAGTGTTCTCTGATGAAATAAGACTGTTGTGGATCTTCCACCTTTAAGAACTATTCTGAGTTAGGAGGCAACGGATGCCAAAGATGGGGTGGAGAGTTGTTTGTTTTACAATTTTGCCATAACAGGTTTCCCTGATTGCTTAGATAAGTTAGCAAGTATATCTTCATGTCTTCTAAACGGAATGATCTCTTAATTTATAGAGTCAGATATGCAATTATTTAAATTTATAGATATAGAGGGGCCAACCTGTAATTTTATTTTAAATAATTTACAAAAACTTAAAACTGAACTTATATTCCTGTAGTCTTTTCAACTCTTCTCATTGCTTCTTCTTTCCAATCTTTAATTCACTATGTATCTCTGCCAGTTTGGTCAGTAATACTCTCCTGATATATGTATTTCTAGGCAGCAGTGTGTTAGGAGTGAAAATCCAGAGAATATACATTGGTAAAAAGTTATGAAAGTTAATAATATGTGGGTTATCTTCACAGTGCAAAGAAAGTAATCTGCTTGTGTGAAATGCAGTTTGTTTCTCCCAAAAGCCAGTGTAAAGGAAATGGCATCTTTCAACCTACTGACTAACTGATATGTGATAGTGAAGGTCTTGTTATTCAGTAAAACTTCTGGGCTTGACCCCAGAGTTACAAAAAGGGTCTGCACAGTTGAAGTTTCTACCCAACTCTCATAACTCATGCCTAGTGACAGAAGTGACTGTGAAACAGAGGCAGTGTCTCTCCTCCCACCTAACCCAGCTGCTTTGTGTCTCAGCAAGAGCATAAACGCCTCTTTTCCTTCCTAGTCAAAGGTGGGAGTTTCAAAAGAAGAGAAAATCTTGAGAGGATGTCTGTGGTGATATCGCTCTGCACAGCAGGGCTAGAGGGATGGCAGACTCCTTGCAGAGCTCTGCCGCTGGAAATGCTCATGTGAAATCACAGAGAGAGAGGGAGGGAGGGAAGGAAGGAGGCCTGCCACAGCAAGCAAGCACAAGGAAGCATGATAGCAAAGGCATCTTCAGTATTGTAATAATAATGACAACAGACAGTTTTTTAACACTAGGCTATTTAGCAAAAAGTATTATGAAGTGATCAAGCTCTTTATTGCTAGATATAATGGTGCAAATTTGATAAATGAGAGATTGGATTATTTTCTTAGTTAAACTGGTGTAAGTCATTTGACAGAATAATCACACCAATATCTGTTATGATCCTCAAAAACTGGAATAAGGGAAACTAATACTTCAGCTGTTAAAAAATCATGACATCTAAAATTTTGGCTATGTTGCTGTTTCAAATGTTTTTAGTGGAGGAAGGATCAGCATTTCCTGCTCTGAATGATGTCTTATGTACTAAGTGCTTTAATATGAAGAGAGACCTTTATAAAAAGGTAGCTAATCTACTTTGCTGGGACATTCAGGTGGAGCATGATCGTGGAATCACAGAATGGCTGAGGTAGGAAGGTACATCTTGAGATCATCCAGTTCAGTCCCCCTGCTCAAGCAGGGCCACCTGCTTCTTGAGTTTCCCAGAACCGTGTCCAGAAGGTTTTGAGTGTCCCCTAGGATGGGGACTCCACAACCTTCCTGGGCAGCCTGTGCCAGTGCTGTCATCCTCACAGTAAAAATATGTGTCCTGATGTTCAGAGGAAATCTCTTGTGTTTCAGTGAGTACCCATTAACTCTGATGCTGTCATGGGCATCACTGAAAATAGCCTGGCTCTGTCCTCTTTTCACGCTCCCTTCAGGTATTTATAGACATTAATAAGATCCTTCCGAGGCTTCTCTTCTCCAGGCTGAACAGTCCCAGGTATCTCAGCTATTCCTTATTGGAGAGAAGCTCCAGTGCCTTAATTATCTGTGTAGCCTCTTGCTGGACTCTCTTTAGTATGTCGATGTCTCTTTGATGATGAGTAGCCCAGACCTGGACCCATCACTCCAGGTGGGGCTTCTCCAGGGCTGACTAGAGGGGTCAGGAACACCTCCCTCCATCTGCTGGTAGCACTCCTCCTGCAGCCTAGGAGAACACCATTGGCCTTCTTTGCTACCAGGGCACACTGCTGGCTCATGTTCCACTTGGTGTCCCCCAAAACCCCCTGGTTCTCTTCAAAGCTGCTTTCCAACAGTATATACTGGTGCACAGAGTTGTTCCACTTCATTTGTAGGACTATGAAGTATGACCTGGCACTTCAGCCACTCCTCTCAGTTTGTGCCATCAGCAAACTCACTGAGAATATGCTGTCCCCCTTAATCTAGGTTATTAGTGAAGATGTTAAGCAGGCTTGCACCCAATACAGATGCCTGGAGAGCACTGGCCCTCAGTGAGACTTTGTGCCACTGATCATGACTCTCTGGGTGCTGCTTTTGATCCAGTTTTTAATCCACCTTACTCTCTGCTCATCAAGGCTGTAATTAATTAAGCTTCTCTGCAAGGGTCTTAAGGGAAACAGTGTTGATCTATTGACAGAAAGTATCCTCTTTATGCCTTGCCTCTAGTGCTTTTTACTAGTCTGCGATTAATCTGCTCAACCAGCGGCTGCAGGATCAGGAAGTTTAATGCAGGGATTAGTAGGGATTAGTTGATGCTTTTCATTCTTAAGGTGGGGGCAGTCTACAGACACTGGGAAACTATTTTTAATGTTCAATATATATATATATAAATAGATATATATATGCATGTAGTCATAGTTTCATATTATTTTCCATAAAAAAACCAACCTTTTTAGTCTCGTCGTATGTCTCTTCAAGCTGGATGTATGTCTGTGACCTTCATCTGGTTCTAAACAGTGTCCCAGATTTCACTGTCAGGAACCCGAAATACCCACCTCAGACAATGTCCTTTACGAAATGGAACAGTAGGCTGAAAGTGATGACAAGTTTTACTGTTTCAAGTGGCTGTTATTGAGTCTTACAATCACTGACAGACATATTGAAACTTTTGTCATTGTGAAACATTGTGTCAGTCTATGCATACCTATTTGCATCAACTCAGGCACAACTCAGAAGACAACGTAAAAGTAGGAGGTGTTGCAGGACCATGAGATGAGACAAAACTCAAAAAAAAAAAAAAAAGAAAATTTTTTTTTACATTATATCCATAAACTAAGTAGAGAGATTTGAGTGTGATGAATGAAATGATTTCAAAAAAATGTTATTTGACTGATTTCACCAGTACAGCTCTATGAGGAACAGAGGAAGTGAAGCACTTTGGTTTAGCAATGTTTGAGGAAGTAGCATGAATGATAGAATATTCAAAACAGTATGAAATAATTTCAGAGGGAAAAAATACTAATAAAGAAGTGTACAGATTATTTGACATACTCTACTTCTTGATTGCATAAGAGTGACTGACTCTCATTTTACTTCAAACAGCCTGAGTAGAAATGTTTATAATTCCATGAGGAGGCTTAATCTTAGATCTCACTTCTTTCTCTCCACTACACACATTTCCTCAACAGTCTTATCCCTGTATGTCTTTTTGGGGTGTTTTGCTATGATCCAGTTGGGTATATCTCTCTGTATGCCAGCTTTTTTGCACAGCAAGGCGACTAATCTGGTTACCTTCTACACTGTGAATAAGAACAGTACAAAAAGACACAGGAAGATCTTCTTCCAAACAAGGTACAATTTGCTCCATCCAAAGGAATGAAGCAGGGGAATGGTGTCACTGCAAGAGGCCTTTCTGCCCTGGATAAGCCATGACCTTCCCTGCCTTCTCTTATGTGGGCTGGTCCCAGTCTTGGCATGCCAAGTTTGGAGATGAAGTTACAGTTCTTTTGGCTTTCAGACAATCTCTGTGCTTGACACAGCTGCCAGCTCCCTTGCTCTCTTTCTGCCAGGGCATAAATGCCCTAGCATAATGAACAGGATTTATTGGTTTAAAGGACACAGATTTAGTAAAAAAAATAGGATCGGCTAACTTTACTATGGAAGAAGCAACTGCCTGTAATGGCCCATTGTCCCAGCTGTCTTTGAGCTGCATAGCTGAAACTCTTCTATCCCTGAAGCTTTTACTTCATTTTCCACTTTGGCAAACACTCTTAGTCAAGAAAAACAGCACCAACATTTTTTCACAGTGAGTTTTCAAATCTCAAGCCAAATTTTCAGCTGGTGTCAATCAGGCCAGCGATCTTGACTTCAAGGAAAATGTGCTAATTTACATGAGCTGATGGTATAGTTTAGAATTCTAAAGCTACAGTCTTGAAAAACACATGGAAAATAAACATTGGCAAAGCTTTTTAAAAAGACATCTAAATTGGTTTCATAGTCTGTCACTTCCATAAATTTATACAACAGAGCATGCATGCATGATTTCCTCTTCCCAGGCTCATTTCCTGATCAACAACAGAAAATGGTAATGCAGGAAACAAACAAAACTCTCTTTAAATTGATGGTATTTTAAAAAAGTTTCTGCTATTGAAATAAATGTTTCATAAATAACTGGTTATACAATGGAGCATATCTCTTCCAGCATGAAGGTTTCAGGAAATAAAGCAGGAGAGAATTGGATTTGCTGCATGGATGGGACAGAAACTCTAGCTTGCACCATGAAGTAATTTTACTGTCATTAATTTTCTTTGACTGAGAGAAAAGCTCTTTTGGTAACCCCTGCAGAGCCCCCAGCACAAAACCTATTTATGCAAGCTGAGCTCAGAGTCAGAGTTTAAGCTAAGCACAGTGAAAATAATGGATAATGTAAAAAGCCAGTTGTTTAGAGCAGTCTCATACAAACTAACAGGTACTTGTTTTTATAGGCGTGTCCTGGTGAGCCAGTTCTAGATTATATTTTTCCAGGCCCCCAAAATGTGCCAGATCCCATGAGAGTGCTCTGGTTTTCCTCTGTATCTAGTGAATATTTAGGGAGACTGAACAGGAACCTCTTCAAATTAGTTTTGTGAATTTGGTCTTTGCTATTATTTGGTGGAATATAGATTACATCCTATGAATATGTATAGTATTACAGAACCCAAACCTCTCCTCCTTAGCATTGCTTCAGGAAAACTCAGAGAGAAAAATACGCACACCTCTTGTTTTCTATTAATCAGAGCAAAAATCTAATGATGTAAAGGGTCCTAATTGAACCTGAATGTAGTAACAATGGTGAGTTTTTATTTAATTTATTTAATTTATTTAATTTATTTAATTTAATTATATGGGAACTTATATATGTTTGTTGGTACATAACCTGTACACTTACAGACAAATTTTCTAAAAAATCTGCTTTCTGGAGTACAGGGTTAGAAACTACAAGTAGGTACATAAAATCAGAGTAAAATAATTCTTAATGCATGTAGTTCTTTGAAAAATGCCTTGTAGAAGGCATTAGATAAGATCAGAGGTATTTTGACCTAATCATTTTTGCATGTGGTTCTTGGGAAAAAAGCTACTAAATCATGAACACATTTAAACTGAATTGTGATTGTCATATTTTCTCTTGTTTGTTTCCATCAGCCTTTTAGCAAACCAGTGTGCATATATGTATGTATGTATGTATGTATGTATGTATGTAAATATGCAGAGAATAGCAAGGAGGAGGAAAAGGAAGAGAATAAGAGAAAAAGAAAAAAAAAGGAAATATCTATTTTATAGACTGGCAGAATGATTTCAATAATAAAATATGTGTGACAGTTTTTGCATTCTGTTGGAATGGATAAGCAGAGCCATTTTCCAAACAGATAGTAAGTAAAACGTGCTAACAAATGGCCTGACATTTACTTGTTTAAAATCAAACCATTTGAACACTAGAAAAATATTATACTCTTATCTGCCCAGATGGTTATCAAATTTCAGTAAAAACTTTTTACATGGAATACTATAATTCATATAAACACAATTAACATTGCATTTCATAGAACCACAGGAAGCTGAGCTCAGAAGGAGTCTCTGCAGGTGTTCTGGTCCCCTGCTCAAGCAGGGCCATCTACGACCTGTTGCCCAGGACCATGAGAGATTTTGAATATTTCCAAAGATGGAGGCTTTTCCACCTCTCAGGGGAACCTGTGCCACTGCACCATCATTTAACACAGACATATGCTGGAAAATGCAGCACAGCACCACTTTCAAGGGGTGAAATCAAAAATTGTCCTGCTTGAGAAATAGGTAGGAGCTCATGATCAGTTTTGAAATAAAATTTACTTATTTCCTTTTCCATTACTGTCTATACTCCCAAGCCAACATTTGCTTTTTCTAAAATGTCATCACTCACACAGTCTTTTGTCCACATATTATTGGTTAACATCCTCTATATTTGGAAGGTCCTGAAGGGGTAGTTTAAATTGCAGATGATTATTTCTATCCCCACAGGCAGTGTTTCCTTTCTATTTGAATGTATAAGCAATCCAATATAATCTTGATTTTGTTGCTGCCAGGATCAGTAAAAATAAAATCAGAGCTATAAAGTTTGTCTGTACAACAAAACCAGATGTAATAATATGAGCGGTAAAAGTGAATAGGCAAATTTGAATGAAAGAAAAATCATTTGTCAATGGAGTAAGATGAGCCTCTAACAATGTTTGAGGGGGAAAAAAGTATGCTAGCCTTTATAATAATCTCTTTACACCCCTTAAATTTTACACAGAAGAATAATCTGCAGTTCCTATTGAAGAAGAAAAGTTATTGAAATGAAAATTGACATTTCACTGGAACTTGGCTGTGCAAATTCTATGGGCTACAACAAAACATTTATCTTGATATATTTGAATTACTAGTATCTTAATGTATTTCTCCCACTCTTATCTGAGAATGAGATTCCTGAATTTGGCATAATTAAAATTACCTTCAAAAACAATACCTTTAAAGAAGCTTGGGCAGTAGTAAGTATGTCCATCAGGTGTGTCATTGGAAGGAACACCTTCCCTTATATGAGCAAAACTCCTCCAGTTAGAAAAAGCATCATACTCTGGTGGTGTGTCAAAAGATTGCCCCTGGTGTTCACCACTCCCCTTTATCCGACCTGGAAATCATCAACTTCTGGACTTTCCGACTCTTGGCCACCCATGGGCCAGAAGATCCCTTCATCCAGCGGGCTGAGGACAGCAGAGGCTCTCTGGGTGTCAGGGCAGGGCCAGGAAACACATCCAGGAGCAGGGCATTGTTAGGCTGGGCATGGTGACAGTGGGGCTGCAAAGTTTCTTGCACCATGCCGGATTTCATCCCCTGTGGTCCCACCCCAGGTGTGATGATTCTGAAGCTGTCTACAAAGGGATCTCAGCTGCTCCCCAGAGGCTGTGCTAAGATGGAGGACCACAATAAGGCAACAAGCTCATGGGTAGCTGCAGCAGTTTCAAGACAAATCAGTTCTAAAACTGAAATAATTTTTTTCCTGACATAAGGAATTTCCAAATAAAGATTACTCAATAGAAGTAAGTGCTTTGCTTTTGCAGATTGACTTTTCCCATTCTATCTGCTACAACTTCTGCAGGATATCATTTTCCAACAGGGTCCCTTGAAAAGTGCTTTTGTTCTGAAACTGAATCAAGTGTGTTATTAATATTTACTTTCTACTATCTTCTTGTGCTTCATTCAACACTAGGAAAATTTTTCCATATATAAATCTACACTTACTTAATTTCTCTCTTCTTCATTCTATCAACACTCTAGCCTCCTATGACTTATGACATAAAAAAAAAGGAGGATATATAGAACACAGAGTCAGGTTTTGCAGAATGCATTATGAGACATGCAGTTACTTGTTGGAATGTAAAAATGTTATGTGTTCAACCTTCTTCAAGGCCCTTCTCCAAGAGAACCACTAACTTTCAATGTCATGTTCAGCTAGCAGAAGAAGTCGAGTTTTTTAAACACTTGTTGAGTTCTCACTGAATTTAAAGTTTCTCAAAAAATTTTGATGTTCTGGTCCTTAGAACCCCCTAATACTGATGAAACTCTAGTAAATAAATAAAACAAACTATCAAATTCCACTAAAGTGGTGAAGTAACTGGGAAATTAGACACTACTGCTAGTTTTTCTTTTCCCCTCTTTGGGACTTTAACCCATAAGGTTAAAGTCCCAAACTGAGCAGGCACTCAGTTGTGTTCAGCTCTATTGCTTTGCACTTCTGAATAAGCCAGCTACTGAAAAATCATTGAAATTCCTGTCAGATCCATAGCCCTTTACAAATACAGGGCTGTACACCAAGCATTTAACATGGTCTTTTGGATGGAAGAGTCAATAATATTGCCATATACATTCATTTAGTTGTAGTAGAGTTGGCTATAACCCATGAAACATGTAATTAAGAACCATTTTTCATAAGTCTCCTTGCTGTCCAGCAAATAAGAAGGATACTTACTGACTACTGTGCTTAGTGCCTGTTCAGAGATCTTTTAGAGACAAATGCCAAGCATGCAATACCTTCTAGTAAGACCCATCTGTGATCTAATTTTAGAAGTCATGAACAGGTTTCTTGTTTAACAGACAAGGTCTTCAGAGTTAGTTAATAGTGCAACATTTACGACCTTTAGTTCAAGTATTTTTGGGAGGTCCGAGGTGGTAGTCACATTAATAAATTGGGCTTTTAAACACTAATGTGAGTACTTGGGTTGGGGGCAGTTGTGGGGAGTTGCTTCTCTTAGAGGTTTTAGTTAGCACTAGTTAATGGAAAAACACCAGCCGATCCTTGTTTTGAGCAAGACATTGACCTCACTTTAAACTCTTAAGGCAAGATACAGAATCTTACATTTTCTAAAAGAAATGTCAAAAATTACCTACTTGGATCCACAGGTGGGCAATTGAATGATTTATTAAACATTCACTGCTGTTGAGCACTGGGGGTTCTTTGTGAATTTAATTTTTTATGGGAACACAAGAGTAAGCGAATCTAAATAAACATTTATTTTTCTGATTTTTGTAATTTGTAAATTACAAAATTTGTTTTGTGTATGTTATGTTTAACTCCAGTAGGCAGCTAAAGCACACAGCCACTTACTCACTCCCCTGCAGTGGAATAAGGGACACAATCAGAAAAACAAAAGTGAGACAGCTTGAGGGTTGTGATAAAAACAGTTTACTAAGGACAGCAAAAGCCACAAAAGCAAGCAAACCAAAACAAGGAATTCATTCACCACTTTGGGCTCCATCAGTTATGTTGATCACTCGGGACAGGAGAGGTGATGTGCTGCCCTAAAGTCGATGGGCAGCAAAACCAGCTCTGGTCAGGTCACTGTTGCTCTTGCACTGCTTCACCTGAGGCACATTCTCCAGTGGTGCCCACTGTTCAGGCCACCCAAACAGTAAGCACTAGAATTTCACAAAAAAACCCCAAAATTCCTGGCCAGGAGACCACAATAGATATTTCCTTTATCCATTCAAAAAGAGCAAATATCTACTCAATCTCTAAAAACTCCTTTTCACACTTAATAATAGAGTTGATTATAGAAGAGTGCTGGCTCTTCAGAAGCAGAGTGAATTGTTTAGACAATGTATTATGATAAATTGAGCTTTCATAAAAGAATGTTCACAAAGGGCACACCTATATTAGTGACAGAGTGCAGAGAAGGGTTATTTCTGGTGTGAATTTTCCTTATAGCTCCACTTGGGCTCTTTCTGTATATTCTGAAGTATATTACTGGAGCTCTGATGATGCACATTTTTATGGAAACAAGGTTGAAGTCATCCACCTAAGTGCTATCTAGAGTGCCTGGCTTCCAGTGTGTACATAAAGTTTTTTATCAATTTTCTCATTATTATTATATGGTATGAAACAGAACTGTGAACTGACAGGAACTTCCCTGCAGGCAAAATTGCGATATAGACATTTGATCTTGAAACCATAACAGATCACAGGAAATCAAACCTGTTGTCTGCACCATTTGCAAAGGGAGGCATCCAAGGAGTACCAGTGGGGAATTTCTCCCTTTGGTTCAATTGGTCATGAGCTACTGGTACAAAGTTCCATCATATTGGACTGCTATACTACAATCAAGTGAACACTTGCAAGGATAAAATCAATTTTGGCATTAAATTACCAACCAACAAACAAGACAGAAGATGAAAGGCAGGTATGCTCAGATTATTTCTTTTTGAGTGGGCAATTCTTGGTAAAACAGGACTCAGTTTCCCATTACTGCAGCTCTGAAAGATATTACAGAATCCAGGAAAATAAACTTCAGGTATAAAGGCTTTAGGATTTGGAAAACTCCAGTTATTGTGAATGCTGCTATGTATAAATCATTGAAGAACAGAGAAGGTACATTGTACTAATCCTCTTCCTATACTGTTTGCTGTGCTTTTCATCAGTTTTACAGAACATCATATTTAAATGTTTGTCTGTAAACTGAGAAACTTTCCATTGGAAAGTGAAAGACACTTACAAAGCACACCAAAACAAAAATTGCTTCTGTAGCGACCTCTATTTCTCTTTCTGGGGAGAATCACAAAACTGTAGAATCATTAAAGTTGGTTAAGATGCCAAAGATCATCAAGTCCAACCCTTAATAAAAGAACAGATGACACAAACCAGAAGTTACTGAAAGCAGATACTAATTGTATCAATGCTCAACTGGAAGATACTCAGATACAGTGAGCAGGACATCATTATAGAACCTGCTTGAAACAGAACAGAAATATAAATTAATTAGGTAGAATTCACATTTCTTAGATGCATAGAGGAGATTAGAAAAATTACTTATTTTATGAATTCTGTGCAATTTTATCCAGAAACTACCCTTGAACACTAATCATCATTGCTTATGACTCACACTTTTCCATGTAATTTTTAATAGCCTCTGTTCTTGTCCACAGCTTCATTTAGTAGCTGCCTCATTACTTTTCAAATTAAAGGGGAAAGTAATTCAATTTAATGAAAGCTACTAGCACTTTGAAGTCAATATTGATGTAAAGCTGCAGGGGAAAAGTAGCTAAATTTAATAAAAGCAGCAGTTTCTAAATTAATCTCTATGGCATCTATTCTTTTAAATTGTGTTATTCTTATTGTAGATGTAAAATCAAAGATATTTTTCAAGTACACACCTGGATGCCAGCTCTGGAATAGAAAAATTCTGAACAAGGCACAGCAGTGCTGGTTTTTCTGGGTGAAGATTCTAGATGGGATTTAGTTCATTTGTAAAACTCATATTTTACAATAATATAATTGCCAGTACAAAAGGCCAAGGTTGCCTGCAGGTGGAATTCACTCCTGTTTAGACACCAAGCATAAAGACTGCATTGCTTGCACTACTGGTCTTAATAAGCAATACAATCATCTCTGGTCTTTTTATTGTCCCATGAACAAAGGTGAACAGTGTTAGCAGAATTCACCTCATTGCAGTCATTGAACATTTTGATTGGAGAGGACAATCAAACCGTGAAACTTTGACTTTGCCTTCTGCCCTTTTTATATTAATGAAATATATACTAAAACATCATTGAAATCTCATTCATTCCATAAGAGGAATAAAAGGATGGTTATAAAAATCTCCCTCCATGAATCTACTTTGCCTTTTCACGTGCTGTGGCTAAGGTTAAAAGACATAACAAATATTATGATTCAATACCCAACACTGGGCAATTTCACAAAAGTAATCTTTCACGCCATTTTATGTATTTCTTTGGCTATAACTCAACAGATTCTAGGGTAGGAAAGAAAAGTTATAATAAATATATTTTTAAAACTTGTTTAAGTGTCCTCTGTGAGACTTACATTTATTACTCTTCATACCTCTCAGCATAAATCCTTACCTAGTGATTACTTTGCATGCCTGTTTGTATGCCTTGATATAAAGAAAAAAAAAACAAAAACAAAACAAAGCTAAAACAGGTTTTTATTTCAAATTTTTTTTTGTTTTTGTGTGGGAGACAAGAAAGAATCATTTATATAATTTCATTTGCTTATTCCTGGAATTTTTATACTATTTGTTCTCTTGGAGTGTACCTCTGCCTCTTATTTTGTATTGCTGATAAAGACTGATAAGTGCCATTCTTAAACCACTGCAGTTTTCTTTTCTGTATTCTCTAAAGATGATTTATTATACATTTTAAATGACTGTGTGGCAAAATCAATGTATATTTAGATTTGTGCATGAAATTCACCTTTATCTACAAAAATGTAAGTGTCCAAAGCCACTTACCTTGTATTATCTGTTTTTAGTCTGGGCTTAAATATATTCATTGGTCTTAGACTTATTTAGTACAGTGATAAATTTTGACATAATTCTGAATAATCAATTCCTTTTGTGTATCTACACCCTCATGCATATTCTCTATACAGAGGGATAATGATATTGCCATAAATTTCATTCTTAAATAGCCTTCTGTGAGGAATATTTATATAGCAAACCGTTCACCAGTTTTAACCATGTAATTAAAAAATACTGCAATTAAAAAAAAAAGTGTTTAAGGATCTGGTGAATGACACAGATATTGTTCTTTTCATATTGGAACTGTCTCCACATACATATAATAAAGATATAATGCAGAGACTTGTAGTTAATTATTAACTTTTTAAGCAAGTTTTGGTTTATCTTTTAATTGTCTTAAAATAGTTTTTTATTATGGGCATAAAATAATTTTAAAACTCAAAAACTAACGTGTATAGCAAACTGTACTTCTCATACCATTTTTGCAAACATGGTCAGTATCCTGAGTAAGAGAAATAATTACCATGTCTGTTTAAACTCTTGCAGTTACCCATATGGCAACCTATTCATCTTTACATAATTGGCTTGGGATTGGTATTCATCAGATTTAGCCTCACACAAGGTATAGAATTTCTGTTGTCCAAAAAGATGTATTTGGTTGTATCATTTATTTCTTTAGACACTCAGAATGATTATGTGAGGAAAAAACCCCAAATTTAACCTGACAACACCTAGACAAATTGAGGAAAGTTGTACATTCACGTAATCAACTGAAAAGGCACCTGGACTACTGCAAATGTGTTTTCTTAGAACATCTTTACTAATGTTTAATAAATATGAAACTTTGCCAGGACTAGATGCACATAGACAAGATGTTGAACCACATTTGATTTGCAAAAGGTCTGTAAGCAAAAAGGGTTGAAGAGGTTTATATAATGTTTGAAGTCTCTTTTACAATTGCCAATTACAAATTTTCTCTGCCAAAAATCTGGTGTATTAAATCAGTCATCAGTATCAGTCACTTGGATATCCCCATTCCTGGAACTGTTCAAGGCCAGCCTGGATGGGATTTGAGTAACCTGGTGTCCTTGCCCATGGCAATGGGGGTTGGAACTGGATGATCTCTTAGGCCCCTCCCAATCCAAACCATTCTATGATTATATTTTTCTATGTTTTCTATTACACTTAGCCCATACCTTAAACAGCCTCTTTTAGAAGATCTGTTTGGATGTTTTTCCTCTTATTTTTCTTTATTTCAGCTAACAGAAGACAATATCTATGTACTGTTCATCATCTCTATGAAACATTCCACTTAGAATCAATAATTTCAAAAATCTAAAAACACAAATAATTTGCAATTTGGTTGTTTTAAGAATTGATTCACTTTTATATTTGTGTATTGGATGGAAAGACACAACAAGAAGAAAAAAAAAGGAAATAAACAACTGAAAAAAGAAGGGAAAAAAGTAGGATCAGTGACTATGTGAAAAATTGCTTGGTATTCCTAAATCTGAATTTCCTCAAACTTTCCTGCATATTACTTTCTGTGTCATACTTAAAAAATATCTAGAACGTATACTTCACTAAAGTATTTTAATAATCATGCCTGAGAATATCAGTAATGCTACCAAGATTTTTTTTTCTTTTTTTTTTTTTTGATGACCAGGATGACAACTTTGAGATTCAGAGAAATCAAAAGGTTCTGCAAATTAGATTATTAGCAAATTGTTCACATTACTGAGTGTCACAGGTGGAGAGCAGTGCTGTTAGTACTAGAATTACATGTCTCCCAGTCCACTATGCTGAACTATTCTCCAAATGCTATTATCCACATCTTGGCCAGTTTTGCATGGTAGTATGAGACTCGACACCTCTTGCCAGTCACATTTCATATTGCCCATGCAGCAATTTCAAGGACCAGAAAAGTGTCATAGTAAGGAAGGGTTTCCTTTCAGTCCATCTTTTTCCTACCTCCAATTGATCTGAGAATATATTAAATCTTTTCTAATACTTTCTACGTAGCTAACACTGTTCAAAAGGTTTATTAAAATTTTTGAAAGATTTTTTCCAATCAAGTCTTTTAGAAGTTGTTTATGTTTTCAAGCATATCTTCTTTCACTTTCTTAATACCTTACATGGCATTGTTGCTGTAGAGTTAAAGCAATGAAGCTGATTAATTTCAATGGATTAGTTTATTTAATTCTCCATGGCAGGTGTGGGAAAGGTATGTGACTGGGGGAGACACAGATTCCTCCCACTTCCGTTCTTGATCCAGCAGCAGAGTAGTTCAGCCAGAAATTTTCCCAGATGGGTGTTCTGCCAAATGCTTCCCCTCTTCAGAAGAATATGTTGGCAAATCTTGGCTTAATCTATACTAATATGTTCCTGCTTGTTTTACTTCATGGAAAGATCTCTCTTTCTTCATGTAAAGGTATTTGATGTATACCATAAGATAGTGCTCCACACCCTACCCACAGTGTGACTGATTAGATTTTTTCCAGCTCCCTTACCCCAGAACACCATCTTTTTGAAATGTGTCTCATTAAAAACATTCTATTAATGCTCCAGACCTACAGAAAGGCTTTTCTGGCATAAAAAGTGAGTTGCATTTAATTGTGGTGGAAGGAACTGGAATCAAACAGGTTTGAGAGTCAGACAGGACACGGACAAAAACTTCCCAAAGCTGGCATGATTATAAAAAGCTGGCATCTGTCAAAGACTAAGGACATAATGACACCTGGAATTACTCAGGAATGTTAAGATAGAAACCTTAGCCTTGTGCATTTATTTTCATGCTAACAGAGGTGTCAGTTACTTGGAAGTTTCAGGACTTACGAAACTTTAGTTTAGTTCTAGTAATTTTCAGTATTATTCCCTAAATTTTAAAACAAAAAAAGGACTCTTTGTTAGCTTTTTCCTTCTTATTTTTGCCTTTTCCTAAGTAATAAAGTAGAACCAAAAGCCAGTAAAGTGGAAAAGGTCTTCATCTGTGAATCAAGCAGCACTGTCATACAATAGAGCATTTAAAATTTGTCTGTTGATCCTTCTATTCAATAAGGTCATTCATTGATAGAAGGAAAGATAGTCTGGATGATATTTGAAATAATTAGAGGTTTTGCTATTCTCTCAGTTCATCAGTCTTGGGAACTAGCAGATTTAAAGTAACTGCAGACTGCCTTTGCTTTTCACATCTATATATGCAGGGAGAACCGGTGGTTGTGCCATTGAAACCATTGTTTGTCTTCTTCAGTCATCTGGCACATTCCCTTCCAAAATGAGTTGATACAGTGGCTTCAGTCTATCCCATTGTCTGCATTTTTCCATTCAGGATCTCCTGTAATTTATGACACCATTTAATAACCAGTCTCTGTTATGAACAATAATCTTACTGTGTGCTGCCAACTGTACACAAAGTCTTACACAAGATGAGGGCTGTTATCACTACATAGCTACCTGCCTTCCATTAGTCATTCTATTCCCATTCAGGGAATAATCATCAATAATAAAATCTTACACCTTTTAGACCAGACCATCAATAGTTTTCACTGCTTAATTTCTTGATCACTTTATCCTGACAGATATGTGAAAATATTTGCTACACAAAAATGCTGGACTAAAGCTGTGTACTCCATCAGGTTTAGATAGATGTGGTGCATAATGCCACCAAGGATCTTGTTCTTATGCTTAAAGTGTTTAACACCTTCAGCTTAGGGAAACAGGGTCAAACACAGCACTTCTATAATTTAAAGAAATTACAAAAGTCAGTAAAGTTATGATAGTTTATTACCTCTGAATATATTGCACAATTTGTCTCATTAAAAAAATTGGGGAGCATCTAGATCAGTGTTGCTTTCTTCCATATAACATACTATTGCACATTATATATCATGTATCATATTTTATATACATATAATTTTCAAGTAAATATTAATTTAAAAAATATCATAAGTTAGAAAATAAGCCAAAGCTAGAAACTCAATGATAGTTGAAAAAAATATGGATGCTCCCTTGAGAAAAATATTTTTTTGCGTTGAATGCTTGCAGGTTGCTTCCACATCCAGACCTGTACAGTTGAATGTGAAGAGCTGGAAAAAGCAGAGCATTCCCTATTTTCATTAAGAATGACATGAAACAGCAACAGGATTCTGTATCATTCTGTTTGTCCTTTATGAAGGAAGACCCCAGGTCTGATGTCTTAGGCACAAACCAGATAATCCTTATACTAATTGTGGACTGCATTAAATGAAACTGACACAAATTTAAGTGTCTATATGGAGACTTCTGCATACCTTCCAGGTCCCACTAAGAGCAATAGAGAACTCATCAACATGTTTAATAAAGCCACAAAAGAGATGTAGTTCACCCCAGGTGCACACCCACTGCCTTATTCCTAAGGCGTGTGGTCATTCACTTTTGGTGACACTTGGGATACTTTGGGCTTCCTGGGCATCCTGAAGAGGAGGTGTAGAGTCTTCCACAACTCCTTTGTGTAATCTATCACTAATCTACCACTATTTTTATTGTAACATATTATATAAACTACAGAAGTATTATATGCTATTTATATACCAAATGGTACCTCTTACTAAAAGGCTGTACTATTTTGTAGCAGCTGTAGCTACTCCGTGGCCAGGTCATGGGCTCTAGTGTTGCACTTCCTAACAGTCCATAAGACCTTTTTAAATACTGTCTTGGCAAAATATTGGGAAAATAATTGTCCAGAAATTATTCTAAATGAGAAGTGAGAATAGGTCTTTTGAGAGGGAAGACATAGATCTAGAAAACACATGAAAGTACTTGTAGTCAGGCTGAGTTGTGCAGCATGCCCTCAGTGCTAGAGAATTAAACCTGGGTCCATACTTAGTTTACTAAGGAAAATGTTGCATTTGTGTCTTGTGCCTTTGAAGTCAGGTTTAGATGCTCATTGTGGATGATATAATGTTATCATGGAATCAATTTTGGAATAATTAGGCTTGGAAACACTGAAATTGAGTCCAACATGATGTCACCTTCTTCTGGCAGTTTTAGGTTGTCATGCAAAAAGCATTGAACTGACATGGAGGAAAATCCTTGTAATGTATCCTCATATCTACATTGCTGTCCAGAGGAAGGACCAGTCATCTATTAGAGGATTTTGGGATAAAAATTTATCCATGTGTACCTAAAATCATTAATGCCCCTAAAGGCAATTCTATACTTATGCCAGCTTCCGTATGAAAAACCTGTCTGGAGCTTTTAGATGTTATAGGATGTCTAAACTGCCATAAACAAGCATTAGAGATTTCTAGTTTTAAGTACCTGAAGATTTGGGGTTTTTTTAATACGAGAAAAACAGTGTCTTGGTATGAGCATTTGGTATCTTCTAGGTTTCAGAGTTTGAACATAAGAAAATTTAATCTGAGCCTTCTTTATGCTTTCTTTCACTTAAAGAAATTGAGTCATTATTATATACAACACAAAGAACTTACCTGGAGCTTTAGCCAAAATATAATTCTATGGAGTGACTGTTGATTTTACATTTAATAAATCATCCTGACAGCAACCTAGTCAAGACTTGGTGCAATGACATATGTGTTTTATTTCAGATATTCTTCCACTTAGCTATTTCTCTGAAAACTGGACCTCTTGTTAATGCATTCAGGGCCATCTGAAGAGAGCTTAGGACTAATACTGCCAAAAAGCCCCCTAGAAAATTATAGTATTTCTAAACAAGAAATCTAATTTAGGGACACAAGCATACTTTTTCATTGAAATGGTTTTAATCTTACTTTTTGTAAACAATTAAGACATTCAGGCATCTTGACCAAGGACTTCTATCAATCCAAGCTTCACCCTTCACACTCTATTGCTCATGAATTATCATACAATCAAAATTTTAGCTAAAAATGCAGTAAATATTATATGGATTTTGGTTGTTTACTTGTATCTTATTGCCTTAGATTAACCTTCACAGCCTTCATAAATTCACCATATAGATAGCTATATGAAGCAGTTTTTCTGTTGCCATTTTATAGGCATGGTATTGGGGGTATTGTGCTGTACTTCCAGTAGAAAATCTTACCGGCATTTGGGAATATTTCATGACTGTCTCAGAGAAGCTGGCTTTCCACAAACCTACACTAAGCTCTTTTAGGAACTTTTAATTATCCCTCTGCCAATAAATTAAATAAATGAGTTATTTGCAATAATATTTAAATAGTTGTAGTGAAATATTACAATTCCTAGTAAGTAATTGAAATGTGCCCCAGGTCTAGGTAATCTTACAAGAGAATAGGAATAAAGCTGAAACAGATAGAGTTTTAAGTCAGTTTCTTTGAACTGTCCAAAAAAGGCACACATCCTGAATGAAATTCCAGCATTACAAATAGATAGATCATATCTAATTATTAATTCAATGAATGAGTTAGGTGTATTACTGTCTGGAGCTGATCTGTGAAAAAAGTTTGTGCTTTTGCTGGAAGTTTTGTTTTGTAACCTGTGATGTAGTGCCAGGCCTTGGCACGGAAGCGTGGCCCTGCTGCAGGCATGCTGATGTGTTTGTATACCTATGAGAGCAGATAGTCCCAGACAGAGACAGCTCTAACTCTGTGAATGCATTTTAATAAGGGTTTATTTCATATTAACTCTGGTCAGTGACTTCAGCAATGACAAGTATGTGTGTAATTCAATGCCCATTCTTCTCTGTTTTGTCTTTATTTAAATAAATAAATACAATTCTTGCTAGAGTTTATAAATCTTCTACCTAAAGCAGGAAGATATAAATATACTTGTCTGTGGTTTGTAAATAAAAAGCCTGAGCATCACAGTTTGTTTTACATCGCTTCAGAGAATAATAATTTTCCTTTCAAAGAAATGAGATATTCTATTTATATGCATTACATATTCTATTTCCTGTTCCATTCCTCAAAATATTAATATTCGCTGCCTATCAGGAAGCTTCACTAAGAAATTAACTATTTCTACTGCAAGACTGTGCTAAGGATTAGTTTCTTGGAAATATTTGTATGACTGGTCCTTAGGTCAATGTTTAACTTCTATTGTTTCAGTTAGAGATAGGAACTGCTTGTAGGTGTTAGATCTCTAAACATGTCTAATTTATCTAGTAAGCTCATTGCACAGACATGTATTTTATTCCTAGTATATGAGTTAATCACTATAGCTGTTTTTCAGAGAAAATACTGAAAAACAGCTGCATGTAAAAAAACCTCACATGCATCCCTAGAGCATATGATGTGTGCATCATGCTTTCTCACAGATATTTTAAGAGGATCATTCTCAAATGGCTTTTCCATTCCATTGAAAATTTCTTCTTACAGTCCAGATCCCATCCTAGAAAACTACTGCCAGCATGATTTTCTGGTGTCAATAAATTAATGATCATTTTCCAGGACACACAAGAAATTTCATTTTGGTGGAATCATTTGGGAGCAGCATTTGTAATGTGCTGTGTGTGTAGCAATTAAGGGCCCTGAGGCAATCAAGGGGAGGAAACCCAAATAACACAACCCTGAAAATGAGAAAAAAAAACTTGCTGAGAAGACTGTGCACAGTAATAGCAGAGGGAGTTGAAGCAGAAACATTCCCTAAGCTGCAGAGACCAACTCTGAGTAGTTTGACACCAAATCAAATTTCTTTCAGCATGGTATTAATTAGCAACTCACTTAAGTAACAATGTACGTGCTAGAAGCAGTACATCATCAGAACTTGTCACTGGCTGTTGAGCAAATAGCTGTGAGGACCAGATACTATTGCATTGCAACTTCTTTGAGTCCTTTCATAAAGTTCCAGGCATGGATTTAACAGAGAAACTAATGGGGTTTTGCCCCCCTCTCCCCCTCCAAGTTACCTCCTCTCCTCATTAAGAACACTCTTCTAGCATGCATTGAGTGTCAAGTGATGAGGGAAGTGGTAGCATCTAACTCTGCATGCAAATACCAAATTCTTTCCAATTTTCCTTGAATCTAATAAAAGACTCCCACTGAAGAAAATGGGAGTTACATAAGAATCTTACACTCTAAAAAAGCAATTATTCTAGACAATGGGCAATCGTAAAATTATCATTCAGTGGTGTTTATGCACATACTTGCCTTTAAGCAAGGGCATAAATACCTTTCATTTTGTAACCTACGTAAGCATGTGCATTACTTTTAAAACACAGACTGCAGCACAACCTTTAGGTTCAAGATACTTCGCCACAAAGAACATTAATGAGTTTGTCTCCTGCAGACTTTCAAAAAAGAGTTCCTGCTTCAGAGATGGTGTATTGAAACAAAAATGAAAACATGAAGCCTTTAGAATACCTTTGTTTACTCAGCTAAATTGTTCATTCTATGAACATAATCTAGTGGATTTGATAGGAAGCTGAAAAAGATTTCAGGGTGGTATAGCATGTCTTCTTTATTTTATTTCTTTTTTTCCCCCCCTCACACAAAACTCTTCTTACATTTGTTTTATCAATATAGGAGTTTGCAACTTTGTGCTGAGAAATCGCTAAGGCTCATCTAGCATTTAACATGATGAAACTAGTAGAAAATTATTTTAAAAGTACTATTTTGAAAGCTCTGAGAAAAAGAAGCACCACACCTGACATCTGTGGAACATAAAGTGCTGTGATAGAGGTACTCAGGATCCTGGAAGGGGAAGTAATTTTCTGGAAAGTCTGTAGTATAATGGTGATGATGATGATGATGATGATGATGATGATGATGATGATGATGATGATGATGATGATGATGTGAGGACCTGCTTATGCTTTCTCAAGAAAAGAGCGACTTTGTTCTGAGTCCACATCTGTTCTGGTACTTGGTTAAGAAGTGAAGTGTAGCTCTGCGAAGAGATTCAGGTGAATGTGCAAATATGGCTGGAAGGACTATAGCAAGGTGACTCTAGTATTTAGCCATGAATGTTTGGTGTGGAACTTTCTCACAATAAAATAGGCCTGAAGTATGAGATCTGAATTGGCAGAGATATAAACTTAAGATTCTGAAATATTTTTGCAGCTTAATTTCTTGAACCTGCAAACTATTTCAAATAACTACCCAAAAACTGGTTTAGAAATTTTTAATTTTTGTTATTTAATTAATTTCTTCAGTATAAAGGAATTAAACAATTGCTTGTTTAAAAAGCAGTCAGAATAGGCTCTTGGCTGATCTGAATAAAACGCAGAAACTTTAGATGAGCTAGTCTCCTACTATGGCTCAGAAGGTCTATTTTTTCCAAACAGCAATTTTCAAGCTCTTATAACTTTCTGGAAAGGTTATTCTCTAGGTTGAAATTCATCATGTTTATTTCAGTGTGCAGACATTTCAGAAAGCACTGAGCAGAATGTCATATGGATGCATATTATCACGTTTGAATCTCACACTGCACATTGAAACAAATTACTCCATGCATTTATATCAATTTGCAATCAGGTAAGTTGTTTGGGTGTTTTTCCCCTTGCTGGATTTATCTCATTTTTAACATTATAATATTACACACACTCAAAAGAGGCACAGAATGCTTTTCCATTTTATGTGCAATTACTTACCACGTTTTTTTAAGAGCAGAGGAATTTTGTGCAAATAATATGTTAACGCAACATTAGTCATGAGATTTGTTGAGAACTTAACAGCACAAGTCAGAAACTTATCAACCAAATTATGACTCCTACAGCAATGTTAAGTTAGCACATTATGCATAGATGTGAGACATAAATAAAGGAAGGTACAGTTTATAGAGATATAAAGAAGATGATGACATTTAAAATTAGAGGTCCCGATGCATCTCTAACTTACCTTGGATTAATCACAGCTGCTTTGGAAACTATAATATGAAAATGTGTGATTTCTATCTGATTACTTTTTCATGATAGTGAACATCACGTGGACTATCCCCAAGTTATATACTGAAAAATTCTCTGAAAATTCTTCCTGATGGGTTTGTCAACTGATGGATGATAAATAATAATTTTCTCTGGAAAATATTCTGCCTAATTTTTTGGGCCATTTTACATTATTAAAAATTCTGCAAGATTCAGACAAGAAATTTGAACCTCCAGTTATTCATCATGTAAAATGACACCATAAATAAAGCCAGATTTTAATGCCCCATTAGAGAAAATTGAGATTAATTAAGATAATGTTTTAGAGTAACTTGCACTTCATTCCTAGGATGTCTGTTCCTACATGTGCTTGCTCACTGGTTTTGATCAAAAGCACAGTAACAAATGTTTCTGGCTGCACAAAGAAATGAAATGGACAATTTTTTTGAGAGATTAATGCATTTTGGGCTCTATATGTGCCTCAGTGGAGCCTGTGATTAACTATGGCTTAGGCAGAGCTGTCTCCATTGAAGAATGATCTTTCCTTGAGTGCACTTTCTGTTTCAAGGTCAGTAGGAGGCACCGGAATTAACAACTAAATATATTTTAAGTAGTAATGGCCAAAGTTTTCTTATTGTGCACAATTAATGAAAACAACAAAAAAGGGTAAAATTAAAGTTAGAGGTTTTCTATTTTACTTTTTCTGGTATCCTACTTCTAAAAGATTATTGATTTTTTTTTCTTTCATACCCTTGGTTTCTTTAAAAAATATAAATTCAGTAACTTTGGGGGATTAATTGGGAAGGTCTTTATCCAAGTGATGCTTGGCTTCTTAGGACAATGTATTAATATCATATAGATGATGGTCAGTCTTTATTATTTCTTCCTTATGGGGATTATTTGAATAGCACTGAATAGGATTCTTGACTGTTGTTATTGCTGGTTTTTATTTCCACCTGTCAGTTTAGCAGCAAAAACAGGTCTGAAGGGAAAATCATTTAACCCATCCAGTTTTTGTGGTTTAAATATTTACTGAGTGTCCAACCAACATTCTTGGCTTGCTCCAATATCACACCACATCCCCTAGAGCTTTTGATCCATTTACTAAACAAATCTGGGTTTGACTGCGCAGCCACTGTGGTTAGATAAAACACTTTAACTGCATGACCATAGACTGTTTAGAATGTAACTTCCATATAAAAAAGTAAGTGGGATCCTGAAAGCTATAAAATACCAAATTGTGATGGAAAGATACAACTTTTTTTTATGACAATTTGTGTTAAACATTAGTGAGGTTTAGCAAAAATCAAATGAATAGTAATTGAAAACACAGATACAGGACATTTTCAGTTTATGTTTCTCTTCACAGTTGTCTCAATAACTGTGTGCATGACAAGATTTATTAAATTATAGGTGGGGCTAAAAATATTTCAGCTATTTTGGTGACACAAACTTTTGAAGGGACAGTTGAAAACATGCTAACATGCTTACAGTTCTGAATGTTAGTGAAGTAAAAATGGAAAAAAATAAAATAAAAAAGCAGTATCAAAGGTGTATTTCTTCTGTCTTTGAAACTATGTAATACTGGCACATTTTGATTAAAGCATTAATTTCTGTATCTTTACCTACAGTGTATCCTTTCACTCTTGCTTACATGATGCATTTTCAATCATCAATATGATTTTTTTTTCCGGCTTTGATCTATGTTATCCTGTTTGTTGGTGTCTACTTCCTAATAGATTAGCTACTTTTTAAAATCGTTGAAGAATTGCAAAGTAATTCCTTTCTGTCTTAAAAACAGCTGATATAGATAGAATTCAGACACTGATTGCTGCATAGTTAGGCTCAGATGAAACCACTGAGGGCTTGAAGAAACTAATTCAACACAGTGCACATTTTTTTTAAAACTGTATTGTGATAGTGGTAGGGAGTTACTACTGATCACCTAGAAATCTTCCACTTGTGCAGTAAATGCATCAGCAGCCTTAGTTAGACTAAAAATCAGAGTGAATTTTTTTTATAATAAAAAAGCTTGAAAGATATTGTGTGGACATGATTTCTGAACCTGAGAGAATTTTCAATTTCTCAGGGACTGACTGTTCCCAAGGGAAAGTCTTGGTAACCTTTCTCGCTCAAAGATTATTCATATAGAATATGAATATAGAATATTCATATAGAATAGAATAAAGAATTACTTTCCCAAAACAGGACACAGATGTTCTGAGAGCATTGTCTCTCTTATCTCACCAATGGGATGAGAGAGGTGCTGTTCCTTCTACCAATCAAGGTGACCTGGTTGGAACTGCTTATAAAAAGGGGTCTAAGACCCTGGGATAAAAGCTTTTTTCACCTCATGAAAAGGAGCTGCTGTGTGTGTGATTTCTAGGAACCCTCACAGTACTTCGTGTCCTCTTGCGACAATATTGTTGCTAGATTTTGGCCCACAATGAGGAAATTGCTGTGAGACTGCTTTTAGTGATTATTTCCAGCATTATGAGTACAATATTTACAATATAACGTTAATCACAAGATTTCAGAAATGTTGGGGATATGGGGTATATTGAGCAATATTTTGAAAATGGGCAGAACCCTCTCACTCTGGCAAAACTCCTTGTCTAGTCCGTATTCTCTTCCTAAAGCAGGATAGATTACCCAAGTAAACATTTCTGATGGAGATATTGCAATGCTCTTTAACTGGTTTTGCCTGTGTTTGCTCTTCCCATCTCTTTGAGATGTTGGTTTCTATTTTCTTGTGCTGTCCTATGTCACCTGTTACATTATATCAATTACCCTTTATTGCCAATGAACATGGAAAATAAGTAATTTTTTTCTTTTTCCTGGGGCCACATTTTCGTTTGGAGATATTTCTTATGTGGCTCCTCTGAATTTTGCTCTTTAGCTGTAGTTTTGTCAATGTACCATCTTTTTCAGACAACTTACCATTCTTCTAGAGGTTTTTTGCTGGTGCTGTTAACTGAACTCCACATGAGGCTCTTCTCTCCGGTGACTACATCTTAAGTTTAATGAAGTAGATTAAATTTTTAAAAGACATTATTTTATTTTAATAGAATTTGGATAATAACTTCATCACAATGGATATGGTCCTGATGTCTCACATTCAGTGAGTAGTCTCTCTAAACCTCCTCCTGGTCACCGACCAGCTTGTTTCTCGTTGTGCATCCAGCTGATTATTCCAGCCTCGGGGTAGCACTGGTTCTCTCATTGAACTGAACCCTGTTGTTTAAAATCCACTTCTGCTGAGACAACTTTGAATTAAAATCCTGCCTTGCCAAAAGCTTGTGGGTTGTCTCTGCATGGTATTTTTTGTAAATAGAACAAATATGTACTCTATTTCATCATCCATGTCCCTAATGAAAAATAGACCACACCCAGAGCAGACAAGTGCGCCAAATTTTCTGAATATATTCTGCTATCTTGATAGTAAACTAGCAATAAACTTATTCCAATGAGTTGTTTATGTCTATGCTCATGTTGTACTTGTGTAATACTTGTACTTAGTTGTTGGACCTAGTTTTCATTTTGTAGGACTTGTTGAGTTTCAGTTCCTGGAAGAATGTTTTTTTCTACACAATAATTGCTTTCTATGCTTGCTATTCTAGATATTGTTCAGAGTATCCCAAATGAGAGAGTGTTCTCCTGGTAGATGACAGGTCAGCTGCAAGTATTGTTGCCACACAGGCCTGTGCTGCATAAATGGGTCTTGCTTATTTTGTTTTCTCAATTCCATGAGCAGGTGGGAACTATCTATCACCTGTGAAGCACCTTAGATCCAAGCCATTTCTTCACAGAAGAAAATAATTCCGGTATGTTTTCCAAAATACATGTGTCAAATTCTGATACAGGTTAGATTATTATTTAGAAAACAGATCTTTCAAAGTCTGTTGATGATATATTCAGATAGGCCACTGCTAATTCACCTGACTTAATTTAATATAGCTTGTAAATGAAAGAAACAAATGCTGAACAATATTAAACAAAGCTTGATGATTTTTTGGTAAAAGCAGAAATAACTGGACCCCAGTTGTAACAAAGAGGTCAAGTCTTCAAATATGAAGTGAAATTTAACTTTCAGCTTTTTCATGGTATACTACGGGTCCTTGTGATTATGGCTGGAAATTGATCTTTTCTTAGTCCCTGTATCATTACAAAGGCCAACTTTACACCTGGTTAAAATTTTGAAAAGAATAGAGTATTAAAAAGGCAGCTTGAGGAGTTAGGACATGACTGTAGATTCTCTTTTGAAATCTGCCAAATTCTTTGTGACAAGAATTGAGAAAAAATTGAGAAGCTCCAAATACAGCACTAGTGTCTGACTTACAGCTACATTATATGATTCAGTTAATCTTGAATTTGAACTTAATGTGTTGGTACCTCTCAAGAATACAATATAATAAACTGTTGTGTTTAACAAATTAGTTTATACTTTAGAAAGAGAAAGGTTTCATATCTGGAAATTCATTCCTAATGTAATCCAAGTAATCCCGTATCTGCTGTGCACAAAATATCTGCATATTACTCTCAGAAAAATAGTGTTTTATATCACTTTGCAATGAAATAAATGAGTGTCAAAAGGAACCATTCTTCTGGCAGTGAAGGCCATGGAATAGAAGAGATGGAATTTGCCAGTGCCAATTTTGTTTATGCTGGCAAGATTTGATGTAAACTCAAAAAATATTTTTGTTTACTTTTAGGGTCTTACAGGGCAGAATTTATGTTCTTAGATTACTTTACGCATATTTTCAAAATTTGGTCATGAACTCTGCAAGAGTTAGATGTGTTTGCAGTAAGGTCATTTTGGAGGTAAACATGCATAAACATAGCAAGTAGAAAAGTAAGCTGATGTTCCTGAGCTTAAACGTGCAAAAATTCTGTTTCATTACATTTTTTGTATAGCTAGGTTGTCTTCTGCTAAGGATGTGGCTTTATAAGAAAGCTTTAAACAGTCTTTCACTTCTAAGTATGAGAAAGTTATTTGAATTTGGAAGGAAGATCACAGCACATATTAACAAAGCCTCTTGCTACTTCACTTTGGGCTACTTTGCCATGTGTTCTGAAAATCAGCATTTCAATTTGTTATTTAAGCCATGTATGAAATACTTACTGGTGAATTTTTTAGGAGGCTATAAGCCTTTTGGTCTTCACTTGATCCCTCGTTTATAGGTTGAGAAATTTCTTGCCTACTTTAGATCTGTGTAATTGATTTTTCAATTTGAACAGTGCATAATTAATATTATACAGGTTTAACTGCCTTTAGTCTCTCTTTTCTGTATTGTCTGACTTTCAATGAATAAACCATCACATTGTAAAAAACTTTTCAGTGACATTAACAGTCAATACTACTGACTGAACTCAAAAGAATTTGATCTTTTTAGGCCAAGGTTTTTGGTTTTGAGCCAGAAGCCATTTGAAAACATTCCCAGAAATCAGAAATACCAGACACTTAAAAACCCAGTATCTCAAATAGGAAACAAGTAACAGAAGATCACATTTAAAATCATCTCAGAAACTGCCGTTCCCTTAGAAAAACTAGAAGAGTTTGGATATCAAAATCAGACATATAATGGGACAGTACTATTAAATGTAGACAGGAAAACATCAATACCTTTCCATGTGTAGATATTTTACTTTCTGTACTTCCATTATAAAACAGAGAAAGTCTCTTGCATTCATACCACATACACATTTTTTTCCTCCATGAGTCCACATCCTGCGCCTGACAGGCCAAAACTGCCACTGAAATCAGAACCGGGTCCAAGACCTTTTTCTTTTCTTTTTGGCAAATGCACAGAAACATGCATATTCCCAGCTATGTATATATTCCTCATTATTATAAGAACTCCGTATTCTCTTAAGCATGATGTTTTACTGATGTAAAGTGTCCCAATTGACAAAAACAGATAGGAAATGTCACCACACGAAGCATCACTGTGGATATAAGAACAGATGTGCTGTTCAAAATCTGTGGTTAAAATGCCTGTAATATGTGACTAAAGAAATATTTATTTTTCAAAAGTAAAAGATTTACTCCCCACAAAAATGTTGCTCTGGTAAAGTTCACGTCTTTCAGTACTTTATGCTTCTAATAACTGTGGTGAATATTGTACTATAAAGGTCCCATTAGTTAAATTGCATTAGGATCACCATAGTATCTTCCAAAAAATGACAGCCACCAGAATATATTTCAGACACCTATTTAATTATTTCAGCCTTGTAGTTGCCTTTACATAGGAAAATCTGCCTTCAAAAATAAGGCGAACTACACAAAAACTGTGGAATGAAGTTTAACTGGTACATTTACATATCTAAGGAAAATTTAGTGCTTTCCAACAAAGCAAAAAAAAATCTGTTTTCAGCATTTGAATCTTTTTGCAAGGTCTATGAAACATAACTCAGAAGAGTTTTCACAGCAATTTTCTTTAATATTTCAAAGCAACATTATTTCATCCATTGACTCTAACTGTAAAAATCATTTGGTGTTGAAGAGTGATAGAGTCATAGACTAAAACTTTGAGTTATTGAAAATAAATGGATGACTGACATGAATTTTATAAATAGTGAATTTCTGCTTATTGAGAAAAATGCAATCCTTGTTTATTGATATGCTTTGCGGGTTTTTTACCCATTAATATTATTGTTATGCAATTGTGTTTAAGGATGGAGCAAATAGTGGTTTATCTAACTAAAATTTCTCTTGGAAGTAGGTGAAAGGACAAAACTAAAAGGGGAAGAAAGATATAAGCAGGGATTCTTTATTTTTTTTTTATTTTTTTTTTTCCTAATAGAGAAAGAATATTGGTTAGGCCCTAAGAAAAGAAAATTTAATTTTTTTTATTCAATGTTATTAATTCCTTAATCTCTGTTCTTGTAGCTGCTTTGCACAGAAATCTCAAAATACAGATACTTGGTTTCTGACAATAGGAGCGAAGAGATATGACCAAGCCACAATGGCAAATATTATGTTCCAAGTTTGACAAGACCTAATGTAAAATAATTATTGAGATTTATGATTCAGAGTGCTTTTCCCTAGAATTGCTGGAAAGAAAAAGAGTTTTCATGTCCTTTGCCACAATGCCTGTTAAGTCCCAAACAATGGAATTGTCTTGCTTGGCAGACAGAATAGGCAATCTGAGTTGTCTTCACTCAGGAATGAAATTGAATATTTCTTGCTGTGAAGAGTTATTCTATTGTTCAGACTGCATTGATTCAGACAAATTGGTTGTCTCTGTGGTAACAGAATCATGCCAAGGGATGACAAAAGTTAAGTCATCTGTGACTAAAATTCAGTCAGTTTTTAACACTGAGTTTCTGGAGGCACTCAGATGAACTTCTGGAGGCATTATAACTACTGAATCACAGAGAGTACACACTGAAATTCTTTGTAGTACTGGCTACAAAATGGAATTAATTTTATTTTTATAATTTTGAGTTTTTATCATGTGGGTTTAATTTATGAACCTGTATGCAGATTAATTCCTGGATATGGATTCTCTCTTCAAGACCCAAGCTTTTATTTACACATGGCCAGATATTGGTCAAATGACCTTAAGCTTTGCACTTAGTTAGGCAAGATATTCTGCAAAGGGCGTCCTTGAGTTCATCAGCTCCAAAGATAAACATCATAAACATTGACCAGTAAGGCTCAATCCACTCTTAATCAACAGTTTAATGTAGTCTTCATTTACAGTGTGGTTTTTATTGTTCTGTGTTTTCTTGCTAATATACTTTATATAAGGATACTTATGTGAATATATTGTAAAATAAACAATAAATGTGTTTTGTCCTGTAAGTTTATTTACAATTTACGCTGCCTAGATACAGATTTTGTTTAGAAGAAGCACACCCTAGATATCCTTCCATTGAGGAAGCAGGTCTCGGGTTAGTGAATGTAAGCTTTCAGTAGGCATATTTTTATTAGTTTCATTCTGTGGATCACTTGTGGACCAGGGGATTTCCCCAGGGACCTTAGGCTATAGTTTGGAAACCACTTCATTTAGAAACTGAGGTGTTTCACCAGCCAATAATTTTGAAAGAAGACCTTGAGATGACGGCAATATTTTTCTGATCAAGAAACATCATATCTTTCCTTAGGAAGAGAGATGAGGAAGGACAGCACTGTCTGGAAATACTTGCTATGCACAGAAATATTGAATATAAACATTAAACTTTTATCATATGTCTGGGGCTGAGCAATGATGATTTATATTTAGAATTTTTTTTGTTTGTATCATATTTTACCAATAGAATAATCCTTTGACCAGGAACAAAAAATAAAAGAACATTAACTCAAAATACAAAATACCCATGGAAATTATGTTAAACTTTGGAGTTCCAGGAAAAAAACAGAAAAATAGGAGAAAATCACATATATAAACCTCAGGCCAATAATTTAACATGTCATTTGTACCATTCATCCAGGTTTTATTGGGCATAATTAGAACTACTGGAAGATTAAAGTAGAGTATAGAATAGAAAAACTTAGTTTTTCCTTACCTAGTGAAAACACTTCATCAAAGTTCTCTGTAAATAGATTTAAAAAACTTATTAGCACAAAAATTGATAACTCACAGAATTAGGTATTACTGCAGAATTCTGGGAACCCTGTGGATGACTTTTCTTTGTGAAAATTCAGAGATGAGAGCTTTCAAGGGTAAAAAAGAACTTTTGGAATGTAACTAAATGTCTTCAGCAGTTTCTGTGAGTTAGTCTAGAAAAAGTCTGAATGAGCAGTAATTTCTTCTAATCTTCAGTGCATCTCAGAGAAGGGTTTTTTAAACTATTTTATTTGAACAAGAGTCTAACCTTTTCATAAACCCCACATAACATATTTTTGCAGACTTTTTGCATTTTTGCTTTTTACAGCTAAAATTAAGTTAAACTTGGGGTATGTATTTTTTTTCTTTACATAATTGTGTTTCTTCATTTCCTTGCTTCCTGAGTGTAAAGGTGTGACTTTTTCATTTCCCAGAAACTTTGTGTCATATTGAGAATCCAGAAGTTGTTCACAGACCATTTAAGAAAAACTCACATGGAAAAAATGTAAAACAAATATTATTTATCTGTGCCAGTAACCCTTCTTTTTGTGTTCACATGCAACTAAAAAAAAAAACCAAACAATCCAACATGACCTGTCAGCAACCCTTTTTTTTGAGTTCATTCTCACCCTTGAAGAGGCTAAGCAGAGGCTAAGCAGTAGATTTTGGGAAGACAGAAATACAGGTTAACTAAAGAAAATTTTTTGATCCTTTGTTAATTAAAATAATTACATTATTGTTATGTGGAGAAAGCTAAGACTGTGCTAAAGATTAAATTTCAGATGTAAAGTTTCAGATGTAAAGGGGACTTCAGCCATAAGCTTAAAAACACTCTGCAAAGGTGAAGGTTCAGAAATCTACAGCTCATTTATTAGATGCAAAAGAGAAAAGAATTTGAAGTTTTCTCTGCTAAACATTGAACAATGACCACCTGCCAATATGATTTATATTCCAGAAGGGCCTAGAAAATGACGGGGTTGAGCGTGAGGCCAGTTTTGCATCTTTTTCCAGTTCTGAGGTTTATAGGTTACTAAATGGGTAAAACACATACAGTACACAGTAGCAGATACCACATGATAATTTTGGTTACTCTACCAAGGTTCTGAGCAACCTGTTTAGCTTTCAGACAAAGGAGATAACTTATGTGAAAAGAAAACCCCTCAGGGTTTTACAGCTAAAAGTAGATTTTCACCATATAACTGTAATCAGGTCATGTAAAAGTTATCCAGTGCAATTCAGAAGTTAAGCTTCTAAGTTAAATAATCAAAAGATATTAAATTAGGAAACTGAATTGTTTTATAGCCTTGAATTTATGATATAATAATTCAAAGCAGCTTTATATATCCTGGCATCCTTTGCTTTGCTTCAGTGAGAAATTTTAGCCTGTTCAAAAAAAATGTAATCCATCTGTTTCAAGGTCCATAGATATTAATATGCAACCTGGTGTGTAAGTGATTTTTTTCCTTAAAGGTGCCAGAATGAAACAGACCTGCCTATTCCCACATGGACCATTAGAGACAGTGATTTCAGCATCCTCAGGATACAGTTTTTATCTTTAACTGCTCATTAAATGAATGCACGTTCCTGGGAAACTCAAACTCTGCTGACCTCTTTAAACCTTTGTTCAGATTATAATCACTAAATTCATTCATTCAGGAAAAATAGCATGTGACATACCAGAATAATTACAATTAACCAACACAGCATTAACGTGGATTATCTAAGACTAAAATGAATGATCAGTCTCTGGTGGGGAATTCTCATCAAATAAAAGAGAAATATAGATGAATAATGAATAAGAAAAGGAAATTACAATCAACTAATGAACAGTAGGTGAACAGAAAAATATGCTTGGTATGTGAGACAGTAAATAGTTCATTTGGGAAAATGGATGTTTGAGAATGAATGTTTCTAAACAAAAACACTAACCTGCCTGGGCCTTGTTGGAACAATACATTTCTAAAGCAATGATTTACCTTATTCCCATCTCAAAAATATTTTTCAATACATTTACACTCTAGTTTAGCTGATAAAGTTTATTGTGTTTATTTAGTCTAATAATATCCTGTGTTGAGGTATCTCTGAAAGAATTGTGGAGAAGAGATTTGTCATGTGGACATCTTTAATTTTGGCACAGACAAAAACTATTTTTTGATTCAGACTAAAATACTTTTTTTTCCTGTTAAAAGGTCTGGTACACCAGGCACAAGGTATAATTTTTTTTTTGTGCTTGAAGAAGGTGGAAAATGTGAAAATGCAAGTTCATCTCTTCAGACAATCTGTAGAAAAGAAGGGATTGTATACAACAGTGACACTTGATCCTTTTGCATATACTGAGTTTCTTATATTTGTGTCTGTGTAAATGCTCTTCCATCAAGATCATAATACAAAAAGTGAACTTCAGCTTCTCTCAGAAATTCATGTGGATCCCTCATTCAAAAACATGCCATTTTGGCTTTAGAGTAACTCTTCTGGCTTTAAATATCTCCTCTGTTTAGCAATTGTTTACTTCTGTATTTATAATGCTAAGAATTCATTATGGAAAAGAACTTTTGCTTGAGTCATTACCATCAGTTTTTGGGTATAGCTAGTACTGCCTCCTGCTAACTATGTGTGGCTTATTTATGTTTATAAACTGCTTATAAGTAAGTATTATCATTCCTTTGAGTTACAAAAAACAATTAAACCAAATAGCCTGAAGATGCCACCTAAAAGGTTTGCTTAAAAGGGAGATTCATCTCTTCCAAGCAAAGAAATGCATCACAACTGATGCAGCTGTGTTTTATGGGTGAGGACAAGGACAGCCGCTGTGGGAATAGACAGACACATATCTTTGATCCATGGAGATCTGTCCTCTGGGACTGGGCCTGGTTACAACGCTGAGGTGGTGAATGAAGGGAGGGAGCATCAGTTCTTCTCCCCACTGAAGCTTGGCTACCAAGGCATGCATTTACCAGGCATCCAAGGACCACTGGAATGAGCTCTACTGCAGGTCACATGTCCAGGGCAGGGGGAAGAACACGCTGTGAAATGTTCAGGTTTTGTGACTGGTCCGTAGAAGAAAACAAATCCACAAAGAGCATGCATGAGACAGGCTGCCCTTGTATGGATCACTTAGCTGCCTAGCAGCCAAAACCAGCAAGTTTGGAATTAAATAGCATGAGAAACTACGAGAGACTGACTACTTAAGAAATACTTTTCAAATCAAAGATTCAAATCAATTTGCATTGTGTAAACACTTGAAAAGATTTACTTCAATTTGACTCTTCAGTGCTGCCAGGCTCTTGCTTGGGAGTCCTCATTCTGATTCCTTGTAGTAACCAAGGAAGGGTAGCACTTTCAGGAAAAAAACGTGATTAACATTTACTGGGTTACAGGTATCCACCTGACAAAGGCAATGAGCTCTCACTCTCTGCTTCATTACAGTTTATAAATGCTATAACCATGCACCAAGTTGTAACCAGAGTTGTGCTATTCCTTTGCAGGGGTACAGTGCTAAGGAAGCTGGAGAATTCAGCCAGTCTATCTTTAGATTGCTATCATAGGAGAGGACCTCTTGCTTTCAAAGCTGAGTTATTTGAACTGCAATGAAAATAAGCATAAATAAAATTATATCTTCCCTTGAAAGTAGTGCTTTTTGATAGCTTAAATGAAGTCAACATGCATGCTGTATGGTGCACCTCCTCAGTGCTGAATCAGCTTTTATCAGTTTTTGTTTAAAAAACAGACCAGGTGCCAGTTACTGGAGACAGACGTCATTGGGGTCTTTAGTTCAGTGGGGTACAAATATACCCTAAAATTAAAACCCAGTGCTCTGTTTGTTTCTGCTGCTCATGAAGCCATCAATAAACTCGCAACAACATGGTCTCTCTAGTAAAGTTCCAATGTCAGCTGCTCCTGTGGCCAACTTTAACCTACTGTGAATGGGTTTCATTTAGTTTCCCCATCCTCTGTGTACAGTAGGCTGGCTATCCAGGAACCATATTTTATTTTCAGCTCCAGTATCTTTTTCACTGAAAATAAAAAAAAAAATAACCCAACAAAAATGTATTCATCCTTCTGGGTTCCAGTTTTAACATGCTTTAAAATAATGTAGTATTTTGCATTTATATTCTATCAACCTGAGGGCTTTTCAGGATCTAATACAGAGGTACTGCTTTACACCTCTCAGAACGTCCAGTAAATTGAAAACCAAGAACTGTTTAACTGGGCACAGTAATCCTGTACAATAGTTCCAATCATTTCCTCTCACACTAGAGGGGGAGCTATGAAATCTTAAAACAAATTAGTTGTATGGAAAAATACTGTATCCTAGGGAGGAGCAAAATCTACTGCGTTATGAATAAAGGGTAAGTGCTATGATACCAACACTCACAAAGTAATTTTGGTTCATACCTCAGAGTCCTTCTCTGTGACTCTCATTCCTGTTGGTTTCCTCTTTTTATTATTCAGCATTTAGGCATTTCTTGACTTTCCTTTTTCTGGGACAGTTTCCTTCAAATTTACACATCCAGGTCTGTGTAGCCTGTTTAATGTAGGGCTGATTTCTGACTTCTAACTCTCCCTTTGAGCTAGCAAGAAATAGTATTTCCATAAAGCATTCCATTCCTTATAGGAGAGATATGTTCTCATATGTTCTCATAGCAGATCTCACTCTTGCCTCAGCTTATGAAAAATAAATATAGAATTAGAATAATTGTTTGAGGGAGCTGGGGTAAAAAACAGAGTATTATCTTTTTCACTGTAAAGTGTGTCTCAAGTGCGAGCTACAAATAACAGTCTCTGATGTATAAAGATACATAACATGTGGAAAATAACATCACATCTCTAGCATAGATGTGCACAACTCCCACGTTTTGTTGTGGTTTTGCCTCAGTCCTACCATAACTATTTTATCTTTTCAACAAAAGCAATGGTGAACTTCAGCTTGTCCACACCTTGCACCACACCCTAATCAGCAGAAAGTGTTCTTAGTGCCTGTGGTAACTGTCTTATAAATCAAAGAAAAAGTGAATACTGTTTCAGTACGTGGTCTCTGGTGTTTACAGAGAGATTCCTTGTGGACAGGATCATGGTTTCAGCAGGCAACGAGCTGTGACAGCTGGTACAAAGAGAGGAGCATGGGGTTACACTAGGATTGAGGAGCTGAGATCTGGGAAGATGGAGGAAAACTCTTCAGTGTGCAGGGTTGTCTCTAAATTTGCTAAGGATGACTTCTGCTAGTGCTGACTCCTCCCCTGTGGATGTGCTCATGGCCATCCTTGCCCTTTTGCAGCCCAAAAGCCAGAGGAGGGAAAGACAGAACAGACATTGTGGTTACCAGGCCAAATGCAAACCTTTCACAGCTAAAAGGTACAGGGGCAGAAACCTCTGCTTGGGTGCATGAGAGATTAAGTAGGATGTAAGAACAAGGAGACAGATTGTTGCTGCCATGCAAGGACTTTGCAGCCCTGCACCCACCACAGAGGGAAAGCAAGGTTTAGGAAGAGAATCTGTCCCTGATACTGGAAGAACACTCCTGACAGGGATAGCCATGGCAGCAAAACCAGTGAAAAGGTAGTACAAAGAACTCCTTCTTAGTCTTCTTATTGATTAAGACATGTATCTGAAAGATTAGACACTTCTGTATTGATCCTTAATAACTGTTTTCCCCTGGCTATGACAAAAAGTGCTCTCAGATGCAGAAACACAAGTTCAGGTCATATGTGTCCAATACCATAGAAAACCACAGATTCTTTAACAATTCAAAGAACACAATGCTGCCTGCAATCACTTAAACCACTTCCTGCAGCCCCTCTTACTCTCAAGTGTACATAAAGGTGAGATATTTTCCATATGCTTCTGACTCACATCATTTCTTGGCTGCAAAACCTTATCCTTTGTAATTATATTCAATTTCATCCTTGTATAAGAAAGCCTCTTGCAATGTACTTTGTCACCAACAGTCACAGAGTGAATGATCTCTGATCCCACTGTCCATTAAGAAATATACTGAAAACATAAGTTAATTCAGGCAATCAGTTGCATACCTGGTAAAACACTAAGAAACACAAAACCACATGACTGATTTAGACAAGCTGTATCCAAAATCGTGTTGCCAGGGATAGTGGTGATGAAGATGAGTGGCTCCTGCTTGACCTCTCTGGAGGCCTTCTATGATGGAGTGACTACATTGCTGAACAAGGAAAGTGACAGATGTCATTTATCTGGACTTCTGTAGAGCCCTTGAAGCAGTAACAACATCCTGCCTCTCTGAATTGGAGAGAGATGGATTCCATTTATGGTCTCTAGGGTGGATGAGGAATTGGTTGCAGGGTCACATCTAAAGGGTAGCGATCAATCCCTCAGAGTCTCACTGGACATCAGAGACTGGTGGTGTCCCTCAGGGCTCCATGTTGGGACCAGTGTTGTTTAATATCTTCATTAATGATGTAGATAAAAGGATCAACTGCACCCTCAGAAAATTTGCACATAACACCAAGTTGAGTGGGGAGGTTGTCACACCTGAGGGATGGGATGCCATCCAGGGGTGCCTGGACAAGCTTGAGAAACGGGCCCATAGGAATCTTATGAATTTTAACGAGGCCACATAAAAAGTTTTGCACCTGGATCAGGGCAACCCCCAGTATCAGCACAGGCTGGGGGATGAACAGATGGAGAGCAGCCCTGCCGAAAAGGGCTGGTGGGTGTGAGGCTGGACATAACCCAGCCATGTGCACTGACAGTTCAGAAACCCAGATTTGTCCAGGTCTGCATCCAAAGCAGCATGAACAGCTGGGCCAGGGAGGGGATTTTTCCCTCCACTCTGCTGTTGAGATCTCACCTGCAGTTCTGCATCCAGCTCTGGGCTCCCCTGCACAGGAAGGGCATTGGTCCAACATGATCTGCTGGAACAAGTCCAGAGGAGGGACACCAAGTTGACTAGAGGGAAGGAGCACCATTCCTGCAAAGAAAGGCTGAGAGGATTTGGTTTGTTAAATATGGAAAAGAGAAATTTTTGGGATCACTTAATTGTGGCCTAAAATGGGGGCCTACAAGAAAGATGGAGAGGGATGTTTTACAAGAGCTTGTAGTGACAGGACAAGGGGGAATGACTTCAAACTGAGAGTAGATTTAGATTAGATATTAGGAAAAAATTCTTTAGTGTGAGGTTGGTGAAACACTGAAACAGGTTTCCCAGAGAACTTGTTGCTGCCCTATCCCTGCAACTGCTCCAAGCCACTCTGAATAGGGCTCTGAGCAACCTGTTCCAGAGGAAGGTGTCCCTGCCCATAGCAGGGGGACTGGAACTGGATGATCTTTAAGGTCTCTTTCAAACCAAGCCATCCTATGACTATATGATTCTATGAACTTCACCGTTCTTTTCAGAGTGAATGATTCTAGATGTCCCTGCTCACCAGTTCCAAGTCTCTCAGAGTGTGGCTGAGCAAGGAAATGAGCACTGACCTCAGGCTGGCATTCTCAGCCAGTACCCAAAATCACCTTTACACAGCAAGCACAAGTTGCAGTGTGATAAAAGGATATGGAGTATAAATAGTCTGAATTTAAGATAGCAAGGTAAATTTGCAAGGATTAAGTTGTAAAAATATGTATCTCTTGTAAAATTGTGACAGTGAGGATCATGGACCTGGGACATCACACAGTTACTAGAATTTTAACATGCCCACACACAAATACAAACTAGATGGACTTGGCTTCCTAAGCCAATGAGTAGCTGAGCAATTCAGTCATCTATTATTATGCCTGCATCTTTCAAAATGTAATTTCTGTATATAGGGAAAGGAAAAGGAGACCAATTCAGACTATAGAATGAAAACTCTGCATCAGTTTCATCTGTGTCCATTTCCATGATGAAAAGGGTGGCAGTGACTCTAGAATGGCTGGCTGACTTAGGAAGGTTGGTGCAAATTTGGTTGTTACAGCATTTAATATTGAATGATGGCATATTTAGCCTTCTTCTCTCAAATGTTTTAAACAATAAATAATTTCACAACTGGGAAACAGTCCAAAGAAAGAGATTAGGATCACAGAATCATTTTGTTTGGAAAAGACCTCCAAGGTCCTCTATAGTCCAGCTATTAAACACTAAATCCCTAAGTGCCACTAATCACTGAACCCTAGGTGCCACATCTACATGTCTTTAAAATAGCTCCAGGAAGACTGACTGAGCCACCTCCCTGGGCCTCTTCCAATGTTTGACAATCCTTTCAGTGAAGAATTTTTCCCTAATATCCAATCTAAACCTTCTTTGGAATTACTTAAAGCTGTTTCCTCATGTTTGATTGCTTGTTCCTTTTGAAAAAAAGGTTGACCTCCACCTCGCTATGACCTTTCAGGTAGTTGTAGAGAGTGATAAGGTCTCCCCTGAGCCTCCTTTTCTCCAGGCTAAACAACTCCAGTTTCCTCAGCTGCTCCTCATAAGTGCTGTACTCCAGACCCTTCAACAGTCTCATTGCTCTTTTCCAGACACACCCCAGCACTTCAAGGGTTTGGTTTTTTTTTTGTAGTGAGGGGACTAAAAACACAGGACTTAAATTGTGGCCTCACCAGTGCTGAGTACAGTCATCACTTGCCTATTTGCCATGCTATTTCTGACACAAGCCAGGATGCCCTTGGACCACTTGGCCACCTGGGCACACACTGGGTCATGTTCAGCTTCTGTTGACCAGCACACCCAGGTCCTTTTCCTCCAGGCAGTTTTCCAGCCACTCTGCTCCAAGCCTGCAGCACTGCAGGGGGTTGTTGTGAGCCAAGTGTAAGACTCGGACCTGGCCTTGTTGAACCTCATACAACTGACCTCAGCCCATCAATTCTGCTTGTCCAGTCTCTTCTGCAGAACCTTCCTACCCCCCAGCAGACTGACACTCCCATCCAGCTTGATGTCATCTGCAAACTGAACAAGGGTGCCCTCAAACCCGTCTTCCAGTCCATTGATATTAGAGAGAACTGACCCCAATACTGACCTCCAGGGAGGTCCACCTGTGACCAGCTGCCAACCGAATGCAACTCCTTTCACCACCACTCTTTGGGCTCTCTCTTCCAGACAAAGACATATCTGGTGTACAAGAGTCTTAGATGAATTTGGAAATACTCACATAGAGTGAAGTAATCAGAACAGCATGTTATATAAATATCTCATGTAGGTTTCTGCTCCAAAATGAAAACAAAATAATACCATGGATCTTTTGTATTGAAGTTTAATTCCATCTCTTTTAGAGGTAAAGTCACCCCATCATTCTGCTAAAACACCCTTTCTTTGATGTCATGTCATTACTATTCTGTAGGAAAGTCTTCCAGTGTCAGATGCAAACAATATTTATCTGTGCTATCACTGTGATAGTTGTTTCTGTAGTGCAGGAAATGAGAAAGGAAACAATATAAAGTACAAAAAAAAATTATGGGTCATTCAGTCCATAATTATAAGGACTTCAGTGCAGAAGCATTTACTTTTTGTAAAACCTCCTTGGCAGTCTTAATCATATTCTCATCCATAAATTGGAAGTTCTGTGAAAGGGTGCTGCATAAAAAACATGGTTTAGATTTTTCAATTTATATTGCACTATCTAGATCCTACTTACCTATACAGCAGTAAAAGGCTAATAAAATTAAGCCAACACTGTGACAAAAAGTCAAGAAATGTCAAAAGTTAAATCTGAAAAATAAAAAAGAGAAAATCACATATAAGATATTATAACAGCCAGCTTTTTTATTTGTTTCCCACATTATATTTTCCACTTCATGGTACCACAGTATTATTTCATGCTGTAGCAATAATTATTATTATAAATGTTGTAATAGGGAGAAGAAAAAGATGGTAGAGTAATACTCATGTGTCCTAACACTTGGAGAAAGATGTGGAAAGGAATTCCCTTCCCTTCCCTTCCCTTCCCTTCCCTTCCCTTCCCTTCCCTTCCCTTCCCTTCCCTTCCCTTCCCTTCCCTTCCCTTCCCTTCCCTTCCCTTCCCTTCCCTTCCCTTCCCTTCCCTTCCTTCCCTTCCCTTCCCTTCCCTTCCCTTCCCTTCCCTTCCCTTCCCTTCCCTTCCCTTCCCTTCCCTTCCCTTCCCTTCCCTTCCCTTCCCTTCCCTTCCCTTCCCTTCCCTTCCCTTCCCTTCCCTTCCCTTCCCTTCCCTTCCCTTCCCTTCCCTTCCCTTCCCTTCCCTTCCCTTCCCTTCCCTTCCCTTCCCTTCCCTTCCCTTCCCTTCCCGCACCTTCCCGCACCTTCCCGCACCTTCCCGCACCTTCCCTTCCCTTCCCTTCCCTTCCCGCACCTTCCCGCACCTTCCCGCACCTTCCCGCACCTTCCCTTCCCTTCCCGCACCTTCCCTTCCCGCACCTTCCCTTCCCTTCCCGCACCTTCCCTTCCCTTCCCGCACCTTCCCTTCCCGCACCTTCCCTTCCCGCACCTTCCCTTCCCTTCCCGCACCTTCCCTTCCCGCACCTTCCCTTCCCTTCCCTTCCCGCACCTTCCCTTCCCGCACCTTCCCTTCCCTTCCCTTCCCTTCCCTTCCCTTCCCTTCCCTTCCCTTCCCTTCCCTTCCCTTCCCTTCCCTTCCCTTCCCTTCCTCCCCCTTCCCTTCCCTTTCCTTCCCTTCCCTTCCCTTCCCTTCCCTTCCCTTCCCTTCCCTTCCCTTCCCTTCCCTTCCCTTCCCTTCCCTTCCCTTCCCTTCCCTTCCCTTCCCTTCCCTTCCCTTCCCTTCCCTTCCCTTCCCTTCCCTTCCCTTCCCTTCCCTTCCCTTCCCTTCCCTTCCCTTCCCTTCCCTTCCCTTCCCTTCCCTTCCCTTCCCTTCCCACACCTTCCCACACCTTCCCACACCTTCCCACACCTTCCCACACCTTCCCACACCTTCCCTTCCCTTCCCTTCCCTTCCCTTCCCACACCTTCCCACACCTTCCCACACCTTCCCACACCTTCCCACACCTTCCCACACCTTCCCACACCTTCCCACACCTTCCCTTCCCTTCCCACACCTTCCCTTCCCTTCCCACACCTTCCCACACCTTCCCACACCTTCCCGCACCTTCCCCTTCTTAACACCTTCCCCCTTGCTTCCTTCACAAGCATTTTCTTCTTCTCTTTTTTCTTTTCCTCCTCCTGCTCTACAAGCTTCCTATAGAAGGACAAAGATATTGCAAACAAAGAGAAGGATTTCATGTTCCAAGAGATAATTCTTCTCTGATATGCTCATTTTTCCATCAATATTCAGCATTTTCTTACCCTCTGCCTGCCAGGTGGACTTTCTTTTCTAACCTGTTTAATCATGTATGACAGTTTATTGGATGAATACTTTTGCCTTTCCAATGAGGTGCTCTGACTTCATATTTCAATCTTCATATCTCTTGTAAGCTCTCTCCAGTGATTGATTAAAACGGATATATATATTTATGGCCTACATAAGTGATAACTTATTATAACATTCTAAATTATCTCAAGCATGCAAAACCAAGGGTGAAATTCTGGCCTCACAACAGCAAAACTCTTATCATTTCTGAGGGGCTGACATTTCACCCCAAGGATGAAGAAAAATTATTTATGGCAGCACAGGGGAATATAACTATGAATAATTTGATGAAATTAAGATGGAGTAAATTCCTACCAGTGAGATATATTGTGTCAAGGATCAGTATATCAAGGGATGTAATGGAAGATCTATAGATTCAGACATTTTAAGCTAGCTTTGAAGGGGGACTAGATAGTAATGCAGTGAGAAACTTAATGGATTGCTTCATAAATTCCAGCTCTCTCTGGTTCTTACAGTTCAAAAGAGCTCTTATGGCTGCCTGCTTATCCCATTTCTGTTAATTTTCCTAATGAAATAAAATTCATAATCTGCCTGATGCGTTTTTGTACATGTCTGTCTGGAATTAAGTGATCAGATTGAATTCTACTGAGGGAAGAGTTTAGATATTGAAGACTTGCTATTGGCATTGTGGAAAGAGGCAGCTGGGTAGGACCAATTAATTGTGTTAATAAGAACCTAATAAGACATCAGGGAATCCAGACAGCAGAGAAATAATTTAGTCCGTTACTCACAGTTTTGTTTTGGTTTGGTTGGTTTTAATTCCTCTGTGTGCTGAATGCCTTAAGGACTGACATATTACTATTATTATTATTATTATTATTATTATTATTATTATTATTATTCAGAAGAAGAACTTAAAGAACACAAATTCAAGGTCATGAATTTAAGCTTGCAAACAAGAATTTATGCTGTAAACTAGGATCTTCTCCAGTAGAAGAAGAAATATAGGAGAAGAAAGGCCTAGATGCATCAAATGTTATGAGAATGAGACATCAGTGTGATGTAGAAGGGAAATATCATTCTAGGATATATTATTAAACTTGATTTTAGTAGATAAAATTCTACACTTCTCTTGTCAAAAAATGCCAAAAAAATCAAACCTTTGTGAAGACTAATACACTTTTGTGCAGTAAACACAACAATGAATAGAAGGAATTTCTTGTTGCAGATTGAATGGATTACTCTACTGAAAACACATCAGAAGAGTGAGTTCTGCTTAGACACATCTCACAAACGCTTTTGGCCTTCAGGAATCTAGGTTTGTTTAGTACAGCCCAATATGTATAAAATAGTGGTATCAGAGGAGTGTAGGAGCAAAAATCAATGAAATCAATGAAAAAGTAGAAAAATTTGCCAAGAAGCAGGTTAATTTATTATTCACTTCTCTGTGGAGTAAATGTGTCCTACCACTGACAGAGACCATAGCTGAAGCTGTGTCTGTTTCTCATCTCTTTCCCTCGATTATCAAGAAGTGGAGTTCTGACTTATCTTTTCCAAATATTTGCAGCCAATGATGTAACGCAGCCATGAAAAGGTAAATCTTGGATTATATGAGGTATCACCAGGAAAGATAAGTTCACCACTAAAATTCCTACAGTGGTTTTTGGACCTTGCTCCTAATAAATAATAAATGCAATTTTGACCATTGCCTGTTTCTAATTCCTGTGAATCAGAGCTATTATTAGAAGAGAGAAGTCCTAGGGTTTAGTCTTATGGCAGTTCTCTGCCCTGCCTCATATCATAAACTAAAAAGCATGAAATGAAGCAGGAAATAAAAGCTTCCCAACAAACAAAAACTAATATTATTTTTTTCACATCTCTGGAGCACTTTGCTTGTAAAATTATAAGACAACTAGAGAAATGTATGGAAGAGAAATCTGTTGTCTATAACATTCCAAGATACCTCCTTGCTTCAAAAATATTACTTTAGGAGTCAGCAACACTCTCTGGTACCCCCAGCATATCCTTGTCCTGCCCATACCCTTCTCTGGGCTTCTGTTACTGGCCTGTACAAGAGACAGGATGCTGAGCTTAGTGTAGGCATCTCACTTCTAACAGTCCTTGCAAGTGCATTTATGCCCTTGCTTTCCTCATTTGTCACCTCCTCAATAATGCTGCTGAAGTTGAGCTTTATAATTAACCTATGCCTGAACACACAGTAAAAACCTTGTCTAAGAGCACTGTGATACCAGGAAAAAATAAATTAATAAATAGAATAATTTAAATCAAACATTTAATCAGGAATTGGAAGTGTAAGTTTGTCTGATGTCCACAATTTCATATATTGATCTACAGACCAGTACCAGAAAAAAATTGACAATTTTTTTCAGTCCTCTCATTCTTCAAGGTATGGTAAAGTCCATAGTATTTTCATGTGCCTTATACAGTATTTTTCTGCTGTAAAGATATAAACAGGGCATTTTTTATTTCCAGATAATAAAGACTAGATAATTGATTCATACCAAACAAAACTTACCTTTCTTTCTACCAAAGAACTTAAAAAAAAATTAAAAATTAAAAGGTGAATCAGTGAGAATAATGGAGGTTCTCACCCAGGTCAGATATTGTTTATCCTATCAGTACTATAAAGATCTCAACAATCATCCAAACCTAATTTCAAGGCAAGCCAGTTTCCAAACTCTAATCCTAGTCCCCCAAACTACAAATAACTCAATCCTTTGCCACTGCACTTTAATACTAATACTTTAATACAATACACTTTAAACACAAACATATGCCTCCTTTGCAGTCTTTATTCTTTATATGTAGGATTGGCATTTTAAAAAATGGAAAAAATGTCTTGGTTTTTGTTCACTGCATTATTACACAAGAAACAGCTGCAAGTGTTGGTCAGGTCTGCTCTGGTACACGTGTCCCCTCAAGCAGCCTTCACATCTCCAGAGATCCTCCTGAGCTCAGACTGAAAAGCCCATTCTGCACCAGTGCAAGGAAGGTGGCTGGAGAATCTGAGTCAATGATGGAATAGAGCAAGATGTGAAAACAAGTTTGTTATATTCCTCACAATAATTGTATTTTCAAGTGAGTGTCAGTAGAAGTCTATCTAAAAATACTTAAAGAAAAGGTAAAATTGGCAAATGAAAAAAGAGGAATCCTCAGTAAATCTATATGGGTATAATCATGACCTTTCATAAGCAGTAGAGAGACATTACAGTGTTTTTCTTCACATGTTTCTCTCTGATTATACAAAGGTTATGAAAACCTTATTCTTCTTTCCATGAAAGTAAGGCTAAGTCTCATAGCCCAGAAATACTGAAAAACTGTCTAGGACAGCACACAGTTTTATATCAGAAGGAATTAGACTCTTATTCTTTCTTTTGATTCAGATATTAGTCTTTTGTCATGGCCAGGATTTGACAATTCCTTCTGGCAGTGAACTACTGAATTTTTTTCCATGTCTCTTTTGTTCCAGCTTTTCACATCAGACAACAGTTTTTCTCATTTGGGTTGATTTCTTCCATCTTGTAGCTCCTCAAGGCTGACTTTTTTTCATGTAATGTTGTCATGGTCCTTATATAAAAAGTGACTAGTGTAGGTTCAGCATCCTGTCTGCAGTATTTCTGTCCTCCCTAATGGCTCCTACTGTTTGAGCATATCTTTGAAGTGTAAGATTTGCATGACAGAATTTGCAGACTCAACAGCAAGAGAATACTGTGAAGTATTTCCTATTTCAATATTTCTTTGTTGAAAGTTATGACTGGCATGCATACAATCTAGGCAAAGGCTGAAAATGGAAGAGGAGGAAGGAAATTGTAAAGTAACCAGTGCTTGAACAGTCTACAGAAGTCTGGATTTTTTAAGCCCGCACATAGAAAACATGAGGTATGTGTTCCTTCACTTCATTGCTGTATTGGTACCTCTGACAACAATAACCACAGAAACCTCAGAAAATAAATGGAAAGTCTAGAATTTCTATGAATAAACTTTGGAAAAAACACGCCAAACTATGGAGACCCGTGTGTGTACACAGTCGTGTGTTGGAAAGATACTTTGATCTTAAAAGACGGATTTTTTACTAGACCATATGTCCCATAATATAATGGTATGTACGTAAAATTTTAATTGGAAGATAATCTTCATGAAATCTGATATTTCCTTCACGGAGTGAGTCCACTGAGATCTTAATCTTACTCAAGAGCTTTAAAATCCAGATGAGGAATACCTTACGTTGACCTACTGAAGCAGTGTGTTGAGAATAATTTCCTTCTTTTGCTATATTTTGCATAAATTAGGCAGTGCTGTCAGGTTTTTTTAACTTTTCAGAACAGAATTTCAGAATTTCTGTGTTAATAAACTATCAATTCACTAAGCCATTACTACTACTACTACTACTACAACTACTACTACTACTACTACTACTACTTTAGTGGCCATTGGCTTTGTCTGAATTCATGTGGGAAGGAAAGATTTTGCCTGTTTAGGGATTGAACGATTTTGCTTCTGTTGCTAAAAAGTCATTTATAGACAGCTGTAAATGTATCTATCATTTTACAAATGTGGTATAAGACACATTCCTTGCCCTGAAGTGCTTATAGTCTCTAAGGTAGGAAAAAGATAAATGGAGACCAGAGTGAGGAAACTAATTTAGACAGAGTGTGATGTGAGGAATTAGAATGAGATAGATACGAAGCAAAATTTCTTAAAAGAACTGTTCCCTGTGGAAGACCAGGTATTATGGAAGATGGAGATGGTGATAAGGATTTGGAGACCAATTCAGTGACCAGTCTGAACAGTGACACTTACCTTTCTCTGAGTAAAAAGGAAAATAAAAGTAGAAAGAGGATAAGGAGACAGGAATATAAATTAAAAGACCTGGAAAGAACACAGGCAGTGAGTTTGGGTCAGGGTCATTTTATGTTGCCTTGTGTCCATGATAACAGCACATAGGATTTTTGGGGTGTTTTCTTCCTGAATATTAGCTAGGCTAGTCACAGGGGTTTTCCATCTTGACAATAGAAACTCAGGTGAAAGTCTTCCTTACAATATCAGTACTGCTTATTTCTTTACTAGACAATTTATTTCAATCAGTGTGACTTAATTGAGTCACCAGTCTAATCACAAATGTGTGTTTTCCTCCCATCATTGGGTCCAGAACAACAAGCAGCCTGAAGGATGAAATATGCCAGGAATAACTTACTTTCTCAAGTGGCACACTTTGCCTCTATTCTGGTGACATCCTACTCCGAAAACGCCTTGTGCTCGTTCTGGAGGGTCCCCAGAAGGACTTGGTGACCAGTGTGAGGCTCTCAGCTGTGAGTGCACTGGGGAGGGGTCTGTGTAAGCCTGTCTTGATAGGACATTCATGGGTGGGTTCTTTTTCCCCTTGAACTGAAACTGATGAGAGAGAGGCAGTTTTCTCTTGTTCAGACTTGGTTGTTTATTCTTCTCTTATCTGCGTTACACATATACAAGGTAGAAGGAGCTGTGTGCACAAAGATAGAAAGGTGCAAAATGGCTAACAAAGATCTTCTTCAAGGTCTGTTATATGTCTATTTAACCAATTAAAAAATGCCAAGTAGATTATTTTTCTTAGTGACCCAATGACCCAACACCTGTGTGCTGCACTGCGGCATCTTCTATCCAATCACCTACTACTACCCAAAAACCTCTAGAAGAAGAAGATGAAGAAGAAAGAAGAAGGACAAGAGACAACACCCTAAATCTTCCATCTTGCCTTCTGTTCTCTAAACTAGTTTAACTCCAAACTTTAACTTTTTCACCCAGTGACTTAAGAAAACGTTCTAATTTACACACTTACACTCTTAGCTTTTCTATTTAACTTTAACAGTTGTTTTCAGAATGTTATATGAAATTCAGTACTTTCTTGGATGTCAGAGCCAGGCATCAGAGATAAGGGCACACTCTGTGCCTCTGACCCCAACATAAGCCCAGCAGTGCTCTGAGCATGCTGGGCTGTCTGCTGTCCTTGCTGCCCAAGCCTTCACACAAAGGTGGCCAAAGGTAGGTCCTCACAGAGCCCACAAAGCAGAGCTGGCACTTTCTCAGCAGCTGAGAGCCGGAACACAGCTCCTTGCATGAGCTGCAGGACAGGCTCCCTAATTTGGAAAAGCAGATATCCTGCTGGCAGGAGCACCCGGCTGCTGTGTGAAACAGTCAGGCCCAGCATGGCCTTCTCTTCTGCCTATTTGTAATAACCTGCTATATAATTAATGAGATATTATTGCTATACTTATTTTGTTACAATTTCACAAACTTATGAATGAGAGAACTACTGACAATGTGGAAGATTTAACATTCCTAAATGCCTAATCTGCTACAAAATGCTAGATTTAAGCAAAAAAATGTGCTTATTCATGTAGCTGGAACATAAGAAGGGTATTTGAAATATAAGTCTAGACATTTTTGCAAACTATTAAAGAAATGTACAAGCAAAAATATTGACTTTGGAATGCAAAAGGTCTTTGAAGAAAGCTAACCTGGAAATTATCTCAAGGAACAAAACTGCAATCTGCCTACACAAATACCAATTATTATTTTTTTAACCCGTTCAAGCAATACTTTTTAGCTGAGGTACAAAGTTAAGAATGGTAATAAGGAAAGGATTGTTTATAAGTTATTTTCCTGTTAAAATGGATATTGAAGACAATTTGTTTTCCCTTTCATTTTTGGAAGCAATAGCTAAATACGATGTCCAAAACTATATTCTAGTTTGACTTTTCAGACTCACAACTTATAATATAAGAACCTGCTCAAAACCTATGTGATTCCATCATTGGTTCTTAATATTTAACTCCTGAAAACTCTTTTGGGTTTTATAAAAACACTGCTGCAGAAAACAACAATATTTCCATTTATTTTCTTTCTCATATATCTATCTTAGCTTAATTTTTTAACTATCAAAAATTATTTCTTTTTTTTCTGAGCAGTCAAGCTGGAAAACACAGCCAGCTAATTCTATGGGAGCTAATAATAAAGAAATATATATTTTCCAAGTCCAGAACCTTTGAGATGTCTTCTTCCCTGGCATCTGACTTGTGTTTTCAAATTAGTTTTGCCCAGCAAAGCAAATTCTAAAACAAAGAGAAATCATTAAAAAAAAGTTAGACATGTAATGTTTAACCTGGCTGTATTTCTCTCTAGCAAGTAAATACTATTACAAAAAATTACTGTTTATATAGCTGACTCCAAAATGAAAACAAACCAACCCCTGCAAAACTGGCTGGGACATTATAGAGTGATCACCATGGCTTGAAAACACACAGAGCCTGTTTTTTTTCAAAACAATTGCCTTTGAATTAATTTTTTGTTTCCACTATCAGCTAATACTGCAAGGAATTTCTCTACTTTGCTGTTTAGTTTTTTAGCAAAACAACATGCCTTCAAAAAAGACAGTATTTTAAGGCTTGCAGGATTTGCAGGGTGCTCATGCAAGCTGCTGGGTTACACAAACTAAGTCACAAACTGGATTCTACTTCTGTCAGATTGGTGGAACTGTTTTCTCAGGACCATAAAAGCAAACATCACATCCATCCCATCAAGGACGCAGTAGACTGTTCTCAAATCTAGTTCTCACGGCAAGACTCCTGGAACTGCCTAAAAGATTCAGTTGCTGAGGAGTTACAGGCTGTGCTGCAGTAGCATAACTTGATCTCTTATCCAGACACCAGTTCTGGGCACACCCAGGCCAAACTGCACCACTTGAGACAAGCTTGGCATTTCGTATCACAGTCACAAGGGACATAAATCTGCAAAGACCTGCCTCTTTCCTGCCTGTGATAGTCATAAAAGTCGCACATCACTACTGTTTTAACTTTGGAGAAACTGGAGCAAGGCAGTGACTCTAAACTGCTCACAGTCACGTTCAATTACATATGCAGGAGCAGGACAGTAGCTGGTTAGGCAGCCCTTGGGAAAGAATATCCCCTTCCAGTATGCATAGTTATCATCTGCAGTCATGACTGAAAAAGCCTATAAAAGTGACTTGATAAACTGCAACAACAAATCCAATAATGGATGTCTTCAAATTATACAGTTGAATGGTGTTTGTCTACAGCATCCTGAGCTGCATTAGGAAGTCTGGTGAAAGCAAGTGAAGGAAAATGATTCTGCCCTTCTTTGAAATGTTAAGGCCACACTCAGAGTACTGTGTCCCCTCTCCAAATCAAGAGAGACCTGGGCATACTGGGAAAAGTTCAGAGATGACCCACAAATATGATCAATGTGCTGGAGCTTTTTTTGTATATGGAGAGGCTGAGGGAACTGGACCTGGGGAATTGAAGGCTCAGGAGGGATCTTATCAGCTCATATAAACAGCTGAAGGGAGGGAAAAAAGAAGGTGAAGTATATTATCAATGGTGCCCAGTAGACCAGAACAAGAGGAAGTGGTTATACACTGAAACAGAAAATTCCACCTAAGTGTAAGAAAATCATTTTACCTTAAAGTGGTTGAAAACTGCCAAAAGTTTGCCAGAGAGCTTGTGGAGTCTGCATCCTTGGAGATATCCAAAACATGCCTGAACATGGTTCTGTAGATTCAGGAACTGGAATCAATTTGATATATCTATAAGAATAAATTGAATACTTCACACAGCACTCCTTGGCACTATCTTTGACAAGTACAGGATACTCTTTTCTATTCTGTTAAAATCTTAAAGTAAAATTTTGTAGCCACATTCAAACTATCCATTACTAATGGTCTTGACCCATACAGACCCTTAGCTTTATTGCAAAATGTTTAGGAGAGTGCCTGTCGGCCCAGATCAAAAGGGGACACGAGGACTACAACAGTTGTAATCATTTCACAGCACAGGCATCTGGGGTAAAGGGCTCTGCAAGTTAACAGGAGATAGTTATTTAATGAATGCTTCAATTAATGATTTCAGGTCCTCAAAGTCAATATAAACATTAAGTAAAAAAATTCAACAAAGTTCCTATCTTTGTGAAGATGTATGCCAGAAGTCTATTTATTGCTTGTTGAATATCCAGAGCTCTTTGGAACCAAGATACTGGGAGAAGAATATAAATGGGAGATCCATGCCTACAGATGTAACTAAGTTTGCTTTAATGTTCTGTAAAGAATTTCTTCTCTGTATACACTGCATGTATCACCTAATGTCTTCACTGAATCAGAATTGTCCCAGGATAAAAAAAAATAAAAATAAATAAATCCTCTTTTAGTAGGAAAGTACTTTAGTAGGAAAGTGTTGTTGCCTCTACATCACACAAGCTTTTCTTTTTCATTCATAGACTCAGTAGTTGTCACAGGAAGGCAGAAAGTCTGGAAATAAATCTAACACAAAAATCTCTCAAGAATATAAAATGTAGATTGAGATGCAGATACTAAATCAATGCTAAATAGGTACTGAAATAATAGTTCATAATTTCCCCACAGTTTTCTGAAGCAGAGCCAGTATAGTTTATAAAGGCACTTCAGGTACACACTGCAGAGCCAAAGATGATCATGGAAAAATGCATACAGAGACTGGAAAAAGACTTATTCTTGAATGACCAAAAGCTTTAAATAATCCAATATTTATCAACAAATCTAAATCGGGGATTCTTAAAATTTCTGAAATGCAGTCCGCAATCAGATCTGCTGCAAAATGTGCAGTGACACACGACTCTGGTTAAGACCTGATGGGAAAGCATACCTGTCTTACTCCCATCCTAGAGAGAAAAGTTGATTCCTATTCTCATAGTGGTGAAGACAGGGAAGAACAGCCTATATTTATGAACCATAATGAAACCATCACAAACAAAATGCTGAGCTATTCCTATGGGCCACCTCAGAGGCACACAAGGCTACTGAGATCTGTGGCTGTAGTTTGAGACTTGTTATACAGATTTGATAAGCTGCAAGAGATCACTGGGTATTGTTCCTACCCAGAATTAACTCAAAATTAACTTCTAAGGTACTGGTGACTTACCTTTTTTCATCATACACTTTATATCCTCTTAGATTCACAAGACGATCATCAAAGCTTAAAAAGCAGAATGGATCAAATGATCAGAAAATGTGCAAAATAGGTTGACTGCATATGATGTTTAAAGCAGGGAATTTAAACTTTAAATTTGGTTCACGTGAAGTAAAACTGAAATATATTGAAAATGGAAACCATAGTGTTTTAGAGGTCTGTGCTGCAGCCACTATATTTCTGGCATATTTTTAAGTATACAGTTTAGTTTTCATAACCTTTTTCTTAGCAACCCAGAGAGTTTAACATTTGAATTAGCTTAACCTGGAGGAAACCACAGTTGAATCTAAAACTGCACATTGGGCATTGCTGTAAGTGCTGCATTTGAAATCTTCATGTGTGAATGCATTCTGATATTTCCTGTTCTAGGTATTGAAGACAAAAATTGTATATAAAGTGAAATTCAGAGTGGATAAAAGCTGTTTCTTAAAGTATCCATACTAGTACTATAATTAATTTCACTTAAGATAATTTTATTCCAAATGGAAAGCCATATCTTCCAATATATTCCTGTGTAACTTTAGATCCTGTGACCTAAATTCCTGTGTGATGTTTTGTGATCTAAACTAATCTGCCAATATAAAGACATATAAGTGTTTGTTCCATGCACTTGCTTCAATTATTTATCCTTTATAGCATAAAAAAATAGAAGGAATAAAAACATTGCAGCACTGTCTTGTATTCTAGGTATAAACAAGACATTTTGCCACATAAGCTGCTTTTGGAAATCTCATTTTTCCCTCAAACATATCAATGACATACACTAGACCACTTGATTAATCAAGCTTTCAGTGATTTGTATGCTCTGATTTTGCTGTAACTGAAATAAGCAGTTACCCTAAGTTTTAAACAGGCAGGAATTGGATCCATGCTTTCTAAGGATAAGGTCTTAGCAGTTTCTTTTTTCATCCTTTTCCAGGTCATACACAGTCTTTTGAGGGAAAACAAAACCCAAACTACTCCCCTTCCAATGGCTGTACAGACAGATTTCCTTCTTCTATGTCATTTTACAGTGACATTTTAAGCATTAGCTACTGGGACGAAAATTTTATTTTTATTTTGTTTCAGCTGTTTTTGCTGTTGTTTCAGTCTCTGTGGGTGCTGCATTCCTAGTTTACCGGGTTGCCTGAGGAATATATGTGCAGCTGAGGCACAAAAAAAGAATGTGTGCTTTTATATTCCTTCCTCCTTTATAAGTTGCAGAAAAAAAATATCTGCAGAATCCCAAGCATCTAGGAGTGGTTGTTTCTCACCAACCACACTAGGGCACAAAACTACTTAATGTTCCACTGTCTTTAAAAGTCCTCTGCAGATACAAGAGGATATTTCCTTATTAGATTTAACATTCTGTTCTAAGTTTACATCAGCTAAACCTGAGTTATAAACTATAGAGCTAGTAACTCAGTTATTTTGGACTAAGTTTACAGGATGCAAGGCTTTGCAATAAATATTGTCTTTGAAGAGTATGGGAAAACTGATACCTAAGTTAAACCTACTGGAAACAGTGAGGAAACTGAGATTTTGACAAATTTTTTCTTTAAGTTTTAGGAATACTGGCATCCCCTACTGTCTGAAGAAATAAAGACTATTCTAAGAAGCTCTGACCTTTGCTGTGTATACTGTGCTTTGTTTAAGCACACAAGCAGATTTCCAGATTTCTGTCATCCAGCATAACTTTTCTCAAATTCTTTCAGAATTCAGATCATTACTTTACTATACTCCTAGAAAACTGTGCTGAGAAATATGCAAGAACAGACAGGCTGCGTCTAGAAAGGCATTTAACTTATGTGGATGGGACCTGTCCTGAGAAGATTTCTCAATTCTTTGGCAAAGCTATTAACAGGAGGAGACTAATATTCTCTGTTACAGTGAAGACCACTTCTATTACTGATTTAAATTATAACTTCTAATAAATTAAATTTTTGAAAGAAAACTTCTTTTAGAGAAAGCGGCCAAGGTGAAAATGTATTATTTTTCTGGAATGGCCACTGGCTTACTGAAACCAGAGTTTAGGAAGTTGTGGGTAGTATGAACTACTCTGTCATGGTTATGCTATTCTCATCCAACATGAAAGACCTCCCTCTTTCAAAAACATGCTATCTACTAAGAAATGACATCAAATAACTGGTATAAATCTGTTAAATGTGTTAAAACTGGGATTTTTAGTTATCTCATTGGTGGTATGATTAAAGAGATGAAAACACTGAACCTCAAAAAGCAAGTTTCCTTGAACAGATTGTCTTAACTTATAGATAATTAGCTTGTGGAAGACATATTTAGAATGTTATTTTTGCAAACAAAGAGTTAAAAGCATTTATCAGGAAAAGGTTTTGAGGGATATTTTTTGGAACCTGAACTTGCTTCTAAATACCCTCTGCAAAATTCTTTTTGAGAGACTACATAAGGATTACTTGAAAACTTCATTCACCTAAAATGAACCACCAGAGCATTGCCTTGCTGGGAATAGTCTGCAATAACTGTAAGTCTGGGAGTTAGCTATTCCTCTGTACACTCCACCCAGAGCAGTTCCGTCTGGACTGCTTTGTCTATCCCACACCATGTACTGCTGCACACTAGTGAGGGCTCAGGAGCTGGAAACACAGCACAGACTCATCAGCACTGCCTTTTGTCCCTGGGGGCTTGCTTTGCCATTTCTTCACTTTCCTGCACAGACATTAGTTTGTTTTAAGGTAAAAAATAATGAAAGAGATTAACATCCAGCTGTGTGGGATATAGGATGCCTAGCCCTGATATCACAGCTCTGTTTCAAGTTGTGCATGCACCCGTAAGTTTTTAAAGCAGCCTTTCTACAAGGCTGTGAAAGACTCAAAAAATGGTACAGTATGTTCTTGATTTGAATGAGGGGTAAATTGGTGGGAAAATATTCGGACATTAACTCGATAATAGACTGTGATTTGTTTATATTTGTAAACATTACCCTTTTTGAGACAATAATATATCTTTCATTGGTATCACATTATAATAAAAATTCAATTACAATTGAAACAATAACCCACACTGCAGAGCATATATCATAGACTATTTATGAGAGATCAGATAGTTTTTTGTAACACAAAGAAAGAAACTTGCACAAAAAAATGAGTTCTAATATCACATATTTTTAATGAATCTAATCAGAAAAATGGCAGTATATGTGAAATGGAAATACATGCATCACACCCAAAGGATGTTATACCAAGTCAGCTGTATGACTATCTTTGATAAAATTCCACTTTTTGTAAAAGAACAATACAGACAACTTAAGTTCTCTGGATTTCATGTGAATTATTCAAAGGGAATTGATTAAACTAGAGAAATTGGGGATTAGTACATGCACTGTAAAAATTACTTTGAATCATCAGTAAAGTGCATTTGAAAAAGCTCAGTCATTGTAGTAAGATATTTTCAAACTATTATCAGCATAGTGGGACAATATGAATGTCAGTATGCAAAGCATAAGAGAAAGAGATTGAGGGTTCTGATCACTGACATTCAGAAAGATGAGCCTGGGTTTAAACAGGATCACAGAGGAAATCCATAGTCAGGATTATGTGATGCCTTGGCCTGAACTATGAAAGAGTCAGAAAAAGTAGACAAAAAAAATTACAGCAAGTAATTTATACCCATTCAGGTATAGTAAATGAAAAGAGAATATGTGAACAATCACTTAAAAAGATTTTGTTTTTAAAGGAAATGGCAGCATGAGTACATTCCTGGATCATTGCAACAAACTTTGTCCTGCTGTCAGACCTTGTTGGGCTGCTGATCCATGACCAAAAGAAGCACACTATACATCAGAATGTGGAACAAGACTATCTCCTTAGCTGAAGTATTTGGTGGCACTGGTAGGTGACACTGAGCTTCCCATGACAGAATCATACATCATGTCTGTATGGCTCAAGTTGAAGCAATAAAGATAAATAGGTTCTCTGTTCCTAACAGTTGTTAGCTCCAGTGAGACTAAACTATAGCTGTCATTGAATTATTACCATCACTGCCCTGAAACTGAAAAGTAGACATTTATGCTGATTATTTCAGGGAGACATATTATTATTAGGCTATTAAACAGAATGCTTAATCTATCATTCAAAATGTTTCTTAGCTATTGAAGAACCTTATGCAATGAGCCATCAAATGTTATCTACCAGTATTGGAGCTGTGAATAAACTTGTCATTAAAAAAAATAAATGGAAACTTCCTAGGTTCTGTACATTAACTTCGATATCTGTGGGCATCAGTTTATTTTAGAGTAAAACACCATGATGCCTGGAGGCATTATCAGAGAAGAGCTCTGAAAAACAGTAAGAGAAATTGTCTTGTAACACAGATCTTACCTCACACCTTTACATGGGTCTGATATGGTGCTGAGCCCTGCCTCTTGAAGCAAGAGCTAAAAGTGTCCGAGATCTTCTAATCAGGCACATGTGCTGTTTTGGTACTTCTGTCCAGCAAAGATTTTTCACTAAAATATTTAACCCTGAATGCACTTTTTTTATTTTAAACCTTAATATGGTATATTCATTTATTATTCAATGGCAGCACAATTTTAAAATGCCAGAATATCTACTACCATGGTATTTATGGTTTTTCTCCTTCCAAAAATATTATTAGTTAGTATTGTTTCTGATTTCAAGATTAGAAACTTTATATGAAGTATGTCCTGTTATTTGAGTAGTATAATCACTGTGACTAGAACACAGCAAGGTTCACCATTCTCAATAGGAAACTGAGGTCAGGAGCATTGGACATAGCACCATAAATAATTCTCATAGAGTATTTTAACTCATCTTTTTAACTATCCGCTTTAATATATATTCCAGGACAAAAAAATCCAGTGAAATTACTAAAGTATAAAGTAAGTAGAAAAAAAAAAGTATTAATTGGGAAAATAGTCTAAGGAGCTGTGGGAGGATTCATCAGAAGATATTGAATAGCACTTGATAACCTGTCATGTTATGTTATCTATCAGTTCAACATTCTAGCCATCAACAAATGACTAGAGCACAGTTTGCAGACTTCCAGCACTGCCAGTCACTGGCACTTAACACAGACCAGAGCACACAACTGAGAGGCGCCTGAAGATTTTTTTTCACATTCCCAAAAATGACAGATAAATTGGTGTCAAATGGCATGAGAGCGAGCCTTCACCAGCTGAAAAGTGAGTCACCATAGTTTGACGTGAAAGAATTCTGAATATTTGTATGCTGCAGGCTATGGAGGCTGTAGGTGTTGTACATCTTCCTTTTTTTGCCATCTTTCACATAAGAGGATTTAATTTGAGAAACATTTATTCCAAAGAAGAAGAATAATTTTTATTTGAGAGTCTCACTAAGAATTCTCTGCTCTACTTATAGCATCAGGGCTAGTAATTGTCAGCAGTACTGGATAGTTCACTTGCAATTTCTGTCCTGTCTTTTGTAATTACAGATAGTAATTACAGATTAGTTTTCTTTCAAAAGTGTGATAGATGTGTATATTTATAATAGCATTGGTTCAGCACTGAGTTCTTACTCAGTTTGTTTCATTTGCATACCTTCTGGTACTTTTTATTTATTTGCCTCTGTAGATGGGCCTCAAGCTGAGCTACAGTGCATATACATCCAGAAGGAATCTTTTTCTAAGAGCAGTTGTCTTCTGCTTTGTATTAATGATATTCCAGCTATTGCTGCTAGCTGTAATGTTTAGCAAAATTTGCAATGTCATCCAGAAGACATGAAAGATTAAAACTGAAAGCCTGTAGATCTTCTAAAAATGCATTAATAGATAATGAATTTATTTGCAAAAGACAGTATTAATTAAATAATTAAAATCATAGAAATGAATGGTTGCCTGAGGACGCTTTAGCAAAACTCATTATGCTTTAGAAAACACTCAGGCATCCAGACCAGACAGCTGACTGCCTCCAAAAGCCTGTATTTTGTAAGATAGCTGGCATTCAGAGAGCTGGCAATATAGTTTACATTAGGAGTAAAGTGGAATTTTATGCACAATAAATCATCTTATGAGAGAATTCATAGGAGCAAGAAATCTGAATTAGAAGGGGAGAGAAGGTGATTAAGGTTGCAGGCAAGATTCCTGCAGGTTTTTTCATGAAAAAAAAACACATCAGATCTCAGGAAGAGTCAAAAAACCCACACAGCTCTAATGCACAGTGCAGTTGTATACACTGAACATATACTTCCTCCTGTCACCACGGAAGGTGGGCCATTGACTGGGGGGGGAAAAAAAAAGGCTTGTGTCTGTTTTCATCCTACTGTGTCCTCTCTCTCTGGAAACACATTAATCACATTTTATTCCTACGCTCTGGATTTATAGTAATGAAAATGCAGAAGAAGGGAGATGCAGAAAGAGAAAGCTAAGATCACCAGCTATGCTATATTGTGTTTAGTTGCAAAATGGTTTTAGGATACTGATAATTCCTCAAAAGGAAAGAAACCATATTTCATTTAAGCTCTAAGGTCACTTTAAAACTAGAGAACTTGAAGCTTTCTTTTAGCCATAGGAGAAATTTTTGTTCTACCTTGCACAGTGTGTTATTGTCTAATAGGACAGTGGGTACCTAGAATCTTGAGTTCTTGGATTTATTGTCTTATAATGACAATAAAGAGATAGTGAATATGAATACAGGAAACAGATGTGTGTAGGTATATGTGTTTACATATGTGTTGATAATAAATACATTGTTTTTTTAATATATTTTTATGGGTGCATATGAACCTTTGGCTTTGTCTGATGATGTATGGACTGCAGACAAGCAAAACCAGCTTTTTTTAATGGGAGAACGATATTACATATATTATAAGCTATATGCTTATAAACTATAGCTTATGAAGTTGTAGTACTGTTTATAAACTGAAGCCTCTCCTCTTGACTGATTTTGTCCATAAGAAGCACATTACTATGGAAACAGATCAGTTCTGTGGTGTTTTATATATTCATAGTGAGCAATGTTGTTTACCAGTATGGAAAAGACCACTTAGGCAGTCAAGACAGCCAAGACACATAACTCATAAAAATATTTGTTGTGTCAGATACCTCCCCACCTGAGAAATGCTATATTTAAAGTCATGTAATCACTATGTATTCCCTTTATCAACATGTTCTTTTCTTGCAAAGCTAATTACAGGTGGTTAAATCACAATTCAGAATGAATAAAGGAGTGATAAGTACTTAAAGGAAAAATGAACCTTTTACTTTTCCACTTTTTCAGTGTTAGGGTGCAAGAACATTGCAAGATGCAATAGATGGATTTCAAAGTTATTAAAAGGATGCATAAAAAAAGGACAGGTGGCAAACTAGCCCTGAGAAGTCTGAACTTTAAAATTCTATAAAACTTGATTGCTAGAGACTGATTTGTAGAAGCTAATCTCAACCACTGATAGCAACTTATTAACTGCTGCACTTTAGGACAAAATATATGACCTAGTACATGCTTAGGCTATCGGAATTCTTTAATTCTGGTCTCTGTCTTGAAAAAAACAACTGATTTATTGAAGTTCCTTCAATTTTCATCTCTATAAAGTAAGCACTGGTTGGAACATTTGGGCCCTGTGTAAGTATACATAAGGCTTAGGGTGACCCTGTGCAATGATAACTTCACTTCTCATATTTCAACACTAGTTCCTAGTCATGAAAAAGCAGTGCTGCTGTCTATATCCTGTTCCCTTACCACCAGACTCCTCAGAACTGCAATGTGCCATACAAACTTTAGGGGGATCTAAAGTCTTGAAACAAATTCTAAATGTTCTGGTACTGAATTTTACATGTTAAGGGATATAATTTTTTTTTTCTCTTGAGGTACAAAAGAACCTTAATTATGAAGTTTGTCATGTGTAAGTTATGCATGTTTTATTTGAAAAATTTAATTTTCAGTGTATTTTGACATTCCTTTGAGAAAGTAGAACATTTTGAATAGGAAAAGTAGACACATTATCTACCCACAAGGACCTTGGAAAATTCATCTGAGCATTGAGGGCATTAGAAGGTGTTAAACAGCACAAAAATTTTGGAAGATTGAGGGAAGAGATTTTTTTTCCTTTCAAGTGACTCATCCAACCATAATGAAGTCGCAGTTCTTGGTGTAATGCAAGTTTTTGTAATACACAGTCTGTGTGGTACAGACTCAGTGCATTCAAGCATGTTTGGTAGTTACCTTAGTGCTTAGTGTCCTCTTTCCTAGTTCTCTGGAAAATTATTGTTATCTTGAAGAATATCTGCCTTAACTACACTTAGAACTTGATTCCACCAGATGCTGAAGAGGTAAATTTGCACCCATAAATCTGAGCTCTGTGAATTCCCTGTATTCTAGCAGGCACTGAAGGTGATTTTCTAAACCCACGGGGCTGTTTCTTATCCCTGCCCAAAGGTAACACTGGAGGATTGGAGGTTTTCAGCATTTGTATTCAGCAACAAAGCACAAACTGGTGTACCTATAAAATTTTTGTTGAAAATCCTACACGTCACCATATAGAAATGCTTTTTTTGTGCTTCTGAGAATAACCTTTTCTTATTCTTTCAGCATGACCTGTCAGTCCTAACATCAGTTATACTTCCTGCTCCTGAGTGCCAGAATCCACTGCTTGTATGTTGTTTGGCTTTTGGTCAGCCAGAAATCAAGAAAGCAGAAATCTCATGTGAAGTAAATGATCAGTGTTTACTCTAAGAAGTCTCCTATATTTATTCCAGATAGCTACAACAGTGCAGGGGGTTAACAGGCGAGATCATTAATTCCAGAACCTTCTGCATTTATTTTTTTTTCTAGCACATGATGCCATCTCTAAATATAACACCAGATTTGGCATGTGAAACACAGGAATGTTCCAATTTCAATACTTCTACACTTCTCCGACCACTCAAATATCCAAGAAGTGCTGATCTATGACATATCCATCAACAACACCTACTATGTGAGAATTAAATGCCTTGCACAAGAAAACATCATCTGCTGCCCCATGTATCTTGTTTAACTGCAGCTCGGGTTGCTTTTGTTCCGTAAATCTTGTTTTAAAACTTACTCTCATAAAGCCAAAGTATGCAAACAAATGTAGTTTAAGGGGCCTCTCTCATGGATTTGAGGCTATCTTTTTTCCTGACTTCATCATTTCTGCAAAAGCACACGTTAGAACTGCGTGAAATTAAATTAATGTTTTGCCCAATTTTGGCTTTCAAAAATTGATTTCAGTTTATGTAAGTGGGCTCCAGCTACCACAGTGCTAGAAGAATGAAAAATATACTATTGCCAAACTTGCCCCAAGGTGAAATCTCAAAGACAGACTTAAAAATACCCACAGGTTGGTTTGTTTGGTTTTTTTGTTTTGTTTTGGTTTAGTTTTTTTTGTTTATTTGTTTGGTTTTGGGGTTTTTTTGTTGTTTTTCTGTGGTTTTTTTAATATTTGGGCTTATTTTCTTCTGTTCATTTGTTTAGGGGTTTTTGTTTTGGGGTTATTTGTGGGTGTCTGTTTTATTTTTCTTTAATTGTAACTTTTAAGCTACTCCTGCTTCAGAACAGAAACTTCTATGTGGCCACACCCAAGTCTTCAAGATATAGCTGACATTGATATGACACAATATTGTATACAATAAAATATTTTTTAGAATAATAATAAACAAAGATTTAATAAACAAATACAATTTTATGTTTTCAACTGGATTTAGCTTCAAGACTTCTTTGTAAACAAGAAATTTATATTTTTCTTTTAACACGTACTGTAGTGGTATACTTGGTGTATTCTGTGACATTTTACTTTTCTAGAGTTTTCTAATAGTTTGTAAAGTAACTACGATGTTTTCACAGCAATCTCTTAATGCCAACTCTGAAGTCAAGTTTCTGGAACTATAGTTAAATGCTTGATTAAGCAAGGAACAAGTTTTCAGAAAAAATATAGAGAACTAGTGCTCACTCAGCAAAAAGTTTTGATAGCTCTAAAAATTTTAAATAGAGTGAATTGACTTTATAAACAGGGACTTTTTCTAGTAAGGAGATTGCAATATGACAAGCATGTGCAATTTTTCAACAATCTTTCATGTTTTGCTTTAATTTATGAATACAATTGGAGAAGGGTTTCAAATGTTAGAGAAGATTTAAAACTTCCCTTTGATTTTTTTGAAGAAGTTTTATTTTCATACTGGCAACACTTCTCATTCCAATTTGTGCTGTTAACTATAAGTAAGTTTTCAAAGAGTCTTCTAGGAGTGAGCAGATAAATACCATGACCAAATCTTTCCTTGTATTCATCTTCTTAAAATATACTCTCCAAATGGTTTGTACTGGTATAACTGAGAACTCGGTTAAACAAATTAATTTTTTATTTAATATTTGTAAATTCCATCATGAAGTTCTAAAATGTGACAACTTTTAACTCTGCTGTTTCAAGGATCTTGAGTAGATTTTAATCAGAAGAAGAGTTAGAAATGTTCAAAATTCATAAAGCAATATACTAAATTATTTAGAAAGTAGAGCATTTAGTAAAGAGAAGTCTCCTAATACACAAGACTTGATAGCAAACTATCCTTCCTGGAAATACAGACTTAGTTTTTGTATTCAGTCTTTGGAGAAGAATATTTTATGTACAAAATTTAAAGAACACCAAAGAAGTATTGTCCTATTGTAGGTCAAGGGCCATTTTTGAATCTTTTCCCTACATTTGTCTCATCCTCTGAGCATCTTATTTTATAAAAAATTATCATTTGGAAATGAATGTGTTGGAAATGTTAAATAAATAACCAAGTAAAATTATTTAAGTTAAATTATTATTTACATTAAGCTGAGCCTATTTTACTAGCTTGTAAAAAATAAAGTGAACTGTATCCTTTCTCAGCTTGACAACTCACTAAGAGAGTTTTCTACTTCAAACAAGAAGAAAGAGTGAAAGAAGATTAAGAGTGTGTCTGTATTTCACAGTGCAGAAGAGAGCAAAGAATCTCCTTTTATTAGGAAATTAACTCAAGTGAAAATCTATGCTACCATGACAATACTGCTTTTAGCATAAAACCTTGGATATCTCAGTGCAGTTCTTCAGTGTCAACATACACTCTATAGCCCCTACAGAAACTGTCTAGGATTCCTAGTCCTTTCAACATCTGCTGAGATCTAACTCAATTAAATTCTGTTAGCAGGAAGATTGAGTGTTTAAAGAAGATTCTACATCTCTTCTTTGGGTGTCATTCTGTAAAAAAGCATTGAAAAGCCTCACTCACCATTCTGACAAATCAATTAAAATCAGAGCTCTATCAGTCTGTGTTGACAGAGATTTATCCACACAAATGAGTGAACTTGGAATTCAGAAATTCAAAGTGATCAAACTTCACATAGTCATAAAAATCTCAATTCAAACTCCAATGTATTCCTGAAGTTTATACAGAAGTGCAATGATTACTGTGGAACTCTGAACAGAATTCTCTAAGAGAAAAATACATTGCGAGGGACACAGGATATGCAAGACAATGAATGTGACTGATAAGTGTAACTGATAATATATGTGCACTTGTAGAAGACATTTAATAAAAAAATATACAGTACAAAATCAATGATGTAAAAATTAAATAGGTTAAAATCTGGTTAGCTGGTCTATTAGAAAAAATAAATTTCAATACTAAATCACCATCATATGAGAACTATTGCTAGTGGACTTCCACCCCTATCTGATCCTGATTTTTACTATATCATGTGCTCTTACACTCTTACAAGTAAATTAGAGAAACATGCATTATTTAATTAGGTGAGAGTTTCATTAATAAAGACATATATATATATATATTTGTAAAATTTGAAAAAGACCCAAGAACAGTTACAACAATAAGTAGCATAAAATACAATTGCAGGGAAGGATGTAGCTCTGTATGGTGCTACCAGGACATACTTGTGTGACATATTACTTACATTTCCCATATTTCTGCTCTGTATGCTGCATAAATGTTGAGGCAAAGGCATTTCCTCCCTCTGTTTCTTCATATATTAGAACCACCTTTTATATAAAAACATACTTTCAGTGCCAGGGTGCTGTCCTGAAATGGTTTCTACATCAGGATACCTGGTTTGCTCCTCTTTGCATACAAAGAGAGAGACTAAACTGCTACTGACAACATTCATGTTTGTAAAAATAAGATGAAACTTGCAAGAAGTTCCAAGAAACCTGCAAGAAGCACGTCCCTTGTCAAATCGTGTAGGGAATATAATGTATTTTAGTTTTGAAAAGTAGTGAAAGTACACTTGGCAAATTGTTTTAATGTGAGTTTCCAGTTGTAAACTTGGAAGTTTAGCAGTCTGTAAACAGGGAAATGGTGCATATCAGAAAATAGAAGTCATTGTACACTATTTAAATTATCTCAGTTTTGTTGTATGGAAACATATTTCGGTCTAAATTTCAGACCTTTGGAAAAAATGGAGAGAAACTGACAAAAAATTCAAGACAGTTAAAAGCATATTTAAGGTCAGGAAGTTTTAGCTTGTAGAACGCTAAAGACCCAAGAAGTTAGTAGCACATATTTTACAGAAAAAGTGTCAGATAAGTTCACCAAGAATGAATAAAAATTGAGGTTCTTAAAAACCAAGGTTTTGGTGCAGGAGATGCTGAAAATGTAGTTTGTGGTAAGTGAGACATCAGATGTTATATTCATAATTTCTTCATGTTCTAGAGCCAATGAACACTCTATGTTTTTCTACATTTTTACCTTTGACCTTCTGTATAATACCCATGAGCATAAATCATAATGTTTAAAACCAGGTTGTCTTTCTCTAGGTGCACAGTCTGGTTTCCGTTAAGGCATTGCATTTTATCTTTGGATTTTAAAATTCAAGTTACATTATTTTGTGACAGCTGTGAAAGAAACTTAATCACACTGCTTTCCCCTTTGCAGATGTGGTTTACACCTCAGAGGGGCAATGATGAATCAGGCAGCATTTAGAAGATGAGGAAGAGGAATTTTCTTTCTAAGCATTAGGTGGAGCTCATGGGGAATCAATGCCTGTGTACACTACCTTACAATGTATGAGTTATCAGTGGAAACTGCTCTGGGAAGGGGATAGAATAAAATCTCACTAAGGATAAATGAATCCCTAGAAACTTCCTGATACAGTTGTCTTCTACACAGACACACTTTCCATGGCAACAGAGTCTTCTATGATAAAATTTCTACTTAAAAATATTTGGAAAAATAATTCCATTTCATCTGGTTTTGATTTAGATTGCATCACTTTTCATATTGGGGTACAAACAGCTGAACAAAAAAAAAAAAAAATCACTGTGAGAAAAAGTTTTGAATTCCCCAAATTCAGTCAGGAAAGTAAATTCAATTGTGCTCACAAATTATTAGAAGAAATCTGTCTCAGAAGTCTGTAGACACTTATCATGAAATGTCTTAACACCAGCAAAAGTTAAAACAAAAGGAGTTAAAATTGCCTTATGGTTAGGTAATAGATATGTGATAGATATAGCTATTTGTTTTCTGATTAGATGATCATTGTTCTTCTGTTTAGGTTGTTGATGGAGGTACTCTTGAAAGAAAAGTTTTAATTTTACATAATACTAACATTATTTGCATAAAAGTTCACAGAAAGCAGCTAGATAATTGGAATTAACACAAGAGGAAAGAAAGAGAAGCTAGCATTAAAACTAGATGTTTATTTGAAAATTATTATTATATATATTTTAAAATAAAATTTCACCTAAGGTATCACTTCATGGACTTTTATTTCTGTTTCATAATTCATATGAGGAGCAGAAGTAGCAGAAATGAAACAACTGCTACTCCAGTGCCGGTCTGACAACTGAAACAATCTAGAGAAAGAGTCAGATGAGTTTGAAGGTTTCCAAGAGGTAAATGCATTGACTGGAATATGGTGACAATTAGCATGACACACAAAAAAGAAAGATGGGCTGCATATTGGCAAGTCCATTCTTACTGACAGTCTTACAAAAAAGGGCACTAAGGGATGTCAAGTTATGAGACATCCAGAGTAATATATCAGGAAATGCTACATAGACCACTAGATTTATATCTTATCACCAAATGGGTCTTTTCAGTGTGGAAGAGAAACTCTGTTCTCTTGTGGAAATTGTTAAGGGAAATACTGAGATTGATACGAAAGAAATATGAACAGAAATGCCTGTGTGTTTAAACACTAGAGCAGGAGTAAGGGGTTAAAAGAAATGGCTTCCATTTGTCACAGAAAACACTATCCCCAGGTCATTGCTTCCAGGATGATCTTCCCAGCAGTAAAATTGAGGAATGTGTTGCTCACCTGAAGACCAAAAGGCCTGCATTCTGATAAGACATGGATGACTGATCAGTGGAAGTTCTGCGGCCATACACCAGGAGCACGACAGCAAGAATGCAACATGCCACACACAGCAATTCTTTTCCTGATGGTTCACCAGAGAAAAGAGACTGTGACCTATACATCAAATATATTCCAAAGAAAAACAAAACAGCAAAATTAATTGGATTTTTAAAGGCTGAAATTTGCAGCCTTTTGAGGACTGCCCCATTAAGGCCAAAATTGGTTTGCTGTTGTTCATCAGAAAGACCTCAGAGATGTGGTCAAGTTTTGATTGTCAGTGTTCTTTGTCACCTCTTTGTACAAATGATCCTGTCCAGATCACTGGGTTCATGGCACCCTGGTCCTGGTGAGCATGTATGTGTATGAGGGGTCATAGATAATATGGAAAAAGGGCTGCAAGTGGAAAAAAATCTTGGTGATTTGAGTCAGTAAAAATCTTGAAAATCTTGTAAATAATTTTCTCCTCCCCCTTCCATAAGTTCTCCTTGTTAATTTTTCTTGAACTGGAGTGAGACTTTGTCTGGCATTCTTTTCAAGCACTCCAGAAGCCTGGCTTTGCCAGGAAATATGGGTAGTGTGATAGCCTTGGCTGCACTTGAAAGAAAGAAGCTCAAACACGTTGGTTTGTTGCTGTTAGAAGAACAAAGAACTTGTGAGAAAAATGATTTGAACTTCAATTTTTCAAAAATAAAGTAGGAAAAATCTTTTTGTCAATGCAAATATGCCTATTTTCTGTGAGACAGGAATGGATAATTTTATCTTTTTCTCTATGTACAAATCCAGGTTAAGTGACCTCTAGAAATGCAATTCTGAACAGTGACCATGATATTTTTGGTGTACTTTAATACTTAACACAAGAGAATAGCAGCCAACAAAAATACAAATAAAAGAAAATTTGCTAATGAAAGGCTTAAAATATGGTATTATCTGAATGTCTGCTCACAATTTGGAGGGTAAAATAAATAAGCAGGGGATTTCACAGAGAAGCAATTGGTGTTTAACAGGACAAAACAAAAGAAAGACAAAGATGAACTAATTTCCAGAAAGAAAATTCTCAGCTACATAGGTCTTTATGTGATATTAAATATCAAGTTCTGGTTTTGACCTCTAATTTAAATGTTTTTTTCCTTGGCAGTTTTATGGCATTCATCTACAATTTTTGAGAAATGTCTTTGAAATGTGAATAATAAGGAATGCATTAATATGGATGTTCTCCTTACAAGGACTCTGCCTCAGCCAGTTAACATTTTATTTTCATATTTTACATGCACATCTTCATCTTATGTCTGTTAAGCACAAAGATTTTCAGGGGAACAACAAAGATCATAAGCCCTTCTTGGGAGTGGATACACTTAAAATGCAACAATAAAGGATGTTTTCTCACATAGGATCTAAACACAGAATTTAATTTTTATTTTACAAGCTAAATCTACACCTGCTATGAATCAGAGGTACTGTTAGTCACTCATTGCTGGGTTTTTTTATTTCTACCAGCTGACAATTTGGCCCTTAAAGTGTTCTCATACAAGCAGGGATGGTAAATCCACCTACTATTTTGTTTCCCTATTGATTGCATTGCACAACTGTTTCCAGTTTACAGTTTTGCCAGACTTTAAATATTTGGTCTGGAATTGCTAATCATGATTCTGTTCTTTACCCTGTGTAATTCTGGCAATCAGGGGAATGTTTATATCTATTTGCCATCAGCTTGAAAATCTAGCTACATGGTTATGAGCATTTGCAAAATTGCAGTCCATGCAGCCTTGTTTTATAGTTCATTTAAGCAGTCCAAATCCTGCTAGATTCTGCTCACTAAGGATTAAACAAGGCTCTCCCTAAAATGGCAGTTCTGCAAAGTTCTGCCAAGAATGATTTTGGATAACTTCTGAGACTGTAGTTGTCACCTGTAGGAAGAAGACACTGCAGAATTCAAATCCCAAAAGCACAGGGTTTACAACCATGATTGCACTGAATCAACACAAGTGTGCAGGAAACCTCAAAAACTGAGACTTCAGGTTAAGGAAGTGCACAGATAATGTATTAACTTAAAAAACTGAGAACAGTTTGGGAAGTCTGTGCAGAGAGCAGCTCAGCAGTGGTAAGAAATATTTGAAATAACTGCAGTACAGAAAAGAGCAAGACTCAATGGATAGAGATTTGTTGTACAGTCTAAAGAAGCTAAGGATTGGGATTCTGAGGTCCTGAGGGAAGAAAGGAAGAATTATTGGTGTGACATGGAAGGAAAGAAAAGAATTAAACCAGGACTGACTAAGACTCCTGGAAGAAAAACAAAGTAGACAGTAGAAATAGAATGGCTGGCTGGTCAAGGAGGCCATACCTGGGATAGGAGAAGATTTTTCCTAACAATGTCATACTGGAATCATGCTTGGGTTGGAAGGCATATTAAAAATAATCTGGTTCCAACCCCAATTCCATGGGAAGGGTCACCTTTCACTCACTAGACCATACTAAAGAAATATTTATTTAAAAACAGTATTGGAGTACAAAAGTACTAAAGAAATACTTACAGAAAGGTATCGGTCGGAGTATTCTGTGGTGGATTGACCTTGGCTGGCTTCCATATGCTCACACAGCTGCTCTCTCATGCCTCCTCATCAACAGGATTTGGGGAGAAAACAGCATGAAAAAGCTTGTGGAGCAAGATAGTGGCAGGGAATGACTAACCAATGAACGTAATAGGCAAAACAGACTCAAACTGAGGAATAATAATTTAATTTATTTCAAATTAAAATACAGTTAGATAATCTGAAGAAAATAAAAATTAAAGCCATACCATTCCCTCACCCTTTTTACCCAGCCTTAATTTCATTATTTCATTCATGTCTTCTCTATCTCCTCCCTGCCCCTCTCCACAGTAGTGTGTGTGAGGAATAGGGGGTAATGGTCTATTCATAACAGTACCTTTTTGTAGTTCATTTCTTCTCATGTTTATCTCCTTCTCATGGAGGAGGCCTTCTGTAGGCCCTCTACAAGGGCTGCTGTTCTTCAAGATAAACCTGCTCCATTGTGGGATTCTCCAGAGGCCTCAGTTCCTTCAAAGACCTTTCACCTCCTCCAGAGTTGGTCCTCCACTGCCTGTAGTGAGGATATTTGCTCCATCCTGGTCCTCTTTACAGGCTGGAGGGGAACCTCTGCTCTACTATAGTGTCTTCCACAGGCTGTGGGGAAATACCAGCATTAATGCCTGGAGCCCTTCCACCCCATCCTCTGACCTTGGTGGTGACAGGCTTGTTTCTCTCATGTTTTTCTCCTGGCTCTTCATATCTGGGGCTTTTTGTCTGGTCTTAATTAATTTTTTTCCCAAATACGCCACCAGCTTGACTGATGGGCTCAGTTGCATCCTGCAGTGGGTCTGCTGAAAGCCCCTGAGTTCAGCAAAGAGCAGCCCCAACCTGCTCTCACAGAGGCTATCCTTGCAGCTGCCCTGCAGACAGCTCTTAGCCATGGACATCCAAATGGGTATGCCTTGAGAAGCACATTTCAGAACCAGATAAAATCTAAGATTCCTGGATCTCAATATCACCATGGATATTGTCCTAATAAGCTCACTGGTGCATCCAAGTTTACCTGATGGGGTAAAAGTCAGAGCATTAGTCATAGTCCTAGCAACCAGAGCAACCCAGCTTGGAGCAGGGTTGGCATCTGTTTAATCTCACTTCCAACACAGCCTCCTGGATGACCTTCTCTTGGAAACCAGAATGTGGAGAAGGAGGAAACAAGGGAAAGCAAGCGCTGCAGAAGCACCTTCCAGCCAGGTCTGAAGCAGTTAAGGGTGTGCATAACGAGAATATGGGCCGTATGTGCTCCTCTTTTACTCACAGCTGCTGCGGCTCATTTCCTCGCAAAGTGGTTGCATAGTGAGCGGTAAATACAATCACCCTCTTAACTAAGTAGAAATATATTTTAACCTTAAAAATGTTTCAACTCTCATTGCAACATATGCACTTAATATAAGCACTGCCAGACTCATAACTCCTCTGTATACCTTTAATGGGAGTTTAACTAGCTAGATTTGATCACCCTTTTACCTTTCTCCAGATACTTATAATCAGATCATGAAAGTGACTGCTGGAAAATACATTCACTGATGAAGAAAGTTAGTTTTCCCAGAACTAATATGAAATCACAATCCTACACAAACCAAATTGCTGGCATAGTCTTCATATTCCAGAGAATAATTGTGAAAACTATTTTTGCAACAGTAAATCTGCTTGTCTGTCTAGCCTGAAACAATAGGCTCACACATTCTGCTAAAAAAAGGTGTCACACTCTTTTTGCAAAGGCCTTTTAACATAGAGAGGATATTTCCACTTAATTTCTCCATGCTGCTAAGATTAAAAAAAAAATCTGTTTCAAAAAAGACAGTTCTCAGACATCTGATTTTCAATGCCAACAGAATTATCAGTATGATCACTTGCCACTGGATTATATCAATCCTTATTTGGATTAGAATCAAATCTAATAAACTGCCTTAGTTCAGCATAGACAATAGTTTAATTTTCTTGAATTCACTGTATTATTTTCATCAAAACCCTTTCATCCAAACATATTCTCACCATTTACACTAATTGTATTCATCTTGTTGTGATGCAAACAACTATAGACAGCTGTTCAGCTGGGGGGCAGCCCTGCACAAGGGAGCCTGAGGGTCCTGGTGGACCACACTGAACACAAGTTGTGTCCTGGGCTGCATCAGGAGGAGTGTTACAGCAGGGCAAGGGGGGTGATTCTCGCCCTTACTCAGCCCTGATGAGAACACACCTGGAATTCTGGGTCTGGGACTCCACTCCCCAGTACCAGAGAGATGTAGACATGCCAGGGAGAATTCTGTGAGGGGCTCCTAATATCATTTCTCTAGCACCTCTCCTATGAAGAAATGCTGAGAGAGCTGGGACTCTTCAGCCTGGAGAAGAGAAGGCTTTCAAACGCGGTCAATAGATAAAAGAGGCAATTATGAAAACAAAACTGGTCAGTCACGCTTAATTGATGAGTGTTGGAATATGGGAATGTTTATTTCATTAAGGTTATATGATCAAGAACCTTATCAAACAGAGTGTAAGGACCTTATCAAATGGTGTGATAAGGAAAACCAGGAAGTCATAGAGAAAACAGACACAAACTTGAAAAGCATAAGGGAGACAAAGTCAAGAAATAAACTTTGTCAGTCACTAATTGATAGACTATCAAGAACTGCAGACAAACCAGGATTTTGCTACTGATAAGGATGTAAGCCTGAGCATCCAGGATGTTGGGGTGGGGTTGAGAAATATGGAAACTGATGAGGAAATGTGCAGGGCAAAAGGATGAGGAGACACAGATGGAGAAGAGACAGAGTTATAACCCAGGCTGGTTGTATGTAAAAGGGGGGGTTCATCTTTGTCTGATGACCACAGCCTATCCTATTTTCTTATTGAATTTTTCCTAACTACATCCCTGCATAGTCTTATTTTCTCTCCTGTTCTGTGAAACTGTGTGAGATCTATTTGTGTGTGTGAGCGACAGCTGGAGTCACACTGGGGCGTAGGTACCCCTGTTTTGTGGTGTCAGCTGCTGGAGTGAGAATGGGGGGTCTCAGTGACTGAAATGAGTGGGGTCCTAAAACCCTACCCACTGGGGAGGGAATGGCATGTCTCCCAAAACCAGCTACTGGGAGGGATCAGAATGAGTGAAGTGAGTGAGGGGCTTGTCACTGGTATCAGGTGGCTGGAGGGTGTTGCAGGCATTTAGGGGGACATGTAGGTCTTGGGTGCCTGTGAGACAAGTGTGCAAACACTGCGTTTGCTTGTGAGCATCGAGCTGGAGTGGCAAGAGGGTCTGGGGACACATGGAGCAGGTAAGGGGGCTTGATATACGTGTGGGGCTACCAGGGAGACAGAGGTGTCTGCCAGAACTCAGGACACTTGCAAATATGTGTGTGCTTATGAACCTAGAGAGTGCTATGTGTGTCCCTGCACCTAGTGAGTGCTTGTCTCCATCAGCTGAAAGAAACCACAGGACTTGACTGTTTGCATTAGTATTTTATATGGGTTCTGTATATGCTTGCTGTTGGAAGGAGAATAGTGTAAACAGTCATTTAGGGTGCATATTTAACATTAGCTAGATTTTAGAATTTTGGAGCATAATCCTTTTGGACTTCCAGAAAAAATATTATCTATCAAAGCAGAGGTTTATTTAAAAGGATATGTTCTATCCACACAAAACCATAAGCACCAAGCTGATTGTCCTGTTCCTTCAGCTGTGTTGCCTTTGTGTTTTTGAGATCACAGGATTATTTTCTTACTGAAGGATCCTTACTGAAATTCAGCAGGAAATCTTGGTTTGTGCCTCTTGTTAAATTTCTTGAATATTGGTAAACATCACTCTCTATTTGTTCATCATCTGTGTTAATTTTGTTAAAATATGATTATACCTCCATTCAACAATGAAAAAATTTAAGTTAAGCAACATAGAAGAGAATATATGTATTCTATTCCTAATTTCAGGTACATCCAGAAAAAGAAAATTATTCTCCTTTAAACATGGATGTAATTTTTTGATGGGCATTTATGCCAGAAAGGACAAGGCTTGCTCGTATGCAAGTGAGTGCATTTTAAAACAAAAGAAACAATTTTCTTAGTGGGTGGAGGAGGAAACAATTTGGGATCACAGTGTTTTGGGAAGAACAATGGAGAAAAAGCAGTGGAGAGACCTGACTTCTACAGTTAGGGGTGATTTTTTTGGAGTTCTGTCAAGGGAACTATAGCTGTGAATTATAACCTTTTTATAAATCTAGAACAAATTCCACTTGTTAAAATCAAGTGAGCATTACAGAGAGTTAAGCAATATTAAATAGGTGACCTATTGACAAAAATGAATTAGGCTCAGAAAAAAACATTTGTTAAATATAAATTAGGGGCTCTCTGAAACAACCTCCATAAAATATAGGAAAGTATGCCTCCACATGCATAATAGGAAACAAAGGACATACATCATATATGGCAAAATAATTATGAAATGCAACTTTATCACATGTGGCCAATGTTTCCAATTATTTCTGTAAAATAAAGCCATTTTTTTCCATTAATGATGTTGCAGATAACTCACTCAGAGGATCATTACTGGTAGGAGAACTCTCCATCTCTTTAATGAGGAGCTCGCAGGGCTTGAAATGATACTGAAGTAATTATAAGATTGACTCAAAAGTGAGAGTGAAAACTTCCATGGAGACATACACCAAACTAACGTGGAATTGAAGAGTTCCCCAGAGACTGAACAAATGTAGGATGGCCTTAATGTGCTTTCAATTCTTGCTGAATATTTAATTGCAAGTATATGTTGATAAACTGTTGCCGGTTTTTTCACTGGAAAGCACATTCTTTTGTCACCCATGAGAAAAAATTATGAACAAGTACAAATACATGTGTAGAAGTGAAAAGGTTTGCATTTGACAGCAAAATAATAAAAATAATGCATTTAATTTTTTTTTTTTTGGCAATTTAAGAATCTGAGTGAAGGGACATGTAAGCATACCTTCTGTAATTTAGAAAGCTTTTAGATCACTAGAATAATTCACAGTAACAACCTAAAGTCTTAATTAGTTTACTCCCTTTGTGTCTTTACATGCAATCCTGGACTAAAAGTCATGAGTCTAAGGCATAGAGCAAAAGATGAAGCCATGTCAAATATTTCACGTTAATTTGTTTTCATTTCTGATATTGATACTGAAGGAAAGTAGAAATTCAAAGGGAAACAGAAGATAGTAAATGAAATTGTTGAATAAAATGTTACTTAATTTATTAAGGAATTACATGAGAGAACAGAAAATATGGCACTGATGTACCATCAAGTCAGGTACATCAGTAAAAAAATGTGTATAAAAGCATGTTTGAAAGACAGACTGCAACTTCATTTCTAACTACATGTGTATAAATAACCATGCAACAGACATAAAACAATTTCTTTGCAACAATTCAAGAGCACATCATATCAATATTTCTCAACCCTATTAAATACCCTGTTGTTAACATAGGAACATACACAGTCTTTGCTAGTCTAAGGATCTCCACCCTTTTCTGCCACCACAGACAGCCCAGCCTTGTACCTTAGTGGTTTAGGAAACGGAATTATCACACTAAGAATGTAAGCTTAGAGACTTTTTATATATAAGGCAATTAAACTAAGCGAGAAAAAAATCACATTGAACTACCTTAATACTCTATATAATGAGGACCAGACCCTTCCTATGTTCTAATGTAAAATTTTAACAATATCAGAGCTTCCAAGATGGCCCAAGCTCCATTCAAATGAACTACCCACATAGTGCAAAGCTCTCATAGCATTACTCTGAACCAGAACTATAATATTGCACTGTGGGAATTAAATGAAGTGAATATCCATTCATTTTTATGAGAATACTGCAGGTGTTAGGTTTGGAAGGTTAAGTTTGAAATAGTATGCCGGTAAGTGATACTGCAATGACTAGGCTTTCTGGTCAGCTAAGCAGGACAGCAATAGCAGGGGAGATTTTCCTCTTCAATCAAGAATTTGCAAGCCCTGCAATGCATGTAGGAGAAAAGATAAGTATACAGCCTCATTGTATGTGAACTCTTGGTAGCCATAAGATGCAGTGCTGAACACTGCACAGCTTGGGCCTAATTTACTGGGAATATTACTATGAGTTAAAATAGTGTCATGGGAAAGCTGAGGTGTCTGGTCCTTTGCAGTAAAGACCGCTCTTATAAATCAGTGATAGTATCAGACATCTTATATTGTCACAGATTTAAAAAAAATGCAATAAAAATTATGCTTGAAAGAGTTAATGAGGGAATTCAAGAGCAATAAAAGATCACAAGGCTAGCCCTTTATTCCAGCCAAAGAAAATGGTGCTAAATTGTAACCAGGTGTTTTTATTTCCTGATTTGCAAAGTATTGCAAACTCAGCACTCTGTGCTAGAAAGGGCAAGATGCAGTCTCACATACACAGAACATTCATGAGATTCACCTAACCCCTATAAAACTTTAGACTTCCCGAATTAATTTTGTGAATTCCAATTGATGTATGTCCCAAAACATAAAGAGGGAGCTGGCAGAAGAACATGTCAAGCCATTCTCCATCATTTATCACCAGTCCTGATTAACCATGGAGATCACAGATGGCTGGAGGTTGGCCAATGTGACACCCAGGGTCAAAAGGATGATCCAGGGAACTGCAGACCTCTCAGCCTGATCTTGATACTGGGAAGGTTATGTGGCAGATTATCTTGAATTCAATCACACATCACAAACAGGACAACCAGGGGATCAGGCTTGATCCTAAACCAGAGTGGGTTTAGGAAAGATAGGTCCTGCCTAACCAACCTGATCTGTTTTTCTGACCAGGAGACCTGCCTAGTGGGTGAGGGAAAGGCTGTGAATGCTGTCTGCCTGGACTTCAGTAAAGCCTTTGACACTGTCTCCCACAGCATTCTCCAGAACCGGCAGCCCACGGCTTGCACAGGTGCACTCTTCACTGTGTGCAGGCCTGGCTGGATGGCTGCGTCCAGGGAGCTGTGGGGGTTAATTATTAAGGCAGTCCTGCTTAGTATCTTAACGATCTGGACCAGAGGATCAAGTGCACCCTTAGCAAGCTTTGCAGATGACTCAAAGTCATCTTTGATGACACTTTGATCAACACTCAGAAGAGTGTTGATCTGCTGGAGGGTAGGAAGGCTCTTCAGAGAAATCTGGACAGGCTGGATAAATAGGCTAAGGGCAAAGGTAAGAGGTTTAATAATGCAAAGTGCTGGTACTTTTTTTTTTTTTTTTAGGTATTTTCCAACATTAATGTTTCAATGATTTTAGGATTCCAAGACTCTTGGAAGTGATGACAAATAATCATAACCTATGATGACACAGGTGATCAGACAAATAATGCAGAACTTATTTTTTCATTAGTGTTACGTAGTTTTGTATATGCAATTATTCTGTCACATGGATAACTAAACTGTACTTCAACCACTTTGCACAGTGCTACTCCCTAGCACCAGACTGAATAATGTGATGCAGTATCCATTCTCAAACTCCACTGAGCCATTTTCAAATGGATTCTAAGAACAGAAGTACAAAAGTATTTCAGAAGGCAGTTGATAAGAATTTCTTTTATAGGAGCTGCAAAAAATTCTAAAAAAATTTAAACATTAAAATTTTCCTTAGCTAAGATTTTTTCCTTATTTGAAATTGCACTGAAGATTCTTTGTTTTCCTTTATGGAATTGTGGGTATTTTCTTTCTATTTAAACTGCTCAGAAGTTAAAAACCATTCACATATAAAGAAATTTTTACTCCCATCTGGCAACGTGGATGGATGTTAGTCTCCTATATATCCTGAGTCATATTTGATAGGTCTGTATGCCCTGGCAAATGTTTGGCATAGCAGTAAACATAAGACTCTCATGTTATGAACCACAGTTTGTACTAAAATCAGGTACACATCTGATTTTAATAGAAAGTTGGACACCCAGACTGATTCAGTCAGGTCCTTACAGCCTGTGTAGACATTGAGATAAAGAACTGTAAGTGTGTTAAGGATGAACTGACTTCCCAGGGGACAACAAAATCATCTGCACAATAGGTGCCTCCTGATTCCTCAGAAGCTCCAAGTTTTCCAAGGTAACTTGATAAGTCTGCCAGATATAGTACAGCATTTACTCGGTATCTAGACTGTTCTGAATCCCTAACTAGAAACCATGGCATCCTGCAACATCTCTTATGGCAATAGAAAGACATGTAAGCAAATTAATCAAGCCTTTAATTGCTTGGTATATTTGATGTAGCTGCTCAGCCCTATCAAGGGATAAAATTGTTTAGGCCATGTTCAGAAGAACATCTGTAAATGGAAACTTTCAAGAAAAACAGCAGTCCCTTAACAGACATTACATATCAGCTGGAATGCAGTTCAAATGAAGTAATATTTCATCCTTCTCTCATTTGCTTCTCAAATTTTTATGAGATTGGATTATTTGACCAAAACATGCACATTGACTACACAGAAAGACATAGACCGTTTTACACTGTTAGGCTGCCAGAAATTTGGCTTTCATTTGGTTTCCTTCTGACAAAGGAATATGGTTCTATGCATATTAAGGAAAAGATCAATTAAGAAGAAGATATTTATCAGAGTATTAAGAAGCTGATTCAGTCCAAACACCTTTTTGAACTGAATCCTGAAAATTCAAATTTGTGTCATCTTCATGATATGAATACAATACTGGTATGAAATAAGCTTATTCATTTCATTGTTTTATTACTTCTCAGATTGCAACAGCTCTTGGTCATTAATCCAGAATAGAAATGTTTGACATACAGGGTAAATAAAACTTATAAACCCATGAGTTTTCCAATACTTGGAAAAAAATGGGTTATTTTTGTACACAACAAAAGTGATATTTGGGCAAATTGAAGTCCAGAATCTTATCTTTTTAAATTTCTTTTTCTTTACTTAACCTTCAGCATGGGGAAAAAATTGATGTAATTTTCTTATCAAATATTAGCAAAAAATTACAATTCACAGACACAAGGATTTTTTAGATTCTTACAAAAACATAATGAAAACAGAGAATTCCATGGTCTTGAGTAAAGTCTGCCATATGTTCCTTCCCTTAGCATCTGTCTTCTCAAATTAAAGGCACTTTAGCTAGGAAGCCTGAATGCTTCAAAATAAGCATTTTATAATTTAAGAATACTGGTAATCTTGTTTGCTTTGTTTTCCTTGCATTGTTCACCTAAGAGCTATAAATAACAGAAGAACCACTTCTATAATTTTTTTAAGATAGACTTTACACAGCAAATGATCTTGAAATAAACTCTCTTTAATCTATGAAACCAACTGTTTTTTTACTTTGTTCTGTTTGATTTGGCTGAACTTTTCAAGCATCTTCCACAGCATTTACATGTAATGAAAGCACACTTTTTAACAATATCTGCAGAAGTGTCACTGCAATTTCTTTCAGAGGATCACGTTCTTTGCAGCCAAACTGATCTTGAATTTCTTCAGTGAAGGGTCTTCCTTTTAGAGAGATTTAGGTTTCTGTTGGATGTCTTTAAAATAAGGAATATCAGGAAGGGACAAAATATCATTCTGAAAAAAACTGTTTTGGAACATGAATGGGCTGATTGCACATTTCTTGTTGGCAATTCTCTGTAGTATTTAATGAAGGCATGCATTGTGTTATGATATTACACGCATTGTAAGCATTATTTATTTCAGTGGGAAATTCTTCAAATAAAACTATGACTGTGAAGCACCACAATTTTTACAGTAAACTTTTAAATTCCAGAAACAACTTATTCCTTCTTTTTGCCGCAACATGTCATCCATCATGACCTTTTTGCATCTATATGAATACAAAGTCTGTGCTTTGTAGCATTAGCCAGGAGCACAAGGAGGTCACAACCTCTCTCTCTTTTTCAGTCCTTCCAGATAATCCCTGTCTGATCAAATAAAATATAAATCTTGGTGGTAAAGTACATAAGACAAGACCTAATGGGGCGTAATAAACATTCCTCCTATAAGCAAATCATTCCATAATTTTGCACTGAAGGTTTTCTTTGTGTCCTCCTTTTGATCATCCATCTCAAGATGCTGTCAGAGGCAAACTACAGGGTTAGGCATTTCTTAAATTGCTGTGCACCATGCATTGGGAAAAGAAGTTCTTCACATGACTACTCCTGCAGTTTTGAATAAATAAACTTTTGTCCATTTTGAATCAATATCGCTGTTGTTTGACAATGTATATTGTGATAACTTGTTTACTGGTGGGAAAACTCAAATATCTGTTGACATTCAGAGAACCAGCATCAGCTTCAGATAGTACTCCTGACAACAAAATTTTAAGGAAACACTTAGTCTGAATTAAAAGCAAATTTAATGCAGTTTTTTTTATTCTGTTACAAGTATTTAGATTATAATAATTGGATCAAATTTCTGGTTTTCTAGAACTTCATCCTGCTAACTCTAGAAGAGGCAAGAAAATTCTGACATCTAAATACAATTAAAATCTAGATTTTATATGAATGAGAAATGGAATACCGAAGAAGCAATACCAGTATTTAAAATAAATATAGCAAAATCCTTGTTTGTTATATGTTTTGCTATCTTTGATCCTAATGAGACTTTAAAATAGTCACATAGGCATAGAAAAAACAACTTTGTGAAACTCAAACTTACTTGGTTAATTTTTTTTCCAATTGCTAAAATATTAATGAGCTGCATTTTAATATTTTTAATTCCCAAGCAAAAATTTATAGTAGGATGCATATATCAAGATAAGAATAGGCTTTCATACACCAAAAGCACTCAAAACAAGTCCTGAAAGTAAAGGTCTACAATATAGCACCTCTAGACATTAAAGGTTACAACCAAGAGTTAAATAGAGGGATGATAAAGTCTGCAAGACACTGAACAGGATAGACTACCCTGATTAAGACAGAGCACATAATTAATCTTTATGGTGGTCTGGAATTCTTCAAGTAAGATTCAATAAAAAATAATCTCTGAGTATTTATACACCTTCAAAAGATCAATCTGCAAAAATCCAGACCTGCTTTAGCAGACTCTTTGTCTATATATTGTAACTGCTGACTGGACTGACTTCCTTGGGACTACATACTGTTGCACATTCCCAGGAGTGCAGTGCTTAATTACATTTTGGAGTTTGGCTCCAAAAATCAGTTGTTTCAAAGGGCTAGCCTTAATTTACTGACAAACTTCATATTACACAATGCATGCTTTTTCAAGTCCTCTCCTTTACACTTCCTGTTTCTGGGAACTGACTCCTAACCTCAGCATCTTGTTATTTTTTTTTTTATTTTTTTTCCCAAACAACATTGTACTTAATAATTCTTGATTTTGGAGTTATGTGATAAAAACTCATCTGCACACCCACAGAGGAGCAGAGACACACAATAATGTCTGCGAGCTCAAGCAATTCCCTGCCCTGGATGGCACAAGCCACACGAGCCACCATTTCATCACAGACCCATCTCCACAAACCCAAATAAGAACAGGGGCATTGTAGCAGGCAGGCAACCCAAATTAAGACCTCAGAAGAAGAGACATCCTATCTGAGAGCCTCCCAGATGTGTCCTGGAAGAGGACCCAGCGTACAGGTGTGAAACCCATCAAGACGAGTCAGGGAGAGAGGAGCAGGGGGAGTGACTGAGTAGGTTGTATCCAAGCCCAGCTGATGGAGGGATTTATGTACAAACACAGAGACAAATCAGTAGACCCTGATCCCACTCAGGCAGAGAGTGAAGGAGAATGAGTCAATAAATGCTCTTTGTTTCTACAAGAGAGCTCAGTTTCTGTCTCTGTGTACCTTGCTGTGCATATGCATGTAAGGGACGTACACGTGAGCTGTCCTTGTGTGGCCTCATTGCTTGCTGGAACTGGGAACATGAAGCTGCAGCAGACTGGACTTTACTTTCTGCTAGATTCTGTCCTATTCACTAGCACTGGCTTTTAGAATTGACCTATTTCCTATATTTTTATAATAATCTATCACTAATCCTTTGAGAGCCTTGTTCTCTCGTTTGGATTTGGTTGTCACTGTGGACATCTCACCACAGCAGTCACAAGCTCTGTTTTCTTCCCCAGTCTTCTGTCCTAGACTTAAGCACCTTAACTTCTTCTGCTGTTTACTGTACTTCTCCCACACAAAATAGAAACCTCCAGGTTTATTGTACCCTTCTTTTCTGGAAGCTGAAGCAGATGTTTGATGCTCTGATACACCATTTTGGTTGCCGTCACAGCCAGCTGACATGAAAATATAAAATTACATCGAAGTGACAGAGTACAGTGGAAGAGAAGGTATAACTAGTCCAGTGGTTTGTTCTTTTTATTGCTGAACTAGAAAGCCTGAGCAAAGCTTCTTTCCAAGATTACAGAAAAATTAACTCCTGTGTGGAAAATAACCACAAAAATACTGCATTTCATCAGTATGTGGGAACTCTTTATGGCAAATATGTCTGAGAAGGAATGAAAATTCTCCTCACCAGATTGCAGGCAACTCTTCTGTTTCAACTTTTATAATTAATTATGACTGAAATTATGTGTTTTATAAGCCCCAGCTCTATTTTATTGGTTATTATTACTACTACCATCTGTGGGTGGATGCCTTTCGTGGTACAGGATATGTTTGCTGCTTACCTAGAGTTCTATTTCAGCTTTCAGGTGTCCTTGCCATATTGCATTATTTATTCAAGAGAAAAAGATTAAGACTTTCCCTTGAAGAGTTTTAAATAACTTGTTAAAAACTGACTTATTTTCTTTCTTTCTTTCTTTATGTTTTTGGCTTCATAATGCTCTTTGTAAGTACTTTGCTCCATAGAGGTTTCTCTATTATAAATTGAAATTTAATTTTGGTATACAGTCTTCCATTCAACCACCACCTTAGGAATTCACATTTATATCACTTATATTGTTATATATTCAATTCTAGGCTTTATCTTTTCTCTTGAGCCCAATTACCACTGAAAGAAAATATATCTGTTAGGAAGTGGGACTTTTTGAAAGTGTCCTGTCAGCTATATGGAGAGAAGCCAATCCATTGCAGGTTTTATATATGTTCAAATAAATTCATGTGTGTATATATATATTCGTGTATATGTATGTAAAAGGAACGTAGGAGGGTGTAGAAGAGTGAAAACAGGAATCAGTAAAGATAAATGACAGGAAATAATGTGTATGTTTGTGTGGGAAGAAGAGAATGTGTTTGAGGTAGGGGGAGGAAGAGTATAATATTTCAGCCTTTGGTTCTGAAAGTTTCTCCTGAGCAAGCAGATGCTCCTTCTCTTGCTATCAGCAGGGATCTGAGTACATACAATGTGCAGACCTGATCTGACAGATTGGGAAAGAAACTGAACAGTTGAATTAAGTGATGTTAATGGAGGGGAAAAAGGTCCTTTTATCTTGACTCATAAATCTAGTTCCTTCCTCATCTGTGCAAAGCAGGCAGTTTCAGGAGTCCCTTCAGCTGGGCTTGCTGCTCGCAGCTCATGTTACTGTTTCCTCATTAATGCTGTACAGTGCCTACTGTACATTAGAAATAAATGTAAACATAGAAATAAATGTTTGTTTACATCAAAGTGTGGGAATTTTAATATATACCACAAGCATTCTGCAAAATACTTGTATTTAGCTTACATTATACCTCAGCAAAATTAACCAAGGACTATTGCTCTTCATGCCAGAATGAGCGTTTTGTCTTAAAATGCTAACTTACCAACTTCTGTGCTCTGGGCAGAAGTTTGTACAACCATCAAACACTTTTCCATTCCTTTATTGCTAAGAAAATGAAATTTGAAACATAGCTGAAGGAAAATAAGGGCTCAGAGTTTTAAGACAAAACAAAAGACAGAAAACTTAATGCTATTAATTTTCATGCAGTTTTAGCATTATGCATGCACCTTAAACTGATGGATAGAAGTTGACACTGTATGGGAATAGACATAAAAACCAAAATTTAAGCTGCTGTGAGAATCATAATTAAATTCTCCAAAGCTTACACAAAGCAGCATTCAGAATTGTAGCAATTTTACCACGTGAATATAGAATTTTTTAATTTTTTTTGCAAATAGATTCCAATCAAATAGTACATCAAACTTAGGATTTGACAGTGAGCTGTTCAAGGTGCAAGCATTGCTACATGGTGAATTGTCAAAACCTAAAACATGCAACTGAATCCTCAGCATGGATGAAAAGTAGTTCCCAAGTTAGGCTGAAATCATGGAGGAGCCAATAAGCTTGTGATTATAACATCACCAAGAGTGATGTCAATTATACAGCTTGCTTTAGCAGTGTGTTCTTCATCTGTACCCATCTGTTCTTGGTATTTCAGTCACTCTTATTGCTCTGCCAAGACCCTAGAGAGGTAAGAAAATGCTATTCTCACTCTAATGCAACCTGTCCAGCACTATGCAGAGTTGCTACAGGAATTCCTGCAAGGCAGGAATGTTCTGTATTTCTGAATCCAGTCTTATGGCATAAACACTGAAAGGGTTTTTACGACCAAATGTAAGGCAACACAAGGCAAGACCATGATCTGCTATTGAAAGACACAGTTAAAGAGGTCCTTTGCTCATAGGTCATCACACATCATTGACTGAAAGTCCAGTTAACAATGTTTTCATGGTAGCAGCCCCAACACTGCCTTTGGAATTGTGCAGCTGCTTATCATGGGGATGCAGTAGCTTCTTATGAAAGCTCCTGTACTTTGATGAAGCTTCTTCTGTCTAAACCACAGTGCATTACAGGATCACTAGTTTGGAATAGACCTTCAAGAACATTGAGTACATCCCAAATTTCCTCCATCCTGAACTAGATAAAAGCCCAGTTCCACAATATGCCTCCAATACTTGCAGAATATTTTTCATTCTTGTACACAACATGAATTTTAACTAATTCAGATAATGAGTTTATTTAATAGTTTTCAAAGCAGCATGGGTTGGAGAGATACTAAGATCTCAGAAAAACAGAGATGTATTTTAGCTATTACTGAGACCACATAATGTTTTTAAGTTTTAAAATGAAGACTGGTATTTTGGCAGCAAGAAGTTTATATATGAGGTCATGAAAACATATCACAAAATAATCTTTAGACTAATAAGCAATCTATTCATTGTATTAAAAAAAATAATAATTGAAAAGAAGCAAAACTAAGGTTCAAGGATTCAGTCCTGCAGTCTTCTCAAAGAAGCCATCTTCAGCTCCCATCTTTGGGATAAAATATTCAGAATAAATGATGTATGAGTGGTTACATAACAAAATATGTTTGGTAGAGAGAGGAAACAACGTCCCTTGAAAGAACACCTAGGTTTCAATGAAGGAACAATGCTTGCCTAGTGACACATCTGGAGTATTTTGTCCAGTTCTGGGCTCCTCAACTCAAGAGAGACATGGAGATCATGTAGTGGATTCAGTCGAGGGCAACAAGGGGCTGGAGCATCTCACTGATGAGCAAAGGCAGCGAGAGCTTGGCCTGTTCCACCTCAAGAAGAGATGACTGAGAAGTGATCTCATCAATCTCTATGAGTATCTGAAGGGAGGGTTCCAAGAGGCTGGATCCAGGCTCTGCTGAGTGGTGCCAGGCAATAGGACATGAGGCAATTGGCAGAAACTGATGCACAGAAAGTTCCGCCTGAATGTGAGGAAGACCTGTGCAGCTGACTAGGCCCTGGAACAGGTTGCCCAGAGAAGTTGTAGAGTCTCCCTCACTGGAGATATTCAAGAACCACCTTGACACAATCTGGTGCCATGTGCTCTAGGACAACCCTGCTTGAGCAGGAAGGTTGGACCAGATGGCCCACTGTGGCGTCTTCCAACCTGACCCATTCTGTGATTCTTTGTAGAGGTGCACCTGAAAGAAACTGAGATCTATTTCTCAACTCTTCAGATTTTTTAGAGCCTCATTCAGGCAAAGTCATCTCATTCAGTGACTAAAATGATTGCTTTGTGAAAGGCTGTGTAAAGATATATACCTTACTTTGGATGAGCCAGTAATACCTGAGTAACACTAACCTGGTGATCTCACAAACAAGAGCCTCAGGCAGACCCCTGTGAACACCCAAGAATGACCCCTCAATATGTCATTTCTTTGGCTCATGCAACTGTCAAAACTTTTTCTAAGATGCTGCAGATACAAACCTGTTAGTTTAGAAAGCACTGCAAATGTGATAAGGACCAGCCTTTCTTATATGAGAGAAGAACACTGCTATTAATACTGTATGACAAACTAGCCCACAATCTGCTGAAAGTTTGCAAATCCACTTCAGTTTTATTATTCAAAAATTCACTTCAGTTTTATTATTCACAACACTTCAGTCTTTCACCACGCCTACTACTGCCTCCTGTGGAAAGAGCTATCACAATCTAATGATACGAAGAACCAAGTGATTTTCCATATTTCCACTGACTAGTGGGATGTGAATTTCCCACCAATAATCTAACATTTCCAGGTGCTGTTCTAAAAGACAACTTCTTTCACACAGCAGAATTGTGACCTTCATTGATACACTGACTTTGACTGACTTTCACTGACACTTCAAGTTTTAAGGTCGTGGCAATTGAACCAGATAGTATCAAATATTTTTTTTATGATCTGAGTTACAGTATCAGAGGTAGATATGCAGGGGTCCTACAAGCTTTGATATACTATATAAAGTCCCACCATGTGTTCATTAGCCCTCATAGCCTTCCTCTAAATCATTAGTCTTCAAGAAGAAACAGAATGGAGAAAAAACTTCATGCTGTTTTCTAACAGGTTTAAATTTGGTTTTAACATCTGTAGTTCTTTCAGAAATTTCCTACATTAACACTGTTAAGCTTTAAATAGGCTTGTAGGAAAAGGCTCCTCACAATGTTAAATGGCTCTACTCTGGACAGCCATCAACTTGCTTCACTTTGTGAGCAGAACTCTCCACAGCTGTAGGTAGCTTGTATCCAATAATGTCCTCAAGCAAAACAAACAGGCAAAATGAGTTATTTCCTAGGCAAATAAATGGTTTCAGTATGTCTTCTTATTTTGACCTCATTTGTGGCTATTTGTTGCATAATGAAATTTCCTATCAAAAATAGTTTTGTTTTCACACAATGAAGAATGGTAATATCATTCCTTCCAAGTGAAAGACTTCCAGTTTGATTTCAAAATCAACATAGACCTTGGAATACCCCAGGTGAAACAACAACTGAGCTTAATGCTCAAGTTTTGCCTTATGCAATCATAGCCACTGGCTCACCTCTCCCACTTTTTGCTTCAAAACTAGTCAAGGAAGAGACAGAAAAAATCTCTGGATTGAAAGAAAAATAATTACAAAGAACCTACTGGAAAGTGTAACAATCCAAAAGCTACGATATAGGACATTTCCAGCAACCATAAGTGTTAGGAGGAAGTTTGTGATGATAAAGGAGGCTGTGAAGGGTGAAGATGTTGGATAGTACCTCTTTTTCCCCAGTAACAGGAAAATGAAAGCTGCTGTGGTTCTTTGTTGACGTGGAAATGACATCAGTTCCCTTCTGTCTGAAAAAGTGAGTCGTACATGAGTATAGTGCAAACAGCAGGTTTATTTCTCTGTTCCAAAATGCAGGGCTGTCAAATATGAACCCCCAGATAGTCCTATGATTTGATTTGTGACCCCTTATATTCTCTTATTACTTCCTCCTAGAATTTTCCTTTTTAACACACTTATTCTTTCCTAAAGAAACATCCACCCCAATTGATTTTTTCTACATTGGTTCTTGTTTTGGGACAGCTATTTGGCATTTCTGATGTTTTCCCCATATCTCCTCCCTGAAAAGTCGGTGATATTCCCCTTCAAATCTCTATAAAGTTTGTCTGTACCTCACATAACTCCCCTTAACAGCCTGCACAATACATCTATTCTTTATGATAAGTAACATTTCTATTGCCTCACAACTGTTGATTTTTACACACAGTAGAGTCTTCATGTCATGCCCAGTAGTTTCTCACATCCTACTCAGCTGGTTTAGCTTTAGGCTTGGGTGTGGTCAGTGACCTATTCATCTGTCCCCAGCCTTAAAATAAGGGTTCAAAAATATTTTATAAAACCATTTTCCACAGAAAAACTTGAAAGAATGAAGCATTTTTTTGCTCAGTTGTTGACTTAGTATATTTTTTGTTGCTTTGGCTGAGTTGTCAGGCACACTCTGTGCTGCTTTAAATGAATGCAGTTCTGGTAGTTGTGGGCAAGGGTAACTTTTCTGTACTGTATGTGTTTAATTAACTTAATAAAGCATTTTTTTTTACCAATTGTTTTACCAATTGAAACACATTTTTTCATAACACAGTATTAAAGGGTAAGAAGTGAAAAAATAGAAGTTTAGATTTGGGAATCAGCTCGACCTGAAAGACACCATGAACAACAAATCATGAAGGATGAACCTATGAATGCAAAAGAAAAAACACATTCCCCCTCCCCTTTCCCACCCTCCCCTTTCCATACCTTCCCTGCTGCTTGACAAGGGCCCTGCAAGGTCCCAGTATCTTATCCAGGCAAAATTTGTGCCTTCAGTTTCTGAATGCACGAGGATCATTTCTGAACATGTAACAGAAGAAAGAAAATGTGAAGTCAACAGTTTTGATATGGGGAATAGTGGGAACAAATTACTGAAAGCAGTTAAAGGGGATCATTATTAAACCTGCTGTAAAAAGGAAGAGAGATAAAAACAAGGTAAAATCAGCTTTACCTTTGAGTAACAAACAGTTACTAACAAGAATTTAAAGAACAGACAGTACACACATATAAAAAGAATCTCATTTGCATTACCTACAGCTCCTCAGTGAGGGAATTACAAACTCAGGAACATAGGTGGGGAAATAGTTAAGGGGATTCATACATTTTTTGGCTGTTATCTGAACCTGAAATTTAAAAAAAAAAAATCCCCAGGCTTTTTCTCAGTAACACTGTGTGGGTAAGGATTAAATTATACATTTGATTCACTGCCCAACAAAAAACCTGGCAGAGATTGAGAACTTGAAAATCCTTTTTTGCTCTGAATGACAACTTTTCTTTATAATAATGAACCATTTATCTTCAAGTGATTGAAACAGGAAGCTGGTGTAATAGTGTCCTGTTGTTTTGATAGATTATCTCAACTAGCACTTAAATGGGATTTTGCTCCCTTGGATCACAATATCAAACTTCAAATTTTGTAATATGGTTCCCCAGTCACCCTTTGGCTACTCAGAACACTTTGAGAGCCAAAGCTTAACCTGGATAGAATTTTGGAATTATGGCAAGAAAAGTAAATGGATTTTACAAGTTTTAAATTTGTTAGAAAATGCACTACCTGAGTGTATGTTAAAATCATTCAAACTGTCTCGAAAGACTATAGCAAATAGCACATGCAGAACCATCATTATACATATTCTTAGTCTGTCCCCCATTTTCAAGTCACAAGAAGTGAAATAATTTCACATAGACAAACATATTCATAACCAAGATGCAGATTTTTCAAATTGTGACACAAACTAAAGATATCTTTGTGATGGGAGGCTGGATGATAATCTGTAATTATTCCAGTAGTCTGAAAGCAGCTCTGAAGAGGGAAAAGGAAGGAAATAAGGATAGGGCAGAAAAGAAAAACACCTTCAAAATATTTTATTGGAATATGCTTGGTTCTGGAAGAGTTAAATAAAATGGGGTCCTTTGATAATCAAAGCAGCCAACATGAAGAACTACAGACATCTGACCTGCAAAAGACTTTGTGAGGTCACTAATTCCATATTCCCTTCAAGCCCTTAAGCCTAGAAATTAAGAAAGTACTCAGACTGAAAGAACAAGTTGGGTTCTGAGTAGTCATAAATATATTTTTGAATGTATTTTTGACTTTCTCATTTAGGATCAATGAGTTGCTACTAGTGCTATGAAGAGCAGGCTAAGGAGGACAGAGTTTTAGAGAAGTTGTGATTAATTGGTTTGTCAGCTGTGTTGTATTAACACAGTTATCAGTATCAGTATCAGTAACTTCAGCCCCTACTTAAGTACTGTATAGTTCATTTTGCAGTTAAGGTTATATTAGAAAACTCTCTTCCCACACGTGTCTCACACCTGGATGAAAAACAGGATGGGGACTGTGGAGGCAAAGTGCTTCCTACTTGAACATATTTAAGTCTATGGGATCTGATGGGATACATCCCAGAGTCCTGAGGGAACTAGCTGATGTGGTTGTCAAGCCACCCTTCATGATATTTGAAAAGTAAGGGCAGTCAGATGAAGTCCCAGGTGACTGGAGAAGGGAAAACATTGTACCTGTCTTAAAGCAGGGTAGAAAGGAGGACCCTGGGAACAACAGGTCTGTCAGCCTCACTTCTGTGCCTGGGCAGATCATGGAACAGGTCCTCTTAGGAGCTGTGCTAAGGCACAGGGAGAACAGGGAGGTCATTTGGGACAGCCAGCAAGGCTTCACCAAGGGCAAGTCCTGCCTGACCAAACTAGTGACTTTCTGCAGCAAAGTGACAACATCAGTGAATAATGAAAGGGCTACAGATGTCATTTACTGGGCTTTTGTAAATCCTCCTGTGCCATAACATGCCTCTCTCTAAACAGGAGAGAGATGGGTTCAGTGGGTGTACTGTTAGGTGGGTGGGTGGGTAAGGAATTGGTTGTATGGTTGCATCCAGAGGTTAGTGATTGATGGTTCAGAGTCCTGACAGGCATCAGTGAGCAACCTGATCTAGTGGAAGGGGTTCCTGCCCACAGCAGGGGGACTGGAACTTGATGATCCTTAAGGTCCCTTTCAGCCCAAGTGACTCTGTGATTCCATGATTTTGAGATTTTATGATTATATGATCTAACCTTAACAAGACATCAGATAATCCACATAGAAGGGAGGATGATTTGCTATATTTGTTCTCTGCACCCCAGTCCAGGTAGAGATGAAGCTTTAACCTGCCCTCTAGACAGAAAAATACTTTAGTAAAATTTATTTTAAAATTGTGGGGGTTTCGCTTCAAGGTTAAGAAACTTTGAACACTTACAGAAAAATATTTATGTGTGCACTGTGCCCAAGCTTCCACATTTATCTATGGACATGCAGGACTTGAATAAATTGCCCATACACAGGTATCAAGTGTTATTTCTATATCAAATGGATACCAGCTGGCTCAGTAAATAAAAAGGCTGCAAGACTTTTTCAGGTCTTGATGCATATCTGCCAAAGTCATCTAGATAATTCAAATAATTTGGTGCTACTAGGTGTCTATGCATTGACAACTCACTCAAGCCCTTGATATCACTGAAATCTCTACTACTCTGACAAATTTAGTCTGACTTGCTACAGATTTAACATATATGTTGGTTAACAAGATAAACAAGAACTCATACAACTACAGGCAGTGAATCCTCCAGGGGAACATGCTGAAAAACAACTGCATAGCTGATGGAAGAATAAGTTTCTTGAAACTGTAAAACAATTCATCAAGAACAAGGTTGTTAACAGTCTTTTCAGTTCATGTGTATCTGCTGCACAGTAACTTTTAAGAACAGATTCTTTCAAAGTAATTTCCAGCAAAACACACCAGTCCCCAGTCCACCCATGTAATCTGATGATGGTGAGGGGAAAAAGGCATGGCGGAAAGCTTGATTGCAAAAGTCAGTTATAACATCTGTTTATTAGTTTTTGGTGGTTTTGCAGAGTGTACAGGAGAAGTGTACAAATATATTTATATATTTATGTAACATGCTCATGGCATGCAACCTGAAAACCCTGCAGTGGTAGAGAGATGTTCTAGAAAGAACTGTCAGGGTCTGTGGCAAAATGCAGGAAAGTTGGTCAAAAAGAGATAATGGACATGCCCTAATACGTGAATATATTTCTGAAAGACATGAAACTTTCATATAGCATATTACTGACTTGGGAGGAGAAAGAAAAGCTTTTTTTTGGGGAGGTGTGTGACTTCCCTCTAATTCAAAAAGTTGGAGATGCAGTTTTCAAAGACACAATATCCTGTTATGAACTTCTGGCATGCTGAAATAGGAGTAATCACTGTTCCAAACAGTTTACAGACTAACCATGATATTAAGTATTATCTGACAGCTTAATGTAAACAACTTTGAATCAGGATATGTTTTCACTAACAGCTATGTCAAGCTCAAGACCTAACTATTTTGCAATGAAACCAGACCAGAAGATAACAAGGTATGAAGGCTGAGGTGAAATGAATGTGCAGAGCCCATAGTCCTTCCATAGTCCAGGGAGGCAGGAGCAGCTGTGGATGTTGCTGACGTGATTCACTTTGCTCTTCAGCAGAATTAGATTGTTTGTGTCAATCTGTTCATCAGTGAAGGCATTTACTTTAGCACAAATGAAACCACCATGATTTTAACTTTCTCTCCTAAGTGTGGTCTAGGGGGTAAGACACTGAACTGCTACTGTAGTAAGTTGTTTTCTAGAACAATGCACAGACCAAATCCTGTTCCCACTTCATGTTTCATCTTGCTGATCTCAAAACACTTTGAGACAAATGGAAAGAAGCAAAATATTAGAGAATAAAATTTTTACTGCCACTAACTCTTAGCTTGGCTTAGTCCTCTTTCTATCTAAAATCAGTGTCTGTAGCTGAAATTATGGTTCTCCACAGCATGTACATATGACATTATTGTCCTTCCCAGCTCAGTTGCCCAGAGCATGGTGCTGATAACACCAAGGTCATGGCTTCAATCCCTGTATGGGCCACTCACTTAGGACCCCTCTGGGTCGCTCCTGACTCAGACTATTCTGTGATTGTGTGATTTGTGTGTAGGTCAAACACCGCACTGGAGCAAACTTTTATTACTTTGTGCAGCTTTGGTAAGAGTCAAGCCTTATTTAGTTTTTCCATTTTTCTTCTCTGTGCCAGTGTCAGCAGAAATGCTGAAACTCTCCTGGCTGATCAATGTGTTTATTTAACTTGTTTCCAAATAATTTTTTTTTAAATAGAAAATTAACACGGAGTGAAGGAAAACAGAATAAAAGTTACTGCATCTACCCTAAGTTATTACTGGAAAAAAGCGTTACTGCAACATAAATTACTATTTTTTCTTCACTGCAAAGAGGTTAACTTTATCCCAATATGGTTTTCAGCCCCATCAAGTAAATAAAAGGTTTTTTTCTTTATATTTTAATTGATACAAAAAATAGCACAGTACTACAAGAAACTGACATCTGTGCTGACGATGAATGCACAAACACATAAAATTATGAAAACATTAATTTTCTCATCTTCTGGAAAATGTTGAATGAGGAAAAACTTGATCCTTGGAATCCCAGAATGGCTGGAACTGGGAAAAAAGGGTACAGAGAGTCCACAGTGCTGCTTTTCTTTAAACCACTTGCCATAAGTAATTGAACTTGAACCCAGTGATTTTATTCATATGCCCAAAATTAAGGGAGCATATGGAATTTGGAACAATAGTGTATTTGGGAGAACTTTTGGGAATAAGAGAAAATCTATAAGCTAAGAGGATGGATGTTGCAACTGAATATTAAGAGATTCTTGGCTGTAGCTCTTGACATTAGCCTAGCCATGAGGCACAGCAAGAAGTTAGTATGAGGTCATGGAGGTGTAATGGCCTTTTTAAATAGAGCAGCAGGACCAGCACCAGCTGCCTGTTCTGGGAGGAGAGCAGGACCCTGACAAAACTACTCACACAAAAGTTTTCACACTTCTAAAAGAAAATGCAACACTAGAACTGTAAACCTGCAGGCTTCCTAGGTTATAATGGAGGCTATAGTTAGAAGTAAGCATTTTTTCATTTTAGTATTTTGTTTTCTGTTGATAATGAAGATTTTGCTAGAAGCAGTCAATTCCATACCCTAAATTTAAACTAATAACATTTAAGGAGATGCCACTGTTTAAAAGTGTTATACCTAGGAAAACATTTTGAAGGAAGAGTTTAGATTCTCTCCCAGAACCTTGGAAAATATTAAATATGTTTGTAATGAAGCAGTTGTCTACTGTTAAGAGGTATGCAATACATATAGCTAGAAATAGACTGAAGGGTACAGGTGTGTAAGGAAGGAATACTACATCACTGAGTGTTTAGTCCTAAATAAAATTAATGAAATGCCATATCTTTCAGAAGTTTCACTGATTTTCATGTATGAAAAATCAGTTTTTCTTTAAATTATTTTTATGTTGCTATTGGCTGGTTAGGTCTGCCCAGTTTTCCAATCTTCCCTGGGAATTTACACTGAAAGGATTAGAAGGGAATCTAGGAACTTCAATTCCTGGCCAAACCCTCACTGTATCTCAATAACACACAACATTAAGCTGACTGCTAGAACATTTGGCCCTTCTATCCAAGACTGCAACATGACGTCAAGAATTGACAGAGAGTGAAAAGCACTAGCCAATACAAACATCAGTTAAGAAAAAAAGTAAGATTACATAGTACATTCTGTCAATCTGATTTGCATGTGCCCAAGAGCATTGTTCAAACACTTCTTGAACTCTGTCAGGCTGGGGCTGTGACCACTGCCCTGGGGAGCTGTTCCAGTGCCCAGACACCCTCTGGGGAAGAACTTATATCTAACATCCAACCTAAACCTCCCCTGACACAACTTCAGGCCCTTCCCTCTGGTCCTGTCACTGGTCACCAGAGAGGACATTGGGGCCTGCCCCTCCACTTCTCTTCATTAGGAAGTATCCAAATGTGGAAGTATCCAAATAAAGATGTATCCAAAGTGTTGTTTCATTCCCATGAAAAACAAAACGAAACAAAACAAAACCCCAAAAAGCAAGTTATGATAGAAAATGTATCCAATCTTCCATAATCCTTTACAACTACCATAGCTTTATTTTCTTCATTTTCATGTGAGAAGCTGACAAGGCTGCTGCTGCTCTCCTGTTGATCCTGGTAGCTCTGGCAGCTGTTAGCACAAAGACAAATCTTTGTTCCTAGGAGACCCAGGAGATTGTTTCATATGAGCCACAAGGATTAATGCAATAAAAAGAATGGACTCACAATATTTTAAAGCCTTATTTCTTTTCAGCAATCAGTAGAGCACATCTGAACTTGAAAGAATCAGTACACGCTTTCTGTCTGGCTATATTTGTGAGTGTCATCACACTGCCTATTTCCAATGTAAGTGAATAAATTATTTAAAGAATATTTAAAATTAGCACACATTCTAGAAAATGGTCATTTTTATTTCATTTGGCATGACGGGATTAAATATTTAGAATATTTATTAATATCTTTTAACCTGTTTAGTTTCTATAAAAGTCTCTTACAAGTCAAAAAAAATGTCATTTTAATCCCATGTTAATCCAACAGTAGTCCAGTCACTAATGGGACACCAGTATGCACTTAAGATCCCCTCACTAAACTAAAATTTATTTGGCTTCTGCAATCTACACTCATGAGTCAGTTTAGGATTTTTTTCTTTACTATAGTCTGATTTTTCTCCCTGTACTTTTCACAGACTGACGATTTCTTCCTGCAGCCGAATGAGTGCCTTGGCTGCAAAATGTTCAATGAACAAAAAGAGAGCATCTGTAGTAAGCCTCAAGGCATTGAAATATTTGGGTGGAGATAAGTCAATTGTACATCTGAGCAAGTAATTTCTGCCCTGGCATAGGGATTTGCCTTCCTTTGAACACTGAAAGGAGCTATATGACTTTTAACCTGGACTGACCTTTAAAGAGCTGCTGATGACTACTGGAAAACCTTACAAAAGCTTAGACAGAAACAATTCTCCCTGTGTGTCTTATTGTCCCTTCAAATGTATCATTAAACAGAACAGTTCCATGTAAAATATATAACACAGAGTTTTCCAGTCAGAGAAGTAAAATATCGGGCACTTAAATGAGGCGTATGTAAGATTTAATAGGAAGCGATCATTGTTTTCTTTTTTGTATAAGGCTCCAAAAGTCTTTCCTTGCTGATTAAGCCAGCATTAAATGAGATTTACAGTGTAAAAATATAGCTTCATTGCTTCAAATCCCTCTTTTTTTTATCCCAAACCTACAAAAGCTTGGCAGCTCAAGCACTGAGAGCCTTGTCTACAAGGATGACATATATCTATCCCTGTTATTTCATTGTTCATCTTCTTTGTTCGTAATAGTTTACTTTTTTTCATATTTAGATCATAAAAATCTTGGGCCAAAGGTCGTGTTTTCATTCTGTGTTTGTCTTGATCTAGGCATCCGAACCTCTATCGAAACAACAAAAAACCCCTACAGTTCAAGTATGCAATAACCAGAAGCAGAATATCAAAATTTTCACTGAACAAAAGGTAGAATTAATTTGCTTCAAATATGCTGTGAATTTGCTGTCTTTTGTCAGCGTCTAGGCTCTACACACAAGGCTTCCTTTATTTTAACTCTGTATGTTGAAACATTACAGCTGCCTTCGGATCCAGGGGAGTAGGACAGAAACCTAATGAGCCGTGCTCTATATTTTTCTTATGGTGAGGTGCTGATTTAGTCAGATAAGAGGAAGTTAAAAAATGATACCATCAATGAGTGTGAAAAAACTTATTCCTCAGTCATATTATCTGATTATGCAACTGCACAGATCCCTTTTTATTTCCTCCCTAAATGTAGATGAGTATTGTTTAAGCCCTGGCTCTTTTCCCACTGTGATTTGGGAACTTGCCATAAAGCTATGCCTGTGGGGTACACATATCCCTTAAAAGGTTTAAATAAAAAATCACTGAAGTAGTTGTACAAAATAGACCTCCACCCATGGGAATTAAATGGGGGATTGGCATAAAAGGTGGGGTTTAATATCATGCCTCAGCTTCTTTAAAAATACTCCAAAGCTGTGTTTGCATTTGAATTTCTCCCCATGGGAAGGCCCTACTTTAATTTCTTTAAAGGCAATCCTTAAATTTTCCAGCTTTGATATAAGATCTGCCACAGAAATTCTTTCCCAAGGTAGAGTTACAGACAGAGTGTTGGGTTAAAGTAGTTCTGAAAACTTTTTGAAGGAAACTCTGGGTAACCTACACATGGATTTTAAATGGTGAAAAAAATTATGGACATTGTGTGTAATGGCATGTACCATGAGGCCTCGTGGCAATTCATTGCAAGACTGATGTCTAATGCATGCCTTGAGGTTCATTGCCTATTACAATAAGAAAAAATTATTGATTTGGCAGCTGTAGAACTTCAGATCTTTGCAAATAAGGCAGTCTCTACATAACAGGGTCATTTTAGCAATCCAGTTTTGTAAATATTTGCCTTAGCCAATAGATAGGTTGTGGTAAGTGTATTATGAACTATTAAGTAAGTGTAATTTGAAAAGAAGGAAAGCAATAAAGTTTTTTAAGTAATGTATTTTCTTATAGAGATGTAGAACAATATATTATATTGTACAACACAATATAGTATTGTTTGAAGGATACTTTGTGGTGAGATGATTCAGGAGAAACATGTTGCCTAGACATGCTGGTTATTCATAGGATCTAAACTCTGGCATTTGCATTAGAGTTTAATGCTGTGAACTTGACATTCCTCGGTATGCACTACATACAAATACAGATGGCTTTAATACTGTAACAGTACTATATGTTAGAATGAGTGATTTAGTAAAGTTAGAAAACATATTCTTTCAATTATATGGAAATACAAAAAAAAAAATTTATAAAACTTGCAAGGTATTTGACCTCGATTGAATTACATGATTGATACTCTTGCATAAATATATTTCAAAATTTGGGGCCCACTCCAGCAGAAGATGTCCATGGCCTTCCAGGTCATTCAAACCCTGCTGGCTGCAGAGGAAGCCAAGGGTGTGGGAGGAGAGAAAGAAAGAATGTTAATAGAGGCTCTCAGGCTCTTCTTGAAGAGCTCTCTGTTGAATTGGGGCCCTAGTTTCAGTTTGATATCAAGGGAAATACAAAATCCTTAGATCTGGCAAATGACTTTTATTTTTTTGTTCCTCATCTGTCATGAGCAAGTACTGGCTTTAAACTGATTTTATCAGAGCTGCTCTGACCACCTTCCATTGGGCTGATTGCTGGAGCAAGGTTAGAGTGAAGACAATTGCAAAATCTTGTGTTGGTGATAGAGCTTCACTCTTTTCATTCTAAGAACATGCAGAATTGTATTCTGGTTTCAGTCAGGAAAGACTGCTACATAAATCTAGTCTGCCTAATACAGGCCATGCATTCCCATGATTCTCCCACCAAGCCTATAATTTCTTTTTGGTATTAGCTTGTTTGGCAACAACATTGCTATGTATTTGGCTCAAGAACAGGTGTCCTCTTCTTACAGTTAATTTAAATCACTGTCCTGAAAAAAAGTGGCTGTTTAGAGGATGATTTGGAGAACTGACACAAAAAAGAAAGTGTTTATATTTATGCAAACATGAAACAAAGCATACAGAAAAATAATTGCTAATTTTACTGAATACTCTGCAACAAAGATGGAGGATAGGTGTTATAGTAACTAACTAAATTAGTCAAACTAGTCTATTTAATTATCCAGGGCCAGGATGAGTAAAGGAATTATCTTTGTTTTCTGCATATATAGGCTTGGAGAAGTAAACAATAGCTTTTCTGTGAACCTTATGCAATGTAGAAGGCCAACACTTTGAAAACACTTTGTATTACAGAAATAAGCCCTCTCCAATTTCATCTGAAGGAGTGTTTAAAAATAAAGCATATGTTAAATAACTACAGTCTCGTTAGTAATTTCTAGATATATTATGGAACAGATTTATTCAAAGACCTTCTTATTGGTTATAAGTGCTATCATCATATGGCAGCAGCTGCTGAAGAGTAAGGCTATGTTTTTTAAGTAGGTCTCAATCACAGTAATTTTTTTTCAGAGAGCAAACTAAGAAAAATAGGTCAAGTGGAAACTGAAAACACCAGAAATCTCAGAACAAAGTCTGTTCTTATAAAAGAACAATCCAAATCTTTATCCAAAACAAACTTTGGCATTTTTAAAATTTGCCCACTGATATCCTCTCACTATGATATGAATAATTCTTATGACTAATCTGGCTGTTATCACTGTTATTCAGTGCTACAGTTACAGTAGTTTACAGTCACCAGTAGTTTATTTACTTTACAATACAACTAAAAGGACTATGGGTCAAACTGGAGATGTACTGATGAGAGCCAAGTAACTCCACTGACCTGACTTGGGGGTGCACAGAATCACATGCAGAAGTTTTAAATGCATTAGCCTTGCCAGCTGAAGACTTTAAGGGTTCTGGTTCCCTCTCACTGTCTACCACCAGAAGGTTACTGCCCTCATTTCTCTGCCAGAAGGTTGGAACTTTTTACCACACTTCTGGCAAAGTTGGCCAGGTGAACTCAAGTGACCTTTTGCAGCTGGCTTTACCAGAAGTGGATTAGTGACCGGTGTGATGCCATTTGCTTGTAGAGTTTCAGGGCCATTAACTTCCTCCAGAAGATGAGCTCTGTCTATGACTATGACTCTTTGTGAAGCTGATTTCTACCCATGGACTGAGAAGACAGTCCAATAATAGACTTGATGAAATAAGAGACTAGCAATTAAATGAGGGAGTAAGAACAGGTTGTATGGAGAAAATTTCTTTGTGAGAGTAAGAATAGGCAAATCTCTCATTCCATTTCTGAGCACTGTTCAGATAGCCTGCTTCTACCCAAAAGAGAGGAACTGTATATCATCAACAGAAAACCAACATCCAAATATAAGTAAACACATTTAATTTTTTTTCCAACTCTCCCTTAAAATAAAACTTTTCACTGTATACTACCGTATTTGCAATCTAATATTAAACTGAAGAGGTACAGGCTGGTCTTCCACTCACTGAGTGTCATATGCAGTTATTCCACTCTAAAGTCCTCCTTTATTTCACCTTGAATATTGGTTAAATTCAAATCTTATGTTGTATCTATTGTCCTATAAGAAAATATGACGCAGAAAGGGAAGACAATCAAGGTAGCACAGCACTTCCAATTTTTCAGCCAAATCAGTGAACCTGTGGTTGGCACTCAAAAGGACTTCTGGTGCAAAATGAGGGAGTTGCCTCTTGGGGGAAGAGAAAGGAAATAGAAAAAAAAATGTTTAAGTAAGAGTGGAATATTACTTTGGACTGGATTCAGCAGGCGTGGGACTGACCTGCGGAAGTAGCAGTTAAGGAGAGAGAGAATTTAAAATGCAAGAAGGAGAATTTAAATCTATATGTAAAGCTCTGTAAAACAACTCCAGCTCTTGTTATTCTCATTGTTACTTTTTATGCTCTTTGATAGTGACTGTCTTTGTTAGAAGTGTAGGAACATGCTCTTTTTCACACAAGACAGTGCTCATAAGTGAAACTTATTGTTCATATAGTATCACCAACACTGTCTTTCTGGCTGTTATGAGCAAGCTGACACCTGATCACATAATAAGAACACGGAAGATATCACTCAGTGGTCTCTGGAGCAGGAAGTAATCTGATGCCAGGAGCAGGTGTGAGATGAAAATGTGTTAGAGACATAAGTATGGAAAAAATGTCAGATCCAAAGCTCTAGAGAGATAAGCATTACATTTTTCTGATCTAAAGTAACTTTCAAAAAAATAGTCCTGCAAGAAAACAAATAATTTTCCTGGAATGTCTTTTCTGCATTTATTTTTGTGCAAACTTGTTATTTGTTTCATTTGTTTTAAAAAAAATAAAAATATAATGACAGGATGAGAAAAACAGGATCTCTACCTAAGTTTTAGAGAAAGATATGTTGCACAGTAGCATGTCTCTGTTTGCTATCTAGCATTGTTCAGGTTGGGAGATAAGGAGAAACAAACCGCTGATAAGAAAGGAATTTGAAGAAGATTAAATATTTTAAAAGCTATAAAGTAGGGCAAAAGTGAAGCAATTCAAGAGTTTAAATATGAGAAATATTTTATTATTGATTAACTGAGAGCTGAAGATACCCTAAAGTGTTTCTTGGCCTTTTCAAGGAGGGTTTGGATGGAGCTCTGAGCAACCTGGTCTAGTAAAATGTGTCTCTGTCCTTGGAACTTGAGGATCTTTAAAGTCCCTGCCAACTCAAACCATTCCATGATTCCATGATATTCAGATCAGCCTTGAACTGATCTAACAATGCTGGGTAAAAGACAGTAATAGGAAAACTGACAACCAGCATGTTCATTGACATACCATGGACTGAAACAGGGATCTGCAGAGCTCTGCACAGTTACACCTTGCATTAAATGGATGTGATCTTAAAACCACTCACATAATATCTGAACTGTCAGAGAAGGGACCCATCATACTTTTCCATACCCAAATGACATAGACTCAATGACTGTATGTGTAGAGATCACTTAAACCACTGAACTGTTCTTCTCTATAGTAAATAGTCTCAAATAGAAGATGTGCTGTGGGTAATACTGTGGAGTGCAGCCTTTCAGTAATATTAATCCTTACAGCCACCACAGATTTATCAGTGCTTGACTATGAGACAGAATTATTCACTCCAGCACAAATCTGATACAACACCATTTACTTGCCTTTCTGAGGAGTGACTGCTTAGTTTCTGTTAACATAAATTATGTACATGTAATGCATTTCTCTCTGCATTCCAAAACTCAGTCCTGTGTTCAATTTTCACAGAGCATGGTGGCTACAGATATTTAATAGAAGGGTTCTTATGGTAAAACCTGGGTGTTATAATGGCATAGATCTGAATTTATTAAAACTGTAGAAAACATTCCAAACCAAACAGAATATTTCTTGATCCTATTTTTATTTTTAAGATTGAATTTGTGTTACCATGCAGTTGCTGACCAAACTTTTCTAAACTGTATTGTTAACATATAATTTAAAAAATACCCACACCAATAGCTTTGCCTCATTAAAGTACAAGTTTATGTAAGTTTTACCTGACTGCAATGCATTCTAATTGAAATTGGATATTACAATACTCTGATATATAACTCAATTCTTTGCAAAGTTCCTGAAATGCAATTGCAATTTTTAAATTTTGCATTGCATTCGCATAAAATGACACATTGAGATTGCATCAATATATCTTGGGATAGCACACCTTGGGACACAGAATTTGTTATAGAATTTGTGTCACATAAATCTTGAAGAAAGCAGCACTAAAATTTTGCCCTCAACATCTAAAAAAAGCTAAACTGTTGAAAATCACCTATGCTTTTTTCACAGAAAGAAGATTCATGGCCACTAATTATGGCTAATAAAGTTAATACATGTTTACAGGCTTTGAGAGAGATTTTTCTCAGCCTTCATTAGCTGCAAGAAGTTAAACAAAAGGGAATCTTATATTTTTCTTCTGTATTTCTTCTACTTCACCTGAAAGAAACTTGTGTGTTGGATTAATAGGGGCATTTGGTCAAGTTTTGGGCACTTTCCCTGACAACTTTATTGCTTGGTGTATTAGATTAGATTCAGCATGGTTCTCTTAGATTTGATATGTTTTTTTGATATGAGCATGCGTGCTAATCTGTCAAGTAAACACAGACCTTTTGCTGGTTTAGCCAGAAAACAACATACCTAGGGCTTGAGCCATGTGATATCACTGTTTCTATTTCTAAGTTATTGCTGAGGACTCAGCAAACATATTCCTATGTCATTTCAGTCTAAAATTGGTGCAAAAACATTTTTCATCCTAACCTAATTAGCAGTAAGTGATGTTGACAATCTGAGAAGACTGTTCATACTTCTAATGGGGAAAAAATAATCCTTCCAATATGTTTTCTGGTCTCATGAGTCCACTGCAATGTGTTGCCTTCCACTATTCGATTAGGTAAAGTAGGATAATTTCCTTCTTCTATTTGCACTCTTGGGAAGCCTGTGGGTCATGACTATATCGTTCATTTGGCCCAGACCCAAGTCCATGACCTTTTCTTGAAAAACTTCTGATACTTATATTCCTTTATCCAAACACTGGAGGTTTGTTACTTCCATGTTCATACAGTTTATGAAACAGCTCCTGGTTACTGAGTTCTTAGATTGCTACAGGTTTCATGCATTGGATCAGTCTGCCCAGGAAAGCAGGTGAGTCACCATTCCTGGAGGAATTTAAAGACAGGTAGATGTGGCACTCAGGGACATGGCTTAGTGGTGAATTTGGCAGTGCTGGGTAAACAGTTACACGTGATAATCTTGGAGGTCTTTTCTAATCTATGATATTCCATGATCCTCTATCCTTCTCATCAGACAAAGATTCATTCACTAATTTGCAAGGCACGTGTTGGTTATTGCAGCTGTAAAAGTACTGGCTGGCACTGGGCTGTCCCTCAATATTTCAGCTGAAACCTAGCTCTCACTGAGGAGGTCTCAGGGCTACTGCTGACCCATTTCAGTGCAATGAAAGCCAAATGCTGTTTGCCAAGGGTTAGCTGCAGTAAACTGGTTCCACTGGAAATGGATCGAGGGCTGCTTTTCCACAGCTGTGACACCATTTAAGGAACTGTTATAGTTCTACCCCTCAGCCCTTAATTTCCTCATGGTTTCCACCTGTCAGTTCCTGCCCAGTCTACCCTCTAGAAGGCATTTTGATTTACTCAGCAGAGCTGATTGTTCACTGAACTTTTTGATACTGCTTCAAGTTGTGATTGCAGAAAATGGTATAATTTGTTCATGGGAGGTTGTAAGAAGTTCATGATTTGGTTAGGGCACAAATTTGTAGACTCAGACCCACAGAAATAAAGAAACATAATACACAAATCAAGAAATATTAGAACAAGCTTTGAAATTTGATCTTGGACTTTGTATATCAAGATACTATGTCATGAATATCAATTTCTTGAATAAAGCATTGGAAAGTAATTGGAATTTGCTGGTTAAATTTTTACATTACTTTGTGTGAGTGACACAGATTTTGCTTTCCAAGTCTGGCTGTGGAATTTCACCCCATCACCATTCATCTGATTGGAAATTGGTTGGTTTCATTCCATGATTTTGACAATGTAAAACCTGATTTAATTCTTTCTCAGTTTAGAGGTACACAGGACTTATAAACTACTATGGAACCAAGAATAACACACCTGGCTTGGAGTGGACCTTCTGACAGCTTAACAAGATTTACCATGGGGGTCATAAGACAAGATGGATTCCTAGGTCAAGTGGAAGATTTAATCCAGAAAAGTATCCTTACCCCATGAGAAACCACCCTTTATATCGTCCCTCTTTGGCACGACATTTAGAGTGCCGTTTCTTCAGGCTTCTTAAAGCTTGCAGGCATGATTGAAATGTGGAAAGAGTTTCCAGTGTTGGCCTTGGGTAGCTCTGAATGCCAGCTCCTAGTTTTATGGCAGGGTCTACTGAAAGAAGAGAAAGGAGTCTTAAAGACCATTAAACTTGTCATTGCCTACTGTTAACCCCCATTATCCCTAGAACTCTATTTAGTAAAAATCCAGATGGTGGCATTAATTATTCAACTTGTTCATTGGCCATCCATACAACACTCAACAGACATATGAGGTATAAATACAGAGCTAAGCAATTCAGACTGAATAGCAACACAAAACTTTTACTTTTCCATATGCCAGTGGAGTACTTCCAAATAATTTAAGGTTCACTTCAATCTTTTTTGATAGGATTTATCATATTGTTTAACTCAATCGTAGTAACAAAGCCACTGCATAATCACCACACACAGAGCATGGAGGCAATTGCATTGCATCTTGCTCCAGAACAAAGATTTAGGCCCACATAATAAAAAGCATATTTCTAACTTTTAGACAAAAATTTGCTGGTTTTTTTTAACACTATCCTTAAGTTTTAACCATCAAAGCACCTCAAGTTGTGATCAGTATGTCCATATTTCTTAGAGCTGGTTGAAACTTATTCAGTGAAACTCTAATTTGCTGAAGCATACTATTATGTCAAAGTTAGAAATATTTCAGTAAAGTTCATGACTTTTGGAAATAATCATATTGTGAGGGGAAAAATGAAGTGATAAATTCCCAGCATTGTAACTGCTGGGAAACCAGGCATAAGGGGGATTTCAACTGGAATCTTTGGATAGTGTCCCAGCTGTCACCTCCCGTTGTAATAATGCAGTCGGAATTTATGTGTCGGTCTAAAAAGTGATAATTCAATACTATTTCAGTGATAGAAAATAAATTGGAAAGCTTTTGTTTGCATGCCAGTGTAGTACAAAATACATTCCATTTACACAGAAGGTTTTCACAAAATGAAACCACTATTCTTTGGTCAAGTCTGATATTTTAACGCATTTGTTTTGCTCATGAGAAAACAGGCAAAGCAATTTTAAAGGGTATTCAATATGTCAGTTATTCAGAAAAAGCATGGGGATAAATCTACATACAATAGTAATGACAGAGCTCAGGCATGAAGAAAATTTTTCATTTGCAAAGTCTTGGGATGTAGGATATTGTGCTCCATACGTGCAGTTCCTTGAGCCAGCAGCAAACCTGCACTACAAAGGGTTTAGTCCATTTGTCCAGAGGCTGCTGGTAAACTCATAGCTTGCTGCTAAATAATTATTTGGAAACCACTTGCTGCAGGGTCTGTTCTTTGCCACTGCTGTTCAATCTCCCAGGAGACACAGTGTGATACTTTCACATGCAAGAGGCTCTTCTGGTCTTCTTATTTTGCTTTCTCCCACATATAGAGGGTTTCTATTTAGAAAACAGTATCTACTGGTTTCATCCCAGCACCACAGAACTGAGTTTTACTAGGTCAGTAGCTTCTTCTGCTGTGTAAAGCTATAGGGCAACTTATAGCAGCAAAAAATAAACAACAAAACAAAACCCAACTCAAACCAAACCAAACCAAACCAAACCAAACCAAACCAAACCAAACCAAACCAAACCAAACCAAACCAAACCAAACCAAACCACCACAACCACCACTGCCAAAACCCTCCCAAAACCCCAAACCACAAAACAAAACAAAACAAACTGAAGAAAACCCTCTCCATCTGACCCCACCAAGAAACACCAAAACAAAACAGCAAAAATAAAAACAAACCACAAAACAGCAACAACACAACCTAGAGCTCAACATAGTAAAAGAAATTATACTAGTTTATGTGTACTAAATGGCATACGTCTTCTTAAATGAAATTTCTAAGACAACCTCAAAATTCTGTCTTCACCCAAAATTCCAAAAACACAGAAGAAAGGTTTTCTGTGTTATTATTGTTGTCTTTGGTTGCTTTTAGAATTCTACACAGATATGTGTTTTTTCCCTTGAACACTGAATACTTTTCATGGCTGCTCCTAAAGTGACCCCTAGATGAAGACACACTCCTGTATTGCCCTGTTCAGTAGCAACAGTGTTATTCTTCAAAACTTCAAAACTTCAGTGGGGTCTAATGAGATTTAAATTTTAAAATTTTTGAAGAGTTTTGGAAATCCTTTACTTGACACTTAAGCTGCAAAACAAAGCAGAGTGGATGCAGTGTACTTCATGAAGGTGTTATGTGGTGAGAGGAAATTTATTTGCTAGGAACAAAAACATTCTACAAAGGGTAAAAACGAAAAGAAAGAAGAAAAAAAGAAAAAAGAAATAGCACAAGAAAATGTAAAAACTATCTTTGTCTAGTTTGCTTTCATTTTCAAAGCAGCAAACGCTTCTGATCAGGATTTCATTCTTCTCCCTTCATGGTTCGTGTGGGTAGGAAACTGCTTTCAAGAAATCTGCTCCTGAATAAACATGCTTTTGCATGAGCTGACTGAGCTGAGAAAAGGCTGAGAGAATTGGGTTTGCTCAGTTTGGAAAAGAGAAGGCTTTGGGGTGAACTAATTGCAGCTTTCCAGTACTTAAAGGGGACATAAAAAGCAGGGAGAGACTTTTTATAAGAACATGAAGTGGTAGGACTGGGGGTAATGGCTTTAATGTGAAAGAAGTTATGTTTGGATCAGACACCGGGAAAAAAACTGTGAGTTGGTGAGGCACTGGAAGAGACTGACCAGAGAAGCTGTGGATGCCCCATCCCTGGAGGCGTTCAAGGCCAGGCTGGATGGGGCTCTGAGCTACCTGATCTAGTTGTAGGTGTCCCTGCCCATGGCAGGGAGGTCGGAACTAGATGCCCTTCAAGATCCCCTTCCAATCCAAACCATTCTATGATTCTATCCTTCTATGACATTAAGGGAAAACTGGTCCTTAAGGAAACCTGTGGAGTGAATATGCAGTGCAAGTACAGGATCTCTGTTCAGAGTTCATTTTCTCATACTTGTGGTCTGCCTGATGTTGACAGGAAAAATCCCTCGGAAGCAGCCACAAGAGGGAGCAGATACGATTCTCTATAAGCACAGGCAGCTGCTCTGTAGAGTTGAGGGTTCTCTTGAATTCCCTTTCAAAGCAAAGTAGTTTACCAGTCTCTCCAATAAAAGCTCATGACAAATGCCTGCTGTTACATTTTCCCCCCCTTTCTTTCCTTCATGGAATAGCTCTTTATTTGAGATACCTTGCCTATTTCTTCTTTTTTTTTTTTTTTTTTTTTTTCTTTTCTAAAATTTTTCCCTGAATTAGAATTACTGTCTTTGAAACAGTTTCTGTGTTCTGGTAAAAATAGATGAGGTTCTCCTTACTGATTGTGTTTTGTATGGTGGTAATGAAGACAGTGAGCTATAATTCACTGGATAATTAAGAAAAACTTGAGAGAAACAGAAAAATATTAATTTCCAGTGTTAGTTGAAATATATATTCCACATTGAAAAAAAACCCCAATGTTTAGAGCTATGATATCACTACAAAACTTATTTATAGAAAATAAGCAGAAGCAATGGTGAGAAGCTCATTATTTCATTTTTAGGTTTGTTCTTCTAAGCAATGGTGAGAAGCTCATTATTTCATTTTTAGGTTTGTTCTTCTAGGCATGAGTAATACAAGTGTTTTAGTGGCTTGTCTTCTACATTTTCTCTGAAGTAAGGGCATCATTCCACAGCAAAAACTCAAGAGTCGACCTCATGAAAAGTGACAAAGTAACAGAAGAAGGCTTAAGTGAAAACTATTTGGAAAAATTCAAGGATATTATGGAAGGAAATTCAGAAATAAAGCTGGTTTCCTCCACGTTCTCACTGTGCTCTCACGGAAGTATTTATGTGTTTAATACTGAGGGGTTAAGTGGAGCCCAGACAGAAGAACTGTTAAAGCAATCTCCTGCATATGCAGCACGGCTTGTTGCTCACAAGCCCAGCTCAATGCTGCAGCAGAGGAGGGACACAAGGGCACACGTGCATTGGTGCAGTTCCAGGGGAGAGAGTTCATGCTGTGATTTACTGCAAGGCCAAATCTTTACAAAGCTGTTAGCATCATTTGTGTACATGTTATAGCACATCTATGCCGTCTGCCATACCGATCAGTTTCAAATACTTTACAGATGTCTGTGTGTAACTTTTATTAAGAAATTATGAATAATGCTTTTGTTGAGATTACACTGTGTCAGTGAACGACAAAATGTAGGATAGACATGAGACTACAACCTCACTCCATGTCAAAGGTTTGATTTAGCAAAGCACTTAGTGATCCTTTTCAGGTACTTAAAATGTAGTTCTTTGTCTTAGGAGAGATGAACAGGAAAATGGTTTGTTTAGTTGAAAAATACTGACAAAAAATTCAAACAAAATTATGTTTTGCTTTCATCACTTCTATGATTTATCAGTCTAAGCATCCAAATTCTTTAACAAAATGGTTGTAAAGAAATTTCTGGTGCTTCTTGTAATGTCTATGAATAAATTTAGCTGATTCTAAGTTTCTTTCAGCAATTGCCATGAAGAGGAAGCTAAGGCTCCATAGTATGGAAAACCCAAAACCCGGACATGAATTTGCCAGACTTGCTAACAAGACTGTGGTCTTCGATATCAGTTTTAACTATCTCATGCACTGCCATAAGCAGATGCTACATAACTTCCAAATGTCAGCATTACAGAGGCTTTCAAACTTGAAGTACTTTTTCTTTACATAATTTCTAGAAGTGATCAGGCTATTCTCAGCTGCCCAGCTGACTTAATGTAAACTTACTGCGCACTGTTTTCTTTTTACTGAAGCTGTTTTTATGGCCTCTTGAAGATCACTTTTTGATTTGGCCTTAAAAGTGATCTTACCATCCAGAAACCTTGTATTACCAACAAAAAAAAAAAATATTAACAATAATACCAAAGAATTATGTTCAATTTCCAGTTGTTTAAATTTTATCTCTTGACCGTAACGTATGATGAAACTTTCTAAGACATTTCTCTGCCTAGAGCTGCACTTAAAAGAGTATTGTGTGCAAATCTGTAAGCAAAGTAAATTCATGAGCGGCTTCCTAAATGCCATAGATTTTGTATATTCCTTTTCACATGTGAAAAATGTGTTACAAATCATATGAGCCAAAAGTGAGCAAAACATTTCTATTCTGAATCATTTGCATTTTATGTTCCCTTTGGTCAAGCACAAAATAGCAAAGGAAAGGTGGCACTCACTCTCTGCCCTGAGCCAATTTATTCTCATTATAGAAATCCTCCAAGAGAGGGAAATATTATGTGCCATGTGGGGGAATATGTAGAGAGAGAGCACCTTACACAAAGAAATGAGTATCAGAATCATCTCTAACTGTCCTCTGGTTGACTATAGAAACGGCCCCATGACCCTGCTGCTGCTATATATTTTTATGTATGTTATTGTCAGTCAGGAGAAAGATAATGCTGAGTACTCTGAGGTACTAGAATTACTGTCTGAGCATTTCACATAGATTTTGTTGCTATTTGTTTTTATTCTGAATTTCCTGTTCAATTTAGTGCTTTGGCATCTTAGTGCATCGAACCCTGGGGTGCCTCCAGGCTATATCCTTAGCCCATTCTGCACAAGAAATTAAATGAAATGAAGAAAATGATTGCTCTCAGCCAGCTTGTGCTATCTGGGAAATGGGATTTCCACTACCCCGCTGGTATGAAAGATGAAAACAAAAGGTTGACCAATATGAAAGCTAAAGCTTGAATATATTTTCAGCTCAACTCTTTTTGTGGAACAAAATGTTCTTTCAGAATTTCTTCTACATATTGACTTATCTGAGTAAACAGCCCTTAGTTAATAATGCAGAACACATGGTCCTGTTTTGATAAGCACATCCCCAGGGATTTATGCCATTCAGTTTGAACAGAGCTACTAGTCATATATTTTTGTACCAAAACCTGGGTAGCTCATGTTAATTTATGGTCAACAAAGACTTTTTGAGTCCTTTGCTAATCACTATTGAAATGAAATGTGAAGTACAGTGATTTTAAGGGCTCTATGAGGCCTACCCTATAAGATAATGTTTAAAACTGCCATTCAGGTTTGGAGATGGAAATAAGAAAGTCAGAACAATGTTCTGGATCTCATTTGGGTAAGAGGGCAGAGTGCACTCGGTCCATTTCAATTTCATGCTCCTTAGTACTAAGATGCTTATCAGAATGTCTTAGCCTGGAGGTGGGGGTTGTATTTTCTTTGGAAACAGAAGGAAATGTTAGCTATACAACACTTCCTGGGTTAGCTAAAAAGTGGAGATAAAGGGTGTGGCTGCCATAAAATAGCCCAATTCTATTTAAAGTGGAGTAACATGCAGTAACTAGTAAAATGGGTTGTGGCTAATTCAGCCTATTACAAGACTGCCTGAAATCATCCAAGATTTCACAGCTGATGGACAATGCACCTGATTCAGTGCCTCTGTGTTACTGCAAATCATTGCCTTAGAAATGTGATTAAAGGATGCCTATTTTTCATACACACAGGAAAATTCTAGTAGAAAGTGTTAGAGGTGAAGCATTAAAGTCAAAGAAATAGTCACATTGCTGCTGCAACTGAAAACTCTTAAAGAAAGCACATTTACTGTATCACAAATGATCAACAAACTACTACATGTTCCAATACAAACTGTGTTTTATTGCTGTGATCTTTTGTCTAAGTGACACTGGGCAAAATAGAAATACAAATCCCTCTAGCTTAACTCTGGGTTATGAGAATAACTTTTCTTTTTCTCTGATAAATGGGAAGCAAAAATCATGAGCTGGTGATGAAATGGAATGAATAGTAGAAGGAAAGGTGTCAATTTAAAAATAAAAATAAAAGTGGGACCATGTGGAGAGTGGCAACAGCAATAATTATTTGTATAACAGAGCTTATCTATCTTGCTGTGCAGGAATACAAGGTTTCAGAATCTTTCTGTTAAAAGAGAAATTCTCCCATAATTCTCACTTTAATGGTCATCACTGCAGTGCCCCCCCCCCCAAAAAAAAAAAAAACACCATTCTGGTCCATATATTCCTATTTTTTCCAAATATTATGTGTTATTCTTCTTTATTTTCCCTTCATCATAATGATTAATAATGTTCTTCAAAGAAAAGTTCCATGGAAATCAGTGGATGTAATTCTAGTGTACTTGCTTGAGTTCATCTGGGAAAATAAATTGCAAATCAACATCAGGAAAAAAAATCAGAATGCTATGTAATCTTCAGGTTTTCATTCATTACAAGCTCTAATTGCACAGTCTGTCTCTTTTTTCCCACCAAAACAAAAAATTGAACCATTTTTCTTTTGCAGTTTGGGGGTACGATTAGTCTATCTAAGCACTGATAGCACAAATGCATTTTCAATCTGCTGATAATTTTCTAAGAGAAAAATTACAACCTATTCTTAAGATGCAGCTTTTTACAGCTGAACTGATTTAGAAGCAATTTGGGTGTAAAATACATAATATTACTTCTGTTGGGCAAAAGAAATGAATTCTTATTATTGTAACATTAACAGTTACCAAGGAAGTTCAAAATAATGTTAAGGACATTTCAGTTGAAGAATTCAAACTTTCACACTAACCCTGTAATTCCTGTTTCACAGCAGTTTTAATAAACAGTTTTCTTCCTTATACTGTGCTCTTCTGTGCCTACTGTGAGAGACAATAGACATCTGGGACTGAAATGAACACTAAGCTGCAGGTCAGCTTGTATATGCTGATTCTTAGGATTATAACAAGGACTATTCCTGAATTTCAGATTGAAATACCCACTGAGATCTCATAAAGAACTATTTAAAGCCTCCACAATAACTTTGCAACAAAAAGGTCAAATAAGAATTGCAAGCAGAGAAGCTGCTGGAGATCAGCAATGAGATTGAAAGTAAGGAAACTGAAACAAGCCAAAGACAACAAGCGTGTTATCAGCCTCCCATCTACTCTGAGAGATTTGATAACAACTTTGAAGGTCCTCTGGCTGGCATGTAACTCTGCTCCTTGACATGTATAGGCTGTATATGTTTAGATGATTCAAGGTTAAAGCAAACATTCTGCAAAGAAAATACATTTGCTGCTGCTGGTTTTGGTAGTTGAAATTATTATTAATTGATACTGTGTCATGTTTCATAGCCTGGTCACAGAAGCACCTCAAACCCAGATTTGACCAAACACCTAGATCTTTTAGGAGGTGTGCAGCCTCCTTACTTCATTCAGCTGCCTCTGCTGAAGAGGGATGCACTGAGGCACCCAGCTCTGTGTTGTGTGTGCGGGCACTGCACTGTCCTTTTCTGCTGTTTTCGTTCGGAGGCAGCTGACATACGACACAGACAGATTCACAGACATGCAAGGCCAAACAATAAAGACCAGATGGTCTCTGCAAACTCTGTTTAAAGAGAAGAAAGAAGTTCTTGTGAGGTGTTAGAGAGGTATACAATGCCACAGTACCAAGATGAGACAGCCATCATATCTAAGAAGTGTGTGGTGCAGTGCTGCACCCATTCCCTGCGAAGATTCAAGCTCTCCTTAGGAGAAATACAAGTTTTGTTCTAGAAAAGAACTAAGGTCTTCTAAAGCTGGAATGACTAGAAATCATACTTAATGAATAAAAGGGTGCCACAAAAGCAAAATATTAATCCTGACTTCTGAGCTATTATTGCCATATTTCATCATTTGTGCCATATTTCATAATTTGTGCTTACACACAGACAGTGAATGCAGTTTCAGCTAAAGCCTTAGAGTACAGGTAAATTTTCTTTCATAAGTTTTAATTACCTTGATGAATTAATTTAATATGAATTTGTGCAGCTTTCTTCTATCCTTCCCAGAATATCTGTATGTGGATGATCATATTGCTCTAATTTATTAAGATGCAAAACTAATCAAGCCTTTAACTTCATGAGGTCATAGGGAAACACATAGGTCATGATATTTCTTGAAATAAGCAATAAAATAAGCAAATTAATTTTGATTTTATTCAGGATGTAGTGTGGAGTGTTAGCGGTAGCTTTAGTAACTCACTAATTAGGGAATCAAACATTTATTTTTGATTTTCCATTAGGACAACATTCAAAAGTTTAAAGGAGGGAATTTTTTTTGCAGTTCATGTAAAATTTTAGACAGCAAAGCCTCTTTCAAAAGCAATTACTGCTAATGCAATTTTACCAGAAGCCAGTAGGCTATGCTCCTGCTCTGATTTTCCAGCCGAGACACACCTGGTCATCATTCGCTCTCCATGCAAACAGAGAGGCCGCTTTGTTTCAGTGATTCACACAGCTCTGTACAGCTTATCTCCACCATATGAAACGTTTACTTGTTCCAGAGAACACATTTCATAACATTTATTTCTAACACAATTCCCATCATCCATTTTCGTAGAGACAGTGAGTGGAAAGTACCGTGTCCTGACTATAATAATAGACATAATTATTGCTGGGATACTAAAAGCAACCTGGCTTCCTCACTTCCAATTGTCCAAGCAAGCAAATTCTCATTGGCCAAGATAATTAAGTTGTCTGTCACTTTTATCACCTCAGTGACAGACTCTCCTCATTTTAGCTGGTGTTTTTTAGACTAGGTAGGAATTTCAAAGAATAGAAGCCTCCTAATCCTAATCAATTTTACTGTAAGATCATCTGTACATGGGATATTTCAAGAAAATTAAGATGATTCAGATAAGGACTTTATTTTCATGTGCATATTCTTAAACAATTTAAATATCATGGGCATGAGTTCAAGTGTGAAGTAGCTAGAAGCTGGTATGGTCAAAGGCCAGTTTACCCCTAAGTGCATGTATCTGTGTAGTTTTGATACTTTTTAATTGACTTCACATTGGCAAGCAATTTCTGTTAATTTTCCTTACTTTCTTTACTGTCCTTAATGGTAAGAAGCTCAGACTCATAGTTGTGAATGGGTCTGTTAAATTACCTTTTCAAGTTTTTATTCTTCTGCAGTAAGCTTTCAGCTGAGAGGTGTCCTGAAGGAGGAATCAGCTCTTACATACTTCTCTGAAAGACCGTTTGATTTGATTTCTACCTGAAGGTTTTACTCTTTTCTGAGATTCATGGGAAAAAATTTTGGTAATTCATGCTTACAGAGTTTATTATAAAACATAGGGAAAAATACAGATATGGCTGTTTCTGAGATTGAAGAGTGAGGTGAGGTGGACTTGTAGCCTTACTTTCAACACTGTTTATGGTTTTACTCAAAAATGAAAGTAAATAGAGCATAAGCTGAAGTCTTCTCCACCCCGTTCAGGACTTCTGCCTTGGAGTAGCACTAAAAAACCTCACAAGCAATTTTGTAGTGCTGTGATGCAAAATAAAAAAACAATGTCTGCATTTCTATTGCAGGACAGGTAATACCAATGCTGATGGTTCCCCTTAAGCCCTGTGCACAACGAGGTTTGGCCCTGCACTCTGCTGCCCTGCACCTCTACTTCCTGATTCTGAGAGATGTCAGAGGAGAAGGGATTGAAGATAAGCTCTATTTTTCCATCCTTTTCCCTTTCTCCTCTCAGCTCTTCCCTCTACAAGAACTGTGAGTAGAGCTTTTGTTTGTTAGAGCTCAGTGGCCGAAGGGCAGGGGTATTCAGATGCTAACAGATGGAGACTGGTGACTCAATGTCACCCGGTCTTTGATATTCCCCTCCCAGACAGCTCACAGACCTCCCGTACAATTAAATCATTTGCACAGTAGGGACAAAAATGTTTAGTGATAGCAAGTTTTTGAATGGGTATTGGCTAGGATAGAAATGACATTCCCTATCACTAATGTCAAAAGAAAAGGAGGGGGTGCACAGTTCCTGCCATGCAAGTTGAGGGGAATGGGCAGTGGAGGAGGTGAAGTGAGACAAAGCTGAGTCAGGGGCAAGACCCATGGGCCAGTGGTAAGGATTAAGCTGCAAAGAATCTGTTTCCCAGACTAAAGGAAGTGTCAGGTAGAGGAGGGCACACTTCACACAGTGATGTCCTGTTGGGGCAGAAAAGCTGAGCTCTGCAAAAGGGCAAACCATTGTGTCCTTTCTCACATCATGAGATAACTGGACAGGTTACCTGCTAAAATTTCTACTGTCCCCTGACTCTCTGCCACCACTGTCCGCCCTGCAGCAGCCAGGGAGACAGGGAGATAGTTTAACTTATCAAAGAAGAACCTAAAAACAAGGCTCTTTCCCTTTGCTGAGATGGCAGTAACAGCTTTATTTCTTGAGATCTTTCAGAATGAAGTTGCAGGAGGCAAAGAGGAAGAGGCCTCTCTTTTTGAGATGGGGGGAAAGGGGTGGAGGCAATTCACACAACCAATAAGGGGTACTGGGGAGAACAAGATAAGGGAAAGAAACTTACAATTCTACATTTTTGGGGGTACATTTTTTGGGTCATACCATTTTTCCTAACTGCATTACAACAGTTACCCTTGAGAATTTGGGAGCTATTTATTTATTATCCTTTAGAGGACAGAAAGGAGTTCTGCCAGCATGTGCAGCACTGCTTGCCACCAGATTTAGGCTAAGCTAACCGTGTTTATATCTCATGGGGGGACAGATCTTTGACATGGGGGGAATTCCAACCTGTCTCGCTCCAGGGAGCTTAGACACTCCAAAAACATTACATCATCTCTCTGGGTTGCTGCCTGCTAGAAGTACAGCATTGTCTTTGTGATGTATCAGGATGCAGATTTATATTTAATGTGCAATTTAAGGGTAAGAACAAGGCTAACCAAATAAAGAATGCTCCATGAAACATTCACAGCTGAGTGAGGAGCTTCTGGAAAAGCCTTCAGTATAAACCAGCAACATGGCTCAATCAGTACCTTTCCAGGCAACACTATCTAACCACTGGGTAAAAGGTTTCAATAACAGAGCGCTGGCAGAGTATATTGACTGTTTGTCATTGCACCAAGATGACTTCAAAAAACGCTGTGCTCATATCAGAACAAGCCACAAAATTCCAAGGAAATCAATAGGTCACTTACACACCTTTAGAGCCAGCAGTATTATGAGAGTCACACTGAACTGATGGTTATTAACCCTGCAAAATTAAAAACTCACTTGAGTTCAGCACTTTTGGTGCACCAAGGGAGGCAAACATAACCGAAAGAAATGAGTTTATAGCAATTTAAGGATTTGTAGTTGTCCTTCTGCTTGTCTGAAAGGTAGATAGAGGAAGAACAGCCTTGTTATAGGTTGTGATAGGTTGTTTATCATTAAAGTTTTAAAAATTGTTTACAATATCCAATCCTTTTAAATTATATTAGATGTCCTAGATTTTTGGGGACCAGTAAAACCTAAAAGACTCAGAGTTAAATAAGGCTACTCTGTAGGACATGGAAAAAATGATATTGAAGACAGAAACCTTAAAAATCTGAACCTCCTACTGTCTGTCAGTTTTACAGAGGGGAATGGTAGATACGACTTCCAAAGTGTTGGACTGGAAATGCTACAAACTCTGTCTCCTCTCAATCCTTTTACCATACCTGTACAGCTCCTCTGGGGAATCTCTCATGCTCAGTAGAGACACAAGAGCTAGAGATACATTGTGACATTCAGCTCTACATCACTTTCTCATTCAGTAAAATTAACTTTCTACTCATTTCCAACCAATAAAACAAATTGCCATAAACTACCCCTCTCCAGCTGTCCCGGAACCGAAGAGGGGTTAGTGCTATGACTAGGAACAGCTGGCTGAACTAAACTTGGGCACAATAAAAGCAATATTGATAGGCAGAGGAAAACATTTTGGACAAGTAACCAACACAGTAATAAAATTCTTGCTTGAGGGACAGCTGCTCTCATTTCTTAAGGTGGCAGGCAGCCTTAGTGTGGTTCTGCATTTCTCATTACACCATATGACAAGAAGCACCATAAAAGTCTTCTTTAATTTATGACCAGACATGAGATTAGACGTTCACCTGGCAGAATATGACCTGGCCACAGTTATTAAAACTTCTGTGGCTTGGTTTGCAATGAACTGCATTTGAATGCACTGCTCTGAATGAATGTGATGGGCCTCAGACAGTCGGATTCCCCACAAGCAAAGCTCTGCATGAAATCACACAGATATCACAAGGATCCACAGATTTAAGACCACTCAGTGTTTGTTTTTTAAAACTCTTCAAATGTTTTTTTCAAACCATTACAACTTTTAACATCCATATAAAATCTTATGGCAAGGGTTTCCACAGTTTAAAGGAGAGTTATTTGAAGCGATCTTACCCTTTTGCTTATTCTGAGCTTCTCTTGTATTGTTTCTTTTAGTGTATCTAGGTTTTGTGAGGTATAAGACAGTATTTTGTTGCCCTCTGTTCAACTTTTTAATGCTATTCATGATTTTGCAGAATTCTATAAGTTCTCCCTCATATCTTTAAAGGATGGAGAGATGCAGTATGTTTGTTGACCCTTTTTATGAAAAACTCATATAATTTTGGTCGTATTTTTCCCTTTTTTTTTTCCCAATACCTGTTCCAGTTCTACTATATTTTTTTTTTTTGCAGTGGGATGACTGGAATTATACCTGTTCTTCAAGATTTGAGCTCCCCATGGATTTGTAAAGTGTTTCAATAATGTTCTCTGCTTTATTCTCTATTTCTTCTCTAATAATTTTCAACACTCAATTTGCTTCTTCACAGCTTCTGAGCACTGAACTGATGTTTTCCTAGAAATATCTGTTATAACCACAAGGTCTCTCCTAAATGGTAATGATCAGTGCAGAGCATATCAAAGAAATTTTTTATTTCAGTGAAAAAAAAGTTTTTATTTCATATCTTTACATGTTCAGAACAGTCAGACTGGTGATATTAATTTTTAAATTTAATTTTTAAAGTGCAAATATCTAATATTTTGATATAGTGAAAATAATAATGATTTCCAAGCCCTTTAAAAAAAAACCAAAAAACAACAACACTCTTTCATGGTGTAAAATAGTGGAAGTATGCAAGAGTAGAAAATACAGCTTCTTCTCAGTTCAGTGGCTGTATTTCAGAACAGTAGATGCAAGGACACAAGGGTTTCCAACTACCCACAGAGAAATCTAAGTCTAGTCTTTGAGCGGGTCATAAGAACTATCCAGCATTTCCATGTCAGCTTGCAGCTCATTGTGAAGCCTAAATTATAAAAAAAAAAAAAAAAAAAAGCTATAGAAGAACAGAAGTTTAATAGATTAAATCTTAACATCTACCACTGGCCTGCTCTTTGGAAGTAAAACATCACCAGGACTTGAGCAGTCACTAAACAAAACCTCTGACTTTTGCACCGCAAGAATTTCTTGAAGGAAGAGAGACCATCTCATTAACTCACAGAGGTTTTGCTCCTACTTTCAGCACTCTATTCAGAGAAAGTGTCATCAATCAGCTTTCTATTAATTTGGGTGGCTGTATCTTGGCAGCAACATTCAAATTACTCAAGGCTTACAATTTAGAAATATCCTCACCACTATATTGAATGGTGATTTATCATTACAGCAAGGAGATGTTAATTAGAGCAGAACTACAGGCCTCACAATTTAATCATATTTTAATGGGTTTTCAAGTCCTACTAAAAATATTTCCAAAAAATATTTTGTGATAGACAAATGTAATTAAACTGATGCCTCAGTTTTTCAAACTTTGAAGGGTCACCAGTTACAAGCAATGCTTCAAAATCAAATCTCATTTTATAATACTCTGTACCATAATTATGGATGAATAATGGAAATCGATAGAAAGGCAGAAACAGAAGCTGTAGAAAATTATTCTGGTAAAAGCATTCATTAGTGTAATGTTTTATGTAGAATGCAAAGATGAGCATCAGCTAAGATCTCTATTGCTTATATTTTTTTAAAAGAAAACCTTTAATGAAGCTGCAACCAGAAATGTATTTTCATAACTGTGACCTGAGATATTGTATTTCTTTAAGTACATATCAATTTCAAACACAAGTCTGCTTGGCACAATGAATAGGACTCTCCTAATAAATCATCCATCCTTTCTGCTCATGCATGAAATCAGTGTAACATGCATGAAAAAAGGTAACAGATTATTACACCAAATCAAAAAGGAATAAGGTGTACTTATATTTTTAAGGAAATATGTTCAAGTTGGATTGCTGTGTGTGCTTAATGTTTCTGCTTTGTGCTTGATTCTGCAAGTTTTATGGAATAAGTTTCAGTCTGAGTGAAAAAAAAAGACCAAGTTATGGTAACATGGCATTTGCTCCAACATCATAGCTAGCATACAAAAAGTACCAGGGGTGCCAGGTTGTTGGACTATCAAATTTTGAAAATTAAAAAAAAAAAGGAGGGGGGGGGGAAAGGAAAATAGTTAAAATAAAAAAGTGGTTTAAAAGCAATAGCAAGGAAAGAGAAACACATTTTAAACTATTTTTGCTAATTACACTGTTGTCCCTTTGTCACCTACTAGATTTTCAATCCGTGGGGCTGCGCTGACACCTAGTGGTGCTCGCCGGGCTGCAGTGGGACCCTTGGGTGGATCTCCAGGTGCTGGTTGTGCCCCCAGGAAGCCAGCATCATCTTAATGCTCGAGAAATCTTCTCCAAAAGCTGCATGAAACACTGTTGGAAAGGAGGTGCTCACCACCTTTGGCCTCTCCGTGGAGTGGCTTCATGCAGAACACGAGGATGAGTTTTCTTTCAAATTGGGGAAAACACAGCTGGAAGAGATAATGGGAATGCTCACCCGGAGAGGTGCAGCAATGCAGGGGGGACTACAAGCCAACAAGGAAGCTCCTCGGTAGAACACAAAATGTTCTCTTTCAGATGGCCATTTATTCATGCACACAGAGCAAACAGCCTGATCTTACCATCCTACAACAAAATCCAGCACTTCTCTGTGGTCACTATACCACAGTCCAATGTTATGGCTGCAGACATTAAGGGAAAACTCTTGACCTAACCCATGTAAATCCCATTTAGCTTGAAATGCCTCTCAGATACTTCATTATGACTCTTCAGTTTTATCAGGCTGCAGTATATTTATACAGTGAGATGTATCTTCAGATTTAAATCTTGATGCTCTAGTGAAAGGTGCATTACATTCAGGATTTCACTATATGGAAAAGTTTAATAGTGCAAACCTTTAACAAGTTTCAAATATTTGAAAAAAATTTCAACTACTCTAACCTGTTTTCTTCTTCCCACTAAGTCTTCTCTAGAGGATCAATTACTTGGCATTTTCTGACATAATTTACTGATTGAATAGCATTTGGTGAAATTAAGTATGGATTATGGACAAAATCCAAGGACTCAGTGAATTTGAAAGGTATTTTACCTATGAGTTAGAGGGTCAAACCTGAGCATTTCATTTAGTAATTTAATGGTGCTCTTTCAAATACTGTTCCTTAAAAATACAGAATCTGAATCTATTCTCATTGATAATTACATATTCATCAAATCACATGGAAGTACTGCATCATATATGCTGGAATAGGTGAGATCAGATTCCTGCTTGATAAGATCAACCAGAGGACAGACGACCTGGTTAGAAAATTAGGTTTGGAAAAAGTTGTCTACATATCATTGTTTGTAGATCTACATCTATATGCAATGAACTCCATGATTGCAGTAACATTCCCTATATGTTATTCAGATTACTATATAAGCTCATCATGCAGCTGCTGTTCAGACAGGACACTATTTAGCAGGCCTCTCTGGCAGCATACATGTGGGTTATGAAGCCTGTGATACTATTAGGCATGCTGAGGAAGAAAAAGGGATTTATAGGAGCACTGTACCTCTGAATCAAATCTGGGTGGATACATGTCATTCCTGTGAGGGCTTCTGAATACATCCAATAGTTTCAGCCAATTTTATGAAAGAGAAGAACTGCCAACAACATTAATTTCATTTAAGTGTTCTGAAAATTATAAAATTTTAGGGCTTCCCACCTCTCTCCAGTGGAGATGCTGGCACATTTCTGCCTTGCCTGGGAAACTAAACAGGGCTGACACCACGCAACCTGTGCAGCCAAATGCTGCTAGGAGGCAAGCAGGGATGTGAGGAGAGGTGGATGCAGAGCAGAGAGTCTGAGGAACCTTTGGGAGTGGGGGTAAAGAAGTTTGGAGCTGGCAGTTTGCAACTGCAAGTTTTATAAGGCCTATTTGTTTCTGGAGAAACTCTCTGTATGCACATAGTGGAATCGTCAGTGCCACAGTCAATTTCTCATGGTTTAAAACAGAAGAAATGAGTACTGGATAAACATAGGATAAGAATGGAAATGTGGGGCCGATACCTTGCTCTCACTCTAACTAGATAATTTCCGTAAGTTTTAATGTCTTAGGATCATGTCTCTCAGAGAAAACCATCAGATGTTGAAATATTTACTACCCTACATTAAGATCAGTTGTCAAAGAGCTTATGGAAAATGATAGGTGGATTATATTTGTTCATTGAGGAATGGATCTCTGTAGTAAAACAATCTTTTAGGATTGATCAAATGTACTACTGCAGCTTTGCTGGTTTAGGATGTTGAGAGTACACTACTTACAGAAGTACTTTTAAGATATGAAATGCCATATAAAATTTGGGGGTGGTTTGTTGTTTTAGAACAAAAGTATAGCTTTAGAAGAAAAATTGTTTCTATCAAGAAAGGTGATGAAGATTTCTAGCTATTGGAAGATTATAAAAGAAAAATCAGGGTGAATATATTTTTGAGGTAACAGGCCTCATCTTATAAGAAATAATGGAGTATAAAGTGAAAGATTTTGATATAAAGTAAGAGCTCTTCCTAAGCTCTCTTCTGTTCTACGTTGTACTTGGGCAGATTCATGAAAGCTGTGATGGGAAAAAATGTGAAGAAAATATTTCTCTTTTGTTTTGTCAATGTTGAAAATATTTACCCCATATTTTAGCAGTTTGAACAATGTTAATAGCATCTCTGAATGAATCTCCAGATTTGTGGAATACATTCTTGTAACTAAATGACCTGTTTGAATAACACACAATTTTACAAATTCTGATCCCAGTTCCTTTTCTTTTTTTCAATGTAAATTTAGCTTTGCTAATGAAAATGTTACAGATACCACTTAAGCAGAGAAGGGAAAATTTAAATTAGCTATGTTTTTCATTTGATGATTTCTCTTTTGTTATTGGTGTCTTTAGAAGTGACTGGGGTGACCCTTCTTCTCCCACCTTCTTTTGACTAACTTTTGCAGAACCTTCTTAAACACCAGAGAAGAAAATGTATGGCTTTGTTCACTGACCATACCAACATAATGTTCCCTAAGATCACTTGAAAAATTAAGCATTTTATCTACAGAGGCAGACCAACTCACAGATTTTTCTGGGATGTGCAGAAGTGTACAGAAATGATACAAAAATGGACCAATGTCATGTCTGGAGTAACAACTTGGTCATGGGATATTTTACTACTGGAAGCACCTTTAGATTAGATGTAAAATATAGGTCCTGAAGGCCCTAATACCACTCCATAAAAACCCTAATACCACTCCATAAAAACTTTTTTCCCTAGCTATCATAAATTTGTAAATCCATTATGGTGCTCTACTAATAAATCTCCTGGTGCAGAGTGGAAAAACTGGTACAATTTGTTCAGACATGCAGACAGAAAGGCATATCTGGAAGCTGCTCTGCAGATAAGGTATAGCTCTGTTCCAATTTCAACCAAATATGCTGGGAGTCAGCTACAGTTATAAGGTTTTGGGGTTGGTGGGACGGGTTTTTCAAGGGAATGTCTGTGGATTTTATGCATATCACCTTTCCTTTTTGTCCCTTCCTTACCATTGACTTGGAGCTTTGTCTGAAGGTACTGGGTTGGAATACATAGTCTAGAAATGATACTCAGCGATCTGTTAAAATAAAGATTTCTGATGTTATGGAGATTCCTCATTTTCTTTCCATTTTCTCTAAGCTACCTGACAAATTCTTTGAATATCTGTCTCAAGCTGCAGTGCTCAGTTTGACTCCTGCTGTGTTCTGTGTATTTTTCTCCCAGCAAAACAGTCTGGCCATTGTTCAAGGGGCACTGCCATGCAAATGTCATATTTCTTCAGATAGTCCATGCCAACATAGTTTTAAGTTGTATTTCAACTAAAGAATAAATAAACAGTCTGAAATTTCCTTCTGTAACCTGGTTCCTATAACTGCAAAAATACTTTCTGAAACAGCATTTGTAATTTTTTGTGACAACAAGCTGTGGAAACTGTTTTTCATATGTTTCTAATAATATCTGAATTTTCAAGAGATATTGGAATATGTAAATTTTCAAGATAATCTTCTTTGACTCCTTTGCTAACTGACCTTACTGTTCTCACTCCTCAGCAGTACCCTAGCACATGGTTTGCTGGTAGGAATGCTAACCAAAACAGATCATTTACAATACCCAGTCACAGGTACTGCTCACTTTGATATATGGAGAGTATGCTAAAAAAATCTGATTTTCAAAAGTAATTGGCTCACATGGTACAAATGGAATGCAGTTCTTTGCTTCCATTGAGGTTCCTAAAAGATTTCCAGAAATATTTTGTTCTTGGTCCTAATATTAAGTACAGAGAACATTTGAAATCTTGATCACCTTTTTTAATATATAAAATGAATGAACTGATCTACTTTAAGAGTAGATCAGTTATTAGGTTCCTTAATAAAAACACCAAATTCCTTTAAATATGACACCATGCAGCCTTTGTACTTAATCAGAATGAATCTGGAGAACTGTAAAGCACTATTCAATAACAGTAAATACTGTTCATAATATTTGAGTGAATGTTCTAGGAGGGGCAATAAAAAGTTTATAAAGTCAAATAAAATTCTATAAAATTATTGAGTTTGTTCTATGAAAAAGCACATTATGATAATGCAGTTCTTAGATGATATAATGCTGTTTTTTGGATTCAGTGTTTTTAAACTGATATTTATATTAAATGGACACAAATACTTGTGGTTCTGTGGCTCTAGCAGCATTTGTCTCCAGGTTCACTCTGTCTCAGACACGACTCATAACTTCTGGCATGTAGAAGTCCATCCAAGTGCCTTCAGGAGCTCCAGTCCTCTTCCATAGAGTAACTCCACAGGAATGGGTGTTTCTCTCTCTCATCCTTAACCACATTTGAAGACATGTTCACATAACTTTATTCAAAATCTAAAAAGGAAACTCAGATTGTTCCTTGGCTTCCTGGAGGAGCAAGTTTGACCTTTTCAGGTCTATATTTGATTTAAATATTTATGCAGCAAAAATAAATCTTGAGTGTTTTTACTCTTTTTTCTGGAAACTTGAAATGTTAGGTTTATATTGTCTTTGATTTTCCTTTCTTATGACTCAAAGTAGCTGGGGTTATTCTATCTGGATATGTTGCTTGGTTGTGAACAGCCCTTTGGCAGCCAGTCACTATAGGTGTTTCTGAGGGCTCATTTTTGGGGCCAGTCCTTTTTAACATCCTTATCAATGATCTGGATGAGGGGATCAAGGACACCCATAGATGACCCACTGTTTGTAGATGACACCTGGCTGGGCAGGAAGGCTCTGCAGAGGGATCTGACAAGAGGCTGAACCAATGGGCTCAGACCAGCTGTAAGAGGCTCAACAAGACCAAGTGCTGGGTCCTGTCTTGTGTCCCAACAACCCCGGGCAGCACCACAGGCTGGGGACAGAGCTGCCCAGAGGAGAAGGATCTGGGGATGCTGCAACAGCGCCTGAACATGATCCAGCTGCGCCCAGGTGGCCAAGAAGGCAAATGGCATCCTGGTGTGTATCAGCAATGGTGTGGCCAGCCGGAGCAAGGCAGGGATTGTCCCCTGTACTGGGCACTGGTGAGGCCACACCTCAAATACTGTGTGCAGTTCTGGGCCTGCCACTAAAGAAAGACAGAGCAGGGCAATGGAGCTGGTGAAGGGTCTGGAGCACAGGTCTTATAAGGAACAGCTGAGAGAGCTGGGGTTGCTCAGTCTGCAGAAAAGGAGGCTCAGGGAAGATCAGGGAAGGTTTAGACTTTACATTAGGAAAAATTTCTTCCTGTAAAGGATTGTCAAGCTTTGGAGCAGGCTACCCAGGGAAGTCGTGAAGTCACCACCCGTAGAGGTGTTTAAAAGGCATGTAGATGTGGCATTTAGGGACATGGTTCAGTGTGTATTTAGTAGTGCTGATTTAATGGTGGGACTTCATCTTGGAGGTCTTTTCCAACCTAAAGGAGTCTATGATTGTATATATATAAAATATTTTGAGAAAAAAATGTGGAAACCTGCTGTTTTAACAAGATTAAGGAAAAAAAATAGTGAGTTTATTTTTTAAATTCCCTAAAAAATAAACCAGTTTCAATTTTATGGAAAGGAATTCTTCAGTGGAGTTTTCAAATATATTTTAGAGAGAATGATTTCAACAAAATGCTCCCCTTTTACATTCTATACCTGAATGTAACTTGAAAACTGGAAGTTTATGTAGAAAACTGAAAATACAGTTTTGACCTTACTCAGGAAGAGAGGAAGCACAAGAAGATTAATCACATGAAGTTTTTTAAATATTTTATTTTTATTTTTTTATTACTATTTTTTCATTGATTAATGATCCAATATCAGTAAAACAAAATTTCTCAATAAAACCTAAAATGATTTCTTATTTTCTGCATATGAAGAGACTACAAAAAAAAGGGGTACAGAATTTGCATAAAAGGGTTCACTGGTGCTGGTTGCTGGATATTTGGGATGCTCTGTGTTCTTGTAAGATCTGTAGTTCTGAGGCCTTTTCAAAAGGCTGACCTGAATTACTAACTCCAACTTTAACAGCAAGGGAGAAATCGTGGGTCGTTTGAAGTTAATAGCCAGACTTTCAAGGTTTTCAAAGGAGCTAGTTTTTCATCACAGATCTATCTAATGTAATAAAATCTAGATCATCTAATCCCTAGTCCTGGAATTTAAGCACTGGACTTCCTTTTTACATTGATCACTGAATAGTTCAGAATTATAAAGAGAATATTTTTTTCTCCTATTGATGTAACATCTCAGGGATTGGCAAATCTAGGTGGTCCTACCACCCCTAAGAGAACTGAAATTTTTTAATGGAAATTGGAGCATAGATGAATGAGCTAACAGCAGGGTTCAATTTTAATGACAGCAACAAGGAATTCTGTAATTAAGCACATTAAGGCAGAACAACCTCTTTGAATTTCAGAACATCTCTAGCTCATGCTCTAACATCTGTTTTTCTTACACTGCTTTAATCTGCATCCTCCCTTCAGGCATCTTACACTAAGGGCTTGACAGACTCCTGGCTGACAGTAGCTGGCATCCTTTTAATTGACAAGGGAAACCACTGTTGAAAGAGATTGGGAAGAGCTTCCTCTCTTCCCTCAGGGTCTAAATGCTCTGCTTTTGCAGAACTCCTGCAGGACCTGCTAGCTGCAAACTCCACCTGAAAACACAGATTTTGCAGAATCCAAGGAAAAGCTCACCTGAGCTTCTCATATGCTTTACACTCTTTTACTTCAGATTTTTGCCCAGTGTCCCAAGGGGAGTATTTTATTTGTCACAAGTCTGTTATTGTAGCAGAAAGTGAAATAGTTTCTGTTTTCGCAAAAAAAAAAAGGAAGCATTTGTTTATGTCCCGCTGGAAGCAGATGCAATGAGAGTTTATCTAAAACTTCTTGTGCATATAGTTATGAGATGTAAGAACATGCCTGTATTTTTTGTTGCATCAGGCCCATTGAACGTACCTTGGAGAAACATAAACACCGTATAGAAAAGTGTTTGTATTGCTCTTAAGCAATCCCAAGAAAATATTTTATATGCCATTATACCAAATACATCCATAAATTTGTCATCCAGTTGTGCTGGATTTCTTTGACTAACTCTCATCATATGCATAAAAACTCTGGTAGGCTGTATGCTTCTGGTTTCTACTTTGCCTTCCTGATAGTATTTCATGCATCTGGTACAATGTAAGTAAAAGCAGTGCTTTTTTAAATCACTTGTTCTGCTATTTCAATGATCTCAGTTATTTCACTTGGCATGTTGTCTATGATTTATCCTTCTTGGCTATATTCAGCTTGTTGAATGGCCATTACCTGGTGATCTGCTCAGATTAGTAGTAGAGATGCTTTCCAAAGGAGACTGTTTGATGTCTGTTGTCAATGTGCTACATTTTCTGTGACCTGTTCTCATAATCAATATTCATGGTTAGGTGTTTCTGACTGAAACTTCAGTTATATTCATACACAGCTTTCAAAAAAGGACTGAATTCCAATTTGTCAGGACTATTGTAACAATGGTGGAATGATTATGATTAAAACTAAACTGATATTTCCACTTCTGCAGCCAGTGTTTCTGGTTGTATTATTTAAGTCTTCCAAAGAATGAAAATGGATTAGCCAGATGATTTTTTTTTTCTATTTTCCTTTTTTATTCTTTCCTAAAAAAATCCCCAACAAAATAAATGCTCTAGCTTCATTAATCTATTCTTTCTTCACTTCTAAAACAAACCAGCTCCTGTGGATAAAATGCTAGACATAGCAACATGGTTAAAAAAGCAGACTGGTAAAGACATAAGACATACACTGAGCCTTGTTATTAACAGACTTTTGAAACAGAAGCCTTGCTGAGATCTCAGAAGCTGTTAATGGCACTGATATTTCTCATTATTGGCTCAACTCTGTATCCTGTTTGCTAGTCACTTTAAATCCAATACCTCCCACAATGCAATGTGGGCATTGAGCTCATTACAGATTAAAAATGTAAATCAGAGAAGCTTCTGAAACAGCAGAAATTATCACAAGGTATGTGTGTTGCTCTGCTTTACTTCCTCACTGTACCTGTTGGATTTGTTTGCTGAAAATAAAAAAGCAGACCATCTTTTCAAAACCCTCACATTTTTCATCAGAAGGATATGCTCTCAGGTACTATATTCCATTAGAAATTGGAAGCCTTAGGATTAATAATTTGGAAAATTACTCACGGTGTAGTGACAAAAACAAAGTAAGTGTTACAAACCACTTTCAAAATGAGATACACCTACTCAGGAAGAGCCTGCTCAAGGGAAAGTGGTTTCCTCTGGCAGCTTATTCCAGAACTCTTAAACCTGGACCCTGCAGTGTCCAGCAACCACCCAACACTCTGTCCCCGGCAGAGGACTCCCCAGCACCGACAGATGCTCGGCACTGCAGCCCCCACCCACCTGCCCCCAGGACAATATTTGTTTCATCAACCTGCAGGAAGCTGAATACATAGATAAACCACACTACTTTGCACACCTCTGTTTTGAAGAGCTGTCCAGGATAAGTAATGTTGGCCGGTGTTGTGAGAGTCTCTAATTATTTTTTTTGCTCAGAAACCACATGCAAACTAGTTGGCCCTTGCTGTCTCTTGTCATCTGATGTTACAAAGCAATCTACACTGTCTGTGAGCTTCAGAACACATACTGACAAAAGAAGTAGTTTCCCTGGTAACAAGGACCATATGAAAGCTCTCAGAACATATCCTCCCCAGGAGTTAATTTGTTTCAGATGGGAAAGGTGATTACTTATAAGAAAAAAGAGAAAACAGCTGAGCTATTAAAGGATGAAATAGTAAAGAGTAAGCAGTGTTATTTGTTCCACTTCCACTGTTTTCATTTATATGCATGATATATATATTTATATAGAAATATATACATTTCTGTATGAACTATCATTGTGTAAGTGCTAATACAACATGTATTTGGCAGTAAAGAACTTCTCTGAGGTCTTCATTACAGCACCAAAAAATGAAAAATCATTTCTCAAACGTAAATTTAGATATTTCACAAAAGATTTCAAGGATACGAAGAGATGAAAACACTACAGGACACATGAACACAGATCTAGCCAAAAGATTAGGATATGATGGGATTGTGAAAATTAAAGAAATAAAAAGCAGAATAAATAGTGACAAAAGTCACAATAACATTCAAAAACGAAGCTGCACATGTGCATATAATGTTGTCATGCAGATAACTCTTAGGTAAAGTAGACCTCTTTTCCTCTAGAATAACTGAAAGGATTATTGATCTAGATGGTCTTCCAGACATGGAGTGTGGGTTGCTAATGGTTTATGGCTCACTGGGCATTTCAAACAAATGCTCTGTGACTGTGATGGAAAGCAAAACTGCCTGAGTGTCCATGAGCTGAAGAGTGAATGGTGTCCACAGCTGGGCATGGCAGATGCAAGGAACGTCACACAACTCATGGTGTGAAAGGTGAGCAGTGCAAGGAGCACTTCAGTTGATCACCAATTCAAGAGTGGGTGTTTGCTCAACTGTTTAACCATCATATCCACAGAGATCCTTTGTCAGAACATTTCAGTGAAGAAGGATTCTGCTATGCTTTATAAAGACACATTTCTTACAAAAAACGGTCAAAACATTTCTGGAAAGAGGAGCAGCAAATTAATCAAATATCTTTAAAATGAAAACTATGACTACCTAGATGAGATCATTGAAACCAAGGTGTTTCTTTGTTGTTTCTTTGTTGATACTTCAGAGGTTTTAATCAGCTTGCTTTTTTAGGTAGGGTTCGTAAATTTTGGTTTCTGTAGGTTTTTTTATTTGTTTTGTTTTGGGTTTTTGTTTCATGGGGTTTTGTTTTTCTTGGTTTTTTTGGGCTTTGGGTGTTTTTTTTTAATTTGATTTGATTTTGTTTTTTGTTTTGTTTTGCTTTGTTTGTTTGTTTGTTGTGTTTGTTTTGCTGGTTGGTTGAGTTTTTTGGTTTGGTTTCTACAGATGTGTGGGGAGAACCAGTCCAAAAACTACAGATTGGCCTTGGTGTTTACAGAAAACTAAAACTAAAAACACTAAGAGTTGAGGTAGGAGAAATTAGAAATTTATTGATCTCTATATTCTTGTCGTAATAGTGATTATTAATCTGCCATTTTTCAAAGAGACTATGGCGGCAGCAACTCCTTATAAATTTAAATATTTTTCTTGTTGCTTCTTAACAGCATTAGTTCATTCTAGTTTTCATAGACAGAATTTTTTTTCTACTATTTTTTTCTTTTCAGCTAATGAAGGTATAAAAATTAATACCTGAGAAAGTTATGAATAAAAAGTTCATAATAATGGATATATTTCAAACCACTTTATTGAAAAAATAAAATATACATTACAATGTCTCTGTAATATCTCTGTTTCTGAAAAAGAAGGCATGAGTTAACTGCTCATAGAATTTTGCTGTATATTTAAATTGTATGAAGGAATTCCTATAAATCATACTTCCTTCAGTGTGCCATACCTCAAATTAGCTGGAAACCTGAACTGAGCTCTGGCAGGAGTCTGTGATTTTCTTGCAGAAGAGAAAATTTCAGGGAGTGTGTGAGTATTCCAGTATTTCCTCTTGGTTTCAAAGTGTTTCTGGTTACAAATCAAGATATTCCTTTTGTTTTTAAAAGATGTGACTGACCTGGAGCAAAACTTTGAAGAATGTCTGAGTGCCTTTTCTCAATTTTAGAAGTGATTTTGGCACACTATCTAGAGACAGCTAGGACCAAAAGATTCCTGAAGTGTCTGAGAAGCTAAACCCTTGTACAACAGGGACCCATACTTGGGATTCACCGATTATTCTGAGTTGGAAGGGACCCATGGGGATCATCAAGTCCAAGCCTTAAGTGAATGGACCATATAGGGATTGAACCCATAGCCCTGGAGTTATTAGCCCCATGCTCTGACCAGCTGAGCTAAAGTATTCTATAATCTAACTCTCCTAAATCCTAAAATAAGCGATGAGATGTTGTGGTACAGGAATGGTGTTCCCCAATATAATCTTCCCACTGAAACCCTCCAAACCATGCATCACCAGCTCACTTCCCCATTCCATTTCCTGCAGTGGGCTGGAGAGGAGAATTGGAGGCACAAAAGGTGAAGATCACGGGTTGAGATAAGAAGAGTTTACTGGAAACAACAATGAAAAAAGAAACAAAAGTAGCAGTGACAATACTAATAACAGAATGAACAAGAGAAGCGAACAGTTCATAAAGGAGTGTTCATTGTGCAGAACCCAGAAATACCTGAGTCTAACCAGGACATGAAATATCTCAAACCTTCCCATCTGCTTTTCTGTCAAACCCTTCCTACCTGTTCACACACTGGTGATGTCTCAATCATGACCTGTGACTGGGTTTGCTTTTATATTAACCATTAGAGCTAATTTTAAAGTTTAAAATAGTTCTTTACTTTTTTTTCGTTTTGTCATTTTTCCTCCCCCTTTTATTTAGAGTACAACCTCTCTAATACTAAATAGCACAAGTATTTAGAAAGTGTATTGAGTAAGGCACACAAAACAAGAAATCTGATTTCTGTCTCCTTTTCAGAGTCTTTCTTATTACTAGAAGTCCTCAGATTCTTTTTTTTTCCCTAGGGAAGATAAAATCTCCCACATGTTTATCTTCCCACTCCAGTCTTTACCACTACTTACCCTAGCTGAGGAGCCCAGTCTCCTCCAAGGAAGATAAAATCACTTACACTGTCATTTTTATGGCTGTGCTTTCTGTTTCTGAAGGGCTGCCCCCTTATACAGATGACCTCTCACTCCTAAAATAATTTGTGACATTTTTAATTTCTGTTCTATGGCTGGTAATTTTCATTCCATATCTACCTTCTCTCTCTCACCCATTACTTTTGGACAATGAGTTGTTAAAAGTTAGTGTCACAATTAGTAGCAATCTCATTGTCCTGCAACTTAATACTGATAAGCTTCTTCCTGTCTTCTTTAGGCTTTTATTTTTGCTGTAAAGTGGAGGATTAAAATATAGATGATACCAGCATAAAGAAAGGTGGCAAATTTAAAAAATAAAAATTTAAATTAAGTGCTGACTACCAATATTTGTACAGAGATATTTTAACCCTCATTATAAATATTAATTATTATTGTTGCTTTTGAGGATTTAATCTGTAACAACTAGGTATCTGGAGATTTTCATATAGTACAAAGAGAACCAAGACATACTTTTGAACTGAAAATTAATTCATGCTCTGATATGAAGTTATGAAACCTCATAGTAAAGAAAATCCTCTACATTATTATCTAACCATAGCTTTTTTTATTTCCCCAAATTGATTCAAGATGTATTTTATCCCATTTTTCCAAGGGCCAGAGCAAGAATATATTCCATTAGAATAGCTGTTGATACCATAAAGCCATCAAATAAAGAACATAATTTCAAGCTAAACAGTGGAATCCTGTCACAAACTAAACACTCCATCTGGTGCCATTTAACTGAAATAACTTCTTCAAGGCACCACTCCCATGAAACATACAAACTTCAAACAACATTATTTTACTACAAATATGGACTATAAAACTTGATAGAAAAAAAGGAAGCCATAAAGCCCTCAAGTTCCCTCTGAGCCTGAGCTAGAATCCAGATCTTCCTGAATTAAGTCGCTTTCAACATTTTGTAGCAGACAACTGAAGGTCCCAGTAGATGTAAGTTTTATTTTCATAATTCATTCTCAGCTTGGCTGGGAGCAAAGTAGCCACCTCCACATTTTTGGCAAGAAAACTTTCTTTACTGGAATAAAGTTTTGCCTCTTCAATGGGATGTTTGGCAAGAGACCAGGAGGAAATAATATCTGATTTCCCTTACACTTGACTTCCTCTTTTTTTTTTATTTTCAAGCTTTAGCAAGCACACTCTCTTCCTCCTTCAAATCCTCCAGTCCAGGTATAATTACTCTGTTAGCTCCTTTTTGATCCACTCACATACCAAGTATTTTATATCTGCTTTACAAATATTGTATTTTTAATGACCCTGAAACCTGTGAGCTTTGGAAGTTGTTTTTTTTTTGCCTCAACTTCACAGTTTACGAGCATCTGAAATTCTTTTACCCACAGGAAAATTATTACGCCAACATCATAAATCTGCATTTTATTTTCCAGCATAACAATGAGTTTTCTTTTTTTTTTTTACAAGATTTTAAATATTCATCAAAAGTCTCTGGTCAGTATATAACTCTTGTCCCTTTGTCCCTTAACTCTTGTCAAGTGTCTTTTCCTTGACTATTTTTCTATTCTAATTATGAGCCAACCTATGCTGTAGACCTTTTTTTCCCTCTAACCAAATTTATCCTCACCACAGCCAGCAGGATAGTCCTCCCACAGCAGAATCCCTTATATTTATTGGTATTATAAAGAAATGTGAAGGGGGTGCTACAATAATTCAGCCTTCATAAACTAAACACAAGCGCTCTTCCCTGCACTAACCTGAAACAAAGCACAAAATATTTTTGGTGTTAGTTCATAACTGAAAAAATTATTCTGTCCAAACTGGGTTTTATACCAGTCTGAACAAAAATGAGAGATACTTAACTATTCAGATAGCACACCTCCCAATTTAAGAACGCGAGATCTCTGTAGACTTCTACACAACACCCCAAATATACTATCTACAACAAATTTCCCCTGACACAGATCATCTGCCTCATTTCCCTCTGAAATAGAAACTGAAAAAAAAACCCTAATGAAAATTCTCTGGCGTAGGAGACTAAACTGGGGAATATATGGTCTATTCAGAGCTTGAAAGAAAACATGTTTTACCTGAAAGTCAGGAAAGGGAGTGGACTTTGAGAGGAAGAATTTACATACTACACTAAAACCTTTATTCATTGAAACCGAATGAGAACAATTTTCTGGAAGCTGCAACTTTCACAGAGGTCTGTTATCCACAACATTCAAGTTAGGATGGTTAACAAAAATGCCTCTATGGAGTATGGTACAGATAAGTGTGAAAATTTAAGCAAAACCAACAACAGCAACAAATAAAAAAAAACTTTTGAGGAAGTTGCAACAAACAGAACAGAGAGTTTTACATTACATTATTGTTCTCAACTTTATCCCATACAATTTATAATAGGGAAGAGTAAATTTGTTATTAGGCAACTCCATGGTGCTACAGGGGAATTACATGTAATAAAAAACTAATAGAAATTTTAACAGTGGTGACGCACCAAAACCAATTTTAAAATGCTTATAACTGTATTTTAAATTCCATAGTACTTGCAGGGATATATCTAAGTTTTTAACAGAATGAGATGCTGAGGGAAGCTCTCAAGGGTTCCTGGAAGCAACTTGTTAAAATTCTGTCACCAAATTGAAGGGAAATTGAGATTAATTTTAAAGTCTCTAATGCAATTCATACTTTCTCTGGGTAGAAAAAAAACATCCCCACTAGAAATGGTTCCTGGTAGTAATGAAAACAACTAACAAAGAGTAATTTATTTTGCTTTTGGAATGCACAGCACTGGTCTGAATTACATTATTAAAATGTCTTGGGGATGCTCTAGCCCAGGCACCTTCAAGGTCTTCGTGTACACCCCCATCCAATTACCTGAACCGAAGCTTATGCTGTTCTGTCACCAGAATGCATATGCTTTTCTTCCTCAGTTGAAGGAAGGCTTGTGGGGTTGTTTGTTTATTTTTCATGGGTAAACATATAATTTTTTGATCACGTCATCAAACGTAGATTTTCTGGTCTAACTTCTTGAAGTATGAGGATGGTAGGTAACTTTAATGGAAGCTGTAGGAGAAAATGTATGTTGCTGCCTGATGGTCGTAGAATGAGAAGGTTTAATGCGTTAGAGCATTGTGTCCTGGATGCATCTGAATATGCAAATGACCTTAACGACTTTGTGATTGCCTTTGAAACTACTTCATGCTTTCATGCCGTTTTATTGTGTATTCTACTATGCCTTTTATCTATACAGAAGGAGGTCTTCAGTGAAAATTTAGGCTTTGTCCTTGTAAACACACAGGCACTTAAACAATTGAATAGTTCCATTACTTTCTGGGAGACCAGGAGAATGTATTTGAAGTGAAACATTCACATCTACAGTTGCAAGAAAGCAGTTTAATGAAAGTATTATGGTCAAGCATTATAAACTGAATTCTGTTCCAGCAGAAAAGACTACATCCTGCCATAGCAGTGGTATGAAATTGGAACTTCGAATTTGCTTGCTGTTTTTCCTCAGTAGCCATATAATCCTAGCTATTGACAGACCCCATACACCATTCTAAACCTTAGAGATTGCATTGTTTTTTACAGGTTCTGTCAATATGAAAACACCAGTGGAGGAATCATATTTTCCCAACTAACACAATTTTTCTATATCTTTTTTTTTGAGCTAGGGCAAAGTGTGAAGAGCTTAAAAAAAGTTAAAAGCATAAGCAAGAAAGAATAGTTTAGAGGAAAATGCTACTAAGCCAAGATCAATAAAATACCCTTAACAGATGACATTCCTGTAACAAAACCATAGATGCTAAATATTTACCCTTAGCATAAAACTAACAGTGTACCCTGAAGTTACTCATCAGCCAATATTTCTATTTTTAAGTTGTCCTGCAATATTGTGATAAATTTTAAAAAGACAATATATCAGAGGAAAAAAAAAAATCACCTTGAAGGTATAGAAATCTATGTGTCCTTGGCCACTAAACTGTTCCGGTGAAATTAGGTAGCCAAAACCAAAAAAGTGTATTTGAATTATGTATTTCTAAAATATTTCTTAATATAGCTCCTATTATGCCTTTTAACAGGCAGAAGACACAATTTATTACTTATGACAGAAGCAAGACAATCTGAGTAAATAATATTAAACTAAGTTTCTTTTCTCTGTAAGAAATACAAAGATATGTTTCACAGAAGATTTTGGTAGTGGCTTATTCCAACATTTGCACATTGTGATGTAATTCTGTAATTTGATTTAGATAATTTTCACAAAGACGTAGTAAATGTTCAGATTTTTCACCTCTACCCACCTTGAATATCAATAACAATCTGGCTTTTGGCTTTAATGACAGTGAATCAATGACATAAATTAACATATAATAGCTGAGAAAACAGGAGTTTAGTCTGCCTGTCTGAACATTGTCTTGTTACCTCTCTGAATTAAATTATGTTTTAATTTGATAACACAGCACTATTTTTATTAGTTAATGAATAATATAATAATTTATTTGTTGAGAGCTGTTACCTTTAGTTTGAGTAAAACCATTTCAGTTCAAAAGGGAAATTAATGAAAATAATAGAATACCTTTTCTGAGGGTTATTCCTTTGTCACGCCATGATTAGAGACTGAGCCTGTTTAATTGATCATATTGTGGTACTAGCACTGCCTGATACATCTGTAACATGCTAGCAATGTATTTTTTTTTCCCAATTAAATGGAATAATAGTATCTAGAACAGGAGTTTCCAAAGCTGGAGTCTAAGTTTATGACCATTAAAACCAGTAAGACCTCAGTAATAATTAGATTTCACTGGAAAATATCATATGCTTGTGACTCTCCCACCTTTAACCATGCAAATACTTCAGCTGCACAGCTGGTGCATCACATTTCAATCCATCAGCATTTTGTTAAATACTCTAGTCATGCTCCAAAGAAGTAGCATCACACTCTCCAAAATTACTGTGTAGCAGGGAATGAAATTACAGGAACTTTTGTTCAATTACAGTTCAACTGATAACCCTATGCCATGCATGACCACAATACATCTCTGCCTTTCCTGGTTTAAAGAAGGTTAAACCTTGTAAAGACAGACTTCAGCTGTTCACCATGTGCAAAGAAACCTTCAAAGTAAATGATGTACAGCAATGGTCAGTCCTAAAGGGAGAACAATCTGCAAACACTACTTGGACAAACCAAATTTTAATTTTACAGGTTCAAGTAGATGTGACAATAGAAACACAAGAGTATTTCTTGTGCCAGTTCTCCATAAGCTTCACAATCATCATATAAAGCACTGTACTCTTGAAGCCGTATTTCTGACATTCAGAGGAATCTTTCTCTTTGGATGTCAAAAGACAAGTCAAAAATGACTGATCTATGTGACCTTATTTTCCATAATTTGCAATTCTACCTTTCACCAACACATTTTTAGATCTTCACATTTTCCTCCACAACAGGCAAAACCTTAATTCTTTTAAGAGAAAATTGCACATGTGCAAACAGTCAAATATCAGACCTATATAGACGGTTTTAACAGCAGACAGTAAAAATTATTATATATTTGGTACAAGTTGCAGCTAAGTGCAGCATTTTAACTACCACTATGATCACACTGAGGAATTTTACTTATGGTATGAGATGTATGGCATAAGCATCCTGTCTCCAGAAACAGGATTAAACTATTGGTGAAGTGGTGCCTCAGAGCTAATGAGAATTTGCAATCTCAAATCTTAACAACTGTCAATCAGAAAAATAGAAATCAACTATCAAAGGCAGATCCTATAGTTATCCTAGCATCCTGTAGCTTCAAACACTTCTAAAAAATATTGGAATTTCAAATACAGGCATTTATACATCTATGCAAAACATGCAAAGCCAGGCTATGATGTTCATACGACAAATACAACAAAGCTGTTATAACTTCCTGGATGTTGCTTTGCCCAGAAAATATGCCTGCTTCACCCTAATATAATTAAGATAATTTCCTTAGTCTGAGAATTTAAGGCTCTCCTGCTGTTGAAGTGGTCCAAGAAGTAGAGAGTAGCATCTAAAAACCGGGGCTGCACATCCTATATGTGGATAGAGAATTTTAGAATTATTGCCACTCTCCATTACATTCAAAATTTCTGTTTCCATTCAATGGAAATGTATTCTTATAATTAGTCCTTTGACAAATAGCAGCTCTGAAAAAAGGAATTGAGAGACCAAAAATGAGCTTCTTTGGGCTTGAAATTTGGCAAAATGCTTTTAAGATCACCCTTAGGAGCATGTGTGGTGATGTTACTCCACGCGGCCCCAAGCGACCACAGAGAGATTTGTTATTTCACTTTAGGCTATCCTCTTTTTTCTGGAGATTGAATTTTAAACATGAAAACATTATAGTTTAAGGACAAAGGTTCAACCTGAACATCCAGTTTCCCTGTGGGTTTTATTGAAATTGTTTTTGTGATCTTGTGCCTAAAAATGTATTGAATGCAACACAGCAGGTCCTGGGTAACACAATACTGACATTCAAAAACAATTAAAGTGGCCCCAGTTTTATTAATAACTAGGGAATATTGTGTTTTCTAAAACAGATGCTTTACTTATACCACAGAAATTTAATACGAAGCAGCTGTTATAGAATCAAGGCATATGGTTTATAATGATGCAAATTATTGATAATTTTCTCAATTTTATTTGTTTAGTTTGACCATTCTCCCATAGTCTTCCAGAAGCTACATTAATTATTTAAGCCTGAGGTACCTGATAAAAGATAATTTCTCATTAATACAAGTCACAGAAATAGATGTTTTGATGGGTAGAGTAGATTTTATGCCATGTACTGAAGTGAGAAATGGATTTAAACTGGATAAAGCTAAAATTCCTCAAGGTATTTGGAGGGAGGAAAATTCAAAGAGCAGTGAAACTTTATGTAATCAAAATCCATGAGAAGGAATAAACAAACTAAGACAAATTTTCTCCCCATTTTTCTAAATACTACTTAAGCAAGATTGTGTTTGGAAATTGGAATTCCTGGCATATTTCCCCAGATACATTCTGCAAACATATTCCTACTTGATTAAAAGAACACCACCTACTACACATCCACAACTACATCCTATCCTGCTGTCATGCTTCCTTAGATAAATTGGTATTTTCAAGAGACAATCAAAATATTTTGGAAGATTTGCTAGCACTTAATTTAAAATGTATCTCTGTACAGATCTTGTATTTGCACAAGTATCACTCTCCTCTATCATTCTTTTCCATGGCTTTTTTGTCTCTCACATCAAGCCTGAACTTCTGTCCTTGCCCTTCCACTGGTTCTTCTTTGTCATCCCATTACATCCTGTCTCAGTCTCTGAGCTACTTTATAGACTTCTGTGTACCTGTTTGTCCTGGAATCAGCCCCATGTGCTATTTATATTAACTAAAATATGTTTTAAAAATTAACTTTTTCTATCCACAAGGGCTAATTAACTTCAGCAAAGACACTGTTGCCTTCTCAAATGAAAACACAGCAACATACTTTGCATTTTGGAGTGGATTTGTCTGATCTGCATATTTAGACTGTAAAATCCTCATGGCAGGAGCTTTGTCTCCATCTCTTCCTGATTCTGTGAAGCAGCACAATGTTGGCACCTAGCAAATAATTTGTTATAAGAATAATAAGCTCTGTTTTGCCAGGCATGATCTAATGGTGTCCTTTCTAAGGTTATGCGGCAAGTATGAGAGACAAAAGGTACTTTTTTCTTGAATGAGGATGGTTTCTCAGAAATATTCACATTTTAAATGGTAAAAAATGTCATCTTATTTTTTCATTTAACCAAACTTCTTTTTCAGACTAAAGCTGTTTAAACAATACAGCTGACCTGATTCTCACCTCAGATAACTGGCAAAAGAGGCACTTTCAAATCTGGGACTTCAAAGTGTTCCAGAAAAATCTCACATGGTTTGCTGCTCACATTTAAAGGTAAATTAGACCATTAAAAAGGACACAAATGAGCCCTAAGCACAGGGAATTCAGAGCCTAAAGTTAAAATAGTGATAATTAAATCATTATAATAATAGTAAAATTCTTCCTCATTGATTCTCAGGCTTTGCACCTTTTGACTGTTCAAGATAATAAAGTTAAGTACATCCATACGTATTTGGAAAATGTGGGCCTAATTTTATGCTATGTTTAACAGCACATGGTGGAGTTTTTTTCAGTGCTGAGACATTCTTTTCCTTCCCAGAACCTAAACTCTCTTTCATGTGTACATAAAAATTATCAATTATTTTTCCCTAATTTGCTATTAGTCTGTGATATATCTTAAAAATAAACCCTTTAAACACCTGTCTTTAAAAATATTCCACATATCACTGCTAGAGGCACAAAATACCTGAAAAAAGGCTGCTCCTCAAGACTCCTTGCTTTACTTTTGAGGGTTTTCTGGTTTCCTCTTCCCCTACACAGCTCTCAGGAGTCTGCCCCACAGCAAAGCTCACCTCACCCTGCCAGCCAGTGAATCCATGCCATGGGAGAATCCCTGTGTGTATGAAAACATTTGTTAGAAGAGTTTACACGGCTGATAGCAGAAGCAGGAGAAACACAAATGCCACTTAGCTCAGCCAAGGATTCTGCCAACCTGCCTATCAGTTGCACCAGCTCTTGCACTATTTGATGGCAGTTAATGACAGCTGCCATTTATATATTTGTTTATACAGAAGAGCATATAAATCAATACTAGGTAAATGCTATAAGAATAAAGACATTGGGACTGTCAAGACAAATAACTGTTTTACTCTTTCCTTTCAAATGTGCTCAGTCAGTGAAACAGCATGTTAAAAATCCCTTCCGAAATATTTTATATTATTGCTTCAGAAGATAGTAATAATCATGGAAAGCCTAGAGCTACCAACCACCATTATCATCTCAGCATAGCAGCTAGTTTCAAAATGATGGATTTAATAAAACCATGTCTGTCAGAAGTATTTTTAAGGAAAGCATTGGCCAGACATATGTTTTCAGGTAATGCTTCCCATCCACATACAAACTGTTCCTTCATCATGAAAGGATTTTTTTATACAGATAGATATTTGTATAAATTGTAGCTTTCATACATATGTATGTCTGTATGTGTATATATATATTACAAATTTTAAACCTGAGAAACACTTCTTCTCATTGAGGGAGACACATATTTTATACCAGAAGCTGTGAAGTATTAAGTAAAATACTCAAATAAGTAAGCCTCGGCTCACTCACAAATACGTGAAGGATGAGCCTGATCTAGGAACTTAAATGAAGCTTTCTGAAGGCAATGAAAAATCTCCTTTTCATTTTTCAGTGTGCTTTTCACAATTCTTTTCACCATTCAAGCATGTTGTCCTCAGACCCATATTGAAACAATTTTAGTGCTAAGCATACTTTAGATTTTGCTCTGAATTAATCGATGATATGTGAAGAAGTCGGGAGAGAAAATTATTCACAGTGGTTTACTGAACACTGCTAAGCTGTGATTTCTTTTTTTTATTTACATTCAGAATTGTATACCTCTACTTATCAACTCCTCTAATAAATTCCAATTTTAGGGTCTGGTTATAAATAGAAAGTTCATCAAATGGATTTTGGATGTAGCCCAAAAGCCAAATCAATAGTTGGAGCAGCCATACCCACGCAACAGATCTTTTTCTTACCAGTAATCTCACACAACAACTGAAATTATGACTAATGACAATTTCTTATTCTAATGTGCTGAATGCCTGTCTGAAAAGCATCCACATTAAAATGGCTAACTTGGGCATTTATCTGGACTTATACCTCTTTCTGAGATAATGAGGTCATACATAAGCTAATGTCCAACTATCTTCTGAATGGGTTCTTCAAGGGCAAATGCAGCAAAAGGAGCCAGTGTTACAACTGGAAAGAACAGCAAGTGTCCATGGTCAGTGTTTATAAAGAAAATAAGCAAGCATGCAAAGCTGTAGGGTGCTGCTCCCTGTTTCTCCTGGCCCTGGTCTCTTGGGCTCCTCCACAGAAGTCTCTGTAGATCCCTTTATGCCAGATAGAAAAATAAACTATTCAGAAATTCCTGAGAGTGTCCTTTGTGAAGTTTGAGTTGTCTGGTTTCTCTGGTTCACCAAACCACTGATAAGGCTCTGACAACCAACTCAAGGACCCAAAACTGGAAAGAGGGATAAATTTATTTGGGCTGTCATGCACAGACTGAAGCAATCAGCCTCCTGATATGAAGTGCCGTAATGTCCTCAAATTATGTAAACATCTTTAAAACTGAAGCTGTACTGTCCTGTGCCTGAGCACTTTGAATAGGGGACAGGCTTTACACAGTGAAAAAAAGTGAGGTTCCAGATTGAAGTATTTCATTTTTGCAAGAGTTATTAATTTCAGTGGGAAGGTTATCTAAGTGGAGCTAGATCAGGCATAGAATAAGAGAGATGAAATAATGAAAAATGACATCAGAAAATGAATGGAGACAACAGAAAAAAGAGTTTGGAAAATAAAATGGGTGGAGAAAGCTATGTTAAGAAGGGCATAATTTGCAAAGCACAATTTTTCAAAAAACTTGCATTCAATACAAACAGATTGGACAAAAGATTGTTAAACAGGAATATTGATAAGAGATCTAATGTTGTAAGAGGTCGAATTACTCCTAAAAGGAAAGTGACCTCTGATTAGTAGGAGACAACATGAGCTGAGGGGAAAAAAATGAGGGGGCTAAGGGCTGGACAACTGAACACAAATCACAAAAAAAAAGAGGACTAACAGAAATGAGGGATGAAAGCGTGACAGCTTGAACTCTGGGTGCTACAGGGAGATGTTGGGCATCCAATGCAATAAAAATTAATTATAAGGAGAGTGGTTTGCATAAAATGTAGAGCTATATATATACACATACTTATAAATGAAGACACAAATACGTAGATGAAGATAACAAAGAAATATAAGAGATAGTTTATAAATTTCATTATTTATAATGTAGCTCAAAATTTTGCACAAAATATGCACTTTTTTCTCAGATATTTATCAAGGACATTTCTACATAAACTAAACGTATAATAAAACTTATTCTTATCAGAATATTTTTCTCAATATTTCTTAAGTGGAGACTTTTTCATACTTTACCATTTAAAATAAAAATGAAGGTTGTCCAAGGAAGAGGAATTTCAGGAATTACAAGATGTCTCCAAAAATTAAAGATTTTACCAAGACCAAGTTCACAAAATAATAATTCCAGAAAGCAACTATTTAGTAACTTTAAAAGATAAATTTAAAAATCTTTAATTACAGTGAATTATTTTTTAAAGAAATTCTACCTTTAAATAAGAATCAAATCAAGAAACAAGTCTCTCCTCTATGTCTTTATAAGTGTAAGAGAAATACGAATTCTTCATATGCTAGGTTTAAGAATACTACATGAGTTTATAATTCATCTTATTAATTAGGAATTACTTTTATAATTAATGAAAGTCAAGTGCTTGTTTTGAAAACAGGCATATACTTCATGATGTTTGGAATGTAACTTATGAGCACCAAATCAAAAAGTTATCAGTGTCATGGACCTTTCCCTTCCTTAAAATAATGGCTAGATTATTTTGGTGTTCTTCCTCCAATTTTGTTACTCATATTGCATGTTCCTTGATAAAGGGAGTCTATCTTGCTAGTTTGTGAAGTGCCAAACATAGTGAGTATTTAGCCTCACCTGGAGGATCTAAAATAACTAAAAATTATTGAAAAGACAATCATCAAGATGATGTTCAAATCTGTTTGCAAAAGCCCTATTCAAAAGAGCTATGAATGGCAAATACTGATTTAGTGTATGCCAGATAAATCAGAATAAACCCATTGTTCTATGTAACTTTAGGATAAAACAACCCTTCTGCTAAAAATGCATCCACAGTAAAACCATAGAAGGATGCAGCTGTGAGATTGGTATTTTAGCATGCAATATATCAGTAAAATTGCAATCTGTACTATACTTTTCTAATCCTAAATTTAACTGCAAAACTCTGTGGTATTGTTTATGGAAAATTCCATACGTTTTTAGACTTTTGACCTAGATTATTTAATGTTTCCCAAACAAGAACTTCCCAGACTTTATCAGGAGAGTTGTTAGGGAGAAAAAAAAAACCCATAGGAAATTTAAAAAAATACATTTAATTGGGCTGTTGTTTTGTTTTTGTTTTTTTAGGTTAAAGACCTTTAATTCTATTAAAGAACAGAGGAAAAATAATTTCTGCCAAAACATTGTCACTGTGCTGAACAGGCATCTGTATGGTAATAGGTGCCAGTATCCTTCTAAGTAACCTGTGAACTCAAATAAACAGCAATTAATGCTGAGGATGTTGTCAATAAATAAACCGAGCTATATGAATAATTTTATATAGAGATGGCAGTAAAGAAGTGCAAGTGCAAGTGCAAGGAAGACCTAATAGTTTATAGAAATTGTTTTCTTCATCTTCTGCCATCCTCAAAATCATTTTTCTGTGAAGGACAAATAAAAAGACAAAGCCAGAGTCATAGTGTAAGAAATGTGTATTAATTTATAATGTAGTACTTAATGGCTTCAGTGGATGGTAACAGCAGGGCTTAGAGCCTTGTGAATTATCAAAAAGGGTTAGTTTTTCCACTGAATGTGTGCATGAATAGGCAGTGGTGGAAAGCTGAAGAAAAATCTGGAAGACTCTGATCTCAGGTTACTAGAGTTCTTTTCTTTAAAGACTTACTTGACCTTATGACAGCATGTCAGCAAATTAGATTTAGGCAATGCTGTTCCCAAGAGCTCTAATTAAGGTTCATATGTATATTCTGTGGTTCATTAAAAAAGCATGCATTATAACTGCCTTACTGTACACTAATTTGCATACACATCAAAATAGAATCTGTAAAACCAGAATCTGCAGAATGACTTTAATTTCTCTAAAGCATTTAGATATTTCATAAATTCTCCTAACTATTATTCATTGTTGACATGCATTTCTTGAACTGTCTGAGCAAGGATAATTTACATTTGTTTTTGAAAGTGGCTAACACAGATAACTAGTCTGCTCAAGAACATCTAATAAAATGAAATATAATTATTTTTAAAAAATAACTGAACAGATTGCCCTGGGTGTGACATCTATAGAGGACAACAGTAATGCGAATGGCTTATGCTTGCTATTCCTCATTCACACTGAAAACTTGTCATAAAAATGGATTACCTGCAGTTCTATACTGTTTGCAATTCTTGTCTTGTCATGGTAATAAGACATTAGAAGTTTAATATATCCTGTGAAATACTATAGCATATAAAGATGTGTAGATATCAAAATATTTGCTACCCCAACTTCTTATCTTTTACTGTGTATATCCCAGGCTGAAAAATCAGCATGCTGTCTACTTCTTTCAGGTTTCTGGGAATAACTGCATGCTTGCAATGACCACAGATCTCTTCCTTGACAAAAGGAAAAAGCCTCACTGAAGGTGATAAAGATCTTGGGTGGGTGACAATACCATAAACTGGGGTTACCTAGCTGAAGTTGGTGGTGTGTTGCTATATTAGTGGCCCAGCTGCTCTCCACTTTTACTAACTCCAGAGAAAAATCTGCAAGCTACTGAGTGCTCCTCAAAATGTAATGTCACTTCCTGCCTTTCAGTGACCACAGAGACCCTCTACAATTTGTCCAGACAACTTTGTATTCAGCTTATTTACTAATGGAAATTCAGTGTTCAGGACTGAACCAAATCAAATTAAGGGATCTGTGGATAAAAACCAAACAAAAATCAAGAGAGATGCTCCATATTACATTGTAACTCATATGGCATTAGATTTGAATGACCATACCTTAAACACGTGTTCCAAAGCTGATGGAAAAGAGTGCAGAACTACAGAGGAAAGCCATCTCTCCCACTCCCCTCTCCCCTCTCCCCTCCACCTCCCCTTTACCAAGGTTTGCAAGCTAGGATGCTACAGTTTCTGTCACCACTACTGTGTTGTCTGTGGGTACTCTGTTTATGGACTGACACTGCAGTTACTTAAAAGACTGTGAAATTAACATTAGATAGACCGGGACTGAACCCATAGCTATCAACATCTACATTTTGTATGTTTTTTAAACCCCTTATAGTTACTGAGTTTTCTGAGCTGCTCAGTTCAAATGAAACTTGTCTGAATAACCTCAAACTTGAAAAAAAAGAATTAAGCAGAAAAGATATTAGAGTAAGGCCAAAAAAAAACCAGTCAGACCAAAAGGAGGTTTTCTGTGGCAGTTAAACAAAAGCAGTACAAATTTATGTTAATATTAGAAAATGTGCCACAACATTATCCTATAGAACCATTTCCCTAATGTAAGAGTGTGTGTAATTCTTCCAAAAATGTCATTAGAAGAGAATTTGTCACCCCAAACTTTGGTTACATTTACAGTAGAATATTTGTACAAGCTGTTTGCTGAAATACGTCTGATTCCTCAGTAAAGAGAGGAAAGGCAAGAAGCTCTAGCCTGTATTTACCATGGCACACACTCAAGATAAGCCTTAAAATTACCTTTTGGTGTCCAAACAGTGTGGTTTCCCCATCAAAAGGTTATTTGTTATAAAAGAGCTTTATTTGGCAAAACATTGAGAACATTCACTTTTTAATTAGAGCAGCAAACTTCTGAGCCCAGAGTGGTGGCATTTTATAATGCTTTTTTTCCTGATTATAAAAGAAACAAGTGCAGCAGAACCTATTTCATCCCCAGGGAATTTCCTATAGGTCAGTTACACTATGAAAAAATAAACCAGGAGTTGTTACACTGAGTACACTTTCTTAACATCTTGAGGACTTTTTAAACAGTTGTGGAGCTTAGCTCTTGATGTTTTTTCTTTGTTTACTCTCATACTGCTAGAAATTTTAAAAATGCATTTCATTAATTTCCTTTTTTATATATTCATATCCTTATTTTTAACTCTATTTTTATTTGTAAATATATAGTGTATTTGTATTTAATTTTATTAGTTAGGTAGAAGTGGGTCAAGCATAAGTTTAAGCATCTTTTTTTCCTCTGTCCTTGAAGGAATGGGACCTTTTGTTTTACTGGATATTTTAATAATTCTTGCTGCTCCCAAGTGGATATTCTGCTGAGTGATTGCAAGTAAAGGCAAAACTAATTCAGATCTAGTTGATTGACTGTGAAAATTGTATCCAAACCTTCCCAAAATAATAAATAATTAGATGACATTGTTGCATTTTTTTTTTAAACTCTACTAAATTAAACTAGATTTATTCTTTAAAAGTGTGACTACCTTCAGTTTTCAGACAAAACAAATTACATTCTGCTTGTCATTTCATGTGATAAGACCCAGTAAGCTCATTAATTAAAACAGCCACAGAACAAAGGCAGCAGTTTTGCAAGAGTGCAAGGTCAAAACTGTCTGTCTCTATGTATTTTTGTGAGAAGGCTGAGGGGCTCGTTACCTGGCCCAGAGTCCTCTGTAGCTCAAGAGTTTGCTCTCTCAGAGTTGGATTGGATGCAATTGTAGTTGTCCAGATTGTGTTTATTTCTAGATATTGAGGGTAATGGAAGTTCTGCTTGAAACAGCCTTGTGCCTGAGAGTGTAACATTTTGCAAGCCATGTAGATGAGGTTCAACTGTGATGTTTCAATGTTTGAGAGGCTCATTTATCTCAGAACTGTCATAGATCACTAAAGACTGGGCTTCTAGGGAGGATTTTGCCTGGAAGCAGCATGGCTCAGAGCTAGAGGGCCCTCATATTGAGGCTAAAGAATCTTTTCTGGAATAAAATAAATTACCAAAAGCCTGTTTTGCTTTGTAACATGAATAAAACCACTGAATTTATTTGAGATTCATTCTGGGTAACACAAAAGGGATTTAAGGACAAAATCCTAGAAAAATCTGTCATATTGATGTTCTACAATAGCTTAAATAGAAATAATTTAAAAGAGAGTTTTAAAATAATGAGATTGATAATTTCTCATGGAATCATCCATCATGCCTAAGGAGTTTGGATTATGAAACCGAAAGTGAGTTTTGGAAGACACACAAAAACATTCATTTAAGCAGAGATAATAGAATTAATCAAGGCAGTTTGCAAAGGAATAAAGCCAAAACACTAACGAAAGGGAAAAATAGCATTATCCAGCTGATGAGAGTTTTAAGATTTGCTTATCAAAAAAGATGTGTAGAATGATGTGTAGAAGAGTTCTTCATCAACATTTAAAAATGGAAGTATAATAAAGAATATTCTTATATCGCTGTTCAAGTCTGCATTGGTCTAACAACTTGAATAGTATGTCCACCGTGAACAGGTTCCAGCAGTACTAGAAAAACTAGAAAGAAAATATAATCAGTTTTATCGACCAGCTGAAGAGAAATTATGTAAACTAGGACTTTTCAACTGGAAAAAAACAGTTAAAGGAGGCTGTAATAGAGCATCATTAAAATGAATGATGACTAAAACTTTTACAGGCAAAGAAGAAACAGCATGCAAACAAATTATTTTAAATACAAAGCAAGTGCTTTCACAAAGACAATAATTAAATCATGGTACTAAATGCCATAAATATCATGGAGCCCAAAATTATAAAAGGCTTCAAAAAACACCAGAGCATTGTCACAAAGGATAGGCCCACCAGTAAGTAATAAGCATGATGGTCTATGCCTACTCTCTGTGACAGCTAATGCATGAGAGACAGCAAAGCAAATGTTACAACAAAAAACCCACAGATCATCACCCTCTGCAGCATGTTTCTCACTCCCTTTCTTCAAACCTGTTCCTATGAGGATTATGATATTTTCAGAAATGCTCCAAACAGCCATGACTTTCTGTAGTCAGATGGTTTCCAAGAGGTAAAGGATGATAAAATTAAATAATTGGGGAGAAAATGTCAAAACTGTAAGGCAAGAGATAGTGTGATGACGCTGCAGTGCTTTTCCTCCAGTTCTTCTCTTTCTCTGAGGGATGTTGTCACTGTAACTCAGTTATGGATGTTTTATCCTGTGAGTGATGGATGAGGAAATTTGGAAACCCTGGAGATTTCAAAGGAAGAATGCATGCATCTGAAGATATAATAAAAAAAAATCAAAAAGGTAGAGTTTGTATATTCTTGTAGAAATAGCTTTAATTTGGCATAAATAAAAATTTATAAATATACATTCAGTATAAATAATTAATTCAGTTTCCCTTTACTGCTGAAGGTAATAGAAAAGTCTAGTGGAAGGTCTTTTAAGAAGGAAGTCTTAAGAAAAATCTATTTCCTATCACCATCCATAATCCACCATCATGGTGGGATTGAGTCAATAAGATAAGTTGGTATGGGTATGATACAGAGTCTTTTCCCTCCACCTGTCAGTTGGCCATAAGTTTCTCAGTCTTGGTCATAGAACTCACATGATATGAAAACTTGCTATTCTGGGTGAGTGTAAAGGGATTGTACGCCAACTATTAAGAGATAAAGTGGAAACTGTCACTTGAAACAGCTTGCATGTTCTATGAATGTTGTGTTGGGAAACTGACAGCCCAGCATTGTGAGTGACACACACCTCATGTGTGAATGCAGGAGAACTGCTTTGACACAGCACATTCCTTGCAAGCAGTGGAAGGAAGTCTGCATCAGTGTTTTCTGTTTCAGAGGATATGACATCATGGTGTATGTACCCATGACGGTGTATGTACCCATGACTGAGGATACTGGTGATCATGTTCTTGCTACAAACATTTTTTCTTAAAGAGTATTACTTGCTCCACAAGCAGCTTAACCTATAATACTATTAATATTTTATAGGGCCCTTGAACGAAGTATATTCAAGCACTCCAGTATGTGTTATTAGAGGAAATGGATACTTTTAAAGCTGTCATCCCCATCCCCTTTGTCTCTGACTACTTTTTCCTATCCTACGTCTCAGTGTGTCATATCAGTCATGCCTACAGAATTCTTCATGAGGCTGCTTTGTGAAGTGGATCAAGAAAATTATTTAGATTAAAAATCATGCTCCAAAACCCAAGGTTATTTCCATCTGAAAGGAGAAAGATGAAAGTTTTATTGTAAATGTTTGAATAACTGGTAGATTGGATACCAATACACCTTTCCAGTGCTGATTTGTTCCTTATTTTGTATCTATATACTTCCTACTAGAAATGGCTAGGTATGAGCTTACATTGATATATGATTACAGTCTGTTAGACCTTAGTTTGCCACAGACATTGCTGAAAAGTTGATCTTTTTATCTTCAGAAAAGCTGGAATTTCATGCTTTTAAACCCCTATGGCTGACAAAGATCATGACCTCTAGAATATATCAAGGTAAATGTCAACATTTTTTAAGCTTAATACTACAAACAGAAATAGACCATAAAATAAACTGAATAATTTTAACAATAAATATTAAATAAGGAAATATAATCTGAATGTAGGGACTTTCCATAGTGACAAGACAAAATATAACTCACAACACAGAAGAAAAAAAAACCCTTTTTAATTGTATATTGTAATTTAAAATCTTTAGATGTGTAAAAAATTACAGCATATTGTCATTCAATGTTTGTAATAATTGGCTGGAAAAATTAAATTAAAACCAAATGGTAGTCTGGCCAGCTTTGCTAGGGTACTTCTCTGGGACAACAGTGTGTGTTCAGACAGTGAAAAGACTCAGGGGGTTCTTGGACAGTGCAGCTGAAAAATCTTATTTATTTCTTTTAAGAAGAGATTTAAATGCATACACTTAGCAAAGCAGACAGCATAGTGAGGTCTCAGAACAAGTTTGAGATTTAATTTGATAAAACCTGAGTATTTAACTGGGAAAACCAAGTCAAATTATACCTCAAACATTTCAGACTGTCAAGAATTATATTAATTTTCATGAAAGTTTGGACATAATTTAAGCAGAAAGAAGTTTCCCTAATTCTTTACTAATATGATGATGTTTGTTTAATTATATATCAATCACATTTCAGCTATGAATTTTCAGCTGGCATCATCACTAACAAAGTGGTATAATGTTTATTTACTAGAAATACCTATAATATGTTTTCTGTGTCAGATTTTTTAGCTACATGGCTATAGGATAGATTATTAATAATAGTGGAACATTCTCAGAGTCTTTCATCTAAAATAGGATAATAAATCTGTCACAATATACCCTTAAATGGAATACGGAACATAAGGTTATGCACTAAAAATTGTGGGGAAAAAAGAGAAAATGTCAGGTATCCGTGACCATAAAAACATTGATTTCCTAGTGTTTCAGAAAACTGAACTGGGATAGAAGGCTTTCATTTTGGGATGAGCATATACATGACACTGCTGCCAAATGCTACATGAATAGTGAAACAGGTGAATTGCGAGCTCCAGAAATCTTCCCAAGTAATCAATTTCATAGAATCAAATACGATTGTACTTATAACCTGTGATCTCCATGAGGAGAAAGCCTGCAATACATTCCATGTGGAATCAATGGCTACAACACTGTAAGTTTATTAAACCATCTTGCCACAATACCCGTATTTGAAAATGCACACAAAACATGGAGATATCACCCATGCTGAAGAAAAACTATGTTCACAGGTCTCTCCAGAAAAAAATACTTGTTTAATGCCAGGCAAGGAATAATTTAGGTTAGCACCTCAATGTTTGCTATAATTTTATTCTATGCTCTGTGTTACTCAACGCACAATCTGTTTACAAGGCTCTATTCAGTAATTTACTAAAAAGTCAGCACCAAAATCTGTAATTTTTGTCACTTTACAGTCTGATTACTACGTTCATGGAAAATGCAAATTGAGGACATTTTAGAAATATCACCATAAACATATTTTGATTGTTATTTCTTCTAAAGGCTTGTGTTAGGCTTCATTTCTTTCCCTTGGATCACCAGGAAGAGAACTCTGAGCCAAGTAGGAACTTGCAGTAAAGATGGTAGCAAGACATTGCAAAGGTCACCAACTCTGCAAAGTCAGCATAACCTTCCACCTATTGATTCTGCAAATCAAGAAACTCAGAAGCTACTGCAAGTAAATCCAAATCCTATAAATATCAGGAACATGAAGGTTCCAATAAGCAATTCATGTCAAAGTCAAGTCTATAAACAACTTGTTAAAACATGTCAAACATTCTTTATATTTTCAGTCGCCTTTCCAGTAGAGGAGATAAAACAAGGACTTGCTGATATTACCCTATAGAAGGCTGCTGGACGTGCTGGTGCCTTTCCAAAGGTCCTTAAGAACTTTGAAACAGAAACAGGGATCTGGCAAATTTGTTTACAATACTCATCTCTCTGACAAGCTATCCAAAGAATATACAGTTGGAAAAGTTATGATCTTGGAAGTCAGCAAGCAGTTAATTCTACCCTCTAGAAGTCATTATGTTTGACAGTACAGTGCCTGTCATAGCTTGTTAGAGAGCTTCTTTCTCAAGCAACCAGTCCTGGAAACTGTTGACCCAATAGAGCAATCAGAGATCATTTAGTAACAGAGCTCTGGTGAAGTTCTAGCATAGTCAAACTTTACTGAACACAGTTCCTGAAAGAAATTCGAGCACATTTGCATTAGTTACATTTAATTGTCAAGTTTTGCAAGGAGGGATGCCTGACAGTTCAGTTTATTTCTGTGTTATGAAGCATCCTTAACTTCCATACAACTCTTACACTTACGGTGACCAAGAGTAGAAAATCTGTATGCTTAATCAAATTTCTGAATGAAAGATTTACTCAAGACTACCTCTCACTCACCAATAATCTACCTACAGTCTACTGCAAGGTTATGTCTGCAAATGACATTGCATTTGTTATTGAGCCTGGTGCCTAGAAACCATTTCTTCAGCTTTCTCCCAAAACAGGCAGAAAAATCAGTTAGAAAAGGTAGGAATTGGTAGGAAGTCATTAAGAGACTCAAAATGCATTTCAGGAAAACAAATTAAATTCCTGGATCAGAGAATAATTCAGGTTGGAAGGGACTTCAGGAGGCCATCTAGGCCATCCTTCTACTGTAAGTAGAATCAGCATGCAAAAAGGACCAGGTTAGAGCTGCCTGCTGAAATGTGTTGGAATCTGAAAGCCACTCACAGCTGCCAAACACATTTTTGAGAAAAAGCCAAATACAAGAATCCAGACCTACCCATAAGAAGGTAATGGGAACTACCTGGGGTAGCATTGTATATGCCCTGAAGATTTTAAAAGAAGGATTTGTCCTATCTTCAGCAAAGAATTACTCATCTATTTGATATAAGAGCCCTCATACATAGTTGATCCCCCCTGAAATAAATAGCTCTTTGAGAGTAATAAGCAGTGCATTAAACTCAAATCCAATTCCTTGGCTTTCAATACTATTGAGCATTCTGCCATCCAAATGTTAAACATGAAGCAGCTGCACTATAAGAGTGCCAGAAATTTATGGCCAATAAAGATCCACCACTCAAGGCTAACATAAACGAAGGACAAGCCATCTGCCTAAAATCCAGAAAACTGTTTAGAATATGTGTCTCAAATCTTTGGGCAGAACATAAAGATCTCACATCTTGATGGTATTTCATATAGGTAACCAGTAGTATCCTAAATAAGAAATGAATATTTAATCCCACATAGTAATGCCAGAATTTATGTTGCTTTGCCAATAAAAGCCTATCTAAATTAATTTGCAGCCAAAGAAGTCACAAAACATGTACACATCTTCTGCATAAGCAAGGATAACATTTTAAACTCAGTTTAAAAAAACTAAATAATTCTTATTATTAAACAATTCTTATTTGTATAGTGATCTAGGTAATATCAAAGAAATTCAATAGGTTGTTCCAAAATCTACAGATTTTCTATAAATAAATAAATAGTGGTTGTTGTTTCTTGGAATGTCTAATTATAAGAGAGAAAGAGAATTTCAATACATAATTCTAGAGATAGATGTTATTTTATAGCTTATTGGGTATTTCCAAATTATATATAAGGTTTTTTTAGTCATTTCTGCATTTAATTTCAGTGGGCAAAGGATCAACCATTTTCATAAAGGTTCTCTCTTACTGTAAAATTAACCAAAACCAGATGATGGAAAATTTCTAATATTTCTATCAAAGATAGAAAGCATGAGATAAGAAAATAATGTGTAAAAACTTTATTCAACCTGTGGAAGTCAAAGGCCCTGTTGAAAACAGAAGGACTAGTGGGTCTTGTTTGTTACTAGAAATTTAGGAACCATATTGCCTTTCCAATGAGAGAAAATTATACTGGTTCTACAGAAATGTGAGAAAAATAATGATTTCTATCAAATCCTTTGCAATTATTCAAGTTTTACAAATGAATCTGAAGAATTAAAAAAGAAGACATGCACGGAAAAATGATAAAGCAAACCTTGTCCTAGAGTTATATCTGAGGATGTTGAACAGTTTTGTTTAATGTGACTTTTTTCTCAAAGATTTCTATGCTTCGTGAATGAAAATTATTCATGGCATTCAGATCATTTTATAGTCTGATAGATATGAAATGCCTCTTAATTTAGGGACTGCCACCAAAAAGATTTGTGAGCATCCACATGCAGCAGACTTACTTCACAGAAATAAGGTATGTTACACCAGATAAGGTATGTTACACCAGAATGTACCTTGAAATGTCACTTAGGGATTTTTATCAGAGAATTTACTTTTCTCCATAAAAATATATTTTTTGAAATTAGTTTTACTACACCTCTTACAGACCACAGGGTGAAGTTATCAGGTGCAATAAAAAATTGTGTATTTCTGACCCTGATGCAATCAGTCTAACGTGGGCTAAATTTTCCTGAATAATTTCCTAATGTGATATTATTTACAGTCATTTAGAACACCACAGGGGCTATATCGTAATTAAGGTTTAACATGGCGAGAAGAAAAAGGCCAGATGGCCATCTAGCGCTCACAGTGAGAAAGGCAGATGATCAAAACGCCCCATTTGACAGTGACTTTGCATATCTTCTTTAAGAGTGACAAGGTTTCCCGTCAGGCTTCACGCTATTTTTGCAAAGCTGAATCCTAAAATTCTGTCTAAAACACTGACAACCGTAATAAACAAGCTCATTTCACTGCTTAGGTTACATCCTTGTGTCTAGACTTTTACAGAACACTCAGCAGGGTGAGAAGGAATACTAGGGCACGCAGCTAGAATTATTAGACTCTCTCAGGCGCTGCATGAATACACTGAATTTTGGTAGCTGCCAAGCACCTGACTCCATTTGGTTATGTAAATAATATCAGCTGATATGTAGATATGCCCAATTACTATTCATAGAATCATAGAATGGTTTGGCTTGGATGGGACTTTTAAGACCACGTAGTTCCAATCCCCCCTGCCATGGGCAGGGACACCTTCTACTAGACCAGGTTCCCCAGGCAACCTCTTCCAGTGCCTCACCACCCCCAGCACAGCAAAGAGTTTCTTACAAATATCTAAACCAAACCTATCCTCCCTAATTTTAAAGCCATTCCCCCTTGTTCTGTCACTTAATGGCCCTTTAAAAAGTCTTTCTCCAGTTTTCTTGTGTGCCCCCTTTAGCCATTGGAAAAGCCAAATGAAGATTTCTTGCCTTCTCACATGCATAGACTCACTGAAGCCTGTCACTATTCTAGGCTGCTCTGCAGGAGGGTTATGCAGAGCAGCCTTGCAGATCTCTGCCCTGAAAACACAACAGGCACACCCTGGAATGTGGGGTTCAAGAATGTGCTGCAAGACTTGGTCTGGTCTTGCTCTGAGGACAGCTTCATAGCCATAGCAAAAAAAGATTAAGACAGATGTAATAGGATTCTTTGGCTGCAATATGACCAGGTGTTGAACCAGAGCAAGTATTTACAGAAGATCCGTAAGTTAAACCATTCTTATGGCTGTCATTACATGTCAGGGTGGAGTTATGATAAACAATTGTTACAATTGTATGTTAGTGCTTGTCTGTACATTCTCTAATGGGTTCAGTGCAAAAAAATCACATTCCGCCACAAACAAAAGTCATTTTGTTTCCCTCGAAGGCAAAAGGGATCTTACTATTGACTTTGGCAATATTACATTTCACATGAAATTAACTCATTTCTGCTCATACATATTAATCATACTAGTTTTCCTTCACAGAAATGCAGAAATTATCATAGACTCATAGAACATGTGAGGTTGGACAAGACTTCTGGAGGCCATCTCTTCCACCTCCCATGACCTGCTGAGAAGAAGGGAGAAGCTCTCTGACTCCTGAGTAGTGACAACACCTCTCAGAAACTCAAGCCAGATCTTTCTTGCAAAATAGCAGTACTTTTAATACACTTTCTACTTCAGTGTGCTCTGCCTGTCACTGCGTGGTTCCCCATAGAAATCAGTGGTACTGACTGAAATCCTTCAGGAAAATTGACAACCCTTCCTGGGAATAGAAATCTTTCATGAAAGCTATTTCTAACGCATCTGAAGATGCAAGAGGCACAGCTAAACATCTCATCAGTACATGTTCATTTGGAATGGCCCTTTTGCACATAGTGAATTTTAATTAACATTACCTTTGTCCCTGCAGGGAATACTGCCAATGACAGCTGAATCCTCTACCTTGCTGCTACTGGGTAAACACCGTGATGTCTGCCACCAACATGGATCTCTTCTGCACTCACATGTGGCTTCCTGTCCCACCTCTGCCTCATTTGTTAATTATGACCATGGAGAATTATGCCGTCAAGCTTTATTTGAAGGTACTTTCAGCATAAAGATGGAAGAAATTAAGTGACATTATAGCTAATGAGGGACCACCTGAGCCCTATAGCAATTTCTAAAAGCATATGGGATCTGGTGGGCTATTCAAGAATGTAGAAGAAATATCTGAAGTGATTTAATTCATTAAATAATTCCCTAGGTTCTCACTAACTACTACACATACACAGGTCACAGCGTTCTCCTCTTTTTTCCACTGTACAATTAATGAGATAGCATACTGGGGAGCAGTTGAATTTAAATGTAAGAAGAGATGCCCCATATGCAAATGTCCTGAAGGCAGCCCAGACAGGCATTCCACAGGAAACCATCAATGTAACCTGGCACTACATTTTCCAATCTAGGTAACTGCAGTTATCCCAGATAAGAAAATATTATACTAAGACAAAGGGAAAATCTTTTTAAAACTATCTCAAGGGCTGGAAACACATTCTTCAACACTTTAAATGAAAGATATGCCTATAAGTCCCCGCAACATTTAAAAGAATTCCATCATCCTCTGCTCCAAATCTTGAGACCCCTGTCACATTTCAAAGGACCAGGCTCAGTCTTAAGAGAGCTGCAATGAACAGCTCACTGTAAAGTAAATAGTAGGACTTGATTATAACAGGAATCCTACAAGGATGATGACTATGTACAGTATCCCAACCTCTCAGGTTTCCTTCCTATAAAACCACAGGAAAATAAGTAGGACCCTTAACTCCTGTCTTATCCACATCTCTTAGTGTAGACAGAGTCCAAAGGCATAAACTTGCTCCTGCTAAATACTCCATTGGTTGTACCTTTTTTTTTCCCGAAAGAAGGTTGAAATGAGAGATAAACCCCCTCACCTTCCCCATAAAACTAGAGAGAAACTCTTTTCTTGGGGCAGAAAGCAGAAGACAGGCTCTTTGCTGGTTGCAACTACATCACTCATGGAGAAGAAAAGGGGAACTTATTTTGTGCAGTCTGATATAGTCCATGTGAACATAAAAATACAGAAGTACATCTACAAAGAGATCCATCAGAAACAGAGGCCATTTCAATTGCTTTTCAGATGTCCCACTGCACCTACATTCAGGGAAAGAAAAACCCTTCAACCACCAAAGGGTGAATCCTGGCATGGTTATACCTTCATATCTGACTCCCTTATTGGTAGTGAATCAGAACAGTTCATATTTTCTGTCTATTTGTTTGTACCCTGTCTATTTGTTTGTACCCTGAAACAGGGACGCATTTGAATATTTTCAAAGAACGGTCTGGGTTAGAAAGGACCTTAAAGGTAATGGACAGCATCTACTAGATCAGGCTGCTCACAGTGCCATCCAGACTGGCCTGGAACACATTAGGAAATTTTCCTTTTAGATGAGAGAGAGAAAGGCACAGAAACATTTCTTTTTTTAGTCGAGATTTGTGGTAGAGGGGACAAGTGAAAATCCTTGTACTCTCAAGGCTCAGAGTGCCATTACCCTTCAGAATTCTGGCAAATACACACAGACTTGATTAGTACTATCATATGATGTAAAATCAATACATGAAAATACACTTGTGAGAGTAATTAAATTATCTTGCACTTGCCTGTTTGCTGAATTTTCTTTATTTTCCCCAGTAACGCATAAAGCTTTCAAAGCTTTAGCTTTCAGAATCTTACTACCAGCTTGACAGAAGGTTATTACATTGCATTTAGGTTTCTTAGTTGTTCCAAGGATTTCCTGATGCATTTTGAACTGCTATTAGGTGCCATTCTGCAAATGAAGCAGCTTAGGGGATAGGATACAGAACCTACAACTGTGTGTCTGTGGTGGCCATCTACCTTCTGTCAAGAGTGATTACAGCAAATGAAAATGAATTGGAATTCCAACTCTGCTTGCTAACTGACAGCAACTGCATCAGAAACTACCCTGACAACTGACATCCAAGTTGTGATGCCTCAATGAAATGGGTGAAAGAAGAAGTACCAGACTCCATTCTTATCCTTCTGGGACAGGGTTGGATCACTAGATAATTTGTGGAATTACATACTACCCATAGTCAATGACCAAATAAGGAACTTCACTTTACAGGATTGCCAATCTATCACCTTTCAGGAGCTTTAAGTTCACTTAAAAAAATTAACTTTAGCAGAAAAGGATGTTATTGCTTTTACTGAGGTCACTGAAAGGGTAAGATCATTCTCAGTGATGCTAATGTGAAGGTACAGGGGTGACAGGAGTTAATTGCACAGTTACCACTCTATTATTGATTTATACTCTCCTGACATTTACAGAGAAATAAAACAGAGTTTACATTTTACTCACTCTCACAAAATTCAAGCTGCATAAACTACTGTAGAGAGTTGGAATTCAAATTGCTAAAATTCTTACGTGCAAAGGAAAAAAAACTGAAGAAAGACAATTTCTCTCTGTTTCTTTCTATGAAGTATTAAAACTACAATTAGGTATTTAGAATTGAAGCACAGAAGGAGATTCATCTACTGAAAAAGTTTACTCTTCCAATTGCTATATGCATATACAGGTGTTCAGCCTCTGTGATTAGCACAACTCTTGTAATTAAGGCCCACAAAAGGACTGCATACATGTATTTCAGCTACACATTTTTACCCTCTCAAAAGCAAGATGAAACATGAATAGAAATGAATTGGTGTAAATTTACCTGTTTGAACAGTGGCAGTAAATTTAAAGCATATAAATAGCTGTTTCCCCTTAAAAGAGCTTCTTTTGGCAAGCCTATTCAGTGTGGTAGATCACTTTGGTCACTTTTGTCCCTTTACAAGTCAGGATAAGAGACTTTTTGAAAATGAGATTTCTCAAGAAGCTTCATCTGATACCTTCTTCAGTCATAGGGCTCATTTAAGTTTCATGTTTCTGAATCCTCATCCTGGTTTCATACAACACTGTATGATGAATGGTACCAGGAAGAGATGCTTCCAATAGAGAAGAAAGTCTTTAACTCACTTCATAGTACACATTTTCCAGCCCTGAGGCTCAAACACAATAACAGAAGATGAATCTGGTGTACACCAGTAGCTAAAATGCAATATAGCCCCTGGTTCCAGTGCATATGGTTTGCATCAAGCACCTGAAAAAATATGTCTTGGATTTTCTTCCATTAATGCTTTGTAGCACTGAATTCTTGTGCTAGACCCTGTGGAGCATGCTGTTTCATCTTTAGGGAGTCTGAAGCCTCTTTCCTTTCCTATGTGAGTTTGGCCTTCTCTCCAGAAGTTCTGTTTGTTACAACATGAGGAACATGCCATTACACTAGGTATATGAATAAGTAAATGGAACATAGGGAGCCTAGAAACTTGGCAAAATATCACACAATAAGTCTACTGAGAAAGCAAAGGAAGTAGTACATCTAAACAAGTGTATAAATCTGTATATAGATCATCCCTCAAAAACAAATCAGCTGTTCTGTGATGATGGCTGCAGAGACAATAGCGAAGCAGCTGTTTCCCAAGGACTTCTTTCTCAGAGCATCCAATGTATTCCACACTGGGGAGAAAATTTCTTTTCAAAGTACTCTTTCCCAGCATGCTTCTTTTGGTTTGCATCTTTTGTATTAAAGAGGCAGGCAATAACTCTTAAAACAGCTATCTTGTAACGAGTTTGATGTGTTTCATTTCTTCTAACCAACAGGAAAAGGTGGATATTGCCAAATTCACCCATGTTAGCATGCACTAAACCACATACAAGCTTTCTAGGAAAAACCAATCTGACCACTTCACTAAAACATCCTACTGTCAGGCCAGCAAAAACATGCATCAATCTTTCCCATTGCATGAAAGAAAATGCCTGTGTACAAGTCAGCATGAGAAAATTCACTGAAAATTAACAGTATTACTTTATATAGTGTGATATAATTTATGAAGTGCAGTTATTTTAATGGTGACCACATTTCATGGAGTTAATGACTAAATTTTACAAATTATTTAGTAAATAAATATATTGTCTCTTTGCAACCTTAAATGATGTTTGATTTTACATTTTCTTTATTAAGCTTTTAGTTTCATGCAAAACATTTAAATAAATGACAAATTGAAGTTCACTGTCTAGAATGTAAGAATGCCCATACTTCAATGATATTCTAGGTTAGACTTAAGGGAGGTTGTATTATTTCAAATGGTTCTCTCTGTAAATGAAAATGTGGAGTTTTAATCTCTAGCTGTGTTAAAGAGCAGTCTTAAAAATAACTACTGAAATGCCAAAATGCCATTCTTCTCCATTTTTATTACCTTAAAAATAAAAATAGGCTCATATTATTAACATAAATCTGAACACAGTAGAGTTTGGTCATGTGTGCTGAATGCTGCTGAGCTCTGTACAGAGTATGAGGAACACACATGAATCTCTGCTCTCTCAGGTTCTTCATAGCTCCAGTAGTTCTACAACTGCATGAAAGGCTGAGGTACATATAAAAGAGCCTGCCCTTTCTGGATTTGATAACTTCAGAACCTGAATATAGACAGAGATTCTTCTCCTCAGGAAGATGATGTCAGGGATGACTAAGGTTATACAATGGTTTGGTTTGGAATGAACCTTAAAGATCATCTAGCTTTTATGCCTTCAACATCTCCAGCAATGTAGTTAACCCAGAATACAGCCACTTACCTTCTGCTGCAAGCTGCCAGCCCTCCTTTGATCTGTGTTTTGAACATTATACCTCCTGCTCAGAGCTATCATAACTGGCATGCATGCCCAGTACTGTTAGAATCATCTTCAGGAAACAAGCAGAAGTAATTTTGACACAGTTGGCAGCAGATGTGAGGAACTGGCAGCTTTAAGGTAGCTGGTGGGCAACCTAAGAAGTTTTTGGAGCAAAGGTGGGACTGGCCAAGTTCTTTAGCACTCACCAGGCTCTGGCCCTTCAGCCTCAGCTCCTGTGGCCACGACTTGGACCTTCCGCACTGAAGACCTGAGCATGTGCTTCTGAGCCAACAGTGCTGAACTGGTTAAAGTACAACCAGTTCAACTGAAAGCATCAGAAAGGATCTGGCCAGATTTTCCTAAAGCACTGCTTTTCAGCTGAAGATGAATCACTGCGGTTTGCATGGATTGAGGAGAATGTGAGGGAATACTAAGAAAAGTAAATAAAACCATGAGTATTGCCATGAATCTGTGCTTCCACTTAAAAGGTGGTGATTTGCAGAGGGAAAAAGTCAATTTAAAAAAAAAAAAAAACCAATTAAACACCCAAATGGGCTCCAAACCTATTCTGCAATTTTTTAAGTTCAGTGCCAAGAACAAAGCACTCTGGAATGCTATAAAAAAATCTGGCAAACTTTAGGACCTAGGCAAAATTGAATTTTCTTGTCTTCTCTGAATCATTGTGAGCATAAAAATAGCCCAGACAGACCACTTAGTTTTAACCATCATTATTAACAAAGAAATGGAATTTCTTAAGAAGTTCATTAGACTTCTTGGGTGCTTCTTACCCACGGAGCCTGACTGAAAACAGAAGTTTTCATCAGCTGATATCATGGAGATTGCATTATTCCCAATGCTCAGCAGAAGATGATTTTCATACACCATGTCTACATTGTCAATATCAATGTGTACACACTGTTTAGCAGCACACACAGTGTGAATTATACTCACTTATCAGTAAAAGATAATTTTCTTTTTCCATGCCTACATTTTGAATTCAATCTCCTCTAACTGAATCAATGAGCTGGAACTATTTTGTGTACAAATTATGTATCAGATGCATGCTCATCCTGTTAATCTCTCTTGCAGCCAGTTTCATTTTTGTTGTGTTCTCTTCCATCAGTATCAGTACTGTTCAAATCTCTTTCAACAGCAATGTTCTCTGCTTACCTATCCTACAGTTTCCAAAGTATTTCCCTGTATCAACAGGCAGGCAGTCTAACACAACTACTGCCTATTCATAGAGGGAGAAGTCTCCACTTGAGTTAGGATCATTTCAGAATAGCCCATATTGCGCAGACCACGTAGACTTGCAGATACATACCCATGCTAAAATTGCCATGCATATTAATCCTTTTGATTGCTTTTGTAGGTAAGCATAAGGTATATTCTAAATCACATGACAAGCATCAAATAATTACAGAACACACTCCACATGCAAATACCAAGCATCAAATCCTTAGACAGATGATCTGTTATGACCACTGCTTTTACACATGACATGTTGAAGTATTTGCAATAACTATGAAAAGTTTTACCTTTCATCTTTTGTTCATGCACGCATTTCTTGGTTGTATTTTGGGAGGAAAGGAAACTAATCCTAATTTGCATAGGGTATATTATGAATATGTTTTGGGGTTAGCAACAGGATCAAAACTGTATCTCCAAATATGCAGCTACTGTCTTCAGTTGGGGAATCATTTTCATTATATGTATTCTCATTACATCAATGGAGCATTTGTGCTTCCAAGCCTTTACTCCTGCTTTAGCCTGGCATGATTTTTCATCATAAAAACAAACACGGTGAACATGATTCATGCTCTCACACATTCACTATAGGTGTGTTAATGACAATGCACTAGCTGATGGTGATGTGCTCCACACCCTTTATTTGCAGGACCAGAGGAGGTGCATTTTCCGGGGAACGAACCACTGACATGAGTCAGGTGGAGTAAACGGGAAGGAGATCCTGGCTCTTAGCCATCTATGTGTTCGTGGAGTGAAAGGGTCAAGATGGGGAGTGGGGTGGGCCCGGGGATGAACGAAGCATTCAGGCAGCATCAAACCTTTCGGCTGCCTATCGTATCCTCTCCCCCTGCGATACGTGGGGCGCCTCGCGTGTAACACCTGGCACACGCTGGCAGAATTTTGCCCACTTTCTGACTTACAGGCTGCCGGCTGGGAACTCCTCCCTGGCTCCCGCCGCGGCCTCCCTGTTCCCGGTGCCGGGGGCGGTGGCGGCCGGGCGGCGGCGGGCAGCAGGTGCAGGGCGGCAGGCGGCGACCAGCGCGGCCCGGCGCCGCTAGATGGCACGGCTGGGTCTCGCACGGCTCCCCCGTACCTGCGGCGCTCCCGGCCCGGCCCGGCCCGGCCCGGCCCGGCCCGGCCCGGCACACTCCGCCGCCGCCGCCGCCGCAGCCCCCCCCCGCGTCAGACGGAGCGGGACAGCGGGAGCCCCCCGCGCCTCCCGCCTCCCTCCGCTGCTAATGAGGGGAACGGCCGAGGGAGGGAGGCGCAAATCATCTTTAAAGAGAGGCAGAAAATGACCGCGGGCAGCCGCCACGAGGCGGGTTTTGTTCGGCCGCTCTGCCAGTAAACTCGTGTAATCCGCAGTCATTAGCATAATCTTCAAAGATCTTTAGGGGGATAATCTTTAAAGTGCCTGGGGTGCTCGCTTGTGAGGCTCCTAAATAGGATATCGTCGGAGGGCTGGCGATACCCTTTGAGGTGTCTTTCTTGGGATTCGAGGGGTTCCTCTCCGCCTTCTGCTGTGGCGGACAATAATGTGCTCTCCGCCTGGATGGGGGTCAGGAGAGCACTGCGGCGCTGAACACTCAGACTTACTCTCTGGCGGGCTTTTAATTTACGAGGGGGAAAGGCATATATTTTCCCTCGAAGTTTACTTTTCGTCAAGGGTAATTATCTCACTTGCATTTGAACTCTTCGGGGGACTAGAATGAGTTTCCAAGCATTCGATTCCCCTGCCTGAAATCTATAGCTCTTTTGTGTGAACCTCCAGAGCTCTGGAAATGAACAACCCAACCCGCGGTTTTCAGAAATGTTCATTGCAGCGAAGGGCGTGTTCGGAGAACACAAACAGCACCCACAGATAGTTGCCAAGGGCACCTAATACATCTTTGCGTTACACCTTGAACCAGTGTACCCATATCTCCGAGTTTTTATTGCACGGATCATAAATGATTGTAAAGTCTGCAAATCTTTCATGAAATCCTGACAATTAATAGTTTAGCCAGGGAACCTCTAAAGAAACCAGTCTCTAATGCAGCCCTTGAAATAGGTTCACAGCCGCGTGGTGCCGGTGTAATCTGACGATTTAGAGTTTTAAGAGGTTTACGGCTTTTCTTTTTCTTTTGAACAATGCACTTTCACTCTGTTTTTCGAAGCAACAAAACCCAGAAACCTTAGTACAGAATGCCAGGTGCTCTCTGATCAGAGGGAGGGGGAAAGGGCTCTGCAGAAGTCAGCTTGAACGCTCGATACCAGAACCTGTAAAATTAGACCGCGTTTCCCATTTATGGTTTCATGTAACCACTGTAAAACTATCTGTTTCTTTAAACCGGTTTGGTCCTGATCGTTTCCTGTATTGCGCTTTTAAAGGCAGGAGCACCCCGTGACCCCAAGTGACTATAGTTCCCGGCAGCCGTTTAGATGGTTTTTGAAGGAACGTTGGGGTCCTTTATCAATTATTCGTGATAACAAAGGAAAGGCACTTGCCTTAAGATGGGAAAGTTTTTCAAGGGAAGCTCCTGCGAGGAGAGAAGTGCCTAGTTCCCCATAAATGATTTACGAAGGATGGATCAGTAACAGGGAAAAAAGCAGCCCAGGGGAGGGAGAGAGGGCACACAAACAGTTGCTTCACCCGCAGGTTAATGATACCGGAACGAAGCGAGAGGAGACCGGGCGGGTTGCCGCGATGGGCGGCCGCCCGCTTCCGACCCCAGCCCCTGCCCCGCCGGCCGCAGAGGCAGCTCCACCAGCTCCCCTTGTTTTCTCCCTGAATAAACTGCCAGGCGAGGGGTTGACAAACGCTGCTGGGAGCAGGTCGGGAAGGGCAGACCCTCGCAGATGTTGCCCTGCGGGAGCGTGCCGGGCTGCTCGCCCGTGGCGGGGGTCGCTGGCCCCGCTGGAACGAGGGGGCTATGCCGGCGGCCGCAGCCCGGCGGGCAGCCGCCCAGCAGGTGTCTGCGGACACAGCCAGAGGCAGCCAAGTGATTAGAGGGGCTTCTTCAAAATGGCACAGAGATCATACAGTCTGGGACTTTTCCCTTGAGGTCAGCGCCTGGAAATATTCGTTATCTCCGCTGTAAAAGGCTTCGTGGGTTTTCTCCCCTCGGCACCGTCTCCCAGCCCTGCTCCCCGGGGTGTAGTTATGGAGAGATGTGGAGAGAAAAAGCGGTATCTCCTGCCTCCGATGGCCCAGATGGTGCTTTTGGAGATGCGAGAAGGATGTGGCCGCTGTCCTAGTGTCTTGGTGCCCCATCCTCAACAGAGGGAGGGAGGACTGGAGGTGGCGGGAGCCCCCGCCCTTGAGGGAAGCGGGAAGGGTTCCCGGCCATGGGCGCTGGGGCAATTTACAGCTACCGCGGCTCTTAGGGCGGTCGCATGATTTCATCGTGGACGTGACACGTGAAAATGCTGCTTCAGAGGTAGCACTGGCTGCGAAGTGAACATCGAGGGACTCTGCCGCACCCCACTCTTCCTCAAAAACGTTGGTAACTATAAGAGGCAACCACTTCATAAAAGCCATTTAAGGAAACTCTGAAGTCGAAATGAAAACCACTAGTTACATTAAGGTTAAATCAAATGTGGCCTTATGTGATGAGAAATACGCGTGAATATTCCCGTCACAGGAAAGAAATTCCATTTACTCTTCTGCAAGCTATTTGCTTTTGGAACAAAGCAGCACCTTTCCCGCAGAAAGAATAATAATAACGTTTGCATACGCTGAAAGCTCTGGAATCAAAACGTCTTGACCCCCTTCTCCATCGCCCCCACCCCTCATCAAATATACCCGAATCTGGATGCAAGTTACAGTTGCCTCAGATGACCACATGGCTTTAGCGTGTTAACTTTATTTTAATTAAGACAGCAAAGAAACTCCGACGCATCCTCTTTATTCGTCTAAGAAAACTGGTTATTAGCCCATGACATATGCCCGAGATTCTCTTAAGAAAGGTAAAAAACAACCCTCACGTAAGTGACAGTCACTTTTTAAGCCGGCTATTTGTGCCTGCGGATTGCTTCGAGGCGCGCTGGAGCCAGCAGCAGTAACGTTTATTTCACTGTCAGTGCTGCCCTTGCCTGCAGTATTTTATCTGCGGCAGAAGACGGGCAAGAACTCCTCAGAAACAAGTCTTCCTCGGCCACTTTTATTGGCCTTTCAAAAACTACCTTTGAAGCAACACTGGAGGGCTTTGGATGTATTTACACCTTCCTTGTGGCTATCTGGACAATTATTTCCAGTGATTATTAACGTTTTATAATGCGGGGGGGGGGGGGGGGGATGGATTGTCAAGCAAAATTCTCTTTGTTCCCTTCAAGGGACAATCGAAAGCCCCTAGAAACCGGATCCAGAGTTTTCACGGGCAAATTCTGGAAATGAGGAATTGCCCATCTTAACGAGATCCAACAGCATGGCAAGGTGCCGCCGGTAAGAAAGTAGAGGAAACCCGCTGATCTGCTCGCTGGGGAAACCAATCAATCACCGGCCGCTTTCAGAGACTGGAGGAAGAGAACATTTTTCATATTTTTTTTTTTCCAATCTCCTTCCTGTGTAGAGCCCGTGCAGTCCCTCTCCTGTGAGAGCGTCGTTAAATCACTGACACGGGTATGCGGGTACGGATGTCAAGCGTGTTCACGCACCCGCAGCGAGGCAGCCCCTTCTTATTGGGACTTTCGTCGGTCTTAAATGGGAACTTGTGCCAAATATCCACCCTTCACGCGGCCGAGGAGTGTGCCTCCGGATGATACCTGGAGTGACACGACACCATCCTTCCTTGAACTATTTCCCGTCTTCCTAACGCCTCTGTGGGTGTGAGCGGGTAGTAGCATAAGCAAGGCGTTAATTATTGTTTCGAGTCTGATAATGTTCAATGTCTGAAAAAACAGCAATTATTATTTTAAAAACACTTCCTCGTGCCACTACCTTCCTAGCTCTAAGAGGCCGGCGAAGTGTCTCTAGCACAGGGAACCCAGAGTTTGCAGTGGATCCCCGTGTTTGATCCCATTTCTTTACATAGTCAAGCACCGAGCTAGAAAGAGGGGGCTTCTTTCCTCCCGTGACAGCTTCAGTGGAGACATGAGAGCGACACCGCGACAGGAACATTTGAGGTCGGGGCGCCCGCAAATGTGTGGCTGCCCAGCACGGCGGGGAGCTGAGGGCCACGGGCGGGTGCTGCGGGGACAGCCCCGCGGACACCGCAGTTCGCTCGGACGCTGCGGAGCGCTGGCCTCGCCTAGCGGGAGACAGCAGGGCGGCCTGGGGGACATTTCCCCGCCCTTGTCACAGAGGCAAGGGCGACCGGCGGAATACACTAGCGGGAGCGGGGCACTGGCCGCTTCCCGTCCTGGCGGCCGGGGGCGCTGCCGCCGAGCCGGCCGAGGGCACCAGGGCTGGGGCCCAAGGCCCGTCGCAGCGCCGCGGCTCCCGCCGGCCGCTCCCGGGCCGTGAGGGGAGCGGCGGGCCCGCCCGCCGGCGGGGCGAGGGCTGCGCAGGCCAGTGGCTGGCTGCGGCAGCACCAGCTTTCAGTTTTCATTGAGGCCGCTGGTTACTGTTTAACGTCCCCACCCACGTTTCAGTTTGTTTAGTAAATCGATCTGATGTTGGGGCTGAGGCTGCTGCTCTGTCGCCATTGAGGAAAGTTAATTCACCCTCACACATACTCTCTCTCCTCCTCCTCCTTCTCCTCCTTTCCCGCTTCAGCATATGGTGAGGACGGTGTCACCGCACCAAACAAGTCGCGCAGCCCAGCTCCGGGACGTCCGCGGGGAGCCGGGGGGTGCGGGGGAGGCAGGAGGCCCGGGGGATGCCGCCGGCCTGAGCTGCGACCGCGCCGTCGGAGGCCGAGGGACGGGGCGGCCCCGCCGGTAAGTTCCCGGGGGCCGGCGGCCGCCCAGTGACAGCCCCGCTGCGCCCGCTGCGCCGGAGGGGCCGACGTGCCCGGCGGCACAGCTGGCGGCCAAACGGACAGCAGCCGGTTTGGGGAGATTTTATGTTATTCTTTTTCAATTATATATATATATATATTTTTTTTTTTTTTCTAAGTCGCAGGGTCACGTGTCCCTGTTATCGGCTCCAGGGGCGTTGCGGGGTAAGGCGCCGCACTGGGCGCAGCCCCGAGCCCCGGGGCGGGGTGTGTGTGCGTGTCCCCGGGAGTGCGTGTCCGTGTCCCTGTGTGCGTGTCCGTGCCCCGGCCGCGCTGCCCCTGCGCCGCGTCCGGCCGCACGGCGGCTTGGCGCTGTGCTGGCATTTGTGGCTCCTCAACGGCCCAAGTCACGGCTTCGCAACGGGCTTAGGAACATTTTCTAAAGACTTTTTTGGTTTTGCCTCCTTTATCGATTTCTCCGCCCCCGCCTTCATGGTCACCTGTGCAACAGATGAATTGTTATTGTAGAGAACTGCTAGTAGTAGCCCTTTGGCCGGTGCTGGGTGCCTTGTTAGACAGCCCCAAAATACTTGAAGGGAAAATAATTCAATGAGAAAAATACAAACGTGAAATAAGCAAAGCAATCCAAGGGTGAGTTTTGCAGGTTGATCCAGATCTTGCAGTGCTGCAGGTGCACTGTTTACAGGGGATTTTTGATGAAAGCCAACTTTGAGATGTCACACTTGTGAGTTGAACTTCTGTTCCTGTACCCTGAAATGGGCAATATAGTCAAGCATTTTGGAAAGTAGACAGTAGATGACAATGGTACCAGTATTATAAAGCAACTTTACACGTTTCTGACAGTGAATCCTCTTCCATAGTAAGCTATGATAATGTTAAATTGGACCTTCCTCTGCATAGGCCTTGTAAAGTGCTGCACATGCTTTGATTTACTGTGATTTCTCATCCATATTACAAAGAAAGTGGAGTGATTTAACATAGAATCTCTGTTAATTGATTGTTCATTAAAATTGAGCTAGTGAATCAGCCTTGCTATGCTACACGGCTTTCAAACCCCAAGACTCTCATGTGCTGAAGTAGACTATAAAGTGCTGTGTCATTTCCCATATTCCTTAAGAAGCTCTAATATCTTATATAGGAAATATAGTAAACATTTTTATATATGCAGGTGTTTTTCAAATACAATGATGAACACTGTTTTTGTCATTTCATTGTTTTCCTCTTTCTTTTTCACAGTCATATGATAAGGGGAAAAGGGACAAAATGCTTAGTGGTAGTTCAGTTCCCACTTCTCCTTATCCTTCAGCTTCTGAAGTATTCAGAGTAAAAAGGAATTTTGAAAGTACTATTTTCATTGTGCAGTACTCTGCGTCTTGTACCCCTCTGTCCTACTGAAAGACACCAGGCTGCCTAAGTCTCCCTTTACGCATGCATTAGAAACAAACAAACAAACAAACAGATGTAGGAAAGGATCAGGATGATGTTAGCTTGTTCATGGTGTTACCTTTGACTTTTCCAACTCACACATTTAGACTCTTTTCCTGGAATGCAAACTTTGTGTTTCCTTAACACAAAGTGAAACTTTCTCTGCAACTTACCTCATATAATGAGAGGCCTAACTCTTCCAAAATTTTAGTACTTTGTAGCAGAAGTTTAAAACTAGAGCAATGCAGAGGTCTAGTCTGCATTTCCAAGATGGCTATTGTAAGTACTCCTAGGCAGCATACTGGGAAAAGCTTCAGGTAGCATGGAACTACCGCTGCCCTCCATCCTTCCTCCTACCATGAAGGTACAATGAAGAAAATGGGTTTCTTGTGGCCCAGCTGTAATGGCCAGTTTCTTGGATGGCCAAGTGCTCTTTACTTCTAATTCGTGCACAGAATTAAATTGCCGCTGAGCCAACTCCCTAACAGAAGTGTCCTTGTATAAGCATATCTTGTCTTTGCTGCTTCCTTCCCTCAAGATAATGGCCCAGTATTGCTTACCCAGGTTTGAATTTCTGAATCAAATCCTGTTTGAGTCTGCTGAGTTTCCCAAAACCTAGAGTAGTACAAGAACAGAACTCAGTCCTTAAGCTCAACATGGCTTTGGTTTTCAAACTTCCTGGCAGACCTAATGTAATGGGCATATAGACTCCATAGTACAAGATGTTGCCCATCTCTTAAACCTGTGGTGGAAAAATGGGGTCTGGTATGTCATCAGTGTTATCTGCAGATCTGCGTCATGTACATCAAGTACCACTGGCTATGAGAAAGAAAACATTGCTTTAAACAATTTAATCCTTGGCAGGTCATTAATTAAAAGATACTTTCTGAAAAGGATTAAATTCAAAACCAGTAATATGGCAACCCATATGATAGAAAATTTAGTCTATTATAACAAACAATAAATCATGACTGATTTAAAACTACTTCATTGGTATAGAGGTGTTCTGAGCTAAGTAGATTGTGCTTTTACATCTGTCAAGTAGCAGAGGCAATGTACTCCATGTATTAATTGATAAATGGACTATTTCAATGCGGGGATCTCTCTGCCTCACTTCTCTTGCCTGTGAGCTTCAGAATATTTTCAAAATATTCTCTGATTTATTTGTTTTAGGTTTTGTTGGTTTTTTTCATTTATTGAAGTTGTTTAGCTCTTCAGAAGTCCTCCATTTCTGTGTTTGAGAATTAATATTAAGCCTGAAAATCAGTTTGATTTGCCCATGTTGTGTCAGGGGGACAGCAAGTATGTCATATTGGGTAACAGCATTACTCTGGTACAGTAGATTTGTGATGTAGAGTGCCTTAGAATATAAAGAAAGGTTTTATTTGTCTGGTGTATAGTTACCTGTTGTACATGATAGTATGTTCTGTGATAGAATTAAATTTCTCAGTGAAAGTGTTGCTGCAACAAAAGAATGTAAGGTTGAGAGAAGGCATGGCTCTTAGGTTTTAACATATCGTAATGAATGATGCATTATATGCATACTATGATGAGAAAATAACGAAAATTCATTTTGAACAGATTAATATGTTTAAATGTCTTGCAACAGCTTTGATTGAATCAAATGTTTTTCATTTCAAATTCTCAATTTTAAAACAGCACACCCTAAAAATCAGGTCAGAACGGTGTGTGTAATGTCAGAACTGAGATCTATCAAACTGAAAGGCTCCAACAACATTTTCAAACCTTTCTCCATTGTCAATTTAAGTTAATTGAAAATGAAAGGTCTCGCTTTCAGGATTGGGCCATTTAAATAGAAGCCTGCTGCTTTCATTTTGTAGAAGGGCAATCTCCCTCCACATACGTGTTTTTAAAAGGTTCATTCATAATTCTCCCTTCACACTTCTATTGGAAATGACAGAATTCATTATTTTGAGTTCTTGAACTATTTTTCTGCAACTTGGGTGATGAATTGTATGAGATCTAGTTCATAACGTGGCACGGCAACCCACAAGATTTAAAATTCTCAAGGCTCGATTTGTCTCTTTCTGGCGTTCAGCTGGCACAGGCAAGGGAAGCTTCCATGTGCATCTTCTGCCTCTTATGGAGCAGGAGGTTGGGATTTTTTTTATTTAATACTGATCAAGGGAAAAAACTCGCACCCTTGCTCGGTAATTCACTAGAGGTATCCAGGCAACAAGGACATACATTACAGTCAGCAATATACAAGGTGCTGTGAGAATTTTCCTTGCCTCCTGTTTATCTGGGAATCCAACTGCAATAGACCTATGCAAACAGCACTGTTTCCACTGTCTATTTCTAACATGCAGTTTGTCTATAGACTTCTGGGGTTTTTATTTATATTTAGCTCTCTGATGGAAAAGGATTTCTTGATGTGTATCTGTTCTTGCCTAAATAAAAGAATTCGGCTCAGGTGGGAGATGGGGACAGAGACTCCATGAAATGACGAATACAACTCAGCTTGCAATTGATGGTGCATCTGTGGGAATATTGCAATGAAAATCCTCTTTTTGAGGGTAATTTTTGTCCAAGATGGCTAGGCTACACCAGCCTGGGTTGGACTTGATGGGGAGACAGCAATATCGCGAGTTATTTGCTAACCAAAATAGGCCTTGCTGGCAGAGAGTTATGGTGATTGAATTTCCATTTTTCTTTGTTAAATAAACATATTTTCACTAACTGCTAACATGTATCGACACTCTGCACTGAGTGCTGCCAGTTCATACTCTTAGAGCTGGTCCAGATGCTTGAAGATTTCTGACTACAATGACCCAGTTGAACACATATTTTAAACAGTTTTTGCACCTCTGCAGCTACAGTTTACTTGTTTGTTTCTTTGTAAATGGATGATTATGACAAGAAAGATGATTCTTATTTATTTTACCCATTTCAGCATCGTACCCCGAAGGCTCTTATGCCCTTCAGGATGATAATATTTGTTTCTTTTGCAAGGAAATGCCAGACTGACATTACGTTAGCTAACAAAATTGCCTCAGTGAAGATCTAGACACTACTCAGGGACACTAGACAGAAATGAGATGTGAGATGGTGACCATGCAGTGATTGCACATTTATACTCAATCCCTGTCCTCTCTTGGTCCCTAACAGGTGTTAGCTGGTACCTGCTGTTGTAGTTACAAGGATAAAATTATGATTTTGGAAATAGATAGGATTTTGTACACCAAATAGTTAAATACTTAATTGCTCATACTTGCCTACTCCCAACTGCCAAAGAACTTGAAAACAATCTTTTCTGCTGGACTTTTTGGTAGGCATGCAGTGGCCCTATTAGGTGGGATAAAGATCACATACATTGGCTGCATGGGGAGTTTTACATGGTTTCTGGAAGTTACCCTTTGATTTATATTTCCTTTTTTTGTCCTCACAAAAATGGAAGTAGGTTTTTTACTTAAAAAGGAAAAAGTAATGCAGAGTTTTTGCTGCTAGTTCTGATTTTGATGCTAGGCATTATCTACATGATAGGCATGTATTATCCTTATGTAATATTTCTTGCCTTTTGGAAGAACAGTGATTGTTCTGACTTTCATCTCCAAATCCAAAGCATTTCCGAAAGATTTACATTTTTAAAGAGGCTGTAATGTCTTCCAACCCTCTTGTCTCTGGTGATGTTTTAGAGTGTCTTACCCTACATTATTGCTTTTAACTTATTTTCTTTTTGGTTTTTTTATCTGACTTTCAGTAACTATATTCATATTGAACACGCAATTTTAACTAGAGTTTTAGGGAAACTTAGGGACAATGCTTTTCAATTTACTTCAGTTTTGAAGTGCCAGAACTTAGGCAGACATAAGTTTAAGGTAAGACTTTGCATTTGATCATAGGAATATGAATAACTTTGGCTATGATAGTAAGGGGCAAAGAATGCAAAGAAAGGCAGTAAGGTTTGTTATGAGATTTATCTTGTTATACCTAATTTCAAGCTCTTCTAGATAAGTTACAGTGATACAAACTAGTCTCTTTAAGGGTTTGGTTCTGACACCCAATCTTGTATGGAAAACTAGATTATGATATCAACAGGAAAACACTATTTTCAAAAATAAAATAAGAAATTAAATAAAAGGAAGCTTCCTCTGGAATTTCCCCAAAAGAGCAAAAAGTACCTTCAGGACTAGCATGAAGAAGTTTAAGTTGAAAAAAATGCAAAATTCATTAAGCTAGTTCCAAGTGTAATAGATTAGGGCTGTGAATGGTATTTGTTTCTTTGTTTATTATGGCTTTTTTTTAAAGTGAATAAAGATGAAAAGAACTTACCTCAAATAAAAACTGTTTTGCAGGGTCTCTATCTTCTTAACTATTGTCATTTAGCATTCAGAGTAAAACCAAAGTAGTATGAACCAAAGCCACGGTGCCCCAGACTTTAGCACCTGTACAACATTTAAAAATGTGTCTGCGTTCTGTTCTTCAGAAGAACACAAGACTGGTTTGAGCTTTTGGGTTAGTTTAAAGTCCATTTTAGCCAGATTTTTCAGTTTTCATTCAGATCCATTTGTTTGCACAAATACAAGAGCTGAGAAGAAAGTGTACAAGTTCGCTGGCACAGGCTGATGCATTTTACTTCTATTTCTTTGCCGGAGCAAGCAAGGCAGTGTAAGGCATTAGCACCGCTTGCTTCTCCACTTAAGCTCTCATCTTCCGGAAAGGTGATCGTCCCTATAACAAAGGTGCCAGGATTTATACATGTGCTTGGCCCCAGTGGAGATGGTTGCTTAAATGGCCAAATGCTGGCAGACGCGTGTCGATCAAGTGGATGTTGAACTTGCACAGCTGAGGTCTGCATGCGTGTCTGCCTGTGCTGGCACTGCTGAAGAGTCAGTCAGCAAAATCTGTAATTTCTTTTCTTGCTAAAAAGAGTAGGCTGACTGGTAGATATATAATGGAAGAGGCATTTGCCTGCTCAAAAATTTAAGGAGGACAACTCATTTCACATGTTTAACATGTTGTTGATTAGAGGTAAACAGAAGAACAACTAACTCCACTAAAGTAATCTTTCTGGTATCAGGTCTATACAGATCTTTTAAATAATGGAGCAAAACTTGGAAATTTTCAATTTGTAGGCTTATATTTCAAGGGCAAGGAAATGCTAAGCAGTTTGCATGCTCTGGATGAGAAAGGGATTCAAATGTTAACATAAATTTTACCATGAGTTTTGTTAGTGCGGAATTTAATAGCAGAGTTTTTATCTTATTTTAATCTAGTAGGTCCAGTAATTTATTTTCCAAGATGAATTTGAGGCTGAAAGAGGGCAGAAAATGAAAGACATTCTCAATGATAATTCCCAAGATTCTGTGGTTCCAGAGAGCATAAAGGACAATCCTGAAATTAAGATACATGTATGAATTGCAAAAACCTTGGCAGGTAGAAAATGAGGACAGCTTTGAATGGCCTGAAGAAAATATCTATGAGACTGCAGCAAATGTTTTAACCCTTTACGGTCAGTGGTCTTATGTATCTTGTAGCTTTGAATTTGTAGTCAGAACTCTTGCTTTAAAAGGATGAAAAGTAACATTGTGAGCAGTCCAAGCAAACAGAGTGCTTGTTAAGCCTCGGACACATAGTGAAGGTAATGAAGGAAGAACTCTCTTGGTACCTAAGTTTTTTATTAGCTGGACAAAGTGACAGTTAAATAGTTGTAGGGAAGCTGCTGTTTAGAAGTTAACTGCTTATCAAACAGAAAAGCAGCATGCTCTTGGAAGTTGCTATGAAAATAACCTCTTTTTCTGCCTTTTCTGGTAATTTAAGAAGGTCAAAGTAATAGATTTGTATTTTTCAGTTTAAGAGCTCTGCTGTACCTCAGACAAGTAAAACTGGAAGCAGAAGCTTTGGGGAACATGATTGAAAAATCTGGAAAATGGATTGTGTGGTGCATTCACCACAAAGGATACATCTGCTCACCACAAGTGCAGTTTGTAATCCTGGAAAATCAAAGATACTCCACTACTCTTAGTTAGGTAAAGAATTCAACATGTTCTGTAATCCTTGGTAAGTCAAAAGTTTTTTTTTCCAGATACGAAGAAAAATATCTATGGTTTGCTAGTGGCTTCTTTTTGCAGGACTCCCTTTATTTCACCTGCTTTATTTTATCCATTTACAGTTTGGAATTGGTTTGCCAAAGACCACAAACATCCTCCGCTTTCCTTCTTTCTCTGTGTCCTGATCCTAAAAACACTGAATTCATATTTTTACATCATTTTTGTTTGGACCCAGTGCTGTTTTTTTTGTGGTGACCCTGGCCCTAGAGTTGGTGTAGTTATACTAGGAGCTGCAAGAGGAGCTTGTGTATGTACAAGGATACCTTTGTGCTGGGAATGCTGGGAATTATTTATACTGTATGTCTTTACATTTTTAGATACAGTGTGTGGAGATATACATATATTTTCTATATCTGTGAATCATATAAGTCTGAAAGTTGCTTGCCTTCTTGCTCTGATACAAAACATGTAATGCTCTTATTAGTATGTGACATAGTTAGATTCCTGTTGAAAATCAATAACTTTCCCATAAAGCAAGTCTTACATCCTTTCTTAAATTCATTTAGAATCATTTTGTATGCCTCATTAGCCTTGTAATTTAAGAAAGAATAAAAGAAAAAGAAAACAAACCAGCCACCTAATATTAAACAGTGTATGTAATTTAATTTTTCTGACCAGGGGGGATGTTTATGACACTAAATATATCTACTGGTCTATAAATACCTGTGTTTACAGTTGAACAGAACAGTGATTCTCAATCGGTGCTCTATCAGACACTTAATGATAATACACAATGTGCTGTAGGTAGTATTATGCCACTGCTACCTTTCTTTTTTCTTTTATCTGCTACATTGCTTTTATGGAAACTAAATGTACCAGATGAAATACATTCCTAAATATTCTGTGTAATCACCCATTAGAAAGTGGATGGTCAATGTGAATAAATACAGAAATTATTTTAAACACAGATCCTATACTTAAGCAGTGTTGACATTTAAAAGAGATGTTAAGTTCCTGAAAGGAAAGACACCATATGACATGGAAGAATATTGTTGACTTCTACATAAAACTCAGAGTGTGTGTGTTTGAAGTGCCTTGAGAAGATTATGGTGTGAGAAAGAGTCACTAGCTTTTATGCATATTCCTTGTAGTAATCCCATGGGAATTACACCAAATTGAAGAAATGTGATGGGGTTTATGATGGAAAAAAAAAACCCAAACAAAGATAGGCATTATTTAAATTTAAATCTCTTATGTAATGAATGTGGAAAAAAATAAGAAATGCTTCATTTATTAGTACAGTGGCACCTACTTGATTGAGCAGTAAAATGTGCCTCAACACCAAAACAGATGCAGCTGTAGCAGACATAAGAAAAAGTGCAAAGCATTTAACAGCTGCTTTAATAAAAAATTCTTCCCTTTTATAAAGGAGATGCAGTTTATAAATTTATATTTATATTATATTTATTTCCTACCTGTATTCAGTATTGAGAAATTTTGAATAAAGCAAACTCCTTGTATATTTAAATTTATCTTTTAAGAATAGTCTCCAACAAAATAAAGGCAAAAGCAATAAATATTTCTACAGTTTATAGGGTTTTTTTTCTGGTGTGTGTGTTTTGGCTTTTTTAACAGATCCTTAAATTATTATCTAAAATTAAAATAAAATTTTAGTAATTTAAAATTTTTGAGTAGTCTAGGTTTTGACCAACACATTTTTCAGTTTGTAGGAACTTTACTTGTAATACTTCGGAATGATATCCACATGTGGGAGCCTTACTGTAGACTGTTACTTAAATAAAACATTAAGGTTTAGTAGCTACATTAAGAAACATTGTTGATTGTAATGAAGGAAAGAATCCCATCATTTTTAATTCCCTGAGCAATTTCTTCATGCTTACTGATGCCTGTTGATTGAGCCTTGATGCATATTCTGTCTATATTGTTACCTATGTCTAATTAATTAATTCCAGCCTTTCTACTTGTATCACAAATATGTACATTTTTATTTGAGCAAAATTGTTGATTTTTTAACCTCTATGAAGTTAAATCTTGACTTTTCCTACTATATATATTTTCTCCCATTTTTAGTATAGTTGTGCAGTTCCATCAGAATTACCCTGCTGTAACGGAATGAAAATAAGTGTATGCGAATTGGAATTTCTTTGGCTTTTTGCTTTTGATTTTTCTTTGTCCCTCAAGTAGCCCACCAGCTTCTGCTAATGATGCAAGGAGAACAGCTGCCATGGTATTAAATGTAGTTTGTTGGTAGACAGTCATAGCATAAATAATGTGGCATAAAATGTTCTTATTGCATTACTGTAGATTTCAACAAGCAAATTTTTTGGAGAGAGGCGGTTAATCTTCATGGAAATTTATTCTTGTTTTATATATATATATAACTTACTCTTTAGTGAGGAGCAAGAATACCATTCTGTGTTAGGGCATATATTACACTCTGTGCATCTCTAGGACTGGAGTGCTTGGCTTTAGGGCAGAAAGAGACATAGCTGAACTAAAAACAGATGAAAGTCAAGATGAGGAATTTGGTGAAGATGTGGGGGTTGTAAGGCTCTGCTTTTCCACCTCAGGTTTGTAAGGGATGTAAGGGATGAAATGAAGTGACCAATGTCCAGCATCTGGAGTTGCTGTGGCCAGGAAGATCACAGTTCAGACATCAGCCACAACAGCTAATGGACATGGTTTGACTTCCAGATGGAGCTATCTTTGAAAAATGACAAGCTCTGCAAAAATTTCCATTCCTGAGTCTGGGATTCTGAGTAATCTATTGTCCACAAAGTTTTTGGAGAAAAAGAACACGTTCTGGCTGTGTGGCAAAGGGATTTTTTTATACAGAGAATGTTTTGGGAATCAGCACGCAGTTTGCAAGCAGAGGAGAAAAGCCAGATTGATGCTGAAACTATGAAATATGGAATCAGTTGAGAAAGAGCACAGAGAAGGGGTAAAGTAAAGAAGGAAGTGCTTACTTTAGGTACATCTCAGGCTGTGATGTTATAAGCCAAGAGGAAACTTGAGCTCAGGAGAACCTGAAAATCAGGGGCAAAGGAGAAGTAGGTATGTTTGTAGGTATTAAAGTGTCTAAAAATAAGCATCACTGGAGCTGGTGTGGTGGTTAGGATTATAGGTGACTGATGACCTCAGGTTCAGTGCTTAGGCAGTATTAACAGGATGACCTGGGAGAGAAGATAGTGGGCTTGGAACTGAGCCTTTTAGGAGTCCACAAGGGAAAGATTCTCTGCTTAGACAAAAACATTGAAAAAGAAAAATGAGCAAAAATAGTTGCAATCTATTTATGTTACAAAGACAGTGGGAGAGTTGAGGACTTAGAGAAATGTGTATATTTCAAATATATATGTACACATATACCTGTTAGAGGCTCATTTTTAATATATTGTCAAATTCTTTAATGTCTCATTCTACACCAAATGCACTGTTATGGAATCACTTTGGCATAAACCTTATAAGAAAAAGGTACCACCTTGAAAAGTCACCAAGAAATGCTAGCATTTTTTGACTGCATCCTAACTTGAAAAGCTCAAGCTGAAGAAGTGAAAAAGAGCTTGATTAATAACATTTCCAATTTGCAGCTGAATAAAGAATTCTAATGACAACTTTTTTAACAAAATAAAACTATTTTAATAGTCACAGAGATGCCAGAACATCAACATCAATATACTATTACTAATACATTATTGCTGTCATGTGGCATATGTGAATATTTGCGTCAGCTGTGTAGTCTGTTGTGGATCACTCTGCTAACCAAACTAAAGTTAATTAAGTTACACAAATTTAGGACTTGCTGTGATAGAAGGTAAAATGGATTCCACCATTTTCATTAAACATGTTTTCATTGTGTGATCCTAATTTTTTAATTCAGTGCTAACTCTTTTTGTGTGTTACTTGATTGAAGCAATTTTATGGGCTTGCACTGCTTGTACCTCAACAATGGAACAAGTATAGATACAGACAATTGCTTCTTCTTGACTGCAGAAAGTACTCACAGCAGCCATTATATGAAAAAGTATTTTCTACAGTAGAGAACCTTAATTGATTCATTGCACAGTTCTTTTAATACATACAGCAAGCCAACAACACATACAGCAGCCTAATTCCGTGTATAAATGCCTGCTACATAAGTGTTTAATTTTTGGTGTTCTCTAGATACGTGTTTGAAAGAGAAGCTTCGTAATCTGGTCCTATGAGTTACAGGTATTACAGTTTATTTGGGGAAACTACCATACTGTATTCTATTGAAAGCTATTAAAGTCATATCAACAGAAGAAAAATAATGCATGGACTTGGAAATTACAAAGCTTTTAATAGGTCACAGAAAAAACTCAATAAATTTTGAAACAAAAATAAATTCGTTCCTCTGTAAGAGTTCTTTCTGCTGTGAGATCCTCTGCAGCGCAGTCCTTTGTGCTCAGGTATAGATAACGTGAACATAAAGTTTTTTCTTGCCTTCCTGGTCATTCAAACTGTTAAATGGCTGGGAAAAAACTCAGATGAGCAAAAAGGACTTCTAGGTGTTGCTATTACAGGAAATAATTACTATTTACAATAATCACAGTTTAGCAGCAGTAATTCCACTAAATGTGTGACAGTCTGTCCCCATTTATTTGAATGAAAAAATTTCAGCTGTTTGTATTTCATCTGGAAACCACTTAAGATCAAGAAGTGAATTTTAGCCAAATAAGCTATTAACATCGACACTCTGATGTCCCTGGAAGGAGGTCTTGTTTAACACTTAACGCTTCAACATTAACACTTTCTCATTTGGCAATAAAAGAAGTGATAGCACCTGTCCCTAGTTCGGGTTTACTTGATGAAGCAAAATAACTCACAGACCTTGTGAGAATGGGGCCCATAGGATTGGTTGTGGTCTACTTTCTCATTTGTGATTTTTTTCTTTTTCATTTTGTTTGAGATTGAATTTGAGAGAGGGCTTTGTTCCGGACAGTAGTTTATGGCAGTGGGCTGAAGAGATGAGATTTCACTGAATCATAGAACGAATACACAAAGAGAAAATATGTGAAAATTGAAATGACAAGGTAGAGTAGCTTGGTTGTTGAGGTAGATAAAAATAACTAGGTTCTCAGGGAAATGAGGTGGGGATTTTTTTTTTCCTGAACTAGATTTACTTTGAACAAGAGCAGTTGAGATGGAAAACCTAGGCACTATAAAAACTTGATAGAAACAACAACAAAAAAAATTCATTCTGCTTTTGTAACTTCGTGTTTTACTATCTGTGTGATCCCAAAGAAGGCAAACTACAGTCTAGCTTCTGTCAATGTAATGTATCTAAAGGACTAATAAATAGATTTGATTAGAGTGGATTTCTTTTTATTTTATTTACTAGGCAATGTTGCTGTCAGAGCACTCAGAGATTTTGAAATACACAGGAAAATCTGTGTGTTCTGGCAGTTGTTTTTCTTGTTTGTTTTAAAAGCTAGAATAATATATTTATTTTACTTCCTTCAGAAATACTGGGGCAAGTTCTGACTGATCTAAAACGTGGGAAATACACCTTTGTGAGCAGAATAATGAAGTTGGTTAATGCCCATGCTGCAGTACTGACAAAGATGTGCTGGTTGGAATTAAAAAAGCCTGGAGTGCTAACAGCACTCTCCAATTTCCAAACAACTATCCCCTCCTCTCTCATGTGGCTGTAAGAGAGAGAATTATTTTGCTTTTGATTAATAAGGAGTTAATTTCAGGTGAACTTCCTTTAACTATTTTACAAAGGCTCCAAGAGAAAGCCGCCATCACTAGTCTTGGTAGCACACACGGGAGCTCGTTGCACCCTAGGAATGTAGAGCTTTGTAGTGAGAGGAACAAGCCAGGGCTAAGCCCTAAGCGGGACAGTGTTTCCGGTTTTTTTATGTTCTTCATTTTAGTACCTGAAAAAAAAAACAACATCCATTGTAGTCAAGTCTCATTGACTCTAAATGTGCGAGGACTGTAACATATTTGTCAGGTTTTACCAGTTTGTTGAGGTTTTCTGCAGAAATGCAGACTCTCATATTTGTATATTTGCTTTTCAATTTCTGTTATTTCCACTAGATTTTCATGGAGTATTGCTTCCAGCTACTCTGGATAATTATTTTTCACTCTACCAAAATTATCAGTCTGGCACAAAATAGCCACGTTCTCATCCAAGCACTTTCAGCTACCAATTACTTCACCAGTGAGGAATGCTTGTGTAATGTAACTGCATCAAGCTCTTACTTCTGCATAAGCAAATGGTGACAATTTACACTGTAGTTTCACTCTTTTCTTTTGCTTCTAGATAGTCTAATGCTGTTAATTGACTTAATTGAGAAGTATTTATGGAGCTATACAAAAATACATCATGGGACAGTTTAAAAGCCAGTATTAATTTGCTGACTTCTAACCCTGTATTTGAGGTTCAGAGCAGACCCCCAACTGATCTGCACCATTACTGTGCTTTTTCAAATATTTCTGTGATGTTTGTTGGCCTCACAAGGCCGAATGCCATTTGCTACCACGGTAAAAAGGTAGCCTTTGCTCTAGGATCTTTAACACTTGCTGTTAAAGATCAGGAAAGTTAATATTTCTACTGCAGACCTGACTTACACAGCCCTCTCCCTTTATTTGCTGAAATAAATTGGCCACATTTTCCCCAAGTGGAATTTTCTGTCAAAGTCATGTTTGATTTTGAAAAACAGCTTACTTCATCCTCTTTTTTTTTTTTTTTTTTTGTGAGGGTAACAATTTGCAAAGGAAGAAGAACTTTTAGATTTCTGAAAGTATTTTAATTTGTTGTTGTTTTTTGCAACATTCTACACCTTTTTTTTTTTTTTTTTTTTGTGTGTGTGTGTGTGTGCGTAAAAATAATTAGCTTTGAGACCTTTGAAAGTGCTAGTGCCTCTGTTATGGGAAAGTTAACAGCTGGATGTTCGGAGGTTAAGTAAATGTATAAGACAAGGGTAATACATACACTTGACAAACAATACACTATAATCAAGACCTACAGTATCTGATGTCTCTATAATAAATAGACCAAACATTGAAATAATGTAAAATGAGATTTTTTAATTTGATGATTAAATTTTACCAATTTTGTTCCCCCTCAGACTTTTTGCTGCCACCTGCTGAGGTAGGATTTTGTTTGATGTTTATACCTGACCCAATGGAACTTGGCTGTAAGTGACTCCTTTGAGTTCTCTGGGGACATCTGGTTATTTGTTAAACAACTAACTGGGACTGCCAAGTTCCTTCCTTAAAAACAACGAAGTTAATTAGTCACCAAAGTTAGAGCAAGAAGGTGATGAGACATCATATGAGTGAAAAGAAGGACTGTCCTATGAGATGGAGAAGTTGACTCTAGTAATACTTTCATTAATTTCGTATTCTCATTCTTATGCAATATAAACACCATAGTCACAAACAGCTCTAGTACCTTCTGTAAGTCGTCTTGCCTTCCTTCCTGGTCATTCAAACTGTTAAATGGCTGAGAGAAAACTCAGATGAGCACAAAGGATTTCTAGGTGTTGCTATTACTGCAAATAATTCCTATTTACAGTAATCATAGTTCAGCAACAGTAATGTATTTGATAAAATTTCATCTGTATTTCATCTTTTGTATTTCATCTGGAAATCATTTAAGATCAAGAAGTGTATTTTAGCTAAATAAGCAATTAACGTTAACACTCTGATGTGCCTGGAAGGAGGTCTTGTTTTTATTAACACTTTATCATTTGGCAACAAAAGAAGAGGTAGCATCTTCCTGTAGTTTGGGTTTACTTGATGAAGCAAAGGAGAGCACTTCTGCAGTTCAGGTTGCACTGAGAAGGCTGAAAGTAACCGCCATGGTAGTTTCAAAGACAGCAAATTAGGATCATTGGGAGGTACTAGTGAAGAACCATGACAATCCTGGTAAACCCACTCTTGATTTAATCACAAATAGCAGGTAATAAGTTAGAGTAGAACGGTACTTTCAGGCATTGACCATCACCACAACGCTCCATCAACTATTTTTTATGAAGTATCTTCTGTTGTGTGCCACAGTTAAAGCTTTTGAAAGTAGAATATTCTTCCTTGGTTCAGTGACAAGCCTGTCCAATATTTTAACTCAGCTCTCTATGTATATGTATACATAAGTGCATATACATGTATATACATATATATTATAGGGTGAATATATATATTATATTACATATTTCATAAGGATTGTCACATTTCAGTAGGATTGAAAATGTGATGGTCCTTGTTCAATAGTGAAGGAAGATGCAGCCCTTGCCCACAAAACATTTGATGAGTATCTTTGACTAAGTTGAGATACTAAGTTGTTTTCTACAGTTAGCTGGTCTTTATTCTTATCAAAACTGTGGGGTTTTCCAATGTCAGGACACTTGGTGGGTGGATACTTCTCAGAAGAATGAAGGACTTATCAATGTTTGCTTAGGATCTATTGCATTCTCAGCCATAAAAGTAGCTATGCTGTCTATAGCACTCATAAATCTTCACCTAGTCAAGGCTACTGTCTCTTTCGTCATACAAGGCTGTGTTTTAAAAAGTGAGCATAAGTGTTTTTCATTTGAAATGAGTATAAAGTGAATACAATCTCAAAACTCCTAACTTCTTCATTGCTGGTTTTGAAAAGTGATACTTCATAATTCAGTTTGCAATATCTGATTGTTTATTAGCCCTGCCCTTAAAATCTCTTTACCCTTACAAGGCAAGAATATTCTCAGGCACATTCTCACCAGAGGGCACTGTTACACAAATTCTTACAGATCATTTCCTTTTGGTGAAAATAATGTCTGGACCTGCAAAAAATGGCGTGTTGATGTTGGATTGAGATGCACATTTTTCATAGGAGAGTTCTTTCTAATAAGGTAGTTTGAACTGGTTTAGTCTGTTTGTCTAGTTAAACTACATTTTTCCTATTGAGAAGTGGTCGTTTTTTCCAAAGATAAAATTTTGGAAGAGGGTCCATCTTTATGTGTGTGAATTAACTAAATTGTTTCAAACTCCATGCAGTTTATAAAAAACTGATTCTAAGCTGTCCTGAATCTTTAGATTTACACTGAAACAGTAGCAGAAGGGCAAAGACATCTATCTTGTTTCTATGGATTTTTTGTTTAAGAGGATGGAAAGGTAATATCAAGTAAAACCAGTACTTCAGCTTTAGATAGTTGTTATATCTGGTCTTTATTAATAAAAAACATATGATCGGGAAATATGATTACACAGAGTATCTCTGCATCTATGCAGTTACACAAATTTGTATTTCTACTAGCTTAATGAAGATAGTTGAGAAAACTAAATAATGGGAAAATTTATGCTTCAAGCTATATGGCTATATTTTGTTGTGGAAATAGTCTAGTTTTGCCAGATCTCTTAAGAAAAGTCTTACTGCAATTTCTTTTCTTCCTGATTTTGTGCCACCTGAATTTTTATTTATATTTTTAATAGGAAAAGATGTTTCAAGTTCTCTTGTATCTGTTTGGGCTTTTGCATGTGTATTTTTACTTTACTTTGCTTTAGTGTTTCCCAAACCACACCAAAACACCAAAATTAAATAATATACACCAATTAAAAAGGAATTTTCCACAGCAAATGAGTGCTGACATTTCTTAATGATCAGCTACACTTCTACTGAATGTGCTCCAGCATCTGTTGCTTGTGAGCTTCCATGGCTGTTTGATCATAGAGCAGACTTTTTTTATTTTAGGTGAGCCCATTATCTCAGGTCTGTCTGGCAGTGTCTGCAGCGAGTGAGCTGCCACTGAGAGCTCAAGGTGTCTGGGTGTCCTCTGGGGTGACCAGCAGTGAGGTGATTTCCTGTGGTGGCACAGCAGCCATCTGAAGGGCAGCAGGAGACAGGGAACCAGGATTCTTCTTGCTCTATTTTAAATGGTTTTGGTCTCAGCTGTTCAACTTTTCCTCATTAAGTTCTTACACATAGTACTGGTAAAGTTGGCTTTACTTTCACTCTGTTCACAAGTAGGAAGATATTTGAAAATATTATTTCAGCTATCTTGTTATAGTCTGCATTTATTAATCTGTCTAAATAGTCTGTGTCTGTCACCGTATATCAGAGGACCTTGGAAAATGGCAAAAACTATGACATTTTAAAAATTATTTTTTATTTATTTCTAAAAAGGGTTGCAGATTAAAACTGTGGAACTACAGTGTGAGCTCAGTGAAAAAGAGTCTGATAAAAATAAGTTTTGCAGCAAGAGTGCACACTGCATAAGAATCACTAGGTGCAAGGATAGAGATGTGTTATTGACATAGGTGTGCCTCAGTGAACATCCTCATGGTGCGTGTTCCCTGTGTTCTGGTCTCTGATTGCCTTGCCTTGGGAAAGCAAGCAAATACCATAGCTCTTCTCCTGCCAACAGGGTTAATGAGAGGGAAGCAAGGCTGCCGGTGCCCTTCCATACCTCATCCCAATGCAATATGTGCCAAAGCTGGGGTATGTCAGGCTCAGGACCTTTCAGTGCTTTCTGGTTGTGGTTTTAGACATTGTCAGAGTATAGTTAATGTTCCAAGAAGCCTTTGGCAAATTTCCACAAAAAAGCATGTAAGGAAACAAAGCTAATGTGTTAAGATGGAAGATTTTTCCTGGATTAATGATTGTTTAATATAAAACAAAGGGCAGGGCGAGGAATTAAGCTTAAAGTTAGCTTTTGTACTGAAGGGAAATTGCTAATGAAGTCACACATAGATTTGCCCAGATAGATGGATATTCCTAGGACTTCTGTTGTTCAATATATCCATGAGGACTTACTGAAAGGAATTGATTAACGAGGTTGCAAAGCTTGTCATTATTGCAGACCCACTGCTGCAGAGTACATCTAATGTGCACTCACATCTTAGGTATTGGATGTAGACTTGGTAAACCACTTAAAAAGTTAAAAGAGCTTGGAAAAATGTGCCTCACCTTAGTGTCAGTCAAGATGGCAGCCATCACAGTGACACTGGATAGGATTTTGTAACTATTTCATTTCTTTGGGTGAGGAGAGGGTGCTAAAGAAAACAGACACTAGCTCTTTTCTCCACAGACTGCACTGGAAATCCTGATAAAACAGTCAAACAAGTTTGTGGGACTTCTAAGCATGTCTCTTTCTTTTCCATTAAGTGTTTTGTAATTTCTGCTGATTTTTTTGCAAGCCCTTTTGATTATACTTAGAGTAGCCTTGATGCAGCATGCTTGAATTGCTGTATCAGTGAGATTTGCTAAAATATGTCACAGATGAATTGTAGGCCATTATCTATCATTAACTCATCTAGAATTTCATGGCAAAGTAAGTGCTATGTATAATGTGTTTTCTCAATTGTTACTGGCTATGTTGCTTTAGTATATCAGAATATGGCTGATAGTAAAGTCACATGCAGTTTAAATATATGGAAACCAGTTTAGGGGGAAGAATGGTTTTCATTAATAGCTAGTAATATTTAAAATTATTTAGATTTTTTTCAGTTAATTTAGAAGTAATTAAAATAGAATTTATAATGCATTTATTTATAGCAAATTCAAACTCTTATCAAAGTAGTCTAGAGAACACTTAGGACTAAGGTCAGATTTTCAAGCATCAAAAGTTGCAATTAGATGTCTATTAAAATACATTCTACCTATTTTATGTGATGTGTGTAAACTGATCATCTTGTCTATTGGCAAAAAGGAAGAGTGATCAAAACCATCACAAATAGTTGTGGTTGCTAGTTCTCTTTCCTTTTGAGAATGGTGGTACAATTACTATTGTTGCTCTGTTTGTGTGTGTGTGTGTGTGTGTGTGTGTGTGTGTAGGAGGAAGTTTTGGTTTGGAAAAGTTGCTGCACTAGATACGTGCTCTTATTCAGCTTCTTCTGAATGCCAGCAATGCTGTTCTTCCTTCCCTTTTTTATTCTTTCAGTTGAGGATATTTTTCAGCTTGCTGGTTCCCAGCAGGGTGGGGCCAGTCATTATCAGGAACTATGGGTACTCTAAGTGCATATTTGCATCTTAAGGTGCCTGAACACTTACGAAAAGTCTCCACAGCTCCTTTTTTGTGGGGATATTACATCTTCTGATGATTTGTGTATTGTTGATACATGTTTCAGTTTGTCCACTGATATTTTGTTGAGAAAATTAGTTGTAAGCAGTCCTAAGTGTACCACCTTTCACAGTCTTTGTGTACCACCTTTAGTTTTTAGAACTGGTGGAGGCAGAACACTCTCTGTGAAAGGAACATTGGCAGAGTGGTATATCTCAGGGTTTCTTCTAATTTCTGTCTCATCTCATCTCATCTCATCTCATCTCATCTCATCTCATCTCATCTCATCTCATCTCATCTCATCTCATCTCATTATTTCAGTTAATTTTTTGAAGACTAGATACTGCTTTGTTCAATGTTGTCTATACCATGTCTTCCAATAATTAAAAGACTGTTTCCACTAAAATTATGGGGAGCTTATAAACAAATTAGAAAATATTTTTTGTGGCATAAAACTATTGCAGAGTTTCCTTTTTATGCCATAAAAACCCTGAAAATATTATTTTCTTGGTCTGACTAAGATTTGATTATCTTTTATCAGTCTTTCATTCCAGCCATCATCTGAATATTGTCCTCAGACTCATGTGAGCTCCTATTTCTAGACTTAAGTTTATTTCTGTGTTCAAATTTGTCTTCTCTAATTCTCCTTTTTACTATGAGTAGTAGATAGCTTTCTTCATCAGCTTGTTTGAAAAAATTGTCCTGAATGCTACATATTTTTTTAAGACTAAAGGAATTGTGTCCTTTGTCCCTTGTTATTGCCTGGGAGATAGTACATGTTGCTATTGTTTGAGATGTAGTGCTGCTTTGTAATAATTTGCACATTTCGTGTGTGCATTTGGTTACTGAATGGTGTACTTTATGACTACATTCAGTTAAATATTGTAAGTTTATTGTGTGATCATATTTGTTTAGCTTAATGTAAATATGTCGGAAAATGAAGTACAGTGGCTTGATTTTCTGACCTACTAACATTTTTCATAGAATTAATACCATTTTCTTTTACATATTTCTGATGAACAATGGTTTCAGCAATGAACTTGTCAGAGTGAGAGGTAAAAGTCTGTGTTCATTAACTCAGGAAAATAAAAGCTTAATAAGACTATAAAGAGTAAGGAACAAGAGGATGGACATGAAAGGGTAGCAGAATAAAAAATTTCAGGGACTTGGGTGACTTGTGAGACATGATTAATCTCATACAGAGATTGTAAAAAAGCTTTTTAATCATTCTTCTCCTCACTGGTCACAAGTTCCCAAAGAGAAAAAAGGTTAATCTTGTTGGCTGGTTGGGCAGGTGGAAGGCACTGTACTTCAGCTCTGGACCTAAAATGCTGTTGGGTAGAGAAGAGGAAATGAATTGGAAGAAATGGATGTAAATGTAAACCTGGTTTTGATGTTGCATCTAATTATTGTTAGAGATAGAAAATTTCTAATTTGCTTAAGTTTTAAAGAACCATTTTAAGCTTTAATTAACAATTTTTCATAATTCAATTAATTATTATTATCTTCATTTTGACAACTAGCTTGATCCCTTGTTTTTTATTTTTCACTGTCATTGTTTTGTAGATGCTTTTTCAGAAAGTGTATATATTAATCAAATTTATGACTTAGCCTAGTAGTTACCATTCTTGTCAGGCCTTCTTTATGATGTTTCTATAATGATTAAAGACTTAATATGGCGAATGTTTACAAAATTCTGGAAGTTTTCTTCTTGGAAATGCCACATTTAAACTTGCTTTATTTATAAAAACGCATATGTTGCAACTTCTAACTTATCATCACATTTCCTTAAAGATAATGAGATTGCATTGAAACAGGACCCTATATAAATATGTGCATATTTAGATACGTGCATTTGCATAACCTTCTATAACTCCTTGTGTACACAACAGCATTCTGTCTCTCTCTCTCTATATATATATATATTTGTTGAAAATAAAACTGTAATGTAAATTTGTAGGCATTAATTTTTCTATATATTTTGTTAATTTACAGTATCCAGATAAATTTGTATTGATTTTCATTTTGGAAACTAAAATTGTAACTATTAATGTGACTATATTTGCTTGTCCAAGACCTCAGTGCCAGGTTTTTCTATTAAGATTAGGTAAAGTACATGTTGGCTACATTTAACTACGAGTTTTTAGAATAGTTTAAGCATGTAGGTAAACAAGCCACAGTATATATAGGCAGTGTAGGGTTTTTTTAAAAGGTCATCTGTGTAAGTTCAGCTACAAATAACTTTTTTGTTGCCACTTGTCTTGTTGCTATTATTTATGTTATGAAAATTCCATTAAAATATATTAAAAATGTTTTCATATTTTTTATGGCTGGATAATTCAGACCACATTATTGACACTGTTTAGTGATTTATTTTTAGCTTCTTTATTCAGAAATGTCTTCTAAATTTAGGGAGGCATAAAGTTGACAAAAAGCTACATATGATTTTCCAACCCTCTTCCAAATGCCTGACTTTGTCAAGAGTGTAAAATTATGTAGCAGAGAGTAAAATATGGATTAAAAAAGATTCAATCATCCTGAAAGAGGCATTGCTTTGCTTTGTGTTTTGGTTTATTCCCATTATTTTTTTTATTTTTTTTTTTCTCTATAAGTCCATGTTTTGTTTCCCCCTGCTTTTAAGCAAAATTATGTGATTTATCATAGTGCTTTACTTTGGATCCTAGCTCACTGAAATAATTCAACACATAGCTCTTTTTTATTGTGCTTTTATTTCAGCAAGCTGGTTTTTTGCACAAAGGGATAGTGCTTGGACACCTGAAAATTCAGATGAAAGGGAGAACTTTTATCTGAGTAGTTTTTGACCAACTTTTCTAAGTAGAGCATTCTGTTTGTAGAATTTTGGCAATCTATATACATTTTCTACATGTTGGATGCACTTGCTTGTGCAGACACAACTTGTTGTATGTTTTGCTTACAATATTAATGCAGAGTATCACATGTTATCTGGGTTGCTTCATTTATGTGTTCTGAGTAGTTGCTACTTTATGGCCAGGCTTCCTCATTTGTGCATCTCATTCCAGTTTGAAAGATGACAGATACCCAGAGCTCAATGTAGAGAAACAAACCCCTGCTGAAATCTGCAGTAAAACCAATCTGTCTGATAAAACACTGACCAAAAGAGTGAATATATTTAGAAAAACCTGAAGATGGAGAGACCAAGAGAAGAACATGCAACAGATTTTAGATTGACGTAGAAGGAGTTGTAGAGCTAACTAATCACTGATCACAGTATGCTATAGTTAGTACAGCTTTAATTTGACTGATTGTTAAGTATTTTGGGGAGAGAGAATTCTGATTTGCCATTAGATTCACAAGTATGTAGTTAGATTTTAAATAACTTTCTTGCCACTAAGCGTATGTCTACAGTCTAATAACAACAGCCCTCAAATACCATTTGATGTTTCCAGATAATTTGGATGGTATATTCAAAGGCTAAGGAACATATTCACATGTTTTAAGACAACCTCAGTGCACCCATGCAATTTTTTCATTGCATCTAACTCACATGTGAGTAGATTTGGGCTGAATTTGTAAAGCCTTCTTTTCCCCCTTAAAACTGGTTTTTCTTTCTGTGAGGGCTTTTTATTTGGTTTTGTTGTTACTGTTGTTTTTGTTGGGGATTTTTTGGTGTTTTTTTGGTTTTGTTCTTTTTTTGTCTTTGTTTTTTGCACAGTTCATGGGAAGCAGGCTTTAAAACATTGGGCATGAGTCTGAGAGTAATAATAACCATGGATCTGAGGCAGAGGAGAATTAGTAGCGGCTCCAGGTATCAGTGGGTGCGAAGGTCTCCGTCATTAAGGACCACACTAAATAAACATGCTGGGATATGATTGCTTTATTGCTCTTTGCTCATTTTATGTCATTTTATTGCCCTACTAATGACTATAGAATTAGGTGTGTAAGGGAGTTCTGATAATGTAGAACTAAAAGAGGTGCATAGACAAGTGTGTGCTTCCTGTAGAGATTCCAAGTTCTCATCGTGGATGATGGAGAGACTAATTTACCTTGCATAGATGAGTGAGGATAGGCAGGGAGGCAGAGAGGGACCTCAAGAGCAGCTCCATTTCTAGGCTTCATCCTCACTTCAGCATCCCTGATGATTTCTATGTGCCTTTATAGTGATCCCACTGGGAGAGGCTGTGTCATTTCAAGTAGAGGTTTTTTTCCCCCACTATTAGCCAAATGATATATTACTGATCCAGGGGCTATACATGTAAATACGCAGATAAGAATTAAATTTATATATGTTGAATTGTTGAATAAAATAGTCTAATTTATGATAATGCCAGAATTAATCTGACATGCTGGTCTAACAGTATCACTTCTGAGGACAGAAAGTACTAATGGGCTAATAATTTTACTGCTTTCTATTTTGCATGCACTGCAGTTTACAAAATCAATAAAGAATGTAGTACCTCAGCAGACTTACAATTTAGACTGTAAGAATCTCTGTTCTTGACTAAAGTCCTGTTGTATCTAAATAAGGGGAGCTAGTTCCATCTCTGGTATTTAGAAGTGATTTTCTGTGTTGTCACTTTCTTTCAAGGGCAACTAAGGATGTATTACCCATAAGGTTTCAAGTAATGTAAATGGCAAAGCAAAGAATGCTGCTGAAGCAGGTGGATATTTTTGAAATATGAAAAGCTAAAAATGGTGTGCTTTTATTTGGATCTTAAGAGCATGAAGTTATATTTGGGGTGCAGAAAGCAAATTGTCTTTCAGAACTTTATGACTGACCAGTGCATATTTTGTTTGGATTTAAGAGTTGCTTATAAATGCATAGACTACACATACATAAGAATGTATAGAGTTAATAGGCAACATTGAAATAAATATATATAAAACAATAAATAGGTAGTGCCTGCCTAGCTAAAGCTTAGCATTTAAAAGTGCAGTTCACCCCACCCAAGAAAAGTCAGCAAGGCTGCAAGAGTTGTAAAGTAGTTCTCAAGGTGACTACAAAATGTCCCTTTGCTACTTTCGCGCCTTCATCCTTTTTGAAATGCTGTGCACACAGTCAAATTAAAATTGTTTTTCTTTCAGGCTTTTCTACTACAAATCCTGTTTTACTATGTAGTTTACCCAGTTTACCTAAACATTAGTCATCCAAAGAGCAGGGGATCTTTTATTCATATGCTTCTATGTCAAGAGAACCGCAGTCTTAAAAACCATTTTGTCTTCTATTCCCTATGTGTAATCCTTCCAGATAGTATTTCAAGACACTGTATAAATTCTATGCTTTTTTACTCTACAAGTGGAAGAAAATCTGGCATCAATGTTGTCTGATGAATTAAGCATTTTCTTTAATCTTCAGAAATGCCTTTATACCTTGAATGAAAGAACTGTATTCTCAACCTTTATAATCCAAATAAGAATTTTATTTAGGAGCACAGTTGGTTTGCATTGCAGGTATTGTAGCATTTATTTTACTCTTATTGGCTGCAGGTATTACCTAGAAAGAAGGATGGAAACACAGCCTAGGAAATCAGCCTTTCCTCATCTGTGTTTGAAGGACTGAAGTCTCTGTGCTTTGTTGTTTTCTTTTTTGAATGTAAGTAAAGTTTTGCTGCATGCTTCACTAATCTCCTTGCTTGCTAGAGACTGTATCATCACCTGACGTATTTCAACATGCCTCTCACTCAGAAACTGATGTCTGTTTAGAGATGAATCAGTTGTGAAGATCATGTGCTTCTGAAAGCCATATAAATACCTATGAAACTGGAGAAGCTGGTGGTAGGTTGGTGGAAGATATGCCCACCCCAAAAATTTTTGCTGAATGGTATCAGTATTTTGTCCACCCAAGGCTGTGTGCACTCCTCATCAGGCAATCGTTCCCTCATCATATCTTACTATTTTCTCCAGTTCAGATTTTCCAATATCCTTCAGGGAAAAGTTGGAAGACCTGTGAGCCACTAGTTATTTCTTTATTTTTTTAAATTCGTTAAAATTAAAATGAAATTTAATTAATTTAAATGCTTTAGTCAGCTAATTAAGGACTTCACAACTCTAACATGTATTGACCATGAAGAAATTATACGTGAAAGCTGGTGATTTTTTCTACTGATTTCATTAGACTTTGAATGACCAGACATTCTTCAGTTCTGGGCCTTAAATATACATCACTTGAAAAAATATTCTTCCCCTTTCTTCTTGTTAAGTGAATTCTACCTTGAGTATTTTTCTCTGTCCCCCAGTGAGCTCCATGATTCTTGTTCCTTTCTACTCAGCAGCAGCTTATGTTTTGAATTCAGTCCCACTTGGTTCATCAAGATGATTTTTTTGCAAATTTTTCATGTTTAATAACACTACTTTTGCTCAATTTGTGAAAACATCTTTTGGACTTGTTACAATTTGATTTTCTGCCAGGGATAGTTCCAAAGAAGAGAAAATGATGGGCAAAGGAAATGATGGTGGGGTATATCTTATTTGCAATTCTAATAACAGCTTTGTGAATTTGAACACATTAGTAAAGAGCACTTCATTCAAGTGCATATTACCACAGATCTTGCTAAACATGCCTAAGAATAATACTGTTCCAATCTGGGCAAATTAGATGGATAACATCATTTACAGCAGTTGTTAATTATGCATCAACTTAATCACAGCAGAATTCTGTTAATTGCTTATCACAATGAGGTTAACTTTCTGTCATTTATATTTCTTTAATTTTTAATTAGAATAATACACTTGATATCTTTCACTGGCCACTTTATAAAAAAGTAGTCATGATGCAAATATTCAGCACAATAAGACTAGAAGAGATCTCCTGAGTCACCAATTTGGCTGACATCACCAGCCCATATAATACCTTTCATAAATTTTTCTCCATGTCTTAAAACCAGCGAGGTTCCTTGCCTCTGCTGCCCAAATGGAGGAGGTTTGTTGCAGTGCCGTAACCCTGACATGTTTAGACGCTTTCCACCTGCCAGCCTCAAATTTATGCTTTTGTTCTTATGGCAGAATTGTTTTATTGTCTAAATAAGTTTTTCCCCTATGTAGCTTACAGCGTGTGATTTATTTGTAGAATAAACTCCGTCTCAATTTTCACTTCCCTGAGATGGACAAACCAACTCCTTTTAGTCTCCTTCAGTAAGATCTACATTCTCGTGCCCTGAACATGGATGGCAAGCCATTAGTGCTCCTTAATTCCAGCTGTAATGGCAGCTTTTAACTCCGCTTCTTGCATAGATGGAAGCAGAAATGCCATTCACTGTCAGATGAATGACAGATAGCAGAAGGTGTAGATGAGTTCTGCTGGATGTAGGAAATGAGTCCATAAGTGATTGGCTGGATTCTTATTCTGGCTAAATTAACAGATATGGCAGTGTCCTAATTACAGCTGTTTGAGACAGCTAAGTCAATTTTTTTCAAACCAAGTCGATCATGGTAATTTTATTTATGTATACACCTGAAAAACAGAGAGTGCTATTAATGCTAGTAATTTAGTTTGGGCAGGCTAGAAAGCTGCTGTGTTTCTTAGGGAATAAAAATTTCATTAAAAATTGTGATACTGGCAAACAACTGGGAAGATAATTAGAGAACTAGCTAGGAAAGAACTGTGCTGTGAAGAACCAGTGAGTCTTGGTAGACAGCAGGCAAAGCATGACCCAGCCGTAAATCCCAGAAGAGGGCAAACAGCATCCTGGGATGGGGTATTAGCAGGGCTCAGGGAAACTATTATTTCCTTTTACTCAGCACTTGTTTGGTGACATCCAAATGGGTGCATCATTACACACTCACTCTCTTCTTTCTGCAAGGAAATAAATGGGTTAAATGAAGAAAGTTCAGTGGAGGGCCACCATGATGGTAGAAGGCTGACATATCTGACCAGCTGAGGAGAAGCTAAAGGACCAGAGCTTTTTCAGCCTAGAGATGGCTTTGTGGGAGAGACCCTCACAGCAGCCTCTGGTACCTTAAGACTGTTTGTGAAAAGATAGAATTTCACTGTGGTGCAGATAAGAGGGTTATGATGGCTAAGAGGACTGAAAGTCTATGGATGTAAGTTGAAATAGCAGTATTTCAAACTGAATATAAGGAGAAAAATTCCCATTGTGAGAACCAGGGGACACCAGGTTCAATAGGAAAACAGAGTGCCCAGAGAGGTTAGGCAGTCTTCATTCTTCAAAGTGTTTTTGAATATGAGGATTTTAAGCACTTAGCAACCTGGTGTGACCTGTATTGAGAAGAAAGTTGAACCTGATGATCATCAGATCATCATTAGAACCTTGAAGTAAAAGATTAAGAATGTATTCTAGATTCCTTATGTCCATAGTAGTATTTGATACAGTTCCTCCTTTTGGACAGATAAAACTTGCTAATGGATATTATACAAATACCTAGTCATTTAGTTCTCTCCTGTATCTCTTCTTTCTTGACTGGGTTTTTTATTCAGATCCCTTTCAGAAAATAACTCTCAAAGAAATATTTTTGTTTAAATTTTAATTTTTGTTCCTCTTTTTCTTTCTCTTTTTCTTTCTCTTTTTCCTTTTTCTTTTTCCTTTTCTTTTTCTTCCTTCACTTAAAAACAATGTAATACAGCAATCGGCTACAATATTACTTTAATCATTTTAATTCACTTCAGTCTTGGAAATTAGCAAAGAGCCCAGTATCCTGTTTCACCTTTGAATATTGGTTTTTCTCTCCTAAATAATGACTTCACTTATGTAAAATCAAACTGATTACAGAAAAGATTGTGTATTCATGTTTTTTTATTATTTAGTATTTTTAGTATTCAATGATTCTGAGCACTTTGGGTTCCTAAAGTAATTACTTCTGCCACATTTCCTAGGAATGGTTGGTTTTCAGATATTTTTTAGCTGTTCTTTTCAAGATGACAGTAGACAATAGTACTGCAGTTTTGTTTATTTTTTTTCTCCCAAGAACACTATGTAGATCAAATGGGACAAGTCACATCAGTCTTCAACTGGAAAATATTATGACATTTTCTATCCCTAAGATTTATTATATGTAAAAAAAAAAAAAGTAAGTGTAACAAAGAAGTTCCAGTGTTGTTTAGAGTTTTACTTACTCAAAAGCCCAGGCAAGCCCACGTTTCAGCGAGAAAGTACCGTCTTTCTTAGACTAAGCAGGACTTTCACTTCAAACAGCCAACACTGCTGTTCTTTTTGGTTTGGCTGTTAAGTTGTTGATAGATTTAGCAGTCAGATGCTACAACTTCCAGACTTTGACTGTAGACCTTGAATCACCTTAAGAAGAAAATTGTGTTTTAGTCCTATTTTTCCACTCACCTGGAGATTCTGAAAGTTTTCAAATAGCTTTTTTGTTGTATGTGTAATCTACTTTAACTTAAATGGGATACACCCAGTAGTGACATTTCCATCACTGAAGTCACCTTAACAGCTACTGACTCAGCTTTCCAGATTCCTAAGCAAGTAGTTATTTTTGATTAGGACAGTCTTTTCTACTGCTTCTTTTATGAAGTTGAAGGACTCCATTTTCACAGGAAGTTACTTCTGCCATTTTTGTTAATCAGATAGGAATATTTAAAAATCAATGTGTTTTAAATGCCAATATATTAACAGAACTCACTTAGCAAAAGCATGCTGTCATCTTAGATATTTTCTCACGTGTCTAGTTAAAGCAATGTTATCTAGAAGATTAATCAATATTAGGTGTTGTCAGGGCATTTAATCAGTAACAAGTACAGTTCACAGCTGCCTTTTCTCCTTAATCATATGATGAGATGTTTATCTTTACTGCATTGTTCTAAAGAAAACTCCAAAACTTTGGAGTGCAGCAACTTTTATGTGTCTTTGGAGATAAATTTAACAAATCTATTGTGATTTCTCCTTTTTATCCAAGTAGAGTGTAGCTTTGAGAAGGCAGCTTAACTTCAAGCTTTTCTAGGACTGTGTTTATGCATCGCAGTCCTGGCCCAGGAGATGCATCTGAACAGTGTCCTAGCAAGGTGGGGAAGTGACCCGTGTTCTTCTGCATACCTTGTATTACTGGTTGTCAGGTCAGAGGAGGTGTCAGCCAGGAAAAGAACCTGTGTGCTTGGTGCATCTTCTAAAAAAAATTATAGTCCTGTCCTTTGGTAGTGGGGATTTTGAGTACCCATTCACAAACCAGGGATGCAGGCAAGACCATGCAGGAAAACTGTCCCCCATTCAGAGGTAGTAACTTAAAAATCAAACTAAAAATAAATTAAATGAAGAATATGCCTCAGAAAGCAACAAAAAAAATATTGTCTGATTCCATTAGTCCTCAGTTGGTATAATGGATCATTTTATGATTTCACATGTTGCCATTTTTGTGAAGTTGGCTGACTCTTTTCTTGAAGCTCCTATCTGAAATATATTTTAAGTTGGTGAAAACATTAATTATTGAACTAAGACATTAAACATATTTTATTTATTTTTTTTAAGATATAAAGGATGTTTTTCCTGGTATTAATAAGCTGTGGCAATTGTGCTGTATGATATATTTTCAATTTTGAGAACATGCTCCAGTGGAAAGTGTAGGAGGTGTGTCTCCATCCAGGCCCTTCAGCTTTCTTCTCAGATTTTAGGGAGTCATTTGTATAGATTCACCTCACTTAACTCTAGGTGTTGCAGCTGTTTGAGCTCTTTAGTTAGGCAACCAGTGGGAGGAAATGGAAGTGATTCAGTTCAACCTCCTGTTAAAGATAAGTCTGAGGACTCTGTTTAGATGTGCATGTTTCTGATCATTATATACAAAGGGAATTGAATGTTTGGTTTGTGTGCAGGCAACTGTATTGTAGACACGTGGACTCAAGTGTCATAAACGCTATCTTTAGTTGTCCTTTGCTTCATTTCTCTGTTTATTAAAAGGGGACTAGAGTTTGTCCCTCTCTCACAGATGGGGAAACAATGTTACTGATTGCAAAGTTCTCAGATAAAATGATGGAGCCTTCCTACATGAATACATTAAAAACAAGGAATACAGCCACATGAATGTTGTTCAGGTCCAGAAAATCCATGCAGACCCAACTGTTATCTATACTATTGGAGGTAAACTTGATCATGTAACCTGCATTTTTGCAGCTACACATAATTTTGCTTTTATCTTCATGACTTGCATTGTGTTTTTATGCATAACTACACTTGTGACACTTTCTCTTACTTCCTTTCGAGATAGAGACTAATTAAAACCTTGCTAGACCACTTCTCTCATATCTTCCATGCCAGTGAGTTTTTTTTTGCTCAGCTCAATTAGTGTTTTGGCTTCATTAGTTAAAAGAGATGCAGCCGAACTTACTTTGCAATATTTATCATCAGCTTTTAAAATGGACTTCTACTGATTTTGAGATTGTTAAAATCACTGTTCAAAATCTGCTTGGGGCATATATATATGGACTTCTGTGGAGGCAGTATTTAATGTTTTGCTCTTACCTGGGAACACACCTAACCTAAATTAAAGAGATAACCACTGGCCAGTTGAAGAGCATCTGTATGTGTACAACAAAGCAAAGACTCAAGCTTCTTCTTCAGAGGATTCTGCTTTGTGCTCACTGAATTTGAATCTGAATTTTCTGTGCTTAGAATATAGGTGTGTCTGCCAATAAAGATACCAGGTGTCCTTCACTTCCCTGATTCTTGAGACAGCCTGTTTGAATTTTCAAGGAGATACTGTTGTCAGTTCATGTCTAGTGAAAGCAAGAATTCCTTTGGTCTCTTAAGAAATGTAATGTAATAATTTTAGGCAGAAGGCTTCAGGAAGACCTTATAGCAGGCCTCAGTACCTGAAGGTGGCCTGTAAGAGGACTGGAGAGGGATTTTTCCTAAGAGCATGCAGTGATAGGACAAGGAGAAAAGGATTAAAACCAAAAGACATTAGTTTAGATTTCATATTAGGAAGAACTTCTTTACTGTGAGGATGGTAAAACACTGTCCAGAGAAGCTGTGGATGCCCCATCACTGGAAGAGTTCAAGGTCAGGCTGGATGGAGCTTTGAGCAACCTGGTCTAGTGGAAGGTGTCCGTGCCCATGGCAGAGGAGTTGGCACTAAATGATCTTTAAGGCCTTCTTCAACTTTAACACTTCTATGGTTTTATGAAAATCAGGATTTTGTACACACATGCCTTCCTAGTCTATGAGTTGTTGTAAAAACTTACTTATTTGATGAATAAAATGGAGTTATTTTGATGCTTTAAAGAGCTGATCCAAAATATGGTTAAAACAAAGAATATGCCTTTATGCTTTCACATTGTTCTTTCATTCAGGGACAATTTGAAGTTTTTGTTTGCTTGTCACAGTTTCACTCGAAACTGATAGTCTTTAATGTGCTCTGAAATTCTCATTAACTCATTTTAACAATTAAAGAAATTGATAAACTAAGCATAAGCGTGCTAGTGTCTTGGAAGAGTTAAACTGAGTGTGTTGACACAACATTCTTTCTGCAGGAATGAGATGAGTCAGCTTAGGCTGTAGTTAAAAATTTTAATTTTAGACAGAGTAACTGAAAATAATTGTCTGACTATTCAGTCATTTAATTAGCTGTTTGCGTATGACCAAGGGTTGTATAGTCACTAGCATGGGCAGAAATGCACTGAGTTTGTTTTGAAATATTATATAGAATATGTAACTCATTCAGCAGAGGATAGAATATAGAAATTAGAAGACTTGCTATGATTAATTGATCACAAAGAAAAGAAAGATTCCAGGCAAGCTGAAAAAAGGGAATACCAAACAAACCTTGCCTTTATACTGGTTAACCTCTTTTTGAACTCTTTTATTGTGTATGACAAAGGCAAGTGTGTTTATCTGTAGGAAAAAAATCTCATTATATGGTATTTCTAAGATAACTGTGGGTAAATTGTAAGTTAATTTTATCTAACTAGCTATATAAAACATTGTTTATGAGCAAGTTTGCATAAAACCTGCCAAGAAGGCTTGTTAAGAAATTACTAATCACCTGAGGATGACTGAACAGGAGTGCTTAGTCTTACTTATCAGTAGCCTGATGGTTTGGTTTTATCTTATTCCTGAACTCTTTCCTCTTCTCATTTCACTCTGCTCTCCAGGACAACTCTCTGATTAATTTTCCTGTGTGTACCAGAAAATAATAAGTTACCTGATTTAAGCAAATAATTAACAAGTGTATCCAGTCATTTAACTGTACCTCAGCAAATCTCACCACAAAATTCTATGCTACAAAAATCCTTTAAGCCCTCTAAATGGTCAACATTTAGCGAGCTTTCAAGAATAAAATGAACTAAAGAATATTAAGTTAAAATAGAAATACTAAGTACTAAAGTCTACTTAATAGTAATTTGCATACCTAATGGTAAAACTAATCTGTTACAATGTAAAGCAAAAGTATCCTGATTTTTATTCTTCCTTCAGATAAATATGCACAATTTTCTAATAGTGTCTGCTAACCTCAGATTAGGAAATCTACTGTTAATCTGGACACAAAGCAAGCACAGAAATTGATTGAACTAGCAAAATACAAATTTGCTATTAGTTCATGGAGAGAATGGACAATACAATGTGAAGAATTACTAAGAATCTGGATGTAGGAGGGAGACTTTCCCCCTGTCAGATTAATTTTTGTAGGTATACTCAGTTATAATTCCAGAGGCAAATTCATCTGTCACGAAAATATTGACAATAAAATCCTGTGTGTTCATACTTATATAGAAACATCTGCGTACATAAAACAAGATTTTAAATCTGCATAACATTTGATATCTACGTGGCTTGGAATCTACTGTGGACATTCTCCTGGAATGGCTAGGCAAAGGAACATAACTGTATCCTCAGTCTTTACTGCCTAGCCCTTGTATCTGGCATACTGTGTTCTGACTGAATAGAAAATATTAGGATACACTAGACTAGATGAGATTGGAACAGAATAGAATGTCCCAGTTGAAAGGGACTTAGAACAGCTATCTAGTCTAACTGCCTGACCAAATAATCACTGATCAAATTAAAACCTTGATGAGCATTGTTCAAATGCCTCATAGACACTGGCAGGCCTAGGGCACTGATCACCTCTCTGGAAAATCTTACATGTTCAACCACCCTCTGGTAAAAAAATTATTCCCAATGTCCACTCTAAACCTCCCCTGACACAGCTTTGAACCATTCCCATTCACCCTATCTGGATGTAAGGGAGAAGAGATCAGCATCTCCATCCTCTCCACTTCCTGTCTTCAGAAAGCTGTAGAGAGCAATGAGGACATCCCTCAGCCTCCTTTATGAATGACTGTCTTCAAGCTTCCACTTGACCATTACTCATCCTTTTGAATCTTCCCATAGAAATGTACTACTTCAACTGCGCCATCATGGCCTTGGCTCTTCCATCACCCTGACACAATGCTCTCCCTCAGTGCAGCTGTGCAGCTAGCTGTTGACATTTAGTGATGGCCCGTAATGCAATGGGCCATGTTTGACCTCTTGGCTATGAGATGGCTTTTCTTCAAATATTTCATACAGGTGGTATTATTTGCTAAAAGGCTGTCACAGATGCACCATGGGTTTCACTAAACCATTGACAAACTGTAGCATGGGACATCTGCAAAATGAAGATACTGTCTTAATAATTTTGCTCTGTGAAGATTGTGAGTGAATATAATGTGAGAATCATCCTCAAAACACCTTTCTGTTAAAGACAGAGCACAACTGAGGGTTTGTGAACTGCAATGTGTCTTATACTTTGTGAGATGCTACCCAGCTCACTCATTGATATATGTGTGCATGTGTAAGTGATAAATAAAGTCAAATAAACCAGATAGCTTTGTCTACCTTCACCTTAAGAGTGGATGTAACATCTCTTTGCATATGACACCATTATATTACTGTTGCTATCCTAGCATCATATCCCCTCAATGACACTGTGGTATATAAAGTGAATAAATAAATCATTTATCCTTTTAGAATAAGATGGAGCAAATTATACTTGGAATAGAGAGGGAGAATCTGAAAGCAGGCTATGACCTCAGCAAGTGTAAATTATCCTTAAAATTATCCTGCAGCAACTATTCTTCAGGCTCAAAATATTTTAGAGCTTTCATACTTCTTTGATATTTCCCCTCAGCTACTGACAGGGCAAATACTAAAGTGGATGCAAGATTAGAATTGTAAATTGCTCATCAAAGAATTTGGAGCACTAGATCTCTTACTCAGCTTTGACACTCTGATGTAGATTACTCATTGACATCTTAGTAACTATTTTGGGATTATTTCAAACTCTAAAGAGTGATGTAGGGTGGGTCCATAGTATTTGACAAGTCAGACACCAGGCATGTTCTGTGTTTTTTTATATTTATTCACATTCATGACCATTGAAGTTGTAGCTGGTTATTCTGAAAGTCAAATAATAGTTTAAGCCAAAAACATAAATATGAAGACAGTCAGACCTCACGATAATTGTCCATTCCCTGTTATGCCAAAATGAAAAAATAAAATAAACACAACCCTCAACGTAACTTATAAAAGAAAGCTGTATATGCTGTATGTTAGAGTGGGGCTCAACGTAACAAATGACCAATTTAACTTAAAAAAGAGGCAAATTCAATATGTGCAAGAATCTGCTTTCTAAAGAATGCCTGGGGTGGTCTAAGTGTCTAAAAATGTGAGTAATGAAAACAGGCTTAGCCTGGATTTCCCACAAAGATCTGCACTTCAGTTACACCTGGCATGATTTGTTGCAGCTAATCTTACCACCTTGCCTAATAAGCGTGCTGTGAAAACCTGTTATTCAGTTCTGGTACTGACTTCTCCTTCCTAGTGTTTTGTTTAACCACTATATTTTTAGGACAAAGTAAAAAGTCTAAGTGCCATAAATTTACTTGTTGAAGGTGATGGTGCTGGGTTTGAGTAGTATGAGATGATGCCTTTGGTCACCGTAGTGGAAGCTTTTGTGCTGTATATTTGTTCTCATGATTCACAAATTATTCTTAAAAATCCTCTCACATTAACCAGCTCAAAATCAACTTTGTCCTTGTTTAACTCTGAACTTTTTTGGGGGCGGGGGAGGGAGGGAGAGCATGACAACATTACAAGCCTTGCTGCGATATCTTTGTGTTGTAGAGGACTGTAGCCATGCCATGTTTACGTCATGTTACCTAGGTGTTAAGCAAAAAGGCTATTTCTTTTTGAAGAAGCTTGGTAATACACATTTATACTTTAATACACATTTATACTTTATCATTTGATTTTTAGATCTGATTCAACTCTTAACATTTTTATTTATTTAAAAAAAAAAAAAAATCACCAGCAATCTCTATCAAATAAAGTCACAGTGCTACAAAGCTTTCCATGTCAAACATGGCAAAATTTTATGTTTTAGAATACAAGCAAACATTTCCCAGTCATTACTCATGGACCATTTATGAAGCACTTGGGGGTGGGTGTCAGCAGAGCTGATGCGATGGTGAGTAGCAGTGTTCTCACTGCCACTGAGGGTGTGTTCCAGGAGAGGGAAACTCAGTCTGTGGTATTATGTGGGTGTGTATCTTTGTAAGCCAAAGAAGAGATTGCTCACGGGTGTGCGGAAATTTTCACACTGCTTCCTGGGTAGCAAGCTTTTGGCAAATAAACTCTCTGGCTTGGAAGTTTGGATTTTACTATAGCAAGGAGGCATTCTGGCTCAGCTCGTATGGTTTCTTTAGGGATTTTTAGTATGACCTCAGTGCATACCCTGTCCTACACGTGCCAATTGTCAAGAGGGGAAACAGATCAAAATGTGTGTTTTGCCAGCATTCTGGATAATACTACAGGTTGTTGACAAAAATAGAATGCCTTCCAAGTATGTCCACCACAACTCACTGTACTTGCAAAGCAGGAAATAGAATGAAGGTGTGTTCTTACCCAGAATACATGGGAAACAAGAAAAAAAAATACATTTGAATAAACACATTTTTTTTGGCAACCTACATTTCTTACTAAGCAGAAAAGGTAAAAGGGCATATTGCTACTTATTGAAAAAAAAAAAAAAAGAAAAAAAAAAGAGAAAACCAAAACTGTTTCAGTAGTGGTAGTTTCAGATTTGCTTTTAATATCAGGAAGACTTTTATGGAAATAACCTTGATTTTGTTAGGTTGTGTTGTATTTTATACCACAGTCAGAAAGAATGATTACATTTAATATGGAGAGCTGAACAATTAACAGAGTTGATAGTCTTAAAGATAAGATAGGAATGCTTTCTGTATGTGATCCTGAGGTCATCAGTTTTAAAGAAAAAAAGCAAGAAAACCACAAAGAACAAAAGCATTACTGTGTAGCTTTCTCTTAACAATTACTGCAAAATTTACTTTGAGAAGTTATTTCTTACTTAAATTCACATTATCGCTTGTCTCAAAGAAGTGCTTAACAGTTTGATTAATTACACAGTTTTAAAACTTTTGCTTACCTTAGGCTGATATTTCTTGGGTGTCAGTAGTAGATGACTTGACTTAGACTATTTTATACTACAAGCTGCAGTGTCATTCAGAACTTGAAAAACAGTGCAGGTGTCCAACATGAAAAGAAATCTGTCTGAATATTAGTGAACAATATAAAGCTTGAACTGCCATAAGAGCAGAAGCTGTTCATCATCAGCTTCTTTCGTCAACTGCTCTAATTCCAGGACTGCATTCTAATTCACCTAAGGCTGAAAGAAAACATATTAATATTTTACCATAGTGATTTAGTATACATTAATTGTTCATGATGTACTTCATGATGCCAAAAAATCCCCCAGAAAGCACATTTTTATGAGTGAAAGATTTGACTGTAAGAAGTTTCCTTAGCAAAACATGAAAAAATAGTCTAAAGAATGTCTTTCCTATAGCATACATTTTTCCATATTAAAAAATCAATTGAAATGAGTTTTTATATGACAGAAGTATGAAGGGTCAATTCATTCCCTCTCTTTAGCAGTCACTGAGGGACCTGTTTTGGCAGCATTGAAGAAGTTCTGCTAATAGCAGAGGGAATAGCAGGATTTGATCATGTCATATGTGATATCTTCCATCTTCCATTCATTCCCTTATTTTAAATTTACTTATATGCCAAAATGTTTTCAGGACTGGCATTTTGAAATAAAAAATATGCAATGGATATGCTTTTGGTATTAAAGAGCCAGATAATATTTATAGAACATATTATCAAAAAGTATACACTGAAGAACAATAGATAATTCTAGTTAACATGTAAGCCTTTTTATATTATGCTAAGTAGCATAATTGCCATATTAAGGCAATGAATCATTTCTTATGTAACTAGTAATTAGCTTTATAGAAAATACTATACAAATACAACAAATGGTTGTAGTAAATACAACAAATTCTGCTACAGAAGAAACTTTTCAAACTAAGCCATCAGGTAATATAAAATTATTCCATCTCATGATGAAATTACAGTGATTTCCTAAACAGTATTGGCTGTCAACAGATAGCTTTTAATCAATCTTATTTTAATATACTTCTTTAAGTAAAAGAAAAAAATATTAGGTGTGTTTAAAAACTGTGAAAACTTGTACACTTCCAGTACTCCAAAATGCCAGTTTCTGAGTAATTGTTTTTCATAATTGTAAACAGAAAATATTCTAAAATTTCAACCATATTCTTAAATATCTTTAAAATTGCTATTTTTTATATTATTTGTCTTCTGTTGTGTATGGGAAGTATTTGTGGTCATATCAGTTGCTCTTTTTAAGAAGTAACTTTTGCATTTTTTGATATCTCATTAAATATAATAATGGATGAATGGTTTAAAGGAAAATGAATAGCAGTAGGTTGAAAAGGACTGCCCCTGTGGAGAGCCTCCAAAATCTGAGGTGAATTTTTTCAAACAGTAACACAACTGTAAATATGCTTTGGTTTAGGATAGGTCTGTGAATTATACAAGAATCCTGTTGTCATAATTATGTTACTAGGCTCTGCTGAAATCAGGAGGAGAACTGGCCTGAGACTGCATCTACATGTCCACGAGGAGCCAGGATGATTTATGACTCTCAGGTAACCCTGAGGACATGGATATTAGAAGGATGAATTTTGAAAGGCTTTTTTTTTCTAGGTCTTTCATGTAAATTTTCCTCCTTCATGGGTTACTTGTCTATCATAAATTCCTTTTTAAAATATTTGTTTATTTATTTATTTAATCAATGAGTTGGTTTACGGTGCCCTTTTACAACTACTTTTACTGAGTAGGGACTGCAGACACTTCTCCATTCAAATGTGCATTTCAATGCTGTATATATACTTACTAGCTCTTGTTAATTAGGCATAAACTGGGTAGTTTTCCTATATATGTAATCCTTATGTAACTGGTTTTCAGCAGTGTAAAGGGTAGTTTTCTGTATAGAATGTATTGAGAATAATAACATTTGAAATTCTGCTATCCAACATTTAGAAGCATCAGATTAGCAAGTGAAATTCTGCTGTTCAGCTATATATTTGGCACAGATTCAAGCAGCTTTACAGGAGGGTTTTTAACTGGGTTTAACACGCCATGTCTATCAACTGATGAGGTGTAGACCAACCCAGAGATGCTTCATTACAGAGAAGGTGATTAATTTCTTTTCCTCCTGTACATCTGAGTGGTGCTTGGAAATGCCATGCAGCCATCACATCTTTTATGAAGAAGGGTTAGAGCAGGAAGCCACTGTCTGAGAGGCTGCAGGGTACAGTGTCTGGAGCTATTGCAGCAGCACAGTGTGTGATGGAGGGGATTTATGAGCTGGCCTTGCTGCAGACTTGTGTGACTTGAAGCCTTGCTTAAGGATGCCTACACAGCTAAGTCATTGCCAATGGGAAAGAACACTAGGAGCTGTAAAATGGGAGATTTTACAACTGTCTTTTAAAATATGTAGGTGGGTGATTTGGGTATAGTTTGAGATAGTCCATAATCATATCACATTTCCTTATTGTTCTGAAGCGAGTGAGCAAAATACCGTATGAAGTTACAGTCTCTACACAGAACAACCAGAGCAGTTTGTTTAGAACTGTTTGTACCACGCATTGACAGCAAAATGTGCAGCAAAGCATGAGGGATAGGAAGCTTCCTGCACGTCCTTGGGTTCTTGCAAGAACTGGAACCAATACAACTCCTGATAAGATTATTTCAAAAAGCATTCCAAGATTATCAGAAGGGTTGCACTGTATCGTAAAAGAAAAAAAATACCCAGGTAAAATACAGCATGCAGAAGCACTTTTCCAGCTCCTCCCATTGCTGCACGTAAGTGACACAGTTATAGTTAACTTTGGATTATCAATCACTGTGAAACAGAATGGGAAGGTTGTACATTTGAACAGCTTTTTCACTGCTTTTGCATTCAATGATGCGGCTCTCAGAACCAGTACTGGACATGGAAATGGCAAACTACAGTGAAGTTTTAGATCCGACTTATACAGCACTGGAGTTCGAAACTATGCAGATTCTGTATAATGGCAATGGTGAGTTCTTTCCTGTGAGGCAAGTTCAAGCCAGTTAACAGAAAAAGTGAAGTTTAGTAATGCTATAAGGTGTTAGCTAAATGTTTTATTAATGGAGCATTTGGGGGTTGTTTTCAAACTACAAATCTGCTCTCTTACACTTCATCGCTGACTCTGAGTTAGTAACATTATAATTCTTTAAGGAAAATAAAAGAGAGGTTATATATAATAAAGTAGCTGTACTGTCACCAGTCAGTTAATCAAAGGGAAAAAATGGTCTATTCAGCAGTTGTTTTATTTACTGTAAGATGAATGAATAACTAGTATTGACAATTTGGAGGTGGAAGTGTATTTAGTATATAATTTTCAGAAGAACAGGACAAAATTCTCCAGAAGTTTGTGAAAAATATTAGCTACTGTTTCTTCATGCCTAACTTCTAATTGGACTTTTTTTTATTTAAGTGTTAATTTAGCCTTTCTAGCTAAGTGTATATATGCACAAGAGTGATTTTAAAAGAATCATATCATCTTCCTAGAGGATAATGTTTAGTTGAGAAGTATTTGCATTTGGCTAATGTAACACTTTAGGCAGATTTTTTAATATGCAATTTTTGAGAAGTTTTGTCAATAATTTATGCTTGAAATGGAAAGTATACTATTTCATTCTTCCATTGAGTACCGGCAAAAAAAAGTGAATAAAGGTATTAGGCAAGTTAAACTACTCAAAAATGGCCTTTCAGATATTTTAATACACTAAATATGTTGGCTTATTGTGTCTTACAGTGTAATTCATACATCTACAGTAGTATGTACTTTTAAAAGGCAGAACCAATATGTAGCGATTTGCAGGAAAAATATTTAGCACCTGCATTTCCACAAATTCCTGCCATATAGAACCTCATTAAGTTTTTATTGTTGGGCTTTACGTTTTATCTGAATTTCTGATGTTAAATTACAGCACGCTTAGTAAACAGAAGGGTAGATTTGGTTATTGATTTAGGAAGAAAAAAACAGAACTTTATGCACTAACTAAATTTGTAACTATCAACAATGGTTATATAACTGTAGATTATTTCTCTGCTTTTTGTTCTAATATGGGTATTTCATTGGTCATTTGTTTTTTGCTGAATAGCACCCTTTTGGATCTGTTAATGTTAAATAAAATGGGAAGGCAGATTAGGGAGGTTGTGCTTGGTTGCATTATGTGTTGGCAATAGAGTTGGTTAAATTATCCCTGTAAGTGATTAGCTTGATAATTATTAGTTATCAAGTGCAGCCTTTTTTTGTTTAAAGTTTGCTTTGAGTTTAGCCTATGTATTTTCTTACAGCATTTATAAGAACATTGTCTTGTTACAGTGCTAGTTTGGAACTGAAAGCTGCCCCTTTTGAACTTTCCTGTGTATCTTTTCTAGCTGTTTAAATTAATCAGGAACATTTATAGAAGTTTAACAAGCCACATTCAGGCAGATTACACAGTTCTTTTGAAATCAAAGAATTTTTCAACATCAGGCCAATCTTCTAGACATTTGTTTCAGAATTATACCAAATAAAATAAGGTCTTATATTTTTTTAAAGCAATTATGTAACCTATTTTAAAATTAGTTTACAAATTTGAAGTCATGAAAATCCTAATTTTAAAATCAATTATTTAAAGAACTGAATTTTTACTTCTAAGATTTTATTTAATATTTTAATGTAATTTCTATCAATTACAGCTCTGTAAAACAAAACAGAACAGAAAGATTGCTTCTCTCTATCTAAAGAACTCTAACTTTTAAACTCTGTGGGACACAATGATAATTGTATAATGTATTTGTGTTATACATTTCAGTTGGATCTATACAATATGAGTAATATTATGTATCAATGTTAACAGTTTTACTGTTCATCATGCATACTGCTCATGAACTCATATACTTGACTTTTGAATTTGTGTGCATATCTAATTAATATGGCAGTCTCTTCTCTCCTGGACAAAACAGCTACAAATGTTTAGGGTATATTTTCCTTCCATTTAAACCAGAAGCAAAACAGAAAAAACTCTTTTGCAATTGTTTCTTTAAACATGTCTATTAACATTGTGATTCAAAAAATAAATATATCTGGTTTGATTTCAGGTGAATTTATTCATTAGTGTTTACCATATTCAGTGACTAATTGTTAATCATGTAGCTAATATTCTGTGCAAGGAAAGATTGCATCAGTGCTTCTGTCAAAAATATCTTCAAGGAAATAATAGATAGTGCATTTAGCATGCTTTATTTTTTTTATTAATTTGTGCAAAACCCTTTTTTTTTTTTTTTCTTTTTTTTATGGTCACAAATCTTTGTATGAAAGTTGCCAGTTATTGCCATGAAAACTGATACACATGAGATCTTTACCAATTAAAACTGTTCTGTGCCGAAGTTCCTCCTCATGTTAGTAGGAATGTATGTGTAATTATAAATCCAGAAGTGCACTTTCATTTTTAACCCTTCAGCTGAACAGATTTTAGAACACGATTATTTGTTGTTCTTAACTTCATAAATTTATTTAACATCTCTATCACTTTGAAAGTGTTCCTGTCTGTGAGAACCAGATGTAATTAAATGGGTCATGCTATATAAATCCTAAGTGGCAATTAAGAGAAAAGGCCAGAAAAAGCCTCTGTTTAGGTACAACTTTCTCATGGGGTGGTTTTTGGAAGTCTTATTCATAACTATGTATGTTCTTGTCTCTTGTCAGACAGTTCAGGAGAAGCTGTCAACATGAATGCTGCTGACAACGGGGTCAGTAGTCTCTGTGCAATATGTGGAGACCGAGCGACCGGAAAACATTATGGTGCTTCCAGCTGTGATGGATGCAAGGGATTTTTTAGACGTAGCATAAGGAAAAACCACGTCTATTCATGCAGGTATTTCGAAAGTTAATCTAGAGGCACTAGATTAATGAATTTAAGTAAAAATTATATTCAGACTTTATCAGAATTTTCAAACTATGTCAGGGGATTTTCAGCTTTTACTTAGGGAATGCTACTTGATATTACACATTCCAAAAACTGTGTTCCAGATTCTTGATGATATTGTTGATATCATTACATCACTCAGAAGCTGTTTCACTCTTTTATATATGATTACAAGAAAAAAAAAAGGAAAAATGCTCATATTTTCAGTGCAATGTGAAAACTGTAATTCTTAACTGCTTTCTAAAATTCTTTCCTTATGAAGGTAGCTTTTGAATAGTAAGCTAAGATTTATGAGTCTTGTTTTAAGGGCTGTACAAACACATCTGCACATATTCCCACTTGGTGTGACACACAGGTGTTTTGAGCAGCCATTTCCCCCCGTCTGTCTGAATGGCAGTCTTAATTTCTGAATGGTGCCTAAATATAACACTACACCATGTTTGATGAAATTATCTGTGTAGGCTCAGGGACATATACTGTCCATTGTGAGTAATGAACAGAATATATGAAAAATTCAATGAGTTTGAACAAATCACTGAAGAGGTATATTGGGTTTTCATGCCAAGATTTTGGTAGCGATGGGGCTGCAAAAGTGGATTCTTGTGAGAAGCTGTGAGAAGTGTCTGGTGAAGCCAATGCCAGCTAGCTCCAAAAGCTGAACCTATCAGCAATGGTGGTAGTGCCTCTGGGGATTACGTATTTAAGAAGAAAAAAAATATTGTGCAGAAAAAACTGTAGCCAGAGAAGAGAGGAGTGAGAACATGGGAGAGGAACAGCTCTGCAGACACCAAGGTCAATGGAGAAGGAGGTAGTGGAGATGCTCTAAGTGCTGAGCAAAGATTCTCCTGCATCCCATGGTACAGACCATGGTGAAGCAGGTGTTTCTGTGAAACCCATGGAAATCCACAGGGGAGCAGAAATCCACCTGCAGCTCATGGAGGACCCCCTGCTGGAGAAGGTGAATGCCTGAAAGAAGCATGGGACCTAATGGGAAGATTGTGCAGCAGCAGGCTCCATGTTAGACCTGTGGTCGGTCCCATGGAACGAGGAGCCCACACTGGAAAATGTTTTCTGGCAGGACTGTTGACCCCCCACAGGGGACACATTACTGGAGCAGTCCTAAAGAACTGCATGCTGTGGAGTGCACCCATGCTGGAGCAGTGCATGAAGAACTAAGCCCATGGGAAGGACTAAGGTTGGAGAAGTTTGTGGAGAACTGTCTCTGTTGGGAGGAATCTGACATTGGAGCAGGTGAAGTCTGAGAGGAGTCCTTCCCTTGAGGAGGAAGCAGCAGCAGAGATAACGTGCGATGAACTGATTGTAGCCCCCATTCTCTGTCCCCCATGCCATTGCATGGGGTGATGATAAAACTTTTATAAAAGAGTGTCTTGTTACTGGAAATGTTATTTCCTACACTTTACTTTGGTTGTGTAATATTCTTAAAAAGAAACCTCTCCCTTATAGACATAGCACGGTGATACAGCATAGACATACCCCCTAAAGTGGTGTGTCAAGAGGGGAAAATGGCTCATATGCATTCCCTTTAGGCACACCTGTAGATGTGCATGATAGCCTGGGTAAGCCACCTTGCAGTGTCAGGCTCCATGTATTTCCTCAATTTATTTCATTGTGTTGGTGCCTCTCATTTCCTGCTTAGGTTGCCACCTGTAGTGATGAAACATGCAGCTTGTTCATTGTTATCTCCCAGAAGGAGTAAACACTTCCAGACAAGGGTAATGATTTTACAGCTAAGGGGCTCCTCCATGCCAGCAACATTTGGCTTTTTCCTTGATTGTCCTTTCCTTTTTCTATTTGCAGCTTTTCTTCTTTTTTTCCCCTTCCACCACCATTTAATGGAGCCAGTTACTGACATACCTCACAAATCAGTTGAGGTGTAAATGATGTACATAGCTACAGAATTTTCGCACTTGCCTATTCCAGTGCATACATGTGTTTATACACACACACATGTATTCCTGAAAAATTAGCAGGTATGAAACACCTCTCAAAACTGATTAATAAAGAAGAATAATCAATGCAACTGAAGAAGACAGTCTGTGGTTACAGACATTATTCTGACAGGACAGATTAGTTGGTTTTCTTCTTTGTAATCAGGGTGCTACTTTATTAATGCTTTATACATTTACCTTTTCTTGTCTCTGATAGATTCAACCGACAATGTATTGTTGACAAGGACAAAAGGAATCAATGCAGATATTGTCGTTTAAAAAAGTGTTTTCGAGCAGGAATGAAAAAGGAAGGTAATGGAGTAATTTATTATTTGATATACAAAGAGAAAAAAATCTGAATAAACCTTGAAATATAATGAAAATTCTAAAAAATCTCCAGCAGAATAAACCAATGGAAAGTCTGGTACAATACCTTCATAACGGGGAAGTCCTTTTATATTGAGGTGAAATACATGTCTTCTAACTTTCAAGTGGGTAAACAGTTCTAGCACTTGGGACATTAGCAAGTCCTTGGATTTAAAGTGAATTTGCAACTGTTTAATTTGTGAATTCTGGAACCAAAATTCATTGATTTCTACATACTGAGCCATAAGCTGGAGTATTTCAAACCATGAGATTTTACTTAAAATGCTTACCAAATCTGAGTAATAAAATCTTTATCTGGCATCTTTTTTCCCTGCCCTAAGAAATGACAGGGCAAATTTACTGGTTCTTCCTTTAAATTTGAATGTATGAAGCATTTAAGCCAGACAAAGGATTGTGAAGTTGAGTGAAAAAATAATGAGTAGTGGTAGCTGTCAGTGGAGTGTCCACATTAATTAACAAATAATCTAATTTCCCTAGGGCTTAATGTAAGAAAATTGTTATTTATATATCACACTGACAGATATGAGAAATGTGTCACAGTGATTCTTCTGTCAAAGTGGAAGGACCAGATCACCACAGGTGCAGAGGAATAGGGAAAGAAGGGCAGTGCAAATTCTAGAGGTTTGGTTTTTTTGTTTAGGCTGCTGTTTCAGGGGCAATAATGATGTAGAGGCAAAAGATGTCCTTATCTGTTTCAAATGCACACTCAAAAGTGGTTTGTCACAAACTTTGCTGCCTTTTTTGTTTGAAGCACAGTTCAGGCCAGCCTGAAATGTGAATGCTTATTTCTCTTGTAACGTGGCTATCATTCTTTTCGTCTGTACAGAGGAAGCTTTTTCTTTATGCTCTTAAGTATCTGTCCCATAGCAGTACTTTGTGAGTGATCAAGTTATTGGTATAAGATAAAATGGATTTTCCTCCTGGAAGCTGGATGGGGATATCCTAAACAGCGTTACACGGGGTATGAAATTAGGTTTACCTAGTATTGTGGATCTCATTTAAGACACTTTAGACTTTTGGAATTTGAGCCATCAAGTCAGTAGTGTATTACATATATGTTATCAATCTGATGTGAAGAAAGGGGAAGATTTGTGTATACATAACAGCCCTAGAAGTTTTGCAAATAGCAGAGCTTTACAGACTTTAAAAACCTAGAATTAAAGAATAGTTTATCTCAGAAGGGACATCTGGAGTTCATCTGGAGTTCAGCCCCCATTTAAACCAAGGCTGATGTCTAGATTCAGTTAGGTTGCTTGGGACCCTGTCCAGGCAAATTTACACAGTCCCTGAGAGGGGGGATTCAATAACCTCTCACTCTGCAAGCTCTTCCAGTACTTGACCACCCTCATTGGGAAGAGTTTGTTCCTTATAACCAGGTAGAATATCTCTTACTGCAGTTAGAGTAGTGTCCATTGGGACTTGTCTTTTCATTATGCATCTGAGAAGAATCTGGCTCCATTTTCTGTATACTACAAAAATGAAGATCCTCACATCCATGTTGGTCCTCTTTTTTCCACATAAACAAAGATGCCTTTCTACTTCACTATGTGCATCTTACGGTTTACATCTCCATAGCCCTTTTCTGGACACCACATAGTTTTCCAGAATCTTTCATGTTCTGGGGAGCCCAAAACAGAGAAATGCTCATTCCCTCAAGATACTAATGCAGCCTGGTGCATGGCACAAAAATTTATCCCACTTAACGCTACTCTGCCCTACTCTGATCCCAGTGTGTCTAAAACTTTCAACACTGCTTTTGTTTTGTTATAACCTCTCTAGATGATCTGGGCATGTCTTACAGTGTAAGTGTAGCATAGAGTCTATGATAGTGTCTCATTTCTAGCAAATCTCTTTCTTTTCTTCAGGACAAAGATAAGAAAGGCTTCAGTTAAGCTTTACAAGTTCTCTTTGAGCAAATGTACCACCCATGGAGTCTCTGTTTAAGGCAATATTAGCCTGAATTGATGAAAAAGCTTTAGCCACATAGTCTAATAATCAAAAATTATGTATATGCAGAAGAAAATTAAAGCATCCACCAATGGTTTTGAGTATGCTCCACCAGTGATTTTCACTAGTGGTGTATTGTCAGAATACCTTACTTTTTTTGTAAAATTAATCAGTGCTAAACTTATTTTAATTATCTATGTTTGTTTCAGCATTGGATGTTTGTTTCATCATTCTTTTACAAAAGGTTATGTTTTCTCTTTCCTGTCTACAACATACTGTGTGTTTACCACCACACAAAATTTCTTCCTGTGACCTCAGTAAAAGGCCCGTCAGTGAGTGTCCCTGCAAAAATGTTAGTACATCTCTGGAGTAAACTGTGTGCATTGTTCAGATAAATCCTGAACCCAGCCAGTGTACAGAGGTTTGTTTTTTTTTTTTTTTTTTCCTAATTGAAACCTCTTGTACTACTCCTAGATTCTGTAATGCAGATTGTTTCCCACAAAATAACAAATGTATCTTTGGAAATAAAGCTGTTGCTCTGAAAAGATAATTAAATTCCTCATGCAATTGAAAGATTTTCATTGGCACAATTAATTTTTCCCCCTTTTTAATTTTCCTTGGCCTAATCTTGGACATGGTCTAGGTTTTAGAATGATCTGACTGTTAGATTTTATTTTTTTCTTCTTCCTTTAGTTCAAAAGTATACCTTCTTGCTTCATAAGCCTTGCATGTGCTGACTACAGATTTTTTATCCAAAGCTCTTTCAAATGCCTGGTTTTGGACCCCATGAGACAAAACTTACTGAATTTACTGTCCTAAAACTTTTTTGGTGTACTGGTTTTTGGGTTAGTTTTTTTTTTCGGTTTTTTTCCCCCTTTAACTTAGTTAGTGTTCCATAAACTGACTAGGAATGCAGTGTCACTGAGGAGGAACATGAGATTTAAGTCTCAAAATTATCTTACTAGTGGATTAAATTCATTATTCATTCCTCTTTCATTGTTTCCCACAGCAGAACATGATTAGGGCTTTCATACTCCCTCTGAGAGATATTTTTTCAGCAGTGATGCTGTACCACTTTACTTGTTTGGCAGTCTGGAAATGTCCATTTCTGCTGTTATCATAAAAGTCTGACTTATTAAATTGGTTGAAATTGAGACCATGTATTCAATTCAAAGGAAGAAAGATGTTTGACTATAATTAAGCCAGTAATAGAAGTGCTGGTGATTCAGTGTCTATCTGCAATTAGTTATACATGCTTTTTTACAGGCAAGTAGTGTTCCAATAGAGACTATAAATATGTATTATCATCCTTCCTCATTACTCAGCTGAAAGCAGGTCATCTTCTTTGAATGTCATACCTTTCGGTTCTTGGAGTTATCTTCTGAAATCAAGTAAAGTTCTGAAATTATTCTTTATGTCAGTGTTTACAAGTCAATAAATGAGATGATTATTCTTTTCCAGCTGTACAAAATGAACGGGACAGGATAAGTACAAGAAGAAACACTTTTGATGGCTGCAGCAGTCCCTCTATTAGCACATTGTCACAAGCTGAGACACTCTCCCGCCAGGTACTGAGATCTATCACAAAATTATTTAGTGACATTAAGACCACTTTTACTAAAATTAAATATTTTTCAATTTCTTATTGAATCAAAAATAATTATTGAGATTACTTTTTTCTGCTTCCAAAATGCACACAGCTTCCTCTTCTCAATGGAAGAAGCGGTAATAGAATACATTCTTGAAGCATAGTCAATAAAAAAATTCTACTTTGTCCAGGACAATATGTCTTAGGCACCTTTCTTAATAAAGGTTTATGGTTCTTACTGCTTTTAAATCAGTTGCTGTCTTAGGCAGCTGGTGGCACCTATCTATCCTTGAAGCAGGCTTTCCCATGAAACATAGGGAAAAATTTATCCAAAGCCATTACATTCAAAGGGGTGTGGACACTCATTTCCTTACATTCTTTTGAAAATCCCATTTTTAATATCCTTAGACATTAGAAGTAAGGCAAACAGAAGTGTTCCAACTGCAGAGCGTATTCATATCTCGCTTTTAAATTTTCTTTGTCTCATCTGAACTTAATTTTCTCTTTTTCTTTTTTTTTTTTTCCCTATCCAATCAATTGCTGAATGGAACACTCTCCAGTCCTTTTCTGCACCTCACATAAATCATGGTCATTGATTCTGCATTCTTGCACCTCTTACTAACTTGCTTAGAATTTAACTGCCACCTTTATGATTTCATGCTGACTGATTTATACATCCCCAAATGTTTTGTAATCTCATCCTTTATCAACATCTCTCTTAGGCTGGAACTGTCTGTAAAGAATTGATGCAGGAATTACTGGGTGATAGTCTTTGACACATATTGCATGTCTGGGTAGACTAGATGAACATAATGTACCTTCCTACCTTTCATACCTATACAGTATGAAAAATATAGCTATATTTATCTCCTTAGTAAATTTTTGAACTTGCTTATTGTGCTTTTTTATAATACTCCTTAATCATTTCCAACTGGTATATGCAATTCAGGAATAAGAACTGTCTTGAACAGAATCACATCCTCAGCTCTTTATAGCACAAAGTTCTTTTCAAACAGTAGCTTCTTGGTCTAAAACATTTCCTTGTGTATTTGCAAATTTATTGTACTTACTATTTGGTATGTTTTAGTAGAACAGAATTGCTTCCACTATGTCAAGCATATGTGAAGATACAGTCTGGGCCTCAACATCCAAGAGACTCCATTTGCATGATGGAAAAATAAGTCTTAAAAGTACTTATTTTTCCTCAATTGAATAGATCTGTAAGATGAGTTCAGTCCTGAGAAGAGATTTAGAGAAGGTGGTAGTGTCCCAAATCATACTCCAAGTACTTCAGCTGTGAAATGAAGAAGAGGGTGGCTTTCATCTCTTTTGAAATGTTCATATTAAATAAGGAAAATTAGATATTTTCATCCCTTTTGAAGTGTTAATATTAATAAGGAAAATAGTTATTTTGTTCCTTAAGATCCCTTACAGGGGGGAATTGTCTAAGTACAGTTTTTCTTGTACAGACCTGGGAGAGGTTACTAGGATTATGTATGAAATATGAAAAGGGCATGCTGGACTGTCATATGAGTAAAGGCATCTGTCCCTGAGGGTTTATAGAACAACTGGGATACAGTTATTATATTGTCATGTTCATCAACTCATTAATGGGTACAAGTTGCACTGGGAAAGATTTCACTTCAATATAAGAAAGAATTTTTTTACGGTGAGAACAAGCAATTACTGGAGCAGCCTTTCCAGGGATTTGGTGGAGTCCTCATCACTGAAGATTTTCAAGATGCAATTGGACAGGCTGTTAGACAATCTCTAGGATTCATTTCCCATAAAAGGTTGGATTAGATGATCTTTCAAGGTCCCTGCTAACCTGTGGTAGTCTATGATTCTATCAAATCAGTGAGTCCTGTGTTGCACCCCATAAATGAGAGGCAGGTTAAAGCGATAGAGAAATTGAAATTTGAAAGTTCACAGCTTCATATCCTTGTCAAGAGATGCAATCCCAGGTGTTCATAATGAACTTCATGGGAATCCCCAGCAGAAGTTGACCAAGCAGTTTCAGGGTGGAGACTGTAGTTTGTAATATGAGATATAATTTATAAATATGCACAGCTTTGATTAAAATATATTAAGGGAAGGACAATGTATTAATTTCATGAGTCAGTATGTCTAGCAGTTAAACAACCTACCTCTTCTTTACCTTCTTGTATTATCTTCTAATGGTTAGTATCATTTTCAGATAGAACAGATAGACCTACTATCAGAAATCTCTTCTTTGTACCTTTGAATCATGATCAAGCCCCTTTTACTCTTCTGGAAAAAAAAATGAAATGTATTGAATTTCTTTACTGTCTTTCTGTACTAAAGGTTTTCTAGACTGAATCCGTCTGGTAGCTCTCACCTGAATGAATATCAGTATTTTCAAACTCCTTTTTGTAGAGGAGATGCCAGAAATGGCTTCATGATTATAGAATGGATTTCACACATTCTCTGTCTACAAAGAGGCAATACTGCTAACCTTTTTCCTGCATGATAGCCTTTCAATTATGTGTCTGAGGAATTTTTCACCTGCCTAGCTGCTGTATTTCCCTGAGAAGTAACGTTCAGCTGGTTAACTGACAAAAATATCTGAGCTGTTTTCAGTGTTTTACACTACTGAATTATGTAGGAAGCACAGAGCTTTAGTTCACAAGTATAGCTCCTTTGACCACCCAAGGATAAGGGACTTCACCACAGATCCCACTGTGAGGTTTAACATGGATGTATGAATGAAGGGGAACTTGTATGAGTCAACCTAAATACATTCCACCATCCTGAAAAGTGTAGGAACGTGGTATTGGAAGACCAAACAGTTAATTTCTTTTCCTGAGGAAGATAATCATTCTACATAATTTCCCAAGTATGATTTTGGTAATAAAACATAAAGGAAAAGTCAGTTTCATAGGCCTTGTACAGAGATATTTTCGTTTTCCTTTTTTTCCTTTTCCTTTTCCTTCATCTTCCTTTTATTTTTTTTCTCTTCTTTTTTTTTTTTTGTTTTGTTTTGTTTTGTTTTTGTTGTTGTTGTTGTTGTTTCCTTTTTCCCTTTTTTTTTTTCTCTTTTCTGCTTCCTTTTTCTTTTTGCTTCCTTAGTATGATAGCAACTATAAACTGACCTTACCTTCCTGGGTTTGGCTTTCTCTTAAGTTGACTTTCCCGCCTGACTTTAGAGAAAGCCTGGTTTTGTTCCTTTTCTTGAAAAGTCATTAAGAATATCAGGATTTGGCTCAGTAGAAGTGCCCCAGCTTCAGGCTCAGAAAGATATTGCTCTCTTGCCATTTCACAGAGCACTGTTCCCTGCAGGTGGTCTAATACACACTCATATCCTTTACATTTCCTCTGAAACATCTCAGGCCTCTGCCTATATTGCTGCTTCATCATTACAAACCATTCTCCTCCAGGCACAAAAACCCCTGTTTTACCTTCTAAAGTTAATGATACTTATCTTTACACTAGAAGAACATGCTACCCCTTTATCATTCTCTTTCTCTTAATATCTCTATCCCTTAATATTACTGCATGCTGCTATGAGCTCTCCTTTTTTTTCTGAAATGAGGTAAATGTCAACCAGTTTAAAGGAAAAAAAACCCCAAAGCACCTCCCTTCTACAAATGAAAAGAGTTCTAGTATGTTTAAAAATAGTATTTTGGAATGAGAAGATACTGTATCATGATATGATTAATTAAAGTTCTATCATATTGCAATGCAACAAGTAATAATGAGAAAGAAAAATTTATAATTTACATGCAGGGTAATGCTCCATATGGTCAAGGAATTTCTCAAGAGTATCTACAATTACTGCTGTGATTTTTTCTTAAATATGCTGTTAACCAATGAAAATAAAATTATGTGAAATTTAACATTGTTCATTTTTTCTCTCATTATGGCCAGATCTCAATCTCAAGTCCTGGTGCTAGCACTGATGTAAATGTTAAGAAAATTGCTGGTATTAGTGATGTCTGTGAATCTATGAAGCAACAACTTTTAGTCCTGGTGGAATGGGCTAAATATATTCCAGGCTTCTGTGAACTACCACTTGATGACCAGGTATAAGAGGGGACCAAAGAAAAAAACTCTGATTACTGCTGTTATTCTTGTGATATTTAAATGTCATGATGAAGCATTCTTTTCTGTCTGAACAAATAGAGCTAACCCACCCTCTTAATTTATTTTTTTTTAAAGTTTTTAAATAACACCATCACAACAGAAAAGACATGAACAAAAAGAAGCAGAAAAGCAGCATGTCTTTAAGTGTTTTGTTCTTTCTGTAGTGTTTTGGAAGCAGAACTTTTTTCTGACATTAAAAAGTATTTATTTCATGTTGACCTTTCATTATAATATGGTTAAAGAGAGCATATTATTTAATTTGAAGGAAGTCTTCTCAGCTTGCAAAAACCAAAAGCATTTAGAATCTCAAACAATTCCAAACATACTGATATCAATGCATAGCAAATAATTTTTCTTACAATGCAATGTACTAAAATTATATTGTATATAATAAATATAAGGGAAAAAACACAAAATATTGAAAATTCATAAGGGTTTTTATGACAGAGGTCTGATCTATCATCACATCTGTAATATATCCTGATATATCACTGGCTTTCAGAGTAGGTTGTGCTGGCAAATCCAGAACCAGTATCTCCACATTGTGAAGATCAGTTCTCTGACAAGCAGCCTCAGGAGATGAATTCATTGCTTGGGGTCTTTTGATTCCACACCAAAATCTAATTCATCTCAAAAATCACTCTCTTAACTGGAATTGTTTTAATCCTTCTTTTTGCTTCTTCAGTCTCTCAGTTTTTCAACAAAATCCTGCAAGTATTAGGTCATCTTTGGTTTTGAACTGAATCATTCCCTCTTATATCATTCCTCAGGAATATGGATGTGTTTCAGGCCACAGGAGACTCCCCAAAAAAGGAGTTAAATGATGTCTTTGCCAACCCACAGAGCACATATGTGCACAAGCTCAACATACTCAAATAAGTTAAAACTCTGTTTATGTGAAAGAGAATTTCAAATGCCATTGCTACACAAGGGCAACAAAAGCAAGCAAAAAAAATATTGCTGCTTTTATTAAAATAGCATGGAGGAAAAGAGAAGGTATCAAATGTTCATGTTTGCATTTAAAAAAATAAAGTGTCAGTTTAGAATGATAAGCTGAAAACACCCCTGCTGTGCTTGAAGAGTACATGTTGGGAAATACTCTGAAACCTTAAATACCTTGGAAAAGTAGGGACAAAGATGTTGAGAGATAAAAAAATGCCACTTTTTCGTTTACGATAGCCAGTTTCTAAAGGGCATTGTGCATTCAGTTATAAAACGCACATCTGGTTTTGAAAAAATTTTTCCTGATCTGGGAGTCAGCCAGATTTATAAAACATAGAAGAGACCAAAGCAGCTAAGGTAACTCTACTGAGAACATGAAAAGTCTTAACAGATAAGAATTACCCAGGTGAAATTTCAAGCAGACATTAAAATCAGAGGAAGGTAAATAGGTGAGAAAGAATAAATTAATAAACACAAGTTCCTTCCCAGTACAAATTGGGATCCCTCTTTGTGGACAATAGTGGCTCTGTTAGCATATCTGGGTTTGTTGGGGAAAAGCTCTTTTAAGTGCCACATAAATTTTTTGGTTCAAGAGAAAAATGAGGCACTGATAGAACCAAATTTATTGTTAAAGTTCATTCCAGCCCACTGGAGTCATTAGTGTCAGCTTAAGATGCCAGAGAAAACTTTGTCAAGGGAATACACACTAGGAAATAAATGCAGGTACTATATTTATTGAGAAGTATTTTGCAGACCCTGATGTTTAAAATTTAGACAGAATGCCTGAAGTGACTGAGGATGACAGTTTAATTAGGAAGTGCTGTTTTTATGGTGTTAAGATTTTTACATTCACTTTACATTTTACATTGGAATCTTAACAGTCTTAAACATGTACCTGACACACAGTAATATCTATCCTCTTTTCTTTTGCTCATATTGAAATTTACTGCTGTATCATCTAATGAGTCTGCTGTTTTTTTCATGAGGTTGCCCTTCTAAGAGCACATGCTGGGGAGCACCTGTTGCTTGGAGCAGCAAAAAGGTCCATGCCATATAAGGACATTTTACTTCTAGGTAAATATTGGTTTTCTTTTACTTACTGGTGATGATGTTATAGTACATTAGCAACGATATAGTCACTTAAGTGGGGCAACTGTTCTGGCACAATCAAAACAATACATTCTGTAAATGTTAAATTGCTATTAATGACACGTCATGTGCCTGTTTTAGCAAAAGCAGGTGGATGGTTTCATGTGGGTTAATACACCTAAAGGTCTATTGGATAGCAGAAACCACAATTTAAGGGAGTTCCTGGCAATCGCCTCCTAACATTATTGTCCTTTCTGCACCTTTTCCCATGAAAAACAATGGAACAAAACAACAACATCACAAAAACAGCGTAAAAACTCCTTTGCTTAGGAAAGGAGCAGCCAACCTGTTGCACATGTACTACTTTCAGTCTTCATGAAAACCATTTTTCTGGAGCTTTCTCAGGAGTCCTTCAGACTCAGAGAAGACTCCACTGGATAAAATATTAGATAGCCTGTTTCCTGCAGCTCACTTCCCCAAGGCCCCTCTCACTGCTTCCTCGACAGTCCCCATATGGCCACCACATAAACATCATTCCTGCTGTCCTTGCCACATGCAGATGGATGCATCCATGGCACAGTGACAAGGCACGTCTGCAGGAGCATATTCTTGGTCAGCTGAAATGGCTGTCAGGGAAGAGGATGTTGTCGCTGATGGAAGCACGTCTTCCAGTTCATGCAACAGGGAGGCCCAGTTGCAAGATGAGATGTGTGCCTGTGTGGAGAGTGATGGGGAGAGGCATTTGTTAGCCTTGTGTGACACAGTGCTCTGCCACTTTGAAGTGTACTCTGCCAAAAAGGGTCTCATTTGACATTGTCAGCACTGAGGCTGTTTTCTGAGAAAGTCTGTTGGTTGTCTTGGACAGGATTTTTGATGTGAGGCAAAACTATATGGAATATGGACTCAGACTTGTCTCTTCATTGGTGGTGTGGTACAAGGACATTTTCTACTACTTGTCCTCCTTCTTCTATGGGCCCGCCTTTTCATAGCTCTAAATTAGCTTGGATTTATTTTTACACATATTAAAACATTAAAAGGACAAGAAGGGTGTGGTCTGAAGATATTTCTCTCCCCAGCAATCTTTTCAAGATAAAAGCTGTACAAATGGCTTTCTTAAGGTAGTTATTTCCCTAGATACTGTTTCACTAACAAAATTAACAGAAACAAACAAAAAAATTAAATTTTATTTGGATTAATAATGTCAATAAGAAAAATTATAAAATAATAGTAAGAAAATTATATATCATAAGCATCAGCAGATATGCCAAAAGAAGAAACAATTTGAGGCATCTAGGCTTAATTTTGATACTTGGAGGTAGGCATCTGTTCTATGGGTCATTTTGACGTGGATCTTTTGTGATATAATTACCATCTTTTCTTTTAAAAACTACATGGTGGCTTCTGAAAACTCCACAATATTACTAGTGCTGGGCCATAGTGGAGACCTCCGAATGGATATGTAAAAACACCCCCAAAACCCAAAAAACTCTAGGTAAAATTAATTCCTAACTGAAAATTTTACAATGCTACTAAATTTTATTAGGAACAACAGAAATATCCATTAGAAAAAAAAGCATTTCCAGCATCTCCTGTTGTCTGTTGAGAAATCCTTGTCATTCAGCTTGGGATATGTTATTTTAATCAGGGCAGAAGACATTTTAAGATCAATTTGTTAGTATCTTTACCAGTTATTTAAACACAAAGGTCTACTTGCTTCATACTTGTACGTTCAAGTACCAACTTTGGTTCTGTGGACCAATCAGTAACTACATGTTGACATACTTAAATGTATGTACACATACATATGTATATGTACCAGTTATTCACTGGGTGACAGCTATAATTTGCACATACACTTTGTTTGCAAAGGAAAGTTGTGTGATACAAGGGAGAGTTATTACTTAAAAAAATTATTAACTTGATCAAGCAATATGAAATGTACTTTTGAAAGTTGGCTTCATATAGTATGTTACCTCAAAATGTTTGTATCAATTCATATGTTGGTATTCTTTCTTTCTCAGGCAACAATTACATAATTCATCGCAACAGCACTGAAATAGAGATCTGCCGAGTGGCAAATCGGATTCTGGATGAATTAGTTCGTCCCTTCCAGGAAATTCAAATAGATGACAATGAATATGCTTGCTTGAAAGCAATTGTGTTTTTTGATCCAGGTATTTTTACAAAAATATCTCTCAATTGTTTTACATGTGATTGTATTGAAAGTAATTTTTGTTAATGTAGCATCTGTTCATGTTATCTAGCTAAATAGAAAAGAATAAAATGAAAAACAGTATGATGCTTCTTCCATTTGTAATATGCCTTGACTTTTTGTCATTTTTTAAGATGCAAAAGGTTTGAGTAATCCATTGAAAATTAAGAATATGCGATTCCAAGTCCAAATCAGTTTAGAGGATTATATTAATGACCGTCAGTATGACTCCAGAGGAAGATTTGGAGAACTTCTTCTTCTACTGCCTACACTCCAAAGCATCACTTGGCAAATGATTGAGCAGATACAATTGGTTAAATTATTTGGAATTGTTAAAATTGACAGTTTGCTTCAGGAAATGTTACTGGGAGGTAAGATAACAATTTGTTAAATTTACCATCTTGTATTATGTTGAATTTAGCATATTGGGATGTTGAAGGAATCCTGATCTAAGATACCACTCTGACTCACTATCTGAGCTTTGTGTTGTGTAATTGTTAACTAAAGCCTTTTTGTTTTGGCAGTTCATCTTGTTGACTTAGTCCTACAATGACAGATTTTGCTATTTACTTCTCAGTAACTACTGGGTTGTCCTACAATTCTCTAGGCAGATGAAAGAATCCTTAGAAATATTTCATGAAACACACTGTTACTGCAGTCAAAACAGTGAAAATAAACACAGTGCTTAATATGCTTGAAGTCTTCTTAAATTGTTTAATGAATACCCAAAGGCAATTATTCAAATTGCCAATCAAAATATTTACTCTGTGGAAATGTAATTACTGAAGTATAAGTCACTGGCAACAACATGCTCTTTTGCATTGATATATGCTCATGTTATTTTTGCAGGTACTTCTAATGATGCCAGTCATCTGCATCATCCAATGCATCCTCACTTAGCCCAAGATCCATTAACTGGCCAGACTGTCCTTATAGGTTCAGTGTCTGCTCCTGTACACACAGAACAGATACGTAAGTAATTACATGTTAACCTTCTGTCATAACATTTCACTGTTTCATTTTAAAATACTAATTAGAACAGTGGCCTGTCAGTGTTCATAGTGCTATTTAATCATCATTCTTAAATTAAAATAATTGCGCATTAAAAATGTATGTATATAAATGGTGTTAAGTAATAGACTTTGACCTGAGTTTATTTTAATTTTAAAAGTTCAGCACCATTCTGATATATCATTGTTTTTACATGCACAATCTTTAATAAACTAAAAATTCTGATCATTAAAATATCCTGTTTCCCTAGCATGTCAAGGCACTCCCTTTCCCAAGCATGCAACAAGACTCCCTTTCATTGCAGTAGTATGTATATGTAGAGTAGACCAGGCTATAAAAATATGTAATTATTTCTATGTTTTTTTTCAGCAACTCCAGAAACTCCATTGCCTTCCCCTCCACAAGGCTCTGGGCAAGAATACAAAATGTCTTCAAATCAGGCTTCAGTCATTGCACAACAATCTATTTTGAAACAAAAACCATTGTGATAATATTTTTATCTCTGTCTCTGTCTTATCCTTCCTTCCCTTCCTTTTCATGCACTAGAAAGATTAGTAGAACACTTGCACATTTAAAATCTCAGGTTGATAAAGGGAAATTATTTCCTCAGCAGCCACTACTAAGTGGGTGTTCCTTAAAACACCTCATGATTTGGAAAGTAATGCTGTTCTGACTACTGCATACAACTGTAACTGTGGACACTGCAGTCTGACAAATATGTATAGAGGTAGATATTATTTTTAGATCTTATAAGTGCACAGATTTGTGTTTTTATTTTCTGTTTTAGTTGTTGTCTTAATATTATTGTTTTAGATTTGTATATAATTTTTTTCATCATAATGGAACTGGTTAGTGCTTGTTTAGCTGTGAATTGTAGACATGAAAAGGTGGGTTATTCAAGCAAAAGCCAAGATTACACTAATAGTAGAACATTAGGCTACCAAAAAAGCACATGAATAGAAAAAAAAAAAGGAAAACATACTTAATGGACAGAAAACCCCAGCTATTTTAAAAAATCCTGATTTGAAAGGACCATCTCTTTCAAGTAAAATTTCAACAAAACCATTGAATCCTCCCTGCTTAAGAGTTTGTGTGAAGCAGAAGGCCTGCCTGGGTGAATGTGCTTGAGGACTTCTTAAAATCTATATGTAGAACATCTATAGATATTATGTCTATATATAGTCAATTGGCCAGTGCTGAAGCATTTATATTGATAAATACTTAGAACAAGAACTGGTAGGCTTTTCAGGCTGAACTAATTAATACATTCCTAAAAAATTTATGGGCACACTTTGGGAATTAGGCCAGTCTAGGGACACTTTTCACCAGGTTCTTTGGACACAGCCCTTCTCTTTAGGGGTACAGAGAGTATCACAGAACCCCAGAATAAGCAGAGTTGGAAGGGACCCACAAAAATCATTGAGTCCAACTCCTGGCCTTGCACAGCACAATCCCCAAGAGTCACACTACATGCCTGAAAGGGTTGTTCAAATGCTTCTTGAACTCTGTCAGGCTTTTCTGTGACCATTTCCCTGGGCACTGTTCCAGTGCCCAGTCACTGTTCCAGTGCCCAGTCACTGTCTGGGTGAAGAACCTTTTCCTGTTATCAAACCTAAACCTCCCCTGACACAACTTCAGGCCATTCCCTTGGGTCCTGTCCTTGGTCACCAGAGAGAAGAGATCAGTGCCTGCCCCTCCTCATGCCCTCACAAGGAAGTTGTAACTGCAATGAGGTATAACTAGGACCATGTTATTTGACCTCAGGGCTGGAGTATACTTTGTGATGTTTGGTTTACTAGTGTAGGAGTAGCCATTGTGTTTATTGGTCTAACTGTGTGGTAAATGCACATTTCAGCAATCACTAAAATTCACCTACAGAAAAGTTGTAATGAATATAGTAGCTCTGTGTTTGGAGAGGTATGACTTACTAATTGCAGTGGCAAATGTGCCTGAATTCAGCTCCAGGTTTTCCTAATTTGAGTCATGGTATTTCAAGCCAGAAGACAGCACACCCTCTCAATTCACATACTCATCCTCTCAATTTTCAAGAGTTTTCAGAAGCGTGGTATGACTTGGTTTTCTGTGATGAGCCCCTTTCTCCACCTCTTCCTCCTCTTTCAGTCTGGGGATCCAACACTGACTAAGCTTTGTGTCTGGAGTCCATAACAACCCATCTGGATTTGGACCCTCTGTGAATTTGCACAAAGTGGATGTGGTGACATGCTCACTTGGGGCATTTATACTACTCAGTTACAATTTGTGAAAGTAATCCTTTGTGATATATGAAGTGGTACGTTTGTCATACAATACTAGTATCATAAGCAAATCACCATTTTGCACATTTTATTTATTCCAGACAGCAGTGAGTAAAGTCTACTTTAAGGTAGACTTTCTACCAGAAGATATGTAAGAGAGAAACAGATAAAAAAGAGATAATAATATTGCAGTTTGCTAAACTATTGCAAAGAGAAAACAGTGGAGTCAGAAATTCTTCAAGGTGAAGAATACATCCTGAATGAATGAACAGATGAACAGATTCGTCCTTCATCCTGAACCAGACACCTTCATTAATCACAGCATCCAGAGATGGTGCAGTTACTCCCTTGGCTTATAAAAGTTGCTCAAACAATCTGGAATGATTCTTCAAATACACTTTTGTAGGCAGGAAATGCCTACAAAACACAGTAAATGCTGAGCTGACCTGAACATTCAAAAGGCTTTAATGAGAATGCACCTACCACGAGGTAGACACTGTGCTTCTTTGTTATTTTAAAGTAGTTGCTTTTGTAAAGTCTGTATACAGTAGCTATTAATGTTTGCCTTTTGCTTTTTAGATCCTTTTTTCTTTTTGCTGTTTACTGTTTGTTTTTTATTAATGCATTGCTCTTTTTACAAGTTCCTTTTAGTATGAGTTTTTATGACAGAATAAGGTACTGAAGTTTTGCCACTAACTTTAAGGGTATCCGGACTGTGCTATTTTTACAAGTTGGCCACCAATGCTTTACAGTGATACACAAAGGTAAAACAAGTGTGAGAGATACTGAGCAGCCCAAATGTTTACTGATTTGGCTCACTTTTGTGTACTTGTCATAGAAAGAGTGTTGGACTCTAGGTGGATCTGCATGAATTTACTGTGTCAGATGAATGAAGTCAGTTGCATAAACACAGCAGTATTGGTCTGACAAAAAACATAATCGGAAATAAAGATCAGTCCCCAAGCTGGCCACCCTTGCCTTATATAAGAGATGTGCATAATAGCTTAGTTTATTTTTCACAGTGAACTTCAGATATCAAGTGTACAATAAAATGTTTCCACACACTGCCAAAATGTACTGGAAGAAAAATATACTTTAGTATTTTATCTGACAAAAAGCTGTTGTCTATTTTGTATGATATATTACATTTTTGAATAAGAACACCACTGTAATTTATTGGGAAAACCTGATTTATTTTATAAATGTAACATTATTTTTGTAAACTTAATTATGAAAAATCAGAAATGATTAGTGCTGTTAAATATTAAATTATAATGAGGTGTAACTTTATATGTTTGAACTCTGATACCAAGTTTTTGTATTGAGCATTTGGAATTGAAATGGTTGCTGGAAATATTTCAAATGGACTGTTTTTCATCAAAGCTCAATAAAGAAAAATGAATGATCCAAATGACACATTTGCCTTTTAATTTTTTTTTTTTGCTATTTACATAAACAATGAGAATGGTTTATATTCCTTACACAATAGATAAGTATATAACTAACATACTTTCATCTCTACAGTGTTCACAGCATCACAGAATGTCTGAGGTTGAAAAGGACCTCTGGAGGTCATCTAATCCAACCCCCTCTGCTCAAGCAGGATATTGAAATCATATGAAAGAATATAATGGCAACATTTTAGTTGATTCTGCTGTAGCATGGCAAAGTATTACATAGCTATGGTCTTAAATTTTTACTTCTGACTCAGAAAAGAACTGAAGCACATGCTTAATTCCATCTGTGTTTAAAATTAACCATATGTTCAACAGCCTGTTCAAAAAAACAAAAAAACTGTTTTTCTGGACAGGGATAACTTAAGAAATCACTGCCTTTTTTCCAGCACATTATTATTTAGAAAAATTTAGATGCAACTTTATAAAGGCATTGTAAACTTTAGGAAGATTCTTTACAATATATTTTTTCAGATGACAAGTGTCTCCTCTGCCTTGGAAATTATGTTCATTTGCATATTTCTTTACTAGATTTTGAATAGAAATTAGGTTGGAGGTTTTTTGTTTGTTTGTTTTTAGGGGATTTTTGTTATTATTATGTTGGTGGTAGTGGTGGTGGTAGTTTTTTTTAGTAGTAATAATACAGTGATTTTGGCTGCTTACTTTTGCTCAAATGGGCTCTGTTCTGGAGTGCAGAACTACGGGAAAAAGTTGCCATGGGAGGAAAAGGAGACTCCATTTTGAATGCTGGAGGTCTGGTCCCTCTGAGGAACTTGTGTCAGTGTCTGATTATTCTACATGCAGGAAACCTCCACTTGTGAATGCTGACTGGGGTGTAGAAGGTTTATGATTTTAGGGAACTGAAAAAATTTTTTTTCTCAGCCCACAATGAAGGAAATATGGAAACCCCCTTACAATTTCAATGCTGTGACATGTTCACAGACTATTCTTCAAGGATTTCAATAAATCAGCTTTACAAGTAGCTGCAATAGGTGAATCAGGATTGTGTGTTTTCCAGAGACAGATGGATGAGCTAACTGCTGTATTGGTTTGCAATTAATTTTTGCATTTTTTCTATTGGACCTGATACAGATGTATTAGCTTCTTTCCCTTTATTCTCCCTAGGAATAAACAAAAAATGGAAAAATTATCGCCAGATTTAGTGTTTTGATGTTAACAATGCAATTGCACTTCTCTTTCTTCTGTTGTTTTTCTAACATGAAGATAGAGGAGATGGTTGTCATCAAGGTTGACATCAATCACTGCTTTCTTCTGATTCCTGATTTTCTTGCAGCAAATCCATGCATTTTAATTAATTGAATAGTCTATATATAAATAGAAAGCCCTCTATGAAGCCAAAAGTTAAATTTTATTGCAGAGGGGATTAAAGGTGCTCAATTGCAGAAATATATTTTCAAAAATTTATTTCATAAAAATTAAATGCATGCCTGATTTCTAAACAAAATCATAAACATTTCTATTAAAGTGTAAGAAACTTGATCAAATGTAAAGATTTTTATATAATGACAGTGAAAGAAAACTTTCATTTTGTATCACCAACTATAATAATTTCCTTTTGAATACCATCTAAACAGGATGGGCAAAACCTCATGAAGACATATGCCTAAAAATGTTCTTATGACAATGATCTCTGTTCCTTAATATTGCGGTGGAGCTATGATTGCTACTGACATTATCTGGCAGTTCACCTGAATCAAGTGTCAGTCAAAGATACCACATCAATACTACATTTACTGATGCTGCTGAGAGGGTTGCCACCTCCTCGCAAACAAGGCCTGATGTGACAGCTTCTCCAAGTCATATTGTGGCAGGACACCCTTGCATCAGCACAGAGCTCTTAATTACCCAATGATTTTGAGCCTGACACCACTTCTTCCTTTTGCAAGGGTGAATGTCACCAGTGTCCAACACGATGAGGTGAACAGCAGCAAGTGTTGAAGATTTTCCTTTAGCCAGTCTGATCAAGAGGGAGTTTCATCTGAAGCTTGCACTCTCCTCTGAGACTAGAGCAGAAAGCCTAGAAATCCAGTTTTAAAATGTCTTCGGCTTTGATCAGAATAGCATTGGCTGGTCTCTTCGAGTCTTAATGTAACAAGAGTTGAACAGTTGAGTGTCTCATGTCTGATAGGGCTCAGTGACATTTTGGGGTCTGGCCTCCCACCTAACCTCCTTTGCCAGTTTGTTGGTGGGTTGACAAAACAGGCAACAGTTGCTGTTTCAATTTTAGAATATTGAATGTCTTCAAGGAAGCATAATTATAACGATTGCACATGGAGATGTGTCTCTGGGACTGAAATTACCTGAACAAGTTAAAGGAGTTAGTAATTGGTTAGGAAAAAATAGAGTACAAAATAAGGTGTTCTTCAGTCTTTCAAGAGAATTCAATGAAAGGAGGAAGGAAAGAAGACATGCAAAAATTGGCTAACACTGTTGATTCCATGAAGAGATAAGAAAACCTCTTCACTGGAGGTATAAGGTTAGATGGCTTTGCTCAATATATTCAATGTAGTTTGGTTTGTGGTTCAGTGTATCACCTGTAGATTGCAAACTTCATACTTGGAGCAGCTGATTCATTTACAATTTCTATTAAACAGTTCATGAAACACATCCCAGCATCTCAACATGCCCTCAGGTTCCCACTGGAAGCTTATTGGCTCTTCACAGGGCTGCTCTGCAGGGAGGCCTGGCCACATTCTGCATCACAGCTCTGGGACCCTTCCTCTAAGTATTAATTAAACACATTCCTTATCAATGGGCAGTAATGCCATGGGAGTGAAACAATGCCTTTCACAGCAGTTCTTACTATCACCAATACCTTTTTATCATCTTATTTCATGTGACACAACTGAACTTGCCAGTTGTATCACCTGCTAGGTCTTGCTGTTCTTTGCTTCTCACAAGGCCAACTGAGACAAGATAAAACTTTGGTTGGGTTTTTAGTTGCATTCAGAGTCAACATTTCACTTTGATACAACTTTGGAGCAAAAACCAGACTGCTTGATCTGGTGATGTTCTCATCTGTCACTTTCACATCAGCCACCCAGCATGCAGAGTGCTTGTATCACCTATTAGGATGGTTTCTATTTCCTGTCTTGTTCAAATAAACCAAGTAAATAGGTTGGGTTACAACTCTAGCTAAAAGTATGACGAATTCACAGAACACATGAGATCAACATGAGATCATGTTGAACTGTCTTTTTTAGTCTATGCATTTTGCAGCTTAAATGAAATGGTGTGGCTTAATGTTACATTTTGATCAGCACACAGGTTTTTTTCTCCCCTTTTTTTGACCTCCTCACAATTGAATGAATTTTCATGAATATGACAGCCCAACAAAGCATCCAGTTTTTCAGATGCCTGCCTTTTGTAATTTAAATAATGTAAGCATATGAACATAGAGTTTGAATTAAGAGGCAAAGGCAATCTCACCAAAAGAGTTTATTCAATATATTTCCAACATCATCTATTTCAAGATATAATTAAGATTACCATGGCCCAAGTCTAATTTACTGTGGTTTCCAAAAAGTGGAACAGATAGCAATTGTAATAGACGACAAGAATTTTCCATATAAAATTTTTCATTGTCATATTAGATTTTTAATGAGCATTAGTCTTGATCAGAAATGTAATAAAATGGAACAATACTCTAACATATGCAGACAGATATACTATAAAATAACAAACTTTATATATTTAATTTATGTACCGTGAAGTACACTTTTCTTTTGCAACATGAACATTAATATCCATTTTTTATCTCAACACCAAAATCACAATTTAACTGCAGCTCGATCTGTCCTCTTTTTTAATGGGGGCTTTTTTCCAGGTTGATTAAAATTGCATTGTGTGATTAAATACATAGAGGCAGATATTCTGTCTTTGTGACACTGTGACTCCTCAGAGATTGACAGCCTGAGATGCTGCTCATTAACCAACAAATAATTTGAAAATGAAAAGAGGGATGGGGTCCTTCTGGAAGGCAGGAGAGGAATCCCCATCTCCCTGTTCATGAGGAAGGCACCGTTGGAGCTTTCAGCTTCTGACTTATGGAAGGAGACACCTGCTTAAGGAGAAATTTTCACTTTGAAGATAGGGGTAATAGTGAGGGAAAAAATCCCTTAAAAATATAGTGCTGTAGGTCTCAAGGGTACCCAGTCAGAGAGGATAGATTCAAGAAGGTTTGATGAGCACAGAAGGGCAGTTAGTCCAGTAAGTAACACAGTGCTATTGCCTTTTGCAATGCCTCACCTTCTGGAGGTATATCAATATGTGAAAGAGAATCTTTCTTTTGTCATGGTCAGAGCAAGTTTGAAGGCACCATGGTTAACAGAGAACCTCCTCAAACAATGAAACTTACATGCAGTAAAATAAGGTGGATTATTATTTTGATTTGGAAATAATTCAGCTTACTGATCTTTTATACAACCCAATCTTTCTGGTATTCTGAGTGCTCTTTTCAGATTTTAAATGCTTGGAATTGACTGTGATATGTCAGCTGTCATCTTTGTGTTCTGCTTGCTAAGGTGGGTGGGGCAGTGAATGAAGATATAAAAAGGTCAATAAAAAGCCAAAGCCATGTAAACTCTCAGATCCAAAGAATATACATTCTCCAGCACAATAAATAGACTCATGGAACCTACTTCAACTAAAGCATGTGATCAGAATCTTTTCCACAAATTACTGTCTTCAACCCTAATATAATTTGCCGGTGATAAAAGGCTCTTTAGTGTAATAACTATTAATTGCATTGCCCTGTCCTCTCTCTCACCTGAATCTTATCTTTCCCAGAGTAAGAGTCCTTATTTATTTACTGCTTAATTTACATTGAATCCTGTGCCTGAGAATCCTTGAACCCATCAAGCTTACAGCACTTGTGTTGTCACACTGCCAGCACCATTTCATGTGAATTCATGCTGAATTTCCTGGAACAACCCCCTCTGCCTACTAGAATATCTAGAAAAGGCAAGAGAAAACAGCAGCAAATTTAAAAGGATGCAGAGTGTCCTGTCATTTCTGTTACCCACTGCTGCTGAATTCACTACCTGCTGTATATGACCTCTGAACATGTTAGCAACTGCATGATAGTTCCTCACGTCACAGGGAGACACATGGTGACACAAAGGTCTGTGTGCTGCCACTCATTTTCTCTGCAAAAGCCACATCTGGATTTTTATGGGGAGTGTTCAGAAGGATACAAGCAGCACAGTTATTTAATCTCATTCTTTTGTTTAAAAAGCACAAATGTATGAATCATCCTTTGGCTCTTTGCACTTAATTTCATTCATAAATACTGATTTTGGCATATTAGTAAAAATTGTAACACAAACCTCATCTTAGCTGATGTATCTTACTTTCTCTATCATGCACCTTATTAAAATAGTTTTTTGGCTGTGTTTATCTTCTAATATTGCTTGATTTTATCGAGGTAGTTTAAGATTTTAGTCTAAGTTTATAATGTGACTGTGGGAAAATTAAGAAGTATACCAGTATTTCTGTAAATGAGGCATCATGGCAGTCAGAGTGTGGGCTACAATGCTTTAAAGTGGCTCATCTCTGGAGTTCTGTAATTTGGGTGCACTGTGTATTACAGGTTAATCCCCAGTACACACAAACCAATTCACCAATTTAAACCTCATTATTTCTTGTCACTTTGTTTTAAACTGCAACCCCTGCAAGGCCAAAGCCGTGCCTGTTGTCTACTGTCATTTGCTTTATATATGGAGACATTGAGAGTTATTTGTTGACCTTTGAAGTAAAATGTCGAGCTCCTTTAATATTCTTTCATTTCGGATGATGAGGAATACCACTGAGAGTGTTCAGCCAGTCCCACGTGACTCACATCTTCCCTGGTGATGAGGCAAAGTGGCACAGGTGACCCCTGGTATTAGGGAGCAGGGCAGTGTCTGCTCCAGCATGGCTGTAGGGCTACACACCCTCTGTCAGGAAGGGAGTTAGTTTCTGCTTCTTTTCTTTTTCTCTGGAATAAAGGTAGCTCAGCCTTCACTAAAGCTGCTGCTGCACTGGAGTGAATATTATCCATGCATTGGGAATTTTGTTTCTCTATATGAAAAGTGTTACAGTGCAATATTATGACACAATACAATGCATTATAGTATTATTAAAAGGAAAATTTTACCTAAGGCCATAGCAAGCCTGCCTTATAGTTTGGTTACACCTTCTTGTATGAGTAAGCCAACTTGAGGAGAGATAGTAGGAGTTCTAGAAATTAAGAGCATTTGGGTATCATTTACTCTTATAACCTAGTGTATGGAAGTACCTGCCTTCAGAGCATAAGGTGGAGCCCTTCAGGCTAAGACATTTTAGATAGAATCTAAAAACACCTGCTTAGCACTCTGGCCTGATCTAACAGAGCACTTGAGCAATGCTTAAATTCACAGTCATGGCTGACTTCATTGGAGCTGCTGGCTGGTTCACACACAGCGCACTGTGACATGCTGTACCGTGTAGAGATAGGCAGTGGGCACTGCGTGCCACCCTGTGGAACAGAAAAAACTGCAGTGCAGCAACCTATCATAAAAATTATTGCTGCTTGAGCCCCAGTTGTAAAAAAGCTGCACCTACTTTCATCAGAAAGGATATTTTCTCCCATCCACAGGAATTAACAGAAGACAAGTTTAGTCTGAGCCAAGTGTACTCTATGAATTGCAAAGGCTCCCCCAAATCCTCAAAATTTTGAACATAAAATTAATCACAGGTGGGAAGTTGTGGTTTTAATCCTTGGATATTGGTTTTGAAGGAAACTTGTAGCTATTTCCATCCACACCTAGGGGTGCTGGTCAGCAGTTGGATGAACATGAGTCAGCAGCGTGCCCAAGTGGCCAAGAGGGCCAATGGCATCCTGGCCTGGAGAAGAAATAGTGCGGCCCGCAGGACCAGGGCAGTGATCATCCCCCTGTACTTGGCACTGGTGAGGCCACACCTCAAGTCCTGTGCTCAGTTTTGGGCCCCTCACTACAATAAAGACATTGAGGTGCTGGAGCGTGTCCAGAGAAAGGCAATGGAGCTGGGGAAGGGTCTGGAACACAAGTCTTATGAGGAGTGGATGAAGGAGTTGGGGTTGTTATGCCTGGACAAGAGAAGGAAGTTGTGGTGAGGCAAGGGCTGGCCTCTTCACCAGGCAACTAGCAAAAGGACAAGGGGAATGCCTCAAGGTGCTCAAGGTGGGGTTCAGGTTGGACATTACGAAAAATTTCTTCACTGAAAGAAGGATAAATACTGAAAAGTCTAGTGGTAGAGTCACCATTCCTGAAAATGTTCAAAATACAAGTAGAAATGGCACTTTACTGTATGATTTAGTGGGCATGGTGATGTTTCGTCAAAGGCTGGACTTAATGATTTTGGAAGTCTTTTCTTACCTTAATGAGTCTACGAATCTATGATCTGTGTGAGAAGGACTGTTGGAACTGGATGTTTGGCCACCAGCTGGGTAGAAACTTTTGTCCTATCACAAAGCTGTGCCCACAAATAGTTACACTCATATCCTTGCAGCAAGGTTGGAGACTGAACGGACTATGAGACCCTGTGCTGTGTTCTAACACTTTTTGACACGGCCTCCCTCAAAATGGATCTAGTGATGGGAAATTAGGGCTATAACTAACACATGAATCTAAACTTTGGCACCAATCTTCAAAGATATTTTGTCACCTATCTACTACAGAAATCAATGGAAACTGGCTACCTAAATAGTAATTAAGTGTGCATGTATCTCTGAGGATCTGTGCCTTTGATCTCAAAATATGTCAGTCCAGCTCATTACAAGCTGTACATTTACTTTAAAAAATATATGAGTTATAAATTAAGGATAAGATTAATTAACAGTGGCATTGTAACTGTAGCAAAGCAAAGAGACTGATTGCCCTGACAGAGAAACTAGAAAGGATAATGGATTTAATGGCATGTGTTCTAATGGAAAAAAATAACCTATTACATGAGTCTGTCATATCTGAAAAAAATGTGGCTACCATTTATAGTTCATATAGGGACGAAAAGGTTTATATACTAGCAGTATATAAATCACTGAAAAGAGTAAGTTGAGATCTTTATAGTAGCAGTGATATATTCTCCCTTGTGGAAGCCTTCACCCAATTTTGTATCTACAGAATTTCTCTCTAACACAAGGGACTGACATAATCTCAAACACCCAGTGCTGGGGAAGGATGCATCCTGCATGGAGACACTCAGTCTCTTTGAGCTAACACCTATTGAGGAACAAGCATGAAACCTTCTTGTACTACTGGGTAACTCAGGGATCTCATAATTTAACTTAGACTGCCATAGATGTAATTTAAAGTATGTCTTCAAGTATGGTAACGACAGAGAACCTAAATCAAGAATGAGAATTTGATGGAGGGCCGGTAAGCTAGGAAGTTAAATGTTCCTAGTGCCAATATCTCTCCTGTGGGAATTCACATGTGCTAACCACAGAGTTGGCTACTAAAATGAAGAACAGGTGGTTTCCTTCTTCTTCATCCCTTTTCTGCTTTTTAGATCTCCTCGAGGAAATTTGATTGAGTTCAGAGCAATTGAAGCTAAGACGCTTCTGACTGTGTATACAAGTAAAGATGCAGGAGCTTTTTCACGGGACCATGGTGTTAGACAGAATTTAGAGGATGGCAGTCAGCATCTCAGCTCCTCTTTGGTCATAGAATCATATAATGGTTTGGATTGGAAGGGACCTTTGCAGGTCATCTGGTGCAGTGATGAGCAGGGACATCTTCCAGTAGATCAGGTTGCCCAGAGCCCCATCAACATGACCTTGATTATTAGCTGGTATGAGTTATCTACAGCCTCTCTGGAGAACCTGTTCCAGTGTCTCACCATCCTCATTTTTTTTTCCTTGTACCTAATGTGATGTTGGAGAACAGGCAAAAACAGCCTATAGAAATCCCACTCCAAAACTTGATGATGCTGAACAATCACTGCTCAGCAATTTCTGCACGCTGCAGGGTGATGCTGTGGCCTCTGAACTACCTCTGGGCTCTGGCACTGTCGTGCCAGCTGCCATACTGCAGGCATCATTCCTGTCAGTACAACATAATCTCAAGGACATAATGCACTGATATGGCTAAACTGCCTTTAGAAGCATGTTTGCATTTTCAGATATGTCAGTGCTAACTTGGTATTCCTCACCTATGCTGCACTGTGCAGCACAGGCATGTACTTGTGATGGATTCCTTTGCAGACCTAGTTTTCAGTGCTATCTTAAGAGGATTTTTTGCCACTTCCCTGAGTCTGATTTCTTAATTACTTTATGCATGCAGATATGGTGGAGGAAGAAAGTAAATTCTAAAAATAAATATAACTGAATATGATGCAACTGCTACATGAATCTAGAGTCAAGCTGATACAGAATCAAATGTAAGGACAGCAATAATTTTACCAGGAAAAAGTGTGGTGAAATTAGTGAGACTTAAGGATGTATGGGGTTTCATCATGCTTAGAAGCAGGAAGTTCATGCCTAAGTCTGATGGCTGTGAATGTTCTCAGCTATGCTGCAATGTTAACATCCCAATCACACTTGTTTTGCAAGTTCAAAAGTTGCAATAAAAATAATAGAAAAGAAAATAAGGGTTTGAAATGATAGTAAAATGATCTTGGTTTCATATTCCCATGGCTTTTGATGTAAGGTGTTGGATAGTGAAGAAGTGTCTAAGGAGCAAAGTGCTGATAGTGACAGGTGATGTTTAAGTGCATGGTTCAATTTGGGAATGGAGGGTGGGAATGCACAAGAAGAATTGTTACCTAAACCCTCCCCTTGTTCTGGGCTGCTGAGTGGGGACCAGCCCTCAGGCAAAGGTTAGAGCAGCCCTGAGGCTGCTTTGCTAAGTAGACAGATCCCTCTGCAAGTGCAAGATTACTCCCAAAAGAATGTTATTGACTGTTCTGTTCAATTTGGTTTTAAATGATTCATGTGCTAATTGAGCTTCTACTACTTACCAGCTGAAAATATCACTTGACCTGCCTGTTAGGGAAGTCAGTCTTGTTCCAGTGTCCTGACAATTGTCACTGAGTAATTGACCACCACCACCACCAAAAAACAAACAAGTGCCTGCAGAGTGAATTGTGCTGATTGAATTTGCTAGGCCAGTGTACTTGGATAAATATCATGCTGCAGCTTATTTTTTCAAGAAACAAAACTATGCAATGCTTCAAGGTACTGAGGCAAATGGGCAGAAACCAGAACTTAGCACATTGTTCAAATGTCCTGCTCCATGCTAGTAATAGGAAAAAATGACAGACAGCTGTATATGATCTTCTTCATAATTAATTCTTCATAATTACTAAACACCAGACTATTTGAAAGATGAGGTAACAAAGGAACAGGCATGTGATTTAAAGGATCCCTGCCAGAATCACTCCAACATATATTCAGTTAACTGGTGGGGCTGTATTTTCAGTGAGTATATACTGACTGAAAGGATGCCTTTTTTTCCCTCCAAATAAGATGTTTGGCACAGATCCTTTTCTATCCAATGCTTATTTATCTTTTCCTAGAGTGTAGGTTTGTATTGGTCTCCCAAATGGTAACAGAATGTAGTACAACTAAACTAGCCTTTAAAACCTCAGAGTGCAGGGAGATGGCAGATGTCATCTAGTGATTGCCCAGACTACCATGGGGGCAGTTGTTGAAATAATTAGACAGAAGGGACTAACTAAAAAAGCATTTCCATAATGTCCTGACATCTTCCCCTTTCTTTCTTCAGAAAGGAAGGACAATTTTTAGCCTTGAGAGGGAAGACTTATTGGATATATGAAACCCTATTCAAAATCTGACTTGAAGATTCATTAGCACTGAGAAATTTTTGATTTAGCTTTGAATAGAATGAGGGTTTCTCTGGGGTTTTTTTGCTTGTTTGGATGTTTTTTTTTCAAATTTCATTTGTGTAATTTCTCTATTTAGTATATAAAGAGAAGTCAGGGCACTGACATGATGTATATGAGGCTAAATTTAACTGAAAGGAGAAAGTACTCAGTGGAAGGAGAGCACTGCTGTGATTCTGTCACTTGTTGCAGTTACAAATATATCAGAAGAGGGTATTATCTGGAGCCAGTTTGTCTCCAGGGCAGATACACTGGCAAACCACGACCAACAGTTTGTACCAGTACCAACAACTTACTGTGACCTCCTAAGCCTTACAGGCTTGAACATATTTTCTGTGAGTGGGAAATATTTTTATTTCTAGCCAGACCTTCAAAGTACCATGAAATAGAGCTAGATGTGTGCACTACTGTATTTGGCCTCATGCATTCTACCAGCTTCAGTGTGAAATTCAGCGTGAGCCTATGGGTTTCAATATGAGACTGAGTTCCAGAGAAAGTTCATCTGAGCCTCCAGGGGTTTATAGGAGCTGGACATGCCTTGGGGAACAGCACAGGCCAGATTGTTTATTCCTCCTCTGGAGGACAGAGGTCAGGAAATCATCTGGCCACACATGCTAAATGACTGAACAACCCTAGTTTGCATGTGTTGCTCACAGAGGTGATGAAGGCAAAATAAAAATTACGTTAACGGCAAAACAGACACATTGAGGTCAATCAGCTCAACACATTGTCATTAGGATACTTGAGTTATAAACATGAAAATCTGATGTTCTTTGTACTAGGTCTTACACAACTGACAAAGAGACAATATATGTTTTCCTTCTGAATAAACTGTATAAAATTATATTGAGACTTACAGGTATCTTAACCTTACCAGGCATTGTAAAGGAAAAAAAACCCCACAGAAATTAAATGAGGAATTTTGAACCAGTTCGATGATCCTTTCATTTTATTATAACTCACATGACTTTCATAAAAGAAAATCACATCTTGAAGAACTGCCTCAGTAGAACACCCACCTAATTGTGTGTTTCAAAAAGATTTAAACCTGGGATTGAGTGATCTGATGAATCAAAGCTTTATATACCAGAGCACTCCTGAGCATTCTAACAAAACACTGGAAAAGGAAATTAAAAATATATTTCGTCATCCAAAAAAACTTTTTTAGTCTATTAAGTAAGTCAAAAGTTATAAAGGTAAAGGTAATAAACAGGTTTGGTTTCTTTTTTTTTTTTCTCTCAGTAAAAGGCAAAAAATGATAAATGGGAATGAGCAAGTGAATTTTAGCACAGCTGAAAGGATGAGTAAGAAAACAGTTCCCATGTTTCTTGGTGATATGAAAATGGGATCAGAGGAGAGGAAGAAATCTGTATTTATTATATTTGTAACCCATGGTAGTAAAACTAAAACAAGTTTTCCCTGAGGAAAATGAAGAATTGCTCATGAGAGCAGGATATTTTCTCTGTAAATACATTTGTCTCCCATCTCACCTCTCTCTGTGTGATGGCCACTTTTCATCTCTGGGACTCAGCATGCTCCTTGGGTGCCTGCCTGGCTGGCCAGAAATTTTGGGGGGTCCCACAGACAGGGAGGGCTGTGGCAGTGCAGTGGCCATGGAGTGCCAGACCCTGTTGCAGCCCAGCACCCAGAAGAGCCCTTATGCAAGACATAGCTGTTCTTACTTTAAACTTTGTTTAATATATTCCTAAAATTTTATTTTTAAACTGATGGAATTGTAGAAATTAAGTCCAGGACCTGTGGGATGCATACAGCCCCTGCCTACAGTTCTACAGTATTTTTCTCTAACTTTGCTCATTAACCCAATGCCACCTCTGACAGTCCCCATTTTTCATATCTTGTTGACCAAAGATAATATGGAGATTTTTAAATTTGCTGCTTTTGATCTTTGACTTATTCATGTTGGATAATCTGTATTTTTTTTCTGTTGTAACCTAAAAGTATCATAAAAACTCCACAGGCCAGAGATTTGTAGCAATGTATAAGAAACTGAGATGCCATATTTCTAACACATAACACTCATACACATGAGTGCACGAAATAACCCACAGCTCCAGTTCACTTTAGTATGACAAAGGCAAAAGAAAAGTAAAATTTTGAGATTGCTAGAAAAAATGGAGCTGTTATGTATACTGGTATTCAAATCCTTCAGAATTATATTTTTTACAAGAAAAGTTCTTGTAAAACTTTTAGACATTTATTTCTTTTAAATGTTTATATTTGTAAGCTTATTTAAATAAAGCATGAGATTATGGTACATACATATATCAGTTATATATGTATATATTTTTATATTGCATCAATCAGCTGCTGTATGCACATAAAAACTGGCACAATGTCTTAGGAATTCTTAGCAGATTCAATTTCTTGGTTCTCTGTCAATTATATAATAAACATTGAATTATTCCAGCTGTGTCATTAATTTTAGGAAGAAACTGCCCCTTTCAGTATCATTTTACATCTTATGTATACACTAACTTAGACATCCAAAGTAATATAAATGTGTCTTCTTCCTTCCACAGAAACTCCAGCTTAGTATGCCACCTGAAGACGTTATTTACTGCCCTCCCAAAATCATAAAAAGTTTAGCACACTATAGACTATTACCTTAATTTACACACTGAACTAAACTCAAATTTGTGAGGATCATCTGGAAGGAATGCAGGAGGTAATACAAAGGAACCTCCTTCTGGCCTCATCATTTTGCAATATGAGATCTTTCATTCCTATAACACTATTTTTTGCAAAGATATAAAACAATACTCCTGGTATTCAGGAGGGTATATTGAAATGTAAAAAGTCCTCTCTTGGCTATTAGATCTTGCACATTACAAATACAGCAGTCACAGTGTCTGTGAAGGTCTAAGTGACCACATTACACTTCACTTGTACAGCTGAAAAAAAAATAGATAGAAATTATTTTTTTTTTAAATTAAAGTCAAAAGTTTCACCAAGGATTGCTTTATTGTATCATTGAAATTCCTGGCCAGTTTCCACAACTTGGGGTTAAATCTGAACATTTAAGGTACAAAGAAAAAGGGGCAGATTTGACATCTCACAGAAGAAAAAGCTTATACAGCAACAGTGTACAAATATAGCAAGATTAAAAAAGGCCTTCAGAGAAAATGTCAAAAAATAAATGTATAGATTATTAAGAGAAAATGTCACAAAATAAATGTATAGATTATTAAATTGTGAAATCCCAGACAAAACAGCAGCTCCTTTAAATGTCTCTCAGAACTGATTTCCCACAGATATTCCTGAGGTTGTTTTATATTTGTTTGTTTCCTTGTTTTGTTTTTTTTCCTGAATTTGTGAGGTACTGAGGAAATGGTGCTTCCATTCCTGCCCATCCAGGCAGGCAGCATGTGCTTGGAAGGCCTGAAAAACAAAAGACAGCTGATTTCAAGAGGGAAATATACACACTGAAGCAAGTAGAATATCCCATGACAGGAAATTTCTAATTTATAATAAAATAGTAATACAATTACATAACAGCACATTAAAACATTGAAATAAATGGTGCTTTGTGACTTTCTAAAAATTTATACTTTAAGGAAACAATCTCAGTTCCATGATAAACCACTATTTATTATAGAAGATATGGCACAGGTTTATATAGTCAGACAATTACTCCTGATATAAAACCAATCCAAAAGGCTTTACAGTATGTTCATTGTCTTTGCAGATACTGTAAAGTACGTGATTCCCAGAATCTTTGATATGCATTCAGGACCATTACGTGAACCAAATATTATCCTCTTAAACTACCACAGTCCAATCTTAATGAAGAAGGTTTTAATATAGTGCTTTCTCTTCTTGTGTTGGAAATTAATTCATGAACTGCCTTCAACTCATTCTGTTGTATAAATTACTGGGAAAATGATACTTTTCTTCTGTGAAAGCAGGGCGTGTGCACAAGATCACAATGTCCTAGATATAAGCTACAAGGGATCTCTTTAGTCTATTTCACCCTTTATGTCTCAAAACAAGCAGGCAACACTGCAGGAAGATTATGTGAAGTAGCCTTGCAGCTTACCAATGCTACTTTTGGAGTAATAGGAGGTGATGAGTTTTTATTTCAATGATGCTCCAAGAACTGGTGAGACAACAACCAAGGAACCTCATATCTGTGAAGAGAACTGTCTTGTGCAGAAAACCAGTCCGCCAAGAAACATTTTCTCTGTATTTTTCTTCCCATTTTATATTCCGTTACTTTCCCCAATTTCAACATTATGAGGGGAAAAATCTGTTTAGGAATGGGCAAGAAATTGTTGAACTATGGACTCAGTTTTTTGTTGTCAAATATCATAACATCAGGGTTCTTCTTTTAGTTCATAAATATGTTCATATCTCTGTGCAGTTCTTCTTCCAAAAGTAGTATTCCTAGCCCCTAATATAATCTTAGCTCTTAAATCTCAGGACCTGCTTTTGGTAATCACATTGGAAAACTGCTGATACACAATCAGCCTTAGTTAGAATGTTTTGGGACAGGCTCAGAAAAAGAGAAAGACTAAAAATTTGTGTTAACTTTGTGTCTCTTGGGAAGACAGTCAGAATCACATGGATAGGACCATTGTGTCGTTAAACTTTTGTGCTCTACTTAGGTACATTACAAATATTTCCTGAAGATCTTTGGTACCTTTAATGAAGATTGCTGACTTGAATATATTTATTTCTGTGTGTGTATGTATGCATTTCTTTATTTATTAGTTAAATAAAAACAGCAAAAGCCATTTTTCCTGTTGTCCTAGTTCTGGAGAACTTTTCTTACAGTTTATATAAATATATTCACATTCTAGTGTGATTAGTATTAGTCTATGAATTAAGTCTTTCACTTGTGGTCTTTTGTCTGTAAAATATGATTAATTTTAAATTAAAGCATGACCCAAACAACACTTGAGACTAAACTGAAATGTGTTATAAAATATGTATATTGATTTTAGCCAAATGCAATCTTTTTTGATAAAAATACCCTTTGATCCATAGTCAGTGCACCAAAAACTAGCTTTCCTGACTTTGATCATACAAAGACATAGGGAAGATGTCAGACATGAAATAAATAAGTGAGAAGTGTGGAAAAATGAATGAGGTGACATAGCACTATTTGAGCTTTGTTGTCCCTGCTGTACACTGCTAGAACAAGCACTTCTTGCTAATACGATGGAACAGCTCAACCATTTTCAGGCACAAAGACTACTTGAGGGAAAATTCAATAAGTTAAGAATACCAAACTGTAATCAGACCTTGGGGAAGAAGCAGTATTGAAACACAACTTTTTTTGACAGTTTTGAGTGTAGCTCTGGTGGTCTGTTTCAGAAACTGTCAAAATGATGATAAGTGGTCTTGGGAGTCTAGTTCTGATTCTTACACCAAGTAATCTGGCTGCTTTCTTGGTATTAGTGCTATTAGCAATTTAAGAAGTCTGATTTTTGAAGGAGAAAAGATGTTAAAATAGAAAAATGATTATGCTGAATGTAGAGTAATTACTTTTCATGACATCCTCATCGAAATCAATAGGATTGACTAATTAAGACATCTAAGCTGAAATCAATAGGATCTGACAGCTAACACCTCCCTGTAGCAATAAGCCAGCATCAACAATTTTGCATTCTATACTGATGTTAAAATTAGTCAATCCTATTTCCCTTGCTATTCAGTACTTGATGTTTTCCAGAACAGCAAAGCCATTCCATACCTAATATGCTTCCCCCATTCAAAAATAAAAGCTAATGAAACTTCTACACCTATATGCCTTCTCCCATCTGGCACATATTTGCAGCTTGCTACCAAAGAACCTTGATTGACCTGGTGTTTGGGTTCTCGATCCTAAAAAGCCAGTGGACTATAACAAGGCAATTAAAATATGTGGCAAGGCCAGGAGTGTCAAATACAGAGACAATAATCCAGAATAGGAAAAGAATTCCACAACCAACACTGGCTTCATTTTTAATTCTTTCACCATTAAATCTTTAACAGGAAAGCCTTTGGGTGGATAGTTTCCTGCCAGTTCTTCCTCTGAGGATTTACCCTGTCTTCCCTCAAGTTTTCAATTTTCCAGAAACCAGTAGATTTCTGATGATCTATGCAAAGTCTGTGCTGTATTACCCCTGAACGCATCCTCAGTGCACAGTAGAACAGGTTCACAGAAATCATGGCACCTTGAGGCTTTCTGAAGCTGGAAAGGAGAGAGAAACAATTGATGAATCAAAATGCACTGTGTGCCATCCAGTAGACATGCAGCTATAGGTTTGTTTTTTTCTACTGGTTGGATCCTCAGTCTTGTTAAAATTTCTGTTCCTCCTGAATTTCTAGGCAGATGTGATGGTCAACAAAGATCTTCTTTGGTTTGCAGTTTGATGTTGTGACTGCTCCTCCAATCATGCTGATGAGATTGATAGTCTTCATTAAAACAAGCATTGATACTGTGCACAAATGACCTTGAAGACAGATCAGGAAATTCAAGGAGAGCAAAGCACATCAGAAATGTCTTCTGAATTATCCTATTGTCTCTACAATTCACTTCCATTAATTTCCTGATATTTTTCCTTCTAATTGTTATTGGGTTTTTATACAGTTTATTTTTCTCTTTAATTCAGGGCCAAATGAATATTATTAGTTTTAATATAGTTGTCATAGCAGAGTAGAATCATGTCTTCCAATCACTAATGGTTGCAATAAACAGCTGTTTGAAGACACATTAGAAGCTTGCTGTGTACTATATGTAGGTTTTGCCTTTCTCTGAACACATTTGCAGATGGAGTACAAATTTAAGAATGCCTTCATGTGGCCTATGTGATTCAATTAATGAATTTTAAAGTTAAATTTCAGAAATTTTTAAGAACCAAAAATAACAGCATATCCTGTCCCAACTGTAAAATAATAAAAAAAAAATACATACAAAATATATTGTACGTTACAATTTTTCATATATTAAATTATCTCTTAATAATTTCTGAGCCAATGTACTTCCATAATTTCTTGTCCTTTGAAGGATTTTGCAGATGCCTGGATATCAACAGAAAAGAGGTTATATGATTCATGTTGGAAAAGAACTGAAGTCCACATTCCCTAAGCCACCAGTAAATCTTGATATTGGACATATTAAAAAATTATTTTAGGCAACATTTGCTCTTCAAATTTCTTAGTATCTGCATGTTGCATTTGATTTGAAAAGAATTAAGCAGTTTAACTTTGAGATGTGCTGTATATTTTATCCTGAACTGGGCTGGCAAGAGCATCCTTGACACAGTGGCTGTTAATTTTATTTATGCAATGTCTGCCACATCTTTGTTCAACTCTAGAGTTTTTCTATTGGATCAGGGCCCAGAGAATTTAATCACCTCTGCTGATCTCACTTAGAGAAACACAGCTTAGAAGCAGAAGACTGCACTCAGGCTGAAAGTTCCACCCCTCTTAGGAAACCGCACTTAACCTGATTCAATGTCCCCTGAAATGTTATTCTTTGCAAATGTTACTTTTCTGCAAGTGCCACCATAAAACAAATAAACTTTACTATATTGTTCAGCAAATGTCATCATTTTCTTCAAAACTGTGGCTACAAAGGAGACAAAATTACCTTAAAAATGTGAAAAGATAGTAAAATACCAACATTTTGATGTGGCAGGAGCCAAATTGAATTGTGGCTAATGACAAGAAGTATCATAGCATGCTCTTTATGTGAGAAAAAGAATATTTTATACACAGACTGTGAACTTAGGAGTAATTTTGTTTCTGCATTTTTTTCAACATGTATCTTTTGATAAATGTCTTGGATCTTGTATTCCTCAAAATAGGCTCCAGACGGTTCTTAGGTACTATCCTCTATATCACTGTCCACAACCACGTAGGAGGATACAGACAGACGGACACTTGCCCAGAAGAGACACATTGCCTGGAATTGGGGTAAATGGAACATGTGTCTGAAACACAGATCTCTTGCAAACAATTTCTTTTACTTGTGTCAACACAAGGCTGAGTTTGTGCTAATATCCTTTTCCTTGGGGTGGGAAAAACTGGATTCAGATCCCTGTTCTGCCTTTGTCACCTAGGCAGTGATCTAACACAGGTACATCCATGTGATAGATGAATAGTGCTAAAAGAAAGAGACACTCCCTTTTTTCTCACTACATCATTTATAAAGCACAGAGTAACACCAATAAGATAAATTTGCACTTCCGGTGTTTTGCAATTAAGGTATTCACAAGGGAACTGACAGAGCTATGAGGAAAATTCTCGGTCTAGTTCCAGAAGCAGCAGAACTTGAATGCAGGCCTACCTCTGAGTGAATACTTTAGACTTCAATTTACTCTGTGCTCTTTCTGTCATTTTCTTTGCAAAAGGATAAACTGAGTTTAGGTTCATGAGTCTCATGGTGGGTTAATCACTGGGGATTTGAATACATGATGTCTTAAATTTTGCAATACCCCATGTTGTTACTTTTAAGAGGACAATCATTTAAGTTTCTGTCTTTTTCCCTTGTCCATAAAGAATGGGATATTGGTGCTTCTCACATTCTATGAGTGTAATCATAAAATTGCGGGTAATGGGACCATGTAAAATCCGTGCATGGATATCTAATAACACAATAGCTCATGAAGGTAGTGAGTCAATGATTTTCAAAGGCTGAAAAGAGAAACTATTTGAAAAGAAACACCTCTGGGTTACAGACTCCACTGGGTACTTCTTTTCTAGAGATTTCAGGTGTACAGTGTAAGAAGAGCCATAGCAGAGGTACTACAGAAAAATAATTTCCGTGTGAGAAGTGGGAAAGGATTTCTGTAACAATTAAGCATGTGGGCTTTGTAATGAAAAGGTTATTGCTAACCTCTTCTTCCATCTCTGTGATATCAAAGAAGCTTCATACTTTGAATATAGTATAAATAGTATAAATAAGGTAAAAAAAAATTACATCTGCATCTCATAAAGTATTTACATCAATTCAGTCAAATAAGAGTCTATAAGCAAAGCATTATATAGATTAAATAACAAGGTTCAGATATCCTGGTTTAAGCCTGCAGAGCTCTGTGATACTTCTCAGGAGAATACCTTCCATTTTAAGTGCATTATATTCATTATTCTCTCCTTCCCCCTCCTTTCTTCTTACATTTTAATTCATTTTGCAGCTTTCTCTTCATCACATGGGCTTTTATTTTCAAAATAAGCCATTTGTGCAGTATCTTTTCCAATGCCTTTGGAAAATTTAAATATATAATGCAGCCACATTCCCTTTATCTGTCATGCTAGCAATATCTTCAAAAAGTCTAGTGTATTTGTAAAGCAAGTGCAGCTCTCCTAGCATTCTTACTGCATCCTGTTAACTAATCCCCTTGTCACCACCTTACTTTCACTTTCTTCTGTCACAAAGTAATCCATCAACAATCACATAATTCGAATGATCTGGTTTCCTTCTTTTTCCATGAAGTGACATTAACTCGCATTTGAGTTGTAAGAAGGGTGCATAGTTTTCACAGAACAAAATATAATCAAATCCTACTACTTTTAAATGCTACTTGAGGGCTTTGCTCGCTACCATGAAATGCTGTCAAGGATATTTAAGAACCTAGACAGAGGTAAAATGCAGATTGGTTAAGATGTGGGATCCAGACCTTGATGGAACCAGTGTAAAATTTCCCATTGACTTAGAGCTCCCTGGCTCTAAGTTAAACTGAGAAGGGAGAAACAAGACTGGTATTATCCCATATACAAACAAACAGACAAAATCAGAAAGAACCCCCCCAACACAACAGAACTGAGCACTTATTGCTTATGAAAGTAGTTCATGAAAGACTGGGGAGTCACCTGCAGATAGAATTTTAGGTTTTCTGGACTGCTACAAACTGTAATATGCCACTAGCAGGCAGAAACAGGGCAAGCAGAAACTAAAGCCATGAGCAACTGCTGCTGCCTGTTTCAAATAGGAAACAAAGGACCGTGAAAGCAATAACCAAAAAAAGTATAGTTTTAACAGGTAATCCCATTTTCCAGCTGACTAGAACCACTTGACTTTTGTCCTTGCTTTTTACAGTGTATCCCAAATAAACAAATGTCTCATGTAACACACACCTTGATAAGGGCTCTTGCAGAAAGAGATAGGCGATTCGTTTCCAGTTGCATTGAATTTCCTTTAGCTGTATACTCCAGTGCAAAATAATTGTAAATATTTTTGAACTCAACTTGATGGCACTTATATGCCTCTTCCTTTTTATCATGAAGCATGTGTTACATTACATAGTGTAAACTGAGAATTAGCCCAAAATAGCAGTTTAATAAATTTTTCTGAACTGACCTACCCAGAACCTCCAAACAACCTTTATAACCTTTAATTTCTTAAATGTCTTTCCTCATCAAGATTTTTGAAATTAGGGACTTCAAATACTTTCACATAAAAATTCCATCTTAGAACTCTGTGGAGGACTTAACTACACCATCTGGAAAGGAGGATACCCATAGTAAGGAAAAAATTACTGCCATGATCTCACATGAGATTGGTGAACCCCATTCAATATGGAATCCTGTATTGTCATTTATAAAGTAACATGGAAGGCCTGTTAGAGCAAAAATTTTATACATTATAGGCTTTTTAAAATTCATACATTCCCCTCCCCCACAGACATGACCAGGTTAAAAGTTTAGGAACAAATATTTTTTTTACTTTTATTCTTTTGCTCTCCATTAAAGAGATTAATTTACGCATAGCTCCTCACTTAGGCCAAAATTCTGCTGTTTTCAGGATCTATTTGTTTCTCGATCTCTTCAAAATTAAAATTTAAGGGGCTGTTTTTTTTTTCTTTTTATATTTTGATCAGCTAACTCTTGGAAATATCTGGAAAAGTTTTACAGCCTAAATAATTTTATTTTAGGAAGAATCAACACACAGGTAAATTCAGGCTGCAAAATAGATATGTCAGGAAGTCATAAAGGTCTGAATTTGATATGATGAACATGAAAAGGGTTGTTATTGATGCTGTATTGTAATGGAGTCTGTACCAACAGTCTCCCATGCTGAGAAGGAAGACTCATGTTTTATACATCTGATTCACACGATGGCAAGAAAGACACACTCTTGAAGACAGAAATGTTTTACAGTCATGCAGTTGAACAAGGGGGATGCAAAGAAATTTCTCTGAGAGAAAAGAACAGTGTCTGGAGTGAGGAGCCAAAAGATGTAAAGGAAGTAGTTTTTCTAGCTAGGACTCTCAGGTAGAGGCCATGTGGTGTGAAGGATTTTGTTAAAGGTCACAGCTGATGCTGGGGTTCAATGTGGAAGCCAAACAGTGGGGTCACCCTGGGAAGGGTGAGGATACCCAGCCATGGATGAACATTGTGTGAAACCTCACAGCTTGCAGGGACAGCCCTCCACCCCCCAGAACCAAGAGGCATTGTGTCTCCTTGCCTGGCAAGAGCTGTTTTTATATTTTCTATTTTATGGCAGAAACCCCTTTTATAATCCTCCCATGTGGGGATAGGGACCAGGCTTTTCTCAAGAGAGAGGGCTTGAATATTGCTCACTCTTAAGGAGGCTCATGCAGTGGCCTTTCCTGAGTCCCCAGGGGACCACATGCAAATTATGTTCACTGTAGGTCTCAGTTTCCCTCAGTTCTCTGCAACCAGAGAACATTTAGTCCATGCAACTTCCATAGCCCTTGAAGACATCTGAAAATAAGCAATAGTTGAGTGCAATCTACTAAATATTAGCGCTTTTAGAAACAGGTTATAAAAGCTGTGTGGACCAGATCCAGAGATGGGTTTGGGCACAGGCATGAATTTGCAGATGCAAAATGGGCACACACAGCAGTTGCACATCGAGGAGCCCAACTATTCATTATTATTTTAATGATATTTCCCTGGTTTTATAGCTTTGTTTTTTATTTCGAGCACTAGCCATTGGATGTAAAGTCAATTATTGCCCGTGCATGAAAGTTATGCTTTCTCATTTGCACCTCTTTTATTATAGCAATTGAATTCTCATCATTGACCCATATTTATCGTTATCCCTATAGGATATAGACTTTTGCAGTTCTTCTCTCCATTGCTGTACTGTATTGATCAAGCAATTTGCAACCTTGTCCTTTCTTTAATGTCATTTCCAAATATCCATCTGTCTAGCTTCCTATCTCTCCCAGGTAAATATTTAGTGGTTGCAATCTTCTCCAGTATAGCATGGATTTATTTCTGTATTTGAATGTCACATTATATACATAAATGGATGCATGTATGTAGAAATTCCCTGAAGATGTCAAGCAAACCCTATTCATAAAGGCAAGCAAGGTAGAAGAGTGGCTTAAAAATAGACAAATGAACTAATAAAAATTATAAACAGAAGTTTATATATAGAGGATAGCCCTAATAATTGCTTTCTTCAGATGTCAGAACAAAAAAGCCCAAGGAAAGAGAATAATCTGCCCTTTTGTTGGAGAACACATTTATCCCCTTTCTCTTGAAAAAGCTTGAATGGTCAAATTTGGATCATTTTTGTATTGGTGTAACACAAGCAGTTTCAGAAAAACTATTTTCAGCCTTTGGAAGTGATATAACACCAGATTTGTAAAGCAGTGTATTTGCTTTCACTTTCATTTTAACACTACTGTTATTTTACTAAATTTACTTCTCCATATACAAGCTGGATTCTAAGACCCAAATCTTCTGATAAGGCTCTGCTTTTTTGAAGGAAGAATTTTTGTGTGACAGGAAGATAATTTTTACACTATTTGTGAAAAGTAGAGTTTAATTTGCAATATAGAGTGTACCAGGTTCACAAAGAAAAATGGCTCCTTAGTCTTTTAAAAAGGATAATTTTGTCAAAATGTTTCCAAACAAAGGAAACAAATGAAGGCTTATAACAGCTTTTCCAATTTTCAGTTTTTTGTATGTACATATATATATATATATACATACATATAATATATATATATATATATATGTTCGGCTATTTATATATCATTTTATATATATATCATATTTTGTTATTATTTTTTATAGACCTCCTTCTTTAGCTGCCAAATCAGTGTCTGAACTCTTCTTGCTACCCTTCTCAGCTTTTCATAGGTCTCTGTGTCCCTAAATTTGGGATGGGGAGACAACTTCAATCCTGCAGTTAAGCCACTGTGAGCAGCCCACAAAGGGCTTAACTGCAGGATTGGGACCTTGATGTATAGTACATGTGAGCCTGAAAAACTCCAGTGTGTTTCCTAGCGTTGAATTTGAAGATTCTGCATAAAGAATTGATTTTTTTTTTTTGGTAGCCTTTTCACACAAATTTGAACCTAGTACCTCCCTAAGTTTGCGCAGGAGACTGAGTGCTGAAAGTAGCTGAGGAGTGATAATGTGCTCCCACCTGATGTTGGTTCAGATCACTGGAAGAGTGTTCATATAAACAAAGAGCTGCAGGCCATGTCTGAGCCCCTTTCCTCTGCTTAATCCACAGCTCAGTTAAGAAATAACACATTTTTCTTCATTCAGGACACCTTTTATCTTTTTTCTGTCTCATGTGTCTGTGGGGTGTTTTCTTTCTCCTCTTTGCTTTTGAACTGCTGCTGAATGTTGATGAGAGAGTACTCAGGCCAATCCTAGAGTGATTTTGCTTTATTGTGGGCTTTTTTTCTCTTCAGGTCTGGCAATACCTGATTCCTGCATTTAAGAACACCATGCTGCCTTAATTGTCCAGATGATGTCCTATGATGACACTTTTCCTGAACTCTCTTGAGGAAAAAAGATGCTTTAGAAGACAAGGAAGAAATGTTTCTCAGTGAATTTTGCAGAAGAACAAAACTACTCTGTCTTCTCTGCCTTGTGAGCAAAAATCACAGGATGGAGTCATATTGGAGAGGAGAGAAAACAGAAGTTCAGAGCTGGTGTTCTGGGTCAGTAGGTTCCAAATGTACACTTACTTTTACATCTGTTGCTCTGATTTATAGACAAGGTGGAGGTTAACTGTTTTCTGTTTTCCTTTTGCTACAACTTCCTCTGCTCTCAGAGCATATGCTTTCTTGATAGCATAAAAAAACCCCTTGGGTTAGTTTTTTTGGGGCCGGAGATATTTGCCTAGACCTGGTGAAAAGCCCCGTTTTAAAAACAGCATCTTCTATGCTTGTTAAAAATCCCAGCAACCATTTCCACTCAGTTCTGTTTTCTAGGATCTAGCTGTGTTTTTAGCAGCAGTGGTTAAAAAAAATACGTGTCCTGAACTCTCGTTCCCACTGTTGCTGTGACTGCTGGGGCTGCTTGATAGTTCATGTTTTTCTGTGCTGGTTTATGCTAGAGAGGTGAAAATATTAAAGCCAGCTCTGCAGAATGGGAGGAAATGAGGTATAGCCTGATAGCAAAATGCCAAGAGGAAATTTGCCGAGACCAAGGGAACTACAGGGAGTCTTGCACCCCTTAGGGTGAGATTTAGCTACCACACGGGCAGGTACAAACCCCTGCTTCTGTCTCGCATTGATGAACTTCTGCCACAGGAAGGGTAGGCATAGAGAAAATAGTTGCCTTTCTCTGTATCATCTGAAAAGTCCTGATGGGCTTATACCATGGAGAAACCTTTTCAGAAAGGTGTTGAAAAAAATGATATATAGGGGTGAGACATTCCCAAAGCTTCCAGGAAATGTGCTGGTACCGGTCAGCAGGGGAAAATATTTGCCCAAGGGTTTTGTTGTAGGGCAGATTCCCTGATGTAGCTTAATCAGTAGAACAAAAAGTCTATTGTGGACTACTTATGTGCACCCTTAATCGGATGTATGCAAATCCATTGGGCTTAATGGCACTATTCATGTATGCAAAGGTGGACACGTGTTTTAGGCCTCCCAGTCAAGCCATTTTGTTGTCAGTTCAACAAAAAACAAAGCATTTCCCTCAGCTCTTACCTTAGCTACAGTTGCAAAAGTACTGGTAGGAAAAATCTGAAAGGAAAAAATAATATTGAATACTTATAATGAAAAAGGTTCAGGCTTTGTTGCCAAACATAGAAAATAATTTCCATGGAATTTTATTTTGGTGACTTTTTAAAAAGCTCACACCTTAAAAAAGCTTGCAGCAGCTGTGAACAGCAAAAGCTTGCTGCAATTTGGGATTTGCATGGCCATTAAAAAACTAGCCATGGTCAAAATCAGGGGACGACTTATAGATTGCAAAGATTTTCCATTGAGTTCAGTCCTTTGAGGTAATGCATTTTAAAAATCATGCCTTGTCTGAGCAATGGTGGCTTGAAGAATACGGTTCACAGAGTAAAATATCAGAATCTTCTGTACTGCAAAGCAGGTAGCAACAAACATTTCTCAGTAGAAAAGTGTAAAAATGCAGTGATCTGTCTTGTAATGGATATCTGTCTATGAGGTAATTCTACTATCTTGCAATTACATGCCTGAAGACATTAATAGCATAAAGCATATTTTAAAAGTAATTGGTAAACCTATTAATTTCCACATTTCCATGTTTTTGTCATTTACCATGAAATACTTAACTGTCTTTTGCATTGTTTCAAAAGACGTGCCCATATTTAAATAGAAACCTGCTTTCATTGCCCATGCTGCATGTTTCATTTTATCTGTATGAGAAATGTGAAACTAGGGAATTAATAATTATTTCACTTGGAAAGGTATGAAGAAAATTCCATTGCCTTTGTCTGATTAGAATCTTCCCTGCTGGTTTAATTAAAAATGGCCATGTGACAAGCAAAGAAAGCATCTCTCCTTTGGGGTGGAGGGGGAAGGAGGGAATGGTATTGTATTTTCTGGTAAACACTGAATCCTGGAGCTCCAGAGTTGTAAAATTTAAATGCTTAATGCAAATGAAAAATGCAGACTCAGGTCAGCTATAGACAAATGTCACTAGACTGGATGGAAAATGCACTGCAGGCAGAAAAGATGACATTTATCAGTCATCCATACATCAGTAACTAAAACAATTTTAGGGTTGTCTAGACAGGCATCTATTATTCCTTAAATTTAAAAGCTTTAGTAGAAAGACAACAGCAAACGCTCTATTTATATTTAGGTGGTTTTTTAGTTTTTTGGTAGTGGTGTTGTTTTTTGTTTTTGTTTTTTGTTTTTTGTTTCTTTTCCTAGATGAAACAAGATAGGAAAAAGAAAAATCATAGTTTTCAAAATGAAAAGTACAAATTTTCTTTTCTTTCTCTTTATTTTTTAACCTTTTTTTGCTCTCTGGGTAAAGGAGATTTTCTTGCCATTTAAGTGAATTATCAGAGTGTGCATGCAATGCTGGCTGTAATTATTACAATATAGCCCTGTAATATTGAGCTTAATTACTGTGTACAGTGTTTGGCCTTTATGTTTTCTGCTTAATTTACCCTGTATAGTTAATGTGAATTTAGTGGAATCATTATGCACCTTTTGGGTTTCTTCTTTGGAATAAAAGTATTTATATTTTCAGATGAAAAGAACTAGAATAGATACAAATATTGAAGTAAATCGTTCTGGTAGATGGATCCATTCCCTCTGTTGCTTATGTAGAGCCATAGTTCTCCAAATATTTATTGATACACCGAATTAAGATCTGTGAACTGTCCCATTAGCTGCCACAGGAAAACTTGAAAACTTCAATTTCAACTAAATATTTTCACTACTTTTTTTTTTAATCTTCATTTTTACTCCCTATGGTAACAAGCATTTTAGTAAGAATGTACACAAAATTGCAATTATTCACTCTACCATGCAGAGCGGATACTACAGGTTTTAGAATGAATTAAATTAATTGTGTGAGGAAATTTTTTATACTGTTGCTTTAAGATGAATCTTTGGATGTGCTATAATTAAGCAGAAAAGATATAGCCCAGCCCATCTGCAGACTGTTCTCCATTAATACCTCTTTTGTTTCCAGATCTTGCTTTTCTTTCACCTCCTCTAGTAGGAGGAAACAGTGTCAGGTTGCCTCTCTGGCAGCAGGGCTGGAGTGTTTGCTAGTCAAACCCTTACTGCCAGTGGTTTAGAGCCCTTCAAATATAAGGTGGGCTCTAGATGTCCCATGCAAAGCAGGGAAACTGAGTGGTGGGGTAACTTGGTAAAAATACAGAAGCAAACGATGCTGCTTGCACAGTGGGCCTCAGAGTGTGCTGATTTTTGGAAAAGGTTTATGCTTTTCACGGGCCACTATGAAACTGACTGCTTGTAAAGAAGCTGTAATAAAATTATTAAAAAGTGAATAATATAAAATAAAAAACAAGGGGTTCAGCTGTGAACATGTTATCACACTCACTGTCTTTCAGAAAAGGTGGGGCAACTCTACACATTGAAAGGGATGCAGCTTGGTTTGGATTTGTTCTGTTTTTTCCTGCCTACAGCTCTTCCAAAGTTCTTACCTTCTGTGTCTGCTGGGAAGGGGTGATGCATTTGTATGACACTGTGATTCTCATATTTTGTCAACTTGGGAATGTCAGGCAAAGGTAAAGAAACTGAGGCACAGAGGGTTTTTGGTAACCATGCCCTGGAATCACTCATGTCTAGCTGCATGAACAATACCAACATGTGAGTATCTGGAAAGAACTTTAAAGCTGTAACATATATTACAGAAGCACAAATGAATACAGAAACAAAGTGTGGATGTAGTAAGTTTCCATCTCTTTCATCTGGCAGAGGTCATAGGACCTCATCATTTCATCAATGCATCTAAAGGGTCGGAGCAAAAAGGATGGGTCCTCTTCTTGGTGGTGCTGAGCAATAGGACAAGAGGCAATGGGCAGAAACTGATGAATGGAAAGTTCCACCTGAATATGAGGAAGAACTTCTTTACTGTGCAGGTGGCTCAGGTTGTCCTGAGAGCTTGTAGAGCGTCCTTCACTGGAGATATTCAAGAATGACCTGGGTACCAATCCTGTGCCATGTGCTCTAGGATGACCCCACTTGAGGCAAGGTCTTCTTGGACCAGAAGAACCGCTGTGGTCTCTTTCAATCTTACCCATTCTATGATTCTGTGAAAATTCTGAATGAATATGAAAATTCAGACTCCTTTTGATTATAAACATATAACAATATGTAAAGATAAAACTTTGTCAGCTTTATTTCTTGTTTAGACAGACGATCCTGCCAGTGTTAGAGGGTGCTGTTCTGTGAGAGAGATGCCTCAGCTGATGAACAACCAGAAAACAACCAGCCTCTCAGCTTTGATCCCGAGAACAGAGCATGTGTTCCGGTGGCGAGGCGCGGCTGCCCGGCTTGTTCCCGCGGGGAGCAGCGGGAGGCCGAGGCCGCGTCGGAGCTGCCGAGGCCGGGTCGGAGCTGCCGAGGCCGGGTCGGAGCTGCCGAGGCCGGGTCGGAGCTGCCGAGGCCGGGTCGGAGCTGCCGAGGCCGGGCCGCCCCCGCTGCCCCCGGGCCGCGCTCCCCGGGGCCGCTGCGCTGGCCGGCGCTGGCCACTAGGTGCCGCTGCAGCAATAGGTTTCCGTCCGTGCGCTGAGGGGCCCGGGCGCTCGGCTTAACGATTCAAATGTATTCCTGCTAATTTGTGTTTGATAAAGGTTCGGGAGTCTTTTGTTGTGTGTCTAGTTAGCCTGCGTGTTACACTCAGAGCGTTTGAAAATTTTCTGTTTGATTGTGAGCCTTACTGTGAATTTTTATGGGGCTGTGTACCTGTGCATATTTGTTTATACATGTGCGTGTGTGTGTGTGTCTGCATTTGCAGAGTGGGTATATAAAAGGCAGGAAGAAAAATCCGTGTCTTCACCGTTGCTATTCTCATGAAGGAAATGGCAAAGCACAGAACGGATGCCTAGTCTGTACACAATGCAAATACATTATTTAGAGCCAGGTGGGGATTAAGGATTTGACTGCCCTCTATGTACAGATCAGTGGGTTTAGTGATCAATACCCAAAACTGAGGCAGGACAGTGCTTAGCGTTCAGAAGTCCCCCTTTTTTTTTTCTTTCTGTGTTTCTCTTGGACAGTTTGTTAAAGTGAGAACTCAGCACCCTCATGACAGTCTTTAGCATCTAGTTATCACATCCTCTTTTTAAAGGGTCCAAACCTGCTATGGTGGGTATCTCTAAACAATGAAAGACTGAAAAAAAAAAAAAGAAAGGAAAACTCAGATGTGGTGGATGTACAAATGTGCTTTCCCTTAGTGTTGACAGCAGATTCAGGGCTACTGTTATTTGAATAGAACTGCCTGCAATTTGTTACTCAGGTTCATGACCATACATCTTTTAGATCTTGGCTGTCTGTGGAGGGCAGGATACTTGAACTGGGCAAGCATGTCCTTTCCCTTTCCTCCTAGGAAAAGGATTTAAAAATTTTAATTCAGGTACAAGATCTTCTGGCACTGTCTAAACATTTTCTACCTCTGGCTTGTGTAGCTGAAGTGAGCACCTGTCAGGATCTCAGGGTTCAGCAAATAGTATTCACAGAATCACAGAATCACAAAATCAGAGGATGTGTTTAAGATCGGAAGGGACAACAGTGGGTTATCTGGTCCAACCCCTCTGTCCAGCAGGGTCATTTTAGTGCACTTTGCAAAGGATTGTGTCCAGACAGTTCTTGAATAACTCCAGTGAGGAAGCCTCCACAACTTCTGTGGGTAGCCTGTTCCATTGCACCGTCACACACACTGTGTAAATAAGTTCTTATATTTGGGTGAAATTTCCTGTGTGTCAGTTTCTGCCCATGGCCTCTTATTCTCCATGCCCTTGACACCCTCCCTTCGGATATTTATATACACTGATGCAGTCCACTCTCTGCTTTTCTGCTTTTTTTCATTTCTTCTCAAGGCTGAACAGGCCCAGTCATCTTTGTAACCCTCTGCTGGACTCATTCAGGAAGCTCCATGTGTCTCTTGTACTGAGGAGCCCAGAAGTGGACACAGCACTCCAGATGTGGCCTCATCAGTAGAGGGGCAGGTCTACCTCACTCGACCTGTTGAGAATGCTGTTCCTAATGCACCTGAGGTTTTCACTGTCCCCCTTTGCCACAAGGGCATATTGCTGGTTCATGGACAAATTTGAAGTTCAGAATGTGCATGATCAGTGGAAGCAGTGTTGATATTCATTCTCCAGAATTTGCACTACCTTCCTTTTTGTTGTGCAAAGTATTTCTGACTAATAAAGTCCTCTGTAATTTAAACCTTCTACAGATTTGTTTATTTATTTAATTACAAATTTGTTTATGTGTTTATTCCTCTTTTGATGCTGAATCTACCATGAGACTCTTATGTGACATTCCCAACATGAGTTTGGGTGATTTGTGATATGCCACTGGAGAAAGTATTTAAATCCTGTGACCTGTTTTAAGAATCCTGGTAAGGTATCTGAAGTTCTTCTACACTTTACAGTGTAACATCAAGAACCAAAGGGTGATGAGCCAGCAGCACCTTTTATATGATAACAATGATAGTGTGCATGCATGGTGAGGGGGTGAGTGTCTCCAGACTTCAGTGCAGCACAGTCTCAGTCTGAGGTAGTTAGTCTGATTTTCACTGTATAAGTTGTTTTGGTAACTTTAGACCTTGCTATGTCTTACAAATGCAGAGACAGAGAGGGACACTGGGAAAAAATTACATTTGGCTGATGAAGTGTCTGCCACCTCTTTACACAGGTATATTTTATGATTAAATTAATACACTTTTTAATCAAATGTCTTCCTTTCTGCATGTGATTGGTAAAACCAATGAGATTATTTAGGAATACCCGCCTAAAATGTGTCCATCTGATTGATGTGCCATCGCTCTAGCATTGCTCAGCATTGCCTCTCTCTGAGTGGCAAACCTTGAACATCGACTCCTTAATTCACAGGTCAGCATATAAACATACCTGAATAGCTTTAGCCTAGAAAAACAGGGTTGTGTTTCTGCTTGGGTGTTTCTCTTTTGAATTTTTACTATGATTGCATCTCTCCTTGCAGTACAAAACAAAAGCTGGAATTTAACACCAATTTCTGTGCTCAAAGAATGCAGAGCATGGAGAAACCTCCATGTTTTTGTCTAGCCTTTTTTTTTTTAAACTTCAGGCAAAGTTGCTGAACTGCTGTAGTCAGACTAAAGTAGGAAGCACAGAGGGACTTCTGAAATGACATTCTATCAACAGGAGAGTGCCTGCCTCTCTTCTTTTCTTCTTTTACTTTAAACTATCTTGTAAGGTTAAGAAAAGGTAAGAGGGTTTTAGAGGCTTTTGCCTGCAGTATAATGGATGAAAGAACTGCAGAAAATGGGAGAAAAATTTCGGGAAATTTTTCTGAGCCCCAACAAAAATGACCAGTCATGAAGACTTTTATGGTGTAACTAAGTAAATTACTAACAAGACAAGGGTAGGCTATGTGAGCAATTCAGACATGACTGTCCCTGCTACTGTGCACAATTAATTTTAGATAAAGAAGTAGGTGTGTTTCTTTATACAAACATAATAAAGGGTGAAAAATTATGCATGAGGTGTACCTCATGGTGAGGCAGTGGAGTAAGAATGACAGGATGTTCCTACTGTGTGCCATGGCGATGAGCATTGTAGTAAGAGACTAACCCTAGCATAATTTATTTTTTCTTTCTTTCTTTCTTTCTTTCTTTCTTTCTTTCTTTCTTTCTTTCTTTTCTTTCGCTCTTTCTCGCTTCCTCGCTTTCTCGCTTTCTCTCTTTCTCTCTTTCTCTCTCTCTTTCTCTCCCTCTCTCTCTCATCTCTTTCTTTATCTCTCTCTTTCTCTCTCTCTTTCTCTCTCTCTTTATCTCTTTCTTTCTCTCTCTCTTTCTCTCTCTCTTTCTCTCTTTCTGTCTTTCTACTGCACTTCCGCACTTCCGCACTTCCTTCCACACTTTCTGTCTGTCTGTCTGTCTGTCTGTCTGCTGTTTGAGCTACAAAGCCCTAGTAATGGCATCTGTCCAAATGATGGTTGTTACAAGGTTTGCATTACCTAATATAATTAAAATGGAACAATCTTTTAGACCTCCTTCCTTAAGACAGAAGCCAAAGTAGAAACCCCTTGTGACGGTGGGAAGTTGCCATTCCACCAGGAACACGTGCTGCTCAGCAGCAGGAGGCTCCACACAGCAGTCGACCATCATTATAGCTGTGCATTATGGCCATGCTTCTGGAATGGATCGGGGAAATCTCCTGCCAGGAAAAAGGTGCATCTGGGAAAGAGTAAGCTACATATTATTTCACTTTAGATCCTGTAAAAGCTAACCCACTACTCTTTGAAGACGAGTACCTGTATTTATGTAAGTGGTATAGTACAGGGAGACCTGTAGGCAATTAGCCTACATTCATTGCATAATCAAAGCTGTTGAAGGCTTACAAACTAGTAAAACATTTGTGAAGAAAGCAAGTATCCAAACATTTTAGAGATTTTTATCTAATTTTGACTGGATCTGGTAACCTAAATCAACAACTGGACGCTGCTGCTGCAGCAGTTATGGTTATAAAGGCCAAAACCAGAGGACCTCTCTTTCATGCTGATTATCTAAGGTAATCAAACCAAAAGTTTTAATTGGCATATCAGTTGGGAAAGTCATGTAAAGTCACTTCTGACATTTCAAGTTGCAAGCACTCATAGGAATGTCTTTCATACATTTGGTCTCTCAGAGAATTCTCAATATATATCGTCTGGTGTGGGTGGAAGAGAGCAGAGGATAATGCATTCTGATATCATGAAACCATCACAATCCACATTAGCTGAGATGCAGAGCCCTTCCATAATTATCTGTACTTACAGAAGGGTATTTTGATGAAAGAAATACATTGGCAGCCAAATATACATGATGAAGTGAACTTGAAACTGTGGTATTTTCACACATTGCTTTCCCAACTCTGTGCAACCTTCACGGGGCAAGATGTTTTCCTGCCTACTGTGATTACTCACTGCATCCATATGGTGAGTAAACATACACCCTTTATTTTTGGTAATAGAAGAGATAGTAAGCTGTAAGTAAGATGCGAATGTATGCAGAGCCATATATTGTCCATAGAAAATAGCAAAAAGATTATGTAGAAGGGAAATGCATGTGTATTTAATTTTTCTTCCACTTGACAAAGCGTGAGGCTGTTGGGGTAAATTGAGTTCCACCCATGGTGTAAAACTGGAGCAGAGAAGGAGCTGTTCAGGCCAAATATGCTGGCATAGTTTAACATAGTGTCAATCTAGAAGGGAGGCTGTTGATCCTCTGATCATTGCTAGAATATAGTGTAATGGTTCCTTTGACACCTTTGTCTTTTATTTCATCAGTATGTAGTACATGACATTTTGTACTCGTGAAAGGTGCTGAACTGACAGGCCTTGAGACTGAAGTCTTCTCTTTGTACACATATCAGACGATACACAGACAAACACAGCCTCCCCTCTCTGCCTCTTTCTCTGTCTTTCCTACACTTCAACAGCTTTCTCTCTGCAGTTTTCTCATATGACCACCATTTGAAGTGAAAAGATCCTCCGATCTCTGCAGTTACTGTTTGCTGCTAATATTACCAGGAAGGTTGCTTGCCCTCAGTGAGTTTTGTGGGGCTTTTTTTTTGTGTGTGATACAGAAATATATTTCCATGAATTTAAGTAATGCCAGCTCATTTCATGTGGTTCACAGACTGTCCATTAGTCTGTAACACCTTTAGGGTACCAGTGACCCACACTAGACTTGATCTGGTAACCTATAGCACAGGTGAAATGCTCCATATCCTATTTCCACTCCTGCTTGTATATGAATTGTTCAGTATAAGGTTAATCATGCATACAAGATTTTTTTTTTTTTCCTCTGGAGTGCACAGTAGGTCTGTGTTTTTGTCCTTTCAATCTGTTTGGAACAGACAAACGGGACTATGATTGGGCAAAGTAGAAATTACAGTTAAGAAATTTGTGTCTTTATTCACACAGCACAGAATTCCCAGTGGGAATACTGGATCCACCATGCAGATCAGAGAGAACAATTTTGCCTGCAGTATGGATTTCCAATGGTTTTGCCATTCTTGCACTTAGAGGGAAGAAGATTGTAGGGGAAGGGGTCATTGTCTCCTCTCAGTTTTTAATAATGTGACCTTATAGTGAAACAGAAAATATGAAACCATCCACATTCAGAGGCAACAGCTTTCAAAAATTAACTTCAGAATGTATAACTAGTTTCTGAAGTTGGCAGTTTCCCAGTGTATTTTCCAAAGACATATTTTATGTTTGTCTATCATCTACTTAAAAATAAAATAGTTCAAGTTTGAAAACAAAATAAAATTTTAGTCCTCAAATAAAAACCCCACACAAAATAAAACTATAACTTTCATGCAATTTGAATTGCAATTGAGCAACAGAATAACTTGGGGTGGGATGGTGGTGGTGCAGGCACAAAGTTCAAAATTCCTGGAAAGTAGATTTCTAATGAAAATTTTGGGCAAAATGTCTCTTTTCTTTCTTTATTTTTTGGTTTTTTTTTTCATCACATTAAAACTTTCTGCTCTTTCAAATTCTTTCTTGGTATGCAGAAATGTGTTCCTCCCTTTTCAAAAGGTTTCCTATGTAATTAAGGCTTTGTTTGCTTTTCACCAGATGTTGCAAATTACTTAATTTTTTTTCAAAGAATATTTCAAGGAGACACACCTTGTATAATTTGTTAATAGTCTTGTAAATTATTGAACAAAACCTGTAATATAAAAGAAAAATGTATATATGTTTGTGTGAAATATTGAAAAAGAACAGAGTTTTAAAAATAATTTTTACCTCTAAAATGACATAGGATGAGTTTAATATTTTTAGTAGTAGCATCATATTCCTATTCCACTGACCCATACAAAGAATCGTATGAACATATACTTAAATTTTTTTTTGTCAGGACTGCCTTTGCATTAAGGATCTGTTTAGTGATTAAGGATAAAAAACTGCCCCCTATCATTTTTCACACTTGCATTTACTCATACTTTCAGACTTGTCTCAGCTAGATCAACTAAATTTTCCCTGAAAGATTGAGAACATACACAGCTTCACTCAGTCACAGTCCAGAAGGAATTCAGTTATTTCAAGAAGTCTCATTACACCAGATCCTTCTATTGCCTCCTGTTATTTATCTTTCAGTACTATCACCTTTTACTACCCTTTCTTCTTCCTTAATTCAAATTAATAAAGTCCTGCAGTGAATGATTCTTCAGTTCCTTTGAAATTTCTTTTGAAAGAGTGAGAAGTCCTCAAAAATCACAATACTCATAAAATGGTTGAGGGAGAAAAAATTCTTTATTCTTTCCTCTAGACTTCAGTGACACTATGAAGTTTCACATAATTTGCAGACTGCATCTCATAAAATACTGGCAAAATTTATTCAATTCAAATTAAATAGATGTAGCACAGAGTAATCTTTCTCTATTAAATATGTCACTTTTTGCAATTGTTTCTTAATATCCCGCACAGCTTCCATCTAAGATTAGCACTTTCTTTGCTGCCACAGTTTCACTAACCTACTGAATTATTCACTGAAGCATAACCTTCAGATATCAGGTTAGAAAGACCTTGATTATGGCAGGAAGTGAACTGTATAAACCATTTTTCTTTAAAAGAAAATTTCTCAGTATAGAAAAGTCTGAAATGAGATAAGTATTAAATGTGTGTAAAAATTAAGTTCATAATTGATAGGAATTTAGTCAGCTGTGACATTCCTGTATTTTGTTTATAATAATGTACAATAACATTCTAGATACCACTTAATAGTGCAAAACCACGTGCATTTTCATGGTGCCTATTTAAAGTACAAACCAGGGTATCCATGTTGGCCTCATCTGTAAAGTAGAGCTGTGGAATGTCTCGCACAGATTTAGCATACTGGTCAAAGGATATTTACATCCAATTCCTGATTTTGTCCCACTTCCTGAAAATTACTTTTAAGGGTCTCTCAGCTCCAGAAACCATGGTGACAGAATGGAAAGCTTCCCTACAGCAAACCACTATTATTGACCATTACTTTGTGCCAATCCACTGCTGAAAGGTCATTTGAACACCTACCAAGGAGACAACAGCTTTGGGACTGCTTCCTCTGCGAGGGTTGAAATACAGGCTCAGCTCTCACTTGTCTGTTTCTCATGACCTGTCCAATGGCACCCAGGAGCTGAAACGTAATTGTGAAGTTTAACAGGCTTTTAGAGGTACAATGATAGCAAAATGTCAGGGCAAACAACATTCTACAAATTATTCTGCTAGTCAAGCGTACAAATTTTCATAATGACTTGACCTAGAATAGGAACAAAATGTGTTTTCCTAACGTGGGTGATAACTGCATAATTATGCAACTGATTCTGCTAATATTATTAGCCTTATGTTACTTTCCCAGATGTCAGAGAAATGGCACAGAAGGAGAAAACAGGTGGCAAGTTTGTTGGATGCTGCATATTAGTGCAGTTCATAAGAGAATTTTCTATGTAGGTTGGTTGACTGCAGTTGGAAGGACTGTAACACAAACATGGATTTAATATTTTGGGTGTAGCAGGGGCTTCAGCAAATTTTGTGCTGTGCCATGAAATGTTCACTTCCTAAGATGAGTTTAAATCTCTTGTTTCCTGATCTCTTTCTCTCTTTCTCCTAGTGACATTTTTGGTTTGCAGGGCTTTTCAAACACATGAAGGTGTTACCTTTGGGTAGCTAAATTCATATGGAATAATTATATGAATTCATAAGTCAGGCATCATTTTAAAAGAAATACAAGTAATTCAAAGGATACTATTGATTTAACAAACCTCTAAAATATATATATTTATATATTTGCTCTTCAAGAACCCTTACTCAAAAAGAAGCATTTAAAAGCAGTGGGGGGAAGTCATAAAAATTGGGTTGATTTGTGGGTATAGAGATTATTTTTTTCTTTATGTTTTAATATATATTATGCATACATACTTCATAAGAACACATACAGTAATGTATCCTTGTATAAATTTATTTAATAATTCAAATTTGTATTTATTCTGTGTTTATTAAAGAATTACGCCTATGCAAAAAGATCTGCAGCTGTGACATTTGAATTGCAGACCAAACAACCATGCAAAAGAATTAAGTTTTCTATATGGGAAAGAGGCTAAAATGTGTATTTAGGGAAATTGATAATTTTAGACTTAGAAATATATGTTGGAAATCACTGTGGGCATGACTTTGTGTATACTATTCATTTCAGTTAACTGTATCCACTGAAACTGCCTGGGAATTGTGTCACAAGAGCTTGCAATTCTTAAGTTCCTGCATTTTTGCCTTTAGTAAGGTTTGCTAAAAATCTTGTCAGGCTTAAAATAATTGGAAGGAAAGTACGAAATCAGCACTGAAAATGGAAGTTTTAAAAGACAGAAAAGATTGTGGTAGTGGTTCCTCCAATAAAATAGACAAAATGAACATTTCATTATGTGCCTGGGCATTGCATGATAATCTGAAACCCTGATTAAAAGGAATGCTATTAAATTGATTTTTCACTTTCATTTTTTTTTCTTTTTCCCAATTAATTGATCTGCCATCAAGCCAGTAAAGAGGCTGTGTAATCTGAGGCAAGATACCTTTGTTTGATTTTTACCTTCTATCTTTCACAGGAATGTTTTGAAGAAGCAGCGGGCTATAAACATGTAGAAAATTTGCCTTTAGTGGAGTGATAGAACGCAAAATATGGCAAAAAAACCTGTTGTATCTGAAATGGCTTTATTAATTTCTGATACTGCATATGCACTTTTGCAGAATCCTTTAGAGTTGGAAACAATAGAAATAAAATCTCTGGTGAAAAATGGAAAAGTATTGGATCAAAACTTGCTTTTCACGCTAGGAGTTTGTTTAATTGATGGACAAGTGTGGACTTCGAAGTGTACACTTTCTTCAGATTTATAGGCATTTGGAAGGTTAATAGCAGACATATGTTTCAGTGGTTGCCAGTGGCAACCCCTGTGATTTGGGTTGGGTTCAAACAGCTGTTCAACCCCACTTGTCCCCACTCAGTAATTCCCAAAGCTAGCCATGCAGATTGTTTTGGGGCATGACATTTTACATGTGTGTCTAGTTGTCTCTTCTGTATGTATTTATCTAAACATTTATATTTATTCCATCACCACATTACACAAGTGTGAATGAATCTTGGCTGACAACTTAGCTGTAAGGAATGGAGAGGGATTTTATCTTCCCAATTTAACAAAGAGTGAACTAAGACTTTAAGACTTACAGAAAGTTTCAAAGAAAATAGAGATCACTGCTGGATGTTGTTGCTGAAATGTCTGAAGCTTTATCTACATTTCCCTTTTTTCTTGTGTCCATGCAGAAACATGCCTGAGTCTTCTGTGCCAGTGGCTCCTTTGGTTTGTTCCAGGGATGATATGTTGATTCTTGGAAACAGCTTTGGGATTCCTAGCTTTTATTATCGCAGTTTTGTTTTGGATGTTTGTTTGTTTGGTTTTGGTTTTTTTCGTATGATGGCATTCAGTTTTTTAGGCATATATATATGTGTGTCTGTATGTGCATATTTGTTGTTCTTGGAATTGTTAAATATTCACTGTCATCACATATTCATATACAGACATTTTTTGTGATAAATTGCATATACTATTTGGTGATAGCCAAGCTACTTCAGGATCTAGTTGTAGTTACACTGTAGAAGTGGAACTTGGTTAAAAAAAAAATCTATTTCTTTTTCTCCTTAAACAGCTCAGAGATACATCCTTCAGTCACAATGGGATTGGTAAAGGACTTATGAAGCTGAACCCCAAGGCAGGCTGCACCTAGGGAGATCTAAAATATTATCCAGATATCTATGAAATAGCTATGCTTTTCAGACATTGCTAAGCAGCCTGGGTAAAATAAAAAGAAACCTCTGAACCATACTTTGTGTCCACTCTAAGTCCAGTCTTGGACCTAATATCTGTAGTGGAGAAGCATATGTGAGGCTGCTGATGGTAGTTTTCAAATCTTCCATCATGTTCTGCAGGAGACAACGCACAGTCATTGCCAGACTCTCTGAAATGGGTGCTGTTGTTCTGATTTAGGTATTTATCCAGCACAGCCTCAATCATTTCCTTTTGATGGCTCATGCTTTCTGAGGCACATTCCTGAAAGTGCATGGTTAAGCCTGTTGGACAATCACATGCAAAAGTGATTTTTAGAAGAAATGAGGAATATAGAAAAATAGTTATAAATACAATTTATTGTTATATATCAAGGCCTCCTCTCTTTAGTCACCAGATATCTGTTTAGTATGAGAAAGATAGCTGAACAAAGGTACAGTCTAGCTGCCCTCTTCAGAGTCCTGCATTACCTGCTCAGGCTAAGCATCTTTAAATTGTAAAATTGTTCAGGACCAGCTAATTATAATTATGTGCATAGTGAGGGATTTGTACAAAGAGATGTGGATGTTTCTAATGCGAACTGATGTATTATTATTCTGAATGTAGCTTGAGGGGGTCAGTAAGGACCACAACAGGTTTCATAGCCCTGTGTACACCCAAATGGCACATGTTAAGAGAGACAGTCTCTCCCTTCTCCTAAGCAGGGGAAGGTGTGAAGTGAACCCTCTGCTCTCTGCTACTGGCATCCATATCCTGCTTCCTCCCACCCTGCACTGTCACGACTAATACACCTGCACTACAGTTAAATTCTCCTGCTAACAAACCAAGAAGACTCAGCTTCAGATCAGGAAGCCACTGTAAATATATTTTATCGAGTTGTGCTGAAAAAAACCCAGAACTGCAAGAACTGTCTCCCTGACACAAGAACTGGAGAAGATCATGAGAAAATGGTGAAAGAAAAAGGTGACAAAGAACATTGTGAAGAGCTTAGAAAAATAAAAAAATAAAAAAAAAAAGAAAAAAAGAAAAAAAGAAAAAAATCAGAATAATAAAGGTGGGAATGTATTTAAAGATTGCAAGAAAAGGGAACTGATGGAGGTAGATTCAATATTTACAAATGTGAGTGAAAAATTAATTTGGGAGGAAATTACACCAAAGGGGATATGGAAAGGGGAAAGGAAACTAGTAGGAAAGGAGGAAGGAGGGGGTGAGCGAGAGAAATTACTGAGGAAGAACAAAAGAAAGAACAAAGAAAAGAACAAAACCTATCTTACTCTGCAGTTATTGTATTTTGGCGATAAATATTTGCAGGTGGCTACAGTAGTTATTTCCTCACTTCTCCTCCCCTTTTTCCTTTCAGAACCAGCTCACAAATCAGGAGAATATCCAAAACATATGAAACTCTGAGTTCTGTGTCTAAAAGCACAGCAGTCACTCTACGACATCCACATCACTGTAATGATGTTTTCCTCTTTCTCAGTGCTGGGAGGCACATGGAACTGACCCGTCCTCATATTACACTAAACTTGAAGCAGCCTCTCTCTTTTACGAACAAACAAAGAATACGAGTTTTTCTTTGAGCTTATTCACACATCCTGGGCTTGTTGCCGTTTGTGTGTTAATGTTTTCAGCTGTGCTTGGCATTTTTTAGCGTTTGTGCATTTACTATTTTTGTGCATACTAATAGTAACATACAAATGTAAAATGTTTCTGGGAACTCGCCCCATTTCAGTCATTCACGCAATTCTGTGCCCACAGGGTGGTCCAGCTTTCCTCCTTCTCTGTCTGCTGGGGGCCTTGGGGCTGCGAATATCTTTCTTTCTTTTGCTGTGCAGGTTCCGAAGGAAATCAGGAAACGTTTGCGAGCGCATCTCTCGCATATTCCTATCATTTCTCTGATAATCTTGGCTCGTGGTTGTGCTGCATTTTGTGTATGTCGGCGGTGGCAGTTTCACCTGCCCACTTTTATGTGTCATTAGTTGTCACCGTGCTGCCGTGACTGTGTAGACAAGTCTTCACCGAGAGCAGCTTCAGCATCATGTCTGGGCCTTGTAAATCCTGGCAGCAGTGCTACGCACGCTGCAAAGGCTTTCTGACAAAATAGGAAAAATGACAATTAATGGTGGTTGAATTCGGGAGACGGAGGAGGAACACGCTTTGGTCGCGTAGAAAGATGCATTTAGGCGCTTTCAAGCACGAGACAACACTTTAGATTTCAGGCTACAGTTTTAAAACCTGATAGAGAAACCCCTTCGTCCTGCAGAGCTCAAAGCCTGCATTAGTATCTGCCATTTGCAGAGCCTCCCTACTTCGTCAGGGGCTAATTTTCTTCTGGTGGGAGCATCACTGGATGATTGAGGCATTATCACTTTGAAAAGAACCTTAATCGTGTGATCAGTCTATAAACCAGATTTTCCTCTGTGCGAGCTGGGGTGCCGGGCCTGGCCCCCTTGGCTTCAGGGGTACCACTCACTTCAGTCTGGCTTTACAAGGACTTTGGATTTAAGAATAAATGCTTTATTTTCTGCCAAATATACAATAAGAGTTAATCTTAGTAAATTATTCTGAGCTTTGCAAATGCTAAAAATACATGTTCATTTAGTGTTCGGGAGTTTTGTTTACAATGGGCATTAAACAGAGGGAATGTCAGTGTAAGAAGAGGTGGACTTAATGGGTTAAAAACTGTGTAAATGTTACTCTAGTTAAATTACAGCTTGTTGTTCAGATGAATACTCTCCACTTCTCATATAGCTTTAAATTATGGACAAATGCTTGCAATTGTGAACTACCTACATTGTGGCTGCCTGTTCCCAGGCTTCATCAACCCTAGCTGTCCAATGGGATTACTGTAAGCTTTCACGGCAGTCTGCCAGCCACTGATCAGAAATTCATATCCCTGGATGTTAGATTGCTCTCTTTATTCCATCCTTGTGATGGCTGTGATTGCTGTCATGGTGTTAGGTTAGAAATTAGCATTTTGTGGCCCAAATTTTGCCATCCAGAACATAATCAGAAAAAAAGAGGGGAGGGGGGGTGTGGAAATCAAAGAATAGTAATTTCATCTGTCAAAGAAGGGAAATGCAGTGTTACCATGATACAGATGTCTACGAAACTTAGGTCAGGAAATGTTGTGGTATTTATGGTCCTATTTGGCGAATGCTTAGGCAGGTGGTGTTTTTCTGTTACTGCAGACCTCTGTTCATAGATTAATGCTTTACCTCTGATAAAACAAAAAAATAAATAAATAAAGTAAACAAATAAAAATCCATCAGTGAAACTATAGGTGGGCTTCAGAAACTCTTAAATTAAAAAAAAACAAGGGTCTCTAGCAGATACTTTCAAGGACATGCTGAATTAATCACAAGAGGCTGGTTAGCAGGAGGTCAGAGAAAGACTTCTTAGCATCATTTTGGGTCATATGTCTAGAGGCGATGGCAGTATGTATGTGCTGTATTGTAATATCCCCTTCCTAGTTTTCTTGTCTCAGTCAGAAAAGGCTGAACACACATTGCATAGGGCTCTTGAAAGGAAAGAGACACTGGCAGAAATCAGTAGTTGGGAGTTCTTTTGCTGTTCTTTAAAACTGAGCTGTGTCTGACTGGCTAATTTAAATGTGTCATTGTTTTTTATCAGATTAGTACTATATTCAGCATATTGTATCCCTTGCATTTTGTTTTCTAAATGTGTTGTATCTGGTGATACAAAGGTGGTGATTAAACAGCCCAGTAGTAGTCACTGATAGATTTAATGAACATTTATTTTTGCTCTAAATAAAGATTTCTCTATTAATCTGTTTCAAAACAATTCATCAGGGCTTATTACAGAAAATTATGGAAAACAACTGTTTAAAATTTAGTGTAGAGATATGGTTAGGTCCTTAAAGGTAGCTTGTTATCCTTTTTAGGCAACTCACAGACATGCTAATTTTTTCTGTCATTAGCACTGAACAAGCTGGAAGGATTCTGACATGCGAGGTGCACAGATTCTGTTAGGAGCCTTGATTTTTATCCATCCAAGCTTATCCGTCATCTTTAATCATGCAAAAAGCAGGATTACTTAATCATTTCATTTTATTGAAAAGAAAAAGAAAGATTTACATTAAAATGATGACATGCAAGAAAAAAATAAATTGAAAATGATTATGAAGAAAATATAACATAGAGATTAAAGCTCCATTGGTTCTGTGATGCTCATTTAAAGCAATGATCTAGTAAAGCCAAAGTATAAAAGTAATGATAATGTTAGCAGTGGAAGTATAAGCATGTCTGCATTTTTGTATGCATTCTGACATGAGGTGCGTAGTTTATTAGAGCAGATGACTCTAAGGAAGATACTTTTTTTTAACCTAAGCTCTGTTTATTCCTTGCATTAAGTTGCATCTTTGTCTGAGCTAAGTGTATTTTAGCACACAAATGTTAAGAGGCAAAGCATACTAGCATTTTCTCAAGCACTTCAGTATGCATGTGCCTGCCTGTTAATCTTCCTATATAGGATAGACAAAAATTATACTGATTTTTAGACTATCTATAAAAATAATTGTTTTAGTACATATTATTTTGGAGATAAAATTAAAAAATCATTTATACATGCCTTCTGGATTTTGGATAGCTTTTGGATCTTAGACCTTGCATTTTATTTCATACCTGTTCTAGGTTTCATGCACTGAATTTAATGTGTTCCTTTTCCTGTTTGTCCTCTTTATACATTTTGAATATTCTTTTAAGCTAATTAATTTTTTTCTGATATAAAATTGATGTCTACTCATATCAGAATTTAGGTAGTAAAAGAGTTGGAGAAAAACATACCTGCAAACTTCTGATGCCACAAAACATTTGTTCAAGAAACATATTGATCAAGAAAGTTTGTTAAAGGAGAAAACAAGGACGTATTTTTGTATGTGAATATATGCAAGTGCTGTATTTCATCAAAGAAAATTTATTAAAAGCACCTCACTTTTAGCTTTTCGTCTGACATTTACATAAACTGGTGCATTAAACAAGTAATTATATTACAAATTAATGTTTAGCAATTAGGTCATTAATAATTCATTCTGCTGTACTAAGTTGGGTGAATTTAAGGTTGAATAGTCTGGCATCAAATTGTTTTAGGTACATAAACATTTAATGAAATCTAAAAAATATCCAAATCTTTCCTTTAATTCGTAACATTTCTAGGTCTTGAATATTCATTTTATTTAAAAAAGTAAAAAAAAAAGAAAATAAAGTTCAGGGTTTTTTTCAGCAGTGCGGGAATCATGTATTGTTAGAGTAGAAAGTGTAGAAATAAGAAAATGAACAGGAAAGATAAAAAAATGGTGTGTAGAGATCTATTAGTCTTCAGTCATTCCCTTTCTGACATTACCTCTGGACACTGCTTGGCTGTGAGAGCTGACTGTTTTGAGAGGAAACCTTCTGCCAGGAAAGAAATGGTTAAAAATCTATAGGGATAAAACCATAAGACTGAGGAAAAGATTAGGAATTCCTAACTGAAAGAACAAGTCTTGGTTTATGTTGTTTCTGAGTTCTGAAAGGTTGTAGTTATGATTACAGGAAAAAAAAATTGTCTATAAGGAATTTAACCTTCATATAGATTCCTTCTGTTTGTATAAATACTCTCTCTGGACATTTTAAATAATTGAGATTTAAAATACCTGCATAGAGGTGAAAAAAACAACCAACCAAACCACAAAAACAAGCAGAGCCCCCTTGCCTCAAAACTAACTAACTAAATAACTAACTAAACAAAACTAAAAAAAGCTGTTTTTATTTTTAAAAATATATTCTAATTTTTCTCTTCCCGAGTGCATCCATCTATCTTAAAATTTCACAAATCTTAGAAATGAAACTGGACTCCTAGTGAGATATTTTAATGTAGGAAAAATGTCAGCATTCTGCATAGTAACTGAACATTTTTGGGCACAAGAACAATGGATTTATACATTTTCTTCTAACAATATAAGAGAATATAAGGGATTTTATAAAATATACAGCTGCTTCCCTGTAGTGAAGAATTAAAGTCAACTTATTTTATACATACAGACTGAGTAATACACTGAGGATAAAAAAGAGCCTTTCAACCATAAATTTTCTTCCAAAATAAGTAATCTTTCTATATTGCTGTAAATTAACCTAGACAGTACTTATATAGTTTATATAACGGGTGTTATCTTCCTGATTGATTCATATGACTTTCCTTAGTATGATAAAATATATTTTTCTCAGTTTTTCTTTTAAAGATGTGGAAATAATTTTCTTTCTCTCTCTAATTTTTTTTTCCTCCCAAGCTGACAGAGGTTATTCTTATGGCATGACTCTAGTTCAGACGTGGAATTAGTGGTTTTTTGATAATTTTCCTGAAAACAGAATTATTTACTGAAAAGAATTAGGTCTGATCTTATACTGACTTATTTTCAAGCTTCTAAAGCTGTGTCCTTAAAAGACCTGCAGATGTATGTTTACAATTTGAGTATTTGCTTATCCACTTCCAAAATGTTAAAAAGTATTTTGCTATTTTGGATTTTATCAGAAAACTTTTATTTAACAAATAAATTAGATTTTGCAATACTTGCCATGCTATAGCCTGATGAATCTTCTTTTTGTTCCTTTTGTGGATGGATTTTGTATTTGAAATTGATGGTTTTAGTATTTTTTTAAAACTTAATTTTATCGATATTGAAAGTTTTCATTGATTCCAGATAAATTATAGTCATAGTACTGAAGGCAGATGCTTATTATTTGTTATCTGAAAGAACATGAAAGTCTCATTCAGTTGTTAGAAATAATGAAAGCATAGGAGTCAAAACGAGCAATGATGAGTGATAAAAAAACTGGACCAGATTTTAGTCACTATGACCTTTAAGCAATAGGTGGCAGTGTTACCTAAATACTCTTTGCTTTGTATTGGAAAAGAATGGGAGTACTTAGGAAGGAACAGGACATTTGTTTTACTTGTACATAATTGCAGATTTGTACAAACAAATTTCACATCATTAAGGATGCTTTCAAAAAGTTCTCCTAAAAAAATTAAATTCTGTATCTAATATCACCTAAAAGACCCACATATTTATGTTTTCTGATTTATTAGTTATAATATGATATTGAAATCGAAAATATTCAACTTGTGTCTGAAAAACAAGTACATTTTCCTACTACACGCTGTATTTGAAAATGTGATCCATCTTAACTTTACTACATATTTATAGTAATAAACACCAAGCACACTTTTAGAAAATATGTCGCAGAATATACTTTTCTGGCTTATTACAAATTTATAAATTTAGGGACCTAGTTAATAAAGCTTATTACACATAGTGTTTCTTTAGATATTACAGGATAAACTTTATGAATTCTTTTTGTATGTATAGCACAGTATCACAGAACAGACCTGCACCAATATACAAATACTATTTCCCTCTTTTTGTACAAGTAGGCAATCCTTTCCACACCTGAAAAGCATGCAATAACAAAAACAAAAAAAAAAAAAGAAAAAAGGATGGCATTGCTTATCAAAATTGATGCCTTAATATAAATTTCTAAACTGAGAATGCCACTATACATATATTCACTTAGATACAAAATGTTTCACAAAATGCAACATTGTACATTACAATCAAAACTGATTTGTTAAAGCCATTTTGGTCCTCTGAGTGTTAGTTATGCATAACTCATCATATAATAATTAAAATACATACTGACCAATGCAGCAGCCATATTCCATACCATGTGTTCAACCTCTAGGCTGCAGCTTTCATACAGTAGCAGTTCCAAGGGATGTGTTCATCAGTGTGTGATAGAAACACTGCGCCGTACTTTTTTGCAGTTTGAAGTGGGGTGAGGGGGAGAGGACTTGTACAGTATGTAGTCTTAGTTTGATAATTACACCTTATCTATTTACTATGGTATATTTATCAATTTTTAGCTTAAAAGTGGGATGTTGCGTGTAAGAAGGAGAATAAATGATAATCATGCTAGAGGAAGAAGATAGTGATGGATAGAAGCAATGATGAAATGTGTCTGATAGGGTAGTTTTCTTCTGTACCACCATTTCGTTGCTGCTCTGGGATTACAGCAAAATGGTGGCTACTTATATTTTATGGAAAATGTAAATTTTATGGTAACCTTCCTATAGACTCCAAATTGCTTCTCCCCTCCATCCCTATTATACTGTTTTGTTAGAACGAGTGCGTGGTTTGCCTTCTGAATCTTATAGCACTACAGTAAAGGAAAAGCTCAGCTGCAAAATTCTGCATCAGCAATAAAGGCTTCACTTATATGTGATTAAACCAAAGCATAATCAAATGTTTTCTTGCATCTACAGATAAGATACTAAATGGCCACAGGTAAATAAGATTTGGAGTGCGTTCTTGTTTTTCACAGCACAGAGCGGAGACAAACATTTGTGACTCCGTTTCGGTTTTTGGGGTAAAACTTGGTCTGTACTATCAAAAAATGCTAATAAGTAGCAGATCTTAAGAAGGAGAAAATAGATAAAGTCCTAAGGCTTTGTTTTTTAGCCTCACTGTTTTTCTGTTCCAAATAGTTGACATAGCATGGAGTGACTAAACTGTCTTGTAAAAGATCCCCTTATCAACCGTCTTGGGCAAGGGGAAAGGTGCTGAAGCAGCACCTCACTGAAACAGCTTTTGGTTTTTGTCACTTTCCAGAAGGATGTTACTTGTGATAATATGATTTTTAGAATTCTTAGAAATGAAAATAATTAGAAAACATGGCTCTAAATATGATTTTCTTGTTATCTACATGTGTTAAAATACAAAGAATGCAGGAAAACAAGAAGAAAAGAGAAGTGAGCAGAACCAAATTAAGAAAACAAAGTGAAAGGAAGAGGTATGGAGGACCATTACAATACTGGCTTTTCCTTAAATTCTGAAAGAAAGATAACTCATATAATACTTTCTTTCTGAAATTACTCTGTTATACTTAAAGCATATTATTAAAATATGGGGTATTTATAAGATACAATTTTATCTCTCTCTCCAGATAGATATTTAAAATTAAATGCATATGATATTATCTAAAATTTCCTTGCTGAATTTTATGATGTTCCTGTTGTAAGCTAACTCAGTTCTGAAGTTGTGAGATTTTAAATACTGGGAAAACAACCAAATATTTCAAAAATTCAGCTTCCAGAGACTTGTTGCACTGTTTACCAGGTGGATATAAGTGAAGTGATAAAGTACTGAATTTAAAGCATGTCTTAAGAGAGTTCATGCTCTGATACTACCTATTTTTAGGGAAGCAGGTTGTTTTGCTTATACAGCAACCTTTCTTCCTTCAAATTTTTTTACAACTTATTGAATTTGGTGTTGCGATGGCCGTGTACACATATATCCATATGAAAATATACCCTCTCTCCAGACACACTGGTTACCTATGAGCAGAAGGGGTGAATGGTTATTGAAGTTTATTTGGATGTGCATGAACACACCAGCCCTGTTAGCATATCCTGGCAGCTGGAGACAGAAAAGGTGTTATGTTCCCAGTGTACCTCCAACTTCCAGCTCTCCCTCCACAGGTTTTACACCCCTGAATCGCTCAGGGTAAAGGGGGAGTCACACCACGAGGAAAATGCAACACTGCTCCGAATCGTTTTCTGAGGAGTGCTTACATGTAAACCTCAATATTGTTTTTGTTTTTAATTTATTTTGCCCTGAAATGCTCAAACATATTTGAATAGAGATTTTAAGCGTAAAAATGGTAAGGATATAAATATTTTTATGATACAGTCATAAGATTTTAGTTGCAACATGAGTATTTGTTACTCCAGTTTCTTATTTATAACTTGAATACTGGCAACATTGCTAGGGAGGATCAGGTTAGGAAATCATTCTATTTTATACCTAACAAAAAAACCTTACTTAAAGTTGGATTGATTTTTTCCATTTGTAATTTGTCTATTTTAGCTATGTATTTACATGCTAAGATTAGAGTACTTTGAAGTTCTATACTAAATGAAATAACATCCAGGAAGACCTAAAAATCCATTTCTTTATTTTACATGTTTAAACACAACTGATGTGCACCACACTTTGATTTTAATTAAAAAGTCATAAACCTAATCCCACTTATATCAATATCTTAATCTTTCAGCATTATTAATCACACTCTAAACCATAATTTTACCTGTTAAATATTCTATTTAAAACTTAATAATATAATAAATAATAATATCCATATTTGTGTAATGTACTGTAAATATTTCTGGTTTATAGAGGAGTTCTGTTGTCATTTCTTTTTAAAGTTCTCTGCTTTATATAGAAATACACCTTTTAATTCTTAAAAATAAAGGAAAAATGTATGATGAGCACAAGGTTTAGTATAATCACTTTAAATTACATAATAAGAATAAGAAAAACTATATTCCAACCCCACTAATTTCATAATGTGCTAATGGCAAGTCCAAACAACAGCAAAAGTAAACTTAAACATGTATAATCCTACAAAATCACAGCTGTGCAGATTAACATTGGTTTGGTCCAAGTCTGTCAGAGTTGCTGATGTGATTTCTGTTTTCACAGTAAATAAAACTAAAATCGTCTGTGTCAGAAGATGTGATTAATAAATAATAAGATGCAAGGTTTTATGGCATATTGCTATACATATGTGAGTAAATGTAGGACTTTAAATATAAACAAAAAATATTTTAAAATCTCATTGAAGTGTAAACTGTTCATACATTGTAACAATATTTTTCAAAAATTGTTCTAGTTTTCACATGAAATGATGCTAAAACCAAATCTGTTGATTATTTTATTTCTTTGTATCAAAACATATGATAGTCATAAATACACAGAAGCTACTCAGAGGATTTACATTTTCTAATTTCAATCACACATTCAATTAACACATTTTCTAAATGTTACTGCAGACATTGAATAACTTAAAAGTTTTTTCCTATCCAAAAAAACCCAGCACCAAGGGAACAGTCTAATCCTTTTTATTGAGCAGGTATTGCTGTCTAATCGGTATGGGATAGCTCATTTCATGCCTGTGAAGTTCCTATTAGTCTTAACTGTTAGTTTCTTTTTCAGTATGTTTAATAAAATTGTAAAATAATATTAAACCTCACAAACACATTTCTGTTGCCTCAATTACTTATCTTTAATAAATACAATGCTTTATATAATGTCTTCCAAAACAAGGAATTCAGAATAATGTTAATTTTGATTCTGATTTTTCAGAAATTATTATATTTGTATAATTTTGAAATATCTATGTAGGAGCATTTGGGCTTTTCTGATTTGTTTTACTGCTACAAATTATTTATTTTAAAAAATTAAAATTTAAGTTCTTGTTATGAAACATTTTTTAGTACAATTTTTGTTGTCAGTCAGGCACCAAATTTTTACTAGATAACTCAGTTAAGTCAGACCAACAACATTAATTTCAATTAAAAGGGGAAAAAAAAACCCTAACAAACCACAAAACACAAACCAAACATTTTTCCCTTCTTTTTTTTTTTTTTTTTTCTCAACTTCTGGTGCTGGCAAAGATAAAAGCTGTACAATTACATCTCAGCAGCCAGAATGCTGAATTTCATTAGATTTGTCAATCAGAAACCTCAATTTACTTGCTCACTTTCATAAAATTTAGAAGCAGAGAACAGAATGGCAACCTTGTCTTCTGACTCTATGGTTGCAAGATTGCTTCCAACCTGTTTATTTATTTGGTAGTGTTTTGGCCAGTTATTTTAAAATTGTCTAGCAGTGGGCTACTCTTTGCTCCTCAGGGAGATTTTTCTATTGGTTAACTCACCGTCAGGTTTTTCTTTTTCCCCTACTGATATATTCCCTTTATTAATTTCCTCCCATTACTCCTAGTTATACCTCCTTTTACTATGCTAAATAATTCCTTTTATGCTAAATAATTCCCTTTTTCCATTTTTGAGTTATCACTCTGTAACATTGCTGTTCTCCTTTTTTTATGGAAACTGTCTCAAATTGGCAAGGTCTAAAATATGCTGAGTTAAATCTGCTATAAAGGACTTTATTGACAATTACTATAACTTAAGCACAGTCCTGCTTTAATAAGCTCAGCTAAAACTGAAGTTTGAATAATTTTTGCTAACTGAAGCAAGAAATCTATTAAAAAGAGCCCTCTATTTTGGACTGTTTTGTAGTGATGTAATGGGGCCAAATGATTAAGCATAGCTTAGATAGCCAAAATCCTCTGGGTCAAATTACCCTGTCTGCCGACAAGCACAACAGGGTTGAAAGAAACACAGATGCCGGACAAATGTTTCTGGTAAGAGGAAGAAAACTATTACAAGCCTGTCTCCTTTTTCCAGGCTTGAAGCTAGTTTTGGTCTGCTCTCCTTCCCTCTCTGCATTTTCCTGAAGGCTGGAGACTGCCTAGTGCTGAAACCTCTGGATACCCTCTCCCGGAGCACTGCCTTCTCCTCCTGTCTGAGGGAACTGGGGCTCCGTGCTGCAGATTTGGCCTCACTCTGATCTTAGCTGGAGAAGAGCTGGATGGGGTCATTAACTGCATGTGCCTGCAAAGCAGCACGTCCTCATGCCCAGGGTCCTACAAATGACTGAGCCGTTGAGGAGGAAACATGTTTCACAGTGAGTAGCATCTGCAGACTACTTTTCTGACAGGCTTTGATCAAACTTCATACCTGGATCGGCCCAGCTAGGGGCAGGGGCAGCAATTCTAGGCTGGCAGCCACCACAAAGGGAGATGGTAAGGTAGGGTGAATGTGAAAAAACTACATTTTCAAACAAGGTACCTCATTGCCCAGTAAACCTCGTGGCACACTGGGAAAATTTGGATAATAAACACAGATAAAACATGTCTAGTTTTCTAAACTCTCTTATATCTCTCCTTGCTTTCTCTGGAGAGACCCCTAAATTTAGTTAGAGACTTTTACACCAGCAGGCTGACAAGGATTGAAAACCGCTGCAGTAATGCTGCTGTGCTGATGCATGCTACCACCATGGTTACAGCGGGAAGGTTTGCTGCTCCTTGACACCGGGCATACGACACCAGTAACTCTCCATTTGCATCAGGGCTGCTTTTGCAAAACAGAAAGTGCATTCTACCCTGGCTGTTGTTAATAGAAGCTGAGGGCTCATTCCCTTTGACGAGCCAGACATGTTTTAAGGCTACCTGTGTATGTTTAAATGGGGACGCAGGTTTTTTCCCTTCACCTAGATATCTTTGTAAAACTTTTCTGCATCTGAAAGGACTGGGCCCTCAAATGCGTGTTGATTATTTATTTTGTTTTATTTAGTTCTCTAAACTGATGTGAATTTTTACAAAGGTTTCAGTGTCATAGCTATGGCTGCCTTTAATACATTATGTGTTCTGATCGCTGTATTAGTTCTGATAAAAATCAAGTTTTCTGAGATTCGTCTTATTTTGCAGTTTAGATCTGCTTTTGGATTGTTTTATCCTGTCTTGAAATATTCTCTCTTGCTGAGAACGCCTGAAAATTGACAGAATTTAATGTGTGCAAAAAATCATACAAGTACTGGAAAATTGTTACACACAAAAAAAAAATTCTTTATTTCCTTTATATCTTGATATAATTTGTTTAAAACTCTTCTGCAATCCCTTGGAGCATGTAAAAGTGCTCCATGTAAACAGGTCCCTCTGCCCTTGTTCTTTAAACTGTAGTGAGGCTGCTGAAAGATTTGAGTGATGGTGCAATGCTTTAAATTAAATATAGATTTGGGGTTCTGAGCCTGCTGAGTTGAGTGCTGTAAACACTGGAGGACCAATCAAAACAAACATAAGTGACACAAGTGATCTTCATTGAATCATTTGGCTTTTCTCTTGACTTGTTTAGAGACAAATGTTTTTCCTTTCCTTTGGTGCAATGTTGTTTCTAGATCTACTCTGAATTTTCATTTACAGACAGTACATGATGAGATAAATAGCATGCTTTTACCTTGGCCAGCTAGTTAAAAAGGTAAAGCATGAAACAAGGGAGCTGTGGATTTTGGAGGCTCTGTTTTCCTCATGCAATGAGCTGTATTCCATCTGTGATCAACTGTGCTTTCTGTTTTACAGCATCCTTACTCCATCGTGTGCTGTTTATGTGTAAAATCTCCAACTTGAAATTACTGTGGCTGAGAAGAAAGAAGCATAATGTGTACGTGTGTGTGTGTGTATGTGTGTGCATGTGTGTGTGTATTCATTAACATTTGGGGTAGCAGGTGTTGAGAGCTCTTTTTCCTTGGTATGAATACATTTTGCATCAGTGGAAAGCACTGAGACATCTTATGCTGCATTCTTTTGTGAGCAGCAGCTTAAGATTCTTTTTATTGCTTCACTAGAAGAGGACCAAGCCAAGGCCCTTCTCCACTGCTAAGAGCTCCAGAATATTGCTCAGCTAAGTGATGAAGAGATCTTAAATGCTGAAAGTATTTCATGAAAAGAGTTATCAGAGAAAATCAGAAACAAAACCCCAAATTTAAAAAACATTTTAATTGCTTGTGAAACAGTGATAAGCAGGTCAAAATGTCATCTTATAACTTAAATTTTTGAGGTCAGAATACTCACTGGAAAGGTTGGACTTGAGTTGGAAGTTTAAATGATTGTGTAAATATATATTTTTCATTTCTATCATTCAAGAGGTGGGAGGCATAGCAGAGAAGCCCATGGAAGGGTATTTATTTAATGTTTCTTTTCCTTCTTGCTCTGTGCAAGAGCTTAATCTTTCCAATGATGTTGATCTTGTCCTTTCAGAGGCCTTTTGCATATGCAGTGATCATGTTCAATATTAAAAATGTGACTAACTATGGAGAATTTTCTTTTTTAGCTGCAGCAGAAAAATACGCACCTTTGTCATAAAGGGAGACTATGGAGTAAAATAAGGATTAGGCCATTTCAACACCAATCACTTATTTATGTAGTATAGAATATCAACACAGAGAAGCAGGGAAATAATGCACAACCTGCACAGAGGTGACTTTAGGAGAGAGTAGACTGAGATGTTAAAAAATAAACAAACCAAGTCACTGATGAGAGCTATGTTTAATACAAAATGCACCTTTCCCCTCTTGAAGGGCAACATCACACACCTAGAATGTCTCACAGAGGCTGAGAAAAGAAAGACTAGTTAGTGGCCAAGAACACCCTGATGTTCTGCGCTACAAATTGAAAGTGAAGGTTACTTTATTGTAGACTTTATCTTAAAGCAGTAAAACGGGTAGCTGCAGCTACAACTGAAAGTATTGATTTTGTAATTTCAGCAAATTAAGAACAAGACAGGAAACCTATTAAACCTTTCCACTGATTGCCAGGGCACTTTTTGGTGATGCTGGTGCTGACATTAAAATTACATGCGCCTGTCTCTTTAAAGCCAAATATATACATTTTACAGAAGATAGTGCCAGCTAACATGCTGAAAAGGGATCTTTATAAATCTGTGTAATTTCACATTTCAGATGTGAAACTTTTGAAGCCTGATGACATGAATGTCAAGCAGCACATCTAAAATTTTCATAAATTATGGTTCATGTTAGATGTGCTTTCATTACATTTTAATAAATTAAAATTTTCACAAAGCCAGATTTTTTATAATAATAGCAAAGATTGTAATGCTAGTAATAGCATTATCTGTCAGAACATTATGAGTAATGATTATGTAAAAATCTATGTAACAAAGGCTAACAGAAGAAATGATCAAATTATATTCTTCTGTATCTTGTACAAAACAAGTTATTTTATTATGGTAGCAAAAAACCAACTTCTCTTAAAGCTATATTTAAATTACTTTTAAAAATCAGTGCAATTAAATTCACGTGAATTACACTAGTTAAAACCACTTTTCTCATAAAGGATGGTTTTAAATTTTTGTTTTAATACTACTAAGTATAAATTATATAAATTAAAGAGCTGTGTCTTTTAAAAATATAGTAATTCTAATAGTCCTTAGGAAGAATGGGGAAAAGCAAGGAAAATTGTACCTGAATCCACTCTGAACACCTTATAAAGATGTAAGTTTCCAGTTTATCCAATTCATAAATATTTTGTTTCATCTGAGCTAGTATTTGGCATCATTCCAGTGTGTAAACAAGCATCAGTTTTACACACAGAAATCTAATTTACAGGGAAGCCATCATCTGCATTTACTGAAGTAGCCAGCAGTTTGTGATGTGCCTGTAACAGAAATGCCGTGATAGAGAAGGTGGTGGGAATGCAAACCTAAAAAGAGATTGGATTTGTAACAACAAAGGAGCTCTTAAAAAGTGTGGAGGAACACAGCAGAGAGACTGTGAGCCAAAAGTGTCCATCAGAATGGGCTTCGGGAAATTGTAGCAGGTGTTTACACCTAAAAGTGAATGAGAACTCAGCAGCTTGTGTTACCAGGGAAGCCTCAAAATAGTGTATGAAAATGAGTATCAGGTGTGAAAATATGCATCTAAAGATAAAGGTGAGAATAGGTGAAGTGAATTTAGTAGTCAGAAAGATCTGAAATAAGTAGGAGGGAACACCTAAGTATGTTTATAAGCAGGAGCACAGAGTTTCAAACAAACAAACATTGTTTTTCTCTGCTGAAAGATAAATGCACATGGGGAATGCTGGAGTGCTCTAACCACCCCTCCAAGCCCAGTAGAAGCTGGGGTAGTCACAGTGACTCTTTTCTGCATGTCTCTCCAGTTTCCCAAGAATGCACATGCATGCCCGATTGTACAGACTGATTTATTTTCTCTCTGTTTTCACAGCAGATATGCCAAGCTGTTGATGCCTACCAAATTGGATACTGCACATTGCATATTGCAAGTATATTCAGATAACACCTATAACTCCACAAAAGCATTGGTGCTTTATTCTGCTGCAGAGACAGAAAATTACAGAGACATTCACCTCCCACACACTTCATAATCTGGGACTTCACTGAACCTGGAGCAAAGACTGTGAAGAGGAGAAAGATGCAATATCAGTAACTACAGGTGCACACTTAGGTTATTCACTGTGGCCTATACATTTACAGGTGACGGCCAGAAGAACCACTCCCAGAGGGTGGTGATTTGTAGGGATAGAGGAAAAAAGTAGGTTTTTAAGGAGGAGTCTAAAGAGATAAAAAATCACTAACTGCTTGAGAGATGATACTTCATTTGGAACAGGATGGCTTCAATAATCCAAGAAGAATCCTACCTTGCTGGAATTCCTTCTGGCCATTTGACAATGCTGAGATTTTATTAAAGCTACTGTGAGTTTTAGCCTTCTGATTTTTTTCTTTGAACAACCTTTCTTCCTACTAAATGTTCTCTCACTTGTCCGTAGCAGGTGCTCACTACCTGCCACTCTCCTGTAGAGCTATAGTTTTGCCAGAGTTATGATTAATGTTTTTTCCACTTAAATTAAGTAAAGGGTTTCTAGGGTTTTTTTTATTCATCTGAATTCTTAACTGCATTTAGTTTTTCATGGAATGTTCCAGTTTTGAACTGGAACTTATGCATGTATATGTTTTATTTATTCGTATGTGTACTTTGTACTGTGGATATAAATACAAGCATGTACCAAAATTTCCCACTCACTGGTTTCAGGAAGGTGAAAAGAACAAAGAATGACTCTGTGACAGAAGGTGCAACCTAAAGTGTTTGAGTCTTTCCTTTACTTGATTTAAAGTGAAGATTAGAACATCAGTTTTCAACATCCAGGGAGACCTAAAATTGAGACCGAAATAATGCCTAATAATTTTTTTTTTGCAATCCAAGAGATGGATGGAGACATAAACAAGAAGAACTAGTAGCCAAGTAATGTGGAAGAGTTGCTGGAATATTGCACAAAAAACATAATGTAGAGTTGAATGTAGTTCTCCCACAGTCCTGGGAAGTGCCTTCACTAAAAGCTCTTTTATGTTATGCTGCAGAGCTTGCTTTCCATATGAAACACTTGGAGAATCTGGCTTATGACCCAGGACAAAATGAGAAAAAATATATTAAATATCCCAAAATGTTGCAGTGTAGGAGAATCAGGTCCTGCACACCTCTACAGTAGGAGAATTGAAGGATTTTTGACACACACGAATCTGTGCTCAAGAATGCACATGTGCACACTGGAAAACACTGATCTTTAAAATTTGATATATGCCTTGAAGCCTATCCAGAAACAGAAACAGAACTGTCAAAGGCCACTCAAAATTGTATCAGGAAGCGACAATGTCTTTGGCAGTAAAATGTTGATTTTGTGTAAAGTAATTATGGACACCAATGTCTCCATTTCTTAGTGCATTGTGCATGAAAAGAGCTAAATTCATTTGCATAGTCAAGTTATGTAACAGTGCTGGAAATGTGAATTAGTTGGAAAATATATCTACTGATGTTGAGATATTAGCATGAAGTTTTCAAGGGCTGATTTTCAGTACACATACAGTGAAAATAAACTTATATTTGAGGGTTAAGGAGATCAATAATGTTTAACTTAATAAGAGTTGTTGATATCAAGACTATCCTAAGTGAAATTGCAGGAACCATTGAATATGTTTTTAATAAATTTTGTCACTTTAGATTTAGACCTCAATGAAATGTTTCTCTGAATTTCACAGAAATTGCATAAAAATAGCATAAGTAAAAAAATTCTTAGAAGTGCAAAATAAAGAGAGAAATAAAGAATTTAAACCACCTGAAACAGACTGCTGAACTGATTAAATCACCATTCTTAGATGATGTCACCAAAGTGGATGACCACAGCTCTATACTAAACTTAATACCAGTAATATATTTTGCACTAGAAATAGTGTTATTTTTGTAGAAATTGAAATAGAATGTAATTACAAAGTGTGATGAGAAAAATGGGAAAGAGAAAAAAAAATTCTCAATTTATTTTCTTTTGAACACAGTGTACACTATTCACATATATTAAATACAGTAGGTACATGCTTGTTGGAGTCTGCACAGTATTTTTTATTGTATAAGTCCTGATTTTCCTTGGTTTATTCTTTCACCTAGGTAAGCAAACTGATAGGAAACAAGTGTTCCTTTATGAAGAATTGACTTTTTCATTGAGAAATCATTGAGTGCTAAATACTCTTTGATGACCTGAAAAATGTTTCTAAGGATAACAGAAGGGAGATATCTTTTGAAGTTTAAGGATGATATCTTTTTTTCTTTCACTGCTTTCAAGAAAGGAGGAGGGAGAGAGGACTGAGAGGACAGAAAATATGTTTTCAGTTTATAGAATTCAGTGGTGTGTGAAATTCATAAAGGAATTTTGTTTTTATTTTCTTTGTTCCCTCAAAGTTTTCATTATTGTTTAATCAATGTTTCTACTGGGGCAAATATATGAAAGGAATTATTTTGTCTCATGGTTGTGACTCATAAAGACGTGGTTAAAGACAAAAATGGTAAATTATTGTCTTGAATCAAACTAAGAAACAGACAAGAAATATCAAATATTGTGTAGAAATAATAAAGTGAAACTCAATGTCTATGTTTGTCAGTTCCTTACTACTGTTTAATTTTTATCTTTTCTATAAGAAGAAGTGAATTAGGATTGAATTTTGGTTTTGGTTAAATCTCAGAATATTTGGATATTTTTCTGAATTTAATGAAATTATTCTCTTTCTAGCTTCTTAGGTCTTTACCATTGTTGCTTGTTCATCCTTCAAATGCTTTACTTTTCTTTCTGTTTTGTCTTTTTTTAATTGGAAGGGTACTTTCTTAATCTACTTTCCTTTGCAATTAGTACAGATCAATTAACAGTTATGCAGGAAAAATGGCAGAAGTGGTGTTTTTCGATACTGTTGCCTGTTGCTCTTCCGCACAGCACCATTTGCATCTCTTTTCTTCCCCAACTTCACTTTCATATGCCATAAGCAGGGTTATGTTCACTCTTCTTGAGGCTCTTTCTCTGCCCATGCCCCTCTTTTCTGCCTCTCTTCTTTCCTCTCTTGCTTCCTAGATTGGGAAATATTGATTCTATTGATCACAAAGCAACTGGGTGTGTATGCTCAGCAGGCATAAACAGTTTTCCATCTTCTGCTAATTAGGAGGATTTCCCTCATAAACTACCACTCTTCCAGTCTGAGTGCCTGCTAGCATCACTTTTGGACTCTCCACTGATACTCCACTCCAGATCTGTTTTTTTCCAGTGAGTGCCTCTCAAAAGAGGATTGTCTTTCCCCAGAGCCCCTACCTTTTCCATACTGAGTGTGAAAGCTGAATTTGGCTTCACCTGTCTCTGCTACATTTTTGTGTTTCCCACTGAACTGAGAATCATCACATAATTCCCATAAACTGGGATGAAAGGTATTAGAACATTTTGTGTGCTGGCTCTGACACTCTCCTGACCTTTCAAGTGTCAGCTTTTGTGGTAGTGAACACCTAAATGTGGCACTATGGGGTAAACTGTATAAAAGGAAATGTTATATCGTGACAAGGAGAGTGGAATTAGTTTTAGAATTCCTTCTTGCTTTGGAATGTTTTTTTTCTAAAAGCTCAAAACTTAAAATGTGTTATGTGGAAAAAACTCGTTTGGTAACATTCCACTGGCATGTGATGGAGAAGTGATATTCCTCCTACGTCTTCAGAGAATTCACAGCTATAATACGTGCTTGCAATTTTTTCCCTGTTTTGTTTAATTTAATTAGTCTTTCTTGGCTGCTTTGTTTTAGGAGTCATCTAAATGTTTTAGGTAATTCAATGGAAAAGTATGTCTTAGGCATATTATTATTAAAGCTCAACACCACACCAGGAAGAGATTAAGACATTTTTGTAGTGTGCATCCTTTGATTTCTTTGACAGGATGACCAGAAACTGGTTTGGAGCTGCAGCCTCATCATGTCTGTGATATGTCAAGTTTTAGCTGTCATAATATTCAGATTCTGTACTGCATTAGTATATAACTCTGAACTTCACATAAAGTGTTAACAAGTTCTCCTCACAGGGCAGTTAGACAAAACAATCCTTTTCCAGCCTGAGAACCAAGGACACTGTTACAGCTTCAGGCCCCAAAAGTATGAACAACAGCATATTGAAGAAAGCAGTCTGGAAGGATGGGACTTCATAACCTGAAGCTGTAATTGGACAATTAACCCCAATATGTAAATAGACCAAAACTTATAAAAGTGTGAAAACTCATGACTGGGGGTCCATCTTGGGTGTAGCCTTGGTCAGGCCCCTGTACTGCCCACAGTGTATCCTTTGAAGGCCTTTTTAATAATACCTACTTTATTCCTTTAACTCTGTCTAGCCTCTGTTCTAGGTAGCCTCTCAGGGTGCCATCTGGAGAAAAGCTCGTACTTACATCTATGAATATGAGGTATGGTACATTAACTGCTTTTTCACATGTTAAATGATAATGATGAAACTAAGACAAGGCAATATTTTAAGAACATGAAAGCAATCTTTTATAGTAAAGAATGCTTCTAAAGGCATGACTTAGAAGACTACAACCTAGGACATCTAAAAGCGGTATGTTCATTGTCCAAAAAAGCTTTGTCTTGCTATCTACTCTGTACAGCTTAACTCTGGAGGAGGTGATAAAGTAAGTCTTGCATGCTTCCTTGAAACCTCATGGCTTCTTTTTGAAATCAGGAACACAATCTTACCTGTCTACTCAGGAAGATTGTAGAATGAGAGAGGGTGACCAATATGTAGTCAGGATAATTGGAGAGTGATCCCAGCTGCCTGTTGAGGTGTGTTACTTTGGGGAAGTCTCTCTGCAAGCAGGAAGACTTGCTTCTTATTGGAAATGTGGATGCAATGGGCTTCATCCTTTATCCAGATGAACTTCAGCTCAAACACGAACAACAAAGTCAAATATATATGCAACCTAAGTTGCTCTGTTATATTTTGTGACAAGAAAAAGAAGTTTTGAAAATACTTTTTTTTCATTATAAGCCTTATAGCAAATGAGTATTCACATATACACTCAGATTCAAGAAAGTTAATGGATGGATTTAAATATTGTATCTTAAAAATTATAGGTTGCAGGTTCTTTATATGTGTCTTATCTTTCATACCATTAAAATATGATGATTTTTAATTTGGAGAAATGACTACAAATGTAACAGCAAGAAAATGACTATTTAAGTATGAAAACAGACTTTCATATTTCCAGGAAGAAGGAGATGTAGATTGGAAACATATTTTCAACGTGAATCCATCTATTTCTTCATGAAAATTTCTTGGCAGATTGAGAAGCTTTGAGGGATCTGCCAGTGAAGGGGGCAATATCTAAACAACAAGGGTGTTTTTCTAAAAATAAGAGGCAATTTAATGGCTTTTCTAATGACTGTTACAGCTAAATGTTAGAGTAGACTGATGAGGAAGATTTCACCATCTCCATTGTTGTTTCCAAAGAAAGGAATATTAGAAAAATTTACATCAGGTATGTTTCAGATGAGGTCTTGATATACAGGGTAGGATTATTGCTTTATGAGGTAATTTTCAAGCTCAATTTCACTTCTGATGAGCAGGCAGCTTTTTTAAAACGTGGTTCTGATAAAATGACAAACCTCCATGGTCTCTTCAGTGAGCACTCCAAACAGCACAAGCAGTTCTAGTCAGACATCTAAAACAGTATAGGAGACTAAAACTAGGGACTGTGGGTTATAACCCCAACAGCATTGTGTTGATGGAAGTTGGATGCTGTCAGATGCTCTGACTGAGAAGCTGGAGAAAGATCAGCCCCAGACTGATTTTCTTGTAGAGGGACTTCTTACAAGGTCATCTTGTAAAATAGGACAAGGGACAATGGCTTTAAGATGAAAGTGGGTAGGTTAAGACTAGATTTTAGGAAGAAATTATTTACTGTGTGAGTGATGAGGCACTGAACAGGTTGCCCAGAGAAGCTGTGGATGCCTCATCCTTGGCAATGTTCTAGGCCAGGTTGGATGGGGCTTGGAGCAACCTGGTTTAGTGGAAGGTATCCCAGCCTATGTCAGGGTGGCTGGAACAAGATAATCTCTAAGGTTCCTTCCAACCCAAGCCGTTCTGTGATTCTTGCAGAGATGTCTGCAAACCCCTCATTTTACTGCAGCGTAGCAGGGAGAGCAGGGAATGGAGCTTTAGCCTTGCCCAGGGTATGTGCCCACTGCCTTCCAGCCACTGCTGGGCTGTTACTGCCTGACCCCCATGCACACACTGTGACCCAGCTCCTCTCCACAGATCTCTTGAGCCTAGTCCAGGACTTAGGCCAAACAGTTTTGCACACTGCCAGAGGACAAGAGCAATCAAGCCATCCTGTCCCCAGTAGTGAGTCTCTCCCTCATCAAAAGGGAGCAAGATGCAATGGAGGTGAGATTTTTCCTAGCCTGGCTCTTCACCGCATACATGAAAGGTTCCTCCTCTTCCTCAGTGAAAACAATTCCCACAGTCTCTGACAGACATGGGTGCAAACTGTGAGTGAGTCTACTTACAAAAACTTTTGACAGGTATCATCAATTTTTGTTTCAGTTGCTTTGAATTTAGAGGAATGCCACTTTCAACCAAAGTTTAATTTGAGTAAACCTGCTGACCAGGCAGGAGGACAGCTTCCTTCACTCCCTTGGGAATAGCTTAAGAAAGATGGTGTCTCGGGAAAAGAGGGAAAGACAGAACAGCTGAAGAACCATCAGACTGTCAAGCTGGAACACGGAGCTGCCCATCACATGCATCTCTGTTGACCTGGAGGTGCCTCATACTGCAACTACTGCAAGAGGTGATAATCCAGGAATGACTGTCTACAACCTAAAATATGCCTAGTGGGATGGAAAGTGTTATCCACCCATTTCATATTTTTTATAGAACAGATGTTGAGTTTCTACTGGTTCAGAACTGCAACTCTTTAATGAACCACTTAAGGAGCACAAGGATGAGTGGTTTCCCTTTGGCTTAGCAAACCATCCTCTCCTGAAGGGCTGTGAAAAGCACAATAATTGGGAGAGAAATGGGGTAGCACTTTGTACCTGAGCACATTGTCTCCTGTGGAATATAGGTCACATTTACAATATCTTTCCTGAAACCAAAGATGCAAATTTAATGCATTGGATTCGCATTTTTGTTCTCTGCACAAACAAAGGTGATACTACTGGAATTCTGATTAAGTCTAATGAGGGAAAGTGTAATGTATTCATTCCTTCCAATCTGGCTTCTTGAACAGATTAGCTTCAAAATTTGCCCTTCTTCATGCTAACAAAACATAAACATAGTAAAAATGAAATCATAATACTACTTGATGTAAACCTAGTGCTTAATATTTTAATCTTTAAAGAATAAAAGTTAATACATCCATAGCAAATTAAGAAGGTGACATCTCGGTCTATTTACATGAATGGTTAATAACCAGCAGATTAGCGCTGATGCATACCAAGAGCAGGTTTATGCACGGACAGTAGGAGGTGATAACATCCTATTCAACCAAGATGTCTTTGAATCTACCCCAGGATTATGTCACCGAGTCAAATGATTGCTAAAGGAATGGGCAGACAGAAACACTAGTTCAGATAAAGTTTTGTGTAGAAATGTAATAAAAAATAGAGTAAAAGAAACATGGGAACACTTTAAGACACTATTTTCATTTGTAATTATTTCTGTGTGTATACGTGGTATGTTTTTCAAGGTTCATGAATAAATACATACCTTGCAAATACTATACCTATAGTTGGATAAACATTCAGATAGGTTAGAGATAGCCATTATCACTTTTTAGGATAACTTAATTAAACTTGCTTATTAAAACCCTTTAATTCGTTAGCGATAAAATCTTGATTAGTACATTTTCCTGCTAGGTGACCTTCTAATTTAATAGAAAACGAATTTTTAAATGGAGAAAAATGCCTGTGGCAGAGATTTTGTGCAAGTGAATAGAGTTTGTAATACACATAGGGATATAATCGAGCCTAATTAGTGAGGGTGCAAATGAATTTTTATTTCATACACCAGAAGTGTCATTGATGAACCATGGTTCAGAGTTTGAAATGCATTCAGGCTGGCAGTATGGGACTGAAGTCTGTGGGAAAATCACAAGCTAATTCATTGATTGCCCCTTGGAAATTACTGCTGTTAATTGTTAGGTAATTAACATGGAGCTACAATTATACTGGCCTTAGGGGGTGATTAATGTTTCAACATGTCACATTAGCAGCGGCTGGATTTTAAAAGCTTTTCTTTTCACATGGTTTAGAGACAGATGGTATATTGTCTATGGAAAATTGTTTTCTTTTATTAAAGTTTATACCAAGACCAAGTGAATGTTGTTCTTGTGCTGCAGTGTATTTTTATGTAGTTGAATTGTATGCATCTTGCCTGATGCACCTTAAGAAATAATATTTGTTTAAAAAAAAATCCCCATTATACCTGCTATGAATGCATAAAATATGCATATTGAAAGGAAATTATGTCTGCTCTTATTTTTTAGGTAGAAAATAAAAAATAGATAATGTAAGATTAGACTATTTCATGGCAGCTCTTACATTATTTTGTGCTGATACAGAGAAAAGAATTGCACAATATGATACTTATTACAATCAATATAATTTAAGCAGAAACCAAATAAAACATGTTGAACAAATGCATTTAGTAACAGTTATAAACAGTATATTAATATCTCCACACTTCAATATTGTGTTTTGTTCTATGTTAAGATTTTTTTTCTCTTCTCCTAGTTCCAGTAGTCAGAATAAGACTAGCACAGACTTTTTAGAATCCTACTGTGTTCTACTTTACTGTTGCTGTTTTACTCTTATGCCGAATTAAATCCTTAAAATCTACTAAAGAGTAGTGCCTGTGTTAGGAAGACTGTTTATGTATCCTGGAATTATTACTTATATTTTCTCTCTTTTTTTTCTTCTATATACTGATATACTAGATAGACATATTGCAAACTGGTGGGTTATTAGTATTCACTGTGTAAATATTTTCTTGGTAATAGTCCTAAAACATGGCAAGTGTTCCTGTTTGCAGTAGTTTTGAAAGCACTTCAATTTCTTCTTGTAATTAATTGATAATGGCACTAAGTCTTGTGAAGGGATATGTTTAAATGTCACACTTGGATTAGTTTCTATAAATTCTTTAGGTTTGTAAGATTACTTTGTCTTTTATGGACAATGAAGTCACATAGTCCAAAAGATGTAATGGACCTCTGGTAGGTGAAAGGATTGGTTTCTATGACAGCATATATCTTTCCCTTTTTCTTGTTCCATTTTTTGTCTTCCTGTGATATTTCTAGTTGCAGTCTTTCTTAGTAGTCTTATACAATGGTCTTTCTTATGACTCCAGTCACTTGCATTTGTATTGATTGGTCCACTTCAACATAACACAGAAATCTTTGGTTTTTTCAACCATGTCTGCTAATAATTTTTAATTTCTGCTAAAACAGAAGGAGATCTGCTTTAGGACATCTGGAGGACAAGTTTCTACTTTAGAAACAGCCTTCTTACAATAATAAAAAAATCCCCAAAGAAATATAGCAGAAAAGATACACAAATTTTGTAAATATTCTTTTGTCTTTATGATTGGAATTTCTACAGATAGTATGAACTATGAATTAGTATCCACTTAGGTTTCATTCTGCTGAGTTTTCTTGCCTTCTCTGAGGACCCCAGTTGTCAGGCATCTTATACATGCACAGTGTCAGCGACTGAACTGGAAGAAATGGAACTTATGAAGAACTTAATGGACTGGAATGGTTAAAATTATTATACTGCAGGAGATCACCTGCACTTGGTTAGTCATACAGGCTTTCCTGGGCTTTCATTTGAATGATCAGGAGCCAGAAAATCTCAGCACATGGGCAGGTTTAACCAGAGATTCTGACCACTGCTTTTAAAGAGTAGTAGTAGTAAGCTGATCCAATGCTTGGTCAGCAGAACCCTTAAGCATATGGTTAACTTTAAGCACATGAATTACTCTGTTGACATTACATTTAGGTCTCTACCTACATGTTTTGTTAGATTAAAGTCATTGCCCTGGGTGGACTACATGGGGGAGAAATACTTCAGCTGGCAGCCTCACAAAGTTAGTCCTGGCCCTGTGTCTAGATTCATCTGTACAAAACCCTCAAACACAAGTATCTGTGCTCACATATCATAGAACAGATCCTGATTTACACTAGGGCCATTTTTGGACATCCTTAGTATGTAATATATGTGCAACTATTATTTCTTCTTGCTTTAAGAACTGTCTGCATTGTCAGTGCATTAATAAGGGTGAGGACCAGATTCTACATGATTATTTGATCATGTAAAAGGTTGAGGCCATAGCATTCCTCAAATATATGTTATACATATTTATGTTAGCTCATTGGATTATTTTCTTCTGAATTTCCATTTGATTTCTGTTTATGGGAGTTTTTTGTTTTGTTTTTGGGTTTGTGGAAGGGGGGTTGTTGTGCTAGTTTCTATATTTTATGAAAGCAGTGTCTGTGCTACTAGTCTAATTTAAATTTAACTTTTATGCTAGTTGGCTGTAATGTAAGTTCTAAGAGTACAGTGAAAAAATAGCAGGAAACTGCATAGCTTGATTTATTTTCTTCCTTTTTTAAATTGACTGTAACCACCCTACTAATAATATTTATTGGGAGATTATCTCAAGTCTCATGATTTCCTGGCTTTACTTGTAAATTCTGAAGGTTCTCTAGACCAGTATACTTCACGGGATATAATACTAAATAGAAGTTTTAGGTCACTTGCTAAGAAAAGATCTTTGAAACAGGCATTGTTCTGCCATGGTTTGCAGAAGGAAGTGGCTGAAAAATTTGGATGCTCTACTGAAGCATGTATGATGGTTTGGGAATGGCATTCCCCAATTTAGCATTCCCACTGAAACACTCCAAATCACTTGCTTTCCTCTCAATCACCCCTTCCCCTCACCCCTTCCTCCTCTGGAGGGATGGGAAGGGCAATTGGAGACACAAATTGTAAAGTTCAGAGGTTGAGATAAGAGCAATTTACTGGGAAGAGCACCGAGATTTGAAAATTAGCAGTAATATCCAAAATACTAATGACAGAAGGCACATGAAGAGATGAATTTGCACAAGAGTGCTCACTCCTGACAATACCTGACTGCTCCCTCCACCAGTCTACTCAAGACTGAAGGGATCCTTTCACCCCCTTGCCTCCTGGCGATGACATGAGATGTTCTAGAATAGCTTCCATGTCCTAGCCATGCTCCTCCTGGACGTTGCAATAATTAGCTCTGTCCTCCTGGCTGGAATGGGGACAGGATGCTTGTGAGGAGAAGGTCACCAGGAAAATATCTAAGGAATGGATTTGTTTGAAGGACAGGTGAGGAGGTGAAATAGGAGGACTTCCCCTTTATTTGTGAAAATTTAAGACATGCTATATGCTTTTGAGCAAGGAGCCTCTTTCCTCCCATGTTTTCTGTTCTAGTAGTTTTCTTACACTGAATTGGAAGACAGAATTGAAGGTGGATTTGTATGAGTCAAAAGTGCCATGAAAACCATTGCACCCCTTGTCAAATATAAGTAAATATGTGTCCAGCACAGGATATAATGTTCCAGAAGAACAGAGATCCTGACAGGAGCCTTCTGCAGAGTCTCTGTCTCTTTGAGTAACATCTGTGGGCTCTTCCTGGTTCTTCTGCCATTGACTCTGCCAAGGCTGCTTACTTAATAGTGCTTACACCACTGTTCCTTCACTCCCTTCCTCCTCCTCCTCACCATATCACTCAGTGAGTTTGGTTATGTGACTTCAAGGGCATATTCACCTCTCTCCCAGCGATGTCAAAGACAATTTGTGGGTAATTTGTCTGCATTTACACTTAAAATATTATTAATGATTGGAAAATTGCTCTAAATTTCTAATTAAAAAAAAAAAAAAGAAAAAGAGGAAGAAAACTCCCTGTTATAATTTTTCTTGAGATTCTTTATTTGAGTAGGAGACACTTGTCTTAAAGAAAGCTATACCTGACAGATATGACTAGAAGGTATAGACCTCAACCTGAACACACATTCAAAAGACTGTTATTTATTTAAAGAAAAAGAGAAAGCTGAGGAAATACAGAAAAAGTGTATGTATGGAAAGTTAAAGACATGGAAAAAGTTCCCTTTTTGAAATTTCACACCAATCAGTGTTTATTTTGTAGAGAAAATATGTTTATTTTAAAGCCATCAGAGAACACACTGGTGGAACCACTACCAAGAACCTCCAAATCTGTATGTGCCTGTTCTTGTATGCCTAAGAATAATATTTCTATCCAATTACTTCTGTGGGGAAAAATGTGAAGGATTATCAGACTAAAAAGACTTGAAAATGAAAGTACCATCAAGGTTGGTCAACTTTTAGGAAAAGCAACTTTTAAGAAGGTCCTTTAAAGTCCCTTATTTGACATCTCTGCATATTTTCCCACTGATTTGCTTGCAGTCTTTATTCTTAAATAAGCCTCTGCTTTTTTTGGAAAGCCATTCAGAAATTAAATACACCCTCCTTCCTTTCACTTTTTAACTACTGCTTCTGATCCTTCATTTCCCGGTCATTCAGTTGGCAGTATATATGTACTCCTTACTTTTTTGTTTTGTTGTCTATTCTGGAACCCTCCTTTTTGTGATAAATCCTCTGACCTTCCTTTTCTACTGTCTAATGACCAAAACAGTCTTCTCACCTCCTTTGCTTGTAATCTTATCTTTTCTGTCATTGACTGTATAAATCTGTTTCTGTCACAGACAAACTGACTTCTGTCTTGCTTTTTGAAAGCATGTTTAAAGCTCGCTGGCTTGGCATCATCCTGTGGAGTTCCAGTGTAAAACTGCTCACTTCCTGCCTTCTCTTGCCCACAATTCAAGCTTCATCTTATCTTGGTCTTATGAGGAAGCGAAATAATTTTTTCTCTCTGTTTTTGCGATTCTACGGGTTTTGGACTAATTTGGGGTTTGGTTAGTTTGCTGTGTTTTTTCATCTTTTGCTGATTGCTAATATTGCTTCATGGAGGTGGTTATGTCTATATCTTGACCAGATTATTTGAAAGCTTGAAGATGAGCTGATCTGCTGATTCCTGGCTGAATCCCGAATCCGAAGAGGCTAATTTTCATGGGGCCTACTGCTGCATTCACTCTTGTCATGTACCTCTGTTTTCTGCATATGTATCTGTCCTCCCTTTGAATTCTCTTAAATATTGTCATTATTACTGTGAGTAACTTGAGTGTACTGAGTGTAACTTCAGTGTTCAAAGACACTTTTACAGACAGATGGCCCCTAAAGAACTCAGACTGTGTGCCTTGGGTCAGCTGGTCTACAGCTTTCTGTCTGGTCAAGAGTGTTTCCTCATACAATTCACGTGATGACCGTAGCAGCAAGGTTGTGCTAGCAGAGTTAGACAAGACCCACTTAACTCTATTTTGTGGCAAGTTTTGTATCCAGCACATGCACAATGACCTAATTTAAAGTACTGGATAGTCGTTGTCTTTTTAGGGTGACATACTATACTGTGTTCTAGTATCTGCTGCACACTGACTGCTCTTCATCAAGCTTTGACACAATTTGTCTCACTTCTTACCACTAGTAAGCTTATATGTTCAAATTTGTTTGAGACCCAGGACCTCTCACTTTGTTAGATTTTTTGATATACATTACTGCCAATTGAACAGTGTCACTGAAAAGCCTTGCCAGGTTTTTCCTGCCATAATGTCAGACCATAGAAAAATCCCTTAGTAATTTCCAGAAAGTCTGAGAATTTTATGATAGCAGAATGGTGAGAAAATATTGCCAAATTGCTGTACATGCTGAGACAAGAGGATTATATATGTATATAGTATATGTAGTGCAGTACAGCAAGAAAGTAATCTTTACTCTCTCTCTGTATTAATCTTCTACAGCCTTCAAAGATTTTAATTTCAGTCCTTCCAGCTAATGGCATTAAGCCACACTTCATTTTTAAATGTGCCTTTCTGCACTAAGTGTAACATCTGGCATTCCCAAAATCTTTTTCACAATTTCATGTACATTTAAAATGTTATTCTCTAATCATTTTGTTTTTAAAAAGGATTTTAATATGGTCTAACTCTAAAAAAATTAAGAATAAATCAAAATATGTAGTAGGGATTAATACAAATGTGTATTAGAAGAGCAAAGAAATCACTGAGACAAGACTAATCATCATTTAGATTATCAGTAGAAGATGATTAAAAAACAAAGGATTGTATGACAAGTTATGTTGATGCCATGTTTGTGTAGCCAAATGTTTCAGCTTTATAAATGAAAAAGCCTAAGCAGCTTACAGTGAGACAAAGTAATCATTCAAATTACAAACTTAAGAATTTCAAATTACATACTTCATCAAGTTGAGTCTATTGTAACTTAAAATACATAGGAAATGATTCACTCTAGTTGAAAAACAGCATGTAATATTTCAGCCATTATGAAATTGCTGCTTGGCTTTACAAAAGTGTTAATGCCATTAAACCACCTCTTTTTAGGATGAATGCTCTGAACTCATACTGTTTATAATCCAACAGCTAGGAAGAACATTTTCTTAAATTTAAATGGAGATTTATTTGGGGCATCTTTTTGGTTTATTTAAATGTAAACAGTGTTGATCTCTCTGACTGTGTGCTCTTGCTCTAATAATTAGATATTTTTGATCAAGAGTTCAATCTTCCAAATACTTAAGGGAAAGTAAAGTATTTGCTGTTCTTATTGTTCTTGTCAGTAGGGGTTTTTTTATACTGTAAAGACTAAGCTGAATAGTAATTTGGGGCAAGTTGTATGCCTAACATTTGAACTTGATTTTCTAAAATTTTATTGCAAAAAATTGACTGGTATAGATTCCACCTCTTTCATAATTATCTCATCAAAGTTCAGAGCTTGGGCTGGTAATCACAATTCTTTTTCCATTCTTTCTGTTTGGGAACTTTCATTGAAGCAATTTCAGTTGAATGTGACAGTGAATTTATTCTTACTGAAGGTTTCCTCCAAATATCTGGCTTGTACTCAACTTCTTTATCAGTGGTATTGATGAGAGTACTAATTTGTTCTTAATTTTGGTGGATATTCCTCTTTCTTTGCCTTGACTGCTTCTTCTAATTGCTTTATTCATTGCTCTACATCTCATCCAAAGATGATATAAATGTAATAAATCCAAGATTTTTTTTTTCAGAGTGTTAGTAAAACCCAACCATAGTATTTTAACAGGGCCTTTTCTAACCTCTCTGATTTAGTTTTTCTGAGACGATAATGTGTGTGGTACATGGATATCTGAAATTCTTATACCTGTAACCTGTTCCTCTGCTTTATCTAGTGATATATCATAATACTGACTTTGCTGCCCTACTGTGAGTTTTGTTCTATCCTAGTTTAATAATAAAAGCACAAACTTTTTTCATTTCAGTATTAATTTATATTAATGATATTGAATATTATATTCCTCTTGTGTTCTGCTGTGAATGAATAAGCACTGAGGAGGATGTAGGGGGATTTTGTTCCCTCCTTCCTTTTTTTTGTACTAGACAAGAAAATTTAAGTAGAAATAGATTCTATTAATGGGTTTTTCCCAAAATTACATTAAAATAAAATCTGCATGTGATTTCTGATAAATTAAAACATATAAAAAAACCCCCAAAAAACCAAATATACATCCTTGTAGTTCTTCCTCAGCCCTAGGAGTAACCAAACTAGGAATGCAATCCAAAGTCTGACTCACTTAGGAAATTTTAGTGACATGTTTCTATTCTGGATGTCTCAGATGATCAGTGGAGGCAAAGTTTACAGATGTGGATTTTCAGCTGAGAACTAATCTTGGGTAAAAAGGACTAGAACCATGTTCTGGTGAAGGTGCAAATTTGAGCTTAAATAAGAGGAACAAAATATTATTCCATACTTTTGAAGTAAAATCGTCATGAAATATGGGGTTTGCCTGGAATCTTTTACAGATTTCTGTTATATAATTTCCATCAGAGATAGGCTGATATGTTTCTTATCTGTCTTCTGGAGTTTGTTTGCTCTTTGAGAGCTCCTTCAACTGCATCTGTGCAACTTGGATAAAACAAGAGTCCTCAGGATCAACTTTTATGCTGCTTGATACCTTTTATTCCCATTGGTATGTCAGATCCTGGGGTAATCAGGAGCTTAAAAGCCTGGCAAAAGCAACCTTAAGCAATGTTACCAGCCAGACTCTGAGTCTTATCCTATTTTACAGGCAGATGTGTTGGTGGACTAGGACTTTGTTTTATGATAAAAATTTCCTTTTTAAATGTAAAGACCATTTGTGAGCTAGATCCTGGAAGTGGTTTGTATAAGAATGACTGATATCAAAAAACCAAGCAGTGCTGTTATTATGGGACTTAGCTGCCTGTAAGAGCTGGAAGAACATCACAGCTGATAGTCTCTTCCAGGGACAAGTTTGGTGTCATATTTCAGCCAAGTGCAGTGCTACACATCCCTGTAGCACTGCATACATAGAACCACTTCTATTAAGTTTCAATTGCACTGTATAAGTCAACTCTCTTGGCTTCCCAGTAGGTCAGCATCTCTTTCAGTTGCACCTCTCACCTCTTTCCTTTCCTATGTATATACATTCAAAACCCTGCTGCATCAGTTATTATGTAAATGTGGTTTTCTGCCCAAGATTTTGTGATCTCCTCCTTTTTTTCTATCACTGAAGAGGTGATGGCATCTAAACTGGAAAATATATAATAGTTATAGATTAAAGAACAAAATACTTGGTTTGATAATGCCTTCATCATAATGCTGAAGAAAAACAATGGCACATTAACACTAGAAGCCCCATTTAGTATTAAAGAATTATTTTACTTTAATTAATCAGATTTAATTAATTTTAATTTAAGGAGACGTAATTTTGTGTAATGAAAATGTATGCAGTAACTTGATATATGATCATTAGTCTGATAAACAAAGCCTGCCTTCTGATTAACTCAGGTTTTTTTCCCTTTTAATTTTTTTTTTATTTTCTCTTTTTCTCCCAAATCTGAAGCTGGAAACTACAAGATGACACTTTTTACAGGTATTTTACCATTTATCAATTAATTAATTGTGTTTTAAAAATGTTAACAGGAATGTTTAGCCAGAAGATTGATTTTTGATAAAAAATCTTTATGTTTTACATTAATTTGTTTTTAGCATGAGTTATTTTGTAATATCTTTGAAGTTGAAACAGTTAAGGAATAAAATGTTTTAAAAATAATTTTACATAGTGCCTAAGACCTCCTCTGTTATTCAATCTATTTTCTTACTGCCATATGGATTATGTATTAAATTCTTTGTATAAATGCATCAGATTTGCTGTTGACCTAATATTCTCTTTTCTTTCTCTAATATCACCCTACTGATATACCTATAGATTTATATTTGACTGTCACAATAAATTTGTTTGAAAAAGCCAAGATTTTTTTTTTGGTCTGATAGTAATTCTATCTATTCTTCTCTGCTGCCATTCATGTTTTGGGAATTTGCTTTCTTTGAATATATTTTACTGAGGACTGACAGGATACCCATACTAGCACAGGAGAGTCTAAGGAGAAAGTTGCATCAATGGTACCAGGCCTTGTCCATTTAAAACTAAATGCTCCCTAAAGCATTACCCTATGGACTGTGTATGTACATATCCACTCTGATCTGTCATTAGCTAATGAAATGTAATGTTTTCTTTCACTTGTCTTCAGCAGATTTCTCCTTAAGATTCAGTAACCATTTCAGCATGGGTTCTCTGGTACCAGACAAATCCAGCTAGAATCCTTATCCATCCCATTCTTCCTCACTGCTCTGCTGTTTGCTTTTGATGAGGCCATTCTGCCTTTTATTGTTAGTATAGCTCCAGATTTGCATAAAAGTTTTAGCAAAATATGCCCAAATATATTTCTCAACACAGAATCCTGGAAAAAAAAAATCCACTTAATAACAGCCAAACTATCCTTTCAAACTGTTATACCTGGTTTAAACAATTTCTTACTGACAGAATCTTCTTCTAAAGTCTGTCTTCTGTGGTTTAACTTGAAGTTTCTTCTTCTGCACCATATAAACTATTTTGCTGAAGTCTACAAGGACATTGACCTGGTGGAGCAAGTCCAGAGGAAACCACAGAGATGATCAGAGGGCTGGCACACCTCTCCTGTGACAACAGGCTAAGAGAGATGGGATTGCTCAGCCTGGAGAAGAGAAGGCTTCAGGGTGACCTTAATTGCAGCCTTCCAGTACCTAACAGGGGTCTATGGAAAGCCAGACATGAACTTTTGACAAAGGGCATGTGTACATAGAACAAGGGGTAAGATTTTTAAACTGAAAGAGGATAGGTTTAGGTGAGATATTAGAATAAAATGCTTTACTGTGATGGTGATGAGGCACTGACACAAGTTGCCCAGAGAAATTGTGAATGCCCCATCACTGGAAGTGTTCAAGACCTGCTTGGATGGGGCTTGGAGCAACATGCTGTAGCAGAAGGTGTCCCTCCCTATGCTGCAAAAAGATCTTTAAGGTCCCCTCCAGAACAAACCATTCTGTGATTATATGACACTTTCCAGTGTCAGTTTATCAAAGAAAACAATCCAGTTAATGTGACATGGTTTACTTTGGGTGCGCTATTGTTGCATTCATTCACGTTTATCTTTTACCTTTATCCTTCCATGTGTTCCCTGGCTCTACATACTGTTTTAGGTTTATTCTAGGCTTTATAGCTCCAAGATGCTTTTGCTTCCTCCCAGTAAGCATCCCATTTCCTATTTCTGGTCACAGGTACTGAATGTGATAGATTTATTAAACTTCCTTGGTTCTTAAATTGCAATTTCATGTGCTACATCTTTCAGTATTCTTCAGTGGAAATTATCCAGTTACAGAAACATGTGTGTGTCAAGATTTTCTTACTCAGATAGAAGGACATATTCATTATCTGCGTCTTTTCTTATTCCTTATGTCCACCTGCTCTATATTATCACCTAGACTGGAAACAGAGTAGAGTGTTCATACAGTTCAGGACTCTACCCAGATTATCATTAATGTCTATTCCCTTCTCCTGACAGAGCAGTCCCATTTGGTTTTTTCATTTTCATTATTAATAATATGGCTTTAAAATTTTTTACTTTCTGTTTTAATTTCCTTTGGAAATTTTAACTCATCATTTGGTGGATCTCACTTTTAGTCTATAATTTCTGACTTCCAAAAAGTATTCATTATTGCTGATAATAGTCACTTTTTCCTTTTCTCATAGTATTTTACCAAATACAAAGAGAAGGAAAAAGAAAATCACATGTCTAGGAATCTTTTTCACAAATTCCCAATATATTTTATCCAAAATATTTGGGTGTTACACATATCTTTGCAGTATGTGTAAATATTCACATACACTCATATAAATATATTTCCTGCCATTAATTTTAATAAATATTTTTGTGAATGTAAATGAAACTATCTGTCATGTTATATGAAATGCAGTGACCATATATATGTATAACAAATGTTAACATGTTAGAAATAATCATCTAATAGATGAAAAGTCAGATAACCAAAGCAATTGAGCAAAAAGGACAAGTATATGAGAAGAATACTAATCATGGAAAGGGAGGACCTGCCTCACTGCTTGGAAAGGATTTCATGTCTTCTTGGAAGACTAAATAAAGAAATCTGTTTGTGCCTTAGGTTGCAAAATGTCTTTGAATCCTTATACAAAAGCAGATAACACAATGGCGTAAAAATAAACACTTGCACCTTTTTACAATCTCAGATGTATTGTTGCAGATCATCTGTCTGGCTCATGCTAAACAGTTTCTTCTGAGAAGGATTTTTTACTGTTATATCCTGCAAGTCATTCCCATTGTTCAAAAAATTAAAATATGTGTCTACATTATACATCACGAATGACCATGTATTATATATCATAAAAGAGTAACACAGCTTTGATTTCTGTAGGTATGGAGCAACATGTCCTGGTAGAAAAAAAAGAATAGTTTTGACTTTGTAGTCTACTGAAAACATTACTCTTTAGACTCCAACACACTGGACATTTTCATTTCTGAATTGATGTCAGGAATATGAGCATTATCTTCTGCGTCCAACTTCTCCTTTTAAGAAGCTATCTCATGTAAGTGATCAAGCATTCATGTCTGTCTTAGGTTGAAATGCAAGATGTAACCAAAAGTATGCATTCCATTACCAGCTGTTATAACCAGGTGAGGCAGTGTTCTTTACCTCTTCCACAACCCATCCTCCCTCTAGGGGGACATCTTTTGTAAATGGGCCATTTGGTCTCACTGCATGACTGATAAAATTACATCATCCCATTGTGAGATGCTCCACCCAGGGGGGTGAAGCCTGCCTCATGTGAATGGTAACCCTAAAAAATAATTTTATAACAGTTTTCTATTTCATTATTTTATATATTTTAAACTAATTCTGAATTCCAGTGAGGGTAAGCTTTATTGTCTTGACTGATTTTTTTTATGATCAGGGGAAGGTGTCTTCACATTATTGAAAGAAGGAGAATAAAAAGCATATGAAGAAACAAAAGTACTGGAGTCCATAATATGTAAAGCACAGCTTGTTATTACTCTGTGGCCAAATTGCTAGCAGGTGAAAGAACTGGGAAATTGAAGAAAGAGGGGCAAAGATCAGAAACAGTAGATGTTGATAGTTTCCCACTTCTGCCTTTATCCAGCTGTCAAACCTGCACATACAACCCTAACCTAAATATTTTTTTGTGGAGAGATTTCTCCTATATATACATATATACTTCTCCTAATGTATATTCATTAAATACATAAATAGGTCAGTTGTAACTATAAACTACAGATATTCAGGCAGCTTGTTTCTTTCATGCTATTTTCATCTTATAATACATAATTACATTTGGTATTTAAGGGTGTTTGAAATTGATAACACAACAATTTAAACTTTTTCTGAAAAAGTCAGGTTATTGTTCCAGAATGAACTATTCTTGGTTAGATCAACTGGAAAAAAAAAATATGTACAATATTCAAACCACTCTGTTCTAAAGCACTGCTTCATTTCTTTTTGGTGAGATGCACCACCATTGCAAAAACTTAGGACAAGCAAATAAGATCCAGTGATAAGGAGAGGTCAGAGTGGCCCTTAAGGTGTAAAGGATCGGTGGAGGGGAATAGAGAGTTGAAAGAGGAAGAATTACAAAAGTTCAAAAGCACTGGTGTAGAAAAGGCACAAGGACGTCATAATTTCTTGATATACATGGGTAAGTCTGCCAGAACCAGCTCACTGGAACAAAATTAAGATTGTTTAGAATTTCTAAACAAAAAATTAAAAAATTCCAAGGCCTAGTCCATTCTATAAATTTAGTTTTTCTGACTTTTTTCTGCTATATACTTCTTTTGGTGACTATGTTCCTGCTGGTTCAGAAGAACTGGAATATAAGAATTTAGGAATAGTTAGGAAGTAGAATATAAAATAATTAGAAATTAAGAAGTGATTGATTGCAATTTTCATAAATTGCATAAGGGTTCCCTTGGTTTCAGATAACATTAGATATATAGAAGCAAAAAAAATTATCAACCTCTGTGATGAGTTTGTGTCAGTTCATATTTTCAGGATGATTTGTCTAAGTCTTTATTCCTGGTCTTTAGGTATTAAGAACAGGAAACAAATGATTTACTTTTAGGTGTTTTCCAATTCTGTGGATGCTGTGAGAAGAAAAGGTAGTATGAATATCATACAAAATATCATAAATATTCACAGGTCTATATTGGTATTTGTGTTTTAACATCCCACCAATTACTTGTGATTACTTTCTGGTGTTAAATCCCTTCTAAAGGAATTTTTTGCTTTGGCAAATGTACCCAGACAAGATTATTGCTATTTCTTGTTCTTTGGTCATACAAAACCATATTTCCATGCTGTTTCAGAAAACATATGGAAAAGGAAAGTTGAATTCCTCAGCTGAATGAAGCAGATGTTTGTTGTTTAGTCTTAATCACTGTTGGTGAGTAGACTTCTTCGTTGGCTGCCCTTGTCAATGCAGTCTCCTTAAGGGTAACAGGGTACTTTTTTCATTCAGCCACAAATTTCTCATATATTATAGAAAATTCATAGCAAATAAAAGACATTCATCAAATTTTTGGAAAGACTTTAATATTAAGGAAGTTAAAAATAATGGAAGTACTTAAAAATAGATTGTTTATTTATATTTTCAAATACTTTTTTTACCATTGACCTTGATAGTGTATTCTGGGCTCTATGCCATAAAGATGTAATTAATAAGGTTTTATATAAAACTGTATTTTTAATCTCATCCCTACAAATGCTTAACATTTGCATTCATTTCCAACATATACATTTAAGTGTTACTTAAGTGTGCCAAGTTAGCTTATAATTATATAATGGATTATCTAAAATTTGGATTTATTTGCCTCTTCCTGTTTTCAGATGTAAAAATGTTACTTCAAAAAAGCTTTTTGTAATGCTAGCAAAAGCTTTTCCCTATCTACTTTGAGACTTCTCAGCATCTCATTTATTTTCAGAGTTTGATCAAACTTGATGACTTATTTATAGTAGGCTGTTATTGTGCTTAGTGCTGTAAAAACCATGGACTCAGTTCCAAAAACCCCTACTCTAAATCAGATCCAGGCAGTCCAGTTGAACACACTGTACAATTGCTTCATCAGTTTCCATTGAAAGATAAAATTTCTTTCATTATTTTCTCTTTATAACCCAAGAAATGCAAAATGTATGACTGTTTTCTAGTATTCATTCCATATCCTCCTTTCTGAAAATTGATATGAAGATTTGTTTAAACTGATAGCAGTAACTACCTCTTCTGTGAATAAATTACACTTCCCATTTCTGAGAGGTCCTACTCTTTTCCTCCTTGCTGACCTCGTCTTCTCCATGTACTTTAAAAAATTCTGATTTATCTCAAACCCTCATGCAATCTGCTTTTCATTTTCTACCCTTAATTTTCTTATCATTTTTTGCACTCTCTCTTAACTTCATTCTCTAATCTTCTCAGTACTGCTGTGTAGCTGATGTTTTATGCCTTGTATTTCCTTTTTCCTTACTTTTTATTACATTTTGGACTTTCCAGCTCATCCTCATTGACTTTTTACTCCTTGTGTATGTATTGCAAGATTGCACATACAACCTTTGGGTATGCATTCATTTACCTCTGCACATTTTTATTTTTTTTCTTCAGCTGTCAATATTTTTTCTTTAAGGTTTTCATCATATTAATTTTTCATTTGATGTTACATTTCTCTAAAATGACTAATCTTAAACATTTTGAATTTTTTAAATAGTTCAAATTTTTTTTTCTTTCTAGTTTTGAAAGCAGCTCTGGTATTTTTGATTCTTTCATGAATAGGTTTCCATGCCTCTAGTTAACTGATAAGCTCAAAATTCTGGCAATTACTGTTTTAAAAGTATGTATAAAAAAGATGGAAAACCTCTCTGGGAGCAGGAACAGTTTAATTTTTTTTTAACAACAATTGCATTGCTAAAGACAAACATATTAATTCTTTCATACAATAAGAACGCAGTTTTTTATTTTCTGTGCCAGTCAAGGATTCCATTAAGGCTGAGATCACATTAAGGCAACTCTGCTGCCCATCCCTGTCTGTAGTATATTTTCTAAAGTTAGCAGACAGGTTTGTTCCTGTTGAAGGGTCTTCCTCTTGACTGATAATAAAATGACAGTGGTGGCCATGGAGATCAGTGGCCATAGATCTTATAAAGAAGTGTTTATGATGCCTGGGAAGGAGTTATAGAGGCTGTGAATCAAGCTTTATAAGAATCAAAAGCAAAGATGCTAGAGGGCTAGGCAGAAATTTCTTAGATGCCATGCACAGTTAAATGGTATTTCAGTTTCTACACAAGGTTCACTTTCTGGATAGGGCTTTGTTATGCATGTTTGTGGATGTGCATACATGTACATATGTATATATATATATATATATATATATATCCATATAGGTGTGTATATATATATAGACATAAATACACATGTCATCTTGGCAAGCTGATAATACTTTGACAAGGCTGAACATAGCTGGGATTTTTCAGGTTTGTGTTCTCTAGTAATGAAACACCTCATAGACTAACAAAAATTAAGTTGCACATGAGAAAGTTAAATTCATGAATGTTTCAAGCCAGTTTAAAATAGTTGTCGTAGCCAGGCCTTTGCCTCCCCTCCACTCCTGAGGCTGACTACTTAATTTTCTGGTGGTTAAGGAAAAGTGGAGGTGGAAAGTGAGTATCTCGAATAATTGAAGCAGCAGATAATGTAGGGGTCATGTTAAGGATTTCTTGTTTAGGCTTCCATCAAATAAAAGATGATCCAAAATCTCTCTCTTGTGTGAGATGCAGACTCAGAGTAAATTTTAGCCCAAAGTATTTATTAGATTTTCAGCAAATTATTTTGAGTGCTTCTGAACTATACAAAATAAATGAGGTTTAAGAGTTCTGGATTAAATTTTTACTTGTATTACAGCTAAAAATGGCTTCAGTATACAAAATTATAATTTTGTGGGTGGTTAATCTGTAACATGGGCCAAAATCGTATTGCACAGAAATTAAGATAGAGAGGTATCAAATACTGAAACAGATGTCATATCTGATTTATAGTTAGCTTTAAAAAATAACACGGTGAGTGGATCTATATCTGATTAACATTGTTTCAGACTTTAATTAACATCAAAAAGGAATACAAGTTATGTAGTATCAGTAGGACTCTCCACCTCAGAGAAATACTGAGGAATCAAGTGCTGAACATTAACTTTACATGACAATATATACCTAAACTAGGGTGACAGTGGGAGCTTTTTCTGATGCACTGCTCTGAGTGGGGGAAGGGAGAACTGAAAATGAGGAAAGGAACAAACTGGACCCTTAGTGCCAAGCAGCACAAATTGGAGTAAAGATGAATAAGAAGAATCCAAGAGCTATTAATCGAAGCTCAGCACCTCCAGGGATAAATGATTCTTATGCCTGAAATAGATTTAACTCTCCCCAAACAGTAATCTCACTCCTGAACAGGAAATGAAAATAAAAGCCAGCTACCTACCAGGCAAGAGCAGTCTCTACCTTCTGAATATTGTAGTCAGTCTAGAGCTGCTAAATGTCTCTCCCTGTCCCCTACTATAAAAATTTGTGAATGTGAATACCTGCATAATAATCTTAAGCTATACAAGGATTTTAAAAAGGGATCCTCCTTTCTGAACCCTCAGTTCTTCCTTGTATCTGTGCTCTGTCATTAATATGTAATTTACATGTGGCATGGTTTGCACTGTGCTTTCGTAAGCTGTACTTCCTTCTCAAATGAAACTCTGCCAAGCAGAGAATCATTATTTCAATCTTGAAACTGAATAATTCTTAAAAGTTACTGTTCCAACATTCTGATGAATTATTTATTTTTAAAAGAATGTTAGATATGCTGCTATTAGCTTTCAGATACATTTATTTAGTTCACATGTTTCCCTCTTATTTTCTGATTTAAACTAAACCAAATATATGTCTAAAAGATGCAATACTTGTTTTGGAATTTTTTAAAGAAGCTTTTGGCTTAAAAGTCAATGGATTTTTTCCAAAGGGAGCAGGGTTAGATGAATGCTGTGGCATTCTGCAAGTCCAGCCCTGAAAAGCTGTCTTATTTAGCTGCTAAAAAGGGCAGGGAGGAAGTAAGGATCTACTACTACAGTTTCCTTTTATTCCAGAGTTCTTTTTTGAAAAGCTTCTGCAACCTTTCCTCAAAAGCTTTTAGTTCATTTTTGGTGGTAATTCATATTACAGACATCTTTTCCTGATTTTTCTATTTCCACTGGGGTTTCACTGCTTTGGATAAATCTGGCTGCAGTGGAGTCAGTGGCAAAATTTCACCTTCATTGGCATTAGGATTTCATCTTCATGTTCTCTAAACCAGTTCAGGTGCAGCTACCTCAGTAAAGTTGCTGTAGTCCACAGTAGCCTGATTCTTCCTTTTTACTTTTCACTGAATGTGAAAAACTGTTTTTCAATTGATTTTCTAGTTCATTCATGAATCAGTATTATAGAGAGAGACTGATTCAGCCTGAGCTGGAATTACTGAGAATCTCTAATTTTCTATTTTGGAGTATGTAAAATCTATGAAAAGAAGGAAAATTTCTCATATCTTTGTGGGGTAGCCAAGGTGCTAATGAACTTGGAAGCAGATCTTAATTATTACATTTTCTAGTGGTGCTAGACTGAAAAACAAGGGCTTCTCCACTTTTGATATTTTCAATCACCCATGATTGAAATGTTTTCATTTCATGAAATATGAAATGTTTTCATTTCATGAAACACCCATGATTTTGATGTTTTCAACCTGGAGAAAAATTACTTCATATCATCTTCAGTTTTCTTTCTCTGAACTGGGCTGTGTTTCCTCTTTTTCTTTACTGGGAGCAAGTGTTGGACTTGTTAGAGCGTAACGTAGAGTTAATGTACTCTAAATGTGTGTATGCACATTGTTCAGAATGCATAAGCACTGCAGAAGTGATGCTTTTCTCTTTTGTTTCTCTTACTTTCATAATAATTTCTTAACATCATAGTGCTTTTATTTTTTTCAGTACTGTGTCTGGTATGCAAAATATGTTTCATAGAAATATCTGATTAAAAGCCTTGAGGTTTTGTTGCGCAGCACCAGTAATCAGACCAGACCTACATATGACACGGAAAGTTATGGGGCTTTTCCACATGCTTCATCCACTTAACTGCACTTCAGTATTGGAGGGATTCTACATTCTGAAACTCTTGCTTCTTTATTTCCTTAAATAATACCTTAAGCAGGATATTCATCCACCCAACCTATTCAACCCGTTCCCCAGATAAGTTATTAATATATTGAACTATCTACTCCTCTGCCTAGGAACTTACTGGAATCTTTTAACCTAAATTTACCTTGAAAGTGGCTTTTTAAAAAAAATATTTATACATGCAAAGACAGATTTTCTCATCCTGTGGCAGACATGGCTGATTTGGACCTTTTGTTGAGGGTCACACTAAAATATTTTGATATTTTTGAATATCAAATACTTTTTAAATGTGGATCTGTCTCTTCCACAGCCTGCTTACCTATCTTAAAATGTTTACTTAAAGAATCTGAGACAGTTTAGTGAGTTTCTAGTATGGAGTATTAGTGTACAAGGATTGTTCCTACAGATCTAGTCCATGCTCTCCACTGAGTGAATACTCCCTTAATTACTCACTAGCAGAAACTTTTAAAAAATAAATACTGTAATGACTATGTTATGTACAGTAATCAGGATAGAAAACTGAGACAGAGCATGTTAATATTTGAAGGACTTAGCACCTGCAAGACCAAAGACACCTTTCCCTGGGGGACTTGGGAAAGTTGATAAAGTGGTTGCTCCTGAGGCAGCGCAGAGGAGAGTGATTTGTGGAGGCCAGGCACTGAACAGAGGGAATGACAGAGGACAAAACCTGGCTAGAGAGGTGTAATGAGAACTAGAATGTCTTGTTAACTTCAGTAAACACTCACAGCAAACACAAGAAAAATCCATGAAAATATCCCATAGCAACCAATTTTCACTCCTGCCACACTCCCTCATTCACCACCTTTCAGTAAAGGTGCTCCCTTTAAGACACAGATACCTTATTTGCAAAGCAGTGATCATGTTTCAAGGCAGTCTTACCTCTGATAGGAGATGTCATGCATTCTGTTAAGAAATAAGAGCAGAGCAGCACATCTCTGATGCTGAATGCAGGTGAAGCTCAAAGTTGTGCTTGAACATAGTTTAGAAGTGTGCTGTGCTTTCAGGTGAATCTGAGCAGGTTTCTGTATCTTGTGGGACCCAAATGCACATGCAAGTTTGTCTTCATATATCTCTTATTTTTACCATGAATGAAAAATTTATGCTGAATGTCTAGAGATCCCCACTCCTTTTGGACTAGTTAAAACACACTTAGCAGAATTAAAATATACATTTAACTCATTCCCATATAAGGCTAGAAAAGTGCTGGAATAGATTAAAAAGTACAGAAAAATATTAAATCTATATAAAACAAATAGTTTCTTACTCCCAATATGTTGTAAGAACTGCAAACATTTATTTCTAGCAATAAATTAAAATCTTACTTTTTTTTCAACATAAAGTCAAATGTTGAGAGTGAAATAATTTCTAGAAACATAAAGACAGAAAATTAAATTAAGAATTCTACTGAAAAGTATGCAGCAGTTCTTCAAATATATGCACTGGGGGCTAACACCTTCCTAGACTGTTAGAAAGTAATGTGCTGACTACAATTAGTATCCTGAATGACTCAGAGATGATCATAGACACAGCTGTTGTTGTTTAAGGTAGCAGGCACATCAATGGCAAGGCAGTTGATATTGATTTGTGCGGTGACATCCTTCTAGCTATGTCATCTGAGTGAAAGAAGTCCCCAAATTAACCAATAATATAGTGTTAGAAGTTGTAGTAGTTGCCTCCTGGGACTTGTTCTGGTTAAGGATAGATACCTCTCCTCTTCCCACAGCCATCAATCCTCCTTGAAGGATTGCATGCAGGTCTCCATTGGTCAAAAACAAAATGTGAAGTCCAAAAGGACAATGTAGCAGACTGCTGGATTTTATATATATTGAAAATTTCCTCACAGGACACTGGAACTCTATCTAACTCTTAATACGCAATTTTAAGAATGTTTAAACTGTGAATAAATTTTCCTCTTTAAGTATTTGAATACAGATGTTTTAAATGTATAGTCCCGTTTCCATCAAAATCAGATGTCAAAAACTGTTAGTTGTATCAAGTTGATTTTCTTACTGTTCTGATTGTACAGTCCATTTTTGTCATGGGCCACTGGCTATATAGTACATCAGCTGACTGCATGTAATAAAGGGTAACAGGCCTGGACATTGTTGATGTTAGAGCAGTAAAAAGCAGTGACCATAAATACTTAATCCACATGAACATCAATGAGAAAGTCTGTATGTAAGTAATAATTGTATGACATATAAAATGTTAATCAAAGAATTCAAGCTCTAATTTAGATTTAAACTATCCCCCATTATGGTGAGATTTCTGTTTATTTGGTAATATAAAACCTTCTTGTAATCAAACTTTTTACAGTTCTAGAATTGCCTCCTTATAAAGGTTATGCATTTTATCAAACATTATATGACTGAATTTGTTCTCTTGCTGTTTTCAAGTAGATGGGCAAAAAAATTATTTTGACACATAAACCGAGTTTTATTCAAGCAAGTATTCAATTAAATTTGGAGAAGTGTATTTATATTACTGATTTTGAGATCCAAATGCAATTATATACCAAGACGGAGTTTAAAAAAATGAAAGTATCTTTTCATATATGAGTTACATTACAACTGCATATAGATTCACATTTCCAAAAATACATAATTGCAAATATGGCTGAAAGTAAAAGAAATATTTGACAAATATCTGTTGTCTTAAAAACAATAAAATAGTTGTTTGCATTAGTTATTTTCTAAAAATATTCACTCCACAGAATTAAAGTTTTTTCTTTTTTTTATTTTCTTGGAGCTAGAGGAAAAAAATTAGCATCTAGGCTATGGCTCTCAATCATGCACTAATAATCCTGAACAGAAGAAGGAGTTTAAAAAATCTTTTATATTTGTTAAAAAAAATAAATCCAAAGCTCTTACAACATGTAGAGAGGTATGTAATCTTATCCTTTCTTCTAATTATGCTGCAATTAAGGTATACTAGGAGTAAAACCATGTTTCAAGTCTAAAGGATTTTAAAAATGCAACTGGTCCCTATTAACACAATATAACAATTTTAAAGAAGTGCAAGTGCCAAACACATTCATTTTTTTGCTGACATAATGCTGATTTCTAGACTATGGGAGAATGCCAAGGGAGGCTTTCTTTGCATCTCATTTTCTGTATTTTTTTTCTTAATAAACATTTATAACAATTCTTCAAAGGTTTCTGTTGTAAAACTGCTTGGAAGTCATAAAGAGATTTGGGGATTTCAGATTTAAAATCTTATTGATATCTTCATTGTGTTTAAAGACTTTGAATATGAAAGTTATTTATACACATTTGATGTTCCCCTTAAAAGTAAATATTGAAACTAGAGTATTTTTCCAGTTTTTCTCTTTTACAGCAAGGATTTAATGCAATTATATCAAAGGAGAAATTCCTTGTATTGGATGAAGGCTGAAATGCATATTTATCATACTCGGGTCTATTTTAGAAAAAGGAAACAAGATTTCAGTCTGCCTAAGGTAGTTTTGATTTTATATTATGGGGAGGGGAGCTGTTTGTTCACATTTCATTATTTTCTCAGATTCCATAGTGTGAATCTCAGACCAACTTTATAATTCTTAAAAATTTATATCTGCTGTACAATCTCAGTGTTTGACCCAGTGCCTTTTAGCAGCATATACAGAAAATCAGAAATATTCATCTGAAATCAAGTTCTCTAAGTTTTCAGAACTCTGTTCACATTTTACAGGGTCCTTCCAGTCTTTTTACATTGTACAAGGCTCATAAGGAGATAACAAAGCACATCAACCATCTTACTGATCCAGTTTACAATGGTTTATCCCATAGGTCTTACCACTGATGCTGAGCAAACTGAAATGTTTTAAAATTCATTTATGTACAAGGCATCATTTTGGTCATTTTTTAGGTGCAGCTGAGGTTTTGAAACCAGAACATGGAGTAGGCTGGAAATGGGCAACCTAACCTGGTGCTCATAGGTTAACTTAGAAGATGACTAAGCTCTGTGTAGCTTTGCAGAAAATTACCTGGGTTTCTAAGCTTTGTATCTTCTAGAAGGTTGAAACCATGGGTGGGTTAGTTGCTGCTGTTAGCAGAAAGCCACTGCGATTGAGGGAAAAGAACAGCTACTGTAGTCTCGTCTATCTCGCATAAAATCATCCCCAAAATGGTTTAGGTAGAATAATAATTGTTAAAGGCATCAGAAATTTGAGATTTTGGTTTTTGAGTGGTTTAGGTTTTTGTTCAAATAGTATTTTTTTGTCAATTCTTTTGTAATGTCCTACCTATTTTTTTAATTCAGGGCTGTGCTCTCTTAATATAAGATGCAAATATCAGTATATAGTGATAATATTAGGTAAAAGCATTTAAAAAGTGCAGTTATGACCACACTTGAGTCTCACCTAATTATTTGTTAATTGTAGTAGGGTACCTGTTTTGAAAACTATTTCATTACAGTAAGCTACACTTTTGATTTTATGCTGAAAATAATTTACCCTGCACACTCATTTTAAATTGGTCACTGTCTGTTTTCACTCCATGTCCTGTTGCATGCAGAAAGTGAAATCCACAGGCCTGTAGTGGATGAAGCTAATATTGTCTGTGTCTTTCACTGCTGGCTGTTACAAAAATCAATACAGAAAACTTATGAGCATTCTCAGTACCCAATTCAATAGAAAATATGTCCCATTTCTGCAGCTTTTGCAGCATTGTTTGAGCTTCCAGGGCATGGAGGTCTGGACATACTTTTTATTGAATCAGATCCTCAGTAATGTCTTCATATATTTTTAAAGAAAACTGTGAAGGACACACTGAAATAAACAGTGAGAATCGTACAAGCTGATGGTTACACCAGAAAACTTGAATCAGGATGTGAAGACTGAAATCTCTTTGGCTAGCAGCAGTTTCTTCTGCAAAACTATTTTATTTCTAACATAAGGTCTACTATATCTGATTGAATCAACTTCAAAGAACACAAATATAGCGCCTTTGGCACTGCCTAATTTTAAAAATATGTACCCACCAATAAACCAGCAAGAGATACTGAAATAAAAAAAATCACTATGGTTAAAAGTTTTATCCTGCCAACTTTACCAGAACATGTTCCTCCTTCCTTTCCCTGCACCCGTTCCTGTTTGATGCATTCCTTAAACATTCAAAAATTTATTTTAAACTATTCTTACTTCTAAAAGTCTGATTTGTGTCAGTTCTGTAACTATATTGAAGTGCCTGGAAGATATATACAGTCTGAGAGAAAGCAGTTGGCTCATGATAAACATAAGATGAAAGTGATGCTTCTAGGCAGAGATTCAAGGAAATTTCTGGAAGGCCATCCTCCCTGTCAGCTGAAGACATCAAAACATTCCGATGGGAAGGAAGTTCTTATTCCTTTCAATTGTCTTTATATATACTTACCGTATTCAGTAAGTGGCATTTTGTGAAAAATTGTCTTCTGTATCCTCATCTGCATGGACTGAGGCAAAAAATTTGTAACACTTCTAATGGCTGCGTAGGAATAATGCAGACTTCAAAGAGGTCCTTAGTGGCATAGAGGTGGAAATTGATAGCGAGTCCAGTCACTGCCGTGACTGATGTGAGAGATTTATGGCTGTGATTTGTTGACATAAAATCTGGTGGCTATGGTAAGAAAACTAAATTTGTCTTGCATTTGCAGTGGCCAAGGAGAGTAATGAAGAAGCAGACACTATGACTTCAATCTAAGAATCCCGATTCTGCCACCACTCCTCATGGATCCCCATTTTCTGGCTGCTTCACTAGGTCATTGTTGATTGTTGATTTTTTTACACATTGTTGATGTGTAAAAGTACAGTTTAGTTTCAAGAACTGAAACAAATGTTTGACATCTTCTAGATTTATTTATTATACTATCAATAATTAAGTGTACTTGAAGGTATCTTAACTTCTCAGGTGAGATCTGTTTAACAGTATAAAAACATAAAATGTAAATGTTTAAGAGCTAGTAAGGTCCCCTTGCTAACTGCTAAGAAAAAATTTAGACATTCATTAGTGAAGTAAAAATGCTTTATTGTTGGTTAGGTTGTTCAACATATTTAAGGAATTTGAAAAACATATACACTGTTTACAGGTTATGTGAGTGTGTATCATTTTTATGTCTCCCTGTGCTTTTTCCTTTTGTTTTGTTGATATACTTCATCACTAATGCAAAGGCAAAGTCTAATTGTACAGTCACCAGCAGGGTGGTCAAACAGGCTGCCCAGAGATGTTATTGGGTCTCCTCCTGGCTGAAGAGGGTCATGGGCAGTCTGCTGCAGCTGAGATTGTGCGAGGAGGTGGATAGGTCTAGGGGGCTCAACCAATTCCTGATTCTTTGATTTTTCTACTCAGTTGCTACAGAGGCCCAAACATAATTCATGCTAAAATTCATCAGACATTTAGTAACTCTGATTTATAGAAAGTGCATGTCAAGATCTCATACCATCTGCTCTATACTTTTTGGAAGTAAGCTGAATAGGAATTATTTTATGTTCTACATAAAATGAACTATGATTGCTTTACCTGCAGCTAATGAAGAAAGACAGTTTGCTCTTTTTAGGAGATTTTTTTTAAAACAGTCCTGGTGTCCATTATCTGCAATTTCTGAAAAAGTTTACAAATAGTTAACTTTATACACATGAATAATTTTGTAGGGAAAGTTTTCACCTACAAAATTACATGATTTAACCTGAACGACTAGAAAAATTATCAGCATTAGTTGTTATTCTGGTGGGGATAATACAGTGAAGATAGATCTTTGGAGAACTCGTTCACTCTTTATGGATCTGGGTCCTTAGATATAAAACTGTTTCTTTAGATACTGTAGGAATCACAGAAATAGAAACGATCTCTTTAAAAACCATTACTGTTTTTTTTTCTATTTCCACTGCCGTCAATCATTCCCCATTATTCTTTCTCAGGGCTATCATTTCCAGAGCTTTTCCTGTCCCTGGCAATCCCTCTGTTTCATTTTCTCTGTTTCTCTCAGACAGTTGTGCACAGCAAAATGTTGCAGAAATTCATGGCCTTTTTGTCAGTCCCCAGAAAATCTTTGCAAATGCTCTGAGATTACTGACAGGTGTCTGTCTTCTGTATGGGGTTGATGCTGTTTTTTCAGTTCTCAATAAGGTGGAAGGTAATTGTCTCATTGAAGTTGTTCATTAGTATCTACCATAAGCAACCTCTGAGTACTCTGTAATGACATCACAAAACATGAATGAATATAAACCAGAAATATTTATTATTCGTAATCATATGTTTATAATGCAATCTATTTCAAATGTACTAGATTAAGCAGTCCATACCAAATTTATCTTTCTTTTGTTATGTCATGTTTGTTTTATTCAACCAAGTTTTATGTGACTGTATTTCAACCACAGGATTGTCTGTGAACTGATTGTGGGGATTATCATATTGTAAGTATAAGAAACTTGAGTTATTTTTATTGGTTGCATATGACATAGCTTTTGTTTCCATTAAGGGACTGCATGAACAAAACTTGTAGAAACTTGAAATTATTTTGGTTTCAAATACACTTCATAATAATTTTTAATACTATATTCAAAGGCAAACATCCCGAATGTTCTTCTGAAAATATTAACTTCTATTTTGCGTTTTTCCAATAGGCCTCTAAAAATAACTTTTTTCATGATGGGTTTTAATAGAAATTGTTCATTAAGTAAACTGTAACACTTTTGGTAAATATATAGAGTGGATTTTTTGTACAGACACAAATATGTATTTACATTCATAGAAGGATTTTAAATAAAGTAATTATTATTAGACTTAATTATTATTATGGTTCAGCCAACATTATTGTCACAGCTGAAACATTGCACCAGTTTATACAGACAGTAATTCTAAAAAGCAATTTTTAGGAGTCAAAAAACCAATCATATTTCTAAAACAGGGCAACTAATATAGGAAAAGAACTGCTAAAAGTACTTATCTGTGTGAATTATGCTATTTCTTTTTAATTTAGACACTTCACATATTCAGTCCTTTCCATGACTGTATTATGTGCATTATCAGGAATAATAAAAAATAGGTGAAAATCAACAGCTAAATACCTATACATTTCAGAATCTATCAAAATACATCTCACTTTGAATTTTACTTGTACATTATCTATGTATTTATGAGAACTTTATTGTGCAGGTTATAGTCATGTACTGGAGATATATTTCCCCCTTCTGGTAATAATATGAGACCATTGTCAAAATCCAGGCAGATCTGAAGGTAGATGTGTGTATCCTCTACCTGTGGGAGTGTGCACATTGAAGTAACACTTTATGAAACCACGCTGCAGAGTCCAACCTCAAAAATCAAATTTTGTGGTGTGCCAGAGGAACAAAGTGTGCACAAACTGAAAAGTGTATCTCCTCCCTAGCAGTTTAGAAGTCTGCTCCTGAGAGATTATTTTGTTTGGAATCGTTTCTTCGCTCCTTCTAGAGTGAACTGTTGGTTTTGCCGTCACTGATAATTGTTTTGTTTTAGCACCTTTATATATTTTCGGCTTTACACCTTGTCACTTGTCACTGTGTCTTTCCACTTGCCCAAGGTAGTTAGTGTAAAATTAAAATGGCTAAGGGGCCACTAACATTAAAAAAGCACTACACACCAAAAGGTAGCAGCAACTTTCACGTGAGCCTCTGCATTAAACCCCAATTTTTATCAAGGAAAAGCAGTATGTTTATAGAAGAATTATTTCAAAGAACAAACTATGCAGCCATGTTGCCTAATTGATTGGAGAATTTTTCATTTCAGTTATGACCTTGAAGTCAGTGATGCCTGGAATGCCCCTCAGACCATGTCATGGGTGCTCTAGTAAAGATCTATCGTCAGATCAATTACTAAAGCAATGGAACATCTGATCCTACCCTTGAAATTAACCAGGAAAAGTAGGTCAGCACACCTTCAGCTGACACAATGAAGTATTATGCTCTCAATGACCCAGGAAGGAAAGCACTAATGATTGATGGGAAGATATATTTAAATGAGAAAGTTGAAGCACACTAGAATTAAGCACGTCAGAATGATCAAGCAACTCTAGACAGCCAAGTGCCTTCAGATAACAATAATTTTGGGCAAATTTCATGTGAGTTTATCCCCACAAAGCAACAGTCATATTTATAATGAAATTTAAAAGGATTTAGGCTTCAAAGATCTAACAGTCTTTCCAGATGGCATACTTTCTTTCTTTGTTATTCCATGCTTTCTGTTAAAATTATTTGCCTTTTATTTGTTATCACAATCTACATATGTGATAGAAAGGCTGTTGCCATCTCTTCCGAGCATCTAAAACCCCTAAAACAGGTGTCAGAAAGAATTTTGCAGGTTATCACTGACACAAGATTTAAGAAAACTTTTCTCAGTATGCTTCAGAGGCATTCTTCTTTGAGTAAAAAACATGGAGAGAATCAACAAAATACTTGTGGTAACACAAGAATATCAGAACAATATGCAAGTCATTTTAAATTATTCCATGGTCAAGAGCTCAGCATGTATTTAGAAACCACTTAGAGCAGGGTTTTTGGTTGTATGTTAGTAACACTTGTTGCACCCTAGTCGCTCAAATCGAGGCCTAAGCCAATGTTCTTTTGCTCTAGGTAGGCACAGTGGGGCAAATTCCAACCAAATATTCTTGAGAGGTAAAAACATAGAAACTAATGCACATCAGAATATGGGGAAGAACTTCTTCACTGAATGGATGATGATACACTGGAACCTTGCCCAGAGAGCTTGTGGAATCTTCCCTCACTGGAGATATTTAAGAACCATCTCAACAGAATCCTGTGCCATGTACTCTAGGATGATCCTGCTTAAGGAGAGTGGTTGGACCAGATTCACAGAATATTCTAGGTTGGAAGGAACCCACAAGGATCATCAAGTCCAGCTCTTGAGTGAATGGCCTGTGGACGGATTAAACCCACAACCTTAGTTCTATTAGCACCATGCTCTAACCAACCAATCACCCATTCTATGAAATTATTGTTTAAAGACTGAGAAATCTTTGTGAAAGCAGAGGGATTTCATCATTGCTTTTTAGAACAATAGACATGTAAAAGGTATGATTTTGATGGAGTGTGTTAGAGATTATGCAGTGCCTTTCCCAAGGTTTCTGGGATAAACACCTTGAAAAATCAAAAGGTGAAGACCTTGTTGGTCTCTCACCAGACTGAATTTTTTTTTTTGCCAAATGAGACTACACTTGCCCTTGTTTTTTCTACAACTAATCATCCAAAGACACAGCAAACAGTACTTCAAGTAGCCAGAGATTTTGGGTAGTTAATGTGTTTGCAAATTTGTGGATCAATTGTTGCCAATTAAAATGACCTATTTTTTGTATTCAGTAATTAAAGGGCACACCTGTCATAGGATATTCATAATTCAGAACTGGAAGTTTACTGCATCAACTTTTTCTTGGACTACTAGGAAGAGAATTTACAATGTGCTGCTTTTTCCAAATAATCTTATATTGACGGAAACATTGAATATTCAATATTCACTGAATATTTAAAATGGGTTATAAGAAATATGAAACACCTGTACAGAAGATTAAACTGAATGTCTTAGAGCTTGAATAACTGTGGGAGATGAAAGTAAGTTTGTTGTTTATTTTTTGTTTGGGTTTTGATTTGGTTTGGGTTTGTTGTTGTTCTGTTGTTGTTTTGTTTGGGTTTTTTGTTGGTTTGTTGGTGGGTTTATTAATGAAAATGTGTAACTATAATGCTAGATCTTACAAGAGGCTACACTGGAATTGTTCAAGCTTATGGTGTTACAGCAGCTGGAGTAGAGTGGACAAGGAGTCCAGAGCATGAGCAATGAGACTACTTCAATGTACTTCAATGTAGAAAAAGTAGTTGTGAACCTAACTAAATGTTTGTTATCACATTTTTTATCTATATTTCAAATGTAATTGAAGGGCAGATCTTCAGATTGGGGAACAGCTGGGGAAACTGGTTTACTATCTCAGTCAAGCCCTATTAACTGCAACCTCAAGAATATATTATTTTTTAGACTATGATTTGGGTTCTGCCAGATATAATTCAAAAATTTTGCGGTCATTTGTTTCCAACAATTTACTGTTCTTCCCTAGGTCCCTGGCCCTTAAGGGCCACATTATTTTATATTTCCAGAAAACGTGTCAAAATTATTGGAATATAATTCCAGTTCTTACTGGCACAAATTCTGAAATAGCTTATAAAATGTTTTTCCATATCTGGTGTATTATGATTTAATTTCTCTTTTAACTAGATTTTTATGCTCACTTATTTCCCTTTTTCTCACATACTGTTGAAAGCTAGCAAAACTTTTGGTGCCTGAACTAAAATAAAACATCAAAAAACCCCAGTGGTGCTGCTGCATGTATGTGAATACACTGAGGTGATAAGTGTGATCTAATTCAGTTATTTTATATATGCCACATGGAACTAATTGTCCTATTTCAACAGCACCCTGTGAAATTAGCTTTACTCATAACACTTTAAACATTCTGTTTATTTATTTTCAGGTTATTTATTTATATAAATTCTTATATAATTTATAATGATGAACGCAACAACTCCACCTATTTATTATTGAGGTAAGAAGGAATATATCTGTATTAGGCCAGCTTTAAGCCTCTCATCTGAAAGGAAATTTGTCCATTTAAGTTTTAGAAAGCTCCTAAGTGGTATCTTCATAAAATGCACAAGACACAGTTTTAAGGTAAGTATTTAGGCAGCCACATTCTGTAGTATAATTAGTGAGTGGGAGAAATGAACCTCAAAACCTGATCTTGCAAAGAGAGCTCAAAAATAACTTACAGAAAAAAACTCTTCCAGAAGTTATCTGGGATTATAAAGGAATATTTCTAGATTGTTTTTCAGAATTTCTAAGAAACATGAAGCAAAACATATATTGCTAGGGGAATTCTTACATTCTGATTATTTGCCTGAATGCTTTGTGGAACACTTTCATTATGTATCATAAATGTTACAATAAAAATGTCACCTGGAAATTATGATTTGGTTTGAGGTTTGTCAGGTCATTTTTAAGAGCATCAAAAAATGGTGTAAGAAGCACTACAAAGATCATTTTGTAATTAAGAGCAGTGTGCTTGTAGTGTTGATTAATTTCAGGCAATGATTTCTGAGTACACTGGGTATATAGCATAGAGTTTTAGTATAATTAGACTTTGAATGCCAAGGTTGTGATCAATAAGAATTAAATGACCATTTTCAAAAGCTATATTTATATAATTTATGCAACCACTTTTTCTTTCCTTTAAATATCTCAAAGCCTAAGGCATAAAAATTGTCAGGATTCTATGCTAGTAACATCAAAAACTCTACTTCTTTTCTTGATCCATATAATGGTTACCTAACCTTTTAATTTTCCGTGTAAAATAAAGTTTGTTGGTATTTAGTTCATTTGTATTTAGTTTAGCAGGTGCCAATTTAATTAATAATCAACCAAATGACATTCTAGATTTGCTCTGGATAGCAGTTCAATGCATTCTATTGATTTTTATATTATTGGACTAGATGTTGTCATCATTATTACTGTGTGCCATGCTTCAGGCAGGATTTGAATTAACCAGTAGCATTTCAGTATAGGGAGGTTTTGTCTTTCAGCATGGAAATCATAGTTCAGCAATAAACTAAAATAAACTATTTTCGTTATCCTTTTGGGGTATTTGTCGTTTTTTTTTTTTTTTAAAAAAAACCACTGATGAATTAAAACAATTCAAAACAAAATGTTTCCAAATGTTTTAGCTTATTTATATAAAGTAAATTTTTGGGGTTTTGTCAATTTTGTTAAGGCTCTGCTATATTTACTTCAGAAAATAATAATAATAATAATAATAATAATAATAATAATAATAATAATAATAATAATAATAATAGTGTGATGTTACCTAGCATTTTAACAGGAGGGCTGAGGTGAGACAGTTGTTCTGTGGATTAACCTTTACTTTCTCTGCAGTGAAAGCAGCACACACTATTCACTGTGAAGTCAGTTAAAGGAAGGTATCTTGCCTCAGTGAGCCATGGGAGCTCCTCTGCAAGGAAAACTGTCTTGGCATGGACATGGGTTACAATGGAGGAATCCTTAAGTATGTTCAAAACCTCTATAACTCCAAAAAATTGGACATCTTGTATTACATTTTACATACCCACGAGTCCCTTGGGAAAGAGTCTTTTCTTGCAGGAGTAACAGAATTTGAGAATAGTGTAGACTTCTCTGTTTCCTATGCCAAAAATATGTATTTCTTTCTTTTGAAAGTAGCACTTCTTATGAAGGTAGGAAGTTTTGTAGGCAGTGCTGCAATAAATAAATAAACTCTATAACTACTAGGCAAAATTGAAGGCCACAGATACTCAGATCTGCACAGGGGTCTGTTCCATATCAGTCTGACTATTCTTATGACTAATGAAGTATTCTGAGTATGGAGGTGGTGCATCAGCTACATCTGGTTTTGCAATGGGGTTCAGATTAGACTCAGCTCTTTCAAAGATTTTAGAAACAGATGGAGACTCAAGGCTAAAGCTAGAATTTTTCGCAGAGTTATGGAATGGTTGAGGTTGGAGCGACCTCTGGCAGTCTTCTTTTCCAATGCCCTGTTCAAGCTGGGTCACTTACAGCGCTCTCCTTGAAGTGATTGTCATTAGCACATTTTCGAGACATTGGTAAAAACACAAACAAACAAATTAAAAAATTACTTCCCAGACAACAAAAAGGATGAGAAATTGAGGAAGGAGAAGGACTTTCCCATACTCTCATGGGAAGTATGTTTACTCTGAGAGAGTGTTCTCTGGTCAGGTGGCCATGCAAATGTAAACTGAAAAGCAAAAATATGTGGCTTAATTAAGGGAAGACATTCTAAACACAAGTCCAAAGAGGTACTAATCTAGAAAGACCTGCTTTTCAAGATGGAGTAAAATATGTAATTAAAGTAATAACATGTAGTCCCTTTTGAGGACTTTTTCCAAACTTTGCTTAATTTGAATTTCACATACTTGACATCTTGTTTTGACAATTCATCTGATTATATCAATATGTCACATTAAGCAATAATAGCGAAACATGATGTATTTCAGCACAATGAGTCATCCTGATGGCATGTCAGATCCAACATATTCCAAATCAAAGTTCCTTAAGTCATGATGATTGAAATCTCTATTTAAAAGAGCTTTCCCTGCTCAGATTATTTGTATTTCCTATTGCTTCTGTTAAGTTAAGCTGGGTCTTTTACAGCCTGCCTCTCTTAACTCAGTTATCTTTTTCTTTGAGTCAACACATAAAAGAGCAATGTGCAAAACCTCAGGGGTAAAATGGAGGACAAAACAACCTTTCTTTTCTTGTACTTTTGGCCAGGTTTGAAAATACACATCTAGAGGCTTAAAGTAAATTTCATTCAAATAGTAATTGCATTCCTACACCTCTCTTAATAATCAAGATATTCTGCCCTTAAAAGCTGGGGCTGAGCAAAAGAATTTGGGGGCATTTAATGAGTAAATCTTCTATCGCAAACTTTGGGCAAAAAAATCTCATAATTGAGTCATGTCAAGAATTCCCTAAATAAAGTTTCATTTTCTCTTATTCCAAGAAGGCTGAGCTAAAGACAAAACATATACTTCTATTGCTGCATAGTAATAAAAAGTAATAATTTTTTTTTTTTAAGAAAAAAGATGTATTCTCTTGCCAGTTTTTTTACCTGAAGAAAAATTCCTGAATTTTTATGATACTTTTTGGCCATGATAGACTATTGGATAGATAGATAGATAGATAGATAGATAGATAGATAGATAGATAGATAGATAGATAGATAGATACTTGGGTATCAATTTAGTAGAAGGATTTCTTGATATAATTTTCTGCTTGTTTATATGAGGGGACATATGTATTGTCTTCTTCCTCCTTTATTTGCCACTATTGCTAAAAAATAAAGGAGGCACGCTATTTTTGGAAGATGATAAATTTCCTCAGATACAAGAGTTCTGTTGACGTGTCTTGAAGTTTTTGCTGAAGTAGCTTAGGAGGGCCTCTGTTTGATGTCAGTGTCTTCCCTTGCTTCTTTGAGAAGGAATTTGTGACCTAGTTGTGGAAATGTTTAGAAAAAAGTTGCTTCAAGGGTTACATACCTTATTAGCTGCTTTCCCACTGCTGAACATTACTACCTTAATCCTAATGGAAGTTATATACACACACCTTACAGACAAGTGGGTCACCCTGCTGAGTGGATTTCAGCCTCTTCAGAAAGTGATACAACAGCAAAACCATTGCATTAACCAAAATAACTTCCAATGATCATAACAGGTCCTGGCACTGGGTGGAAAGGGCAGGAATCCTGGCAACTTCTCTGTTTTCTCTGCCTCTTCAGCAGATAGTCTGTATTTTCCAAAGACATTGCTCTACTGTGAGAGGACCCTCCTGTCCACCACCAGACTTCAACTAAATATTAATTGAGAACCTAATTAAAAAATGCAACACCGAGGCTGTGAACCCTCTAATTTCAAATCCTGCTGTATATGTGCAGAAAATGGGAGAGAAAAGCAAGTATAGAGGAGGACAGTGAATGTTGAATGTGAGATTATTTTTTTGCAAAATATATTTCTGAGTGCGCATGGGAACGCACTGAAATGCAAGCTGACAAACACTGCTGAAATTCCTACTGTAGGCATTAATATTTTGTATAGATTATGTACTTAAATGATGTACAGAAACCTCACTTTCCCTTCTATAAGGGGATAAACCTGGTAGATAGCATCTTTACCCTCAAAACTGCATGCATTATTGGCTAAAATCCAAGCCGTTTCAGAATAGTAAACCATCTAAAAAACTTCAATAGATAAGAATACTTTTTTTTTTTTTTTTTGCTTCAGTAAACCAGCATATTTTTGAGTAGAATTTCTGGCAGAAATAAAACATATTTTTCATTATTGTTCATTCGATAAGTGATAATATTCCTGTCTGATTTTATTATATGAAAAAATAACCCAGAAAAAAATCCAGACAGCGCACCTTGAAGTGAGATATGTGTAAGTACCTTACACTGACAAGATGATCAAATAATATTCATTACAGATATTCACAAAATATATCTGTAAAAGCCATTAGATGTATAAATAATTATAACTCTCCTGGAAAGAATGCAGTGTTTGATTTATTGTATCTTCTGTAAATTTTCATATGTTAGGTGTTTCTGGACATGTAGTTTGTGACTGAAATTTTGGGGCAGATCTTTTCTCCTTTGGTTGTAATTGGGGTTTCAGGATACATTTTTCTTTTCTTTGTATTGCTTGAGTTCTGATTTTTGTGAGGAGCAGGAGCATGATGTCTGATTATATTTTTTAATATTATATTTTTACATGACCATATTTGCTAGCCAACAGCCATATTTCAGTTTATCTCCAGACTGCCTTGCAAATGGAAGCACTTTATAAAACAAGTGAAATCACAATACCCAATCATTCAGAAATATTGGACTACTTCAAATTTTTATAAGCTCTTAAATTTTGAGGTGATCAGGGTTCTGAGCTTGCATTGCACAGAATAATTTAAAATTATTGGAGCACTTCACATATTTTTAAAACCACTTCAGCTAGGAAATGATGGGGTTCCAGAAATATGTGGCCTATAAGGGTATAAAATTATCAGAGAGCTTAAGTGTTTCATTGTGAAAGTGATCAAGGTTCCTTGCTTGCACATTGCAAAGCAATTGAAAATTACTGGAGTGATTCAAGTGGTTAGTGTTTTTTTAGGATTTTAAGTCCTTCCTGCTCAAATACTCTTTAAAATTGTTAATGCTTCCAATATTTTCAATTTTTGAGTATGTACCCATTATCCTGCTTTTCCTTATTTTGGGTTTTTCCTTTGTTGATTTTTTTTAGGTCCATATATTTGTCTTTCAGAGGTCTCAGAGCTAACTACATCGTGAAATCCTTTTGTTTCCAACACATAGGAGCTTTGATGAACTTAACTACGCTGTTGCTTTTGGAGAAAACAATTTAAGAAATAATTTTTATTAATGTCAGTATCCAAAGCTGAAACCTGAAGTTGTGCCTATATCTTTTATTATTTATAGAGTACTTTCCATAGGTAGCTTATTTAATTTAAAACTTCATAAGGTTCAGATTTTAATTAATTAAAAATTACTTAACAAATGCATCTGATATTGCAATGTTTTTTTAAAAAACACCTTTAAATCATTGTGTTTTTTCTTTGTGTGCCCTTCTTTCTCCTCTTCTCTTTTCTGTCTTCAATACACACACTGCACAAACCACTGGTATATCATAATTCATTCTCTCACAGCTCATTCTCAGTACTATGTTTTGGTAGAACTCACAGTGGGTAGAATTTTGAGCTGGATTTATCATCCACACCAGAGAATCATAATAGTTCTATATTTTAAGAAGGGAAGAAAAAAGCACTATAAAGTGCATCATTCTGCAATGCATTGTTTCTGTACATTGAATTTATGACTGTAAGAAGGAAATCACTTGTGTTATACAGGTATTCTATTGTGTGCGTTTAAAAATTTAATTCAGTCCCTACCGTGCTATTTGTTTTACTTAACTGTTTTCATGAACTTTGCTTATTTCAGGTCTATATTTCCTTACCTTATCTCCATTATGAACTGTTCTCTTCACCCATTTTCCTCTTCTAAAAGTGTAAAGAAAAGAATCTAAGCAATGGAAGCACCATGCTTTTTTTTTTTTTTAATTTTATTTTTGTTTTAGGTCTAAGTGTAGTTGCAGAACAAATTGTTTAAACTGAAAGGGCTGCATACATTTTTATCTTCATGTTGTATTTATGAACTGTATTAGTAATAAGTAGTTTTCTGAAAAATTAAATGCTTTCTTTAGAGAGGACTTAAAAATGTTTGCTCAACAGGATGAAATTTTCTTTAACTAGAAGAGTATAATCATAGACTTAAGAAAAAGCAACTAGAAAATACTTGCAGTAAATAGATCAGGTTTTTCGATGATCAAAATGGAAATACTATATTGTTTGACATAATATTGGATTCATTTTCACGTTACTGTTTTCATTTTTAAGATACCTAGAGTAGTCATGATTCCTAGGAACTGAATTTGAATTGACTGTAAACTTTATTTATAATGCTCTTTATCATTCCTTAGTGAGAATTTTAAATTTTGAGCTGCCAAAAAGTGCTTACAATGTAAGAAAAATTTGGAATTAAAAAATTAAAATTTAAAAATTATCATATTTTATGTTTGCTGTCATGAATAGTGTCCTTCAATCATTTATGATCCACGGAAAATTATACTAAATTATTTTTGTCTTGGAAAATCACATTATTATTGGCTACAGATATATTCCTATCAATAGCCTCTGTTAAAACAATGGTTTTGCAGTTTTTGAAAATGAAATGGCTTTTACAATTACAATTGTTAGAATAAAGAAGATAGATATATTAAGGGATTTAAAAGACGGAGGTCTGGAAGCATTAGTATAGAAATTGTTTGCAGTGTTAACATTTACCACAGGCTGAATTTTCTGTGTGTTACAATAAATCATGTCTTATTGGGAGAGTGTCTGGCCCTTATTTTTCAAGGCAGTATTTTCAAGTTTTCAATGTGATCACAAGGAAAGAGATGCATGTATCTGTAGTTTGTTTTAATCAAACTGATTTTAGAAAAGGAAAAAGAGAAGCCTTCAGTAGGCACAAAAATCTCTTCCCTGACATTTCTCTCAAGGTTTTTGGTGACAGGAGGTATTTGAGTTTTGGGAGAGATTTTTTTGGAGTTACTTTGAAAAAACTGCCTAGAAAGTGACAATGATGTACCTTCCTACTGTATTACTGTTGTCTTTTCCTAGCAGATGTATACTGATATAAACTGCTATACAAAGGCCACAAACACTTAGGTTTGCTTGCACAGAGTGTGTGCTGCATAACTGCAGTGGTAATATTGTGCCATGTGTGACAAGGCCAAAAGAATGAGCATCAACCAAAGGGGTTCAAAATGACCACCAAAGTAATGTGGGAGAATTACTGAGTTGAAACTGGCTAAATTCTCATTGCAGAAGCTGTAAGACAGTTTTGTGCTAGTCCCCACCCCCTTAAAAAAAACCAAAAATTTCTATATAAGGATTTACTGCTATCTACCATCAAAGTCAGGATACTTCTCAAGGTAGACTTTTGATCTTGGTGAGGATGACCATCTTCAGGCACTATTAAGCAGCAAAATGAATAGTGCATAATCAGTGCCTAAGGCTGTTCCTTAGAACTTATCGATAAGTTTAGACATCTCATAAATTTGCTGCTGAAAACAATTTCACATATGTAGGCATCTATTTCTCTAATTTTCATATACATACCAAAGTGTTTAGACAGTGTGACCTAATTATTTGTTGCATTTTTTCCATCCTTCTCTTACGATGGTAATTTCAGAACTTCTTGGAGGGTCTGAAACAGTATTTCTAGAGGAAAAATAAAAAGGGAAATTATTTGATAAATACAGTCCACATGACCTGCTTTTTAGAAAGGGGGAAATACAGCTTTTCACCTAACTGGCACATATGCTTACCATGGATGATGTATAAATTGGTTTATAAGCAGTTTGTGTACAAATACTCACAAACTCTTCTGTTACGAGGACCATATGTATGTTGAGATTTTCCATTTGTGGAGTTTGGATTCTATTTCTTTCTTATTTCTAACCAAAAATTGGTCACAGGTTTCTTTTTGTTTTTTCCCTTCAGATACTTTTATAGGTTATTCCTTCGTATTGTAACTGAGGGACTTTGAACAAGGGGATTCAACTATTTTAGCACTTCAGCTAGAGGTTGTGGAACAATTACTCATGTTTAGAGAGGCTCCTAGAGAAAGAGAATTAAGAGACACCTCGCCACAACAAAAATATTATTTCCTTTAACTTCTGTAGCAAATTCAATTAATTTGCCAACTGAGCACTATCATGAAAAACCAAGGGAGTGAGAAATAGAAGTGTCTGTTAAAAGGGGAGCTTATGACAAAATTACAGGGTTCAGAAATGTTGATGGTTTTCCCATAATCTACTGGATTCCTGAAGCATTTATTTCATGGTTTATCAAAGATGTCTTCTGCAGCCCTCCCTATCTTGCTGGGCAGTGCTTTTTTGAACTAACACCTGTGAAAAAGTATAAACAAAAAACCAAACAGCTAAAAACACATAATTGTTTTAACATTTATTTCCTATGGTGTTTCATTTTGGGTACTGAAGTTAGACCTGGGTGCTTTTTATTTTTTTCACAAATTAATGGGTTTATTTACTTCTGAACATAAAATATGAAGGAGCTGGTACATTTCCCAAAATAAGTTCCAATATGCACCTTCCCAAAGGCTGAATATTCATGAGTTGTGATTGATCAAAAACAGCCACTCCAAATCCCTCATCATACACGAAAATTAAAAAAAACTCTTGAAATCTTGAATAAATAGCCATAACATTTTAATACTTTGAATTTTACAGAGAGTACATATTCAATATGTATTAATAACTTAAAAATTCCTTAAGGATGGGGAAGTAAATATATTAGGGTCAGAATCTGTAGGCTGAGGAATGATATTTTTGGTAAGCACTAGACCTTTAACTTCTGAAAATTATGTTGCCTTGTTACTATGATTGGCATTTGGTTCACACTCTGAATGGTAGATAAAATGTTGTAAAGATGGAACCTTTTAATTAAAAATTTACTTAGAAACACTGAAAGTTGTAGCAACACTTTCGATATTCCGAATTCATTATACATTTTAGTTCTATTCATTTAATAGTGATTTTTTTCATTCTTATGTTTTCCAACACATGGTTACATTTATAGTGTAATCAAAGCAATGTTGTAGGAAATCAAAACTTAATTTATATATTAGTAATTTTTTTAAATCACAAAGCTTCATCATTGAAACATTGTAGAAAGAGCCTTTTAGAACCATAGGAAAAAGGCAAAATGCTTCAGATTAAGAAAATGTTCCTAAACATTTATAAGCACACATATTAATCAGTATACTTTTTTTGTAACATTGATATGATTAATATATTATATTTTAATGGGATCTGGTATGTGTGAAAAGTAAAAAGAGACTTGAATTAAACTGGCCCTTTTTAATTTTTTTTGAGAAATAATTTTTTTTTCCTATTTTACTGGTGTTTGACATATAGGAAAATGCAATTCATACACAGTGCAAACTTCTACCTGTGTATGCAATTTATAAAAAAAAGAACTTAAGAATAATGTTTTAAAAAATATCTTTGTGGAAGGTTATCACTGTGAAAGGAAGGATGGACCATTTACCTTCCTACAAAGTAGTGTGTGTACCATAAATTAGTCTGATAACTAATACTAATAATTTTAGTCCTTGAGAAAGTGTTAAAGTTTGGTCTGGAAATGTAAAGGCTGTGTTGGGTTAGTTGATTCAGTGTTTTAAGCATTTAGTTAGAGAATACCTTTTATTCTTATTGTAAATGGGAGAGAAATTGACCTCTTCCTGCTAATTCTCTATATAACTAAAACTATCACAGGAATAACATTGTTGCTATGCTATATGAAATAAATCTTACTGAACTGATTGCTTTTCTTTGTATTTTTTTTGGTTTTTCTGGTTTTTTTTGTTAGATTTTGCATTTGGCATTTTGGTAGGGTGTTTTGGGGTTTTTTTCGGTTTCTCTGGTTTTGGGGTTTTTGTTCTTTTCCTTTGAAATATGTGACAACTTTTTCTTTCCTAAACCTTTGGTAAATATGATTGGGTATTTGGACTGTAATGAAGAAAACATAAAAGACAATTTTTAATGCTCTTTCAATCTATTTCTACCATGACTGCCTATAAAAAGTAGGTTTATGCAGTGATTCTCAATTACTCCCTTACTTACCATACATCCAAATCAACACAGTGCTGGATTAACTCTTGTGAACTTCATTTGAAGGAGTAGGCCAGAGAAGCATCAAATGTTCAAAAAAAAGCAAACCCAAATTATTCAAGCAATACACTCACAATTTTTTCACATGCCACAATAGTGCTGTCTCAGGGCTAAAAGGAGTACAGCTGGGATTGTGACTGTGTGAAGGCTTGGGTAACCCTTCTGGGCAGAAAAAGGCACAAATGAGTTAAAAAGTCAGGCTGCATCATGTCCCCTGGTAATTATGTACACTATTGTGTATCTAATTCTGTCAGGGGCATCTGGCTGCACCTCCACATAGCTGAGTTGTGGAGCACTGACTGTACTGGTAATACTCTGCAGTACTGGGGCTTTTGAGCTTGTTATATTTATACATAAGGTGCTGGTACCAACCACAATCCTGTGGGACCCTACCTGGGACATAACAAAGTTGCCATTCCGTGGCTCTTATTTAAAAGGCTGAGCCAAGTGGCCTTTCCTTGATTATTCACTCTATGACATTGCTGATACTGCTTCTGCTAAGAGTAAAAATTTCTATTTTTACAGTGGTCTTTTGCCCAGAACAGCCTGCAAATCCTGAGACAGTGGAAGAAATAGAGAACTTGTCAGTTGGGCTTTAAACTCTTTGGCTGATGGGCAGCTGCTGTGGTTGGCTCTTCTCACAAGAATACCAAACTGAACTCCTGCCTTGCATCCAGTGTTTGCCCTTCTAAGTATTAAGGTTTTGCCTGAACATCTGCTCAAAGAAATGGGAGCTGGTCATATACATGAAGCCAAAATTGTTGTAAGACCATTTTCTGACTCTGAAATCCAGTTATTTTCCTACTCTGGTGATACAAACTTAAAATGATTCCATGTTTTATTATTTAATTTAAATCAAACAGTTTATTCTCAGAATTGATGGTTTGTTTTTCTTTTTTTAGATGAGTCATTAGGCTCAGTTCTTAATTTTGTATTCCTCTTTGCAAAGTATAAGTCACAGCAAATAGCATGTCCAGTGAAGATCAGGCCACTGGCTTGCCTTTTAAAAAATTTTGAAAGCATTTATTTTAAGTGTTTATCTAAAATGTCGACCTCTTTGCAGTCTGGGAATCACTTACAGCTGCTAAATTGCTTCTCACCTACTTTTGCTCTGTGTTCTGCCTGGGTCCTCCCCATTCCTGCATCTCTAGGGCCATCTGCAGGGCATCTCTCCTGTTAACCCACAGGTAACTGTACCTTCATCTTTTCTATGAGTCCTTGCTTTCAGGAGCCCTTTTCATCTCACTGTAGGCAATGACTACTTAGATGGGGCCTCTTTGAAATCAGATCTACTTTAATGATATACTTATAGATGAAAACCTGCATTAACTACTATCCCATTCCAAAAATATCTAGCCTCATGCTCCACAAAATTTTTGAATGAAGTTGTCCTTTATGCAGGACTACACTGATAAGGAGTGATTGAAGGTAAAGTGATTCTAGGTGGGATGGGTGCTTTTATCTACCTGGCCAGTTGTGTAAACAGCAGTGGTGTATGTTTCTAAGAGCATAAAACATGTAATTTGGTATTTTTTTTCATATCTTGTTTGTTTAGCTTAGTATGGACATGGTTCATCCAGTGCAGGTTATGTGGCCACTGGATGAGAACAGCCACCTGAGTGGTGGACCCACGTTTTTTTTTGGGTTTTGTTGTAGTTTTGTTTAGTTTGATTTTGTTGTTGTATTTCTAATTTTTTTTCCTGTAATCACTTCAGTAATTAAGAACAGTTAGATGTTATGTCTGTGTGGCTTTTGATGGTTTTCTAGTTCATATGAATGGACAGCAGGGGTTTGCATCCCTGTTCCAGGAGAAATACTAATCACCTCATAAATTGGCTGGCTGGGAGGAAACCCTTTGGTGCTCACACCAAAGGGAACAGGGTGAAGGATGTTCTCCTGGCATTGAATGCAGGTGAGTGGGAAGGTCCTGTGCAACACGGCCAAATTCTTTCCTGGAAGCCCATGGCTTAGAGGACTTTGCTTCAGAGGAAATTTGACCCAGACTGGTACCTGAAGTCTGCTTTTCAGTCACCTCACAGGAAATTTCAGCAGCCTGAGTCTGGAGGTGTCAGGTCCTGCCTGCTACCACCATGAGGAAGGGCAGGTGACCTGTCAGCTCCCCAGTTGCTTAGGTTCCTGTCCTGAGAAATGACAGGGTCAGTGGTCAGGCTGGCAACTGCCTGTTTCAAAAGGGCAGCTTTCAAGCTTAACCTTGAAAAGGAGTCTTCTGGGATTTGCATCTGCTCTTTAAAGCCCATGGAATCCAAATTTCAGCTTCCTAAAGATGATTCCCCCCTGCCCAGAAGCCAGTACCTCCAGTAAGAAGTACTTCAGGGCTTCACCAGTCAGAAACTTCACTTATTTATTTGTAACTTTTGTATTTACTGCCGAGTGCCCTCTTAGTTTTATTTGAAAAGGAAATTGACTTCTCTCTCTCTTTGTCATTGCCTTGTTAACAAGGAGGAGGAAAAGCTGCCTAATCTCGACATTATGAGAGTTGTTAGAATTGATCCCAAGTGAACTCTGGAGAGCAGAAAGTCAGATCACCTCTTTGTTTTGTTCCAGGGGGTTACCGAAAGGGAATGACAGCCTTCAAGGGACCTATTTTCCACTAGCTGAAAGACTGCATTAAGCAAGCATGTTTAGTGAAGGGTAAAGAGAGTACCAGTGGGAACGAATGCGTGCACCACCATAGCAGGCACGGGGCTCCGAGCAGAGGAGGCAGATGTCTGCTGTGCAGAGCTCTCTAAAGAGGGCACGTGGGCCTTTCTGCGCAATTCAGCATTGCAGACTAAGTCCTCTGCAGCATCCTCTGGGGTTCTTGGCAGAGAATGGCTACAGGCAGCCTCTTCCACCCTCTCCTTACCTACCAGGGAGAGCTTGCTCCACACAGGAGGTATTGAGAAATACAGAGATTTCTGTAGTAGTGATTAGGTGTCCCCATTCAAGCTTGTGTAGAAACTATCCAAAAAAATCTTTCCATACTGTTTTTTTTGTGAGTTCTTCACATTATTTTATTCCTGTTCGTTTAAACATGGCCAATAAAAATATTCCTTCTAGTATTAGTGTATTTGCCAGTACCACAGAGAAATATTTTTTAAGTTATCTTTTCCCTTTCTGAGATTTATCCCGTGTATATAAACAAAGTACTTTGAGTAAGGTAGTTCTCTTCCAGGAGGGAGGATGCCAAATTTCCATGCCAATGAGAATTCAGCATGCAGGGTTGGAGAAGTGGGTAGTACAATGTTAGATGCAAAACAGCAATATCAGACTTTTCACTGATACAAACAGAACTGCAATAAAGCTAATTTGGGTCAGTGCTATAGACCAAAAAATAATTGAAACTCCTGTGTTTGTTCCAGAGCAATATGTAATATATTTGTTACAGTATTGTAGCTTCAACATGCAGGCAGAAAAATTTCTTACAAGACTAGGAAAGCTGATCTCATCTACTTGAGCTCACAGAAAATTAACAAAAGGCAGTTGTTTCCTATGAGGCTTAGTATCCTGATGAGATGTGCCACCAGTGAACCTTGTGCCCTACCTTGTTTACCAGCATCCTTGCCAGGTGGACCCAGAAGGAAGGAGCCTGCCTGCAAAAAGGCATACTACAACTCCCTGGAGTCACTACAGCCTGAATGAATTTTACTTCTTAAGCCAGAAAAGGAAAAACTACCTTTTTTTCCCTCAGTGCCTAAATTCTAAGGGCAAACAGAAACTCATGCTGTTGGTATTTTTTCTTTACCAGACAATATGTTACTCAGACTTACAATGTGCTTGGCTCTTTGAGGCTACTTCCAGCCTCATAGGGAGAGAATTTCTGAGAGAGGATCGTAAGGCATGCACTCTTTTCCCCTTGTTCTCAGGACTATACTGAGCAGGCCCTTGGCATGGTGTTCTCTGAATCTAAAGGAATAGTGTGTGGAAATACAATGAAAAAGGTGCTGGAAGTTGAACCAGTTATTTCTTCAGTGAGGCATTTAGGGACTGTTTCAGAACTTGCTGGTGAATCAAATTTCTGATTGATTCTGTGGGTTGCATCTTCAAGTGAAAACAGAGAGTATTGAGAGTTATTCCGTAAGATTTTCAAATGACTGCTGAGAGATCCAAGTCTGACCCACTTTCCACTGATTTAGCTTTCTTTTTTACTCTGTCTTTACTTATGAGGGAGACTAGTCTGCTTAAAAGGAAGATGTAGGAAGAAGTTTCCATCTGGCAGAATGAGTGCCTAACAAATCTTTTATATAAGGTTATTCTCAGTGATCTCTAAACTTTAGTCCTCTTTTTTTTTTCCTTTCTTTTTTCTTTCTTTTCCGTCTTGTAAGAAGAAAGAGGGGTAGTTTATCCTGCTCAAGGAAATGTCATTGGAAAGCCATGGGAAGCAGCAGGAAAGAGCTGATAAGATAGTGATTATTTAAAAAAAAAATAAGCTTAAAGTTCTTTTAAATTCTAAGCATCTGTCACTGTTAAAAGGGACATTGTTTAAAAGTGTTGTTCATAAACATCAACAACTGTTTAACACTTAAGCTGTAACCACCTTTTCTGCCAAATGGTTAAAAATAATTATGTAGTAGCTTAAATAGTTAAAACTTCTTTTTTCAAAGCAACCAGTAGGCCTTTTTTTCAGGTAAAGCCTGTATCTACAACAAAGAGAATACTACGAAGGGGAACTTATTCTAAGACAGGATTTTTATCATGTTGGGACATTTCTTACCAGCATTATTTAAAAGCTTTTTAAAAAAATCCTCTCTCACACCTTTGTTCTTTCTGTGCCAGGAAATGTTGCTACATATTTAATACCATATTTTAAATGTTTCATATGTTTATGACATGAAATACATGTACAATATAATCAAGGCTTTTCAGATTCTGCTGTACCTATTTCACTGCAAACAGCAGCCTGAGACTTTGTGTGAGGAAATTCTTCTGACCACAAATGCTATAAACTGAGAAATATATTTTATAACTATTTTTTTATAGTTTTCTTCTCTTTCCCTTACACGACAAAGTCAAAATATGGGGCTGCTGGGAAGAATTCTTTTACTCTCTCTCTTAAAGTTCTTCTGTTTATTCTGAAGGTTTTGTAACTAACTCTTATTAAGTCTGCTTTAATTTGGGGAACATATAGAAAAGGTACAGAGTGAAGTTTGCTCATCATCCTAACCTATCGTTGCCTCTTTCTCAAATAAACCACCAAACAACACCCTGTTGGCAACTTCACACCACTAACAGGAGACCTAAACAAGAACTCAGGTGAAACTGAAAGGCTCCTCATTTCTCTCAAACAGGATTCATTTTCTAATTTTATTTTCATGCACCTGACATGTACATGCAGAATTCCTAGTAATCTAGTTCCTGCAGGTAATACAGATTAGAATTTTTTTTTTCATTTCATGGCTTTTGGGCATGGGTAAGAGCAAAACAATAATTTTTTTGTTTTGGTAACAATTAATGCTAATTAAATGTTTTTGTGGTGGTGGGAATAAAAGGAAAGTTATCTGATGGAACACTTGATCTACTTTATGACTTCTAAATTAAAATATTGCAGGTAATTTTCTTTCATGGAGAGTGATCTGTCTGAATGTATTTTTTGTTTGTTTATTTGGGATTTTTTTGTAGTTGGTTGATTGGTTTGGGGTTTTTCTTGGGGGGGTGGGGTTTCACAGTGAGAGCTTTTAGTAAAAAAATAACACTTTTTTTCTTTTGTTCTGACATTTTTTTAGATAATTCCTGGGAAACTGTAGAGTGCAAATTACTGATCACCAGGTTTACATGGATCTCCTTGCCCATGCTGTCAATGGTTCAAATTTTCCTCTCATTAAATAAGTGAATCATAGAACTTAAAACACTCAGGCCTGATGTAAGACAAAGTGACTTTGAGCACAAAACTGAAACATTTACTGGGATTTGTAGAAGTGAACCAGTAAAAAAAAAATAATTTATAACTGGGTTTTTGGATCTGGTTTTTTTTTCATTAGATGATGCTGTAATTACTAATACTTCAACTTGTGGTTTTTCACCTTAGCTGCAAGAACAGATTTTTTTAAGTCTTCATACATGAATGTAGCATACTTTGCAATACTGAACACTAACTCTTCTTGAGTGTCAGTGTACTGTGTGCTATAATATAAAGACTGTAATGTTTCAGTTTCCATCCTGTTCTCTTTCCGCTGTTGCTTGTTTACTTTGGTTTCATCATATAAATATTTGTGTGCATACTGGTTTATTGTGTTGCTCTAAACACATGTGAATCTAATTACCAATGTGTTTAATTTGAATGTAGTGTTACATGGTTTTTACTCATGCTCCAAGTCACTTTTAATGGTTACAAGTAAAATATTTCTGGAACACATACTTCTCAGACTATAAGGATGTACTGTTCCCAGAAATAGTTGAGATTATTTAATTTATTAGCAAATGAATGTTGTGCAAATACTTTTGGATGGGATCCCAATGTTAATTAACAGAAAGTAAAGTCAAGAGGTTAAAAATTAAACTTGAATTCTATTAGGTTTTGTGGATTTTTTAATACATTTTAGCAAGTCATACATCTTTCCTCTCCTGAAAAGCACACCCCAAGTATGTATATAGCATCCTTTGAGTTGCATGGAAATTATATTTTGTGTATATTGATTTCTTAGTACTAGTCTGGCAGTAATAACACTTTGGTTTATTTTCTAAAAACTTATAAAGGCTGGAAAAGTACCAGTGAAGGATTTATAGAAATGCAATGACTTCTGCCCTTTGTTGCAGCAGAGATACTGACAGTAAAATTCTCCCTTGGAACTTTTTCAATCTATTTTGCATTTGTTGAAAGACTGTTTGCTGTGATGAAAAATAGTTTGGGTCATCTAAACTAGAATTTTTTTTTATATCTTTTCTGTATTTCTATAAGATATAAAATATTTTATTGCTTACAGTACTGAGAATTCTTGAACAGATAATTTTATCCAGGTCGTATGATGGCCTACTACAGCCAGCATTGATTTTTTGTGTTGAAAACAGATAGGACCTGTAAAAAATAAAACAACAAAAAAGCATTTTGATATGTGAATAGATATTCAGGTGCAGAATGCATTCTGATAATTTAATGTTGTGTGTTTATTTGCAGTTTGAACTGAAACATACATTGAACAACCAGCTATATATTTGTAATTACTAATTATTTTGTTTCCACATGAAAGTCTGGATGAGACATAGTAAGTTACTTCCACTAATTTTTTTTTCTTTACTAAACCATTTAATGTCCTCATCAATTAAAGGATATTTACTAAAACAATTCTAAGGTGTGAGCCAGTGAATCAAAGAAAAAAAAAAGATTAACATCTGAAATAATTACATCTAGTAGCAAATGTAAAACTGATTCTGTTTTGTGATGTTTCAGTTTCTTACATGTGATTCCATTGGCATGTCACTTCCATCACAGTGCTCTTATGTAGTGTGATTCAACATTGTTATCATTCAGTGTTTCATTGTTTGTTGTGTGGAATTTATTTAGCTGTTCATGCTGCTGTCTGGTTTTCTGTGTTCCCTTTCAAGTGATTCCTTCCCTTTTCTCACATGAGGCGGATTTGCAAGTCATTCTTTACCTGTGTAGGCTACAACATGGCTGAAATGCTTGATGTTGACATCCTGCTTTTTTCCTGTGTCAGCTTCCTCTTGTTTCTGCTGCAGCAATAGTGGGAGCCAGAGTTACATTTGAATGTGTAAGCAGGTAAATACGTATTCCACAAACAGACTGTGTTATACATTCTTCTAAGCTACTCATTCCATACACTGTTTCCATGTTAATTTTTACAGTTTGTGATTTTATATGCTTGCCATTTTGCAAACTATTACAATCACTGACTTTTGTTGAATTCTCAGAAGAGTTGCTCTTGCCAGTTTCCCATCTGTGATGGTGGCTGGTAGCAAGTACTTCACAAGTAAAAGAGAAATGGTGATTATGGAGGCAGTATTTTTCTAGTTCTAGTACTTAAACCCTTAGGGACCTCCTGGGTCAGCCTCTGAATCCTAGCCAGTACTTATACTTTTGGACAGTCCCCTTTCCTATAAATTAGTATTTTTTTAGCCCATTTATTACATCTACCTTTAAAAAATTCTGAGGCAATGGTTTCTGCCTTTTAAAGACACATTGCATTAAAAAAAACAACAAACTGTTCACTTTAAATCTATTTTATCCTATTTTTCATCAGCCGTTTTCTCATTCTTTTAGTGTGAGAGTTAATTGCTCCCTATATACTTTCTTCAAACAGGCCTTCCTCGTATTTTGGCTCAGATCTGTTTTCCCAAATTAGGTTTACTTATATAAAGGCTATTTCTTCATTTTGAGAGTTATTTTCCATCTTTTTTATTTTTTTCTTTCTCCTTTACAAGATTAAATTATAAATATTATGCAATCAATAAGAAATAAAGGAATTCAATGGCAGTTTCTATAAAGAAGTTGTAAAAATGCTTTTGTAGTTTTCTGTTACAGAAAATTTATCTCTGATTGTAACGTCACGTCCAGCTTAAACTGCCCACTCTATCTTTATTTAGTGAATTACCTCTGGCCATTGACATATTCTCTCAACATACACTTCTTGTCAGGTCAGACATCAAAGTCCCTCCAAGATACCTGCGCATATAGAACACCTCTGAAGGTGTTTCTTTGTAGGTGATCTTCTTCCAATTTTGTTTACCTACACTTTTCAGGGTAGGCTGTAGTCTAAACCAAAAGAAAAAAAGAGAAAAAAAAGCAACAGGTCTGATTCTCTTTCCATTCAGCACACATGGATCTTGAGCTGGGGATAACTAGTGCTGTACTTCAGCTGTTCTGTGAAACAAGTATTGGTGACAGCTTTGTAAATATTGATGGTCAACATTGGTTTTCAGATTTGTTGTTATGGATATTCAACGTTTTCTTTGTGCATTTGATAAAGAACTTGGTATCTAAAAGAAGAGAGCTGTTTTTAAACATCTAAGATTTATTGAAAACTGTGATTTACAGCATCTAAACTTGTGGTCTGAAACATGGGTTTGGAAAGGTTTCTGTAAATAAAAGACAAGTTGATGACAGCACAATCTTTTTTCCCCCCACTCCCTTAATTGTCATAGATATTGATTTTAGATGCATTCACTCTGATGTATTTTGCATTATTATTGACATGAAAATGTTACCTGTGATACATTTATTTTTCCATATCAGAAACAGTAATTTAAATGAACAGTGATTCCCCAACATTATTAAAAAAAACTACAGTGTCTTTTTAAAAAAAATATACTTTGAATACACAACTTTTAAATGGTAGAACAGGATAAAGTATTTTTACACAGCTGTTCAGAAGCAAGAGTGGCTGTAATTGTTCACACCAAGGCATTTGGTCTTGCAATATCATTGCTTACCACTGTCATAGAAAACATTAGATATGATTAGCTGCAGGTATCCATGCCAGATGATATCCTGGTGAAGTCCTTTATATATTTCATCTTATAATTGTATTTGCAAGTTAATGTTTGAAGTGTCAGTCTTTGTAAAATTAGCTCATCTTGTTATGATTTAGAGCTTTGATGTGAGTGAAAGGCTTCAATTGCAATGCACAGTCACATCTGAGAGTAAACTGCATAGACAAAGAGCCTTACAAGACTAGTAAATCAAATACTCTGAACTGTCTATGTGGATTATGAGGTACTATTTGCATAACTTTGAAGTATTTATACTGATGAAATTACAATAATTAAAATCATTGCTGTGTCAATTGCTAGATGCCACAAGGCATAGCAATTACTAGCATGCAAATCAGACTTTGTGTAAGCATTTTAAAGAATAATTACCTTATTTGATTCAGATGTGCCTGAAAGGCATTAAGAATCATTTGAGCTATTTTGCCTTCAACAATTTTAAGTCTCAGATAATATTGTTTTTATTATTGTTGTTGATGATAATACCTCTGTGTGGGCATATGTCTATATGTTTCTGGTTTAGGTTTAAACTGGAGCTTGGTGGTACAACTTGCTGAAACAGTTAGGAAGGATTTATTTTATATTAGCTTGTTCTCTGTCTCCAAATAATTTTATTTTGCGTAAGAACAAATACAACCATGCAAACTCTTCGGATTTTGTTGGTTTTTTGTTACAGCTTGTTAAATCCTGTGTTATGGGGGAAATGTATAAATTATTTCTTAAAGAAAAATAAATCTGTTATCTTTTTCTTTAGATTTTCATTAGACGACTTGGGTTTCCACAACATGATTTTGAAATACATATTCTGAAGGAATATAGGCTGTAAAGAGGTGCTCATTCACGTAATTGAAAATACATAATGTATTGCAGAAACATAATACCCATGAGGAAATTAAGTCAGCCTACCCAAATTTCAGAGCCACTTCTTCATTCTGATTCTGGGTGGTGAAGATGTACTCTGCAGTGACAGTAGTGGACATTTGACAGACACAAGTGGCAAAGAGTGAAATAGGGTCTCCCTCTGAGGCCAGGGCCATACCACAGTGCAAAGTCACTCGAGAAGCACTGCTAAGTCATTCAGGCATTGGGGTTAATCAGTGCCATGAGTTTTCCTAGAAAGGGTCCTGCTTGGCAGTGCATATCCCAAAGTACATTATATGCCCTGATATACAGCATTTTCGGATATGAAAATCAGGAATTACGGTGTCCTTCCCTCCTGCCTTCCAAGTAACTTAATTTCCCATGCACAGTGCAGTACTTGCTGCTGTAAAAATCCCAGTTGTTTAGGTAATACTAGCTAAGACCTTGTCATGTGTGCAGATGCATATGAGAGTTGTTTTATCCATTTATCAAATGAGACTTGTTTTATCATTTTATCCTGAATTTTGCAAGGATTGTGGGGAACACTCATGTCAAGGGATTAAATCCTCTGTATGAAGAACTACTTACACAAAGAGAGCATTATATCTATTAACATAAATCACCTATAAAAACATTAGCATTTTATCCCTGATAACAAAGGCACAAATAATTAGGGAAGGAAGAAAAAGTAAATCAGTATGAGATGAGCTTCAACACATGATGCCATTACAGTGGAGCTCTGAGAGACATTAAAACATGTGCCATTAAGATAAATCTGAGTGCCATAAAGAATCCACCTTGGCCACTCCACCTCTGTCTTTGTGTGGGAGTGTTGTTTATTTCACCCCTTCCTTCTCTTGCAAAGCTTCAATTGTGCTACTCATCACTTTGTTGTGAGTAAAATATGCACTGTCCTCTCACATGAGAAGAGGTTTGTGATCCCTATGAATCTCCAGAATCATGTGAACTTTTTGGAGACACCAACTTCAGTTATAGTGACAGCAGAAGATAAGCCTCTGCATTCTGATGTCCTCCTCACCTCTGTAAATTATAGCACCTTCTGAATAGGAAGCAAACCCCTTATAATTAATACTTATTAACTGAAATAACTTTATGCTTATTGACCACTTGTTGTGCCACAAATTTGTTGTTATTACGAACATCTATTTTTAACTAAATAACAGCATTGTTCTGATCTAGTTTTGAGGCACAAAACCTGGGTTTCAGCCTTGTATGCTGTTCAAATATCACCCACAGTTCAGTGAGCCCATCTCAAGCTTGAAGACTATGAAAAACTGACCCTTGTGAAGTTGCTGGTCCTAATGCTGAGAGCTACTCCCTGCTAAAACATGTTTCATTTAATATTTCCTCACTTTTATTCTCCCCTTTATTTTTTTTATTTTTTTTTGTCGTTTAACTCTGAAATTGAATATAGGTTTTTTGAGGATTTTTTTACTGCTTCAAATTTAAACTGCCTTTGTCTGGTTCTGGAGGCATCTTAATTGTGGTGTTTTTTCAAATATTCATGCTGTTGTTTAACCAGATATATGTATATATATATGTTACTCCATCCATTTTTTACAGAGGCAGTTCTTTCACCTTCCAGCTCCAGTTCCCTCCCATATGAGTCTAGGGCCATCATCATTCATCATGTTCACATAATGGGTTGGAAGAAGAGCTATCTATACTTGCTCTTCTTAAATGAACTGCTACTGTTATTACAGAGGTGTGATTGCTGCTGATATAATGTATTGTAACCATCCAATGTGAAATGCATTTTGTGATGGCTAATAAGTACATTAACAGCCTTTATGTTTGCATTATTAGGATTTAGTTAGAAACCTACTATTTTCAGAAGAGACAATCACCTAAGCCAAATCATTTCCAGTCTGACCCTTATGTGCAAGGGCAGGAGTATAACTCATCCTAGTTTTTCCTCTATCAGGATCATAAATGGTCATGCTTTAGCTGTCATTAACATAGCTTGAACTGCCTACTGAAAGAGGCCAGTATTGGCAGCACTTGCCACACTGCAACTTAATAGCTTTCCTTATGATTTTTTAAAATTCTGGTTCTAATAATATTGTTCATCTGAGCCACCATGGCATCCATGAAGACCATTGTAGTCTGCATCCCTGCATCCCTTTCCAGTTTATATCTTTATTGATTTTGTTGGAGATTCAAGCAATTTTTTTTTAAATCTGCATCATTTTTGCGGGGTTTTTGGAACTCTTCTTTATTCTTATTCCTTTGTTTATGTTCTGTTTCACCCTCTTTGGGAAATTCCAGTGGATGTACTGAATCTTCACAGACATCTGCATTTTCATTTAGCTTGTTTATCAGGATTGGCATTCTTCAGGATTCTTTTTGATGCCTAAAAAGAAGTTGTTGTGTATTGAGATGCTTTGGAAATCTTAGTCCTTATTCATTATTTAGGGTTTTCTTTCAAAGAATTCAATTTTTTCTTGTGTTTTTCCAAAGGAAAAAAATACTAAAGTGAACAGTAATTCTTTACTTATTGCTGATGAACATTATCTCTCAGTGTTTTATCCAGAGAAAAGAAATTAAAACTATGAAAATCAGTAGAGATATAGTCCTTATACAGCCGATATACTTACTATTCACTTTTTAGTGAACTTGGTATGCAGTGTTTGGTCCCACCTATAAAGAGGACACAAGACCAGATGATCTAGTACAGTCATGAAGCCCTAAAATACAAAATACTGCATATGAGTGTTCATTGATCCAAGTGTCCCACAAAGGCCTGTATAGGGTCTTGTGTTGCATTGGTGAGCTCTATATGTCATGCACAGAGGCAGATCTCGAAGCTCGAGGGCACGAACCCTTGTGTCTTACTGGTTTGTTTTTAGGATGTGCTGTGGTGGAGGAAAGAGGAGAGAGAGAATGGGAATAGTCATTTACTGACAGTATGTTTTGAGGAGTGACTCCCTCAGAATAAAAAATATGTGAAAGTCCTTTGGATCTCAAATTTCATCATATGACTGTTTACTTTGATGGAATATATCTCAAGTAGAGCAAATGATGACATTTAGTCAACCCCACACCTAAAATTAATTGCAAGTGCTCTATAATGTTCGTAAATCTGTCAGGTGTGACTACATTAAATCTTTCACTTTTTGCTTTCCAAACAATAAAAAAGATCAAACCAATTTTGAGGATGGGTTGATCCAACTGCAGACAGACAAACCATCTGGCATGTTTTGAAATGCAATTATCTTGGAGTTTGTTTTTGAAACTGACAAAATATGTGGTTACTGTTTTGCTCTGATTTGAGGGAACTTTTGAATGTCTTCTTTATTCTTAAATTTGAGTATCAGGAACTTGGTTGTCAAAAGAATGTGAAAAATACAGGCCAAAGGGGATTGCTTAACATAGAACAATCTCAAAAATCCTATGTTGTGCTACAGTAGCAGTTCCCATGTTGCTTCTGTCATTGCCGGAGTCTTTTTTTTTTGTGTTGGTGTTTTTTTAATTTTGGGAGCGCACTACCTTTTTTTTGTCTTTCTTTCTGTTACATTCACTGTGTATTCCCTTTGAAATCTTAATACTGCCAGTTCAGCTTTGCTGAATTTGGGGGAAAGAGAAGAAGCTTTTAATTAGTAGCTCAGGTTTCACTAGAGTTGAAGAAAGACACATCATGTCAACATAAATTATCTTCATGAAGAAAATTAGGAAGGTTATTCCTTGGAGATTGTAGAAGAAATCTAGGTAGGTGTTGGAGGAGAAAGGATTTCAATACTTTTCTGGTTTTCTACCCACCTATCTTTTCAGATTGTGCAGTTACTATACAAACTTAAGCTGTGTTAAATAAACAAATATATTGTGGGAAAATATGTTCAAGCACTGGGACCTAACCAGAGTCAGGGGGGCCCTGCTGTTTCCCTCAGATTAGAAGAAAGAAATTATATGTTGTCATCCTTTTAATTTAATCTAGCTAAAGAGAGGTAGAAGTTGTATCTATGTCAGAATTATCTGTATCTGTCTATGCCAGAATTATTTCACTTCTCAAAAATACTTTTTACATGAAAGAGCTTCCCATTGTCATAAGTAGCTACTGACTTACTGTGGCAGTTTCTTTTTTTGAGGTTTTTTAACTTTTTATTTTTTATTTTTAAAACTTCTTTAAATAAAGAAAATATACACAGGAAACTTCTGCAAGCTCAGAGTGTAAAGAGTAAAAGTCCCACTACTTCTCCTTACATTTAAATGGAAAAATGGCTCAAATCCAGCTGTTTCACCGCTGGATTGGTGAAGGTTTCTGTAATTCATACAGTTGATTGTTGTATTTGGCCCCTCTGCAAATACACTGAGTTTCATAAGTGGCTAAAACTGGCTCTACTCCCTTATGTAGCACACACAGTAGCTGGAGGGATAGTTCTCGGAAAACTGTGAGTGTTGGCGCTAACCCCTTTTTAAAATATGTGTAACAGAAGGATTTACACCTTTTAATTAGAAATTTTCTTCCTTTAAGCTAAAAAATCTACATTCTTTCTGGGTGTCCTGGGTTTTAAAATGGGATATCCAGGAACTGCATGAAAAGCTACATACAGTAGAAAAGGAGGTGAAGAATACCATTTGAGATAAATAGAAGACTTTATGCTGTGACTAGAAATATTTCTATAAAACTATGTATCAGATGAAAATGTTGAAAGCTGGCAGGTATAGTATAGTGGGAAGCTGTACTTATTCATTTACTAGACCTACAGCATAGAGTATTAGCCTGAGGTGACCACTTACCCTAGAAACTTAAGAACCAGATCTGAATTAACAATGTAGCTACAGCTCATAAAATTAAGCAAATATTTCCTCAAACAGAAACATTTCCAGCTCATGTGTGGGATGGATGTTGTCCACCCTGTGGATAGGAAAAAATTAATATTTGGGTCACCATAGCCTTCATGTAATTCTCCTTAAGGTAGTCCAGAGATAAAATATTCAAGAACAATTTTAGAAAAATCTCACCACAAATAGAACTTATTTTTTGCATAATTTTTTGGAAAAGCAGCTATTTCCACCAATGTATATATTTCCTTCCTTTTTTTTTTTTTTCTTCTTTTTTTTTTTTTTCCACATGATATTGTAAATTCTATATGTATTTACTCTGGTCTCCTAACAGCCATATTGCACAGAAGAGTGTCTCTGAAGTGTATACTTTTTATGAATATGTCCATGGGGTTTTTTGTGGATATCATTCCTTCATTATAATGTAACATTTACATAACTTTACTTATGCATCACCTCAGATATATAGTTCAAATTAGTGTTTATTGTATTAAACACTGGACTTGCACACAATCACATAACCCTCAGAGAAAGAACATAGGAAAATAATACGAAATCTCAAATATCTTCCACTGTGTGACTAAAATAATACTGTTTTGCCAGAACTTGGTTGGAAGTTTTGTTAAATGTCTCTGAATAGTAGAGTGCATGAAGGAATCCAGTTTCCATAATATGCACCTAAGAAATGTGGGGAAGGACACTGTGAAGGACCCTCACTGACTGCTCAGCCCATCGTGCAGTGCCTCCTGTGCTCCCTTGGCACACGAAGACATGACTGAGACCACCCTGGTTAGAGCACAGAGATTAGACCTGATGTGATCTCCCCTCTACAGAGAACTGGCCTAAGGGAAAGTTATTGGTGTGGTATCACCTCTAAAAAAGAACAGAAAATGCATTAAAGGAGTAAGTCTTGGCTATGAATAGGTTATTCTGTACAATGAGATCTCCAGAAGGACAAAGTTTTGATTTGAGAGGATTGAAAGAGAAATTAATAAATGAAACAATGTAGAACATTACTGTTAACATGTTAAAGTGCTCTGTGAAGATGAAAACACTGAGCATGATTACAAGACAAGTATCCTGAAACAGAGTTCTGCTGCTGAAACCTTCCTGCAAGAAGAAAGAGGAGTTGGAAGCCTTGAGGACAGATTGATTAAATTTTACATGAGGATTGAAAGTGGAATGGAAAAAGCAAAGAATTTAAGAATGAAGAGTCAGTTTGAAAGATGCAATGGATCTATTATTTGTGTTTTTCAAGAGCCTGGTTTAAGTAAATATTTTGGTTCATGCCTGCAAAAAATTCCCAATGTGCTGAGGAAATGTGTGTGTTTCTGAATGTTGGCTGGCCATGCCTAAGGAAAGGAACAGAATATCATGGAGAACTGCATGGCGTTAACACTAAAAGTAGTAGAAGCAGGATAAAATTTATTAACTACCAAATAGAAAATCATGGCCATGAGGATGAAAGCAAAATAATTAACAAAATTATTAAGAAATGAGTGTCTGAGACAGGGATTGGCTGTGGATATTGAACACCAGAAGATAGAAACCTTCTGAATTTTGAAAAAGGCATATAAAATGTGTCATGTGCTGCATTTTTCATAACAACCCATCTAATTTTTACAAAATAATAAAAAAGAAGGAAGAAACCCAGTCTGAGTAATGGAGAAGTCTTCAGAGAAATCATCATATGCATGTGTGCTGCTGACATGGTGGCCTAAGGCTTTAGTGTGCTCTGAATGGCATATTTGTGTTAACCAACAGGGAGAGGGATTAAAGTGCACTGTGAAACCTCCTCCTCCAATTCATTGATGTCAATATCACTTCTGGGTTAATGTTAATTCCAATCGTGATTATTTTGAACAAGTAAATTAAGAATAGGCTTCTTTATATCAAGAGAGCAGAAGATTTTAGGGAAAGAAGAAAAGAAAAAATAAAAAAGGAGAAAAAAATTATCATTTCTGGAATGGAAGCAGAACATTTTATAGAAAGAATTGTAGGAGTTGTGTACCTTTAGTAGACAGTCTGCAAAGCTAGATGATTTCTGTGGTGTTTTTTCCATTATATCAAGACACTTAGAGGCATTGAAAAAAATGTGAGAAGGAACCTATTTTCAGAGTGAAATTTTAAGTGGGGGTTCTTGTAGGCTTTTGCACTGCCCTATCAAATTTGTGATGAATACATACACATATTTTCTTTCTGCAGTGATTTTATCTGCATTCAAATGTGAAAATTTCATTTACATTCTTGAGAATTATAGTTAATTCTCAGAAAGAGAGAGGAAAGTTAAAGAGGCAATGGATTTCAAGGGGTTGGTTTCTCCTATCAGTTATGCTTTATTGTTAGTTTGATTTATCGGCTTTTATAGAAGCCTACGGAACTGTATCATAGAACATGATTTGGCCCACAATATAAACAACTGAAAATTTAACACTTTTTTTAAATAGGTAAATAATTTTTTTGTTAATTTATCAGAGCTTTTCTATTGTCTTTTGTTAATTATCTGTGAGATTTACAATTTTAGGAATTTAATCCCCATTTTTAGGAATGATATCTTAGCATGGTTGAATGCCTAACCTTTTTGTTCTGTCTCTTTTTCTCCTTCCTTTTCTAGACTCTAGTCCTCTGTAGCAGTAGTTATTTTTACATCCTTTTGCAAAAGATAATGCTTTTATTATAAATGGCAGAATTAATAGAATTAAAATTATGTTTACCAAAAATGGTATGAAAAGAGGGAAGAGAGTTTGTATGGCATGACTTGCACTATGGGGATAGCTTCTCTGTCTCTACAAATTTATACTATGGGTTAGATTTTCTTTCTCAAATGTGGGCATGCAGTAATCTGAACATTACTCTCGGGAGGAAGAAACCAGGAAGAGAAAGCTAATTCCTAAGAAGAGAAGAAACATCAAATATATGTAACATGAATCCCTCTAGGAGAAATGGAAATTGAAAATTTACTTTATTCATTTACTTTTTGTAATTTTAATTTTATTTGCTTGCTTAGTATAGATTGAGGGCAGCGAGAAAGACCAAAGGCTGTATCAGCAAAGAGAATGTCATTCTTCAAACTCTAGGAGCAGGAACTACAAATTTCGTTGGGAAAGGCTGTGATTTTCTTTGGCAAGTGTTTTGATGGACAGTTTGCATAATGTACCTGGTACTCCTTGATCATCTAGTCTTACTATTTTTCTTGCTTTACATGTTACATTGCATCTATTGATTGAATATTGAAAGCTTTTAAGCATTTTAATGTTTTATAAAGGAACAGGTGTTTTGGTTTTTTTTTTCTCCACTGAACTGATGAACACAGATTTAAAAGACAATTTTATAGCTCACAGTTTAGTCTGAATCCCTTTCAGCTAGACAATTGCCCTGTGTTTGTGTGTGTAAGTAGCTACTGATTAAGATGTCCACAGGTGTGGCTAAAGAATCTACACAGCTCCTTCCGATTTCAGATTCTGGTACACAGCACAAGTGGGTTTCTTGGTAGTGCATAGGAGTAAAGGTCAGTCAACCCCAAATCTAGAGCCAAAAACGGATAAAAATGAAAGCTGAGAATCAAAAGAAAGGAATAGTAACATGGTAAACAAGCTTAGTTCTGCCAAGAAGAGAAACTCTGATGAAGCTCCTCACTGCTGCTCTTTAAAAGCTTTAAACTACACCATGGAAGCAAAAAAACACTGAATTATGTTGAGAAATAAGGTTCAGCTGTTGTTCTATATTGGAGTCTGTTAAGCCTACTTGTAAAGTGTAGTGCTCTGAAGATCTCAGCACTTGAAGAAAAGCCTTTAAAGGTGTAATATATGGTAACTGTTACATCTTGCTGATCAACAGGAGGAAAGGACACAAAGTGTTCTTTGAACACTTTTTAAAATTTCTTTCCCATCTCCAGATAGACAGTTTTTGTTACAATAACCTGAACATTTTTATATAGCAGTATATTATTCTTGCCTCTGATACTAAGTCAAAATTCAACCTTCAGTAACGTGAATGAAGTCGTGTCATAAACAAAAACCTGAAACCTCTACAAGTCTTGGGCTGAATCCCATCATATGAAGAGGGAGTGGGGACTGCTCCTTGTATGGCAACTGGGAACTAAATCCTTTATGGCAATATGCTGGGAATACTGGTATTATGTGATGAGAATATGATGGCACAGGCATAGCTTTGCAGCTAATGGCTGTAACACAGAGAATGATTCATAGATTAAGGATTATGTTTGGAATAGCAGAGCCCCAAGCCTAGTGGAAGGTACAAAGAGGCTTGTGACTTTCTGTTTTCAAGCATTTTTGCAACTACTGAATAGTGACCAGCATAGGAAAAATTGAAAACAGTAGAAAGAAAGATATGCTCAATGGATATTTGCATTATCCAATTGGAACACCAAGGCATATGACTAATATTGAAAATACCAACAATGGGAACATTTCGTTACACTTTTAAATGCATATATTTTATTATTTTAACTATGCTTGCACATCATAGAATTGTTTGGGTTGAAAGGGGCTGTAAATATCATCTAGTTCCAACCCCCTGCCATAGATAGGGAACCCTTCCTTGGGTTGCTCAGAGCCCCATCCAACCTGGCCTTGAACACTGGGAAATGTGTCATCACCAGTTTCTCTGAGCAGCACGTCCAAGTGTGTCATCACCTTCTGCTTAAACAATTTTTTTCTTAATATCTAATTTAAACCTACCCTCATTCAGTTTAAATCTGTTTTCCCTTGTCTATCACTACATGCCCTTCTAAAACCATATTGCACATCAGGACTGTCCACAGGACCCAGCTGGGCCTGATTTGATCTGAGGATTCTTTTTGCTTGGTCCTCAAATTGCTCTCAAGAAATTTTTAACTTAATATTTATTTTTTCTATCTGGCTATTAAGTATAGTGTAGAATAGCTTGTCTACTTCACATAATGTTGAATATTTTTGTTGTATATATAAACGCAGTTTTTACAGTAGGAAAAAAAATTTGACTTCCAACGATCACTAGGAAAGTTTTGCTTTTTTTCTTTTTTCTTTTTTTTCTTTTTTTACTCATGTTTACCCATGTTTGGGCATGAGGGCTTGATGCCAGATTTCTCTGATTCCTGGAGGAACTCATAGACATCTCAGCTTAGACACTGCTGTTGCAAAACAACAAAAGCTCAATTAATGAACATCAGGTTTGTTCACATGGAAAAACACACTTTAAATATACCATTCCAGAAAGAAGTGTTCAAATTGAGAAGAAGTATGCATTTTGCTGAGAAGGAATTAGGCCTAATCTTCACAAATAAAATGTTCTTGTGTTGGTAAATTTTGTACAGTGAAGAATCTCACTGAAGAATCTGAATTGTTCAATTCAGAAAAGCAATGGCTCAGCTGCTACAGTAAGAACTGTCAAAACTACAAAAGTTTTAAAATTGCACCTCACTCTGTTTAACTAAAAAAGTGACAGGAACATGAAAAGAAATCAATGAATTCTTTTTATTTTTTTAAAAAAAAAATAGGTTTTAACTTGCTTGTGTCATTTTGATAAAAAAGATTTTTTCAACTGTCTCTTTCCCTGACTTAAAAGTGCATCGTTGTCCATATGTTTGATACTGAGGATGCAAGAGACTTTATCTCAAGTTTTCATGCAGAAAACCACTGTGATCTTTTAGATATTATGTTGTTCATTAGCCTGAAAATCCCACCAAAGATTCTGTCACTGATTTTCCAGTAGCTGTCCTGGATCTGGAGAGCCCTATCATTGTTTGAGCATTGCATTCTATCTCCTCTCACCAAGAGTTTGTGATCTAAAGTATTTTTCTGAATATTAGCTTGAAGATATCTTTGCACAACATTATTGATCGTGGTATTTTTGGCCTATTAAATAATGTTACAAGCATCTGTTGAAACAATCTGGGAAAGTATATCAGGGCAACTTTTGTCAAGTAACGCCCTATATATTATACATAATAAGATCCCTTCTTCAGCTTCAGCTAAAATGATCCAAATTAGAAGGGCCTGTGGATTTAATGAGAAATACTGAGGCTTACTTACATGAAGGAATCTGTATTGTTGTTAGGATATGACAAAGGCACTACGGGCATATACGAGGAAAGTATTTCTTTGTTTTTGTTCTACTCATGTCTCAAAAGTTGACTTAATAAAGCCTGAAAAACTAATCTTTCTGAGTGAAAAAGGGTGTTTGTGTTGTATATTTTTATGCAAAAAAGTAGAGGAACTTAAAGCTATTTGCAGATCTAGGACAACTTCTGATTATCGTTAGGTCTAATTTATTTTAAATTTAATTAAACATTACACCTCTAAAGCTGTTTGTAAATGTTGTATAAATATGTAACACTTCTAATGTTAGCAAAATCTGTCCAATATCATACACTACATTCTTAGTTTTATTTCTTTCAGGTAACTTTCTGCATTTTCCAGTATCAAAGAGGAAGCTCTTATTCTTTCAAGTGAAATATTTATGACTATATAGTGATATTTGCTTGCTAGGTCCATGAGCAGTTTTGTATTTACATTTAAACTTATAGCAGCTTCTAGACTATTTTCAGTATGACATGTGTATTTAATTAGCTTCAAAAGGCTACCACAGAAAAAAGAACTGAAGAAATGCAGTTTAAATATATATGGTGTGTTCTTCTGTTACAGCAAGTAAAACAACAACACAAGAAGTTTCTGAGATTTCATTTAAGGTTTTAAGCTTCTTTAAGCACAGAAAAGAGATTATTGAGAGTTCATGATAACAGTGATATGTGGAAGGTCCCCACTTATGAAACTGTTGAAACAAGAATCATTAGTATAATATGAGCATGTGGTCTCTGTCTAGCCCTTGGATCACTGGTGTCACACACTATGAATTTGTAGAAAACTATTTGTCCTGGCTGCTGTCTGCAGAGGAAAAATACAGCCAAGAGTAAAACTTGGTGTGGCTTCAAACAGAAATATTCTAGGCAGTCCACCTCTTCATGGGCCAGCTTCTAAGATATTATTGCTTATCCTAACCTTAACCTTCCTTCACAAAACACTATTTAAGTCACATTAAAAAAAAAAATATTTTTTGAGGCCAAATTTACTAGACTTTTATGAAAAGTAAATTTCTCCTGAAATGTATTGTATCTACTTGTAAGCTCATGGGAAAGATAATTTCTACCCATTACAGATATTTGATATATTCTCCTGTGATTATATAGTTGTTTTATTTCCAGAATCCTGTTCTCCTTCATGATAATTTTTACTCTGTTATAAAAATATGTGCATCTATTAAGAGTTAAAGTTAAATAATTAACAACTTTAATTTCTTAAATCGTTATTTTTCTCTTTATCAGACATGGTGCTTTCCATGCAAACTAGATACATGTAGTGTTTTATTGTCAAAATAATGTTTCAAGTAGTAAAATGGCAAGGGAATACTGACTGAGCTATTAATAAAACACACCAGCTTTTAGCTGGCAAAGCAGCCTTCTTTCCATCAAATATGTCTCAGCCTTTAATAAAGAAACTCAAGTGGTGTAGGTGAAAAATTACTTTTCTCACCCGGTCATCTGTCTGTCATGTATTATTCAGGTCACCAATGTTTGTCCTGAACTGTATCATTCTGTAGTTGTGTCAGGTATGAAATATGTTCTGTGTAATTCCATCAGACTTCACGAAGTTGATTAGAACAGATCACCTTTCGGCATGGGCACAAGTTATCTCAGCAGATTGAATGAAAAAGACTTATTTATCTTTGCCTGATAATAAAGAAAGAGATGAGCAAATTTATCCATTAACTTGAAAAGAGTCCCATATTTTGTGTGAAAACAAACTGAAGGCAGTAATTCTATTGAAAATACTTTAATACATGAATGTTTCTTTGAAAACATGTTTGTGTTTGAAATCAGAAAATATAAAACTTAAGCCACATGCATTTTATAACAAGCTTTTAAATGTTTCTTTTTTCCCCTTGAGCGCAATCCTCAGAAACAATTAAATTGGTGTTGCTTTACTTTTGATAGGTTGTTAAGGCTGTAATGATGCATTTTTTCCTTAAAATTCAAATGTTGCTGAAGGTCTAAATATAATGGGGTGTGATAAACCTTTTGTTCTAATTAGTAAGAATAAGAAAATATATATGAAATACTTGTCAGCAATATCTACGAAAGTAGATGACTTTTTTTTTCCTCAAGTATAGTGGCTAAAATTCTGCTTTACAATAATTTGGTAAAGCAACTTATTTTTTTGATTTTTACATTGTTTATTCCCTTTTATTGAGAATATTGGGAGGGCATTAATGACCTGAGCATCCTTTTTAGAATCTGTGATAACATGGTGCAATTCTGTCTCCAACACCCTTTTTAAGTGAAAATTTTCATGCCTTGTGTACAGCTCCATTAGATGTTCAGTGCTGCTGTGATGGAACATCCTAAAGCATTGCATCTCAGCAACAGAAAATTCATAATAGGTGGTAAGACAGACAAAGACTGTCCTGTTTTCCTGTAAACTTCAATATTGTCTGAAAGGTAGATCATCATCTGTGGAATATTGCAGGTATTTATTTCATTCTAAACTAATACAAGTGTAGTATAAGAAGACGGCAAAACAAACTGGGTGGGTTTTGATGACTAGCAACTACTGTAGGGCCACTGAGTCACCATGCAGGTTGATTTTTTTTCTGACAAGGAGTGGGAGGGGTCTTTGCTGCTGGGTTGCTTTCTCTGCTTGAGCACTTTTCTAGTGCAGCAGTGGGCATTAAATCAAAGCTCAGCCTCAGAGCTTCCTGCTCCATCTCCCTTTTGCAAGAAAATGTAGTCTTGGGTGCCTGCCTCTGGAAAAGTGTGCAGGACAATGAATCCTGAGAGAGGGGAGCTAAAGACATAAACCCAAACTCTGTGGTTTTGATAGGGCCCCCAGTTGGCTGGGGTTTGTAATTTCCCTTTTGGCCATCCATTGGGAGCAGCAGAGAATAGCTTTTTTAGGTCAGAACTCTGAAACAATTCACTGTCATAATATGAATGTACAAGTTAATTTATTGTCCCAAGATTTACTGGTTTATAGGCTTGACCCAAGAATGGGTGAGAGGGAAGTTTTTGAAGCATTTTCACACAGATGCCTGCTTGTCTCCCTGGTGACCTGTGAGGGATCAAATAATCTAACTTCAGTCCTCCAAACAAAGTGCACATCTGAGGTTTAAACAGATTATCCGAATGTCCCTTTTGAACACCTTCAGAATTTTCAGTCTGGGTTCATAATTGTAACCAGTTCTCTAGATTTTACAGTGCCTAAGTGTTTCAGAACACTAAAATGCACAAAACATGCTGTTATTCTTTTAATGTTTTATTAGGGCAATCTCCTTGCAAGAAACTGCTTTAAACTATCCCAGATTGCCACGAATATAACTCAGACTCACTTCTGTTAGAAACCTGGATCCATTAAGCTACCTATATTTTTGTCAAAACCTTATGTTAAAGTTTATGATATTTTTATTTTATAGAAAACTTATTTTTGAATTTTAATTTTGAACCCTTACAAGGTTTAGTAACTGCAGCATCTGCTGGCTATTTTCCTTTAAATAAGTAGAACCAAATCCATCAAGATTAGATAATAAATATCAAATAGATTATCTTTAAACTCCCATCCAGCCCAAACCATTCTGAAACAAATCCTTATAATTTGTCCAAAAAACCCCCAACCTTATTGCAATTTTCTCCCTGAGCTGAGATATAAGAAATGTAATTTCAATAATACTAATAAAATAAAATAATTATTTTAAAATTTCAAAGTGTTGTCTATGAGAAGTGATAACCTTTTAAATATTTGAGAATTTTTCTAGATAATTTTTTAAGCTGTTGTGTTTCTCAGCTCATCAGAAACCTTTAATAACCTCGTTTTTTTCACTCTTCCATTCTCCATCCATTAATCTGTGTCTTTTCTCCCCAAAATGATAAAGAGTTATACAGACTAATGCCAGTTAATGGATGCACTGGGTCACATTCTGCCCTCAGATAAAAATCTGAGATCAGTTCCCATTGAATCTACAGAGACTGCAACCAATGAAAACTTTGGTTATGTATTTAAGGGTGCAATTTGGCCTGCCTCGTTTAAGAAGGTCATGTAATTCATTAATGGCTGCACAGTTTGTGCTGTGGAAAAGAACACTAAAGCTATGTATAAATGCTCAGGACAATATGTGTGCCACTGTGGAAGGTGAAAGCAGAATATACAGCGAGCTAACAATTGGTTTAAAGACCAAGGCTGCAACTTTTATTGAAAAAATAATAGCTTAAAGTGCAATGTTACTTGACAGATAATAGTCTCTGCAGACGTAAGTAACCATAAAACCCGAGGGCACCAATCATGTGCTTCAGATCCCATGAAGATGTGATCTCCAAGCTGTACCAATACCAGGGAGGAAGATAATTTCTCAAGAGTGCTAGTGAACACTCTGAAATTTTGTGGTTTGTTAAAATCAGATGCTGCAGTAAAGAGATCAAGTGAATAATTTTCCTTTTCTTCCTTTTTTTTAAGGGGTAAAAAAATGGTGCTACTCCAGGGTTTATCAAGAAAATGTACTTTACATATAAACATGTAGCAGTACAAAGATTTTGATCATGACATCAAAGGAAGGATCCTTGTGTCTGTTATTTTTATTTAAATTTTTAGTAAATCTCATGTTTTTTGTAGTCATTTGCTTTAAGGGTAGCCATCCTGCTGTAAGAGGGTGAAAGGTTTTATTAGTCAGGTGAGCCAAAGTCATGCAGTTGAAAAGTCCCTAGGTAGTTCATTGTTTATCAGTGTGATTGGAGTTTCTCTGTTTCCCAAACAATATTCTACATGGATTTGGGTACAGGTTATATGATGTTATATGGCAGTAGGGTATGGGAGCAATTTCTGCCTCATGGATCTTGCCAGATGAATATCAACTAAATATAAACCTTTCCTTGTAATAAAAACCTATTTAATAAAATACAGAGGTTATAGTGTTTGGGGGCTGTATAACCAGATTGATTCCCTGTGTACTTTGTTAGGGTTTCCTGCAATTTTTTACATCTCTAGTGGAATTCAGACACAGATTAAGACATGTAAATTCACATGTTTGAGTGTGAAATATTCTTCAAGCAGGGTGAAAAAGATTTGAGGAACCACAGCCTAGTCAACCCCCTCAGTCCTGGGAAGGTGATGGAACAACTAATCCTTGAAACCATCTCCAAACACATGAAGGGCAGGAAGATAATTGGGCATAATCAACATGGACTTACAAAGGAGAAATCATGTTTAACCAACATTCCACAATTCAGTGATTAACTTGGCAGACAATAGGAGAGCAGTGAGTGTTCTTTACATTGTTTCTAGTAAAGCCTTTGACCCTGTGTCCAGTGACATCCATATAGACAAGATGACAAATCACAGGTTAGATGGGTGGAAAGCAATGTAGATTGAAAACAGGCTCAGCAGCTGGGTCCAGAAGGTTATGATAAGTGGCATGAAGTCCAGCTGGAAGCAAGTAGCTAGTAGTGTACCCCAGGGATTGCTACTGTGGCCAATACTGTTTGGTGCCTTCATTAACGACCTGAACAGTAGGACAGAGTGAACCCCCAGCAAATTCAGAGATGATAAAGAAGTGTGAGAAGTGGCTAATATAACAAAGAGCCTGCTGTTTGGAGAGATGTTGGCAGGATGAAGAATTGAACTGAGGAGAATTCCATGATGTTCAGCAAAGGGAAATGCAAAGTCCTGAACCTGGAGAATTATAATCCCAGGCACCCATATAAAACCAGCTGGAAAGTTGCTTGTCAGAGAAAGACCATAGGGTCCTGGTAACGAGGAAACTGGCCAGAAGACTGTGATGTACTCTTGCAGCAAAGAAGGCTGACAGTGTACCAGGCTACATTTTGAAGAAAGTTGCCAGCAGGTCGAGGACAGTAAACCTTCCCCTCTACTCAGCAGTGGTGAGATATATCTTGAGTACTGTGTTCAGTTCTGGGCTCTTCAGTACAAGAAGGATTAAGGGACTGAAGGAGAAGAAGCTGAATGAACTGGGAGCATTCAGCCAGGGGAAGAGATGTCTCAGGAGGATCTTATTAACATACACAGACACCTGATGCTATATAACATAGAAGAGAGCCAGAAGCTTGCCCACTGATACAAGAGACAATGGCCACAACTAAAAATACAGAAAGTTTCACTTGAATGCAAGAAAAAGCTTTCTACTGCATGTGTGACCAAACATTGGTGCATATTGCCATGATGAAATTTCCACTTGTGAAGATAGTCGAAAACAACCTGGACATGTTTCTGTGTAATCTGCTCTAGATCACCCTGTGTGAACAGAAGGGTTGGACTAGAAGATCTCACAAGGCACCTTCCAGCCCCAACAGTTCTGTAACTCTGTGATATTCTTTATTATTTGAGTTATTCTGGCCACAGTAAAGCAGACACTGGCATGTGAGAAGCTGAATTACTATTTGAACTTGACTGAACTTGATTAGGTAGACCACGTGTCTATCTGGTTCCATTTCACATGTATGACATGTATCTGTGATATGCAGGGCTGACAGATATGGCAAAAGATAGATGTAAATCTTACACTATTGTGAAGTCCTATCTGCAGTCTTATCATGTTACTTTAGGGTGTCTCAGAGTGTGATGCCTCAGACATCCCCAGTTGGAAAAGCAGGCTGGTGAATAGCAGGAATTATATACACTAGACATATATTTAGTAAGTTTAGACACTATAACTCTATTTACACCGAAGTGTCAGTACATTAAATTGTTTTCCATTCAGAACTAGGTCTTACAGTTGAAAAATTAATTGTGTATAACAATTCAGACTTCTTCCTTGGGAAGGAGTACATTACATGGTCTGAGCTAAATCAAATTTATACACGGACACTGGTGCACATTTTTTGGTGACCAAGTGTGAAGAGTTAAAATTAACCAGTGTTAATGATTGAAGTTGTTAAATTTCCATTTCTGTTCTCCCAAACCTACAGAATTTGGTAAATATGCTAATGAAGATTTCATCATAGTCTTTGTACACTGTGGGTCCAGAGATTAAGGTTACTAAAGATGTCTTTTGTCGAGATTTCTGGACAGGTTAGAATATCTCATGTCTCTCTTGCAACAGTGCAACCTGTTCTGCTTTGGGCAAGTTAGATTCTGGTTTTCAAAAGAGGACTCAGAGACTATATTTCAAAATCAGGTTATGATGGATAGTCTATCATAGTTCATTGGGGTTTTCTTATGTAAAGAGGAGAAAAAAGTCTGTCGTACAACCCGAAGTATTAGTTGTACAAGACAAATTGTAGAAATATTTGTCCCCATTTTTTAAAAAAATTGCTTTTTGCGAGTGTAGCTCAAAGCAATTTGTTGTCAGTGCTTTATAAGCATAAGTGTGTTAAAATCTGTATTGAGAAAATATCAATTTCCACAGTAGTAGGTGTTTTCATAGTGGAATGAACAGCTTAAAAAAACATTGAGAAAATAAAATATTACTCTATTATTTCTAATGAGCTAACATGATGATTAAAATTGTTGATTAAATAGCATTTATCACACTGTGAGTAAAATCTTAACCTGAATGTGGTGCTAAATTCAGACCTTATGAGCTTCTAGGGAGTCAAGTGGTTAGTTTACCCTTGTTAAATTCTTGCTCCTTTGATGAAGACATATTTACATTAAATGCAGAAAGCATCTTACCAGTAATCTTGCAAACATTTAACAATGCTGATTTTTCCATTTAAACACGTATGCTGAGTGAGAATTCCATCCATGCATTCATGTGACTCTGCCAGATATGTCAGTAGGCTGTTCAAGGATAGACATTTTTAAAAAGAGTCAGCTTTGAAAAAAACATGAATCAACATTTAGCTTCAAACAGAATTAGAGTGGAGTTAAACTGATATCAAAGAAGTTAGGAAGTTTGCCTTGTCACAATGTGAAATACAGTCGTACAGTATGTTTCAGCAAGCAAGTCTGCAGCTTGCATTTTGAAAATCAGTGTGCTTATTAACCTGTATATGGATTTTTTGGTGTTTGTATAATAATTATTATTTTCTTTTATTTGATATAAATTTATTTAAAATACAACTTTTACCTTGATGTTTTTTAAAGTGTTAACTTATCACTTCTCATAAATGCTGTTTTCATGAGTAAAAGCCAGAGATTTGTTGGCATCCCCTTTTTCTAGATCTTTCTTCAATAATGAATGTGCTCCTGCCTAAAAATTAAATTTGACATGAATAGATTTTTTTTTAGCCAAGAAATAATTATTATTTACAATACTGGGAAATAATTTGGTATATGTAGGATGTTGTACTGAATTTAAATAAATATTTTGGATAAAAGTAAAAGTCCCATGTCCAGTTCTCATTCTTTGTATCTGTAAGGCCAGATTTGTAGAATTAAGGCGACCTAGATAAAATTCAAGGTAATAAGATACAACCTGGCAGAATCAGCCCAAATCAAATGCCATATATTGTAAGGCTGCTTTAAAGTTGTACCAAGTCCACAAACTGTACAAGATTTCTTATCATACAAACTATGAAAGTCACCGAGAGATACTAAATCAGGAGAGTATTTTACTGCTTTTAGTCATGTTTGAAATGTCTGCTCTATTAATGAGAAATATCTGGTTTTGTAGAAGGAAAAAAAATAAAAAAAGACTTGAGAGTTTCTCAACAAAACAGCTGTTGGCACACATTTTGAAAGTTTGAAGAAGAGGACATGTACTGGTTCAGTGAGAATGTGCAGCTCATAATTTTACAGAAATAGCAGTGCACAAATCATTACACTGTCATGTTTAATACATGAGAAACACCATGCGGAGAATATGCTTTGTTACATTATAATGGAATACTTCTATCTGTGAGAGTTCAAATATGTGCATTTCCTAATGGTCAGAACACAGCTTATTGTCTGGAATATTCTTCATTTGAGGTCTTATCCACCAAGAATTTGCAGCTCCCATAGAGATCAAGGAATTTCAAATTTGTTTAATTTCTTTCAATCTTTTCCCTTGAGTTCAACACACTGAGTTGACCTTTAGTGTACTAAATTAAGACTTCCTTGTTTATTTGGTTCTTTTAAGGAAGTTGTTCATGTCTTTCCTGAAAAAATCTGTGGGGACACAGTTTAATTTTCTTTTAAGGAATGTCTGTGACTAGTTTTTTATATTTATTTGGTATTATCAAAATATGTTGTGGTAAAATGTATAAAACGAGTTGCAAAGATGTAAAGCCTAATACCATCAGGGTTTTTGTAGCACCCCATGAAACTTGCAAAATAATTATTTGGTCCCATGTGGCTGCAATATTTTATGTAATAATATTGCAGATGAGGGGGTTTTTTAAGCACATTTGGAAGCAGATTTTTTCTTCTAGAAATTTCATCCTGCCATCTTTTTATTGGACAAAAATTTGTATTTTGAACCAAATTAATAAAAAAAATTACTTCAGAATGGTGTGAGGAGAAAGCTGGACTCCCCTTTTTTATTTGTTTTAAAGATGAAAATTTCATCAGGAAGCAGGTCAAATCTAGAGGTCATCAGGTACACAAAACAATTTGAAATTCTCTTTTATGAGACTTTTTGAGTGGCAGAGCTGCTTTATATAATTTCATACCTCTTATGGAATGAACAAATAAGCAATACTCTTTCCATATTGCTTCATTTTGTGCAATTTTCCATCTTCATTATGTTTTAGTTTAACTGTTCTTCTGTCATTTTGCACATTTAGCAATATTATATCGTAATATTGATGAGGTGTTAGGTACTAAGACTGTGGTGTTTACTTATTGAAAAAACAATGTCTCTAATACTACCCACTGTATCAAGTTTACTTTGAAGAAGTGTTTTCAAGGTAATTTCACAAGCTTTTATTTCTATTCTGGACACTGCATACCATGATTCAGTGTGTGTATATTTTCTGAACTGATATTAATCGATTGTAGTCATAGTAATGTTAAACTGAAATAAGATATGCATGTAGTATAGTTATGAAAATACCTGTCTAGTAAATAGTGCACTTATTGAGTCCTAAATGTGTGTATGGTTTTCAGTGTTATGGTTGTATAAGATAGCTTGAGCGTGTCCCATTTTCACCCCATAAATTAAAGCTGGCCAGGGTCAACTGTAAGTTATGTTTATTTTTTTCTCATTGAAAGTATTTGCTTTTTAAATTTATTTAACCTTTTTCTTTTTCTTTTTTTTTTTTTTTTCCCCCTTCTCTTGGAACTGCCACTCCTTTATGTATTTCTCCCTTCCTTTGAAAGATGCACACCCTCTGTCACGTAACTGGAAACATTCCTGCAATGCGTGCAATTTCATGTACACGTGTTACCGCAGTTCGCATTCTTTTAAAAATAACCACGTCTCAAATTAAGCAGACTTTTGATATCTCAGACAGTAATGGAGTGTATGCATGCCACCACAGATATGTATGTCACCACAGGCCATGGAATTGGTTATTAATCAGTAAGCTGAAAAGAGGAAGAAACTTCCCAGGTTGGCAAAACTATCTGGGACTGGCACTGCACAGAAAGACTGTTGTTAACCTTACAGAAAAAAACATAATTGTATTCTATTTAGCTTAATGTCTGTTTTCTCTTAACTTATAAGCAAATAGAAACTGAGATGTCATTAAAAAAAAAGAAAAAAAAAGAAAAAATAAAACAAGCTCAAGAACTGATTTCAGTACAAAAAATTCTGTATGTCCATTTTATTTCTTCATATAGTGTTATTGAAATATATCACCTGTGCCTTGCTTATGAGGATTCTTCAGTGTCATTTTTAATAGAATTTACTTTTTACTTACTTAAGGGTCTGGACTTTGTTAGAGATAAAATCCAGTGATGAAAACACTGAGCATAGTGAATTTTCATTGTATTTAGTTGAAGTCTGCTAAAATCCAATGTTTGCATGACTTTTATGATAAAACCAAGACACCCAACTTGGCCATATTTGTGTTTTAAATGCTCTGCTCTGAGAAGACCAGGACTCTATTTCCCAAACTGGTCTTTTCAGCATGTTCATGCTTCCTTTGCACAGCAGCTGTTGGAAGTACTGATAGACTTTTCTATTCATAATTAATCTGAGAAAAAGATTCTATAATTTCACCCCTTTTCTTTCTCTCACATAATGGAGAAACACCACTAGGCTCTCTACCACTGACATTACTGCAAAATTTCTCTATTCACTTATTGTAATCATGCAGAGTCAAAAACTGTTTTGTGCATACCGCACAACAGTACTCTTGATGGAAATAGAGATTTTAGACCATGGATTGTGGAGCTGCTACACTGACTGTGATCTTTATCTTATATTCACACTAAAGACAGCAAGGAAAATTCTTATTGCAATCAGTGGTGTAATGGAGACTGAATTCAAAATTTATAAAAGTGAAAGGTGGTAGTGAGAATTGAAAACTGTAATAGATGTATTTCAGTGGTACTGGAAATAACTGCAGATTACCACTTCCAGCATTTTCAAATATATTGCAGTGCACCCAGGGTAATTTGCTAGGCAAGCATTTAGTGCTGCTAAACCTGCATGTGTCACAGGACAGTATAGGAAAAGTGGGGGGCTGGAGAAAGCAGGAAAAAGAAGAAGTAAAAAGGAACAGCTATGAATTTTCTATGAAATCCCATACTTTTGCTATTTTTTACCCCAGCAAATTGGTGTTTATATTATGTGCCAATTATTAGCTTTGCAGAATTCCATTTTAGTGAATTTTCATGAAGTAGAGAAAAAAAAAAAAGAGATGCAATGCAGATGGAAATGAAAACATCTACAAAAGCAGCTGATGTTCATAAATAAATTAAGCAGTTTGGCATACAATGACTACTCAGGAAGAATACATATTAGCAATTCTTTGTTGTATTGATCCTTTAAACTAAGGCATGTGTGCCATAGTTAAACACTTTTGTGTATTTTAAAGATGTCATTTGTAAGTTTGAGCAAAGTACAATAGTCCTTAAGGGAAACAGCCAACAGGCAGACTTGCAGTCAGAGTTCAGTGTATTTTCTTCATCTTTAATTCAGTAGGAAGCCTTTCTAAGTAGGAAATGAGGGTTCTATTCGCACTTGCCACTGGAGAGCTGCAGTTCATAGACTGGGCTTCATTGTCTGGATCTGCCATGCACAGTGGGGGTGTAGCAACCAAGTCCTTTTATCCCTGAGCATTGGGTGGATCACTGAAAGATCAGAGGTGGTCCAAGCTGATACAGCACCCTGACAGTCTGATTTGGCCCATTGTGACCTACAATACTTTATTTTACATCATCTGGTACCTAAAATATTTCATAAGCACATTATTCTTCTCTCAAATTGTCTAGAAAGCACAAGTTTGTTTCACACTTACTTTCCATGTGAATGAAAATTCTGTGAATGCACGTGTGCATGAATTTAAGATTTATTTCTTTCTTGTGTACTTTGAAGGAGTCTTTATTTAAAGCAACTGACTACAGTTACTTAATAAGTTAACAAGTTACTTAATAAGTAACTTAATAAGTTAACTGATTACAGTTATTTAATTATCAAGGATTTAGCAAAATGATATGTTTAAATAAAATAATTTTAAGAGAATGTGGAAAAACTTCACTCTGTCAGGATTCTATAGCTTTTCAGTGAAATGCTGAAAACAAATCTAAAGAAAGCCCTCCACAAAATACACCATAAAGCCTCATATGATATTTAATGCAAATTCATAGAATCATAGAAAAATTTTGATCGTAAAGAACCTTTGAAGATCACCTAATTTCTATCCCACCCCAGTCCCTGCCATGGACAGGGATGCCTTTCACTACATAAGATTGCCTCAATCCTTGTCTAACCTGACCTTTCCCACTGTGGAAGGAGCATCCACAAATTCTCTGGGAAGCCTATTCTGGTGTCTCATCAATATCAATGTGAAGAATTTCTTCCTCATATCTAATTTAAATTTACCCTATTTCAGTTTAAAAAATAACTACCAATATCTACTGGTATTGTAACTGGGATTCCTTCTCTGTAAGACTGCTCTCATTTCATTCAACACCCAGACTATACATCAGTTTGCCTTGATGTACTTCTGCAGATCCTGCAGATCTTGCACTTGGCCTTGATGTACTTCTTGAAGTTCACGCAGGCCTAATGGACAAGTCTGTCAAGGTCCCTAGGGATGGCATTCCTTCCCTCAAGCGTATCAACTGCACCACTTAGCTTGGGGTCATCCAGATGCTGCAGATGCTCACTCCCGGTGTCTAACAGGGCAAACATGGACCCCTGGGGGACACCACTTGTTGCTGATCTCCATTTGGAGATCCATTGACTACAACTCTTTGGATGCCTCCATCCTTCCGATTCCCGACCTATTGAATAATAGCCCACCCATCAAACCACGTATGTCCAGTTTAGCAGTGTTGTTTGGCTACAGGATAGTGCCAAAAGCCTTACACAAGACATGGTAAATGTCACTCTTTACCCACCAAGGTGGCCACTCCATTGTAGAAGGCCAGAGGTCAGTCAGGCAGAATTTTTGTTTCATGAAGCCATGTTAATATCTCTAGTCATTTCCTTGTCAGTCACATGCCTTGACACAGCTTCCAGGAGGATCACTTCCTGATCAGCTCACTGGGCTGAATGGTCAGGAGTTCCCAGGGTCCTCATTTTTACCCTTTTTAAAAAACAGTGTGATTTTTCCCTTTTCCAGTCACAGGGGACTTCATCTCATCAATTCTTAGGTTCCTCAGAATCTTAAAGAAATACAGTATCATTTATAAGTGAGGAACTGAATAGAACAAAACTGTTACTTTTGTAGTGGTTAAACAAAAATAAAACATAGCAAAAATAATGACAAAATTTATTTAAAATGTAAAATATTCAAAATATATCTCACTCTAATGGGTGGAATATACTATCAGGTTTGGCATGTGATAATGATGTTACTTTGGAAAATGTAGTTATATGTTGGTGTTTAAGAGAAGAAAGGTGTCTTTCAGAGTGCAGTTTGTATGGAGCAAAATAATTATACATATCATAATATGTAATTATCTTGCTTCTGGTTTGCTGTCTTCAGCTAAAGGAAAATAATTGCTGATTACACAACTTGGTCATCCAGATTCTTGCTTACATTTCTATATAAAAATGTGTTTACATTCTAGCTCAGAGCACTGCTATAAAGAGAATGGCTATATAATTTAAAAAAATCACATATATTTTTTATTATTTTAGAAATATCTTTAGTGTTTTCTTTTTATACCATGTTGCATCTGCATTTGCTTTATGATGAGCTTTGCAGCTGGTTTCTTTACGTTTCTTTGTTACAATATTCAGGCACACTGTCCTCCCAAACTGTCGTGGTTTGAGTCACTCTTCCACAGGGTGCAGTCTCCAAGGACAGGCTGTTCCAGCCTGGAAGCAGGGCCCCTCTCTCCATAGGGTCTTCCACTGGATCACAGCCTCCTCCAGGCATCCACCCACTCTGACATTGGCATCTCCCCCAGGGGCTGTGGGTGGATCTCTGCATCCCCTGTGGATCCCCAGGGGCTGTGGGTGGATCTCTGCATCCCCCATGGATCCCCATGGGGCTGTGGGTGGATCTCTGCATCCCCCATGGATCTCCATGGGCTTCAGGGCACAGCTGCTTCACCATGGTCTCACCATAGCCTGCAGAGGAATCTTGGCTCCAGCACCTGGAGCACCTCCTTCCCTCCTACACTGCCCTTTGTGTCTCTGTGTTGTTTCCCTCATGTTCTCACCTCCTTTCCCTCTCTGGCTAGGAAAAAACTGTGCTTGGCCCCTTTGTTTTGATTTCCTTCTTAAATATGTCATCACAGAGGCATTACCAACCTCTCTCATTTAGCCAGCAGCATGTCCATCCTCAGGGCCCTCAGGGACTGGCTCTGCTGGACATGGTGGAGGCTTCTAGCAGCTTCTCACAGAAGCCACCTCTGTATCTCAGTAACTAAAACATCTCTGAGCTATTGAGCTGGTTTTGGCTGGGGCAGAGTAAATTTTCTGCACAGTAGCTGGTATAGGGCTCTGTTTTAAATTTATGATGGAAATGGCATTGATAATTAAGAGATGTTTTTATTTTGCTTTTGACTCCAACGCACCAAAGGGATATTGCAGATCATAAGGTGTCTTGCTCAGCATATAAACAGGGGGAAGAAGGAGGAAGGGGGGGGTGTTCAGCATGATGGTGTCTGTTTTCCCAGTCTCTGTTATGCCTGATGGAGCCCTGCTCTCCTGGGATAACTGAGCACCTGCTTGCTCATGGAAAGTGGTGAATGAATTCCTTGTTCTGCTTGTGCATGTGGGTTTTGCTTTCTCTATTAAACCATTTTTATCTCTACCTATGAGTTTTCTCACTATTACTTTTTTGATTCTCTCCCCTGTCCCACCCTGGGGGAGTGAGCAAGAGGCTGTGTGGTTGCCAGCTTGGGTCAAATCATGACAGTTATCAACACTCTTTTGGTCACAAATACAAAGCATAGCACCCTACAAGCTGGTATGAAGAGAATTTACTCTATTGTAACCAAAACCAGTACAACTGTGAAGTTAATTTATGCAGCAGATAAAAGAGAAAGGAAGCATCATGAACTACCTGAACACAAAACACAGGTCTACTGCTAGGGGTTGTAACCCATCAGAGTTTGAGCACAATTAACTTCTTGGCATCTGTGCAGATCTGTTAAGTCAAAAGAGCAGAAATTCAGGGTGGAGACTCAGTCTTGTTGCCATCAACAGTAAGGCTTCCAAGGCAACTCACTCACTGCTCCTTAAGGGTTACTTCAGACAGACAAAGTAGTAAATTACAAGCAGGGACTCCAGATGCTAAAACCAATTCAGGGATCAGAGTACTACAAAAGAAATTTGGGAAAAGCTGAAGACTTCTAAAATTAGAATTTGTAGCTAGGTATTGGCAGAGTTACCAGTCCCTTTCTGGTAATCTCTCTAACACCTGCCATGATAGATTAGGACCTCCATCCACGATTATTTTTGCCTTTGTGGTCTTGTAAAAAATGTATTGGAAAGGACTCCTAAACAGTAATGAGATATGTTGTTTATGTAATAATTTTTGCTTCCACTACATTTAAAAAACTTCTTTTTTTCAGTTATTCATTTAGGCATGATGGGTGTTTATTTAGTTTTTTGTTTCTGATTTTTTTTATGTCTTCAGAAAGGGAAGCAAAACCAAAGTATTTCTACTGTTTGAGTGTGTTAGGTTTTTTACTGTGCCTTCAGGCAAAATTTTCCTAAGATTGTAAGTCCAGGCTATTCAAGTGGCTGATTGACTGCAAGGCGCAGAGGTTGAAGAATTTCTGGCAGCAAGTCAACTTGCAGTAATAAAAGCTATTTTTTTTCCAAGACCATTAGTTCCCATTACACAGACACCACAAAGCCCCAAAAGATAAAATCAGCTGCAAAAAGTATTCACACTTCTCACTTATTCTGGAAGTTAATTTTGCTAACAGTTTTTTGCCAATTTTTTCAGAAATAATGCAGAATCTGGAACAGGAACATTATCCTTGACTTCCTTCCCCTCCACTTTCAATCCCCATCGAGCTCCTTCATACAGAGATTGCTCAAAGCAAGTCATGAGCAATAAAAAGAGTATTGGAGTTAAATTGTTGCAAGAAATATTGCAGTAATGTGGATGCAGCTTAAGCGTGCCAGAAGAGTATCCCTTGGAAAGGAAGTGCTAAGAGGTGTAAAAGGGAGAATTTGTGTGCAATTTTGAAGCAAGGCTTTACTTCTACTCTGAAACATTCTTACCTCCAGATTTGTATGGTTTTAATTTTCTCCTTTCCAAATTGGAAGCATTTTTGCATTTAGGAGTAAAAAGGAGAGTGAAAACTCATTAGTTTTTTTGACATAGCCCACTCTATTTCTACAGAAAACATGCATATCTCTTATCAGTGAAAATTTAAAAAGTGCTTTTATAAATGAGACTCTTTAAAGCACATATGGGATCTACAAAGGACAAGTCATACTACTGACAATAATAGCTGCTTTTAAAAATAAACAAGACAATTTCCAACTCAAAGTTTCTTCAAACAGAAGACCTCTTTGTGGAATTAATTTCAACCATTGAGTATAAGTACTAAACTACCAATTTGTGCTATCCCATTTTAAATATACTCCATATATATATCTATTCCATTTATGGTTTATAATGCAAAAGATTGCTAATGTAACATTCCGTGTATGAATGTTTTTTTGTATTTAATTAGATAATAAATAAAAAGTCAGTATTGGGAATACTTTGTGACTAAAAGCATTAAGCCATGTCTTGTTTCTCTGAGGAGGCAAGAACTGCTGTTTTGATTCAAGCACAGGTACCATGGATGTTGGTCCACAGTACATATTTAGGAAAAAGACATAAAACCCAAGATGAGTAGAGAATTTTCTTTATCCTGGTAGAGTTTCCTCACTTCCAGTGGCCATGATTTTAGACATGGACTTTTCAGAGCTGTGGATTTAACTGCACTATTACATTTACTCTTCATGCATGTACCCATCGCCATGACTTTGTAAAAATTTGCCTGTGTCTAATTGTATTTTTTTTTTCAAATCTCAGTGTGAAGACTTTCCACTACTTATGAGAATAGTGGAAATTTACTAATTTTGACTGACTTTAAGCCCATGGTCTGATAATTCTTACTGTATTTTCTTTAATGTGATATTTAATAGTACACTTCAGTCAGAATTTATTAAGCACACAAGAAAAGGTGGTTTTGTTGGTTTTCACACTTCCCAGTCAGGGATAAAATGAGAGATAACAATTTGTCTCTTTGGCAGATACAAAGAACTGAGGTTAGTATTTAATCTGCAAACTATATTATTTGATAGTTGTGAAAGGAAAAACAATGCAGAGGAGGGGGAAGATTATACCTTCTGTGCAAAATTTCAATTATTTTAAACAAATTTGGAAGCAAACGGTAACTTCCAAATGTATTTCACCATTTTCTAAATTCAGAAGGAAAAGAGGCTAAGAGTACTGAGATATGTTCCTTTTTATATGCAGTGGTTAGAGTATGGGGTCTGTGAGTGAAAGGGTCTATTTGGGAGAACCAGAATCTCCCACATCACAGTCACTTCAATAATTAGCATGCTTAATTTGTGTATCAATGGGTGTTAAAACAGTGTACAAGGAAAGACAATAAAATGCCACTGCTGCTTTTAAAACATGGCTGAAAGAACAGAACATTCCATACAGTAATATTGAAATTTGCTATTTCTCCCTTTTTCTGTATAAGACAACTTTTTATTTAGGAAAAATTTTGCAAGAAAGGATCACAGATTTCAAGTTTTCATTAATATGTCATTCTCAGTATGATAAATTAAATTTAAACATGATAAAAAGAAGCTTCTAGAGTTTATCCTATGTCCTCTATGATATCATCTGTCTTAAGCAAACTATTATTTAGTCAAATGTTGAAATATGAAGCACCAAAAAGACCCCTAAAAAATAAAATTAAAGTTTAAGGAGAAAATGCAGTACATCACAATTTTTAAATTTCTTAATTTTCAAAGTTTAAGACTCTGAGAGGTAAAAAAACTCAAAAACTTTCATATTTTTGTTTTCAGAAATGTAGATAATACTAGTCTCTGCAGTTTTGATGGACAGAGAACATCATTAAAAATTTATATTGATACATATGGGAAACTAAGTTTAAACAGCCTTCAGCTGTAACAAGAAATATTCAGACTGTGCTCTTAGACACAAGACGTGATTTTTGGTGTTGTTCTCTCTAATGCCTGGTGTGATATTTTAGTTGTCCTTTAGTTGTCCTATTGTTGAGTATGATAGCCTTTATTTGGAGTCTTGGTATTTGACTCTACTGGATGGAAGTTTTCTCATGAAATCAAAAGAGTGGCTTTAGTGCATTAATGATTTCAGTTTCTATTTTATTTATGGAGCAATTCTGAAAAAAACATAGAAGTGATTTTTAGTAATGGGTGCTATATATAGTTCTATCTGTGGAACTTAGAAGAAAAAGGCTTATTATTTATTCCTGAAAATATATCTCCTTGGTCTTTAGTAACAAATGCATTCAATAAATGACTGGGCAAGTGGAGTTTCCTGAGTTTGAAGTATAATCACAGCAACTTAGTTAATGCAAGTTAAGATTTAAAGACTTAATGTTGGCTTAGAAATCCCATAATTGGAGATTATATTCCTTTTCAGTCAGTGAATTTATCCTGTTCATTGATTATTTTGCTATTCCTCTTGCGCTCGTGGAGGTTCATCAAGATGAGTATTTACTTGATAGTAGTCTCCCAGTGTATTTTATTTTCAGATTAAAGCTTTTTATTGTAAGAATTGAACACAACATGCACCAACTCCAACTCTGTCATTATTAACTTAAAGATACGCACTATAAATTCTGGAATATTAAATTGCACAATACAAAATGGCATCTGACCTTAAGTTGCTGTGTTCTCTCTTGAACATTTGTCAGCTCTGTTATGCAGCTATTAGTCTTTGCAACACTCCCATTACTATCCATAGGACCATCAAATGAGCAAGGATTTTTCATAGCATAAAGTTAATGGGAGTTTCAAAGTGCTTGCAAAACCTTTCAGCCATCTTGAAGTTTCTGAGTGTTTTAACTGCTGTTTGTGTATTTGCAATATATGTGAACCATATCCAGACTGTTCCACTGTAAAATCTCACTAACTGTAATTCTGTAAAGTATCACTTTAAATGTTTAAGCTTTTAGATGTGCCTGAAAAATGAGATCAGAATCTACCACTTCTTTCTCTCTAATTTTTTTTTTTTTTTTTTCGGTAAGACTGGTGTCTGGTGTTTTTAAAAAGGGGGAGGGACAGACATGTTTTCTAAGGGGACAGGAGTTATTTAATCTGTGTTTTATGCTGTAGAAAGTTCTCGGACTCTCAACAGTTCTGTCACACAACCACACACCTGCAGCTGGGCTGTCTGAATAGGTTTACTGCCTCGTCAGCTATGCCAGCAAAAATGTTTGTGTGATTTCTTCCCAATCAATTTTGATCCAAATTTAATGGGCAAGTAAAGAGTTGTTATTTAAATTCTCTGAAATTAACCATTATATTTAATTGAAGTGGTTGAGGAAGAAACCCTATGCACACCTCAGCTAGCACACACCAGCCTGCAGTAATCTCCAAGAGGAGGATATGGTACCAAATGTCAGGGGGAGAGTAAAGTAACAGGAACTTTCTCTGGCATAGTTACTATCAGAAGAGGACACATCTACATCTTTGTATCTTTAGAACACACATAATAAAACAGAGGAAGAAATTATAAGTAACTTAGATTGTTGTATAAATCACAGTTATAATCAAAATTAGAATGTTTCCTAAGAACATTTGTCTGTAAAGGCTGGATTTAGCAGAAAGATGGTATTTTCAAAATGTGAACAACATGATATAACCATAGAATGAGCAGACAAGTCAGTGCATGTAAAAGCCAGTAAAGTAACCAAGGGTACTTTTCTGCCCATTCTTCAAAAAAACCCATAGAACAGATACATTGTGTCTCTTGCTTTACTGATAAAGATAGGCAAAAATATAGGATTCTGAGAGGATTTGATTTTTAGTCTAGGATGAGAACTTTAGATAAGGCAGTAGGTTCTTGTTATGTAGTTATGGATGAGTATTGAGTAGCTGAGGTAAAGAAGTGACACTTAAAACAATGTTTTCTAGGTCATAAAAAAATTAAAAGTGAGGTTGGCCAATAAAGTCAAAGAACTACTTTTTGCCCCATCTGTCTCAATAAGATGTATGAATCTATAAGAACCTCAGCTTTACACTAGTACTGTCATAGTTTATCTATTTTTGCCTAAAAGGTATTTGGTTGAATTGAATATCTCTGTGCAAGAATTTCAAATATATTTTCAAGAAAACTAATCCTTTGGAAATTTATTACACTACAGGAATTATGCATGTCAGATACTTCCTTTATTTTACATTTAGAAACATGAATAAAGTCATTGGTAGTCATGAATTGTTTTGTTTTGGGAGGGTTTGGAGGGTTTGAGATAGAATTTCATAAAGAAATCCAGACAGAATAAGAATGTCTGTGAAATAATATTGTATTTTCTGGGTGATATTTATCAGAATGGTTAAAATAATTGTAAGTACTTTCCTTTTCAGTTTTTTTTATTTCTTCTGTTCACACTGTAGCACATTTCCAGATGATGCTGGCTAGGGAGATGACTTTTGTTTACAGTCTAACATAAACATGTACAGATACAATCCAAGCACAGAGCTAGCCTTGGGACTGTTTCTGCATTCTTTCTATTTTGTCTCTGATTTGCATTTTAATATAACAGCTGATGCATCCTTTCTTAATATTAAACTCAGAGTCTTTAGAAATAATACAGAGTAATATAGGCTAAAAGGTCTTATCAAGTCTTTCAGCAAAGGCTGCCAGCAGGTACAACAACCACAGTAACAGAAACAATTCCCCCTCTCCCCCAACTATATTACTGTTCATGAAAATTTCACCCCAGTAAATTTTTTTTCTTTGTGTTTAATGAGTTGTAGTTGTTTAAATTTGGTTTGTATCATACAGTGATTAGAATCCTATAACATTTATTCAATGCAAATTAAATTTCCAGACCTTATAAAATAAGTGAAGGCTTGAAGATAATGATCAGTCATAGAATTTTGGTTTGTTCTAATTCTGAATATTCTAATCTGTCCCAATAATTTGAGTTCCTCTTTTACTTCATATTTCTATTTAATGGATATATACAGATATGATTACAAATTGCTAACCTTACATAATAATTTTCTTCAAAAATTAAGTCAACTAATATTGTAAAGGCTGAAAACCTTTTGATTTTGATCTGATTTTGATATGGAGGGGGAGAGTTTTTTTGTTGCTGTTTTGTTTTCTGTTAACTAGCTTTTAGAGTGAAAATTAATAGAAATTCTTGTGAATATGCTGGAAATATTGTCAATTGTTGTAAAAACTGACCCTTAGAAAAAGTGATTTATAATACGCATGAGCATTTCAGAAAATAGCAAGGAATGACCCAAGCCCAGGGACCTGGAGCCAGCCTGTACAAGAGATGGAACTTTACCTAAGTAAATTACTGAAGTATTGTCACCATGGATGGTGAAATTGCTATATAAAAGTTCTGATAAACATTTCTTAAAGATCCTCCCTAGAACACAAATCAACCTAATGAGAAAGTCAGAAGGATTGCAGAGCAGCATACATTCCTCAAATGTTCAGTCCTGTGTTTTTTTGATTTTATATGGCTGAGAAAGGCAAAATTTTCTCACTGAACTTGTAGATATATTTGCTATTTAGCTTATCAAGGTGTAGTATTTTTTGATGGATCCAGTCTCTCAAAAATGACTGGCTGTATTGTATGGACAATTTTATGGGAACTAAGAATTTAATGTTGAGAATTTTCCTTCCTCTATTTTCTTGCATAGCTTTGATAAGTGTTTTTATTTAATTTAGGAACAATGGAGGTCTGAATTCTAAGCTTGTCCATCACACCTGTTAGATACACATGCTTTGAACTAAGTTGCAACTTTAGCTACTGATTTCCTTGGGACATTTGGTGCAGAGAAGTGCCTGGCTCATCAGTCTCACTCAATGTTTTTGTGGGAAGTGTGCAATGTACTGGGGAGGATGGGGAAAATGGTTGTAAGGTTCTTCCCCCGTGCAGATTCTCCCCCTCACAGGAGACATACAATTAATGCTGTAAGTATTAATGCAGGGATTCTTCTAGGATTTTGAATGTTGCTGTTGCCAACTTAAGTAGCAGCTGTTTTATATTTATGAGCTGTACTTTGAAGGAACACTGACTAGGGGCAGTGACAAGGTTGCATCTGACCCCCTGGCCTAGAGAAGTGTCCAAAGGTCCTGAAAAAGCAATGATTTTCATCCAGCTGCTCAGTGCCCCATGATGTACTCTTGGCAGTATTCCTGCTGGCTCATGTGTCTATAATGCTTGCTTTCACAGCTTATTTCATCTTTATTGGATCATGGATAACAAAGCTGTGCTTATTCTTGATCTTTTATTTTGCGCCTTCATCTATCGTACTACTGTATTGGGGCATGGATGTCACACTATCAGGATTTTTGTTTCTGCTACTCATGTCTTAGATATACTTTTAAATTCACAATTACAATAATGTTGTGAGTGATATTAAAAGTGCTTTTCAACTTCTATGTTTATAAATTGCATTCACTTTTAGAAAAAAATACAGACTTAGAGGCAGTAAAGTGAAGTAATATAATATTATATTATAAATAAAATAAAATTAAACCGAATTCAGAAATAAAAATGTTGTTTAAAAGCAGTTATGAACACAACTCTCAAAAAGATGCTTTTTCCATTATGTTGGGCAACATAGTCCACATAACAGGGAAGAACAAATCAGTGTATAGCAAACAAGGAAAGAGATTAAAAAATATATAAATTCTTCTCTGTGAGTTTTAATTTCCCTGATACATCTATTATCTTAATACAGAGATACTTAAATCTTTACATGCAATAGAAGTATTTAAACTATTAATATTACATATTTTTCATTGCAGCTTAATGCCTTTTGGTCCACATCAAAATTCCTATTCTACTATACCATCAAATTAAGTTAGGGATCATACACCTGTTCTTCTACAGGTCTAATATATGCTATAGAAAAAATGTGAGAGAACACAGCTGCAGTGGAGATTCAGACTGAAGTCCTTGGGTGCTTTTCTAGGAGTTCCCTTTTAATTTATTTGTTTTGACACAGTTACTTTTTTCAAGTAAGGTTTATCATAAAATGTATAGCCCTAGCTATATTTACAGCTTACTGTGGCACCTTAGCTGTATTATGGAATCATCTTTGCACTGGGAATCTTCACAAAACTTGATCTAATTGCTATACTGCATAACCAATTGATTATGTATTTTCCTACTGATTCCCAAATTCAACTTGCACCAGAAAAATATGCACTGGAATGCAAGTTCCTTAAAGGGAAGCATAGATTCCTTTCTAAGAAATGTGAACATGAGAAAATTGCCCCTTCTTAAACATAAAAGGAGTTTTACATAGGTCTTATGAGGGATTTGTGCAGTTTCCTTATGTTCAAACAGATAATGTGGTCACATTTCTCAAGTCAAAATCTAATTTAATTCAGAAAGAAACTGAAAGGAGAAGATCTTTCATAGCTTGGCATCTGGACACTGTGATTACCTTCCAAAGATGAGGAGAAGCGGAATGAAGTCATGTGTAAATTGAACTTTGCTTCAAAAAAAAGTATAAGCCATATTTTTGTCAAATAGAAATAAAACATCCTTAAAAGGAATTTTTGGCCTCTCTTGGTGTTTTGTCAGTCCTTTTTCATGGTAACAGTCTCAAAAAAAAAAAAAAAAAGAGAGAAAAGCAAGCAAAGTTATTTTTATTATATGTTTGACCAAGCAGAAAGTAATGGAATATGAAATGTGGAATATGGTTATTTGGTATGCTTACCTTTATAATGACTTGCAGTAATGAGTTGTACTGGTAAGCACATAGCCCTTTGTAATGTCAGGTCAAATTTTAGAAGATTCATAAATTTGGTTTTAGTAATCAGAATCTGAGAATAATAATATTCAAGTTTAATTCAAGTTGTTTGACCAATTCTAATTCAGAAGGGAGAAGGAGGTAGAAATTGTGAAAAGCTGACTTGGAAAGGGTGTTCAAATTTTCTGGGGCATGCCCATATAGCTTTTTGAATATATGTACTTATACATGTACACATGGGGGGGTTCAGCCAGAACAACAGAATTGCACAGATTAATTGTGTTATCCATTATTGGGTGCATATGTGTCCTGTTACTATTTGCTCATTCATCATAGAGGCCTAAAGTGTAGCAAGTCCTTCATTACCACTCATTTCTGGTTTTGTCTGCAGTGGCAGTTATTTGCTCTTCTCTGACTCTGCTGCCCTTGTTCCTTTTTTTTCTCTTTGTTGCCTAATCTTAAAAAAGAAATGTTCACATCAAACTAATCTGATGTGACTGATGATTTTTTTTTTTAAGTCAGATTTTTAGGGTTCAAAATTCTTCCAACAACATATTGTTTTTGTTTTATTTAGTTGTGAGATATATTGTCCTATACACAATTTGGTGGCTACTTACAAAATAGACTGACTGCTCAAACAGAATCCTTATAGTGGCAAATTTTTTCAAGGGACCACCATCTTATTGGAAGGGAACAGGTAAACAACAGGTTCTTTTGCAGAAGAGCCTATTTTTTTACTAACTTTCCACATCCTACTTCACTGAGACATTTTTTGAGAAAATAGTGACTTATAGCAGAGAGTCTGAATTCTCCATCATGTTTTACACAGGAGTTGCAAATACCCTACTCTATATTTTTATATTTCAAATGCAGTAGCTGAACATTAAAATCACATAAGAAAGAACATTATTTTTAAAATAATACCTTTTGTGATTAAAGTTGTTAGTTATATTTTTATTTCAAGTATATCTTCTGGACTGAAGAACAAGCAGTGCTTAGCAGATAGTCATAATGGTGCATGGGTGACTAGGAAGTGAAGTCTCTTCACAACTCCTCTGTGATGCATCTGATTTGCAGATGCTAAAGAAAAACTCCTAAAATAAGGTTTATATACTTTACTTTGAAACATTTGAAGTCAAAGTGATTAACTAGAAACCCATATTTCAACTGATAAAAGCTTCCTTTCCTCTCATTTTTTTTAATCTATCAGTCTTTTGCATGCATTTGCTTGATTTGTTCTGATCAACCTGCAGAAAGCCATAAAAGGTGAAAATGTAAAGAAACTTTTGCCATTCTACTTCCTTCCTTAACTTGTCTTCATTTGACCCATTTCTTTTATAAGAAATAAGGTCCTTTTCTCTACTTCCTTCATCCCAACATGTAAAGTATGTAGAATTGGCTACCAGCTATTTGTTGTGCAAGAAAGATAGATGGGAGGAGAGATTGTGGGAGGGAAGATACAACAGCACCTTAATCAGAAAAATGTTTCATCCCAAAGGTGTGGAAAACGGCAGTTGTGTTTCTGTACTCCTGCCAGAATAATTCAGATGTAGGGGATGTATAATGCGATTCTCAGCTATAAATTGGATAATTCTGCTGGCATTAGTAGGAAGACATCTATCTATTTGTTATTTCACTTGTTTCCTGATGTTGTGGTTTTTAACATCATTTTAACACTAATTTTGAAAGAGGAGATGAGGCTTCACTTGATCCCTAAGTTAGCAAATACTTGATTATTCTTGAGTACCACTTTGATTCTCTAAATGTACACAATGAGTTGGTCTGCTGTACACAGCAACTCTTGGTATTTATAGCAAAGGTAATTTTGGCAAGGCCATTGCTGACATGATGGAATGGCTAAATTTGAGTACAGCAGTGAATCCTGCTATCTGTAACCACATTAGTAAGTTGCAACTCACTTTTTAGATTATTACTCCTGAAAAGCTGTTTGGGATCTTCTTTAAAATCATTAATACGCTCACATCGGAGCAAATTAATTTCAAATTTAATGAAAATCCGGTTATTATTTATGATAGTAGGTGAAAAGTTCAAATGGTTTTCCAATATTTAGCATGAAGAAAATTCATAATAGTCTTTGGAATTCCTGTGGAAATGGTTGTGTAACTTCCTTTCTGTTACATAGTGGTGTCTTTGTCTAAGATGTCCAACAGTAGTGTTCACAGTAAGGAGTGTTATCCCATATACCTACTCCATGCTTCCCTTGGGAATTCATTCCAGTAATGTTCATCATTATGCACCAATTTTATATGTTGCCTTAATGGTCAAGGCTGCTCAAACCTGGGTGCTCTCTTTCTTGCTACTTCCACCCAGGAAAATGAGAAGGACTGATACTTTGCTGCGTGCTTCAGAATTGAAAACCTCATTGGGTTAACAGGGTTACCATTCCCAACCCAACTGTCAATCTCAGTCCCTTGGAACATCAGGTTTCACAGGTCAACCCACAGCTTGTTAAGCCATTTCAACAATCTAGAAGTAGTAGATATTTAGTTAAAATCTTTAAAATCTTTATTCTGTGCAACTTTCATTACATTTTACCTGTTTCCCTACATTCCTTCTTAATATTACTGCCCTCTAACAGAATACATTGCTCTAAGAATGATTAGAAATACCCTTTACTCTCCCCACTGCAACCAATTGACCTCCAAACAGCAACAAGAGAGATCTGGAAAATAACCTCTCTCAAATTTAAACTCTTATTGTAAGTCTGAGTTCTTCCTGGAGCTAGGAGTCACAGTAAAAGGTCAGTGCATTGATACAGGGTATATTAGTGAACTGTACCTCACGTTAGCCCAAAACCTGTAGTGCTTGAGGTAAAAGGAGTGATAAAACGGCTATGAAAACTTTCCTATCGGTATACTCGTTATGTGGGAAGGATGCTTTTGTGATGATACAGGGAATCAAAGTAGTTATTCACAGATTCATTTTTGGTCTAACAATCAATTAATGACCCCAGGTCACAGAACTCTATTTTTTAATACCTCCTTATCTCTAAGCAGCTTAGGATAGTGATGGCCTCTTGGTCTTTTTCTTTCCTTCATTTCTTCCCTTTTTTTTAAAGATGTCAAATGTCAAGGAAATTTATATTTGGGATTTGAAAAAATCTCTGCATCTTACACAAGAACTGGCACGCTTTGATTAATTTTGATATGTTTTAATTGACAACAGTATAAAAATTATTGCTTATAGTAATATGTCTAAAATGCTTTCAGTAGCCTGGTAACTTGGCAAGGAATTTACCACTCATATTATTTAGAGCTGGAGTCCAGCAGAAAAACACTTTATTTAACATGAAATGTGAATTTCAGTTTTGGTAAAGTTTGTCTTGGTTAATAAAGAATTCACTACTGCTCTAAATTTAAACTCACTCTGCTTAATTTTTCAGAATGTGTGAAATATATTCCTTAATTATGTCAATTTAACTTTTAGTTTTCAGTTGATATTAATGTTTGAAAAATCTTACCTATAGATTACCAGTGTTCCAGTGTAGTAAATTAATTTACAGTTATGCATCCATCTCAAATTTTAAGGGTTAGTTTTAATTGATTTTTTTTTTTATTTCTGAGATTTTCTTGGTGGGTTTTTTCACAGCTATACATTTTTTTCCTAAAGTGGAGGTAAGACACCACCATCCTCTAGATGTCTTGTGAGGATGGCCAAGTAAAGTTTCTGTCTTCCTTATAGCTTTCATTGCGTAGGTCATTGTGAAAATATTTCTCTTTCTGAATGGATGATTTATTAGTTAGGGCTTTAATTGAGAAGTTTTCTCCTAACATAAATATCATCAATTCATAAAGTATAATACCCTTAAACAAAAAAGCAAATAATACCCTTAAACACTGGTAGTGCAATTAAAAGTAATTCCTGAAAGAAGGTACAATCACTACTTTTAGTATAAATTGCTTGCATGTTTTATGGAATTATTTCTATTGAACCTGTTCATAGTACCACCAACTGTTATATTAAAGTTCAAATCAGAACATATATGACCAAATGAGAATTTTTACTGGATTTTTGTGTTTTTCCAGACTTATATTTGACACAAGAGTAGATTGCCTTGTTTGAATATGACCTATAATGTATCCATTGCAGTGACTGAATCAGATCTTAATTTTACTTTGTCTGATAGAATCAGCTAATTATTTTTGTGTAGTGTCATTTTATCTGATAACAGCTTTGCTGACTAGAATTTTAAAAGCTTCACCTTAAGAAGTAAACAGCACTGGGAGAACATCACTGTTTTCAACGATAATATAAAAACTTTCAACTTAAATTCTATGTCTCTTCTCTCTTCTAATTTTGTGTGTTATCACTTCACAAGGATCAACATTATTTCACTCTGCTGCCTGGACTTGCTGGGTTAAAATACTTCTGCTATGCTGACTAGCCCTAAAGCTCAACTACATGTTGTTATCCAGGATAAATATAAAGTCACTAAATATTTCTACTACAAATCTACCCCCTATCAAAAGTGAAAGCGTTACTTTTTATCCATTTTCTTCTGAACTTAGGCATTCCAAAATACCACTGTCATCATTTCTGGACACTGCATGTGAACTCCACCTGAAGCAAAGTTTGGTCAGAAGAATGGTCAGAATAGGTCAATGTTATGAGGATTACTGCATTTAAACTGTTATGCAGCTGAAGAGTCGGTTGCCCCTACCTCATGAAAATGCTTATATTTCCTTTCTTCTTCAACTTAAAACAATAGTCTTGAGGATTGCATAAAATGTTATTTTATTTACCGCTTTAGATTGGCCATATCTATTACACACCATTTCTCCAGGAATTCTATGAGCTTCACATTTGTTTCTTTCAAAATACAGCCTATTTACATTGATAGCTTTGAGTAGCTGCAGTCTCTAACTCAAGGATTCTTGTTGCTGACATTTAAATTTGGTGAATAAAACACTTGAGTTGTGATATGGCTGGAGTGTGTAAGATAGATAGGCCAAAGATCTTTGAAAATGAGAACCAGACTATGAATTGAAGCTGATATTTCACGGGCCACTTGAATACTAAGCAAGGGACAGATGTCTCTTATCCTACCTTGTTTAGCTTTGAAGACACACAGCCAGCCAAATGATTTTCCAGTCAATTAACACTGCCTCTTAATTGACTGTATTTTTCCTGCATACTTGGTGTAGGATGGATAGCTATACACATTTGGTCTGATGTGCCGCAGTTGTTTCAGTGGCCTTGATGATAATGTCAACTTGCACAATGACAGTTGTTGATAGGTGATACGACCTTTTAAATATAAAGCTATGTTTGACTATAATTCTAAATTTTAAGCAATAAAATTTACATTTATAGACTGAGAGAAACATCATATCAATAATTTTTTTTAATTAACTTCTTTATAGTAATTCATTTTTCTGTGTTCCCTTGAGTAATGCCTGTTCACTCCTACATCTGTTGAAGCTCTTCACCCTGCAGGCAACTGTCACAGAGAAGACAGACACATAACAGTTACATGCTAAATGATTGGATACATTCTTTTTAGGAAAAAACGTCTCTTCCAAAGTAAATTGTGTCATGGATAATGTGATATGTTTTTATCTTTCCCCATGATTTTTTTTAATTCAGAGACAAGTTTTTAGGAGAATTTATCCTAGTGTTTTAAACATTTTAACCTTGAAATTCTCTTATATAATGAATGAATAGTTTCATGCTAATGTGCATATTGTGCCCCCTGTACATAAAGTACGTATTGTATTTTCTGTTTAGGGCTGATTATTTACAGCCCTAAAAACATTTCATGCTTAAAAAAAAAGTCAAATGTACAATTGTATAAAAATACTAAAGTCCTTAGAGGAAATGTATTATAAAAGGCAGGCCTGTCTAAAAACTTATTCACAGTACTAAAAAGTATTCATCAGTAAAATACATTAAAAGTTAATATTTACCAATACAGTCCATCAAAATTGTCCTTTCATTGCCTAATAAAATGTAGGATGCCAGCTATCTAGTATTTCTGACACTTGACTGAAATATAGAATATATTTCTTGGAACATTATTATAACAGAACTTTCAGATGCTTTGCTAATTTCTAAATAAGATGCATTTATTATATCTGTATGTATTATAATTATATTTCTTTTTAAAAAAAGCAGTTAATCTATTGCTGAGAAGCTCTGAATGTCAAGTATTAAAATTGCAACTTAATTTGAGTCTTTGAAACATAACAAAAAACGGTGGGAGACTTAAAACAGATAAATATTTTGATATAAAAAAACAGGTGGTTTTTAATTTTTATCATATAGTTCACAAACCCTTGGTGAGACTAGTTATGTTGGAAACAGTGCTCCTTTATTTTTGTGTATGTTGCTTGAAACCATTTAGGTCCTAATTAGAGACCAGTAGAACATACAAATAAAAGGCATCCTTAGTAAAGGTCTCAATATTTTAGGACATCTGAACTACACAAACTTTATTAAGATGAAGAAGAAGAGAAAAACAGAGCTGCAGCAAATTCTTTGCCTTTCAAAGACTGAAAATTATACAGTGAATGAATTATCTTGTATGAAATTAATATTTATTTCAAAATACATGATGAGGTCCCTTTTTGTCTCATCCTCATAATTTATAAACACTAAAGAAAATGTTCCATCATATTACTGTGGGACAGCCTGTCTCTTTCAGTCTACTTTGAGCTTTGAGTCATATTTAAATAACAAATTTGAACTTGCTTGACATGTAATTCTACCTTAAATAAGCTATAGTATTTTAAACACATTTTCCAAAAGTCTTTGTTACATATCATTGCAGCTCAAATATCATGCCTGAAAAGAGTTTTGGAAACTTTGACATTGTCATCTGACCAACCAAACCATGTTTGAAATTGTTATCACTACTGCATTTGTAAGTGAGCTCAAAGCTCAGTGCAGACAACCTGACAGGCAGCTTCTTGGAAGGATTGTGTCTTAGTAACCTTAAACATGGCTTTTCCTTTTGAACACTTTAGTAGTTGAGATAAAGTGGAAGCATTTTGGCAGCCCTACAGCCTTTGATCCAGGCTGTGAGAAAAATAGTACTGAAATGCCCCTAGTCCTGAATTTTATAAACCATGCGAGGATGACAGTTATCTGTCCTTTCCCCCTTTTTCCCCTCCACAGTTAGTACAAGGATTCCATTTGAAATGCAAACTTCATGAGGCAAAGAAAAACACTAATCCTAAAGTGCTATAGAGGCCACCATAGAGATAAAAGAATAATATATTTTTTCTTACTTCCTACACTTACTGCAGTTTGCTCATTCTCCTTGTAAAGTTGTAATACACAATTAAGCAAATGTCATTAAATTATTATGAAAATACTTCAGTATTTCCTTTCGCATTTCAGTAACCATTAATATCATGAAATTAATCCCAACTTTTAAATGTAAGATGTTACTCAGGGAATTGGTGGATTATTCATGACATGGCTTGCCAAGGGCCTTGATAATATATATAATCTAACACCTTCCACAGCTTAGAACAAATATTGTCTGGAGTGCCCTTCCAGCCTAGTGTTTTCTGTGATCCTAGGATCTTCTCCATTCCGTTTTTTGTTTCCCATCACACCCACTCTTGTTTCTCCCTCATTCTAGCCCCAGCCTCAATGTGTCCTGAGCAGCTGTAGTTTTTGTTTCCTCCTAAAACCTATGCTCAGTTACATGTTTCATGGCTATTCCACCCTCAGCAAATATTATAACTGTGAGATACCCATTTACAAGAGTAAATGCCACCACTGTGCCACCTCTAAGAGGACATGGGAGGTAGGCTGAGAGAGTCCTGATCTTGCCTCTGGTGCTTGTACCAAGGTCTCTTTTATGCATGTCCCTTGGCTGGTAGAAGGTACTTGACAGGATGGAACCGAGAACCCAACCAGGCACTCTTTGAGAATTCAGGTTCAATCCAACTTCATAGATTCTGTTCAGTGCAGTACAAGATTATGACCAGCTCAACTTGGACAAGAAGTTTGTCAGGCCCACCTGTGATTTGGGCAGCTGTAATCTGCTGTCACTGAGCTGACAGTGTCATTATCGATGTTGTGTACACTGCCACAATTAATATGTCTGACTCTAAGAGAGCCATCTCAGTGTCTTCCTTCCCGTAGTGCTGGCCAGGATCTACAAATATGTTGAGTTGGGTTGAAAGTCATATAGACAAGGCTACATCATGAAGAAATTGCATCCAATTCATTGTTTTAGTAATCTCTCCTCTCCCCTGCACAGTAATTTCTGCAGACTGCATGACATTCAGACAGTGGAACTCCAAACCATGCTGCAGAAAAACAAATTTTAATTAATTGCAAACATTTACTTCCATTTTCTTGCCATTATGTCCCATCCAAGGGCAAAGAGTTCTGTCACAATGAACAGCCACAAGAGTGAGGAGAAGCTCAGTGAGTAGTGATCTAAGCAAGCTGCCCAATATCTTAGTATGACAGGATTTATTTGGATTTTTTGTTGATCAAAAGCAGCAAAATCTAACTACTTCACTGGACTTGACTACATTGGAACAAGTATAGAAGTGTTCTCATTGCACCACTCCTAACAAAATCCTAAAGGTCCCAATCCTGATCTCAACAAAGCAATTAGGACTTAGCTTGATTAATAAACTTGATAGCCTATTATGATCAGTTTAAAGCTCATGTTTCTTGACAAAAAACTAACCTTTTTCTAGAAATATTGGTAGGATTTGCATCCCTCGGATTTCATCCCTCTATGTAGGTATGCATGAGCTGGCAGTAGCTGTTGACACGTGGATAGACCTGTGTTCTGTTCACAGGACTTGTGAGGACTGCTTATCAAGACGGCTCTTTGGTGTGAATAAATGGTTGTTGCACGACCATAGCCTTTCTCTCCCCTAAGCCCAAGTATGCAAATAAAAACTCTGTGACTGTAGCTGAAGGCAAAAGGCCAGACACTTGCCAGAAATGGAGGTGAGAAATCAAGCCAAGGAATCTCAATCAGAGTGGAAAAAACTGACCTCCATCCTGGTCCTTTTTTCTCCCAGGCAACAGAGGAGAAATCTCCTATTAATATTCCCAGACAGGCATAGCCAAAATGTTAGGAGAGCATTATGTATTTGTGCTTGTCTTTATAACGTATTCTTGATTTTCAGGTATACTGTTTTTAATTGCAGTGTAAATTGCAACATTTAAAAATATATTAGTGTATCTCAACAACATTCTCCAATTGCATTTTGTTTATTATAAGGAAATAACTGTAATATTAAATTACTACCTCTGGTTCAGACTTTCAAACTCTTATTTTTTCTCTCTAATATCCCAGCTACTAGCCTGAAATATCTGATTTTCCCAAGCAATGAAGAAACCCCCTCATGTGTTATATATTTGCTTCATGTTTACCATTAAAGCTGCAAAAAGATAGTAAAAAAAAAAAAAAGCTCAGTTATTAATATCAATGTGTGTTCTTATGATTTTGGCAGCAAACAGACATGCTGAGTCTTCATCTGTAAAAATGAGGCTAAAAGAGAAGCAGCACTTCAATTTATGGCTAGACTGGACAGGTACAGTATCTGAGTTTTTAATGTTTTTGAGCATAATAGATACCATGTATGGAGTTGAGTCAATGAAAACTGCTATCATGAATAATGATCTTATGAAGTCTAGTCTTCCAAAAATTCATTGAAAAAAACCTTTAGAAAGGTATTTGAACTAAGAGTGACTGAGATCACAGCACCAAGTTGCTTTCCAATGAATATTGTGTTAAATTCAAAGCTTCCATGCTCTGTGAGATTGACTGAAATTTCCTGAGAGACTTCTTCTCCCTACGTGGTCATAAGCATTTGCACAGCTGCTAAAGGTTTTTGGCAGCTGCCCACAACTGTGGAACCACATCTGGACTATATCTAAGTAGTCATAAATTTCAGTATCTTCAGAACAAATCAGTGAAACCTACTTCTCTCACCTAGCAGTACCAAAGCCAAAAACTAAGCCAATCAATTCCTGCTGTCAGGAGGGATGGAAAGAGAAAAACAGAGACCCTTTTGTCTTCTCTTTAGAAGATATGTAAGATGCTTTAATAATTTGATAAAGGGACAGAATATAAATTTAGAATATAAATTTGGATAGCTAAAGCATAATCTGAAATATAAGACAAAACCAAAGGAGTTAATTCAATTACAGGGATTCAGAAAATAAAACCTCACTTTATTTAACTCTTAAGGCCAAAATTTGAAATTAGATTTTTACAGACTTTATTTGTTCACAATAATGTTTTCCTAAGGAGAATCATGTCTCTTAAAAAAACCACTAGATTATTATCACATTTTTAATTGCACAGTTGAATAAAGTCAGTAAACAATAGTACGGTTTGCTATGCAACTTGCCCTTGAATAACTCAAAATTTTGGAGATAATTAAAATTTAAACTTCTAAAGTGAATTTGAATCCCACATCTATGAAATATATAACTTTATATATTTCATGAGACTTTCTTGATTAGGTTGACATTATACTATTGTTTGAAATGGGCCTCATAAGGTGAAATTGAGATGCTGAGAATAAGAGGAAATGTATAATTTATAAACTCTACTTAATAAAGCATATGTTAAGTACAGCTCTGTGTGGAAAAGTCTTTTAAGGTTATTTATAGTTTGATTTATTATATTAGAGTTCTTCTTAATAATAGAGTTATCTTACCATTGTAATTGAGCCTATCTGTCAAGATTCCAGAGGACATTTTACATATCCGAAGGAAGATGGCAAGGCAGAGCTACGAATCAGCAGCAAGTACCAAAGTTAGGATGACAATCAATACTATTGAACCACAGCAGTTTCTTAACTTAAATTTTCCAAATCATTTGAGTCTGGATGTATGCTTAATGTTTGTCCAAATCAGAATTGCCAGTCAGATAAGAATGACGGCAACATCAATTGCTCAGAGTTTTTTAATAACGATTTCAAAAGCTATTGAGTCAGCCAAGAGAAGATGAGAGGAAGAACCCACTACTCCTGGACAGCTGCATATAGAAAACAGATATTTGAAGAACAATCTCTCTGCATAAATGATATCTGTGTAATTCAGAGTGAAACAAAGAAGACAGTCATATGACCTACTGATTGGTAGTAGAAATGTTTTCAGTCAGACCCTGACATAGTAGAAATGTTTTCAGTCAGACCCTGACATAATCTTTTTTTAGCTCCCAACAAGCCCAGGTTCCTACACATGCCACGCTACAGCTTCTTTTTCTTTGTCAAAAGTTTGGATCCCTATGCAGTAGTGCCATCTCCTCCCTATCTCAGCTTCTGTAGGAACCACTTTAGTTTGGAACTTAAAAATCAGATTTTTAAAGGTATTTAGTCACTAAGTTGCATTTAATCCATTGAAATCAGATTTTCATGTTTTCATATATTTATCTAAGAAATTCTTCAAAAATTAAGTGTAAAGTTTCTGTCAGGTCAAACTTCATGTTGGCATGTAAAGCATTATACTGAGTCATGATGAAATATTTGCCCACTAGTAAAATAAAAAAAAAAATTGCAGTTGAAAAAATTAAGGAGAGGTGTAGTAGAGAGAAAAGATACAAACTTTGTGTGAAAGAAAGAGATAAACAGGGTATATTTGCTTTTCTCTTCACTCTTTGTTCTGGAGCGATATTATCAGTTATAATAGCATTTTAATGAAAAGAATGAGAAGGAAGTGATGTGATAAGATGTGAAAAGTTGCCCAAAATTTTGCTCAGATTTTGGAGAGTGGAGGAGAAGCAGAGTTGAATTTTCCAGGAAATCTACTGAGAGTTTCCTTCTACTGGTTCTTTTGCTTTGAAAATCAGGTTATAATTATTATATTTTATTTAATATAATAATATATACTATTTTATATTATAAATTATAATAATTAATACATTCTATATTATATAAAAATATATAATATATAATATGTATATGAATATATATAAAATATATAATTATTATATTATAATTATAATCCTTATAACACATTTCACCTCATTTCAGGAGGTAAAACAATGCTGTAAAAACAGGAAAATTGAAGACTAAATATTATTTTTGATTGATTCATTGATTGTGTAGGAAAAGAGAGTTTGCTGTTGGTTTTTGAGGGGGTGGGGTGGGGGTTGAGTCATTTAATGTGTTTCAAAACTAACGATTATGCAGGATTAATGTCAAGGAATCCTGGATGTAGTCTCCATTAGTTTGTCTATTGCAAAGAAAAAAATCCATTTATATGAAACTTTTATTAATCAGAATTTTTTTTTTCTTCTGCATTGCTTTCAGCTGGTTAAGTATATGTAACATTATTGCAATAGAATCTCAAACAGAACTCTCCTTCTCATACTGTTTCAGTAAGTCCAACTGCATAATGACAGAGACAATCATAACACAAGGGTGTTTCAATTATGCATAATAAAGTGACTCTAAAGACTTTTAGCAAAGCACAGAGGGATCTATAATTAACAGAAGCAACTAGGGGGTTTTGGTCACACACAGTTTTTGTAGCAAAAGAGTGATAGAACTGTGGAAATCAGAAGAGTGTCTTTAAAAAGGGATTTTGGAAACCAGAATCACAGCTGAAGATGAATCCTTTGCCCCCCTGCACTACTATTCTCATCTCTAAATTTTCCACTACTAGATTGGTATATACTTACATACATTCTATTATGTTCCTGTCTACATCTTACCCCAACCTCACAAAAATCAGAAAACAAGCTTGAGGCCAGTACCTATAAGTAAAGCTCTCAGGCACTATTTACACTATTAATACTGTTATTTGAACATAACATTCAGAAAATTTTAATTTGTGGTGCATTGAATAAATATTCCCAGCATGTCTTAATCAATTCAGTAGGTAAAAATATTCAGTAGGTATCAAAAGTGAATAAAAAATACATATGGGCCATATACAGTAGATATTAGTTTCTGAAGTCACTAAAAAAATCAATACACATATTTGATACTTTCTTTCCCAATAATAAAGTCCTGTTTTACTAGTCCTCATGCTCCTAACCAACAATAATTTCTATGCTGTGAAACTGTTTAGCCTCTCCTTCTGTTTTAATTGAATGAAAAGCAGTTAAAACGTTACTATTCTTCCATGCTAGTAGTGAAATAATTTTGGGGAAATTCTTTGAAGTTCTTGTGAAAAAAGACTTATGTATGTGAGATGTTATCTGATGAAACAGTAGTACAAGTCATTTAAAATTTGTGAGAAAACAAATCTGTGGTATTTGTGTGTTATCACTCCAGATTATATTTTTACCCCAGATTATGGGATCACTCATTCTTTTGATCTTTGTAATTTACTGACTTCCCTTAACAACACTACTACTACATAATATTGAATACATTATTTAAATAAACTATTTGGGAAGTGAGTTAAGACTTCTCAGGTCTTATCTAAATCTTACTGAAATTGAAAATCTATGGAAAAGACTTATCTGAAAAAGATTTTTGGAAGTGAGCATCAAATTTTTAGTCTTTCTTTTTGAGGCTGGCACAAATTAACTTTACTAGAAATGGTTTTTTTGGATTTTCTGTAAAATGCTTTCTAATCCTTATAGCCCTTTTAAATTGATGGCAGAGTTTAAATTGCATGTTACCATAAATATCTGCATAGCAGTAGAAGGAAAAAGAAAAAAGATTTTTTTAAACTTAATTCTGTAGAAATGCATTGTATTTTCAATCTGTATCTATTTAGATGAGTCTTTTGAATCAGAGGACAAGGTTCACTTACTGTGCTTCATGTATATGTCATGGCCTCAGTTCTTCATAGTTCCATTCCACTGAATGGTTGATTCCTGATGGAAAATTTAGACATGTTGTGCAGATTCAGCTGAAGATATTCATCCTCTGGCAGTGAAGTATTTAGCTGCATTCGTATTTACTGTAAGTGTAATTAAGTTTCAAAATTAACACTTTAATACTTCATTAAAATCAGTGGACAACCTTTACACTTCTCCTCTAATTTTCCATTATTTTGGGCTGCTGATTGAATGAATGATACATATTGAGGACTTTATTTTAGAACAGAATATAACCTTGAAGTCAATAAGCAAATTCTTGAGATCCATCCTTGGTCAGTCTTCATTCATATTCATGGCTATGTGACACATTATTTACAGTAAGATGCATTTATTCAATAAATATTAAAGACTTTAAGTTTGATGTCTTATTTTATTTGTTTAGGGTTTTTTATTTTGTTGTTTTGTGGGCGTTTTTTATTGATGTTTGTTTCGGTATTTTTTTTGTTTTCTCCCTGAAGTGAAGGGAAACACATCTTTAAAACGGGGTGGGGAAGAAAATATCTTAATATGAAGACCTCTGTGATTGAGGCAAGACTTAGATCTTAAGTAACAGACTATCCTTTGGAATTGTTTTTAACTTATAGTGTTTGATTAGAAGTTTTTGGATAAAGACTAATGATAATCATATTTGAACTAAATGAATTTTCTGCCTCATGAGAGTATTTGGAGATTATCACTGCCACTTCCAAATGGACATACATTTCTCTCATGTAACTCAAGAAGTATATGTGTTGTCACATAGCAGTGGAGCACCAGAGTTTTGATAGATTATTTGTTTATTTTTTCCCCACAAATCCTTTAAGAAAGTTTTCATTCCTGAGATAACAATATGGTTATAATTTTGAGATCCAGAATTATAGTGACAGTGCTATTATAAAGGTTGTGTGTTAAAATGTTGGAAGATATCTGAAAGAAAACACGAATTGCCAGAAAAGTTATGTATCATAATACTACGAAATAAAACTGAAGTTAAAGCAGAGAGGTTAAAAAAACCCCAAGAACTGCAACTTAATATACATGATAAATTCCATTATATAATACTTGATGAGTATTGTGCCTGTGCCTGTTTATAGGGTGAAAATTGAGGAACTTGGAGATACTGGAATGACAAGAAACATATAAAGGAACCACAGAAAAGGGGAAATTCCAAGAGCTTAACAACACCACTGGAAAAATGCCAGAGATGTATTTAAAAAACTCCTATCTACAGGCTGAAGAAATTATTCCAAGGAGCCTTAGGTAGCAATGTATGTATTGGATCATATTTAACTATGTGATTTTCTTGTGGGTAAATGTTTTCATGAGCTCTATTCTAATGTTTTACAAGTAAAGTAAATGTATGAGGGCAGTATAATTTATTTTCTAATGAGGGATCAAGTAGTTTATTTCTATTGTACATGTTATTATAGTGACTGTAACATGCTGTGAGAGAGCAGAATGATGAGCAGTCACATCTTGCTAACACATATTAGATGATAAACAGATGGAGACTATGGAGATATTCCATGTTAGGACATGCAGGAAAAATTATTTCACAACAGTAATTAGCATAAATTACTTTTTAAAAGCTTTGGGGTTCTTTTGTTTTGTTTTGTTTTGTTTTGTTTTTTTTATAGTCTCCTCCTCTGCCCCTTAATAGCCATGACCTTGGAAGCTTGAGTCCTCAAGATCAGCTACAATTACGATGGGTGGATGAAGCCTTAGAGGTTAGAAGTTTAGTTTGGAGAAGTACCAAGAAGTTTGGATACTAATCTCATATTTATCCAAACTAATCCTTGGAGGTCCCTCTCCTTCCTCTTCCACATCTTTCCTCCTTCTACCCCCAAGACTGACTATGTCTTTTTTCAGGCTTCATGCTTGCACTGACACTGTCCTTTCACACTTGTCTTGGAAATTTCACATCTGGTATTGCTTTATGCTTCCTGTTATTTTAAAATCACATACAGTGGGATCTCCCTGAGTCAGGGATTTCTCACAAATGCTTAGCTTCTTGCCCTAGTGAAGTCTTAAGTCTGGTGAGATTTGAAATGATGAAAAGTGAGACAGAATTGTCAGAGCCATTAACTGAATTTGATAAAAAATTTCTGTTCAATTTAAGGTCAAAAAAAGGGTTGATGAGACCTCCAGTCTGATCCCCTGTGTAAAGTAAGCATCAGATTTTTAGCTTCTGATTGCTGCATTGAATCCAATAATTTGAGTTTTACTGAAGTATATTTTCCAGCAAACCATCCAGTCTTCACCTAAATACAGCATGAGGACTTCTCTCATCCTTGGTGAAAACTACTCATTCTTATTATTTTACTTTTTTAAATATTTGACTTTGTCCTTCTTCAGCCTCTAAAATATTCATTTTGTCATTCAATATTGAATTACTCATCTATGGTATATGCTTGTCAATGGTTTGTGAGGACACTTGATGGTACTCTTGAAATGGAACTCAAACATGGTGAAGTCTTAAGATGGAAATTCTTTCTCTTTCCGTAACAACGGTAAACTCATAAACCTGAATGAAAATAAGAGGCAAACATTCAAGTAAAAGGGTCAGAAGCTAAGGAAGTTGAGTCAAAAGCATTGTGACAGCAAAAGGGAAAAGCGACATTTTCTTCTCATGCCTATCTTTACCAGGACACACTCTCTGCACCAAAGTGGAATGACTACGTTTAACTTTTCTAATGTCTCACCTAATTGTAGCTCCTTATTCCTGCAAAATCATATCTGTAACTTTGGCTGTACATGATTTGAATTGGTTCAGTCATCAAGTGATACAGATAACTTCCCATGACTGCCTGTCTTCATTATTTACCAGTGTGCCAATCTTTGTGTCATCCCATAAATTTTATCAGCTCTGATTTTATCTTTGCTTTTCATAGAATTGATAAATATTGAAGGGTGTCAAGCCTAATATGAACCCCTACTGCAACTCAGAAGCACTCTCAGTTGACTAGGATTCCTCACTGCCTGCTACTTACCGACATGTCAGCCTATTCTAAACCTACTTGTTTTGATTTAGCTTGGTGAAATTGTACCAGGTTAAGTTGCATTGCTAGGAAGTAAGCAGTAAGAGACGTATTCAGACAATTTCTAGACACGTTTAGTATTCAGGGAAGTAAGAAGCTAACTGTGTGGCTGAAAACATGTGGAAAACATCACGGACTGGATTTTCTTATGGACCTGTCTGTGTCTGAGACAGCACCCACAGGCTAGTCCCATACAGTCTCACATAACATCAAATGCAGTACATACCTTCAGCCTGAGCAGAGTAGAAGAAACTGCTGTTCCAGCTCTCACAGCTGACCTAGGACAGAACAGATGTTCTGCATTTCAGTAGTAAGGAAAACATTTTGGAAAACCAAATGTTCTCACAGCATCTCATCTAAACAAGTCCCACTAAATGCAATTTTTTTTTTTTCAGCTGAATTATCTAAAGCAATTGCCCAATAAAAGGAAGAAACTCAAAATTCTAGAACTAGATATTTTTAAATTACCTGCCTATGGATTCCAGGTGAAGATGACATATAAAGTAACAAATATTACTACATTATGTGTAAGTTTATTCTTGAAAATTCCTGTGAGAGGAAAAAAAAAAGAAGGGCATGCCAATAACCAAATAATCTCTTTCAAAATATCTGATTTTTTTAATGCTGTTGAGAATTTATAGATTTGCTATTATGTTAACTTTTATTTTAAAGGATCACTGTATTGATCCAAAATAATCATATTAAATGTTCATATAAACCCTATCAAAATGACATTGCCTATTAGAAAAACAACTGGTGTTCTACACAGCAAGGTTTTGAGGAAAATGCAGACTAACTACCACTCGGGATTTGGTAGCCACAAAGTGACTTGGACTTTGGCCAGAATATTATAGTAAATAACCTTTCTTTTATGAAAAATGCCATGAGATTTTTAATGGCAAGGCAATCAGGAGGAGATGAATTTTACCTCTCTTCCAAAAACAGCTTAATGAAACTGCTAAAAGTTTACTCTGTTTACTCTGAAGGAGTAAACTGAAAGGAGTTTTTAGAAACTGAAGGAGTTTTTAGAAATGTGCCTCACTGACTCCTCTAAATTATATTTCAGAAAAAATAAAAAAATATCTTTTTGTTTTTCTCTTTTCTCTATTAATTCATAAAAATGTAGCTATTTATTTAATATGTTGATTTAGTCTTTATTAACAATAACCTTGTTTAAAAGTAAACTGATATACTTTTCTGACAAAATAAGCACACAGATGTTCAGATTTTTTAAAAAATATTTTATCTAACGTGTGCAAATATTTTATTTGCAATGCTATTTAGAGAAGCAGAATAGAAGCTCAATTCATATGCTACATACTCATAAATGAAATGAAAATTAAATTCATATGAGCTTATGAGCTCATGTGATGGATTAATAGATTTTGTTTGGATATGAATTTGCTGCAGATAACAAGTTATCCTTGTGACTGTAGAACTGCTCTCCTGCACTAGGGAGTAAAGCTCTTCCTTTATCCCTGAAATACTCCAAGCAATATCAGTTTTCTCAGTTGCTGTGTAAGGGATCCATAGCTAGTCCTTTATATTTCATTTCCATTTCCTCATCTTTGTAGATCATCCATAGACTTCCTTCAGGCTACGAATATGGTAGGAAATGTTATTCCCACTCCCGTCTTTTTAGTTTCTGTTTTGCAGAATCCTTTGGTTTAGGGAGAAGTTTTGGTCTTATGCATGTTCCCTGCCACTTGAAGCCACTACCTTCTGTTCTTTTCTGTGTAGTTTCTCTTCCTACTTCCTCTGGTTTGTTCCACTTCCCTAGGTGAGGAGCAAAAGTGGAAAAAGCAGAGGTTTCCACTCAGTTGTAAGACAGGATGCACTCTGTGCACTAAGCAGAGAGATTTTCAACCACAGCTACACAAGGCCATCTTAAGAGCCTCAGGTGCCCCAAGCAAGACTAGGTAATCGTGCCCTGGGATGAGGTCAAAGTTGGTATAACAGAGAGTTTCAGAACCAAAAATGAAAGCTTTTGTATCTCAGTTCAGAGGAAAGACAACTATTAGAAGTACATCTCAGTGTCACATTGTTAGGCAGAGATGTTATTAACATCACTGATGTACATGTGTAGTAAGCCAGAGGCACAAAAATGCTTCTGTCTGGTTAAAATGTACACACTTGGGCAATGCCAGTGGACATTTTACACTTAAAGGGACAGAAGAGACTTTCTGTGGTAGACAAATGATCTCAAAGAATACTTGCCCCTATCAGTGCCCCTTCCACTTTGGTATCCCATGTGGACACTTGTTTAGAGTTCCCCTAAGGCTGACCCTGCAGCTAGAGTGTGTACAGAACAAGATTGCCTACTGTATGAGAAGGAGGAGCAGAGGGTTCAGGCCCCTAATCAGCAATGACATTTCTGTTTCCTGACACTGCAGAACGAGGAACAAGGGGTCATTCCACGTAGGAAACTCAAATGCAAACCTGCCAATTAAGGGAAACTTATAGTTAGAAGGAATGTCACAAGCAAAGAGACAGAAACACACAAGAAGAACAAAGGCATTTTTAAAGATAAGTGAAGAAAATAATCAAGAACTGACGCTCTAGGGAATTAAAAAAAAAACAAAACAACAAAACAACCAAAACATACAAGTAAAAAACAAACTGCCACCAAACCCAAAGCATCTCTGCATGCCCTGACAAAATAGTCTTAAAATATATCAAATATCCAAAAAGAAAGTATGAAAATGAAGTTGCTGGGTATTAGATTGAACAAACCAGAGATCAGAGATTACAGATGCTATAACGTAAAATTCTGTCATAAAGGGTGGACAACACAGGACATAGGTTATCCCTATAAGACTAGCTAAACAACATGAACACTTTACCCTGAAGCTTAAAATTAATTCAAATTGTGAAAAATTTCAGAAAAAAAAATATAAACATATTCAAGTGCACACCTGAAGAATGTAAAAATGAGAGGAAAGGGATAAAGGTCACTTTTAAAAATGTTTTTGTTTTTTTAGTTTGATAATCTCCTCTCTCTCCTTTTCCTTTCCTGGACTATTTCAATATAGTGGTACAAGTTCTTTCCTGCTATGAATATAATCAAAATTAGAAGAAACACTTGCCATATTCAATTATCTTAACTAGACTTAATGCTTGATAATGGAACAAAGACTGTGTAAAATACAACTTGAAGTAAATAGTAGGAACTCAATTACTGTGGAAATAACTGAAAAATTGATCTTATGCCTCAATATTTGCATTTATATTTAAATTTTGATAATTTTAAAAAATATAAATTTTTACAAATTCAAAAGTGGTTTTTTTTCTTTAAAGACATTTTTGTACTTGTTTCTCTCAAAAAATTATGAAAATACATTAAAAATTGAAAATCGTTAGATTTACAGTGGTTTAATGTTAAGAAGCACCTTTCTATATAGGAAACACATACTTGAAGAATTCAGTGGAATTGACTGAGAATAGAGAATATGAATTTTTAAGAATTTGAAATTTGATAGGTTTCAATGTTTCAGTTTTGCAATCCTATTCTGTGACTTGCATTCAGAGATGGTTTTAATATCTTCTCGGTTTTAACATCTTCCACTGGTGTCAGAACACAGTCCCACAAGAACAGCAGGGATGTATTACGTGAGTTTTCTTTTTTCCAGTGGGAAGCCTCCATGAATGAGGCTTGATCTCAATGCCAGCATAGGATCCAGCACTCTAGACTGGTGATCTGTGACAGTATTATAATAAAACTTTCAAAGACTAAACAGAAGAGAAATAGTCTTTAATCAAGAATAGAAAAGAATTGTTATCAATTCCTCCAATTTATTTCTTGCAGCTCTGTATAATGCCAGTTTTCTCCTGGGGAAATTTCTGGACTGTGTACAAAGATACTGAAGAAATGAAAACTGTTGCAGTTGATCACTTGAATCTCTTTCCTTTCTGTGAGAAGACAACAGAGATGACACCACATATTTTAATAAGACATGGTCATCTATTTAAACCCAAATTGAGTGTATGAATTTTGGACTCTGTCTGAGCCCAGTCAAGTTTATAATTCAAGTATTTTACTTAGAAATTACTACCTGTATCTCAAGAAAATAATGTCAGTTTTCTACTGTCTTACATGACTGGCTTCAATTTTTGTTGCTAGAGGAGGTGAGATGCCTCAGCTAAGCAGAACCCTACAGTAAGAAATCAAGAAGGTATTTCTTCTGTCATTCATAACAAGGTGTTACAATGTTTATTTCTGTATTAGGAAGAAGAATTCAGACAGATCAGCTGGAAAAACTCCTAGCTGTTGTCCTCCTGACAGCTGACTTTCTGAGGAAGAAGATGCCCCTTCTTTCTACTTAGAGCATGTATTGATAATGGCAATGCAAAAGCTTAAGATTTAAATAAATTACATTTTCTTAAGATTTCTGTGCACTGCTAGGGAGATAATGAAGTTTTTCCTGTTTGTATTGGACTGATTGTATGTCCTGCTTTTTGTGAAACCTTTCTGATTAATGACTGAGTACATTACATTACAGTATGTAAAACAGTACATTAATCCTTTGTTTTACTTTTAAAGTGAAGAATTTAATAAAAAATTAATGCATATTTTGTCTCCTATTACAAAATAAAAATGGTATACATTAATATTACAGAAATAAGTTGGATTATTTTTTAAGGGAAAAATTAAGTAGTGTTTTTAACATGACAGTACTTGAAGCATCTCTGTGTTGCTAATGTGACAAGAATAACTCCAGGTGAGTGAAAAAATAAAGATGGAATATTTTTAATTTAAGTTTAAGGATGGTATCTTTTAGGCTGGTATTAACTACGTAAGTTAAAGAGGAAAATACTAATGAGAGAGGAAATATTATCATTGTAAGACAATAAATCTTAAAATGTTCTATTTCTTTGGTTGTTCATTAAGTGAAATAACTCGCACCTCTAGGGCCCTTTTCAAATAAATGTGTATCTCAAAGAGCTATTGCACAACAGCACTGGAGAGAAGATATGGAGAAGGAGTGTGGCAGACCTTGTAAACCAGCAACAAACTTGTCCCAGGCATTTGTGAGTAAGAGAATTGTATGCAATGTATTGCAAATAAAAGCAAACTCTTGATCACTGTCTTGGGTATTGGGGAAGGCAGGAATACAAACAATGTGTCAAGTACATACATTCTCCCCTTCTCCAGAGCTGATTCCCTTGGTGCTCTCCAAGGGTTGCATAGAGTTGATGAAAACTCCTCTGGTGAGGCAGTGAGGTGAGGAAAGGAGGCTGAGGCAGGGCAGTCCCTCCAGGGTGGGTGGATGCTCCCCTCATCCCACCCCTGCACACCTCTGCTGAGGGGACCATGGCCTCCTGCAAAGCTCTGGCACACCCCGAGGTGCTCATTTCTGTGCCAGAGCTGTTGGGAATCCTTCCTGGCTAGCACAGAGCAGTCCTCGGGCTTGTCCCATGCCCACCACCCCACGGGCTCCAGCTGCTGTGGGTGAGCGCAACTAAAGGTGTCAGCGCTCATTCTGGGGCACAGCACTAACATACCCCTGCTTCCAGTAACTGCTGATTTTTCACAATGTATTATACAGAATCAGTCTGAACATTCTGTTTTAACAAGAACACTCCAAACATAAATCCTCATTACTTTTACAGAAGGTTTTAAACAAAATACGTAATGACTTCTGCACCCTCTGCTCTCATGAGAAGCTCAGTTGACATCTACAGTGCTGTGTTAGGATTATATTATGCTTCATAATGAAACTGGAGAGTATTTTGTCTTATCTCTAAAACATTCTTTGGCTTAGAGAAGTCTGGGTTTCATCTTATATTTACAAGCATCCAAAAGAAAAAGAAGCTAAGTATCATTTGTATCAAGCAATTTTCTTTACACATACATTTATTATTGATGCATATATTTATAGAGCTGAGAGTAGACTAGGAAGCATATAATAAGTTTTCAAAAAAAAGGACATATAACATACTTGTCTACAAGTTTACACTTGTGGTTAAAAAATCCATTGTACATTCTGAATTTTAATCCATTTATATGTACATGAAATGCTTTTCCTATATTTCAGACTAAGTGTAACCATATTGTTGTCTAGAAGCCATTTATAATTTTTTTGTATGAAATCAACATGTCACATAAAGGTGGACTATATTCAAGCAGCTGAATACTTCCTGATATATCTGTTAGGGAGGTTCCAGTTTGGCTACTTGATAGACCTATAACTTATCCCAGAAAGAGAGAATATGTTGATATTTTCTATGCTCTATGTCTCTTGAGCTTGTGAATATGCTTTAGGAGAACATGGCTATATCTTTACTGCAGCAACCAGGTACTGTGGGTCACTTCTGGAGATGGGAGAATGGGCTGGAGCTTTGTTTCAGCCTCTTATGAGCACTCTGAGAGTTATTGGTGCTTTGCACAATCTTGCCCAAACAGATTGAGATGCTGCAAAGAGGAGAGAACCAAAGATGTCAGGTCTTGTAGAGAAGAAAAATTATTGTGCACCCACTGTTTTCTCTATCCTTCTTTCTGCTCTTGAGATGGACATATCACCTCCACCCACCTGCAGAACTAAAAACTCCCCATATAACTCTGAGGTATGAACCGGGAAATTTAAATGAGCAAACAGCAAAAAAATAGGTCAAGTTTCTCAGGCTTTGAGTTGAAAGGAAAAGATTGCAATCCCTGATCAAGGCTTTTTTACTGCTCAGCTTTCGGAGAAAGCAAACTGAACTATGCTTAAGAAGCAAAAAGGAATTAGTCCTGAAATTTCCCCCTAAAGAAAAAAAAAGTAAATAAGAATACCATGCTAAGGAATTAAAAAAAATTGTCTTGCAAATAATAAAATGTAATGGACTTTTTTTCTGATATAATTTTCTAATTCTGTTTTGATGGATTCTGTATTTAGTAAGTAAATTTTTATGGTTTAGTGGTAGGATCAAGACATTAATCATACATTAATTACTTGTTATTTAATTTTGAGTCTCTGATAAAAAAGGTGCAGAAAAATAAAATAAAAATATAAGACATGAATTAAAACGCAGTGGAACCACAGAAACTACTCCAGATTTACATTGCTTTAGTAACAGAAGTAGATATTCCTTCTCTTCTTTGTACAAATTATTTTAAATTAAATGAAGTTTATCAGTTAAACTATAATTAATAAATTAAACTATAACTTTTAATCACATCACTCACAGAAAAGAATTTTCCATACATAGCTGCTTCCATATAGGTGAAGACATATTTCTAAAATCAGCAAATGGAAACTTATACAATAGGTTGACATTTGTCAAGAGTTTTAACTACAATTTTAGTTCATTACCTCAACAATAAAAAGTTCCTGGGCTCTCCTCCTGGCTTCCAGAATGGCTTAGAGGTTTTGCATTCCATTGGCAATCTAGTCTGTTTTCTTGTAGCTACTCTTTTTTTATTATATCTGCTTCTGGAAATTATGCAGCCTGTTCAAATTCATCTTATATCTTATAGAAGCAATGAGTTTGATCTACTTTGTCTTAGAAGGACATCTAACTGATTTTTTTCTTCTGTGTCCAGTATGCAAGTATATAAAGATTCACTGAGGCAGTACTTTTGGTTACCTCGTGAAAAACTCATTTTTATTCAGCCATCCATGAAGTGTGATGACTAGCTTGAATGACAAGTTTGCTTTGTAAACTCTGTCCAAGTTATGTTTAGCAAATGAATGAAAACCAACCAAAAGATGATATTTCAAATGTTTTTTAACAGAATTAGAAACAAACAAACAAAGCCAAAACATGCTCCCCACAACTCAAACAAAATAAAACATCAAACAGAAAAATCCTCTCTGATGCTCACTGAATTTTTGCATATAATCTATTTCTTCTTCCATAAACATTACCTATGTTTTCTTTCGTGGCGATTTTAGTTTTACTATTTTTAAGAAATGTGAGACAGGTTTATAGCTCTTTTTTTTTTTTTTTTTTTTATTTAAACTCTTATTTTTCATATCCCATTACATTTTATGAGATTGGAAACCTGCATTTTCATCTAGGAGCTATGAAACTGGCTCAGCATACTGCATGCAACGCAAATAACTGGAAATCAAGTGGTGAGAGCAGGAGACACATTAATTATTCATAGAACTAAATGTATTGAAGAGCCCACATTACAGCTTACAAAGGAGTATCTGTGAGTCCAGTGAGGGGAGGAGTAACTGCCTTTAAATCCAGTTAAAGTGCACCTGACACACAAGAGGATGGTTCTCAAAGTGACTGTGAGAATTTTCAATAAAAGATAGGGTTTTTAAAGACATTTCTGTTTCCCAAATCCCAGTGAAATTCTGTGAGATATGGGAATTTAACTCTCTTCTTCAAATCATAGCTGAAACAAGTGGAAAGATCTGACCTACATTATATTTTGAATTTTTGCCTGTGTATCCCTGTTAAGAATTTTTTAACATTTACCGTTGTATCTACATGTGTTTTGATTGACCCCCAGTCAAACTATGGAGAAATCCAAGTCTTTAGGGGAAAGCACTAGTATATTTACTTTGGACACAGAAAGTGGGTCTTCTAATGTAACACAAACCATTTTTATCATCTTCTTGGTGAAACCCAGGATAAACTTAAATTTGTGGATGACAATTTTCATTTGAATTTTCCTTCTGTGTTTTGTAAATAAGCATCTATAGTTCTCATCTTTTTTTTTCCTAATTTTCACTTACTGAAAGATAAAAGACTGCTGTCATGACGTCTTCAGTAATGTTTAGAAGCAAGAGATCTGCTGACCACAGGTTTTTCTAAATAAAAGGAACTGTGAATAGGTTTCATTGAAACAGTATTTCATAGATAAACATTAATGATATTTGCATTTTTGTTGCTAAGAGTCTTCTAGATGGGGGTTATTTGATAATTTCTGCAAACTTTAGTAGAAAGTATCTTGTTACAGAAAGCAGTACTGGTTTGTCAAAAATTTCTACTTTCCTAAAATGTGTCTAAAAATGAATACTATATTCTTAGCATCAGCCTATGCCCCAAGGTGAATTATTAGCTATTGCTTGTAGGGACATTGTTGCTGCTTCAATAAGCAAAGCCTTTTCACTATGCATTAATACAAATGTATAACAGAGTTACAAAGTTAGTTGATACTTCATATGGATTTACCAAACATTTCTAACCTTAGAGAGATTATAAATATTCAGTGCTGCTGTATTTTGTGCGTCTTCTTTTTCTGAATTAGCCAGAACATCTCATAATCAAGGAAAAAAATAGGAAGAATAACATTATTTTCTTATTTCTTTTAATTTTCTTTTTCTTTTTTTCCCTATTTTTGTCACAGGAGTGTTTAAAAGTCTAGAAATTATAAAAAACCTTGCAGTTGATTCATTTATTATTTTTTTTCAGATGAAAGTGGAGACTTGCTGCTGCAGGAAAAAATTTTATAGTTTAAATCAAATAGAAATTGAAGTGATTTATTAATTTATTAACCCCATAAAATTAACTAGGCATCAATGAACTAAGTATTGAGAGTCAATACTGGTACAATAATGAATAAACCGTATCACTTAGATACTTAGAAAAAGTTAATAAATGGAAATTTTGAAACACCTTTCTATAACTAATCCCAAGAACTTCTAATTGTGGATGAGCACATGCACACACACACAGAAACATTCACCCATTGTCGTAGGTTTTGGGGTGTGCAGATCCCTTCCATCTCAACATGGCAGACCCCACATGCAAAAACCTGCTTGTGCAAGAGCCCTGTCCTGTGCTTGAGCTTTGTGCTGTCATTCTCTACCCCAGAGGTGACAGTCCCCAGGATAAACCCCTGTCCACTCAGGGTACAGGCTGTACCTATGGCAGCTGTGAGTGAGCTGCCTGTGCTTGCTGGAAGCAGCCATGGAAGGGGGCATGGGACTGCTTCTAGCAAGCTTTTGCCTTCTGCTCACCTCCACTACCTCTCTCCACTGTCACAGATTTTCAGGCTTAGTTTATACTTCCTTTCAGGTTGAGTCCTTTGCTCCCGACATCATTCAGAGCTGACCTGGGGGTCTTGTTGAATGGCAAATTGAATATAAGTGAGCGGAGTCCAGGAGGGAAAACACAGGCAGACAGGAGGGGCAAACGTGTCCTGAAGGACATCAGGCACAGCATCACCAGCCAGGTAAGGGAGGGGATTGTCCTGCTCTGCTCTGAGCTGGGGTGGCCTCACCTTGATTATTGCGCGCAGTGTAATAAGAATGTAAAGCTATTAGAGAGTGTCCAAAGGAGGGCTACTAAGATGGTGAAATGCCTTGAGGGGAGCCATAGGAGGAGCAGCTGAGATCACTTGGTCTGTTCAGCCTGGAGAAGAGGAGACTGAGGGGAGACCTCAGCATAGCTTACAACTTCCTTGTGGTGGGAAGAGGAGGGACAGGCACTGATCTCTCTGGTAACCAATGACAGCACCCAGTGGCTGAAGCTGTGTCAAGGGAGCTTTAGGCTGGATATTAGAAAAAGGTTTTTCACCCAAAGGGTGGTTGGGCTGGAACAGACTCCCCAGGGGATTATTTACAGCACCAAGCCTGGCAGATCTCAAGAAACGCTTGGATGATGCTCCCAGACACAAGGTGTGATTGCTGGGGTTATCCTGTGCAGGGCCAGAAGCTGGACTTTCATGTTTCAGTGTGGGTCCTTTCCATCTCAAGATATTTTATGATTCTGCAATCTCTGATTATTTCATCTGGCTGATGTTCATGATTCTCTTTAATATGATCTATCATTTTTAGGCAGATATACCTTAGAAAATTTTGCATATTCAAGTCACTTGGACACCATATACACACTCACCTTTATGTTAATAAATATTGAGAATATGTCTGTTTGCCAAAGGTAGCCCATATAAGGAACATACAAGCAAATCAATGCATACAACCCATACTTTTACTGTCCATAAAGGACAATAGTTTTCCTGGGTTTTATTTTAACCATTGCCTCAAACATCCCTGTTATGTAAATCTTGTATTCTAGAATCTGGATGTAATAATCTTGAGCAACATTAGAATATGTGTTAATGCAATGACTTTAGGCTTTGCATTTGACACTAATAATAAAATAGAGTATATTTTTCTCTTTTATGAGATGCTTTAAACAGAAATTCTCCATTTTCACAGTTATGATACCATCATGTTGTATTTGTACATCACTCCTTCCATCATAGATCAGAACTCCTGTGTAAGATGACTCTATAGGACCTCACACCAATTTCCATGCTGCTTTGATGAAGAGGGGAGTGGTAATTTGCTACATTGATGAATGGATAAAAGTAAAACAGCATTGTATTAAATCAGTGGATGCAAAATTCCATGTGTCCTCAATCATTCTCTGCTTCTCAGTGTACAGTACATGAGAAAAGGAGGTTGGAATATTCACAGTCTGTGAAATCATGAAATGGTAGGGTTTGAAGTCTGGTGTAGTTATTTTTTACTCCTCACTTTTCTGTACAGTATACAAATTTCTGTATCTATATGTATCTAAGATATTAGGACATATATATATGGATTATTTGGTAATTCTTTACAAACGCACTAAGTACTCATAAAATCTATTCTCCATTCTTAAATATTTTGACAATAAAGTTTGATTTATATACTTCTACTTTATTTATGCCCAATACTTTTTGCCTTTGTCTATCATCAGTTTCATGTCAAGCTTGTGAAAAAAATTCGTCAGTGTCAGCTCTCCATTACTGAAATAACATGTGCTTTACTTCCTTTTTATTAATATTGGGGTTTTTGCTTTCCCCCCTTATTTCTCTTTTTCTTTTTCTTAAAAGGGTACATGAGGCATTATCTCTATTGCTGTATTAATAATCAAGCATGACTTTCTCTTCCTACTTTGAAAAAGATATTGAAAACAAAAGCAGACTCAAAATGCTTTTAAAACATACAACTTACAAATTTAATATATCTAATCAAAAATGGCAACAGAGAAATTTAAAACTTACTAGTTCAGTAAAAGTATTCCATTTTTTAAACCAGGGAAAAGGAGACTAAACATCAAAGAAGCAAAAACTTAAGTGACCTAAAGCCAATGAGCAGACTGTGGGCTTGGTAAAAAAGAACCTACAATGCTATTCTATCATTGTCTTTATGAGAAAAAGGTCATGCAAATTCTGGTGTTGGAAAAATGAAGGAGATAAATTCTAAAATAAGGAAATTATGATAAATATATTCTTTTGCATTTGCATTAAACATTCCAGTTGATTGGTATTAGCATTAGGTTAAAATATTTATGGCACTTGTTCTGGATAAATCACGTCAATATAATTTATTATTTAAGAAGAAGTGAGAATAATCTGCTTCAGCGCAGATAATATTGTTATTCATGCTGTCCTGATGAATACCAGCTTTAAACAAGTGGAAAAATGTTAAGTCTTTGTACACCCTTGATTTAGAAAACTGTAACAATATTATGATTTTAAATACCTTTTAATTTAGAAGAGGACACTCAAATAAGAGAAGGATTAAAATGTGTAAAAAGAAGAAAGATGAATATGTCCTAAGAATATCACCAGATTATAGTCTATACTGATCTACCTCTGTATTGGCACTGGGGTCATCAATCAGATTAGCTGTCAGTGGATTTTATGGTCCCTACATCTTTTGGAATATCATGGTTTGTTCCTGGCAAATGCATTTTCAAAGCACAGGATTAATAATGATAGGACACTTGTTTTTGCCTTTATGTAATATAGAATCTATTCTATTAGTGGAACATAGATACCACCATGATAATTCAAATCAAGGAAAAACCTCCCAAAGATTTAGAGATAGAAATTGTCCAAGATAAAGGTATGCAAAAGTTTTGAATTTAAGATTTTATATTTTTTTTTGTATTGGAAATTGTTTTATAATATTGCAGTCATTATTTCCTTAGCATCAATCTGTACAAATATAGAAAGAGGATTCAGACCCTAGCTTACAAACTGAAGTTTATCCAAATGAAATTAACATGTTTCAGGCATATAACACTATCTGTTGTCAGACAAAACTCCACATTTTCTTTTAAATATTACTTTACCCCTGGGTAATTATCAGAGAGAGAGTTTATAAAAGAAATTTACAGCAAACCCTGGTCTGCATACACAGGAGGCATGAATGTCATTTGTAATGTGTGAACTGTAAAAGGAGAGATGAAGGAAATAATCAGACTTAATAAAGCTATTTTAGATAAATTCATGTGCTAAGAAAGAGTACAGAAAACATTTGAACTTGAAAATTTGGAAAAGATGATACAAAATCAGACGGTAATTCAGGAGATTAGTGGAACAGGCAGTACTTTTTTTTGTGGTAGAGACAGAAAAGAGAGCCATCAAGACTGCAAAAAAGTAATAAAGTAGCAAAACTCACATCCATAGGCAGTTCAGTAAGAAGCAGGTTTCCAACCTGTGTGAGGAGCATTTTGCAGTTGCTGATCTTAATGTGGTCAGGAAAGGGATCAAAAATTCCTAGGGAAAAAAACTAAAGGAAATACTACATTGAGATTTCAATAATAGCAGATGAGAAATTGTAGTATTGTTTAGGGGCTGAAGAGGGGAAAACTCTATGGGAGCTATGTAAAACAAGGGCTGGAAAAGAGTTAGAAACAGACAAAATGGAATCATGGACACAGAATCCAGAAAAGCCAAGTTAAGTGATGACACTAGGGAGAAAAAACCTGAAGAAAATTTGTGATGGAGAAAGAGTAGGGAAAATTTTAGATAGGATATTTTTCAAAGCCTTTTCCAACTTCATAGTTTTCAAAGCTTGTTGAAGTTCCAGTAGTTTTTGTCCACTTTGTTTTTGTATAGTCTTTGTATGACAGTCTCCATATATTTCCCATTGCAATGAACATTGCAATTGGGTCTATGAAGATTTGTACTGACCTCATTGTGTCATCAGCTTGACATTATAATTTCATCTCTAGAGAAACACTGAAACACTTTTCATCATGATTTGATATTGTAAATGTGGTGACCATAGATAGTAATAAAAATTCCTTGCAATTGCATTTTGACATCGTAATATAATCTCCATAGTCTTCACTTGACATTGTGATGAGATTGTGGCAGTGCTAACTTTGTATGAATGAAGCTGGGCCCAGGGAATGAAAAATTTAAAGTACAGTTTTGTGCATAGAGGACAAATTGTTATAAATACATATATATTTTATCACAATTAAATTTTTGTTAAAAATTATAACACATTCGTTATTCACCTCAGGAATGGAGATCTGGAACATTCTGTTAAGTGTGGAGATCAGAAAACTAACCAGTTTTCAGATAAAACTCTCTGAATTTATGCAAATACAGCATATTTAGTGCCATATCAGAGACTTGGAATCTGTGATAGGAAAGTTCTTCACAGTTTCGTTGTCTTCTGAGGCATGGACTTCTGCCTTAGTTCTTGAGTAGTGTAGGAATAGGAGCCAAACATCATATGTTTATAAAAGAATTTTTCTATTTAGAAGTTAATGAAATTAATGGATTAAATTAATGAATTTTTAATTTTAAACACATGCATATGTCTTACAACATGGATCTCATATTTATCTGTTTTGGTGTAAAAAAAGGAGGGCATCCCTTGGAGTAAAAAGTCTGGTGTGGGCCTGTTTGATTTCTTGAAACTTTAGGTTCAGAGTTGTTAAGTAAAGTGACAGACTGATTTAAACAGTGACTTTCATCCTCCTAAATTAGTCATTACTCCAATATGACCTGGAATGACATTTTTTAAAAGTCAAAGCATTGCTGATTTTTTTGTGGAATCTGAATTGATGACCTCCTGGTAAAATACATTTATCTTATTATTAGATCTTTGAGACACTATATCACTTGTAACCTTTACTTAAAGCATTTTCTTGCAGATATCCTTCTAGTTTTTTGCAATGCAGGCTACAACAAATATTTAAAAAAAGTAAAATGTACTATCCTTGGATTATAACGATGGTACTAGACAGACTGACACGTTGCAGTTTTGATTTTTTCTTTTTTATTGACAAAACTGAATGTCTTCACTAGAGTTTAGCTTATGGAACTTGAATAAGGCATAAAAAAAACCTCCCTGTCTTTCACAGCCTGAATTTTTTTATGTTTGTTTCTCTTGTCTGTCTTTCTTTTCCCTGGGGAGTGATGTTAGAAGGTTGGAATGGACATTAAAGATCATCTAGTTCCAACCCCCTGCCAAGGACAGGGACACTTTCCACTGGACCAGGTTGCTCAAGGCCTTAGCCAACATTTCCTTGAACACTGCTGGGGCTGAGGCATCCACAGCCTCCCTGGGCAACATTTTCCTGCACCTCACCACCCACACAGTAAAGAATTTCTTTCTGACACCTAACCCAAATTTGCCCTCTTTCAAATTGTGCCCATTAATCCTTGTCCTATCATGACACTTCTGGATGAATCGTATAAACATATATTTTTTAAAAAAGTATTATATGTAAAAACATTTTAGGAGGTATTTTTATCACTGAATAGTATTGATATAGAAAAAAATTAAAAATAAATAAGAAAATTATAATTACAATTAACAATTTTTGATGTTTATATTCCATTTTCAGATGAGGTAAACCTAATTGCCCACAAATTCTGCTGTATACAAAGCTGAATAATAAAATATCTTTTTTCCTAAATGACATCATGTTTTTTAAATAATCATATTTTTTTATGAGAGTGTGGTAGTTTTATGTTAAATTGTGATACTCTGGGGTTCAAATCAGAAGGTAGAAAAAAGCATAAAGATTTTATGATAGACACGTATATGGAGAGTTACTATAAATTCTGTGGGAATTTATTAAAATTATTTCAGTGAAATTCTGAAAATTAGATGACTTATAACTGCAACTGCTACATCTTTTCATCTGCACATCCTTTTCTGAATAAGAAACATTGCAACACAAGATCAGTGCAAGCATACTATGAAAACTTTTTTCACTAGAGAAAGTTTAAATTGTCTTCAAAATTAACAGATTTCACTTGTATTTGAAAAGAAATATATATGAATGATAAAATATTATTAGAATTTTAATGACATGAAGAGTTGTAATATGAAGTATGGAAATAGCTGAGCTATTGTAATAAACTTTTGCTTTCACTTTGAATACATCATCAGTCTTTTTTTTATTTACTGTTGAAGCTAGTCAGGAGGATACAATCTTTTCTTATTATTTTGAGTTACTTTTCAATAATTTGAAGATATGCAAATGTGAACTGTTGACCAAAATGAAGTTTCTGGCATTGACTTGAATATTTAAAAAGAAATTCTGTTTAATAGCAATACAATTGCATATACTCTTTACTGCATATTCTGAAAGAGCAGTAAAGAATTAGGGTTTTCAGTATGGAGAGCAAACTTGTCTTCTGAAGAAATAAATTCTTCAGAAGAACATTTGTAAGATATTACCTGAATACATCTCATTTCTTCGGATAGAGTGTACAGCCTATCCAGACCCCTTAGACCAACTAGGCTGATGAGTTCTCTCAAAAGTAATCTGTGTTTTTCCCTAATCCATTTACTGGGGCACAGCTTCTTCACTAGTGGTCTGAGAGGTAGTCTGTCAAAAGGAAAGCATTTGTAAATGGCCATTAATTCCAAAATGCTTATCTCCAGTGAACAGAGATTCTTTCTGCAGTCATTTGGGAAAAGGGATTGAAGTTTGCTGGACTGAACATTTCTGCCTCGGGAGTCCCCACTGCACTGATACTGGGTTGAATTCTTCTCATTATTACTTCACAATTGAGATGTGGGCCCAGAAGAGTCTTTGCCAAGATAAATATTTACTTTTAAGAAAAGTACTCGTGGCTAGAAATTCTATCTGTTTCTTCCATCTCGACCGTAGACCTCACAGATAATGGGGGATGTGGTTAGAGACTTGAAACCAGCAGAAGGGGGAAATTTTATAGGCAAGTAGTATATCAGCTCTGGAGTAGTATTCTCATCTTATCCAGTGTGCTGATCTGGCTTCAAGAGACCACAGACATTTCCACCAAGAGAAACTAAAATTCCCGCCTTTTGAGTTTGGAATATCCTGTAGTATATCTACAATTACATATGAAGTTTCTTTTTACATGATTTCTACTTAAGATGATGATAGTTGATAAGGTAGACCATGATCACAGAGTCCAGCCAAAAATACAATTGTTTTGTAAGTATTTAACTTACTGGTATGCTGGGGGAAAATATTTTTTTAATACCCTTCCATTTTCTATTTGCTATTTTAAATTCCAAAAAATCTCTCAATAGTCACTGAGAATCAGTTTTCAAGAGTGATGATGAAAATATTTTGCCTGTAAACATTCACATACAATAAATGTAGTCAGATCTCAATTTTATGAACTTTTAGAGTAATCCTTTAATTACTAAAATAGTTTATGTTTATTTCAGTGCTCAGACTGCCTTAATTCAGTACATAAGTAGGGCAATTGATGTGAATCCCAACATCTGGCAATCAGTGATTTAATGAGTTACTTTTTAAAGAAATGTCTGTCTGCCGGAGGGGTCTATAATGCAATTAGACACATTAGCACTTTCTCAGTCATTTGGGGGTATTTTTCATGAGAAAATGAAAGTGATTGGTGCAAGCTGTAAATTGTTTGTACTTTTGGAAGACAAAAACTCATAATACATTCAGCTTCATAAGGAAAATTTTATTAGAATGATGTAATGTAATATATTTGTTGCAACTTCTGAGTATTTGTTGGTAAAATGTAACAATTTAGTCACAAACGATAGTGTGCAGTTACAGGCTTCTTTGGCCAAATTTTGTTTTATGCTAACAATTCAGGAAAAAAGATGCTGATGAATTATTTAAACTAGAATCAACAATCCAAATTTAATGAAATTCCTGAGAAACCCTTGTAACCAGTAATACAATATGGAAAGGATTCAATTTTTTTTTTACTTTTAGAGTTCTCTTTTTAATTAATGATTTTCTCTTAGATATATTTTATTCAATTTGTTAAGCTACTTATTAATTTTAATCTCAAACTACTAAAGTAAAATTTCAGGAATTTAAAATTAAATATAATATTGCACAGAAAAAAATTTAACACTTTGATAGTTGTATCCACATTCTAAATCTCCTGAAGATTTTGTAGTTGGGGTAAAAAGTATTTTCTTGTTTTACTGGAGATTTTTCTGATACAAATGTCAAAATTTTGCACTGATCCTGTGGCTTTTGAGAACACCTCACTTCTTAGAAAATTAACTTTAGTGATTAGGAACAAAATGATTACAAAAGGAAGTTTAAAGATATACATTTATACATTGCTCTATGCATTTTATGCATATCGTCATTTTATATAGGTGTATGTGCATGAGGCAAATATGGTCAAGGCTTTGATTTTATAAATAAAGTAAGACAGAAAAAGAAATAAAATTAATCTTAAAAACTATGTTGAATATTTGCATAATGTTACAGAATAAATAATCTACTTGGAATTATTCAATTAAGAGGTAAAATTATTGTCCTTAGTAATTAAGTAACCTGTGTTACAGAGGAGTATATCACAGAGTTTAAAATAAATTCAGTTGTGTGATTAAAGAGGAAACTTAAGTGGACTCTTAAGTATTTTTTCTGCAGTTGTGTTTTTGAAGTGTTAGGACAGGTTCTAATTGAAACACTGAACTTCATGTGCTTTTTGCCAACAGCCTATGAATATAATTTCTGCTGATTTAAGAATCTGATGTCAGGGCAGTAAGTATGCAATTAGCTTTAGTTTAAGTGATAGCAACATGCTGTAAATAAGAATCTTAATTGTGTTTGCAAGATTAAAATTCAGTTTCATTGTTTTTTTTACCCTTGCTTCTTTGGTGGCTTTGTGGTATATTCGCATTGCTACCTCTAAATGAATGTCAACTTGTTTTACCTCGACTGCAGCCAATCGATACTTCATTAGGCTGAATTGTCTTGTGCCCATGCAACCTTGAAGCTGTGGCTTAATTACCACCCGTATTATGCAGTGGCTCAGAGTGCTGTGCTCAGCTGTGTCAGTTTGGAACAAAAGCCATGCTGTTGCCTGTATTTAGGAAAAATGCACTTTTGAACTAAAGAACTATAATATTTTCTAAGTTAACAATTCATGATGATAACCTTTTTTATAATGTGTATGTCAGTTTTCAGTAAGTTTACATTTGAATAGGTTCCTGCATATTGCAAAACTTCAAAAGACGAGTACTTTTGCTTTTCATGTTCAACCCATCTTTGATTTAAGATAATTTTAAATTAATGGCAAAGTAACATTCATCTGAAAGAGAAGACAGGAGAAAGTGCAGTCAAATGGCAATCATGACAAATGACATCTCTTGTCTGAGAGTCATTTTTCCTCACTAGACTGATTTGTCATCCCCACTTTTGACATTTTTCATCCTGCTATGAAATCACATTGACAGAATAAGATATTTCTACACTTAACAGTGGGACATAGGAGATGGTTCTCTGCCTTCATTTATTTTTTGTATTACATTTAAGGGTTTGTAAAATTTGTAAGCAACTAAAGTCTGATGACAAATTTAATTTTCTTTATAAAATAAAAAGTTCACACTGGCCTATAATCCTAAAGTAAATGTTGCTGTTTCATTTGTGTCAGGTCATTATACAACGTAGAGGAAAACAAATCTCCGTGATGAAGATTTTCCACTTGGGAGTATTGCCTTGTTATGAGCTAGGATTATCAAATCCAGAAACAATGACGACGAGCTACCTAAATTTAATGTATTGTGCCCATTGCCTTCGACATGTCAAAGACCTGTGGCTAGTGTTTGCAGTTTCTTACTTCAGCACTAAAAACATAAGATTTTTCTGTTGCTGAATATCTTATGTCCATGCATATAGGTATAATTAGCTTTTTATCTTTTTCCTCCAGATCATACCAACTATACAGAGGCATCGGCATTTTCTCTTGACTTATAACAAAGGATAGAATAGAGTACAGTCCTAAAAGGCAATCCTTAGAGGTCACATGAATGCAACCGAATATGTACTGACTTGTGCACATGGCACGGAGAGTAATTCTTATTTTTGTTGTTCAGGGTTTTTTTGTTTGGTTGGTTTTTGTTTTTATCAAATGCCTCATGATGACTCTTATGTAGAGAAAAAAATTAATATCCGAATACGTATCTGTGCCTGGTACCTTACTGATGGTGAGGCATGATGACCACAAAATAGGAAGATTGTTGCCTTACATAAGCCATGTTTGAGTGATCAGAGGATGATGGCCCCCTTTAAAGCTCTTTCACATAATCCAGTGAAGGAAATTAAAAGACACTTTCTGAGAAGATTTTTTTTTATTTGTCTGATTTTTGTGTTCAGTAAACTAGATACCACTGTCAGCACAATGTCTTTCAATGTTCACATCAGACAATCAACTACTAGTAACCTCTAACACTGTTTTTAATTATCAGCATGTTGAGAATTTTCACACCCTTTAAAACATGTAGATGTTACTCGTTATACATGCCTTTTGTGTACAGATCAGGCCTATAAAACATGCCAGAATTTGTACCAACAGTGGCACCCTGCAACTTCATGCCAATATTAGTGTACATTCTGTTGTATATTGCCATGAACTGTGTTTTCTATTATAGCAAAGTACAAACAAACAACTTTCAGTTAATTAATTAACAAATCTTGTGTAATGTATCAGATGCTTTTAATTATTTTTCTGCTTGAATGAAAAGAGGTGGCCACCCTAGGGATTAATATTTCGTAGACTCCATGTGGCTCTGTTTTTATTCTTTACCCACATTTATTTCCTAAAAGATTTCAGGCAAGGTTCAAGTCATCATCTTAGGAGAATGAAGATGTCAAGTCAGCAGAATCAGTACCTTTCTACCTATTATGTATAAAGAAACAAAACACAGCCTTGAGTATGAAGTGCCTATCTGTGAAAGTTTTCATTTTATCAGACAAAAAGTTTGAGCTGTTTGCATATAAAGGGAGTTTTTGACTAACAAAAAGGGGACACTCTTCATTTCTGCCACTAGACTTAAAGTTGTAAAGTGTTATCTGCCTTATCCAAGTTCAGAGTTCTACTTGAGAAAGTGGGCATAATCAATAAGCAGGACCATAATTACTTAGCTCCAGCCAGTAACTATGCACAGCATAGCCACACATTTACTCCCTCACCCAGAGGATCAGGGAGAAAATCAGAAAAATTATATAACTCATGGGTTGACACAAAGATGCTTTAATGGGTAAAGAAAATGCCCCCAACACAAGCAAAAAAACCTGAGGAATTAATTCACCCTTTCCCAAGGGGAGGTAGGTGCCCAGCCATCTCTAGGAAGGCAGGGCTCCAACATGCCTAGCAGTAATTTGATAAGTCATACACCATCACTCTGAATGTCCGTCTTTCCTTCTTCCCTCAGCTTTCTGTGCTGAGCATGACACCATATGGTGTGGGAATATCCCTTGTTCACTTGGGGTCAGCTGTCCCGGCTGTGTCCTCTCCCACCTCCTGGTGTACCTTGAGCCTGTGTGCTGGTGGGGTGGGGTGAGAAGCACAAAGGTTTTGATGCTGTGTAAGCACTGCTCAGCTGTAGTGGAAAAATCCCTGAGTTATCAACAATGTTGATGCACAGCACAAGTCCAAAATAAAGCCCCATACTAGCTATCATGAATAACGTTAATTTTATCCCAGCCAAAACCAGCTAGAAGATGCCATTCACTGTTCTATTCTAAATAAAAAAAATACATTTGGGAAATTTCCCTTTGTGCTTAGTGCTTCATAAAGTTGTCCTTCCTTTAAATTCTTCTGCCACTTCTTCTGTTTCAATGAACGTTTGTGGGATAGAAAGACATTGAGCATGAGCAATGAGAATGGTTTATTCCATCAAATCTAAAGCAGGTTTATTTGTATTTCTATAACAAATTACATCTGTTCATAAGAATCTTTTGAGCAACTTTCTTAATATCCAAGTGTTTATTATTTACTCACAGGATTTCAGGAAATGAGTGTCCAACATAACAACGCTCTTGTATAACATCATATAGCCACAAGCAATCAGGAACATAACTCAAAGTTCACTTTTCAGTCATGTTTTGTAATGATCTCTTTACTCTTATACAGTTTCCTCTAGTGGCAGAATAACTCAAATTGCTAAAACTTTTCCCCAATATACCTTAGCTATATTGATAGCAACTGTCATTCATTAGTATACTAAAAGGGAAGAAAACTTATCCAGTAATATGAAAAAATGTCCTGCAGTGAAATTATATGCATAATAGCCTTAATCCAAGTTCAGTCTAGTAGGAGATATGAACTTTTTTTTCTTTTTCTTAATGGCTTAATAATTGGAGAGATCAAAGTACCTGCTACAGTTCACTAGAACATTAAACCATATAGGGGCAATATAACATTGGAGACAAAATATTAGGGTTTAGGGACACGTTTTATCAATATTGTAAAGGTAGATTTTTTTTTTTTATTTTGTCAAATTGAGTTGCATTATATCTTCAAAATCAGTTTTTGAAAAGTTAATGTTATAGTGATTAATATTTACCTGTAAAAAATAACATTTTACAAGGATAAAATAATGAAAGGCTCTGGATTTATGCATTTTCCTTGACAGAGGACAGAGATTTGTATTAGACTTTGATTACTAAAACATGGGATGTAAATGTTGTCTCTGTTGATTTTGTGTTAATCATATATCTATATGGGCTGCAACAGATAATTAGAGCAGAAAAGGAGAAACTAAACTGGAGACAATTGATCATTAAGATTGAATGATATGGGGCAAAATCCACTTACTGCCCGTTCACTCAATAGGTAAAAAAAGGCAGCAAAAATCTTACAAAAAAAATCTAAAAATTTACCAGTAACTTCCATTGTTTTCCCCTGTTTCTTTCCTTGCCAACAGAAGAGTTATGACCCATTTCGCTTTTACTGCTCATCTTCATCATCACAGATGAGACTGAATTCCATGAACTACAGTTCAGCAGGAATGTGCGTCACTCTCATGAACATCAGACGTGGCCTCGTGTGATCCCTGGAATGCAAAAGTAGGGCAGCAGGGAGTAGGTAAGATATTTCCTTATGTATACAATCATGATAAGAGAGATATAAAATACATTATCTCAGGGAAATGTCTGCAATTTAAAATTATTAGGGTAGGGTAAAGAATCTTAATATGTTGTTAGAGTAGGAGAAAATGTTTTTGAGGGAATAAATAAAGCATTAAATTTACTTCATTTCTGAAAAAAATAACAGAGAAAGGATGTCATAATACTTTAAAAACACTTGAAGGTGTGTTTATAAACTATAATCTAGAGTAAATGGATAAGAAGTAGCAAATATCTGTAAAATGAAGTAAAACAACCAAGAATTAGAAATATGTGAAGTTTATTTAAAAATATTACTGTAGCAAAACTGAAGTTGTAATTTAACCTGGTTGTGGATCTCAAATACACTTTGGGTGAAAAATCATTACATATCTCATATCAGACTAGATAATTTTAATGATTCTTTCTGAGTTTCAGCTATTTGAATATACTAATCCAACTCTCCAAATTAATTTCTTTAAAAACACACGAAGGCCTCATTGACAATGATAAACTAAACTTAGAACCAAGGACAACAAATATGTTCCTGAAGGTTACCCTTTAAATTCTTCCCACTAAAAAGCCAAAGCAAAATAAAAACCAGCTATCTACTCTCAAGCTGATTTCCAGATATAAATCTATATATATACATTTTCAGTATAAATTATTTTCATTGTGTAACTGTCTGTAAACTACTGAGAGAGACAATAGTCAGGAGTAAGCAGTTGAGGCAATATAATAGGATTATTTCATCACTCCTGTTAGGATGTTTTTTATTACTACAAAAGAAGAATGTTCAAAAAGTTGTTAAAATATTAGAATTACTTGTCATACTTGAGAAATTTTGGTAAACAGAAAAGCTTCACCCAGAATGGAGATTGGATATAGTACATCTTCAATAAAAATATTGAGTAGATCTGAACAAAATACGTAATTTTTGAGTGAATGAATGTAAATTTTTAGCTTTGAAAGCAAAAAACATTCTAAGTCGTATAAAACTAATTTTAAAATATTTAAATTAAATATTTTTTCAACCATACTTTAAATTATAACGATTTCAGTAATTTCTTTCTATACTAATTTGTAGCTTAAAGAGGCAGTTTATTCACTAATATTAGAACTGAGTTTATTCATTTTCTTTAAAAAAAAGTAGCAATGAAATGACTAGAAAATTTTATTATATTTAATAATTTATAGCATTGCAGTTAGAGAGAGGCATACTAGGCTGGATATAATAAAAACTCTCATTGTTTCATACCGTTTAAGGCCAGAAGGTTCAATAGATCATCTAATCTGACCTCTTGTGTATCACTAGAGATAAATCCCCAGTGAGTCCCCGCTTGGTCATATAAAAACTATCATTTTTGGGGGGCTTAACTGAGTAGTTCTCATCTAATTACACAATTATTTCCAATTAACCCCATTCTTTGTTTATCTCTAGAACTTCTGATTCTGTGGAGGCTGGAGGTTGACTCGCTGAGAAGGTGGCTCTTTCTGCACACAGTGTTATATTTTAAGTAAACTGGAATAGGGTGCTTGCAGTGCTGGTTCAGGATAAAGTCAAAGTGGATCCTCATTCTAAGCACTATTCAAACCTGTTTTGACCATATACACTACTTTATTTAGTTATAGAGATAATGAAATCATTATGTGTTCCCGTGATACATTATGGCAGCAAGGGTACGTGTTTCAGCACGTTGGTAATCTCTGGATGGACTGTAGACCCTCCTTTCTTTTGGGGTTTTCTCAGTACACTGAGCCTATAGTTGGATCTTAGTATCTTTATCAAATTTCATTCACTGCCAAGAAAGTTTTCCAGATCAATTTTGCACCCCCTAGTTGTTTGGCATCTTGGCCTGCACACATTGTTAACCTCCTAAAAAGCTATGAAACAGAAATATTTTTGAATGGAATTACATGTGTGTTTAGATGAGGAGTAAGGTAGCATTTGATACTTTAAAAAAGATACTAAATTATGAAGTTAAGAAATTTAGGGAAAGCTGTTTGTCAAAATAGCTTTGTGTGTTGCAAACTCTTTTTTGAAGTACCTGAACAAATCTACATTTCTCCTGTTCTGTCTGGGTTTGTCACAGATGATAATGTGTTCTCTACTTGTGCATTTACTGATATAAAAAGTATTATGTATTGATATCTTCTCACACAGTCTCTAAGATTATGGTGGAGAACATATTACAGTAATATGAACAAGGCTCTAATCAAAAACTTCCCATCTTCATATTTTGGAAGACTTTTCTTTTTAAGGATGGGGTCTTTGAATAATTTGTGTAGTGGGAGCACCTATATGTTATGGAACTTGCTGGGGCTGATTGTGTGGTGTTTATAATCTGTCATTTTCATCTTTCCTGCTCTTCCATGGCTTGTTTTGATTTCTCCAGTATATAAAAAAAAAGCTCTAAAACCAGTTTTAAATAGACTTGTCTCTTAAGGTCTTTCTTATAAAGCTACCTGTGAACTCTTGCATTTAATTGATGTGCAACTAAGTCTAAGTACAGGGCCAGTAGTGTGTACAGACCAATTGGCTTCCTTAACAATATATTTCATCCTCAATATATTTTTTTCCTTGTTTTTCAGCTAGACCTGAGTGACTGTAAATCTGGTGGACCATACCCTAAAACTAGAGAGTAACACAGATAAACAGTACTCGATACACTGATTTTCATCTGTGAGTTGATTGATTTCACCAGGATAATCACGTGTAATGAAGGAATGTGTAAGTATCTTGATGACTTACAAAATGGAAAATGGAAAAGAAAATAAATTACTACTAGATTTAATAATTTTGCTTGTCACATGATACTAGAGTCAAGAAAGTAAAGAAATCATAATTTAGAGATCTAGGACTAAATTCTACTTTTGGTCTAAGCAGTTGGATTCAAGTGACTTATTTAGACAAGGGTGCTATTACACACTTTGAGTGGCTTAATGCATTAACCATAGGAATACACCACCATATAAAGTATGATATTTATGCAGTCAGTAGATTTTTTCTGCAAAAAATATGGAAATAAATAAACGGTTTAACATATCATGCAGCACGACGTGAAATGGATTCTGAATTGGAGTGTTGGACTAGAAGAACTGCCTTAAAGACATAAAGAAAAGGTGTAGAACATCACAAATCTTATGCTGATTCTCATTCCCTGATGGTAAGGAGCAATTTCAGTCTCAATTTGCACATGTGGATGTGTTCACATAGACATGTTGACAATATTTACTATAGGCTTTCAACTTGGATATCTATGCTATGAAGTCTTCCAAAATTCTATACAGTGCTGATGGAGAGAGCCATCTCCAGAAGAGCAGTACAAGATTCTATTTTTGTACTCTTTAGGTCACTTTCTGAACGAGTCTTTCTTTTCCATTGACTGTACAGAAAACTTAGATACCGAATTAGGTGAAATGACTACACCTGGAAAGGCTAAAGTTTTTACTGCTGTTATAATTTCATCAAGGATGTAAGTGATCTGTAATGGCCATATAGATTCTCAGATAGGAGAAAAGAGGTGATTGTCAAAACATGCTGATCTTTGAAATAATTTTATGCTATTCACAAGAAAGAAGCTAGGAATTATTTATTTAGGTGAGATGTGCTTGGCTTCTCTGTGAAATTTAATTGTTTTAATAGACTATGAACAAATTAAATTTTATACAATGTTTTATATAAAATTTTAAGATGTTTTAAAACTAAGAAATGCTATGGTGACTGTAAAGAACTCTGAAGAAACTTAATTCTAATGTGTTACTACCTTCAGTTGAAGAAAATCTATGGTCTAACCAAATTTTCAAGCAATAATTCAAAGAAGTATTTTGCTCTAAGGACATTCTTATTACTTAGCGACAGCTTGAGAACTGACACTCAAATAAGAAACTTATGCAATAGCATCAGCATCTAAAAAATACTAACACACATAAAAATTAGTTTCTTGATCTAGGCTACATTTCTACGGTAATGCACCACAAGCATACAGTATATAACTTCCAATTTTTTTGTATGTGAGGTTCTTAAAATATTTGAAGGGTAGTAGACATCCTAGCATTCAAGTCTATTTGCCTGGGTAACTGAACTCAAATATTCCCTTAAAGTTTATTTCTTAAACTTTCTTATGAAAACGGTGCCTTCTATCCATTTGGTTTGGAGACATAATTCCCGTAAAGTTGAATGCACCCCAAGAGAAAAAGAAGCTGAAGCCCTTATGACAACAAATCTAAAGTGTGTGCTGACCCACCCACACTTTAGATTAAGTGGGCAAAATTCCATATTGCTTTAAATAATGTTTGTGCAAGTATCTCTGTTAGTAGTTTTCAGCTAGCTAGATGATGCACAGAAGTGTATGGATCTGTAAGTGCCTCAGTAGTAATTTTCAGTTCTCATTCTGCCACAAGTGATGACCTGATGCTTTTAACTCCAGAATCCCAGGCTTGGTCCCTGTAGGTATCCTAAACAGGCTTGCCTGCCTGGCTTGGAAATGCCACTACCAACAATCTTGGGCCTATTTGCAAGTCAGTGCATAATGCAGTGACAGAGATAGTGTTTTCCCTCTGTGGGTTGCACCTTATAAAATACAACAAACAATGTATTTCCTCATAAAAGTTATATCCATTAGCTGAAGTTTGAGGTCTATAATCTGACCTTTATGGTTACAGCTCACTAGAGAATCACATAGGAAAATGTGAATAAATTGAGTACCCAGGTAAAGTTTGTGCAATAACTTGACACTGAAAAACACACTTATAGTCAAACTTCCTGTGTACATAATAGTTCTAGTGTTGACTTTTAACAGTCCTACTTGGTGACAGCTGTCTGTTTAAGAATTTGGCATTGTATAATTTGGGACTGAAGACGATAGAGCCATGTGTGAGAGATGTTTCTTGTGTGTGTGTTTAAGTGGAGAGCTGTGCCTCTGTAAGCTTCAAAAGGTCAGAATTTGATTTAATAAACTTTTCTTCCCAGAAAACAAGCTTTCTTCTTGAATGTGTAACATTGTTAGAAAGCTGCATGTCTGGAGACATTGCTAATAGGCTTCTGAGACCTTTTGCTCTATCCAATGCTGTCTTGAATAGTCATACCGGATCTGGTCTGAATAAGCCAAAATCCTTAAAATGTTATTTCCTGATCTGTATGCTTTAGATCACTTCTGCCTTCTGCAGTACCCTTTGCAAAGGTGCAAAGCTGGGATTTCCATATCCTCCAAGTGCCTCTATGCTTCACTCTAGCATATCATTTCATCACTGATCTAGTAGCACCCTTGTTGGTTGTCACTAATAATACCTTACAACCCCCCTTCCTTTTCTTGCTCTCTACCCACAGTGCTGTATTTTTACTGATATAAATGCCTTTAAGCTTTCTGTATCATTTCTGCTTTTGCCACATAGATGCTTTTCAGTCTGTGGTCACCACATGACAGCACAAAACATCCTACTCATAGTGCTCCTTATGTTTTCTTAGGTCATGATGCCTCTGAGACAAGGTGATTTTTATCCACTGGAAAATATTATCCTCAAGTCCTTGGATAACCAATAGGACTTAGAGAATTTTCTGATATGAAGCTTGCCTTTGATAATCTTTGATAAGATACCTATCTTCTTGCTTGTTGGAATCTGGCTGCTCAGCTTCTATAGCTTCACGGGCACTTGGGATGAGAAATAATTGCTGGAGTGGAAACCACAGGCAGCAAAAAGGTACTGCATGCATCATCCGTGGATTTACATACCATGATTTGTGATTTTGCCGATTTAGTGTCTAATACGCAGGCATGTGCCATTAGCAATGGATAACTCACTTCCTGCTTGCTCTAGAATGCTAGAATATGATCATAGGTGCTCAGACAAGTTACATTGTCTAAATAACTAACAGCACACACTCAGGATTCCAAGATTTTCTTTTTCAATTAGCTCAAAGAGAATCTTTTCCTCCTGAAGCAAGGTATATGGATGCATATTGACTACAGATGTGATGAGAAAATCAGCACTTCCACTTTTATAACTTGCATTTATGTCTAGCAAACTAGTTCTCAAAATTTTGTAGAGACTTCTGCTGCTTTATCTGTGAAATGTGTAATATGCAAATGCCGTGCCTTGCTGCAACCTCTGTAACCTTTGCTCAGTCAAAGGTGAGGCCTCTTTATTAAAAAAAGCCCTACTTAAAACCCAGTCTAGGAAGCTATTCTAGGATATCTTCACAACACTTAATGATGGGTTTGGATTCCAGGAGAGGAAGACATTGTTATATCCCTTTACCAAAGCGTTAATCATATATAAATTAAGATGTTGTGATCACCACATGGATGTGCAATGCTGCCTTACATACTTTTCTCTTGCTTGTTCTCATGTTCAGTTCAGTCTCCAGACTGGTGACCAAAACAATGGCCATCTGAACTATCATAGAAACTTCAGAGGAAGGGACTGGAAAATTGGGCAAAAGGAAAGGAGAAAGGTAGATCTAGTCCGTTTCTACTATGTGGTCAGGTCCCAGTGGACATGTCCTTATGTTTCACATTTTGCTCGTTCAAAGTCTTCCCTCAAACAGATAGGGATATATGAGATGTCAATTATTTTGACATGTATTACTAGGGGCTAAAATACATCTATCCTCTATTAGGTTAGCCTGGAGTGCAATAAAACCTAGTCTGGACTTCAGATTCCTGTTTCAGCATGCTCATTGATTTGCAGATGACAGGACGGTTTGAAGTGCTGAAAAAATCCACCTCAGCTTGACCCATGTTGAACTGATGCTTTTAAGAACTCATGAAGATCCTAGATCCTTGATATGGAGCAGGAAGAACGAACTGGAGTAAACAAATGGTAAACATATCAAGCTCTCCATAGTGTGTGCTCAATAACACTTCTGAGATACTTGCACAATTATGAACAGAATAACTCTAAACACATTGGAGGACACTCTTGCACATGGTGAAATAAGCAGATACTTTCCTGGGACAAGACCTGGTACAATGGAAAGGTCCAGGGCATCTTTTTTAATGCCACATTAAGGATGAAGGGTGTGTGAAAAACAGGCTTGCCCAGATGTGAGCTGGGAGAATACCACTTACAACTGGGAGAGACACAAATTTTGAGGACCTTGAGCTGTAGTATTTTTTTTATTTTTCTTTTTGCATATTATGTATCAGTAAACTAGATCTGGAATTTGATAGTGATCTTGCAATGAGATGATTTTTGATGATAGCCTCCAAAATTTTATTTGCTTATTAGGTTGATTCAGGCATGTGTTCAAGTGCCAGCAGAGTGTGTCTACTGAGAGAGAGAAAAATTCATCAAGTTATGTAAAATATCACACAAAAATTTGGGCAAAATGTAGCCACTTTGGTTTTTTTGACAGCTACCATACAATTTTAATAAAGATAGTCCTGATGCTATATTGAAACTCCTGTGAGCCCCACTGAATTCAGTTATCACTTTTGCATCATGTTAACATGAGGAATTTAAGAAAGAGAGGAGAAGCAATTATTTTTAGAGCTTATAAATTAGCTTTACTTGGATACATCTTCCTTGGGTAAATACCTTGACTAAATTTCAAAGTCTGGTTTCAAACTGAGCTGTATTAGAGTTTAAAAATATATGTCATATGTTAAGAACTGTTAACACACATGAGATATTGACAGTTTCTCTATAATAATAGAACCAAACCACTGAATGATTATTGAATAACTTAGATATTGTTAAGGAAATCCTATTTCATTAAGGGTAGCTCTTATACTATATATATCACTGTCCTGGATGAAAGACAAAACCAGAGAATAGTCATTGTTAAAAATGGACCATTTTACAAAGAGAATGGGAAGAAAGAGTGATGTTCTTTCTGAGTGAAATGAAGATGGAATTTAATCTTTTTCTCAGGAAAATAAAATATAAACAAGATAATGAAAATAGAACTAAAAATAGAATTCTTCATAGGCTAAATGATCTAAATTATTAATATCTGTGTGGAATTCCATAGCATAAAATGACAAGAATATGAAAAATGTGTTGTTCAAATGGTATGTTGGGAAGATTTTGCAGCACCAAATCAGACTGAAAAAACATGGGAGAATGATTAAAAGAATTTAGATTTAACTGAAATGTGTAAAGTCAGTATCTCTATTAACTAAATTTTTTGAAAAAATTCAGCTAGAAAACATGAAGGTAGAACTTCCATATTCTAAACAGATTTGATTTTGGGTTTGGACATGTGAAGAGAAAAAGGAAAATGTGACCTACTGAGTATTAGCTAGCATATTATCATAATGTATAATTTCTTTCAGAAGGTAAATATCATGAGACTGAAGGAAAGGTGATAATGGGGGTTAGAATTGTGCGAAGTTTGGAATTGTTTGGCAACAGATTGTGCAAATCAAAACATTTTTGAAAATAAGTATGGGTTCCTGCCTCTTCTCTATGTGAAATGCTAAGCATTTCCATGAGATGCTAGATCTGCCTATTTTTTAAATAGAAATGGAAATCTGACCGAAAAGCCTTCATAAACTTGCCAAGTAGTTCTGTAAGATCTCTTGAACAGACCTATATTGAACTGGCAGCAGTAATCACTCAAGCCATCAAATCACTTGACTTGTATCATGGCCCTGTGGGGTCAGAGACTAAAACACATGAAAACTGTCTACAGGGGAACTTGATCTGCAAAAGAGTTGGAGTAAAACAACTGTATGGATCCTATTTAAAATTTGTTGCAATCCAGCTATAATGATTCACACTAATGAAAGATTTTTCTGTCGTTATGGTTATGTGGCCATAGTCAGGATTGAACCCTAAGATTTGGAAAGGTTGATAGCGGAGCTACACAATGAACATTAAACAGAATATTTTTATGGAAGACCAGATCTGAAAAAAATCAGGAGTCTCCATAAGATACAATATCTGTCTATGTATTTATGTATCAATTGGAGGCTGGACTAAATCACCCTTTAAGTTGCCTCTCAACCCAAACTCTTCTATGATTCTATGATTTTATGATATTTGGGCGTTGGATGGTTAACTCCATATACTGAAAGAAAATATATCTTCAAGGAGGGCATTCAATTAAGTAGGTTAAAGACAGGATTTAAAAGAGAATCAGCAATTCTCTTAGTAAAATGTGGTACAGGTCAGTATTGAAATGACCTGGACAGTGAGGTCAAGTGGTATTTTGGAGAGTAGAAATTTTTAGACCTTTTTTAAAGTCCTTAAGGATCAATTAGTCTTCAGATATGCTATGTGGTTATGTGATCTGTGATCACACAAACAGCATAGTTTACTTCTGCTACAATTAATATTACATTTTCCTAAGAAAAAACGCAGTCAAAAAAAAGACAGAGATATTAAGTTTACAGTACTTTTTTCAGAAAATATGCAAATATATGGATCTGTCAGTTTAATATATCTAAGGAATACTGGTGTTTATTACTTGAGTTCGTTTAAAATTGTATTCCAGTTTTTGACCAATAGGTGGTACAAACAAAAAGGCCTGGTATGTACTGGAAAATTTGGCTGAACTTAGATGATGGACACAATTCAAACATAAACATTATTTGGTGAAGATGAAATACTGAAAAAATTTCTTCATACTATTAGATAAAAAAATACTATTCTAGTGAGATATTTTTTTATTCTCACCATCACAAACGTGAAGAGGATGGTGACAGAGAATATGTAGTCTATTCTATAAAGAATTTTTCTCATCTTGTGCTAGACTCTACATCTTGGCTGTTCCTCCTAGGATCCCTCTGCAGTCAGTGAAGAGAAGTAGAAATTTTAGGGGGTAATTTGTATCACATAATATATAAATTGCTGTAGGGATGAAATGATAACGACCTGAAAGTATGTCTCTCCACTTATGGAAAAAAACAGTCAAAGATGACTATTCTTCTTCAGTCTCTTATAGTTATACCATGATCATGGCTTCAGCTCCTGAATGTTTAGTGGTATTTCTGCAGTATAAATATGTATCCCAGGAAGGCAGAATCAGGTGCTTTCTGATAATGGTGAGATTTTTCTTCTAATTTTGTCTTGTAAATTGTCTAGTAATTTTCTAGTAGAAGTATCTAGTTTTAGATACAGGACAATTTGAGCACTATTCTTTGAAGCCAGGAATGGATATTAGTGTAGTAGTATGCTTAGAGTACTCACACTGTATTTCATATAGAAGCTGTCTGGAAATGCTGAAGGGCCTTGGTTCTAAACACAAAACATGAAGTGATGAATTCAACAACAACAACAAAAAAACCCTCATATTAAGTTTCAGCTTTCTCGTGTATAAAAGCCTTTACAGATTTAGTGAAACTTCATAAACTTAGAAACAGAGGCTATCAGTATCAATTTCAGATGATCTTGAACAGAAGTAATTAATACAAATCAAGAATGTGTGTGGAAAGAAAGACAGAAAGAAACTCAGGAGATGCAGAAGAGTGAAACGAGTCTGGTAAGAAATAAAATATTTTGGATATTTAAATAAATCAAGCCAGCTGTACCCTGGGGGAAGATGTGAGATAGTAGAAGAGCACAATGAAACTGAATATACACTTACTGAGGCATCCCAAGCAGAACCCTGACTTTTGATAAACTTTAAGTATAAAACTTGAATTGGATCTTGGAACAATGATATTGGGGCTTAATGTGAGTATTGACAAACAGTACGAGACATGTCAAAAGCAAGGCAAAAGGGGCTTGAACTCTACCTGAAAAAGTACCAGGTATTCATGTGTGGAGAGTTATTTGGGGGCAGGCAGTGCAGGGGGGGGGTGTCTCTTTGTGCATTATCACTCTCTTGAATACATTGCCGGGTATTTATTGAAAACACAAATAAAAATTATTTAAGCTGTAAGTTCTTTGGGGTGAAAGTTGGTTCCTCTTGTCTGTTTATGCCATGCCTTGACTAATAGGTGTTTATTTTTGTACGTTAATAATGGCAGAATTTCCCTAAAGGGTTATATATAAATAAAAAAATATTTTTTTTAAAAAAAGGAAAAAATACAAAGTCTGACCTATAAATTGGACAATTCTGATAAAATTCCAGGTTTTACTACTGCCTTACCCACTCACAGTTCCTGAAGGCTTTAACAAAGTCCCTTATTTCACTTCACAGTATCAGCAAAGTGCAACTAGGCATTTTTGATAAGATATATATCACAAAGGTTTGGAGTTTGAGAACAGGTTTAAAGTATTCAGATTGTGTTGGTCTGTAAAATTGGTTGGAAATCTCATGTGAGAACATTGTTCTCATGAGATTTCTGGTATTGTCTTCTGTGAATCAGATCATAAATACTGCAAGAACTTTTTTTTGTTTCAGATATATTTCTGCAGTCCTTTTCTCACAAGACGATTAAAAATATCGAACTGCACATAAATGAATAATAATGAAAACAAAAAGTCAACAAAATATTTGAGAAAGTTTATAAAAATAAGTTAGAAATTTTGGTAAATACTCAAAGACTTTTTCTTTCTTTGCAATGCCGCTCGCTCATTGAAAGCAGTGCACCCTGGTTTTTATTCACACTTTACTTGTGTTGCAGTACATCGCCAGTGCTCCATCTATATGTATATGCTATCAGTTTATTAAGGTTTTAATTATATAACTTTTCATGTTGGGCCTGTGATCCTCTCTTTGTGCCTTTCAGACACAATAGCTTTTGATCTGCTAGGAGCTTAAGGACTGAGTTGCCACTGACGCTGTTTGCCAGCAGCAAAGGGAACTTGGGTATGGCCTGACCATGGAGACTGATAGGCCATAAGATATTAAGCTCCCGCCAATTTCTATTTTCTCTTTCAAAGATTGCTAACCTCATCTCCCCAGGGACTGCAACTGCTGCCAGCCTTTAAACCAAGAGGAGTAATATCTGTCTCTAATTCATAATTACTAGGTCTCTGTCACAATGAGCATTGTTGGTGCTTGCCTTTATTTAATTAGTAAGTATGTGCGTTTGTACTGGTGAGAAGTACAGCTGGGTGGAAACATAACCTCATTACTTTAAAGTTATTTTTCTGTTTCTCTTTTTCTTGCATCTTCCTGTTGTTACATCCATAATATACAGCAGATCATTATCAGTACCATTAATAAGATTCAATGCTGTGCATATTTTTCAACAAGATTTGTATTGCAAAAGAAACAAGGATAGCACCTTGTAGAATTGAAACAGACAGTCTGCCCCTGAATTTTTACCTCTTCCCTGTGCCTACTCCCTATTATTAATGTATATTATTACTTCAAGTATGTCAGAAAAAGAGACAAACAGTCAGAGGCAGAAATTTCTCCCTAATTCACTCTGCCTAGCCAGCAAAATGTAACACAAAATTATTCAGGGGAAAAATACAATTTTCTGTCATATCTGCCATACACTGATAACAAAGCTACAGGCTAATATGTTTTGATATTTTTGTCACTCGTTTATCATGTGACCTTTCATGCTATCATTAATACAGCTGAGGGACAGAGCAGATACACTGAAATAAGGGTGTGGAGAAGTCAGATTGCTTCTCTAACAACTAACGGTCAGTCACAGCAATTTATGCTTTTCTTCAGTATAGCACTGACTGAAGAAGAGAAATTGTTATTAAAATTTGATATTACTGTCTAGGCTCTGCCATATAGAATTTGCAACTTTTAGCTATAATGGGAATACTGGGAGGGGGGAGGCTTAATAAATTTCCTTTTGAATTATGATATTAATACAATACAACATGCTTGCTCAGATATTCAAAGGATATACAAGTGGAAAAATCATATTCAGGACACTCCAACACTGCATATTAGTCCGAGTCCAGAATTGTTATATCTAAGAAAATGATTTTAATAACATGGATGCAATCACCTCATATTGGCTCAATTAAAACAGTTGCATTTTTTCATTTCTGTTTGTTTGTTTGTTTGATTTCAAAATTCCTGTTACTAATCATGTTGCACAGTATTAAGCAATATTTTCAGGACATCCAAGAAAGTGCAATGTGTCTTTTTTTATGTCTGTGTGTCTTTTATGATAAATGATACCTGGGTTAAATTTGCATTTGGCTTTACACCATTTCTGACAATAGTCTAGCTTTTTATGTTGCCTGTGGACTCTGGTTTGTTAAAATTCCAATATAAAACTAATTTATATTTGACATTAATGAGTTAAGAAATGTTTTATACAGTACATCAGAGCTGAGAGAGAACTTTACAACATTCTAGTAAAGCAAATTACTGCTGAGTAGATCCATTATGTAAAAAATGAAAAATCACTAATCTAAGCTGCTTGTCTTTTGAAAATCCTATGATTTTTAATGTTTATATTAAGAAAGAACTGAAAATGTAACAGTCTTTTTTTTTTATTTTTTCTTTTTTACATTCTATAGGGGAATTGTAATTTGACTAGTTGTAAGAGATCTCTTTCATCAGTGTGCATGTCTATGCCAGGTCAGAGTAAATCTTTATATTCATTTATAAAACAACATTAAAATACTTTAACTATTTAAAACATTAAATTATGTTTTTCTTGAGAATTACTTCTTTGAGTAATATTTTTAAGTACACTAGAAAATGACCTTTACACGTAAAAAGAAAAAAGTAAAGATGAGCTTTAAATAGAAAGATTTTTAAATAGGTCCCAGAGAGAGCCTTGTAGACTTGAAATGAATCTTTTTGCATAAGATCTGATTGCAAAGTGAAAGTTTAAATTTGTTATTACAAATGTTAAGACCTGATTTCCAGAAAATATATGCAAATTAATAATTCAATTTGCAAAAATATAAGTTGACTTAAATTTGACGACTTCTGTCGGTAAATTTACATGTTTGCAGAAATGAACCCTAAATATATTCATGAAAACAGAGGATGCATTAGCACTACTTAGAAATATGATTTGATGATTTTATTACTTAGTATTTTGTAAACAAGCCCATAACATATATTTTTAAATGCTTTTGGTCCATTTGTAGTCAAATGGACTGCATTCTCTATGCATGTAAATGTTTTTTTATAGATATATGCATATATGTATATATAGTGAATTATATATAATTTCTTAGTATCTGATTCTTGTGTATGGACAGTAGTGTCAGATAAATAAAAAGCCTACTAAAGTCCTGAAAAGTTTAGAACGTTCTATAGAATATTTTTATAGGAGGTAAAGGATTTTTACCTTTTGGTGTCTCTGTAACAATGTTTTTCAGAGTGTTCTCACTGTATTATTTTTATTATTTCTAATTTTTAATAATTAATAATAGTGTTTCCTGAAGCAATTTTTACGAAAGAATAGATGCAGGAATAATGCTGGTAATACAAAGATGTAAAAATTATGTAAATCCATCATAAAATAATATTAATGTGGTCAAAAGACACCTGTAAATATGCTAATCAAGTGCAGAAAAATGATGCTAAAATATTTACCTATTAAATTTAAAGCATCTTTCATACTAGTGATATAGAAAGAAAAGTAATTCTTCCTTCTCAAATGATAGCTCTAGAAGGAGAATATCACAAAGTGTATTCTTTCATTAGTGCACACTTTTTTTGCAGTCTAAGCAAGACATTGGCTAAGTGGACTTCCCTTTTACCTCCCTGCCACTAACAACAGTCCTGACCTGGAGATGCAGCCTCTTTCAGGATGAGAAGAAAATGTGTTCATGCATGCTTAGTCTATACCACCCTTGAACAGATTATATATCAAGCTGAATTGTACTGAGTCCTTTTTCTTTTTCTTCTTTTTCTCCTTTTTTTTTTTTTTGTGTGTGGTTTTTTGTTGTTTTTTTTTTTTAATAGGAGAAAGTAGCTGTAGTGGAGGCTTTGGGGAGGTGTGTTAGTGACTGCTATCAACAAAGGATTCAGCTGGACTGAGAACCTCCAACCTGTTTAATGTGATGCTGAAGGGAAAATTTGGAACCTTAATCATGGAACGAGGCAGCCTCCACATATACCTATTCTATAATTTACATTTTTCTCAGTCTCCTCTGTAATAGCAAAATAATAAAGGAAAGAAAAATGTAGAAAAGGAAGAAAATGCTATTTTATTAATAGGTTCCTATTGAAGTGCATTAAAAAAAATATGTTTTTTCCCTGCTGAAACTGGAATCAATTATAAAACATTATTGTTTGCTGAAGCACATCTTAATAGCACAAATGGCAAAATTCTGTTCATCTTTCCAACTTTGTTCAAAGTGTATGTGCATGTTTTAAAGTGGAATCACTTATAGCTTTTATATTTGTAGTAAAATGATTGCAAAACTATGAAATAGGAATCTTTCATTCCCTGCTTTCCCTACCATAATGTTCAACAAAAACATACAAATGAACAAAAAAGAAAGGGGGATTTTAAGGCTGACATTTGTGTTTGCATGTAAATAAAGCACAAGCCACAAACAAAGCCAGCAATCTCACATACTTGCCTTCAGTGGTAAAGGATGGAAAGGCTGCCTGCTACCAATCAGCAAGTGGTTGCTATGGTTACAAGGTCAGGAAATATGCCTTTTCCCCAGTTGTCCAAGGCTTGCACATGTCACTTCTGAAACTATGAATTTTATATACAGGTCAGGAGATGCATACCAAAGAAATAAACAGTGAACTGGACCATAATGACAGCTAACGTTCAAACGTCCTTGAATTTTTTAAATTTCTATCCAAACACATTTTGTCATTTTGAATGGGTTGGGGTTTTTTTTTTGTATAAAATTGGAGCAATTCTTTCCTGTAATGAAATTTTGCAAAGTAGGTACAAACTATGCCTCATTATTATAAGCTGCATCAATAACGTTCCTTAGAAAGATACTTACGTTCTTTCCCTTTATTTTTTTAAACTCTTTAAATTACAGCTTTGGAATATTATAAGAATATAATTTGATGCAACTTAAGAACTCAGAATAATAACTACTTTCTAAAAAACATATTTAATAATGCTGTATTTATCTGTAGACAAGATGGTGGTTAAGCTGTTAATGAAATGCAGATGGTCCTGTTTTAAAGTACAAATGCTTCTTTACTCAATATGCTAAGCTTTAGGGGAGTTTTAATATAATCTCTAAAGGCTGAGAATGATATAGTATTTGTAAAATGAGTGAATTGTGAAAGAAACCTTGATTGTTTATGTGTCGTTGAAGAATTTACTAGGAAAATTAGTCAAAGGCCTCTCGGGGGACTTAGCATTTTCCTACAGATAAGGTAGGTCAAGTAAATTTAGTGATGGTTATTAAAGGGTCTGCATTATTTTTGCTTTGTATTCTGTAGTGGTACATAGTAATCCTTTCTGTATTTCAAACCTTTTTAAAATCTAGTTTTTGTTGTATTAATATTTAAGAACTGTGATAATTGTTTTTGAACTTTCAACTAGGAACTGCTTAATGGACTTAACAAAAAGTGAACAACAAATTTGAACTGTTATTTGTACAATTGCAGTTCGAATATTAAGTTATGTTGCTTCTCTCCAAGCCTCTATTATATAAATGTTATAGCCATGTAATTACAGCTTGCTTTGTATATACATGTTTCTTTACTAACTGGGGAATGTACAGTAGAAGTAGTATGCAGCATTTTAATAACACAGTATGTAGCACATAGAGTTCAGAGCACTTGTAATGTCTCTTTTTTCTTTCCTCTCTGTGCTGTATGCATACAACATTAAAAGTTGAATTAATTGTTCATTTTCCTAAATATTCCTTCTCACTTTAGTTTTCAGAAAGTTCTTATAAT